>NW_027137583.1:1004913-2242685 GCF_001692895.1 Cenococcum geophilum 1.58
CACAACAGCGGCGTTCGACCATGGTAAGTATCCTTCAAGTCCACATCCACCTTGCCCGTCTCTAGCAGCAGCTTCACAACTGCCTCGTGCCCATTTTTGGCAGCCCACGACAGCGGCGTTCGATCATGGGAAGCATCCTTCAAGTCCACACCCACCTTGCCGGTGTCTAGCAGCAGCTCCATAACTGCCCGGTGCCCATTACCGGCAGCCCACGACAGCGGCGTTCGATCATCGTAAGTATCCTTCGAGTCCACATCCACCTTGCCCGTCTCTAGCAGCAGCTTCACGACTGCCTCGTGCCCATTCTCGGCAGCCCATGCTAGCGGTGTCTGGTGGCTTAGTTCTATGTTAACATTGACGTCGTCGCGCACTACCAGTAGCTTTACAACCGCCTCGTGCCCAGTATTCATTGCGCATCCAAGTACTTCATTGGCAAGTACATTCAAGTGTCCTAAGAACTCTGGCAACGTCCAATTGAAGAAACGGCAGATAGGAGAGTCTAATTCATTCAAGCTGAGTAAGAATAAAGTGGTGTCGAAAATAACATCTTGAATATTCTTTTCATACTTTGCTTTTAGAAGATCAGTGTCGTATGCATCTGAAGATATGTCTAGTAAGGCATAAATGTTATCTCGGGGGTCAGTCGCTTCGCTTTTGCAGAATTTGACCAACATTGTGTAAAGATCCCGCTTTTTAGCCCACCAAGAGCTATTTCGGAGAGTACCTGGCATAATATCCAAGATAGGTTGGCAGTGTGGGTCTGGGGTAATCTCTAGTAAGAATGGCATAAGAGCGAAGATGCTTGCTGAAACAGATTTACCGCCGCAAACGATTTCGGCGACTCGCGCGTTAGCGGTTTCTTGTATAATCCAGACTCTCTTAAACCAATTTCGACGAAGGAGCGACTGTAAGCCTTCAACCAGAAGATCTCTTTGGTCAGCACTTAAACAGTGCACCACCGCTGACCAGATATTAGCCCACTGTTTATCTGAAATTTTCTGGTTATTGGAGACGTGTTTGATGCTCTCTTTCTCTAGTTGCTTCATATGTTGTATAACATAGTCCGTATCATAAGTAGCTTCACCTAACCAGATGAGTACTCGTTTAGCCTTGCTGTAAATAGATCCCATCTGCTGGACTTGCTGCCCTCGTTCTTCATCATTATTTTGATCAATGCAAAGAGCGTCAACCCAAAGGATCCGGTCTTTTCCTTGGTAACGGAGATCCCGAAGTGCAAGATATACATTTTTGGTGACTGACATTTTACTCCCATTGACCATTATTTCGCATGGTCTATATGTACTACCCCATGTATAAGATAAAGCTGCATAATCTCCGTCATATTCTGGTAAGGCGAGCTTTGACTCAAAGAGCTGGCACAGAATAGGGTCATCGTCACCTTTGAGCAGTCGAAGAAGGCGAAAGGCGGGCCCTTCGAGACCGATTTGCTTGTACTTGAAACTCGTCATCTCTAGTGTTTGGAAGAAGTGAGATCTTCGGCCATGTACTCGTACTCCGTAGTCGACACTCCAAGAGCTCGCAGTGCAGTGCGAAGCCAGTCCGCTGCTCTACTCCGGTAATCGCCTTGGATTCTCTGATCTCGATCCCACGCCAAGGTTAGACACTAAAAGTGCAGTTCTTGTTTATCCTATGATCGGATGTAGGGTGTCGTACGATACGGACTCGCCATGGTGGTCATCGATGTTGGTTACGAAGAAGGTTGTATGGGCCCGGGCTCAGTCTACGTATTTAGCGTATGCATAAACACATGGAATCCTTGGCGCGCTTGGCAAAAAAAAAACACGCCAAATTCAAGTTATGTATAGAGCCCCTATACGTAGAACCTCCGTATATAAAGCCGTATGTAGAGTAGTATATAGAGCTATACGCAGAGCCTCCGTATATAGAATGGTCTTCCCCGTAACCCTCTTCCTGAACGCCAAAGGCGCTCTTGAACTTATTTGCTGCTTCCTTCTTGCTCTGACGGGGAATTCCTCAGAGTCGATCCACACATCTCACTTTCTCGGAATCCGTGCAAATCTATTTGTCGGGGGACTACGGAACTCTGCGCTTATAATGAGTCAGTGCAGCGCACAACTTTGCCATGAACACCATACCCTAAAATACGCTTTTCGTGCGGTGCTGCGGGCACTTTTTTCTTCTCTTTGACACGAGACATCGGCAGTGTGGTTGAGGCGGATATGGCATTCGTAATTGACCCTTCCGATCTTTTATTCTCCTATGCTCGCCGCATTTAAATGTCTATATTTTCATTAGGTCGGTGATTTTGCAAGTTATGTCTGCTCACCAATCCTCATGTTCTACCAAACCTCTAGTTTTCCTTCTTCGGACTGCTGCTTGATTAGGGTCAAGGCAATGGAATTTGCTTGACCCGCCTTTGCTGTTTCCTATGAGAGTTTCTCGTCCTCATGGCGAACTACGAAAATGCAAGAGGCAAGTAGTTGGTTGCTATTTCTATTGCCTTTACGATCCTAGGTAATCTCATTGTTGTGTTCCGCTCAATAAACAGGCAAACTACTGTGAAGAGCATTGGCTCCGAAGACTGGCGCTGCTTTCTACCGCCTTTACAATTCCGATTAAGGTCTAGGAGCAAGAAGGGTTAGGCCAGCATGCATGGGATCTAGAAGGAATAGACCAAACATATTCCCTTAAAGTGTCGACTTTTGAGTTCTCCACACTCAACATACGCGACAGACTGACAGCTTTCGTAGGATTGTATGCTAGCATAATGATGTATTACCTCTCCCTAGTGTTCATTAAAATCAGCATTCTCGTTCAGTACTATCGCATCTTCAACACATCCCACATGCGCAAAGCTCTCTCCATCGTTGGAGTCATCGCCATCGCCTACCCCATCGAAACCGCCTTCACAACCACCTTCTGCTCTCCAACCCCCAAGTTCTGACATCCATCCTCCCCCGGCAAATTCCTGAAGCGAATAACCCTCTGGCTCGTCAACGCCAGGATTCATATCACCACCAACATCGCCCTCATCATACTCCCAACCCCGATCCTAAACTAGCTCAAGCTGCCACGCCGCCAAAAAGCACGCCATCATCTCCGTCTTCGCCATCGGCGGCTTCGCCTGCGTGACTAGCATCCTGCGCCTCAAGAAACCTGGTTGAAATCGCGCGCAGCGGCGACCTCACGTACACGAACGCCGACACCGCCACATGAAGCACCGTCGAAATCAACGTCGGTCTCATCTGCGCCTGCTTCCCCGTCCTGCGGGCCCGTCGTGACCAGCTTCCTGCCCCCGCTTCTTCGTCTCCACCGGCTCGAAGAACACCTCCAACTTCCACGACCAACCCCCCCGGGGGCCGAGCACTTCACTTCCGTGACGGTCTGTTGGGGCTCGGACGGGTTGGCCAGGCTGCATCGAGGTCGGAAGAGCTCGATTTCGGCATTTTGGGAGGGCCTGGGGGCCTGGGGATAACTTTCTCATGGCGCCCATTCGGAGCCAGAGCAGGATTGAAGGGGGGAAAGGGGACGACACAACGCCGGGTGAGGTTGAGGAGCTGGAGAATGGGCGGATAAAGGTAGCCACAGCTGTGTAGCAGGATGTAGAGAGACGGGCGTGGTGTGGAGAGGGAGGCTTGTGGAGGATAGGAGAGGTGTGGCTGAGGTAAGTGACGGTGAGAGCCGGCGGAAGCTGGTGTAGAAGGCGTGAAAGGATAGGGCCCATCTGAGTTTCACCTCAGTGCAGTCTAATGCTGTATATTAGGTTCTGGTGGCCTTTTCTTTTCGGAATGGTGTTTTATAGGGGTAGAGAAAAGTGACGAACTGAGGGTCAACGTCTGGTGCTGGGCGGTAAAGCGCTGTAGTTACGTGGTTTACATTCTGCTGTGGGCTTCAATTTCCTGTCATATAATTGAAAGGGCTTAAGGTAAGCATATCTCGTGCAACATTAAGGTACGCATTCAGTTTTTTGCTGTTCGAGTTGTGCCCTCGTGAACTGCTTTAGCTCTTTGAGAAAAGTATACTAGGTCGTTAGTATACTTATCCCGAAACACTTTAGGTGCTCGTCCAAAACCTACACGATGTGGCAAGCAATAAGCAAATAGCCCCTGGCCCGCGCTTTTATTAACGGTGCGTGGTGTATTCTTGGAGGGTCTGGATGGAAAGCGCTCTCGGCGGGCGATTGTGGACGTCCGAATGGCATCTTTCGGAGGAAGTGGCTCTCAGCGTATGAATCTAAGGCAAATACAGTCCCAGTCACATTATAGTGCAAATGATCACAAACCATAGACCATGCGGATTCCGAATTTCTAACTAGTAATCCATATGTGCATATGTACCGCCCAAGCCCTGACACAAAGGTATGCATGATGCTCCAGGCAGAGACCCTCCCAATCCGACCAAACCCCAAAAAGGCGTCGATAAACGTTATTTACAAGAAACGTGTGTACTACTTCACACCACTGTTTCGGCTTCACCATCCAGCCCCTTGTTTTTCTCCTGACCTCTTATGCTTATCCGAGTGATCTAAAAGGCAATTCCGTGCCTCTTGCGATGCTCCAACAAATGTCTTGCCCGCCTCCGCTCGTCTCGCTTCGCTGGTATGTCGTTGTTCTGATCGTTCCCGTGGCTTGGGAAGAAGCTAATGGGTAGTGCGCTAAGTGTGACCTCTGCAGGAGCCGAGTTTCCAGGGTTTGGCACCGTCTGAGTGAGGGTAAGGGTGGTGTAGACAGTCGGCTGAGAAAGACCGTTAGAAATAGGAACACTGCCCGAACTGCCGGGGAGTGTTGCGTTTGTGGAGTGGCTAGATGGGAAGGGGAAAGGTACTGTGACAGACCCAGAGCCAGTTGGAAAACCGGGTGGGGTTGCGTTGCTGACGGGGAAAGGGGTTGTGTTTGTATGCAAGGCAGTGAGAGTAATCATAGAAGTGAAAGTGCTTGTGCTTACGGGTTCCGAAGCTACTACAGAAGAAGCCGCTGCTGGCTTAGTTGAGATGGCGAAGGTGGTTTGGATAGGATATGGGGTTGAGGCTTGAACAGATGACTTGATGGCAGAAGACGCGGTTGCATGTGAGCTATATTGGCTGGACGCGGAAGCGCTTTGAGACGGCGTAGCCGACGATTCCTGGTAGACCTTCAGGGAATTGATGCTCCAGTACGCATTAGCAAATGCCGATGGGTTGTTCTCGACAAAGGCATTACAGGTTGAAGCCTTTGAAGCGCAAGAACCGCTGCTCCAAACAGCGCCAGCCCAGTCACCGCCTAGGATCTATTAGATATGTGCCGGGACGAAAGCCGATGGCATTGAGGGCTTACAGAAGGTAGTATCGAAAACAATTTGCTGGCTCTTGAACTTGGACGAGATGTCACAACCCCCCTTGAACACAGCAGCCGGGGTACCCCAACCCGAGGGGTTTGGCGAACCACTGGCGATATCAGATGGAATGGTACCACGGGGGAAGAAGTAGATGGTAATAGCATTGGAATTCCACAGAGTAGCGTAGACACCACCATTGTTGCTGTTGAGCCCAGCACCGTAGCTGTTGGTAGCGCTCTCCATGATCTGACAACCCGCGTTCGTGGACTGGTCGGCGGCGTCAATATCGCAATTAGAGGTTGTAATGGAACCAGAAAAGCCCCCGGTATTGGTAATAGAGCAGCCAGGGCCTGTGTGAAGGGTCATAGCGTTTGTGGACTGCTCGTTAACACCTTCGATGATATCAATTTCGCCGCTGTTGCTCGAAATTAGCACCTTAAAAAAGGCAACTCATATCGCATTCAGGTTTGCCTTACTTGTGTGGCCAGTTCGGTCCCACCGTCCAGAACGCAGGCCAAGTTCCGCATCCAGCGGGCATGTGGGCAAGGTCCAAGATAACCAATCCGCTGTCGTAGGATTTCTTGCTGGTGAGTCTGACACTGGGTCTGCCGTTTGGCGTCACATTGGTGTGGTCTACGCCCATATAAACGGAGCTGGAAGTTGAATTGATCAAGTTGCTGCTCTGTGCAGTGCTCTGGTCGACATATGACACAAAACCTTGGGAAGTTAGACCAGGTGAACCATAAATCGACCGCAGGATATTTTTAATGGAAGACTAATCACCATTGGTAGGGTCTTGGCCAGAGAAGAAGTCAAATGAGTCGAAGAAATTGGTCGGGCTATAATCGTCCTTCAGTACATAGCCAGCTATGCTGAGGCGGACGAGAGCAGCGCAAGTAAGGAATGTCGGGAAAAGCATCCTGGCTTAAAGGAGTGACTAAGGCGTGCTAGACGCAAAAAACAGCAATAAAATATTGAAAAAAATCGAATCTACAACAGCAGATCGATGTGAAATCAGACGGCAGGGCCAGCGAAGATTATGTAGAAGCGAGGGTGGGCAGTCTATATACAAGTCTGGCAACGGGGTCACCCGGAGGGCACGCACCTGAAGCTGGACCACGGCTGATAGACAGTGCAGCCAGCATTGTTTCAACTGCCAAGCAGTGCAGCGGCGAGTGGCCCCCGGAGGATCCGACGCTGCTATCGATACACAAGGTTCCCTCAATGGCGGCAGCTAGGCTCTTTGAGGGTACACCTCATAGGCTACTGGAAGGTGCTGAAAGCTTTGGGAGATCCTGATTCAGGCTCCCTGAGTGGTGGACGCAAACTTAGTGTTTCATGCACATGGGGAGACGGGTGAGATGAGTCGAATGGTGGCGCTTGAAACAGGAAAACAGTCGATCCTGCATAGTGGTTGGCTGTGGCCAACAGAGGGAACAAAAAGCAGAGAGTCGATGCAGTGTCGATGATTCGAAACAAGCGGGGCGGTTCGTTGGAGCATGTCAATGGCGTTTGGGCCTGTGATTCGCTTGAGACAGTCCAAGTGAGCCTCTTTTTAGCGCGTTTAGAGTGTCTAGGGGAGTTTTGCAGCACCACGCTGACACCTAGCTCCGTGCACCATGCATAAGCTTTCTGTATCTTTCTGTATCCATACCCCTTTTTAGTGTATTTTGCCGATCCGGACCGCCTTAACACGCTCAAAATAGCCAGGGAGCATACTGAACAGCAAACAGCATTATTGCTTTTGTGGGCATGAAACGACATTCCGCCCAATCAGCACGGCCACCACAAAAAAAAAGGTCTTTCCCTCAGTTTTCCCTGTCCCCTGATGTGCTTCCTGCTGCTGACCACCTGAGCCTCATCAGGTACTCCATTAAGGAGAATACTATCGCACCGCATCCTATGCTTCTAGATCCTTTTGTCTTTACCTCCTACATTCCAACGCCTCACCTTTCTGGATAGGTACATAGGTACGATACTTCAGCGGCTACCATAGAGTCTAGGTTTTAAACCTTTCGATGCAGTGTAAGCCAAAACGGCTCGGAGGTGAAGCCACAATGTCAAACATCTCTCCTCTTGCCCCATCCTTACTCGGGGTTCTAATAGCCACCACCAGAGTACAACAGTGGTCGGGCTTGGTTACCTGAAGTAGACAAACACCAAACTCAGCCCTTCAGCGGAGGCTGAAGTTGCATCCTTGCACCTAGCTGTCTACCCGTAATGATCAGCGACCTCTGTTGCACTTCGCTGCGGCCGAGGCTGTTATCGGCCGCGCCGTCATTGTTATGGAGTTGAAAACGAAATGAAACTTTTCACAACTTTCCGTGGAGACAGAAAAAAGGATCACCAAAAGAAAATTACGGTGGAGATCAAACAAGATGAAATGCCAAACTCTGTTTTGTCTCTAGGTAAAGATGCGAAATAGATCAATATGCCTGCCATCCAATCGCGCTCGCTACGGAGCTTTATTCTGAACCACCCTGCCTCAAGGAACACCCACGCCGAACGCCACCCGGCGCGGTAAGCCAGGATCCGTCTAAGCAGTGGTTGTGGCTGCCTGCAAAATCCGGGCCTGCGCACCTAGGAATTAATCTTCAGGGCGCGTTGATATATCGTGCATTGTTTAGGCGTGCATTCAATTTGACCTTTGAACTGCGTCTTTGTGAATGGCTTTAAATGCTCCACACAAGTACGCAACTCCTTCGTAGATTCAATTACTCATCTCAAATCCATATTGCGTGGCAAGAGCGAAACGGATGGCCCTTGCATTTCTGATTTTATCAACGGCGCACGGGATAGTGTTGATCATTGCGAGATCTGCTGCGGAAACTGCAAAAGCCATCATGCGCACCCCAGAGCCATATGCCGACAAGAACCGAAATACTTGATATGCAAAGGCCCGGTCACGGTTTGCTAATCACGACACAAAAAAGCTTGGGAACTCGAGGCGACTTCCAGCCGAGATTCGGCAGGAAATTGAAGAGCTCTCCTTCACAGGCCCAAAGTCGGGCCTCTAACTTATCTACCATGAACAAATCACAGTGCTCCCATGCCAAATTCGACAAAAATTGCCTGGACGCCATTCACCTTTCCGTGCAGGGACACGGATGCGTAGACTTCTCGCTTGGCAAACCGTAAGCCCAAAGGAAATCTTACAGCCCCATATGCCCGACTTTCCGCTTATCCATCTAAAATTCCGCTCTCCTTCAGACTCCTGAATAGATCCGGCTCCAAAAATTTGCTGATGGTAACATCCTCGGCTAGACCTTTTCTCCGACGCGTCTTGAGCACAAAATCTCTCGCCGTAGCCTGTGCAGAGGCCGGCTCGAGCGGACGTAGCTTGATATCCCTGTCAAGCGGGTCGCCAGGCACGATAGACCAACGGTCGAAGACAAGGGAGACGGTTGCTTGACCTTGTGTGTGGATCTGTTACACGAATATGAGTTAGCACAAAGCCATCCCAAATGCAGCAAAGACAATGCGATCAGGAGTGAAAAGAACGAGCGGGATAGTGTACGAAACTTACCCTTAGATCGGTCTCAAAGCCAAAGGAGTCAATAACAGGTATTAGTCCTTTAACACTGTACAATGGCGTCCCTGCAATTGGCCCATCCTGCAACACATGGCCTCTTCTCCTCGCCAGTACCGTATATAAACTGCTGACCGCATCTGCGGGCCCGATCATCGAGCACGAGTAAACCGGTTCCATAAGTCGGGGGCTTGCCATAAGGAAACTTGAATAACATGCGCGGCGGCTGGTTGGAATGATCTGCCCTCCGCCACGGAAGATGGCTTCTGGTGCGAGAGAGACGTCCATCACGCGGAACTTGGTGTTACGGATTGGCTCTTCGCAGAGGGGTCCTTCACGGGTTGCCCAGCTGAAGCCTTGGCGGATGGTGTCGCGCACGCTTCTAAGGAGCGTTTGGTTCACATCGGAGGGAAGAGTGTCGTTCTGCAAAATATTTGGACCCATGTCATCAGGCCCAAATGCCCAAATGTTCCGTGAAGCAAGTAAGTCGTAGCCATAATTCTCTTCGAAAAACTTCCCAACTCTCCGCACGGGGTCTTTGATAGAGACTTTGCCGCTTTCAATGTCTTCGGCAATGCCTGGGTCAAGAGGTTCGGCAACCATAGTGATTTTGTTCTTTTTGTTTGGAGTGAGTGCGTAACATTTGATTGCGGAGGTCTCAACAACAGTCTCGCAGAATCGCGTGACAGGGTCGGAGACTTTGAGTTCCATTTCGGCGTACAGACGGCGTAAGTCATGCAGCACGCAGTCCATGTAGAGTTCGCCAGTGCCAAGGATGACATGCTCACCGGATTCTTCAACTTTGGTCGTCACAAGAGGGTACGATTTGTTGATTTTACGCAACCCGTCAAGCATTTTCGGTAGCTCGGAAGGGTTGATAGGCTCAACTGCTACTTTAAAGACAGATTCGAAGAAGTGTTTGACCGGCCTGAAAATATAAGCGTCTTCGTCTTCCGGTAGTTTTTGTGCGACTAGGGTTGCTGTCTTAACGATAGAGTTGTCGACGCCACCAAGAAGCACCCAATTGCCTGCAGGTACGCCGCTGGTGGGGACACTGTAACGAGACTCTGCTATCCAGGTATCCGTGACAGTAGCGACAACCATATCTTCTTCATCTTCGAGAGTGTAGCCTTCACCGAGGACGCGGACTGATTGCACCGGGCGGGCTGTACCACTCAGCACGCGCCCAAGTGAATGGAAGCTCTTGGCATCTGATGAGTTGAATAGCTTTGTGACATGGACTACAAGAGGACCATCTTGGTCGCAAGCCTCCATGGCGGTTGCTGTTTTGCTGTCCAATGGTCCAGTATAGTAACGCTCAAGCATTCTCTTGGCCCCTTCCAACGGAGATGGTATATGCTGAACGACCATATCAACAAAGCCATTAGCTGGACCGAAAAACTGCTCGCAAACGAGCCTTAGAAGTTCCTTCGCATCAGTCTTGTATTGCGAAGGCTTGAGATGGATTCCTAATGTTGCTAGCATTTCCTTAAGGCCTTCGGGACTTTCGCTGAGGGTATGTGAATAAAGCTTGTAAATCGGTTCGAGAACGAAGTTCACAAATGAACGTTTGGAGCCTTCCTCCACGCCTTTCCTTGTGAACTTGCGACTTCGCGGATTGAAAAATACATCTCCCCATAAACGCAGGCCGAAATCCGCGGCATTGACTCCGGGATAGCTGTCTGCGTACATTTTTGCGAAAGATTGAAGGGTAAAACACCATCGCATGCTGCTGCATGCGAAGGCGACGTTCCCTTTCTCAGGACTTATCCGCCTTTTCTCCCCCTGTCCGGGCATGGTGTTTTCAATGACCGTGTTTACTTCCTCGATGACGTGCTTGAGTTTGAAATATGCGTCTGCCGGAGGTAGTTTCAGTTCTAGAATAAGCCGATCCATTTTGTTGATAACCAGGGTCAAAGCTAGGCCTTCTAACACAGCATGCTTGATGATCTGTTCCGTGTTTACCTGAACGCCCTCTACCACATCTACCACTAATACCACACCATCTGCAAGCCGTAATGAGGATGCTACTTCGTCGACAAAATTAACGTGTCCCGGAGTGTCTAGAATGTTGAACAGATGCGATTTGCCTTTCGTGCTCTGCAAAACCAAGCTCATTGGTGCAGACTTTATTGAGAGCCCGCGTTCGCGCTCCAATATATGAACATCGGTATACCGTAACTGTTCATCCCGCTTCTTGCCCCTCTTTTTGTCCAACTGATCTTGAATATCATGCGTTTCCAGAACCAACATATCCATAAAGGCCGTTTTCCCGTGGTGCAAATGTCCCGCTATTGCAACATTTCGAATCTGTTCGGGGAAATTCATTAAATCTGTCATAAATTCTCTATCGAACCGTACGCGTGGTAGGTCAGCTTCCTGGACGGTGAACTTCTTCTGCACCACCGGCGCAATAATAGGCTGCGCAAGCGACTGCGTGTCCTCCTCTTGGACCAGAATCTCGACACCAGCGCCATAGACCTGAGACGCGGTTGGGTAGTATTGTTTATCTTCGTGCAGAACTACGGCGTTGGAAGGACCTTCATCGTCAATTTCCATAAGCTGTTGACCATCGACGGCCTCCTCCTCTTGCGCCTCATCATCGTAGACGTAGGCGTCTGCAGCCTGACCAGTAGAGGATACATCTTCGTCGGATTCGGCTTCACCAATGAAGTTTCCGAACCTGTAAAAGAATTAGTTAGCTACTACAACAAATACAAGAGGTAAAAATGGCACTTACTCATCGTAGAGGTTATCCATGGTGGTGAGAAAAGAGGGATAGAGGCAGCAGTGGTGTATTGCCGCACGGCGCAACCTTGGAGCTCCCAAAAAATCGAGATACTTGGCGTCGATTAGATAACTTAATCAAGCTTGGTCCAATCAACATGCGAGGACGGGGATGTTTGATCCTTATCACGTGATAAGATTATCCCACGAACTCCGTACCAAGCATCGTCGGAGCGGTTTAATGTGGTCCGGCGGTGAACAAGAGCACGCAGGAAAAGCTGGGGACGAGGGTTCTGATTAGCCTGGCCCTTGCTGCCCCTCGGATCAAAGTGCAGGGCAGATCTTCTGAGTGAGCTCAACGGAGTCCGTTCCTTTCGTATACAAATAAATTTCCACGCTCCATTGTGTAAGACACAACATTTCATTCTCCAATTCTTCTCCCAAAAAATTTCGATCATGTCTTTTGTCCCTCCAGTCTACATTGTGTCGGCCGTTCGCACGCCTGTGGGCATGTTCCAAGGGTATCTATATATCTCAAAGCCCATTATAACAAAAAAAATTAGACACTCACCGCTAGGATAGTTCTCTTGCAGGCCTGAGTGCTATACAGCTTGGTTCACATGCGGTCAAAGGTAAATACTCCATTTCACCTCGAATTTGTTCCAGCTGTGTTGACAATTTCCCAGCCGCTGTCGAGCGTGCCGGCATTAAACCTGCAGATGTTCAAGAAGTTTTCATAGGCAATGTCCTCTCCGCAAAGTAAGCTCCGTCCGCAGCCTCCCATAAATTTCCTCCTAGACCACGGACATCTTCATGCTGACATGAGCTTTCTAGTCTCGGTCAGAACCCCGCCCGCCAATGCGCAATCGGCGCTGGCCTTCCAGAATCCACTGTCGCCACCACCGTGAACAAGGTCTGCGCCTCTAGCATTAAAGCCCTTATTATCGGCGCGCAGACAATTATCACTGGCAATGCGGACATTGTTGTCGCAGGTGGCACAGAGAGCATGTCTAATGTGCCTCATTACCTTCCAAACATGCGAACTGGCGCCAAGTTTGGCGACCAGACGCTCGTTGATGGCGTGCTAAAGGATGGATTGACCGATGCATACAAGAAGGAGCACATGGGTCTGCAGGGCGAGGAATGCGCCGACGACCACGGCTTCACGCGCGAGCACCAGGACGACTACTGCATCCGCTCGTACAAGAAAGCGCAAGCGGCTCAGGAAGCCGGATGGTTCGCTGAGGAAATTGTCCCCATTCAAGTCAGTGGTGGACGAGGAAAGCCTATGATTACCATTGACAAGGACGACGAGCCTAAAAACGTAAGTTAACCCGCCTCTCCACCTGTTCTTCAACGCTAACGTATTTCCCACAGTTCAACGAATCAAAAACCCGCACCCTCCGCCCGAGCTTCAAGCCCACCAACGGCACTGTCACCGCCGCAAACGCCTCCCCCCTGTCAGATGGCGCAGCGGCCCTCGTCCTCGTCTCCGAGTCCGCGCTCAAAGTCCACAACCTAAAACCCATCGCAAAGATCCTTGGTTGGGGTGACGCGGAGCAGAACCCCTCTAAGTTCACCACTACACCTGCTCTTGCCATCCCCAAAGCCCTCCAGCATGCCAAGGTAGACCAGAGCGCCGTCGACGCCTTCGAGATCAACGAGGCATTCTCAGTTGTCGCACTAGCGAACATGAAGTTGCTTGGCTTGACAGAGGATAAAGTGAACCTTCATGGTGGTGCAGTGGCTTTGGGTCACCCTCTTGGTGCATCTGGAGCTAGGATTACGACGACATTGTTGGGTGTGTTGAGGGAAAAGAAGGGGAAGGTTGGCTGCGCGGGTATTTGCAACGGTGGAGGTGGTGCAAGTGCGATTGTTATTGAGTCTTTGCAGTAAGTAGTATACCAAGAGAAGAATAAAAGGTAGGAGAGGGGCTTTGGCGTTGCAGAACATTTGGCGCAACACCGAGCTGGAATGAAGTGAGATGAGGTTGGGCATTTCAACAGTTGCCTGCCCTGGTAACATTTGGCTTCGAAGAACACTGAAACGTAATCGAAAATTATATATATCAAAAATTAAACTACATCTCATCTTGTCGTGTCATAATTACAAGCAATTCGACTTTAAAGCCGCACCAACGAATTGTGTATTCAGGCTACTAATATAAATGCTTGATATATAATAAGTATAATTAGCTAGCTAGGTGTGCTATTTAGCTTTTCATCGTTTGACCGCCATTTTTTAAGGATATTTCCACCCAGCATGCAAGCGGAACGTGCGTTTCTCTATGCACATGATCATCATACGCTCAGATCCGGGATATCAGTACTTCCTTAAAGCAAGGGCTTTTCTCAGGAGCAGTATTTAGGCTCTCGGGATCATTTACTCATTCGCAGTCATACATAAAACATACGGGAGATGTTTCGAACCCATAGATGAAAATAGGGTGTCAGACAAACCTCAGCAAAGAAATAATAAATATTAGGCTTTAGATTATAGCGAAAGATTCATCTTTGTCTGCTTACTCACGAACCATAAAAGATTCCTGTATATTCACACTCAGATCTCCCACTATATCTTTCTCAGGATATGTTTTATGCAGCAATATATGTAAGCGCGAACTCCACGACCGAACAACACCTGGCGTTGGCGGTGTAGAAAAAGCCTCATGGGCCACGTTTGATGGCAGACTCCAGTCGATATAGTTGGTAATAGTGTCAAGCTTCTGGAGACTTTGCATGATACCGGCAGCCGAAGTGAAAACAAGCATGGAGATGTTCTGGAGGTGGAATTTGGCCGGTACACGTTCCAGGGGGAGCTGGGAGGATTTAATTCTATGTAAGTGGTGGGTAGTTCGGCGGCTCCGACGGGGGTCTATGTTATGAATTTCACGGTCCTCCACGAATGGATAGTTTTTAGATGAGATGTTGTGATAAAGGTTGTCCATTGTCATCCCCCGTTGCCCTTTAGGCTGAACTTTGATACTTTGCTGTAGTTCATCTCTGGGCCCGGTAGCACCCATAGGGTCTTCATTGAGAGCATGGCTGTAAGCAATAGAGGGATTAAGCGAAGTAGGGACACTTCGGGAATCAGACACAATATCTAGTTGTGTCTCTGGCTGTGACTGCCTCGTCGCCACGAAATCTCGAATATCCCGATTCCGGTCACCTGGTACTAGTTCAACCAATGCGTCCGCCGCATCTAACACTATATCTCTTTCCACTCCAGCATTTGAGCTTTGAAAAGGAGTGGCGATTCTATTCAAAGATGCTTGACGTTGACGTTGGAGAGACTGTGATGACCTTTTAGGCGAAGGTAGATTGTTGAACCACGATTTCTGTAGATTCTTAATGGGAGACACGTAGGGTTTATCAGCGTTTCCCCTTCGCCTGCGAGGATTGCCGCGTGGTCGCGTAAGAGATTCTGGTATGGAATCAAGGGGTGTACCATAATGAATCCGACTTGCTGGAACGAAACCAACGTTCGGCTCATTTGTTAATTGACGACCTCCCGAGGGTGGAGTATTTTTGACACGAAGAATACCCTGTGTTGATGATCTGTTTGCTCTCTCATGGCGAAGTGGTCGTGGAAGATGTTCAATACTCCGTTCTAATTCCTCATCCACTAATGATCTTATTGATTTGGCTGGAGAAGACGACTGTGGGGTTAATGGTGCCAGTGTCAACTGCCGTTGCTGTGCTTTGGGTGCGATGGGTAAACTTGAATTCAGTTCAGAAACTCGTCGGCTTCCCAAGGGAGTTAGAGGCTGGCTGTTTTTCACACTCGAAGTTGTCTTAACTAAAGCATTCATCCTTGCGATAGTCCAAGGATTGGAAATTGCAGGACATTTCAGGCCCTGTGGAGTATCTTCGCTTTCGTGGGAGCTCGGCCTTAACTGGTTCTCATCAAACAATTCCATGTCTTCCTCGTCAACACCGTACATGTTGGACCGCCAAGCTCTTCCTTCCTCAGGCACGAAGGCAATGTCGCCATCACCTTCAAATATTGTGATGGGTGATTTGTGCCTGACTATGTTCTGGATGCCAAAACTCTTCGGGTTGGTTTCCGATACTGGTGTCTCATGCCCTTCAGTATGATAGATGGCAGAGCCGTCGGGGTAGAACGTGCTGAGAAGCTCTTCCACGGCCTTCAAAACCAGTTCGCTATTTGTGAATAGCACATCATCCTTCGCGGGTTCAATGTTAGGGTCATAGCTGTCTGAAGGGCAAACGATATTCATGCAAATGAATGGATCTTTCGTCCTGTCCAAAGCAGGATTTAATTTCCTGAGTCTCCGTGTGAACATCGCAATCATCTCTTTCAGTGGTCCTCTTGTTGTAGATACAGGTCTAGAATCAATAGATACGAATTGACCCAAATTAGCAATTTTCGAACTGTCGGCGTCCGGTTTTGGGAGGAAGGCCTGGACATTAAAGCCGTTGGACTTCAAAACAGACCATTCACATTGTGAAGCACAGTTTCGTCCCACAATGTTAAATGCTGCATCCGCTGTATTTGCTCCAGGTTTAGGTGCATACGTCCAATTACCCTTGTCATTTTTTGCTTTCAATATTCGCAAAGAAAATCGGGTTGTCGGTCGAGCGAACGCATAGGCTTGCATTAAATGCTTGACCTTTGCCAAGTATTTTGGTGTATGTTTCAATGCTGCCTGTTTTCGGACAGGGAGAGACTTGAAGAAATCTGTCACGCGAACCGTGGTGCCGACTGGATGAGAGACATGTTCCTGCCTATGATGTGGTTAGCCTAATCGCTATAGATGGTTCCAATGGTGTTGGGCTTCAAACGGAGACCCCACCCTTTGATATCACCAGTCTTTCCCACTTTCAAGAGAACTGCAGCAGGTTCTCCCTCAACCCTTGTAAAAATTCCAAGGTCACCACTCATTTCAGCCACACTGGCCAATGCCTCACCTCTGAAGCCTAACGACTTTCCTCCGACCTCCTTCAAATCTTCAAAACGACGAATCTTACTAGTACAGTGTCGATGGCATACCACCGCACGATCCTCTGGTGCAATGCCATGGCCATTGTCCCGCACTTGAATGACGTCAAGAGAATTGGACGAAATTTCGACAAAGATTGAAGTTGCTCGAGCATCGATGGCATTGTCAATCAGCTCTTTTACCACAGAGCTTGGATCTGTGAGAACCTGGGAGGAGCCGATCTGCCTGATGGTAGTTGGAGGAAGGACGTGAATAGGTATCTTCATCGCACTGGAGTCCGATAGGCTTTCCATTGTGAGATTATGCGTTCCAGTTCCATCTGACGTTGATTTTACAAGTGTTTCTATATTTTAGAATAATAGAGCTAAGTATAGTGAGAAGGTGGGAGTATCGAAGCCCTGGAGCATATGCTGTGTGTCGCGGTATGGAGCATCATCGCGAATTTTGCGCCTACTCACGTGACTTATTTTAGCTCTCATAGACAGGCCTTTCCATTTAGTCTAAGAGTGACATTGCACTCGACAGAAGTATTTCCTAATAGCTGAATGCCAAATCCGTCATGGTGTTATACGGTATTTGACTTCGTTGTATATTGCTTTCAATGTGACCAACGAGAGTACGTCTGTCTGACCTGTTTGTCACATTTAGTCACCTGCGTTCCTATCTCCTCAAATATCCAAAACGTTGAAAAATCTGCGAATTCTCATTTTTAAATCCCAGAACTGTTCAACCAAAGAGCTGTTTTAATAGCATTCTGTTGATTACTTTGTCCTGCAGCCCTCGAAGATCTACGTAGTCCGGTGATGACGTTCGTTACTACCCAAAGCCGTTGGCGGGCTTTGACGACCCGAGATGCAACGGCAGATGGACACTTCGTCTATAGTGTCAAATCCACAGGAATCTACTGCAAACCGAGTTGCAGTGCACGACTTGCTCGGCGTGCAAATGTCGGCTTCTACGACACAGCGACTGAAGCAGAACAGGCGGGATTCCGAGCATGCAAACGCTGCAAGCCAGAGTCAGGCAATCGCGATGATCCACAAGAACGAGCTGTTGAGAAAGCATGCATGCTGATTGCTGAAGCTAAGAAGAACGGAAATACTGGAGCGATAAGGTTGCAAGATTTAGCAACTCATGTGGGCTTAACCCCGAGGTACTTCCACAAGATTTTCAAAGACAAGACGGGAGTGACTCCTAAAGAATATGCAAGGCTCAATGGGAAGGAATCGACAAATATGGTTGGAATCATAGAGGACGCAACATTTGTGCTTGGTGCCAGGGATAATGTGGACGTTAACGACGACTTTCTGCTCCATTTACCAGTCCCGGAGTTTGAACCTTCATTGACAAACTACGAAAATTCCGTTGATACTCCCACAGATGCCATACCACCACCTCCAATCCGATACCTTGGTGAGAGCGTCAGTATTCCTTCCTGGGATGATACCATTGTAGCGGATGACAGTGGCAAACTTCATCTAGAATCTCATTGTAATGAAGTTACCCGGTTCGCTTTAGAAGCTGGCTGCAGTACTCAGCCCAGCGACCAAGCATGGCCTTTTACTATCCAATTTGAACCGATTCCCAGCCTGTCAGATTTCTCGCTCGATTTCAGCTCAACACCTCTACTTAGCGATGACCCTTTCGTCGGACTTTAAAGCTTCCAAGATAAAAAGCCATTGGCACGGAGCCAGCTTTCTACATTATGAAACCTAATTACCTCAAGCTTCGTGGCTTTTGACCTCCTCTCATGCAAGCACAACCGGTGCACGAGGACGACAAAATAATGATGGCAAGCAACAGAGCATTAAAGAGTGATCTCGAAGCTAAGATGAGGCCGTCCTCTGTACTGTTTAAATAGACCCCAATGTGGAGCAGTGCGCGGAACTCCGCTCTACATCGCGTTCTACTCCCTACCCGGATCCTTGGATTTCGTCCAATTCCACTGCACTGTCACTTTTACGGTAGACTCTTGCGCGGCGCAGTGAGCAATTACCCTGCTCGATTATTAATACCCAAAGGGAAATATACAGCACATGCTCGAAGCAGGCTTACGCTATCTATCCAAAATACCGCCTTTTTCTACTTCCTTATGCATAGGTTCCCACTATAAGACTTCATTAGATGTCCGTGCTAGCCAGACAAACCGCGAAGAGATTTCTTATGCCCGAAATATGCCCGCCAGAACACCCAAAACAGCGATAATGAGACCACATACTCCTGAACGGATGAACATCACTCCGGAAAGGCCCTCACACGGTGACGACACATCGTACGAGCGAAGAGCTACCTATCCGACTCCGAAACACTCAACTGAGACGCAGTGGCCCTTTTTCAAAGTATATTAAGTGGTCAAACACAGCATAGGTGTTGTCAATCTGCAAAATCCTGCACAATAATTCTAGCAACTCTTTTCTCAACCCTCTAGAACACTCTCATTCCCCTTATCATGACGCACCAAGTCTTCGACCCCGCTGTCCTCTATTGGGGTACACCCGTCGTCATTATCTCCTCCACCAACCCAGACGGTACCGCCAACATCACGCCTATGTCTTCGGCCCTCTGGCGGGGTACCGCTGCATGCTTGGTCTAGCCTCCATCAACTAAACTCCACAGAACATCATCTGCACCAAGCAGTGTGTTGAACCTACTAACGGCCTCCATGGGACCTGCCATCAACCCGCTCGCTCAGCTCACAGCTGTGAAAGACATCCCCGATGTTAAAAAAGCTATGGGGTATCAATATGCTGCGGACAAATGGACGTTGTCTTGTCTCACGCCGCAAGATTTAGACCTTGTATCGCCAAAAAGAGTGATGGAATGTCCGGTACAAACGTAATGCGAGTTTTTTGCTGTGCGCCGTATCGTGGGAGGTTTGGCCCCTCCGCTATCTGGTCTTGGCTGGGCCGTAAGGGTGGGGATCCTGGGGGTGCGTGTGGGGCCATACCTGGGGCTTAAGGGGTATGGGGATAGGATCGGTACGGGCGAATGGCGGCCCATGGTTATGATCTTTTTCAGGGCTTTATGGGCTGGAGGGGAGGCGCATTCGAGGTTGGCGGAGATAGATGAAGAGAGGTACGGGGTTCTCACTGGACAAGGTGAGGAGGCCAACGGAAAGGTGAATGGGGTTGAGCTAAATGAGATTTAGAAGTCATCCTAGACAGATTAGGATGGTCATAGGGTCTAAATTAGCAGCTGTTATAGGTAGATTAATTTTGAGAATTTTGTGGTTTCTAGCAAATGGAAATGGTCCATGAGCCTATGAGTATTGTTCAGTGTAGCTGAAGCAGTCATTAGGACTTCTGGTGCATTAGAATTACATATGTTAATCTACGTATCAGATTTGTTACTAAGTCGGATTTACAGCAGTCATATCCTAACCACTTAACGCAGGTTATTCTAACATTCCAACACCTATCTCGGTAGTGTTCATAGTTCCGCAGGATCAATGAGTCCATTACTCTGCCATGTTTTCACTATCTATTGTAAAGAACCGTACTGATTTGCAAGGATAAAGTAAGATCTAATTGTGGCAACAACTTCTGAAGGACATGCTATTTCCTGTTTGAACTTTCAAGTCAGCCAGAGTTTGATAGATAGCTATATAGCAAATAGAAGAAAACAGCTCGCAGGCTTTTAACGCAGTTTTCAGAGTCCCAAATTATAAGCATCGACAGCACAGCATTTGTCGATACTGGCCATACCTTTTCCGGCTCTTCCTATAAGATTCTCGAGGGTTGAAACTTCTCATCATTTTGTGCGCGTTTAGACAGGGTAACAGAGACGTACATACAAAAGAAGACTGGAGATAAGGTTGAGTGTATACGGTGATAGTGATTTCGAGAAGCACTAAACTTGATCGATAGTTGTAAGGATGAGTAGTGGGTGATTAGAGCACGCTGGGTGGAGGCTAAGTCATCATCGGGTCCAGAAGGAATCGCAATCACATTGCTAGCATCTCAAAGGTGAGGGTCAAAAAACAATTGGTTCGAAATTTCACTAAAGTGCCAAGATATTTTATTAGGTAATCAGTAGGGTTCCGTTCAAACTTTACCTCAGCGAGCTCAGACGTGATTTTTTTTGGCTAGCGTCGGAATAACAGCTACGCCGTCTCCTTCTTGCAAAATCACGTCTGAGAGCCTTTGGCGAGATTTGTTAAAACCGTAAGCAAAATCCGCAAAATGGATATTGCGGATATCTAATTCATTTATTCACACAACGCGTTATTATTACCAAAAGTTAATACAATATTTTTAAGACTTAGGGCTTCTAAATGGTATAAATTTTATAATATAGCTATTGCTTAGTCCTAACATTAATTTCGTCAAAGTTAAAAAACGCGTTGTTAAAACCGTAAGCACATATTATATCTTATTAAATAGTTTACTAATATAGACAAAACTATACAGATATATAGACATCTACTACTTAAAGCTATTGCAATACCTAGTAGGTGTTATAGTTAGGCCCTTCCTTAAAAATATCCTCCCTTAGCCCAGAGAGCCTCTGCTACTACTAGGGGGTAAGCTTTAGGTAGAGCCTCGTGTAGAGCCTCATATAGAGCCTCGTGCAGAGCCTTAATAGACCTTCGTGCAGAGCTTCGTACATTCCTTCGTGCAGAGCTCCGTGCAGGCGTGTAGACGTATAGATGTGCAGACGTGCAGACGTTCGTACGGAAGATCAATTGCAGAGACGTTTGTAGAGACGATTGTATAGGCGTTCGTACGGGCGTTCGTACGGGCGTTCGTACGGGCGATTGTGGAACCTTCCTAGTATATTAGTGCTGCGTGTTAGTAGAGCTTTGGAGCTCTGTATAGGGCTTCGGGCAGAGCTTCGGGCAGAGCTTCGAGCAGAGCTTCGG
The DNA here is from genome assembly GCF_001692895.1 of Cenococcum geophilum 1.58. Lineage (NCBI taxonomy): Eukaryota > Fungi > Ascomycota > Dothideomycetes > Gloniales > Gloniaceae > Cenococcum > Cenococcum geophilum. Next base: position 1,026,289 of record NW_027137583.1, read on the forward strand.
GCAGAGCTTCGAGCAGAGCTTCGGGCAGAGCTTCGAGCAGAGCTTCGGGCAGAGCTTCGAGCAGAGCTTCGGGCAGAGCTTCGAGCGGAGCTTCGTGCAGAGCTTCGTGCAGAGCTTCGAGTAGAGCTTTGAGCAGAGCTTCGAGCGGAGCTTCGTGCAGAGCTCCGAGTAGAGCTTCGAGCAGAGCTTTTACAGAGCTTCGTGCGGAGCTTCGTGTAGAGCTTTTGTAGAGTTTTGGTAGAGCTCCGTGCAGAGTTCCGTGCAGGTCTTCCCCTGAGCTTTGTTCCGCAGAGCTCCCGCGAAGCCCCACAGCTCTAGAGCTTGCAACTCTATTAGGACCTACACCATAACCTGTAAAGGGCTGCAAAGTAAATAAATTAAATAGGTATATAGTAGATAGAATATCCGCTGGTTATAGAGAGGGCTAGCGGCGTAGGCGTAAGCGTGTTTACTACGCGGCTCGGTAGTGCAGATGTAGAATTGGGGCCTCTACGGCGACGAATTCCTCTTAACGTTGCGCGCGTATAAGGAGCTGAATATCTCATAACTTATAGAGTAGGCTTTTCTCTATAATTTGGTGTAATTTTTATGTCGATAGGTATTGTGGGAGGGTTGATCAATTTCGTTAAAGTTAATAAGGTCTTCTCATATAAACCGTGTTTAGGTTTTCTACAAATCTCGCCAAAGGGCCTCAGACTAAGAAAACGATTACCGTCCTAAATCAGCTTAGCGGACGGTGCGGATATTCCTATATCCGCAATCGATTTCTTAGTCTGAGCTTCTGAGGTAAGTTCAAACTCCCCTTCAACACCACCCGCAGGCCGTACAAAGTCAAACGCGGAAAACTTATAATCTACTATATTATTCCGGTAGAGACGTTTTCCGTACGTGTCGAACGTTGAGGTCACTGTCAAGTACCACCTTATGACTCACACCCTGTTTCTTGCCATCGTATGTCTTACTATCTATTTTCTATTACCTATTCATTACCTATCACCGACTGGGTGGCAATGTCGACCTGGTGGCGATTGAAATAGTTCTAAATCGTCGTCAGTGTCGTCGTCAGTGCCGTCGTCAGTCCTTTGCCCCTACTTCATGTATATAGAGAGCTTCTAGAGCCAGCTTCAATCGACAGAGTTCTTATAAGTGACTTGTCCGTCCGACAGTACGGCCTTGCAGGCGAATGAAAGACCTTGGCCTGGCTGTTGTTTATATTTAGACAAATTGTAGAAGAAATAATTAAAGTTAAGCTTCTACTGTCAATTTATAACAATATGCAGTGCTGTTCAACTAAGATCCTGCTCGAATTAGAAACGAAACTAAGCTACTAAATAATTGTCAGTTCGCCTATGTCCCATCCCTCAGCCATGCCATCATCCTCGGGTATCTGCGCAACACCAATCCGCCGATAAGTATTTCGGTAGCATGTCGGCTCAAGTATCAGCGCATATATTGTGCCCTCATACTCGTTACTCTCTTCATCACCCTCCCCATCACTCTCCTCATCACTCTCCTCATCGCTCTCCTCATCACCCTCCTCGTCACTCTCTTCATCACCCTCCTCGTCACTCTCTTCATCACCCTCCTCATCACTGCCCACAAAGGGAAAATCAGACTTGAGGATCATCAGATAAACAATGCCTTTACCAAAAAGATCAGGACCAACTCCCTCAACTCCCACCATAGTATCATGACTGCAGACAACTTGCTTAGGTAGAAGCTCAGAAGAGCGATCATTATACGTAAGCCCTTCTGATCGTTGATAAAGAAGGCGTCTATCTTCAAAATTATCAAAGAAAGGACTAGGACAATCAGCGAATTGGTCTACAGGCTTCCAGTATCCTCGAACTCGTAGAGTACCAGATTCCACTTGGCCAAATACGTCGCTAGACCTGGTTTTGATATCGTGACCAACGATCGCGACACCATACTTCCATGAAGGTACCACGTGGACATAATCGTAGATCCATTCCCTCTCACCAAGATCGAAAGTCATAGATGCCCAGCTCCATGTCGGGGCCGTATATTCCTTGTTCCGTTTGCCTTGACCACAGGAGATCCACATAAGGCCACGTCGGATATCTTCTAGCCAAACACCGGCAAAATAGGTGAAGCCTGTGCCCCCTTGAACTTGTCTAGCAATTCCGCCCGTCGCAGGCAAAACGTCAGTGGCGGAAGTAAGCTTGCGATGGGTAAAGTCGTCCACAACTACAGAGTACCACCACTCTAAGTAGCTTTGCGGAGACTCGTATTCTGATAGATTTGTATACGCTACCTCCTCGATTGGGCGTCTCTGTGTGAAGATATCCTCGTGCCGGCGATCAGTGGTTGGGTCAGCTTCACAACAGCGCAGACTGCGACAAGCCCAAAACAACTGCTCACTCGAGTATTTTAGTATCCGAGGTGATAAGAGATCTTCCTGTAAGACCCATCCTCGAGTGCGGAGTGGCGTTAGCGAATCCAATCCAGGAGTCAAGCACTCCCGTACATAGAAACGCCTAGGATCGCCGGCCTCGGCTCCTAGGTATGGGATACCAATGGCATGAGCTTTGCTTCTTCTTTTCGAATCTCCGCTCAAGAATATCCCAGATCCGCTCTCTGAAGACGCCTCTGCCATGATTGTCAAGGTTGCATTCCGGTAAACATTATGCATCTGACCTGCTTCAGAACGCCAATCATCGACCGAGTCTTGGATGATACACAGGGAGTCAATCCACAAGTACCGATAACCCAATCTTCTAGTAATTGTAATGGCATCTTGAAAATTCAGCGGCAAGCTTTCAAACTTGATTCTGTTGATATGAGATTTCAATGTTTGAGTTGTTGTCTTTAAAATTTGGGCTTTGCCCCAGCAATGACTTAAGGCAAGCCAATGCCCTGACCGACCTTTAGTTTCAAAGAGTGAGAGATCTAAGGTACGATCTAACAGTTTCAGGTCGAGGACTCTTGTTGGTAATGTTTTCTTAGAACCACGTCCACATACGGCATGGCGCTCTAGGCAAGTTTTGAGCCATGAAATTGCAAGCGCAAAAGCTTTGTCCGATCTGCAGGTCTCTTCTACTGGTCTCGCTCTTATGACAGACGCCGAGGGATCCTCTAGAGCATGTCATAAATATGCATCACAGAGAAATTGAATATCGGCACCAACCTGAAAGAGTGTAGAGCTCAATATCCTGCCAGAGGTCATACCTCATATCTCCATTTCTGTGGAAATCTGGAACTGCAATTTGAACAAATCTAATTCCGGTGTCAATCGTATTCTTGATCTCTGAGTCCTCCACTCGCAACACAACAGGCGCAGTTGCGAGTTTTCTACCAAACTTTTTCGATGGGAAAAGGCTTGAGAGCGGTTCATAACTGCTCTCAGTCCCACCAAGCCACTCTCCAGTACTAATCTCGATACGTTGTACTCTGCAAAGTTCAAGGTCACGTTTATATAGCGGCAATCGCTCCCTGATGAAGGTGCAAAGAGTGCATCCTTTAGAGGCTGAATCGCTCAGGGCATTGTAGCTGGCATGGAGCTGCTGCCCACCTCCATCAACCACTTGCTTGAGGTCAATGTGTCTGCAGGCGGTGCAGAGCATTGTTAGAGAGTTCTATCGATTGTTGAATTGACATGGTAATAATGATATCCGATTGCGATAGATAGCTCAACTTAGGTTGCAAGGCTTGTGGCGTGCTAGCAGAAGATCCACAAAACCAGGGGTTGAGGCATTTTCTGTTCGCTTAGTGTGCCACTTTTCCCCCCGCCCCTCGTGGCCGCTTCCATCGACACCTCATCGCGTCTCCATCCAGAACACCCTCTATGCGACCCTCTTTGCTGCCAGAGCTTGTGAAAACTCATATCTCCCCCGCGACCTTCCTAAGCTAACTTGGCTGAAAACGCGCCCAGACGACCGCTGTGAATACACTCTATCCGCTATTTCTTGTATCGCTACAACATGGCTCAACCGTCACGAAAGCCCCGCAGAGACTGCCGAAGATCCGAGTGTCCTACAGATCTTACAAGCGGCATCAGAAGGAGAGGAAATTCTGAGGAACATAGCTCAGCTCACGGCTGAAACCGAGCGGCGTTCGCGGATGACGCCCGAAGAAAATATTGCGGAGAAGGGGTTACGTTTACGACGTCGACTCGGGAGTGAGAATTTTCCGAACTTTTCTTCCTGCCTATAGAGAGTTCGTAAGTGAGTACTTCGAGGAACTGGAGTCGAAAGTTGATATGATATAAATTGATGTCGGCGATAGCCATAATCCTCCCCATATGAATACTCATCGCAAGCGATTGCGCCGACAGTCCGCACAAATCTGCACATAACACTGGGGACACCGCATAATAAATTTTGTATGCCGTTTCGCGCACATCTCGCAACGAATACTTGCCCATTCCCACCTTCAACTTTTGGCAGCCATCCCCGATGCGCACATTCATGATTCCCACGAAGTGCATTCCGCATCTGGTCGACGCGGCGGTTGAATTCAAATCGGGGAAGTTGAAGTGGTGCATCGCGGTTGACGACTTCTCTTGCTCTGACGACGAGTCGTTCTTCGTTCCACTGGTCGCAAGGTCAGTACTTCCAGTTCACGTCGCAGACGTAGCAGAATTCGGCGCCGTATTTGTAGCTATTAGAAGTCAGTAATGTGTATAGAAGAGTCAAGGAAAAGGGAGGGCTCACGTCATGTAATAAGATCTTAGGCATGAACAGATTTTGTTTCGTTAATTGATGGTGTTGAGGAAACAAGTTTCGTAATCTATCGTGGGAGTTGTTTATCTTATCGATAATGATTAGCTAGGTGTCCTAAAAATCGGGTGTGGGATCGACGTCCGCGCTTAAATATCGCGCTCACGCCACATCTCCGATCTCCCCGGAAAGTTTCGACCACCACAACGACTAGTACACGTACGGGGCGGACGCCCTCCCTGCTAATATGCTAGCAGAATAATACAGCCCAACCATTTTGCAAGGCTCGCTTATTTTGAAAACATACTAGCAGGGAGGGCGTCTGCCCCGTTCGTGGTACCCCTTGTATCTCTAACGGCTGCTACGCTATGTTTGTTTCAGCACGTCGAGGGCGTTGTAGCCGCCTATACCGTGCCACAGCGTCATTATCACGCCGACTTCTATTCCTGCGGCCGAAATCTAATAATAAGCGTAACATGCATCTAAATTACCTACCCCAGCGGCTACAAGATACACTATACCGGGCGATTTATATTCCATCTCTGTAAGGCTGGGGTATGCCAGTGCCCTAGCCTAGCTTCATCTGAACACTGTGCCACATGCAGCTTAGAGAAAACATCCCTTAGCCGCCTTGCTTGGCACGTTTCGCTCTAGGAGGCTGGGGAAGCCAGACGGGTCCTTGCGCGTAGGCCTGGCCGTTGATTTGTGGTAATGGTCGGTCAAGCATGCTGTTTCTAGAATCGTGACATTGCTGGCACGCACGTTCCTAGTAACAAACGTGTTTGATCTTTCACGCCGCTGCGGATCATCGGTCTGGAGGCTGGTCGTTTATGCCAGGCCATGCGTCGATAATAGTATCTTGATGGTAAGGAACTGCTGCTTCTGCTTCTTCTCCAGCCTACCACACTTCTCCTCTCGTTCAGTCTACCAAAGACTACCTCTTTACTTCCTCATTCACTTCGAAGCTGGCAGAGCCAGCCGATTTCTTAGACGTTCCCCAGTGGAACATAATCTAATACGTCTCCGAAAATGTCGAACTCAATAAAATGGTCCGCTTATCCAAATATCCCCATCTTTCTCGAAACTAGTGATGATCGCGGATTACCGAAGTCGTATGGAACTACTCCCACCACGCCGACCATCTCTCCTGCTCTTGAGAATCCACCAGATCGACCAGTCCACCTCAGCTTTCCGACGCCATCGACTCTTCCGGCTCGGGACCGTTCTGCAGTATGGCCTATCCCAGAACCACCGCCAGAGATCGAAGTGCAGCAGCCTCGCCGGCCTTTACTTCGCTTCTTTCCATTAGTAAGACCAAGGGTTCGCTTCAGTGGTGCTCGTGCTTCGCAGTGTTCAGAGAAACCCGAATTCACTGACTTGGAATCGGGAACTGCGGACATCGACAACAGGATCAATTTCGGTGGTTTGGGCATTATGGATGGTCCAGCCAAGCTTCCATCCATTCAAATACCATCCCTAGTCGATGAAAAACCCGGGCGCTTGCCGAACATTGCTGAACGAATCGAACAGAGGCTTTGGCGATATAACTTGAGCGGAAATGTCATTGAAAGATGGCTGCTCGAGATCATCAGCTGGACAATAAGTGCTGTATGCATGGGCGCTATTGTCGGTGTCCTTATATACCTGAGAAATGAGCCTTTATCCAAGTGGCAGCTCAACAAGATCGGTCTCACACTGAACGCCTTCATCTCGGTCCTGTCTAAAATCGCCTCTGCAGCTCTTCTTCTTCCAGTAGCTGAGGCTCTAGGGCAACTGAAGTGGAGTTGGTTCCAAGGCCACTCAAAGAAGATGTGGGACTTTGAGATCTTCGACAATGCTTCGAGAGGGCCATGGGGTTCATTTCTATTGTTGATCCGGACGAAGGGCAGGGCGTTAGCGGCATTAGGAGCTTTGGTCACTATATTTGCACTTGCGCTGGATCAATTTTTCCAGCAGGTGGTCGACTTCCCTGACAAATGGAAGCTACAAGGGAATAGCTCAATTCCTAGGGTGGTGCGATATGAGCCTGTTTATCCAGAACAGTACATGAACGGATTGTTGCAAGCGCAGCGCGATGAAAACCTCTATGCGGTGCTCAACAGCTTCTTCTACAACAATGGGACCCAACCAATGCAGTTCGGCAATGGCACTCGGGCAGACGTTCCTCTTTCCTGTCCAACTAGCAACTGCACCTGGCCACCATACGAGACTCTTGGGGTCTGTAGCCAGTGTGTAGATGTTTCCCAGCTCCTTACGTTTGATTGTCTCGAAACACGGGTGGACTGGACGTCTAATCTAACTGGCCCCGGGACCGAGTGGACATACCCAAATGGAACTGTGTGCGGGTATTGGCTCAATGCGACGAGCGAGGAGCCAGTTCTCATGTCGGGCTATCTGAAAAACTCGACCGACTCCGGAGAAGAGGAAGCTCTGTTGATGCGCATTTTACCCCTCGTGACCAACCCTATGAGGCAGACTTTCTATGGTGGTTCGATTAACTTCAAGCATATTCGTAATCCGATAGAAGACTTCATCATCGCTGGTGCTGCGAACGAAGCTCCAAGCGTGTACCGGAATGAGACGCCTATCGCACACGAATGCGTGCTTTCGTGGTGCGTTAAAACGATTCAGTCATCTTACTGGCTAGCAATGTATCAGGAAGAAGTGACAGAACATTACATGAACGAAACGGAAGGGCCTTACCCTTGGACAACTATACGGATCGATGGCCCGCAAGGGGGTGGTACTAATACCTCCTACGCGGAAGATGTCGTTATTGACGCGCCTTCGCCAGGTCCAAACCATTCTACCTACGGGCTTAGCGATCTTACGGCCGTGAACACCGTTGGTACCTTTGACGAGATTTTCCCTTCATTTACGACCGTTGCGAACTCTTCGGCTGAACCGTTTTTAAGATACAGGACGAGCTTCCGGGACAGAGTCATGCTTCGGAAGATGCAGAAGAACCCATGGATACCACCAGCCAACGTGAGCGAGCACGTGGACAGGATGGCGACGGCCTTTACCAACGTGATTCGAGCAGGGTCGAGCAAGGAGATGATTCACGGCGACGCTTACGATAAAGAAACGTATGTGTCAGTTCGATGGGGATGGTTTTCCCTTCCACTTGGCCTGCTCATTCTTAGCTTTATCTTTCTCGTTGCAACAATCATCAAGAGTGCAATGGAAAAGGATCAAGTGGGGGTATGGAAGACATCGGCTATTGCAACACTACTCTACGGCCTGCCGGACCATTATCAAAAAAGAATTACCCGCCCAGTATCAAAAGGCACGCCGCGAGCAAGGGCGAAGGAACTGAGAGTACAATTACTCCCAACGAAAGGTTGGAGAATTTCCGGGGATATGACCTCTCCTATGACTCCCAAAGCTCCACGGGCCCAACCTCCGCCGGGTTGGCTATGAAATCCCCAAAGAATATTGGAAATGATCCACGCATTACAGTCAACTGGTTTTGTCCTCATCGATAGCTCTTTCAATGCGATTCCATCTAGCTTTCGAATCCATTCTACTAGGGCGTACTTACTTTATCACCTCCTTCATTCTACCTCTCTCCTTCATTATTCTTGATATCCGTCCGCAATCTGTCAAATCTCTCAGAATCGCATTCTCCATCGGTTTCCCTCAACTTGGCCCTTAGTCTCGTTATTTCAACATGTCACCGAATGTATTCCTCCGGCGCATCACACACCTCCCTAGGGTACCTGGGATTTTTCACAGCATTCGAACGAAATAGGGTTCACTAAGAGACCAGTAGTATTGGAAAAATTACCAATTCACGAATCCATTCGAAATTCCATAATCACCCAACACCCACTCATCTCCATGGCGACAGCTAAATTATTAATCAGTGTGGCCAACAGGCTGCGTTCAGCGAGCGATGACGCCTTCCGCCGACTGACTGCGGCCAATCAAGTCGCTCGCTGGACGCTCGCTGGAAAGGTGTATACGCTGACTGCAGAGCTGACAGCGCGCTTATCCCAATCGGGTAATTTATATAGATCTGATAGAGTCATAGGGTCAAATTTTAGATTTTTGGCAGCACTTCTGTATATACAAATAGTAATATTATCCGATCTTAGATCTACCTAAATTAACCTCAAATAGTGTAGGTATTAAATCCCCGTTTTTCTTGCTTATTCACCCTACACGTAACTCTTAATATAACAATACTATTAGTATTATGTTGAACGAAGCAGTCAAGAAGGAAAACTCTGTCGAATTACTGTAGGCTGTTAAGCCTCAATATATACAGTCAAGTCAAATGGCCAAGACACCCCTGGTCTATACCCTCAAAGGAAACAGGACGACGATCGCAATTAGCGCGTCGTCTGACATATTATGATACGTTCAGCCGAACAAACGGTATCGTATTAAAGAGATTTGACTGTAATGCCAAACTATCTACGAACATCCGGTCACAGCCTTGCCTGGTGCTCTTCGCTCTTCAGACCTAGTCAATTAGCATACCTGAAGTTCCATTGTCCATATAATACAAAGCTAGCCTAGAAGTAGGGCGCTCGAGTTGGTATGTTCTCCTTGATGCTAAGAGCAGCAGCTCTCATACGCCTTGCCAGGTCAATAGTCTCTTCAAATTTGTGTTTTTCATCACAATCAATACCATAGAAGTGCTCGCTGAACTTCGCACCCGATAGTCGGTCATGGATAGGCCACATGGTAGCAATCACTGAGGACGCACCTGCGAATAATATACCGGACACAAGGCCAAGCGGTTCGTCCCCTGGGTCTAGCCTCTCAACACCTGACCCGCAGCCGATAAGGAGCATGACTGGACGCTTACTCGACAAGTCCAATTTGAAGACTTCGCGTGCAGCTAATTTCTCACCATGATGGAACAGTAGGGCTTGATTGAGAGGATGGTCTTCTGAGATGATGTGGCCATGGAAATGTACCCATGAACCCCCGCTGGTGCTTTCCAAGAATTCTTCTTTTGAGACGTTATCAATATGTTGTCGCCCGCCGCACCGTGCGACAATCTTGCTGACAGCCTCCGAGCCGGCCGGCGTGTCTCCTGTTGGGCTAGCAAAGAACTCGAACTCCCGAACATCTGGGTGTGCGCCACTTGAGGTTTGTTGCATTAGTCGTCTGAGTACTGCAAAGGAGTGGGTGTATACGACAGGCGCCAAGTCGAGAAGGCATTTGCCATCCACAGGGATAGCATGAACCGGTATCTTGAAGATGACCTGTGTAGGGCAGAGAATGAAAATGCTATCTTCCTTCTTGGTTGTGAGATTAATAAGCGGCCGTACAAGCTCTTGAAGCTCTGACAGTATCTCATCGGCAGTTTCAGGATCGGAAAGATCTTCCTTCGAAGCTACCAAACTGTGGTACCATTCTTCTGCCGCCGACCTGGTGCAATTGAGTTCCCATAATGTATAGGCAGTTGAATCCTGGGAGACACAGAGCAAAATTCTCTCCCCAAGGATCATCCAATGTACCAGAACAACAGCCCGGTTCGTCAAGAAGTGTTCAAGAAGTTTGTCATCCGTCTCGGCTCCTTCGATCTGCAGATGTGACTCATCCTCGACGTGCTCGAGGCTGTCATGAAGGGCTCGCGCCTTGCTATACTCGATCCATGACCATGCTTGATGGTGGTCACCGAGGGCAATGCAAATATCCACGGCCATGCCGAAAATAGAGTATGGTGTCTTTGCGTTTCGTCCGCTTAGTGCGTATCTTGTCAGCAGATTGTCGAGTTTAAGACTGCCGAACAAGGGTTTCATCTCCTCAGTCCAAAGCTTTCGCACTTGAGTGATGTGGTATAGAGTATTCTGCAGAGCGTTGTCGTCAGCATCTCGCTTTGAATACCACAGAGCGGCTTTCAAAGTATGACAGCACGCTATCCAATCTAGCCGTTGCTCCTGTGTGCATAAGGCGAGACAAAGATCGAGCTTTTCATTCCCGGATGACCAGTATGATGGTTCGTGATTGTTTTGATAGAGATGCAATCTAGCACCGGCGGAAGTGAACAAGGCCATTTGCTCCATGCTACCGTTTTTTGCTATCTTTGAGATCCTGATGACCTCTTCTAGGTCGTCGATGCTGCTCGCGTAATCTTCATAGTCAAACTTTGCGTGAGCTAAGGCGAATAAGATATGTGGGCGATATGTTAGCTGATCCGCGTCCTCAAGATGGTTCAACGCCTCCAGCGTGTTTGCATACCATTTTCGGCCGGTTGGTGGCAAGCCCTGGGCCACCGCTGCATCAAGTTCCTTATTGAGGAGATCTTGAGCATAGCGGAAGGCATACTTCCACTTCTCCCGCTTCTTGGTGTCCTCGTACAGAAGTTCTAGATCTTGAAGTTTGGCTGCGTTCCAGCTTTTCTGCTGAGCTCCGTGTGGATCATCGGGCACGATAACAGCATCATCCACAAGCACGAGTCGCAGGTTGCATTCAGCTTCGTCCCTGATATCCTCGTCATCACAATCCTTCGCAATTTCAGCACCCAGACCTCTCCAGTGTAGTACTTGATGCGTGTCCCCGATCTTCTCGTAACACTCTGCAGGCATAGTAGTCAAAGTATATCGCAGCTCGGGAATGGTACACTCAGTCTGAACTTCAAAGAAGGTCTGAACACATCGAACAGCCAAGGGTCGTCGATTTTGCGCGTTCATATCCGCAGTTAGGATGTTCATGTATTGGCGCCAGAACAGCCATGCAGATTGCGAGAGCTTTGCCACGTCATGGGTCTGAAATGCTTCAGCGAGATCAGCAGGGCTTTTAGGAAGCCTGCACGATTGACTGTGATAAAGTTAGTTCGCTCAAATTTTTGACAACGTTGTTCGGCTCACCTTTGTTTTAACAAAGCAAGTACATCCTCCACGTACTGATCTACAATTCCTATCTCTAAATGTCTACGCGCCTGCAAGAACCCTGTCGCTTGCCTGAGCTCGCCAGTGCCTTGCAATTCTACACTGGCATCAAGCCTTTCCAGGTCGTCATCGACCTTGCTGCTTTCGTTCGTATACTTGACTTCCAGATACTGTGCCCGCAAGTGCCTTTCATAATTGTGCTCAGCCAGAGAAGATGACCACAAATCAGAGACCAATTGGTCAGAAGTGTGCCGATCATCTATAGCATAGCAGGCATTTAGCTGAAGTACCTTCAGGTAAACTTCGAGATCGATGTTTCTGAAGCTGGACGACTCGATCGTTGCTTGTAAATGTTGGATCTGCTCGCGAGCGTTGAGACATTCCGCCTCAGCTAGATGGACCATACCCAAATCACTGTATTGCCCGTTTTCTAGAAGACTGACTCGAAGTTCTTCAAGCTTTTGCAAGAATTCCTGATCCAGCATGCCGAAGAACGTGCTACCAAGGTGTGTGACTATGGTACTGAAGCAGAGTAGCAAGATATGAATGGGCTGAAACTCCGAAGGCCCGGTGTCACGCAAATACCTGACATAGATTTCATTCGATACGTCTAGTGCCCCTTTGAGGTCTATGGCAGTGTGAAAGCGTGCATAAGCGTAAAGGAGCCGGAACAGATCTGTGTCATCATCTGGCCAGGCCGAGCTTTCTTTGCTGATGAGAGCCGCGAGCTCTTTGACAGCATTGAAATTGTGCGAAAGCACATTGCATAGAAGTCGCTCAAGCAACGACCGTCGTCGAGCCTCCGATCCTGGCTCAGCCTTAAGATCGTCAGCAGCCAAGGCGGATAAGGCTGCATGATATTGTCCTGAAGATCTGAGGCGAATAGCATTCTCAAGAAGCGCTGAATGCATTGCAGCTACGCCTTGGGTCCAATGTAAGGAGTATCGCGCATCTAGGAGTTCTAAAGTCCTCCGACGAGATCGCAGTTGGTCGATGGTGTGGCATGACCTGATTGGTAGAGCTGCAGCTGCAGCTGAATCAGCTGCACAGCGCACTTTGGTGTCGAGGGTAGCTACGCAAAGCATCAGAATGCACTCTCCAAATTGTAGATTCAACAGTCTAACTGCTCCTGTCTAGCGTGCTAGCGTTCTACAAATATGGAGCCTCCAACAATCAAGATCGATCTCGAGGTTGATATCCTCAAGAGCCAGGAACTCGGTTCGTGGCCTTCCAAGCCTGTCGTGGTGGAAGACGGCGTGACAAATCTCGAAGCTGGAGACGCCGAAGGAGCAGGATCGTATCTTTCCGTCCGGCTCACAACCATACAAACCATCGATCGCAATCACAGCTTATTCGTTTGGCATACCGTATACCACCCTAGCGTGGGGCGACGCTTCCAGAGTGCCGTCTTGGTAGTGAAACTTACGCAGAAACTTCCAAGTCCCGAGTCAGTCGTCAGCACCACAATCTCGGCGGCAGTACCCCCGGTCAGCGTACAACAATATGCTCCTCGTAAAGCGTTCGGAGGAACAGCGAAAAAGTCGAAGACTGTTCATTGGGGTCTGGAGCTGCCTTTGACGGTTCCTACAGGGCCTGTAGAGGTCGGAGTTACGCCTTCTGTGGTCGGAGTTACGCCTTCCGTGGAGAGAGAGTCGGCCGTCGAGATCGAGCACGCATTCGTGATCGAGGGTTCTGCGCGCGGGATACCACGGAAGAACACTTGTGTCTGGACATTGGAGGAGAACAAAGCTACAGAACGTGGTGTACCTTCGGAAGTCCGTTTTGCAGCCTTGATCGAGCACTCTCAGCCGATCTTGTGCGAAGTGAGTGCGTCAGGTTGGTCGATGGGAGGGCTGAAGCCACCGCACCGTCTGAAGACCAAGACACCAAGAGAGGCAAGGAGCTTAGAGATCGACCCTGTTGACTACAAAGGCAAGCTCATAGAATTCCAACTCGGCCAAGACATCTCGCAGTGCCGTGAGTTACTCGGCAAGTGGACAGGGAAGGTCGAAGGAGCTGTGCTTGAATTTGACCAAACGGTTGTTATGCCGTAGAGTGGTATGCGAAGTTTCAACGACACAGACAATGGCGATCAATAAGTACTGTTGATCCTTTGATGGACATGTCAAGCGCGTCTGACCTGGACGGAAATTTCGATGACCAAAATAGAGTTTCGATGACCAAAATAGAGTTTCGATGATTCCAGTCACGTGTAACCCGCCTCCTGATGTAGTTAGATGGAGCACCAAAATACGCCGTTGGGTCGTGCACACTGTCGACATTTTGGCAGTATTTTGGTGTACACCAGGAAGGCGGTAGTAGCCGACCGTCATAACCCTATCACCCACGTCTATTATTCACACGCTTGCGGAGAAGAGGATTAATTAATCTGATTGGTGGGTACGGGCTCAAAGGCATTAATTAAGAATGGGTATATTCGCAAGGCCATTTGCAGGGAATTACCCTGCCTTAACTAAACGTAATGCCTATAGACCCGTGCGCAAGTATATTGCTACAGTATCTATTTATAAAGCCTAAAATATACAACTAAAGAAAAAGGTATAGGTAGGAGGGAAAGTAAGCAAGCAAGGCTTAATTTTATAAATGTTAATAATATTAGTATTACTAAGATATAGGGGTGCTGCTATAGTGCTCGTTTAGCTATATAGATATATCTATCTATTATTTATATGCTTATAAAGAAAAGGATTAATTAATCTAATTAGTGGGTACAAGCTTAAAGGTATTAATTAAGAATAGGTATATTTATAAGGCTATTTATAGGGGATTGCTCTACCTTAACTAAATATAATGCCTATAGACCTAGAAGCGCAGCGCCCATACTATATAAGGTAAAGTAGGGGGAAGAAAAAATAAAAAATAAAAAAGGGGGGGAAAGGAGAGATTTAAGTTAATNTATTAGAGTGCNAAAATAGGNACTNCTNNACGCCNTTATGCCTAAATACNTTCGCCTATTNNATCTAGGGNNAGTAATAATAAGAACGGTATTGGTGTTCTATATTAGAAGTTTATACTTAGCTAAAATAGGTTTTTTAGGGATAATAAATAGTAAAGCTAAAACGCTTATAAGGACCACCGGCCTAGTTACTATATTTAGCCGTCCGTAAAACCGTTATCTTAAATATATTAAGTAGCACCTTTTTAAAACAAGTGTCCGTTATAGAGCTTAAAGTAGAGGCCAAAAGCGGTAACTTTATACTTTAGCTTTGTCTGAACGAGTTCGTACAGGAATTTATGGTCGCAATCACGTGAGCTAAGCGAGCTCAGGAAACCCCTTAAATTGCACCTCTTTATGTACGATTAGAAGACAAGTCACCACCATCCCAAAGAGCATACAATACTACATGTATTTCGTGCCCCGGGATACGACTCACTCGTGCTATTAAGTTAGTACGAATACTGATCAGTGAGCGCGCACAGATCAGCAATCACTCGATACCTCCCCCCGAGCGATACACACGACAGCGACCACCCGTTTAGACTCCTAGTATGACCTGCTGGAAGGTCGGAAGTCGGGGATTACGGACTATTACCAACTCTGTATACTTATTCAAGTCTTAGTACGGTTTACCAGAAGTTATAGACGCGAATACAGACCTATACGGAACCCCTATCCTCAAACCCCTTAAACCTTAAACCTCTTCGGACCTTTTGCGGAAAACCCCTACCCTCCTATAAACTATTATGGACCTATTAATCGATTTTACGGACCGTTATAAGACCTCCCCCACCCGTTACAAGCTGCTACCACCCGCTACGCACCACACTACACTATAGTATAGCAGACATCAGCAAGCAAGTCAGTAAAGGTTAAAAGAAGTAGAGATAAGGAGTTGACGTTACGTCTACAAACAACGTTAACGACTACATTAGTTTTAAAATCCTTGAATACAAACACTTTAAGCTTATGAATAACGACCTGTGGGAGCAATACCAGGAAGACTTTGCGGACTTTATGGAAGCTATTCTTAAGGCCTGCAACCCTGTTACTATCCGTAAACTACAAACCCTTTTATGTGACTAAGGTGTATGGGTTGAAAGGAATAAACGAGTCACTGTTGTATAGTCCTTGTACAACATAATACACGAGAAGAACCAAACGGAATGGACTAAAGAGGAAGTCCTAGACCACATTAATACCTATAGATTCTTTGATTCTTAAAAACCCAATTGGATCTCTAGTCTTTTAGGACCTTCAATATATACAAATCTACCACCGCCTGGAGAAATAGGACTTTTACTATACACAACGTCACATTCCCACCCTACTAAGAATACCTATAACGTTGTACCAAACGAACTGGAAGCACCCGTTAAACCAGACGAGCTAGAATTACCCCTGCCTACTTTAAAAGTCCCCTAGAAACTACAGTACCCACACCAACTAAGTCCTACCCAGCAGCCTGCCCAGCAGTAGTACAACCCTTGGTAACTTGGCCATTAGCAGTATACCCTATAGCAGAATGGTTTTACGGAACGTTCTAGTGGGGTAGTTATGCTAAGGGAAGAACTGAATAAGACGTCAAAGGAAGAGCCTAACAAGACTCGTACGGATATCGGTGGAAGTTAACAGGTAGACTCTAGTGGAAATCAACAAGTGGACTCTGGTGGAAATCGATAAGTGGACTCTGGTGGAAATTAAGATCAAGCGACCGATTAAAAGGAGTTTAACCCTTAAGATAATAATGCAATAGGCCCGCAAGCCTTAAAGGACAATCCTCTACCTGGCCTTCCTACCCCAGCTCAGTTACTAGAGCCTTAATTAAATATTACAACTGCCCCGTCTGCTTAAGCTCTACCTACACAAGCTCCGCCCCCGCAAGCTCCATCTGCGCAAGCTCCGCCTATGCAAGCTCCGTCCGCGCAAGCTCCGTTCGTACAAGCTCCGCCTATACAAGCTCCGCCTATACAAGCTCCGTCCGCGCAAGCTCCGTCCGCAAAAGCTCCGTCTGTAAAAGCTCCGTCCGCACAAGCTCCGCTAGCTTTACCCTCTTCATTAACCAAAGCCAAGGAGCCACGGCAGCCAAGCTCGTACGAACCTCCGCAACCTACCCAGCAATTACTGCCTACGGCAACCGCCTCTACCCTCCCCCTACTGCATATGGACCAACCCACGTATAACCCCTACCTTCCCCAAAACGAGCTACACAAGGCAAAGCCTATGGCTAAGGAGCATAAACAACCTATAGCCTTATTCGATCTACCCTTTACTGCCTAGTCCTTAGCCGTTATATAGAAGAAGGAACACCCCAGCCAAAGAGCATATACTACCCTTACTAACCGCCGCTGCCGCCAGCAGTACCAAAACCCACCACCTATACCGCCGTTTCGGCCACCTATTAGCCGAAAAGCTATATAGAGTCCTTAAACACCAAGGGAGGTAATATAATACTCCTAGTGTTAGAACGAGACTAATAGAGCACTTACAGCTCGTTTACGGCCCATCGGAAGGCCGTACGGTTTATTTACAGCCCGACGGAAGGCTGCATAGTTTATTTACGGCCTATAAGCAGGACTTACAGCTAGCCTAGAGCACCGTTTAAAAGGCAGCCCAGAAGGCACTTCGGGAGGATTTCTTACGCATTTCCTTTATGTTTTACAGTTTTATTTTTACGTATTTCTTTTATATTTTACGGTTTTATTTTTATATATTTTGCATTTTANAGTTTTATTAAAGCAAATTACGGAGGCTATATANAAGCGGTTTTCACTTTAAGTACCGCTAGTATATAATTATAGCATAGCACCTATTATACGGAGGAATTTCCTATATATTTCTTTTGTATTTTACGGTTTTATTTCTTAAATTCTTTTGTATTTTATGGTTTTATTTCTTATATATTTTCTCTTATATTTTACGGTTTTATTAAAGCAATTACGGAGGCTATATACAAGTTGTTTCATTTTTCAAGTACTGCTAGTGTCTAAACGAGTTCGTACAGGAATTTATGGTCGCAATCACGTGAGCTAAGCGAGCTCAGGAAACCCCTTAAATTGCACCTCTTTATGTACGATTAGAAGACAAGTCACCACCATCCCAAAGAGCATACAATACTATATGTATTTCGTGCCCCGGGATACGACTTACTCGTGCTATTAAGTTAGTACGAATAAGCTTATTCCTAACCACGTAGCTTATAAAGGCTAATCTCTTAAAGTAAAAGAGAGGGGCGTTTTTAGGTTAGGGGTTATTTTTAAATAGGTATTTTATAGCTTAAACTGCGTATTTAGGTTGCCCTAAAGCGGCAATTATAATTAAGACTCCTTAGTAATTAACGTCCATTTTACTACGCTTTAGATATAATATTATATAGTCCTCTATTAGTATTATGTTATTTCTAATATATTTTATAGTAAAGAAGGCATAGCTATCTTTCTAAGCCTTAGTATAGGTAATCTCGCCTAGATAAAGGAATCCCATAAAGGCCGTAGTAACGGCGGTGTTAAAGTTAAAATCCTTAACGGATTAGGTATTTAGGGTAACCAATTAAGTAAGAATATCTTTAGTAATTGGTAATCTTTTAGCTGTAGTAAAGGAATTTATAGATATTATACTGTTTAGGATCCTCTTAATAATAGAATTATTAAAGACGGAGGTATTATAATTAGCATTAATATAGTAGGATTAAATTATAGAGACGTAGGCTCTAACTATAGTAGGCTTAATACGGCTTATTCCTAGACTAGCATTACTAAAAATCTATTAGGTAATCCATTCTCCTAAGTAGTAAAGGGGCGCTAGGTACTTTACCGCTCTATAAAGGTTATAGTAGCCTTCCTAACTCTTAATTATAGGATAGTATAAATCTCTTATTCTATTAGAGAGGCTATACTATAATAGTTAGCTAAAGCATTTTAAGGGGGCTTTTACCTTAATCTAGAAATTAGGTAGGGGGTCTTTAAGAGAAACTAGGTCTCCTATTTTAGCGTTAGATTAAATATAATAAAGAAGTGTATAGTAATGGTAAATTAGAAGTATCCTAATATAGGTATAGTAATAATACCCTATCGCAATTAAAATAAGATAGAGTATTAGCTAGCCTATTTTCTATAAAGGAAACCTACTCCGTATAGAGCGTAATATTATAAGCTATAGCTAGTTAGAGGATCTTATAGAGCGGGTAATTACCTAGTTCTTTTACTACTATATTCTAGAATCCTAAGAGTGCTACTATATTATCTATATAGATATAAACTAAGCTATACTCCTACCGCGTTACCCAGAGCTAGAATAAGGTCGTAATTACTTAAACCTCCTACTTATTAATTAGGGCAAGGCGGTATTCTATATTAAGATAGTAGCTTAAAGAATTATCTTAGGGTAGAGATACCAAATAGGGCGGCTATATTATCCCTTAAGAATCCTTAAGGAAAAAGAAGGCCCTATAATTAAGAATTCCAGATATATCTAAGAAGAAATAAAATTATTTTTAATCCGTATTATTAAAGAAGAGGATATTATTTAAAAGGGTAAGAGTATCCCTTTACTATAATAAGTCTTAGCGAAGTTTAGCTATTAGCCGTTAGCAAGGATAATTACCTACCTTTATAAAAGTGGAGATAAACTCCTAGATAGAGCGGTTATATAAACACCTAAGCTTAATTACCTAGGCGCTCTAAGCGAGTCTACTAGCCAGTTTTTAACTCTAAATTAGCGTTAGGGATCTACCACTTAACGCTTTATTAATCTCCTTAATTATAGTAGCCTATTTTAAAGGAGAAAGACGCAGCTTAGACTTTAGAGTATCTATAATATAACCTAGGACTTTAGCCATAGTGCCTTTAATATTCTTTAATTTATTTTATAGGATGCCTAATTTATTACTTAATTAGTTATATATACTAAGTAATTAAGAAAGAATAAAAGCGTTAAAGAGTATAAAGATAAAGTTATCTAGATAGTGCTCTAAGGCGGCGTTTAGGATATATTAAATAAGTATCTAGTAGAATCCCTCTATAAAAAGATTAAATAAAAAGGGTATAGTTTAAAGGCCGAATAAAAGGTAACATTTAAAATATACTATACCCTTCTAGGAGAACCCTATAAGGCGTTAAGCTTTAATAAAAAGTAGGATATTCTAAAAAGGCGTCCTTAATATCCCTCTTAATAATTATATAACTATAGCCTATATATATAACGTATTAGAGAACCTAATTAACTGTTAAATATTATAGTATAGTAAATACTATAGGGATTAAGTTGTTAATAGATTGGCTAAATAGTAAGGATAAGTTATAAATACGGCGCTATCCCCTATTTACTTTAGGTATTAAACCTAGTAGTAAAAACATAATAGGAGACGTTGCTATTATAATCCTACCTATATCTAGATTGGCGCTAATCTTCTCTAAAATTAGGACCATATTTACGGCTATTAAGGCTTAATTCTTTTAGGAAAGGAGCTTAATTTCTAGGTCTACCCTAATCTAGTATCCGAACTTTAAGATATTAATAATATTATATTAGAGGTTGCCGGGGTATAGGGATAGATAACGCCCCTATACTTAAATAATTAAGGGAAAGAAAGAGTCCTATAGAGGAGAGGAGGGCAAAAAAACTAGAAATAATAGTATAGTATTTAGCCTACCTATACTATAAGGGTAGAGCACGATTTTAGCGGAGTATAGGTATAGCTTAATAAAATCCTCTTCCTCCTCTTTCTTTTCCTTATTAACACTTTCCTTTAGTAATTACTATTTATAATTCCTTGCAGCATATAGGCCACTATACTTACTATAGGTATATAGGAACTTATAATCCTTACCTAGGTTATACTTCCCTCTATTAAAGCTATAATAAGTCCTTAAGATATTAGTACTTATTTATGCGCGTTTTAAAATAAATACAGATTTATAAGTACTAGGATTATAATAAATATCTAGGAAGTTACTAAAGATTTTCTAGTTAGCTAGCTCTAACTAGTTCTTTTAAATAATTATAAAGTAGTACTCTAAGGCTATAGTTATTAAGGGAGCAATTTAGTAGGTAGTAGATAGCTAGATAACTTAATTATAGAAGATAAGTATTTAGGGAATAAGATCTACTAAAAAATTCTTATATATAATAATTAAAATTATTATATAATTAAGGAAGCCCTTTACCCACACTTTAATAAATAGGTAGTCCTTTATCGTCCCTTCTTTTAGTCTTATAAAAAGAATACTATTAATAATAAGGATATTATTCTAAGGCTTAGATTAGAGCTAGTATATCTAAAGGCAAGAGAGGTTATTAGGTAAGAAAGTACCCTAAAATACCTTAAGTATCTCTTTATTTAGGACACTAGGGAGGAAAATATTTAAGATATTAGCTATAGATAGAAGCAACTTACCTAGTTTATTAATTAGGGTTAAGGATAATACTACTATAGCTAATCTTACTATTACTATAGCGAGGCTTAATATATAGAGTTTAGTTACCTAATCTTCCTATTTTTTTTAAACGCGTAGTATTTTAGTACGGTCCTCCTATTCCTAAAGGAGTTTTATTTTCTAGTTAATTACCTAGTCTTTAACCTTCTTTACCTAAGCTCTTCTAATCCTTAGGTCCTCCTTATATAGTTACTAAAGCTATTTTTTAGCTTTTTTAGCGGCTAAAGTCTTATATTAAGCCGCGGAGAGAGGCACCATTATAGAGGATAGAGACTATAACGCTAGCGTATCGCCTAAAGGTATAGGGGAAGGTAAGGGAGACTAGTAGGTAACCTCTAAGGAGTTTAGCTTATTAAGTATGTCGTTATTAGTTAAGTTTTTAAGGTTTTTATAGATAATTTGCAAAGGTTTAGACGAGTATATAGGTTATTAAGTTATTAACAGCAATAATTAATTATTAGAAATTAAGTAAATAAGGTATTAGCTCTTAAATAAGACTAATATGGAAAGCAAGCAAGCAAGGCTTAATTTTGTGAATGTTAATGATGTTGGTGTTGCTGAGATGCAGGGGTGCTGCTGCAGTGCTCGCTTAGCCACATAGACATGTCCATTAGTAGAATTATTAGAAACCTTCAACATGGATATTCCTATGATCCCGTTCTACTCACATTTCGTCGATGCTCGCAATGGGGTCAATTGATTGCGAAGTCTGTCTATCCAACGTGTTCTGCGTCCACTTAAGCATTTTCTCACTAAGCTTGTCAACTTGAGCGTGCTAACTAACGTAGGTAACGGGGTTATGACCGCTCCCTGGGTTATGACCGCGCTAGCGTACCGCCTGCTATTTTAAGTAAAGTTTTGTTGTTCTGCCAAAATTAAAGTAACACATACATTTAAAAGGCGGTGTGTCGTGCTAAGGCTTACCTAGGCGTGATAGATATAACTTAGGTAAAGTTTTGATGTTCAAAACGGTCATAACCCAGAGGACGGTCAAAACCCCGTTACCTACGTTATCAGGCACAATCTGATTGTTTTCAACGCAAATTCTTCAAAAGATCATTGGATCATCTTCGATCCACGCTCTCAATTGATCTCATGATTGGGTCATACGGACACTAATAGATGCTTGCACGACCAAGACCGTGCTCAATCAATTATTCATTTCCTATCCTGCTGCGTCGGTCAAAGAGCGACATCGACCGTTCTGGGCAGCCCCCCTCCCCCTTTCCAGGACTCCTCCCCATCTCCTCGCCACAACCATTCTCACCATTTCCATTACCTTCTCCCCCCTACTCCTCCCCCTCTTCGATAGCACCATGCTACACAGCCGTCCCCGAACTGCTAACTCTCGCACCCTCGTGTGCCCAGCGCCCGTGGCCGAGGGTAGGCGAACTCGGTCACCTCGTCAAATCCAGATTCTGAATTCGTAGCCGCCGGATTCCTGCGCGATGTCAGTGGCATGCACAGTCGCTTTCCGGTTTTACACTTCGATTTGCTCTCAGCGCACAGCCTTCTTGGCATGGACTAAACTTAAATCGTCTGGACCGTCGTTCCACAGCTAAGCGGCCTCTTGGACACAGATTCTGAATATTACCTCTCGTTGATCTTTGGATTCTGTACTATATCTTCGCGAGCTCGACGCCTTATGCTCATGTCCCGCTCCGACCTCGAGCGATCGTCGAATTCAGCCAGGGCTAGAATGCTTTCGATGCCACATGCCCTTCTTTGCGTAGTTTGAGCGCTTCTTTCGTTGCTTTATCCATCTTTCGAAAGCTATCAGTATTCCCTGTCTCCGTAAGTACAGAGCGTTATCTCAAAGACCTATAGGACTCCACTCCTACTTACTGTGTATAGAAGGAAAATGTGAGGGTTAACTAATTCTTGGTATAACGCTAAAGGTAGGTATTTGCTGACAGTTTGCGGCGCTTTGTTCCTATACCGCCGGTTATTCATCCCGGACACATTTTCATTACTACAGTCGCTTCGGTGGGTATCCAATCTCGGCAAGGGCCTTATATCCTTCTTTGGGTTCATAGAATTTACACGTGATTATACGTCTTCCATATAAGCCAGAACTGTGACGCTGCGGCAGAAATTGCATTCATCAGTCCAAATGAAAGATGGATTGTGGAACGCTCTCTTCCAGCAGATCGTCCTTTTCAGCGATCTTCGTCTAACCCTGGTGATGAATTCCCGTCGGAGTCCGCTCCCTCTCACAGTGCCAACAACGATTCCGGTTCTGGATCCGATTCCGCTCCAAGCTTCGTTTCCGAGTCTACACCTGAATCCAATTTGGATACCTACCGGGGCAAGATGCTGCTCCGCGAAGTCTCACCACCCAGAAATCTCGGGCCTGACGCATCCGCACCTGCTACGTCGTCGTCCTCCTATCTGGCCCATACCGGGCGACGGTATGCTGTCGTTCGGGGGGTGATGTTGGTGGTGTGTCATTCGGATCAGCGTTGCCGTGACTCCACTTGCTGCTACCAGTACGCCCTCGTGACTCGGAATTGGGCCAACATGGTCCAATTCTGGGCCCCTGAAGTTGGCCGCGTAGACTGGTCAATCACGTCTGCTGCCTTGAATGCTCATATCGACTGTCTCCGCTCAGAGAAACTTCGAGCTCGACCCTAGCTAGAGTCTGAATTCGTTTGGGCTAAGGTCGTGCCAAGACGTCCGTGCGCCGAGAACAAATCGAAGTGCAAAACCGGAAACCGATACTGTCGCCGATTGTGTCTCGCCAAGATTCAAGATTCACAGTTTAAAGTTCACAAACAGCCAACCCAATCAAACAACCGTACTCATACTCAAATTCACCCACACATCTCCGCATCACACAAACCCCTCAGAATGATGCTCACCCCTCCCTCCCCAGGCCGCTTAAACCTCGAGCTACTACCACGCATCATCCCCTTCATCAACGCACTCGCCGAATCCGCCCTCATATCTTCAACCCATTCACCGTCACCTTCATCGTCTTAACAATCCCGCCATACTTATCCGCATCATCCGGCAGAATAGCCCTCTCACTGCCATCATCATTTCCGGCATAGGCTTGCCCATCTTATATGAGGGGAGTTGGAAATTTGAAGACCGAGTGCGTACGAACCCGCAGGGCTTTAGGGCAGGAAGTGCTTGAGGAGGTTGCCGAAGGTTTTGCGGAGGGGAGGCAGGCAGGCGGTGAATATGGCAATGGCGATGTCAACGATGCTGAGGATGCTGAGGTCGATAGATTCGTACAGAAGGTCATCTTTGCCTTAGATATCCTTGAGTTTCCAGACTTTGGCGATGGAAATGCCGGTGCCGCTGATCGAGTGAGTTAGTTTGGTTGGGGTTGATTTTTGATGGGGGAATTGATGGTGTAGGAAGAAGGGGAGCCGGGGTGGAGGGCGGCTTACAGCAATACGAATAGGAAGACGACTCGGAGGCCCCACTGCGTGCACCGAGGTAGATGGACGGACCGGTGATAGAGAATCGGGGAGGAGGCGTAGATGAGGATGTTCATCGCGGCTTGGGTGAATGCAAAGCCAACTCGAATACGCTGCGGCCAGCACGACCCTTTGATATCGTGATTCCAGCGGAATTCACATGGCATACACGTTCAAGACCTGCGCGATGAAGATGTGCTTGAAGACGACTTTCTTGCCCTCATGGATAATAGAAGAGTCCCATTCACGTTTCCCTTCACCTCCAAAACAGAGGACGGTAAAGATATTGGCAACGACGTTCATCAACTGCTCACTATCCACAGTCTGGTTTTAGATCTACTACACTTATTACAAACACCCCGGTGGCTTTACCGGTGCGCTAATTGCCCTCAGCCCACAGCCTCCTCCTACCGGGACTATCAACTCTGGCCAGATGGCAGCCACAAATCCTTGTCTAAAGACGTATCATATCCAGGGTCAACATCCCAACCAGGGGAGTAATCAGGATCGGATAGCAGTGGCTTCGTTACTGAATTGCTGGTGTGCCGAAGCCGACACGACTCCAGATGAGCCGCCATTGGCCTACCATATGGCCCGGGTCGTCTTTTCCAGATAATCTTACAGTTCCAGCAGAATTCGGTTCCGCAGCCATCTAAGAATTGTGTTAGACTAGTGCTCTGCTTTTATCTGTCACGTCGGATCTCACTAGTTGCTTCGAGGCAGGTCATATGGGCACATCCTTTATTCCGTTCAATTAGTCGGGCGCAGCCTCTTCTAGGACATTTCTTTGTAGTTTCTTGTATTTTTCTTCGGTTTTCTAGATCATCTTGCCGTAACTTCTCATGCCTTGGGCACATATTCGGAAAACAGTCAAAGCAATTGCGACTCTTGCACACTACACACTCCCACTCCAGCTCTCTCTCTTGCATTCTCGTTAGCCTTTAGCAGTCTCCCAAAAGGGACCCGAGAAACCCACTTGTGTTTGGTATAATTTGACCATTCTCGCAACTTCTTCCATTCACCACAGATCGACACCAGCGAAAGTTAGGGTCTTTCGACATATTACGGAGTGAAAGTTTCCGGTTATATCTAAATATTTATGAGCGGGAGAGCCATAACCAGACAGTGGTGCATCGATCACTAACCCAGCGAATGATTCCTTTGACACAATGCTTCGGATGTCTCGAACGGCGTACTTGGCCTTGCACTCGGCGTCCGGACATCGAACGTCCTGAAGGCGACCTTCGCTGATCGCCTTTTCTAAGGTTTCTTGCAGGCCCTTTGGACAAATGTTGGCTTCGTGGTTGCATTCTGTAGCAGCTGATAGTCTAGGCGCCTGGGAAATCTGTACCATGTCCCCATGGATGAGGCAGTCAAACGTCTTGTGTCTCTCTAAGAGACTTAGAAAGATCCTTCAACAATCAGGAAGTTGCTCTATGCATCAAACCAGCGATACGGAACGTACGCTGCAAGCGCAGGCTTTCTTGCCAACCTTTCGATCATCACACCTTCGTCTACTAGCAACAATCTCCTGCAACCATCATCTGGGCATATCTGCTCCCTCTTAACAAGTTTCAGTACGAAGTCTTGATTGCAACGCGCACAAACGTCTGTAAGCGATGTCTTGATCCAATCCAGATGGCCAGCGGAACACTTGACCGCAAGAGTTATGAGCTCCGACCGATGAGTCGCGCTCCAGGGGAAAGCTTTCTTTCCGCATCCTATGCATTGGACTGCATAGCTGAAGGTCATGTCTCTTTTCACGTGGAACAGCCGAGCCACCTCCCAGCAGACCTTCCACGTTTCGAAGTCGTCATCGTCTTCCATGTTGAGAATATCTGTGGAGCGCTACAAGGGATTCTGAGAAAAATTATGTGTACTGTAGACAGCAAGATACAAATTGCCTCGTCGTTGGGAGGACCGGTCAATCTTGGTGGGTACAGCCCGCTGACCTTGCTGCTGTCTGCCTGGCGCAAGCCATCTCGGCAAATACTTCTCCACAACCATTTCCGGCGTTTTCACGCAGCACTGCCCCAATCCGCTACATTTTGGCGCTCAAATGAGAGACGGCAGTACTAATTCCTTTTCCTGGGATGTGAGTTGCCCTCCAACCGGGTGTTGCTCCTCCAGATAATATGGGATATCGGAAACCTAAGTGATCTCCATCTATCCAACACTCAGGTCTACAGAGAAGCTCCATATAGAACCTCTCCCTATCCGCAAAGACTGCTTTCAATATCGCCGAAGCAATGGCCACAAAGGAATCCCTCACATTGACCATTGCTCCGCCCGGGGCGGGGCCTGACGACGCACACCTAAAGCTCACCTTAACAGATATGCTCAAATCTGATGATATTATGCATCTGAAGCGGACTATCGCCCGAGAGATACGTCGACCAGCAGAATGGTCCCAGATGACTTTATACTTTACCGGGATCAAGCTGGAGGACGGTAAAGTCTAGACTTTATCTGACTATTGCACATGGGCTAAAATTGACTGCAGATCAGACATTAGAACACTACGGTATCCAAGATGTACTCATAGCTCCAGAAGTCTGTCTCAATGGCCATCAAGTGACTGTAAATTTAGGAGGACGAGATCATACAGGTTGCGCCTTTTGATCTCCGACAAGTTCTTCAAATCCCAACTCCACAAAAAACATCTTCACGGCCAACTCAACGGGCGGATGTGGCCCATAACCATGCCTGGCGTCGTCCCAGTATGGGTGGATTGTGTATCAAGAATATGTCCTTCATCGACTTGGACGGCAAAACCTTCGTTATCCACGATATCCCCATCCAAGCCAGTGTAAAACAATTGAAGGAAGTTCTCCGGCATGAAAAGCAGCTGGACGTTGATTTCATCCGACTGGTGTATGCTGGTAAACAGTTCGAGGACGGTAAGGGCAAGTCATGACCATATTTCGGCTTCAATGGTTAAAAACAATTTGTTTAGATCAAATACTGGAGAATTACAACGTGCAAGAGGTGCGCCAAGTCATAATACACCCGGAGAATTGCAAAATCTAACTGAAAATGATAATAGGATTGTACTATCATCATATTTGTTCGCTTGCGTGGTGGTATGATCTTCTAGGTTACTGTAGGCAGTAAATATACTTTCAGGCTTGATGTCGTCGAGACTAGGCGGGGCTCTAGCAGCTGATGTGTTGGTGTTTCTGTATAAGCTTGGTCGAATCCCTCAATGGAAAGGAGACGAGAGGCTACGACAGGCCAATTATTATTGCAGGGAAATACATGAAAGCATAAAAAAGTAACATCGGTACATCCACATCGCTAAAGACTCCACGTTGTAATTCATCTCAACGACCAGAACATAATATGGATTCACTGCCCAATCCCAAGATGACTCATAATATCCAAGACCAACAGGACAAGCTCCTGATGCATCGCATCATTCAGTCGGTCCATAAGGTCAGTAGTATGGCGTACAATGCTATCGATCTCTGCAACCTGCGTCCCATCCAGCTCGACATGTCGGCACGGCCCTTGAAGGTGCAACATCTGCTGTAACCCAATAATGAGCTGCTGTATTTGCACGTCCCTGATACTGCTACCGGTAGCACCGGGAACTTCCTCCATATCGCTAGCATCCTCTTCCTGGGGCAGATTCTCTTGCCAGCTTCCTGGCATGATGCTTAGCATCCTGTTCCCTCGTTCTTCTCTCGTCTCATCGCCGTCGAGGTCCGCAGTTCTTTGCTGCAAAAAGTCGATCATTCGTTCCAACCGTGCAATCGTTCTTTCGTTGTGCGACATCGTTCTTTGAGCCCCAGTTAAGTCTCCTGTTAAGCGATTTTTCTCCAGACGCAAATCTCGAATCCTATCCTCCAAATTGTCGATCGTTTCGGCATAGGCATCTTCGTTATTAGCGGTTACTTCCTGTGAGAAGTTGATGCGACGTTCCAGCTGTTCTTCTCGACCTTCTAAATCCCCTATTCTCCCGCGTGCGGTGATCAGATCTTGATTAACTCGATTTTTAGCCAGGCGTAGATCTCCTATGGTAACCTCGTTTGCCGCAATCGTCTGGTTTTTCTCGGCAATCTCTTCATCTTTTGAAGCGACTTCGTTGCGTAGCTGTGTTATTGTCGTGTTATTTCTTCCCAATTCCGCGTTCTTCCCCTGCAACGTCTGGTTTTTCTTGGCAATCTCTTCATCTTTTGAAGCGACTTCGCTGCGTAGCCGTGCTATTGTCGTGTTATTTCTTCCCAATTCCGCGTTCCTCCCCTGCAACGTCCGGTCTAGTGCTTTATTTTGGTCTTCAAGCCTAGTTTTCCGCATATTGAGAGTTCTGACTCTCCCCGTAAGCTCATCCCGCCCGATTTTCAGTGTTCGTATGGAATTCTGGTGGGTCCGAATTTTATCTTTCTGTGCCTTTATTTTATTTTTTTGTGTCTTTATTTTATCTTTCTGTGTCTTTATTTTACCTTTCTGTGTCTTCATTTCATCTTTCTGTGCCCTTATTTTATCTTTCTGTGCCCTCAATTCATCTTTCTGTGCCCTTATTTTATCTTTCTGTGCCATCATTTCATCTTCGTGGACTTTAATTTCACCGCTCTGGTCGGCGATCTTCTTCGACCTCTCTTCGACCTCGCCGACGGAATTCTCTCGCAGTCTTTCTAGACCCCCCAGAACAAAAGATAAGAATACGAACGCGAGGAGAACGCCGACTCCAACCCAGGGCCAGTATTGAAGGGAACTTAAGGACTCATCGGGGGGCGATCGTGCCGAGGTGGGATAAGAGCGGACAGGACCCATAGTTGATCATTGACGAGCACAAGCTACAGCATACTTGATGTGAACAGCATGCTTCCATCCTTTGCAGCAATTCAGTTGCAAAGCTCACACCTGTCTGCGCCTCCCAGACATGGAGCTCTTCAACCTTCCCGCAGTACGCCAAGAATGCCAAGAATGCCCGTGTATTACACATACGACCGCTTTTGTACCGGTAGGCGCTGGAAATATCCATCCAAAGTAACTTTTCGCGATTGTTCGGCTCCTCAATGATCGAAAACGTGCAGACGCCACCAATTTGTGGCGTTGAATCTGGCCTTTGAGGAGACGATAAGGCGGAAGAGAAGCCACAGAAATAAGCCGATATTACAAGGCATATTGGGCTAAACTATGTCCGGCGATACGCTGGGACACGTAGGCCAAGGGCGGAGTGTACATGCTGTCCTCTAGCACTCATGTCATGATGTGCGACTACGTGGCTAGCCTCAAGGCTGACCTTGCGCCTCCACCATGTCGGAATTCTGTACTGTAGCCTGGAGCCCAGTCAATTGATTACGCAGTCAAATCAGCGATGCCATTACATTGAGCTCGTTCGACCTGTTTTCTGTGTACCCAAGTGGATATCAGTCAGCATCTTTCCGACTCCAAGGTCCTGAGATACTCGCTCCGCAATGGCAGATGATGTATCACAGCCCATTATAACCACAACCAAATATTGGGAGTTCCACCACCCAAGCAGCCACTGCCAATCTTCCACCAACGCTATCCCCTGGCTCATTTGCATTATCGCCCTCACCGCAGCATGGACGTTTCTCCTCGGCGCCACCGACATCCGGCGCAGACTGCGAAACAGATACGGCAGATTCGCGGAACCTTGGGGATTCAGCCCCCAAATAGTCGCGATATTCGGGAGTCTGTTCCTGCAACTTGCCATGACGCTTGCAATGGCGCAAATACTTAGAGGTCCACCGCACCCAGCAACATCTCGTAATTCATTTGGGATGGCCCTGGGCGTGTGGATGATACGTCCGCTTCCAGCATGTGTCGTGAGCGTGATAAGCTTTATGAGTCTGAGTACATATCAGGCGAATGCGATGGAGATTCAGGCCACGGAGCTGCTGTACGGGCTCGGTGCCGGGTATTTCTACGTCGACATCAACAGGAAAGTGCAAGTAGCTTCTGCTGTTCTGAAGCAACCTCAAGTATCTGGTGCTGCTGCGGCACCTACAGTTACGAATACACTTTTAGCAACCGTATCAATTAGTATCGTACCGACTTCGACTGTCGGGATTCCGGCACTAACCACATCAGCTACTACATCGCCAGGCGGACTGGTAGTCTCTCCCGACCGTACATGCGGAAGCAAAGGCAGATTCACCTGCTTAGGATCTTCCTGGGGAAGCTGCTGCACATGCGGAAGCAAAGGCAGATTCACCTGCTTAGGATCTTCCTGGGGAAGCTGCTGCACATGCGGAAGCAAAGGCAGATTCACCTGCTTAGGATCTTCCTGGGGAAGCTGCTGCAGCGTCTCCGGGTATTGCGGGAGCGAGAGCGACTATTGCACCGGAGGTTGTCAGCCAGATTTCGGAACCTGTGATCCTCCTAGCCGAAGAAGAGATACATTTACAGACCGTGCGTGCGGAGTTGGCTCGGGTGCCTCCTGTCTTGGGTCTCAATGGGGTAATTGCTGTAGTGCGTTCTCGTTATGCGGGGGGAATGAGACGTACTGTGGTGAAGGTTGCCAACCGGAGTTTGGGGAGTGCTCCGTGACAGCACCACCGCCTATTTCATTGGTGTCGGGTGGCGTGACAGATGCCCGGAAGTTCTTGACGGCTATGCGGGTGGGCGCAGTACTCGGTCTCATTGTCTGGGTGTTATCATTGGCTTTCGTCTTGGCGCTTTGTTTACTACGGTGGACGAGTTTTCCGGTTACGTCCGAGTCTGTTCATCGTTTGCAGGCATTTTGTGTATTCCTCAGCTTAGGAAGGATAATAGTCGGGTTTCTGCTGTGGAGTTCGGCGCTTAAATTGGACCCGGGGGCGTTCTGTCCAAATGAAAGGACGGTAACCGGCGTGACGGTTCTTTGGGCTTTCGTTCCTGCGTTGGATCATTTTTGGAGAGCGCTGTACTGACTTCGATGGTCAAGAAACTTGGACGCTTTGCTCATCCGTTAGGTAGAAATGAAATCTGGTAATGATGTCAGACATTAAGGTTCTCGAAAGACGTATGAATAGTAGGGTGGTTATCAGTAATCTTGTTCTCAACCAATTAATAAATTATTGGTATATATCGTTAACTTAGTTACTGTTGGAATATGAGGTTATGGGGCTAAAACTCTGTGTATTGCTTATTTTCTATAACGTAGGTGATAGGGTTATGACGGCGATATAGTTATGACGGTCGACTACTACTGCCTTCCTGATGTAGATGGAACACTAAAATACTGCCGAAATACTGCCAAAATGCCTTAGAAGTAGCCGTTGGGTCATGCACGCTGTCGGGTCATGCACTAGACCTACGGAGGATAGATTATCCTATCCGGTCGGGCGGATAATAATCCTATCCGAGGATAGCCTGGATATCGGATAATATCCGGATAAGATCTAGATATCCGCAAAATTTTAACTACAAAACTAAACCTTTACCCCCTATTATACGACGCTATAAACATGGCTAGTACGAGTAAAATTTACCCTAAAAACTTTAATAATAATTCCTTTAAAGTTGATATACTTTCTACCCTTTTAAGCGGCGTTAAGACTAAAGCTAATACTGGTTTAATCCTGTAACGGAATCCCCTAGGAGGTATATATCCAATAAGACGGTAGGAGGTTTTATCTATGTCCTATCTATATTCTAGAAGACATAGTTAGATAGATTAGGGGCGAAAGGTTTTACTAGCGTCTTAGAAGAAATATATAGGAAGCTAGTTCCCCTTTAAAGAAGAACTAGCAATTAGTCTTTAAATAGAAGTAGTTAGAAGCAATTGTCCTTTAATATATAAAAACTCATTCTACCTTTTACTTACCTTTAATATACCTTTAACTTACCTTTAACTTACCTTCTACTTACTAGTAATACTGTTAATTAGATAATTATACATTCTGGTTAAGCTAGCCTTTTATAATTCTAATCGCTTACAATCCGTTAGGAACGTACGGCTATTAATTAACGATAATAGACTATACTCCTGTACCCTATAAAGCAACGCCCTTACTATAAGAGGCTTAGAGAGTCTCCTTAGAGGAGCGCATTCCCTTTACTTATAAAAGAGTAGACTAGGAAGCTACGGCTGGTCTATCTAACTTTATAAGACCTTTAAAAACGATTACTGCTAGGGAGTTATTAGAGCGGTCGCTATATAAGACCCTATAAAAAATAAAAGAGTTAGAGATATAATTAAGATAAGTATATTAGGACCACTAAGAACAATTATAAGGACAGTTAGGAGAAGTATAGACACCCCAGATACGAAGCGGACTTAAAGAGGCAACGCCACACTATGCTATAATGTTAGAAAAACCTAGATTCCGTATAAAGGAACCTAATAAGTATAATAGTAATAGTCTCCGGAACTGCAATTATTTTATCTATTAATGCGAAACTAAGTTTTAGCTGGATTTAAAATGTTACTTTAATAAGTATAATTAAACACTAATTGCTTCTACCTTCCTATGTAGCACCGTTAAGAGTTTATAAACACGCTATAAGAAGAAACTTACTATACCCCTTAAATTTAGCAAACTTAAGACCCTATTAATTAAGGGATGGATTATAACTAGCGATACTACAACGCTAAACAGCAAGAAGGCTAGAGTGTAGTCTAGTTTATAAACTACTTAGAAGAGCTAGAAGATAATATACCCTACTTAAACCTATGGGATAACGCTATATAACTTTACTAGTTACTTGCCAAGCTATAACCTAAAATTTAATAGGCCATTTAGGAGAAGGGCGAAATTCCTACCTCTTAAGAAAAGCTTATTTCTAAAGCTACTTAGATTAAGAATGCTAAAAGAGAATATTTAGGTAAGTAAAAGGAATAAGACGCTAATAATAAAGAGCGTAGGACTAGACCTAGCTTTAATAATAAGGGTAGATTTTAACCTAACCGCTCTGCGGAAAGACAATATAAGTAGGCCTCGCAGCCCTAGAGTAACGCTAGTTAACCCTAAAATAATAATAGGTAAAGACCTAATTTGTAGGAGGGGAACTAGGAGATACGTACCTGTTATAACTGCGGTAAGAAGGGCTATATAAGCCGCTTCTGCTAGTAAAAAAAGTAAGAGTCGGCCTAGTAGATCTTTACTTCCTTATACTAGGCCAGTAAGAGAAGGAGGGAGTAAACTACTATATGGTTATTCCTGTCTCTATTTAAGTTAATAATAAATAGGTAACGCGAGACTGCCTTATAGACAGCGGCGCGAGTATAGGGCTTATTTCTTAATTACTAGTAAAAAAAAATTAGATTTAGACCTTAGCGGCTTATAGGTGCGCACTATTTAAAGTATTAGAGGCTACTGGATTCTGTACTATAGAGAATAAACATTTCCTATTACTAGCTAGAACCGCGACGGTCTATAAAATATATAGGAGATACGCTTTTACGCCGCAGAAATTAAGGGGTATAACCTTATTCTGGGATACCTATAGCTTCGCTAAGTTAATCCAGACATTAATTGGCCTTTAGCCTCGTATTGATACCGGAAGTCTTAATTGCGCATTATAGTTAAGGATTAAGAGACTTTCCTAAGCTATATGTAAGAAGGGTAGGTATATACTATATATGCCACTCTTAACCCTAAGAATAAAGATATAGGGTATTTATTTTTAGATGTCCGGCTATACGCAGTTAAGGAACTAGAGATTCTGTAGGAATATATAGACCTAAAAGAGGTTTCTAATAAAGAGGCTGCATAAACCTTACTTAACCCTATATTAGTTAAGCACGAAATAAATATAGGGGATAAACAACCTCCTTTTAGACTACTATATAATTTGTTAGAAAATAAACTGGCCGTATTACGTTAGTATATAGTAGACAATCTTTAGAAAGGATAGATTTGGCCCTCTATAAGCCTAGTAGGGGCACTAATTATATTTATACTAAAGAAGGACGGAATCCTTCGCCTCTATATTAACTATTAGGCGCTTAATAGGATTACTATAAAGAATTACTACCCGTTACCCTTAATAGGGGAGCTTATTAATAGGCTGTTAGGCGTAAAGATATTTATAAAACTAGATTTAAAAGATATATACTATTAAATCCGGATTAAAGCCGGCGATAAGTGGAAAACGGCGTTCCGAATATAGTACGGCCACTTTAAGTACCTAGTAATGTTATTTAGGCTTACTAACGCACCGGTAATATTTTAGGCCTATATTAATAAGGTATTATTAGGCCTATTAGACATAATATATAATAATTCATTGCTTAACGTCCGATTCGGATCCCTACTAGGCCCACGCGGACTACTCCTTATTTACATATGGGGAGAAAACTCTATTTAAGAAAAATGAGAAAACCCCGTGATCCATCTCCCCGCCTTTTAGGACTCGCCTACTTAGCGCCTACGAGTCGCCTATAGTGCTCTACTACCTTACTGTTTAACCTCTTTAGGAACTACTGCTGCCGTAACAAGCCTACGGACGCGCTAGTATTATAAACTTTTACTCTACTACTGTAGAGTTACTAGGGGGCACCTGCTGCTCGCCCCCTTACCTTCTATTACCATTTCCCTTATAACCCGGAACTAATTTAGCACATTTTAACTAATAAGCCACTGGGTGACCGCCTTAAGGCCTTTTTGTGTTAAGAGCAGTATATTATAGTTCTCTGTGCCAGCTGCTAAGAGCATTATTTCTCGATTGGTGCGTAGGGGGCATAGCAGTATTACGTGTTTTGGTGTCTGTCTTGGCCAGCCACATTCGCATCTCGGGCTACCTACTAGGACACCCACCCAGTAAAGCCAATCTTTTAGTCCTATTATTCCTGTTCTTAAGAGTGTTGCTATTATGTTTTCTGCCTTTGTTAGGCCTTCTCGGAGCCAGATATAATATATATAGTTTATTTTAATAACATTGTAGTCTACTTTAATAACTATAAAGCATATACGTACTATATATAAATAGTACTTAAAAGACTGCGGGAATATAAGCTCTATATAAACCTAAAAAAATACTTATTCTATATTACTAGCATTAATTTTCTAGGCTTTATTATTAGTGTTAACGGAGTATTAATAGAGAAAAGCTAGGTAGACGCTATTAGGGAATGGCTATACCTTATAATATTTAGAGAAGTATAGGTTTTTTTAGGCATGGTAAACTTCTACTAAAGGTTTATTGTTTACTATTTATAAGTAATACTCCTAATTACCGATCTACTAAAAGGATCTAAGAATAATAAGAAGTTAGGACCCTTTATATTTAGGGAAGCTACTAAGTAGGTAATAAACTAGTTAAAGAATTTATTTACGTTAGTGCCTATCTTACTATACTTCTACTAGGAGTTATATATATACCTTAAAACGGATATATCCGGCTTTGCCCTAAGGGCAATTATATTTTAATTAAAAGACAAAGAATAGCATCTTATAGCGTTTTAGTTAAGGAAAATAACCCCTATAGAGTAGCTTATATAATATATAACTAGGAGCTGCTTATAATAATTACAGTAATAAAGTACTGGCGATATTATTATATAGAAATCAATTATCCTATTAAAGTCCTTACAGACTATAATAACCTAGAATACTTTATAACTATAAAGGTATTAAATAGTTAATAAGCGAGATGGGTAGAGGCACTATCGTAGTATGACTTTAAAATTACGTACCGCCTAGGAAAGACAAACCCTACTAATAGGTTATTAAGACGTCCGGATTACGAGATAAGGAGAATCCAGGACAGTATAGGGGAAATAATCCCTATATTACAAAATTTGCTTAGAAAGAAAGAAGACTCTTTTCCTAAAACTATAGAATTTTGCGGTAAGGTAGAGGTCCTAGCAATATAGCTATAAAGCAATATAATTATAGAGCTATAGGATATAGTTATAGACTAGGTTATAGACTAAGCAGATATTATAAAGTTGGCGTACCCTAGAATTAGTAAGAATTCTATGGGATATACTAGAGGTGTTATAGCACCTTTAACTTAATAGCGTATTAGCTGCGAGTTTTTAGATCTAAAGGGGATAGGCAAGATACCTATTCGCAGCGTGGCACACTATATAATAGTAGGAGAATTTGCTAGTACTAATGGTTTAAAACGTCTTATACTATACCTTAAGTCTATAATAGCGGCAGGCAAAATAGAAGTAAGTAATTTATATAAAACCTTTCCGGATCTTCTTCTTTAAGCTTAATAAAGGGACGCCTTCGCCTTTAGAGAGAGGTAGAAAAATATAGTAGAGACTAACTTGGCCGGAGTTACTAAAAAGCTATAGTAATAAGACTAAAAGGGTTTATTACGCTTTAAGGGTGCTGTATATATCCTAAAGGACTAAGTAATTTAAAACGAAATTTTAAAGGTCTTCTATAATAACCCTCTTAGGGGTCACTACGGTGCTAACAGAACCCTTAAGGCCGTTTAAAGGAAATTGTTTGTATTAATTTAATAATATAAGGCGAGTTATATCTAGGGGCACGAAATACGTATAGTATTGTATACTCTTTTAGATAGTAGTGACTGTCAATTCTATTAAGGTAGACTACGTGGTCTATATACTAACGCGCCTCCCCCCTAATTAGTTAGCATATAGGTAGTTAGTGTACTAAACGCGTAACTACGCGTTTGGTATACTACGTACTATAATTATATACTGGCGGCACTTAAAAATGACTCACTTATATATAGCCCCCGTAATTGCTTTAGTAGAGCCGTAGAATATAAAAGAAATATATAGGAAATCCCTCCTAAGGTGCCTTCTAAGCTGCCTTTTAAACGGTGCTCTTAGCTGACCGTAAGTCCTCCTTACGGTCCGTTAGATGAACTGTACGGCCTTCCGAAGGGCCGTAAATGAACTATAAGTACTCCGTTAGTCTCGTTCTACCTATTCTACGACCTTTAGATTGAGCTTATTTGTGTTAATTAGGGGGTTAAAAGCTTGGCACGGCTTTGCCTTAATTATAGCGTCCGCTAGGTTGTCTCCGCTGCTAATCTATTTAACCTCTGTAATCTTACGTTGTTTATAGGCCTAATGTAAGCATATTAGGTCGACTATAAGCCTCTTTTTTTATATTGTACCTAGTTTAACTAGGCAGTTGTAAAGGGATTTTAAATTAGTGTATAGAACTAGGGGTAACTGCTTTAGCTGTAGGATCTTCTAGATTATTAATTTAATTACTACTACTATATTAAAGCTATAAGCTAGTGCATATAGTTTAGAAGCTAGTACACTTTAAGTTACTTATTTACACTTAATTAAGGACTAGTATAATATATTTACGTCCTAATTATAGTCCTATTAGCAAAATGTTTATACCTTCTAATAATACTAACAGCTCCTAACAGCTCCTGTTAGGGCTATTAGGAGCTTTAGGAGATACTTATACTTAGTATCCTGCTAGGAGCCTATTAGGAGGTCGCCCGGACCACTAGGACCTTTAGGACCTTTAGGACCTCTAGGACCTCTAGGACTATTAAGATAATTAGGACTATTAGGACAATAATAAAAATTCTAAATTTAAAAATAAGGATAATAACACTCTAGTATTTGCAGCCAGTAAAAAAATTTAAAATTTAAAATATAATTATATATAATTTAAATAATCTAAAATAATCTTTTCTGCCTACCGCCTGTGTCTGTTATGGAGCTCTACGATTAAGCGTTAGGCAATTGACTGAGGAGCCTCTCGCGGAGGCTCCAAATTGTTGATCGGCGGTGTTCCCGACGACCCGGCCGTGTGCTGATTTCCTAACTAGGCCTAGTGCCTGCCTGCTTATCTGCCTGCCTACCTACCTACCTACCTACCTACCTACTTGCCTGTCCTATATGTCCTACGTATCCTACATATCCTGCGTGTCCTGCGTGTCCTACCTATTTATGCCTACCTGTGCCTGTCGTACCTACCTATCTATACCTACCTGTCTGTATCTATAATTCGGGGGAAAGGTTGGCCTAATTAAAGGTTCTGCTTGATTCGATTAATTATATTAATTTAAATCGTTCTCTATAGGCGTTCGCTAGCTATATGTTTAAATAGTAGTTGTCTAGGGTGCCTCCTTAGGAGGCCTTAATTTGATTTAATTTGGTAATGGGCTAATATTAAGGCTCTGGTTTGATTTAATCAATTAATTAAATTAATTGTGGTGTTCGCTAGCTAGTCGTTTAAACGATTATTATCTGGCTCTGGCGATGGTTGTCTAGCTCTAACAATAGTTGTCTAGCTTTGGCGACGGTTATCTGCCTCTAAAGACGGCTATTTAGCTCTGACGACGGTCGTTTGGTTTTAGCGACGGTCTCTAGTTCTAGCGACGGTCCTCTCTTACCTGCCTCCTGCCTACCTGCCTATATTAGTATCTAATTTAATTTAGGGGAGGGGTTGGCCCGATTAAAGGATCTAATTAATTTAGATCGTTCTCTATAACCGTTCGCTAGCTATATATTTAAATGGTAGTTATCTAGGGTGCCTCCCTAGAAGGCCTTGATTTAATTTAGTAATAGGCCGATATTAAAGTTCTGGTTTAATTTAATTGATTAATTAATTAAATTGTTTATGGTATTCGCTGGCTAGTTATTTAAAAGGTCGTTATTTAGTTTTAAGACGGTTATCTAGCTCTAGGATGGTTATCTAGTTTTAGTAACGGTTATCTGGTTCTGGTGACGGTTATCTAGTTCTAGTGACGGTCGTCTAGTTTTAGCGACGGTCGTCTGGTTCTAGTGATGGTCCTTTACTAGCTGCTGTTCTAGTGCCTCTTAAGGTAGGGAGGATATAAGGAAGGGTAAAAAATAAGGTGGCTATAAAGGGGGTAACTTGGTAGAGGCATATATAGGCTATTAGAAATATAGCGGGGACCTAATAGCACTGTGTGTCGCGCCTAATAGCACTATATATCGTGCGCGCGCGCACTTAAGGTGGGGGGGGTGTTGTATAAGGCGGGTGTTATATAAGGGGGGGTGTCGCATTAGGGGTATTGCTTAAGGGTATGCAGAGGTGTCGCTTTGGGGGGGGGGTTATTAGGAGGGGTATTGCTTAGGGGTATCCTACCAGGAACCTAATAGGATGATTAGGAAATATTAGTTTCCTATTAGGATTTAATAGAACCCTAATAGAAAATTAAAGATCCTGGTAGGAGCCTGTTAGGACAACTAGGACAATTAGGAAAATTAAAATCCTACTAGAAGCCTATTAGGAGCTTATTAGGAGCTTTAGGACCTTTAGGACAATTAAAATCCTATTAGGAGGCCTCTAGGATCTTAGCACCCTAATAAAATGCTAATGCTATAAGTATGATTATAAAGCTAATTTATAATAATAGGTCTTTATTATTAGTAAAGGATGCGTCTATAAATACTAATAGGCTAAGGAAATTTAGGTTTAGTGGTACAAAGGTAAGTCCCCTTACTATATTGTTAATTTGCTACTAAATACGCTTATTAAGCTGCTTAATATTTTCCTCTTATAGATCTATTGCCTAGGCCGTAAAGGATAAATTATAGGCAGATTTAGGTTAATAGACTATAGTAATATAGGCGCCTCTTACGCGCTAGGCGATGTATTAGTCCTTTATATTTACGGTTTTATAAATCTCTTTATAGGAGCTAGTGAGGTCTATAGGCTTTACTATAACGGGCTTTAGGTTTTAAGCTTGGCGTTCCTAAGTTAGCTTAATTAGGTTGCCCTTTTATATAATTAAGCCTCCGTTAAACTTAATTGGAGTTTACTTAGTTAATAGCTCTTGTGGCTTTGCTAAGAACTTTACTTTATATAGTTTAGTTTCTTTAGCGTCCGCAAAGGTCCGGTTTGCTAGGAAGAGGGTATTGTCTATTTAGAGCCTAATAATACTAAGGCCGTTTAATTGGGTGTATAGGAGGCAGGGGTTATAGGTCGACTATCCCGTTTTAAGTTTACTAATATAGTGCTGGTAATATGTCTTAAACTAATAGTTCCTAGCTTCTGGTACTCCGTAGAGAGGTTTTATAACCTATAGAATTATTTCTAGTTATAAGTTAAGTTTATAGGGTAGTCGTATAAAGATGTCCCTACTTAGGTAGGTATTAGACTGCATATAGGCTTGCGAGATGTCCCGTAGGTAAAGGGCTGCGAGTTTGCTTTGCTATAGGCCGGGCATAAGTATAAGTATAATTTATTGGCTAACTCGTTAAATTATAGGCGACTATATAAGGACTAAGTCCTTTCCTTAGTCGTTATAAGCTTATATAATGAGCCTTAATTTTTTAAAAGCTTTATTAGTACTAGGGTGCTTAATTTTATTAATAAAGCGTGAGTTAAATATACGGACGCCCTTTTTAAATAGTCCGTTAATCTCTTTGCGTTATAAGTCCGTAAAAGGGGTTTTCTATACTAAGACTAGTATATTTATAGGTGGAGATTGCCTTGCGGATATTCCTGCGGAGGTTAGGTAATTCTCTATTATAGGGTTTTTAGTTATAGGGTGCTTTTAAGGGCGTCTTTAACTACGCTTTACGGTAGGTTTAGTAGGTTTTTAGGGGACTTCTGGAGTAGGCAGAGGTGCTTTTATTTTATTTGGTTTAGTAGGTGCTCCTAGTTTATCTAGTTTAATATTATGGGTGTTTTTAGGCTAAAGGTAGGGTTTTACAGACATGCTTTTAAAGTTAGTTAGTCCGCTAGGGAGTTATATATAGTACGTTTTGTCTTTTATAGCTAGTAAATAATAAGGTCCGGTTTAATTGCCGCTCTTACGCTATATAAGGACTTTAGAATTAAGCGGGAGGTTATATACTAAGGTTGTATTAGGTCCGTTATGGTAGTATAAAGCGTTATTAATAGTTTGTTTAGCCCGTAATTTGACTATTTCGGCTATTACCTTCCGTATTATAGCTGCTTGTTTCGTAATAGACGGGGTAAAAGGGCCTAGGTTGCTTATTCTTAGGTAGGCTCCGTAAACTAAGAGGGTAGGTACTAGCCCGTTAGGGCTAGCGGTATTATTAATAGCTTTTACGGCCATCTATAAAGCTAGTTTCTTTTAGATGTCCTTACACTCGTCTATAATAATCTAGTTATTACAGACGCTTTAAGTACGATATTACGACTACTTGGGAAAGAGTTGAAAGAAGCTAGTTAGTTAATCTAGGCACGGTCCAGAATGGAGCCGATAGAGCTATGTAACGAGGAATAGTAACTAAGGTTATATAATAGGATCTATATAATCTATAGGATCTGCGTAATCCATAATAGAGCAGATAAAGTATATATATATTACGTATAAGAAGGATTTTATAGAAGTACGGTCGTGTATTTAAAGGACTACAGTCCCTACCTAGATAGTTCCTTCCTTATAGTAATTCTTAGAATATAATTAGAGTTAATCTATTAGGTAACCACTCTACTAGTTATTATTACGTTATTAACCTTTAACTTATATTACCTATACACCTAGCCTAATAATAAGCCTATTGTAGTACTTACTACAAGGTTCCGTTATATAATTACTACTAGGTTACAGTATTAAGTATAGAAAAGTCAAATAATATACCACTAAAAGCAGCTACTATAACGCCATTGACGGCGGCAACTACTTTAAGGTTAAGAGGTAACACTAGTATAGCGGATACTAACTTATAGCAACCTATAACGGTCGGACAGCTATAAAAGATAGTTAACTAGTTAATAATAAACAATGCGGCACTAAAAGAAAGGGTTAATAGGATAAGAGCGGTAAAGATTAAGCTACTATTAATTAAAAGATACTTAGGGGAAAGATTGAAGCTTAAGGGATTTTTTTATATAAATGCACTTTAAAGTTACCTAAGAAGGAGTAAAACTGCTAATATTTATAGATCGAATAGCATATACGGGACTATTCCTATTAAAAAGGGCACTTAAATAGTTTAAGCTTTACCTTACGAAGATATAAGTAAACGAAATAATAACCACTAATTAAGAGGTGTGGTTTATATTCTTAAGCTAGGAAGGGTTTACGGAGTAACTTATATAAATGTTTGGAGACCTAGAGGCAGTAACTACGGCGGAAAGAAAACTCTAANANATTNCGNAATAAACCTTAGTAATTAAGTATATAANNTAGTTCCAGANATTAGCNANNTAAGTTAAGTNNAATAATANGGCGCTTATAGTATAGTATAAGCAAGGACTTAAGGCTAAAGTCTAGGATATAATTATTCTAATAAAAGATATAGACACCCTAAAAGAACTAATAGATTAAGTAATTAAGATTAATAATTGGATCTACTAAAGGGAATAGGCTAAGAGAGGTTAGGATAGAGTTTTATAGTTATATAAGGTGTAAAACACGCAATAACTAAAGCTAAGTTAGAAGCTATAATATAGCGTAAAGCTAATAGACCTAAGTAGTACTAAAGAAGCCTATAAAAGATAGAGTAAGAAACTATAAAAACCTAGAGGTTAAGGATCTAGTAATTATAGGACTAAGAAGTAAAGGCTAAACTAGGGATCTTTGTAACGGAACCTTGTAGCAAAAACTACGATAGGCTCGTTATTAGGCTAGGTGTGTAGGAAATGCAANTATANANGTNANNAACGTAATAATAACTNNTNGAGTGGTTGCCTAANAGATTAACTCTAATTATATTCTAAGAATTACTATAAGGAAGGAACTATCTAGGTAGGGACTAAGGGTCCTTAAATATATAACCGTACTCCTATAAAATCCTTCTTATATATAATATACGTCTTATATATAAGGTATATAAGTCCCTCTTATGCCTCTTATTTAATACGTAGCATATTATATAACCTTAGTTACCATTCCTTATTATATAGCTCTATCGGCTCCATTCTAGACTATACCTAAATTAACTAACTAGCTTCTTTTAACTCTTCCCTAAGTAGTCGTAATATTATACTTAAAGCGTCTATAACACTATCTCCTTCCTCTTTATCTTTATCCTTAAAGATTCCTAACATCTCTAAGTTATTTACTAGAGGTATAATATCTATCTAATTAATTTAGTTAATATTATTACTCTATTAAAAAGAAAATGGAGATCTAACTGCCGTTTTTGGAGGGTTCTGTCGCCGTTTTTGGAGGTCGCGTCTCTAAAACTCCCCGCCGCCCTAAGCCTCTTACTTGCTGGTCTAACGTCAAGCCTCTTAGTTACCGCCCTATGCCCCTTACTTTTAACAGGCAGACTATAATCCTTCCACGCGCCTAGCGCTGAAGCTATATATATTCTATGGCTCCTACCTTTAATCCGTTTAATCTAGGCCCCGTTTCTTATATTCTCTACCCTCCCATCTCCTTAACTCTATATTACTCTTTAGATCCTTCCTACCGTTATTGCCCTCTAGGTCCCTCCCGCCGTTACTACCCTTAGTTCTCTTCTAGCCTCCTAAAATACGGCGCGCTTAATTATTAGATTATAGCTTATTATTTAGCGTTACTAATAATAAGTATATAGACACGGATAGCGACGGTAATAGCTACGGGACAGAACCGACCGTCTTTAATAGTAATGCCAACAGTAATACCGATAGTAACGCCGACTGCGACACCGATAGTAGCATTAACTATAACGCTAATAGCATCGCTAGATCTAACAATACTTATAAAGCGCCCGCTTAAGTATAGCTTTATAAGGATTAAGACTATCTACTAGAATACTACCTTAAACAGTTAGAAAAGTTTAAGGAATCTAATTTTATAACATAGGACTACGCTAATAGTAGTACAAATCTCCTTAACCGCATTAAAGATTAATGGTATTAGTAAGTAATAACCTATCCTACGGCTTTCTCTTAGGCTTAACCTAAAGCTAATAATTTCTAGATACTGTACCTATATAAGGAAAGACCCCAAGAAAACGTACTAAGTTCTTTCGCTTTAACTACTTTATAGCTTTTTTAACTAGCTCCTAAATTAGAAACAAGGGAAGGGGGGTAGGAAATAGTGTGGGACAAAGC
This sequence comes from Cenococcum geophilum 1.58, assembly GCF_001692895.1. Taxonomy (NCBI): domain Eukaryota; kingdom Fungi; phylum Ascomycota; class Dothideomycetes; order Gloniales; family Gloniaceae; genus Cenococcum; species Cenococcum geophilum. The sequence goes on from NW_027137583.1 coordinate 1,070,487, forward strand.
TTTCTAGCTCGCTTAGTATATACTAGAAGTACTATTACCTTATATATAAGAGAGCAACTAATAGGAAAATTGCTAGTAAATTAACCCATTAGATATATAAGGTAATTATATTCCTAGTTAACCTTTTAGCCTAGTAAAGTAAGGCGGAGCTAAGATATCTTTTCTAGGTACTTCGGAAACTGGCGAAGAAACATAGCTTAAGTAATAAGAAGTAAGAAAAGCCCGTTATAAACGCAGAGGATCTCGCCCTAGTTCTTAAGACCAACTTAGTTATAACGAGAAAGAGATATATAGTTGGGCGACATCGGATATAAGTCCATTTCTTGCTATAGCTAGGCCTTTACACCGTAAGCTAACCTAAAGCTCTTCTTAACCTATGCTACCGACATATAATAATTATACTTATTCGCGACCTAAAAGGCGGGCCTTATAAAATCGTGCCTAAGTTTATATTTAAATTCACTAAGGAATATCTTAGCATAAAAGAAGCGTATATTCCCTTTCTACCCTATTTCTCTCCTTACGCTTATAGAGAACCAGTAATACTTTCCCAATTCCTAAGATTATCTTCAACCCTTCGCTTATTCTTAGCCCTTACGTTTTTCTCCTAGGCCTTCTTTTTGCTAATAAAGCTTTTATGGCCCCTAATCTAATATCCGCAAAGCAGCTTAGCAAGCTATATATCAAGCCTAGGCATAACAAGTTACCGCTACTACTCCGTTTAGACCTAGATAATATCCCCGTATTTCAGCAATTAATTAAAACCCCCTACGGTTACAAGGTCTCACTTAACTAGCCTTTACTATACTTAACTCTTTTACCCTAGATTAAGGACCTTAGCGCAATTACAGGATTTCGGCAGGTTGCGCGCCTATATAGTCTCCGTTACGGCGTAGGTAAGGCATTTAATAAGAATAGTAAGTTCTATTATATAGAGCTAGTTCTACTAAAACCTTTCTAACGCCTATACTACCTAGGTAACGTAAGTAACGCCCTCTAGAACCTAATAATATAGTACGCCGACGCTTAAATATTCCTAAAGCACTACCTTCTGTAGCGTGTTAGTGTAGATATATAGGCAATTATTTAAGGCTTAGAGCCTCAAGAAAAGTTAATAAAAGCAGTATACTAAATAAGCCAATTAATTAACCCGCGGTAGCCATAGCACCTAATAATAAAATAATCCTTATTAGTAAACAAGAACCCGCGTATTTATTCCTTAATTAAAGTTTAAAATAAGCTAAAGCTTAGCCTTAAGCGCAAAACCGCAGGAAGTATAGAATACTAAAAGCTTAACCAAGAAATCATAAATAAAAGGCAATATTAGAGAAATGCGCTATTAGAAAATATTAAGAAGAATTAGGACAATAAATAAGCTGTAATTAATATTAAGCGGCAACTTTCTAGGGTTACATTTAGCGAGGATATTAAAGCAACTTTAAAATCTAGTAATAATAGATTAGTTAAACATAAACGCCTTATTAAAGTAATTATAACGCTACCTAGCACGTCACTAGAAGATAAGATACGCAGACGCAATAATGCTATTAATGCGGTCGTAGATTACTGTAATATTAAGGAATGCAGAGTATATCGGCTAAGTTATCGCTAGAGACAGTTTAGGACAGGTGTCGCCCTTAGCTAAGTTAAGATTAAAAAAGATGCTAAAATTTTAGAAGCAGCTAAAGCGCTAGAGAGGGCAAAGTCATCCTTATATAAGGAGAAAAGACCAAAAATATGCTTTATCTGCCTTAGGAATAAAAAGCTTGTAATTAGCAAGCGTATATATAGGTTCCACACTCTAACTACTCTTATAAAGTATTTCTAATAAGCACATCTCTCTAAACTCCTAAAGCAGGGTGAGATTAAATGTAACGTTTATAAAGTAACCCTTAAGCACAAAATGCATCTTTAGAACTATACGTATAGTATACATAGAACCTTTTCCTAGTTATTACGCGCTTATCTTATTATTCTTTACCACTTTTTATTTCATTTTAGTCTATTATTATCTAATCCTATTTTAGTATTTAGTAGAATAGATACAATAACTGGGATTTTGTAATTCGTCTAGGGGGCAAGGGGTAATAGGTGGGTAAGGGTAAGGTGAGGGTAAGATAAAGAGTAAGGTAAAGAGTAAGGTAAAGGGTAAGGTAAGGGGTAAAGGGTAAGGTAAGGGGTAAGGGGTGGCTAATAGGGGATAGATAATACAGTTGCTATACAATATCTAACGGACCAACTATGAACGAGATATACATTTGAATTTCTTAGATCAACCTAAACAAAGAAAGAAGTATTATATAATGACTTCCTACCTAAGCCGATCTCCTAAGCTATGCATCTTCGCTAGCACTTTTTGCAATAAAGTATATAAGGGTAATTAGGGTTAGATAAATAACTACTGTCCTTAATATAATATGTAAACTTAGTGCTATAACCAATATTGCGACAGGCCCTGGTTGTGTAGAGGGTATAAAGATAGTTATTAATGTTTTCGCTTTTACGCTTAGCTGCGGCGTACCTTACCTTAGCGGATTAAAGTAGTAATTCTGTTTATTATAGCTAAAATTAGACAGCTTAAAGTTTCTATATAAAATTTTCCTCTATTTCCTTAGATATAGTAATCGCCGTCTATATAATGCTAATAGCGAAATCGCTTATAATATCCAGCTCTACAAAGTCCTTAAGTTTAATAAGCTCTTCGATATGCTTGGCCGCTATTAAGGTAATTATATTATACAATACTAAGTCGCCTGTTAGGCTAAAGATATCCTTAATAATATTAGGGAATCCATCTACAGACCAGCTGGTTCCTAGAATATATTAGATTTTTATATTCGTAAGCTCTTTTAGCTGTGGTATATTATAGTAATTGGCAATTACATTAACATAGACGTGGTAAAGTGTAATATTGGCCGTTATCGGCCATGTCGTTATATCTTTACTATCGCCACCACTATTATCTAGTTTGGATAGTAGTAAGGCATTAGCGTTGTTAAGTTACGCTACCTCTAATTCTATAGATTGAAGTTTGAGTACGGATAAATCGGATTAGCGTACAAATATATCCCTTACCTTAGCTAAGCGTTTCTATACTTACAATATTAGATCCTTACTCCTCCTCGCCGTTATTATAGTCCCTCTTATATATAAATTAGATTATTCTCTTAACGGTGCTAGAATCAAACTCATTAATATTTATAATATTAGTCACCGCCTTCTACCCATTAGTTAGTTAGTTAGGGTCAATTCTATAAGACGTTTAGTTAGCTTTTACTTAAAAGCCTCCATTATAGGCAGCTGTAAGTATAGGAGATTAAGTATATATAATCGCTTTATAGATTTTAAACTCTAGCCCCTAGTATATAAGTTTTAAGTCGCTATATTTCCCGCTATCTATAAGCTACGCTAAGCCGAACGGAACACCTTTAAATGGCATATTTCGTTGGCTTTCTTTCCTAGTACTAGTTTCGACTGCGTCTTAAGCAATATTTAAAGGAGTGATTTAGTGTTAAACAGGACGATTAAGAATAAGAACTTTACTTTATTAAACGTGGCTCTAGAGCCTCTATATATACATTAAGAAGTCATTAATAGCTTCGTCTAATCTGCGATAGATTTAGCTAATTAGTTAGAGCTTTAAACGTCAGTTACTTAACTAAGAACTAGTATAACTTCTAAAGTTCTAAAAAGGGTAAGTGGCGGGGTGTCGCAGCGCCTAAAAGTAGTTAGGTTATATAATAGAGGCTTAGTTAGAGGACGTGTTCCTATAGCTTAGGTTAAGGCTCCACACTTCTCTAAGCTATATTAAGTAAAGTTAAATAATATTATATTCCTGCCTAGCGCTAGTAATATCCTGTATAAGACTAGTTAGTTAATAATAAATAGCCAGATGGAATTCCGTTATCGTATAAAAAGTAGCAGCGCGTAACCGTATCGCATAGTGTATAGGCTTAGTCAACAGCTCGCACCACAATTATCTATAATCTTACTTTAGCCTTATATTGCGGTCCTAACTCTCTCCTTTAAAATCTTTTGCGGAGGTACTTTAATAATAAGTGTAGGTAGATACGCCAATCGCGCTAGTTAGACTAACCCTCTTAATAAATCCGATCCTAGTCGACATATATACATCCCTAGCCTTAGGTAGGGTTAGACTACTTTACTAATCTCCCAGATATCTTTCTAGAAATAATTCGCCTCTCTCCATCTCTATTTAAGGGAACACTTCCGCTAAGGTAATTAAGTACGTCTTATTCCTTATTAAGGTAGGTATATACTTACTAGGGTAAGCTAATAGAACTAAAGGAATAGTAAAGGGGTTAGTAAAGGGATTGGCCTATATAGCGTGCGGGTATAAATATATTAGGAATACAATATCCGGCGTAGCCTAGCTATAGTTACCCGGCTTCTCTATAAAGGATAATTCGTTAAGTCCCCCAAATATTTAATTAAGATACTTTCCTTATTAACTTCTTATTCTTTATTATCATTTCTAAAGTCTTAACCTTCGTACTTACAATCCTTATTCCTCTCTTTATACGTACTATATAGATAAGCTCCATCATAACGTGCTTTAAATCTCCGGCAAGTAAGGCAGGCAGTACGTTTCCGGCTAGTATATCGCCTTACGTCTAAAGTAACAGGCTTCGCGTTAGGTTAAGAGCCGTTAATAGAAGTTTCTTCAGAAGTCAAAGGACACTACTAAGAAAAAGAAGATTTAGTAGAAGAGTTAGTAAACCCACCGTCTGTAAAATACTATATATCCGTTAAATATACCGCATTCTGCATTAGTTTTAGTAACTACTTTAGGCCCTTATCTAGCAGCACCAAAAGTTCTTAATCTTAATTTTAAGAATTTTGTAAACTATATTTCTTTATTTTATCTTTAGAGGTTCCTTTCTTTTCTAGTAAGCTTTAAAGCTTCTTATTCTCTTCTAATAGGTACTTAACTTTTTTTTTAAGGTCTTTAATTAATTCTCTCTAGCGTTAGCAAAAACGGGCTTAGTTTTTACGCTTACGTTCCCGTAATTTCTGTGGGCAAAACTTAGCATCGGATTATATTAATTAACTAAATAGATATTTACCTCAGCCGTCTCTAGTATAGCAATATAGCAGCCGGATATTAGAAGGGGCTATATTAAAGATTCTTACGAAAGAGAGAGGAACGGCAGTAGTATATAAGTGTTTTACTTCTAATATCCCCGGAGGAGGGAGCATGGGTTATATACTTAAAAGGTAGAAATATATAGAATTAAAAATATAGACCACTAAGAGGAGGCGGGATATAAAGTTTCTATATATTAATGTGGCGCTAACACTAATATCATATATAGAATAATCTGGCGTATTAACAATTAATATAGCAATATAAGCATTCCTAATATAGAACACTAGATCTCTCCCTATTTAAGGCGTAAAGCGTCTTACTCTTTCGCGTTCTAGATAGTAGAAGAGTAGAATATAAAAAGTTAAAAAGATAGACTGTTAGGGAGCAGACTGCTAAGCGGAACCTTTAAAAGTTTTAGAGAGTCCTATATCTAGAAAATGCTGCATAGGTAGAAAGAGCGAGCGAGGAAAAAGGGGCTACTTTAATTACCTATAATACTTGTAGGGAACACGCGTCGTGCTTATTACTATTATTTGGAGTATATATACTCCTAAATTGTTTTAGTTTTAAAACGGCTTATTTTTTTAAATAGGTAATAAGCTTCGGGGATAAATCCAATTGGCTCCTATTAAGCCTGTTAAACGATTATATTAAAGGCTTATAGAATATAGAGAGTCGTAAAATAAGGCTTAGGTTATCCAACCTTAAGGATCTCCTACGATTTAGCTTAGATCATGTCCGGGATAACATTAAGAGGAAAGAAAGTAATGTTAGCTTCTTAATCAGCTCTTGTCTAAATTATAGCGGAACCCCAAATAGTTTAGTGGCTTACAGTAACTACTAAATCCTAGACGCCTTTGCACCGCAACCACTAAATTATAAACGCCTTCGTATTACAACCACTAAATTATAGATACTTCCGCACCAGGACTACTAAATTATAGACGCTTTATACTATAAGCACTAGTATAAAGAGCCCCATATTAAGATCTAATCCAATTATAACATACGTACTAGATTTAATAGTATTAGTAATAGATCTAGTAGCTTAAGATGGTAAAGGGGATATACTTATTACTTATCTAGTGTTTATCTAGAGGGCCCTATATAGTATTACGTAATATAAGCTCCTATGTAAATACTTTATCAATTCCTAGCACTCTTTAGTAGTAATAGGGATCTTAGGTACCCTGCTTTTCTAACGCTTAAAGCAATATACGCTCTTTTAATTAGTAATCCTTTTTATTTAAGAATAAAATACTCGAATTTATTGCTGTTATTTAATATCTTTAAATATCTATTCCCTTCTGTTTATTACTAGTAATGTATAATTATACCTAGGTTTACTATAAGTGTACTTATCTCCGCTATACTATAAGAGCTTAGTGTACGAAATACTAGGAGATATAAAAAAGATATCTAGTAAATATTGTCGCAATATAAAAGTAAACGCTTAAGCCATTAATATATAACTAATTTTCTGTTATAGTAAATATAGGCTTAATAAAAACTGCGGTGCGCCTCTATAGGTCTATATAGAGGCCTAAAAAGCTTATATAAGAATTTCTTCTAGGTAACTACAAATACATATTAAACTAAGAGGCTTACTTAAATATGCATAAAAAGGCAAAGGAGGAAATAATTTAACAAACGCGAAGGGGGCTGTATATTACTAGCAAAAGGCGTATACAATTCTCTTCTTCGTAAATGCACTATAAATAAGTATTTAGGGTAGAGAAACCAAACTATCTCTAATAAAGCATTTAATGTGTTCCAAACCTAGCAATAAGTAATAGTTATTGTGTATATCCGGCCCAAACAAAACTTACTTTAGAACGGCCCCTAGATAGTAAAACCTCGGATATAGGCTAGGTAAACCTCAGCATATATACTTATAACATTCTACTAACCGCCCATCCGTTAAATATATCCAATAGCTTTTAAATAGGATAGCGGTAAGTAGCTCTTTATACGCTATAGACGGTATATACACTAATATTTATAAAGAAACTAATTTATATAATAAATACATCCGTAAAAACATCTCTACCTTACCCCTAACGTGCTAAATGTTAATATTTATTAAAGAGAAAAGATGCCAACCTATAATACCGTTTATTTATATTATACAAAGATCTTACTACGCGAGTTAGTATTTTAGAGGAGATATTTAGGCTATTGCCTACAATATAAGTAGACGAAGCCGCCTTTATTAAGGCCGTCACCAGTCACATTTTCGCCCTTAAGTATTATATAGGAGCTAGACATTTTTAACCCCTAAAGACAAAAGGAGAGTAGGATTATCCTATTAAAGATTATAATAGAAATTACTAGCGTCTAGATTTATATTATAAGTATATTAAAACTTTAGAGGGGTTTAGGTATAAGATTTTAAGGCGTTATCTTAACTAGGACACGTATCTGCCGTACGGCCACCAATTTAACTCTTTTACTAGTCTTCTTTAATATAAGCAGAAAGTTTATAGTATAGAAGCTTTATCGCAGACTTAAATATTTACGCCATTTATAACGTATATTAAGAAGAGTACGTTATAAGATTATATTATTTTAGAAGTACTTACGGAGATATAGACTTATAACCAGCGGAGGCTAGCAATTAAATAAAACAAATAGAAGATTCTACTATTTATACACCTTATACAGACTCGCCAAAACCTAGCTTTAATAGCGGTAGCTAAGGAGAATCTATTTCTCCAAGTACTAAAATAGGCCCCTTAACTTTAAAAGCCGAAGATAGCACTTAGATACCTATCCTAACGTCTTTTACAAGAGGAGACTTTAAATTCGCTATAGCACTAAGTACTGCGCCACGTGCAATTGAACCTAAAGTACTAAAATATAAAAGGGTGTTTAAGTTCTTTATAGCACCGAGCGCTACTAAAGAGGGCTTTAGATTTACTATAGATCTATAAACCAATTTTTCTATTAGACCTAAAGCTAAAAGGGACTTTAAGCTAAGGTTCCTAAATGCCGCTATAGGTAGGTTTAGTAGAAATAGTGCTAAAAGGGATTTTGGATATATAGCTCTATATATAGAGTTTCCAGCAGGTAAACCAGGGGGTTATAATAAGGGGATTTTTAAATTTAGGATGGAACCTTATGCCGCTATATTTAGAGCGGGCTAGGGTTACTAGTTATAGCTTTAGGACTCTTAGTAAAGAAATTAGATAAAATATATCTCAAATAACGCAAACTAATTGCGTCTTACTACCTATTAAGTGGGCTTATTCCCATTCCATATATAATAAATTACTATTACTTTCCCTTTTCTAATTATAGGAGTTAGACTTAATCGTCTTAGCTACCTATTATAAATAACACTAATTTTAATAAGAGCTAGCTCAATTAGTGGGCGCGATTACTTATATATCCCCTCCGCATGCTTTAATAATAGACATTTTATTAGTCTCTTCCTTTTAAAGGGCTGGGTCATACTGCACAATCTATCTCTAATTAGTGTCTCCTCTAAGATAATAGCAACCAATGGCGATAATATCGTCGTTATTAGCTAGCTATTTCTAATCCAGTGATTATCTAATCGTAAATAGGGCATATTAAGGGAAATCGTATTCTTTAATATATAAGGCTTAGAAACTACTATCCCTAGTAGAACTAATAAGGGCATTTATAAACTTTAAAGGTATTAGTAAGCAGAGCTCTTTTTCCTTAAAGGAAAGAAAACCGGCATAACCTTATTCTTATTAATTTGCAGCTACTTTAGAATGGCATTAGTTGCACCTTTAAGGACTACGATACCTTAATTTTATAGAAGCTACAAGATAAGACTAGTAGAGTTCTTGTTAGATAGGTCTAGCGACCACTCTTCCTAGTATCTATAGACTTTAAGGGCAAGAAAGCTTATGTCTTTAACTTAGAGAAAATCTTAACCTTTATATAACGTAATTTAAATTTAGGGCCAGTTACCTTATTAATGCTAAGAGAACCGGAAAACTAAACACGTGAATAAGAGCAAAATTTAATTAAAAAATAACCTATACCCTAATAAAGCTTTTATTTGTCTAACAATAAGGCACTCCCTATATGCCATATATTTAGCAATATACTCTTAGTTCTTATTACTATATACTAGGTATATAACTACCTAGTATATTATATCCGACTACTAAAAAACATTCGCGGCAGAGTTATTTATTACCGTTTAGAATAGTATTTTCTAGTAATTAGCTTAGTATTCCATAATTATTTAGCTATATATATATTACTAACCTCGTTTTAGTTCTAGTATATCTAGTTAATTTAAGGTACCAGTATAACGAAGGCTTAATAACTAAAAAGCACTAAATTTATTATTACGTCTATTCCGTATATATGCACTTAAAACGCAAGTTAGCCTAATAGTGTACTTAAAGAGGCGGACAGCTCTTATATATATAAGGCAACTATTAATAGAACTTAGCCTTACGCCCAACTTATAAGAAGGATTAGAGGTTAAGCGGGACTTATTATATACTAATATATTTAGAGAAACAGTCCCCATTCCTAGGATTACTTACCTCTAATATAAATTATCTCTTCTAAGTCGACTACTTAGGAGTAAGGCGGCGGCTCGTTTTTATATAACCTTTTCTACTAGATAGCAGCTATCTAACTATATCTCTAACTAGTATTGATTAGTATTTCTTAAATATTATAGAGTTTTATCCTAGGCGCCGGATTTAGTTATAACTTAGTATTACTTCGATACTTACTTATAGATTTTAATCCTTGTTTATAATTACTAGCTTATTTAATATTTAATTAAGGGATAACAACTACGTTAAAGCTATAGATTTAGATTCGAATATACTTAGCCAAAAGAGGCAGTAATTGCTACGTCGGCCGTAAGTGGCGGCTCTAATTTTCAGTATATCCATAATTTAGTGGTCGCAGTGCGAAGGCGTCTATAATTTAGTGGTCGCGGTGCGCTACGTCTAGGATTTAGTGGTTACCGCGCAAAACGCCTCCCCTGGCCCCCTAAAGTTAGCCCATCCCACCTGCCCCGATATATCTATAGTCTTATACTAACTTTATTTACCTTAGGAGATAGTATATAACCCCCTAAAAAAGCATTTCTAATATTATATTAGTTCTTTTATAAGTCGCGATAGGATATCTAAGGCTACTTCCTTATAAGTTCTAGTATTGCTAGCATAGATATAAGGGCGGCAGGTTAACTAGGGCGAAGATACAGTTACCTTCTCCCTTTACCGCTCTTAGTTGTTTTAGTTATAAAAATACACAATTATTAGTTTGCCTACGCTACGTATTTCTATATATAGTTCTTTTATTACTTTATACTATTCTATATTATACTTTATTAGTACTATAAGCTAAGCTATTTCTAGGAGCATCTTTTACTTTAGGTGCTTCTCCTTTTTATTTTTCCTAAACTTATTATTAGGCTTCTTATTTAGCAGTATAAGAAGCTCTAGAAAGTCTACCCGCCCTAAGACTTATTATAGCCAATAACTTAGTTACTAGAGTCTTTATTATTGCTTATATTGATTATCTAGGTTTATAAAGCCACTATATTAAAGGAATCCACTAATAGGGAACTAGGTTATAAGTCTATAAAACTCCTATAAGTAATACTACCAAAGCCCCCGCCTAGCACGCTAAGTGCTTATTATTACTATTTTATTCCCTTCCCTACTCCAGCCTTCTAGTATAGTGCTATTATTCTTAACATTAAGCTAACTTTTAGTACGCGTTTTAACAGCTTTAGGAAGCGTCTTAGTATAAGTTCTATTTGCTACAGCCTAACTTATTATAGAGTGGGAGTAGCGTACGCATCTAGGCTGCAATACATCTTCCTAGGTTATAGTAAAATAAATCTAGTTAAATAAAGCATCGCGGATAATTATACTTGGTGCAATTATTAGCTTTTTTCCAGCTATAGTAAGTTTAATTCTCCTTATCTTATCTTAAACGGATTATTACTTCTTAGTAAGTAAATTATCTAACCTTTAAAGAAATCCTCTAATATAAGGTAGTGGGTGTGCGTTATAGTGTTTACGGTAATATCTTTATCGGAATATATAGGTTTTTAAAATTATAAATTGCAGGAAAGTAACGGGATTAGAGATGGAAACCCTAATATCTAAAGCCGTTTAAGTATCCGCCTCTTTACGCCGTACTTAAGCTAGGGTGGTATCTGTTATAGTGTTTATGGCGTTTATAATTAGTTAAGAGCATTTTATAAAACCGCACTTATCCCTTAACCGTAAATTCGCGTCTAACCGTTATTAATAAAAACTAGCCAATTAATTAAGCCGAATTTAACGCTCATATTGTTGTAGGGCTATAATCGGCATTTTAACTTATATAGCTTGGTTCTCCCTTATCTATAAGCATTAGGGATACAGGAAGGCGTATTAAGGCGAAAGTTGCTAGGGGTGGGATTTTTATACTAATTTAAGGCTTTATTGGTGGCGTCCGGGGATAATGAGCGGGTTATACTGGTTAGACTAGTTAGACCAGTTAGAACGGTTAGAACGGTTAAAATGGTTAAAATGGTTAGAATGGTTAGAATGGTTAGATTAGTTAGAGTAATATAATTAGTTAGAACAATTAGGTCTTTATCTTATAACCTTACTTAAGTTATATTATATCGTCCTAATCTTCCGTTTTAACGCTACTATGTCTTATAAGTCTAGCTAAGACATACGTACCGCTGTAGGATATATAGATAACGAATAAAAATACTTCTTAGTAAGCTATATATTGTGCGCACTGCAAAGTATCAGTTAACGCTAGGTAGTACTTATTGCGTAAGGAAGCTAAGGATCTTATTAAAACCTATAATTCTTAGATATAGGTTCCTCTACCTGTTTAAAAGGAGGTTTAAACTTATATAGCGGACGGGCTACAGGAAGCGAATATATCCCTAATATGTAATAAGGTTTTTCGGTAGCGTATATTACAGGCTATTAAAAGCAATTTCCCTAGGGTATAATCCTAGGGTATAATTCCATCTAGTTAGTTTTAGTTATAAATAGTTAATGTAAATACTTATTTAAGTTTTAGCGTAATAAAAGGTAAGCCAATTAAACAGTTAACTCGAGATACTAGATAGGCCTTAGGATCCTACAAACCAATCAAGTATTAAACCTAAAATACCGCGTAAGCTGCCTTAGGACTCTATAAAGAGAGGAAATAAGTAATAAATAGCTAGGATAAGGATATATAAGGCGGGCGAAGAACTAATATAAAGCGGGTATTTAGTGAAAGGGGGATTATATCCTAAAGCATTAGATTAATACCACTTAATACTAGTTTACTATATGGCCCTCCTTTATCCGCCTTATCTAAACTCCCCTAACGCATATAGAATTTGCTATACACGCCTATGCTCTACTAGATATTAACTAAGAGTTGCTATTATCCTAGTCCCTATCCGTTAGATAATTTCGCTTTATATACATTCTTATCTAGTATCTAGGCCCCGATCTAATGTTAGGTTTTAGTAATAATTCTACCTTATTTTTAGTTCTTTAGCTATTTAGGGGAAACTAGGTACAAAAGGTCTAGCAGGCTGTCTTGCTTAAAATTTATTATAGTAAATATATCTTATTTTATAAAACCATAAATTATATAGCTATTTAAGACTGTTAACTATATCTATTCCGTCCTTCTAGTTATTTCTTTCCTCTTTTATACTATGCAATTTATAAGATTATAGTCGTTACTAGTTACATATAGGAAGCGGCCAACTTATATATTGTAAATAGTGGTAGAAATTATAGCCAGCTATATAAGTATCTAAATTCTATAACTATAAGCATATCTAATAATGGCTAGGGTATAGAAGGTATTCTCTAGGCTATATACTAGCAAATTACTCTACACGTATATATATAATATCCCTATATAGAATTATAGTTCTATACTAACTAGACGTTTAAGTCTTTATAGAAAGTTTAATACTTATATAGAGTACTATTTAGATCCTTTTTTAACTTAAATTAATTCACCTAAGGTATTCTTATTTTGGCTCTTGCCTAATTACCTATATTCTTAAAGTCGCCCGTTTTATTGTCCTCGCCGTTAGCCAATTAATTAACGTTTATTAAGTTATACACCTTATAATACTAATTCTAAGGATATTTCTATTAGTTGGGCTCTTTATCCTATATAGAATACCTTACCTAGCAAGCAAAGCGGAACCGCTACTTAAGCAGCCTTAAGCTAGTGATATTAAAAGCTGGCGGGATTGTATAGAGGATCTCTTAGTAGTTATACCGTACCTACGGCTAAAGGATTTAAAAATATAGTCGTTGCTTTGCCTAGTAGGTATCCTATAAATTTTAGCTAGGCTATTAGCAATATTGCTATTGATATAAACGGGTACACTTATAGATACTACTATAAATAAATCTGGTCTATATTCTTGTCCTTTCTAAATAGCATTAACTAACTGCTTAAAGGTTCTATTCCTATTTAAGAATTTATCTTATAGGTAATGGCTCTACTTACCTTCGTTCTAAACCGGTTTAACTTGTATATAAAGGGGTATATTATAGAATGTTTAATATATAACCTAAAAGAGCATGCCTTAATACACGTCATAACACTCTTACTAGACTTCTATAGCAATAATAGCTCTGGGGAAGTCTTAGAGGTTATAGTCTTAAAAAAATAATATATCTATCTTGCGGAGAGTCTAATCCTTAATTCAATACCTTCCGCAATCGACATTATTACCTTTGTGGTTTATTTCTTATACTTTATTAATATATATATAGGACTTATTATAATAGACGTAATCGTTATTTATATCTGGACTAAGCTCGTTAAAAATCCTAGGCTTTTTTAAATATATTAAGACTATAATATAAATAGGTATAAGGAGGGCCAGATTAAGTATAATATAGTTATATACTAGGATCTGGTAAAAATAGCTAATTACTAAGATTAGGAGTGGTATAGATATTCCTCTATATTAATAAATAGTAACAAACTAGGATTATAGATAAAGTGTTTATAACTTTTTGCTAGTCTATCTAGGGAGGGATTAAAAGTAATTGGCCTAGCAATCTTAGTGCTAGTCTTGCTTATTCGCCTTACGCAGGATACCGTAAGTATAGGCGGCTTATTTATTTTAATTGGTTCCTAGTAAAATACATTTGCGTTTATAGGCTATCTTATATAAATATACAATATACTAATAGGCTGCCTTAGTATAGGAGAATGTTTTTCCAAACTTCTTTAAACTAAGCCATCTATTGTTAATAAAGAAGAAGTAATATACCTTAAGGTTACCGCCGGCCGCGTTAAATTTAATAATGTCTTATTTTCTTACGCCGACGAGCTAGCGGTAAAGAAGATTAGTTTTATAGTTAAGGGTAGAAAGACTATTACGCTTATTAGACTAACTAGGAGCGGCAAGTCTATACTTCTTAATCTCCTAAAGTGGTTTATCAACCCTAGCGAAGGAAGCATTAAAATCAACGGCTAAAATATCAGCGACGTTATACTAAGAAGTCTACAAGAAAATATTATAGTTATACCCTAAAACCTTAAAATACTAAATAAGTTAATTAGGGAAATTGTATCGTACGGGCTCTATACTAATAATATTAAAATTATAAAAAGCTATAAAGCCGCTTCTATATATAAACGGATTATATATTATAATGCTAGATATAATACAGTAGTTAGGGAAGGAGGTATTAAACTCTTAGGCGGTAAGCGTCAACGCGTTTCCATCGCGAGGGCCTTTTTTAAAAATCTAAAGATTTTACTTCTTAATAAAGCTATATCTGCTATAGATAATATAACAGAGAAATTAATTCGCGAATCACTTAAAAGTCGGGGGAAAGGTTAAATAATTTTAACTGTTACTTATCGTCTTAGCATAGTTAAGGGTGCTAATGAAATTATTTTCTTAGAAAAAGGAAAGATAAAAGAAAGGGGAAGTTATACTAAGTTGCTTAACTAACGTAGATTATACTACGAAATGTAGATAGTGGCGGATAATATAAACGGAATAGAGGGGGTTAAAAGCTAGTATATACGCTTTACAGATAGTATATACGCCTTATAGATAGCATATACGCCTTATAGATAGCTAGTACGCCTTATAGCGAGCATAGTACGCCTTATAGATCTCTGCGTTAATAGCTATAAATAATATACGGCCCGCTGAATATGAAAGTTTATATAATATGCCGAGACTTCTGCCTTTTAGGCTGCCCCGCATGTCTACCTATAAATTCTAGACTTTTAACCTTCCTATTCTTAATCCTAGCAAGGAATATCCAGTATGGAAAAATATATACAACTATTGGAGTAACTTAAAAAGCTTAATTTTGGTACCGGATCTAACTAGGAAGAAAACACGCTTATTAAATCTAAGAGTTATAAACTACGTATTGTAAGTTTTGCTATTAAATAATCCCATAGGCCCTATAATAACAATTTTAGTCGCCATAGTAACGCTAGATTTGCGTATATATCCTTTTATAATAATATTAAAAGGCCTAATAAAAGGTATAGCATAGTTATAACGGAGCTAGACTTAGGGAAAGGTGCCCTAATTGTAAGCATTTAAAGTGCGCATAGTATAAACCTAGGTAGGCCTTAACCACTGTTACTGTTTTAGTGGTGCTAATATAGGCTATATAGATTTTCCGTAACGGAAGTTATAGAGGCCAGCTACTCTTAGTCTCCTATATCCAGCTATATAGTCTAGTATTATATAAGTCTAGCCATTTTAATTGTTAAGCTTATTGTAATTGCTGCTAGTATTACTGCGGAGATAGTTTACTAAAATATAGAATAACGTATATGTGTAAACATAAAGCCTATAAGGAATATCTAGTAGAAATAGAAAAAGAGCTAAATATAGAGTTAGATATAACAACTTGGTGCCTTATAGACATACCGTATAAAGAGTTAGATATATTAGATATAAAAACTTAGTACTATATAAGCATACTAGCTTATATTTATATAGCACTACTAATAGTAAGAGAGTGTTAATATTAAGCTAGATACGGACCTATTAAAGGACCTATTAAAGTTTACGAATATACGCATCTTTATTATTCTAAGTGCAAATATAAGTTTTGTTAGGGAAGGTACCTATAACACTAGTACTAGGAGCTATAAATAAGAGGGGTAGTAGCGATAAGGATCTAGTTATAGTTTATCTTTAGTCTTAAAGTTAAAAAGCACTATATATTCGGCGCAGTTTGTTAAATTAAAATTAAATAGTGCTAGCTATTAAAGGATAAATTTAATACGCGCTTATAAATGCTCCTATATCTATATTCTACTACTCTAACTATTATTTCTTACTTCCTCTATAACGATTTCCTTTAGGCACCATTAATTAATTAAGGAATTTTATAAAAAGAGCGAGCTAGGTAATTAGGCGTAGCGCCCTCTAAATATACAGCTAGGATTTTAATAGATTTAGCGGCTATAGCTTTAGTCCTATAAGCTAGGAGGTTATAGAAGTTAGGGGCTTATAAGAGCTAGGGGATCCTATAAGGTAGGTAATTATATAAGTAGGGTGGTCTAACCTAGCGCCCTCTAATTAATGCCTAGCGTATAAACTAGGTATTAATAGGTTTAATAACTTTAGCTTTAATTATACGAGCTAGATGCTTATAGGAACTGGCCAATCCTATAAGCTAGGTAATCGTGCGAGTATAGTGCTCGTAGGAGCTAAGTAATCCTATAAGCTAGGTGATCATGCAAGCTAGGCGATCGTACGAACTAGGTAATCGTGCGAACTAGGTAATCGTGCGAGCAAGATGCTTGTAGGAGCTAGGCGATCCTACGAGCTAGGTAATCGTGCGAGCTAGGTGATCGTGCAAGCTAGGTAATTATGCGAGCTAGGTAACCGTGCGAGCATAGTGCTTGTAGGAGCTGGGCAATTCTACAAGCTAGATAATCGTACAAGCTAGGCGATCGTGCGAACTGGGCGATTGTGCGAACTAGGCGATTATGCGAGCTAGGTAATTGTGCGAGCTAGGTAATTATGCGAGCTAGGTAATTATGCGAACTAGGTAATCGTGCGAGCTAAGCGATTATATAAGCAGAGTAATTATATAAGCAGGGTGATCTAACCTAGCGCCCTCTATTAACGCCTAGTATATAAATAGGAAGCAAATATTAAAAAAATACTAAAACTATAAAAAAAGGAAATATATAAGTCTAAGATCTAGAAACATTAAAGAAGTTCCTATATATATAGACTTTACAATGACTCGTACCCCCCTTATATATACTTGGAGAAGTTCCTATATAAATAGCCCTATAAGCGTAGCCATAAGTCTAAGCCCCCTTACGTAACCTAACTACCTTTCCCTACTACACCGGAATAGATAAATAACCGCTAGGTACTATAAATAGAGAAATGATTTAAATAAAAAGAAAATACTATAAAAAAATATATTTATATCCTTAAGATATAAATCTATAAGTACCGTAGTCTTAAACACAACTAATAGTTACTAATATGGCGTGCGTCTTAGGTCTATAAGAAATTTAAAAAATCCTAGGTTATTAGCATAGATTTACCTTCTATTATTGCTTTTAAGGTAGTAAATAAATTTATCTAAGTAAAAGTATAGATTATCGCGAATACTTTATAGCTTACTATAAGTTAAGCGGGTAGAGACTCTAGTGGGAATAGTAAAATATTATTTTATTTCGCGATAGGCTAAATAAAGAGAGGCTAAAGTTTTAACCCTTTTACCAGCTTTTATTAGAACTCTTCTTTATATTTTTATTCTTTACTTATAGATTTAAGACTATAAAGTCAAGGCCACTGTATTTAACCGTCGCCTATATAGCCTTATTACTTAATACCTCTCCATTACTATCTACCCCTATTTCTTAATCTTTAGTACTAAAACCATTTTCTCCGCCGCACAATATCTCTGCGTCACTTTCGCAACTAGTTTACGCCTCTACGTCGCTATCGTCATCTCTAAAGTCGGGTTCTCTATCTATAAATGCCCACTTAATAGCTAGTAATTTAGGGATAGTATACTTATAGGTACTTAATAGTTGCGGGATACTACTTAAGGAGTTATAGTTAATGCTGTTAGGATATAAAATATATTTATAGACCTCTAAGTACTAGCTACTCAGCGCCTTAAGTAAAAGATCTCCCCTAACGCAAGGCAGATTAATAGGAGTTAATTACCGCCCGTATAAGGTGGAGCGCTTATAAAGGGCTTAGCTATAATGCTAATTAAACTACCTTATAGGCACTAACAGCTCCTTTACTATAGATAGGGGGTCAATATATAAGATTAACTGGCTAGGATAAGTGTACTGCTTAGGCAGTGTCTTGCCCTAGAAAGGATAGGCGTTGGAAGTAGATTATATAATGCTATTCCTACTAAAAGAGGCGTTATTAGGGGTTATTGTTAACTTCTAGTTCTAGTTTATAACTTTATATAAACGCCTCTAAACCCTACTAAGGCATGCGGCATCTGTTAGAAATCGTCAGCCGTTTAAATTCAGCAACAGCTTAGCCAATAGCTACCCCTAACAATGCCTTACTTAATACTTTACTTATAGATTACTTTAGGCGCCTATAGTCTCGGGCGCAGACAATATATAAGCTAAGAGTAATCACAGCTACTAAATATTGTACCATAGACACTATATAAAGTGGAAAAGAGTGGCTAGTATACTCCGCCTTTCCTTTCTACCTTTTATCCTAACTCCGCCCTAAGAGAGAAATAGAATATAAACATTATACTCCTAGCTCTTATATGCCATTAATTTAACTTACCTTTTAAATCTAACCTCTTAACTATATATCCCTTACTATCTTTATAAAAATACCAGATATTATATATATTACCTTAGCTAAGCTTAGATACGTTACTAATATAACCTATAGGTCCTTAATCGGTACTTATAGAAACATTATAATATGCTATTGCCCCAAAGATAATATACCTATTTATTAACTTACTAGAAACCTTAAATTATCCTAGAATTGCATTAATAATAAAGATATAGTATCTACTAGCAAGGAGAAGAAATAATTGCAGCTTTTTAACCCTATGCAGAAACAGATACCTTATACGCCTACTTAAACACCTAATAAGGTTAACTCTTATAAAATTAATAATAATATAAAGGGTAATATATAAGAAGATATGGAAATATATACCAATTACCTTAAGAGCCTAGAAGGCCGCAGTAAAACTAAAATAGTCTCACCTAAGCTAATAGAGAGCCATAGCGAGACTAAAATAGACTTACCTTAACTAAAAGAGGTTTATATTAAAGGTTTGCTAATACCTTTAGGTATATTTATAAAACACCTTATTTAGCAATACTAATAATTAAGCAGAGAATAGTTTAGCCAATCCTATAAACTTCCTTAGAGATATACCTCCCCCAACTAAAGCGTTAACAATTTCCGATACTATAATTTCAGACAGATAACTAAAGTATCTCTTATTATAGTTGCCAACTTACTATATAATAGAGGACTTAAAGCGTCTCCGAAACCCTAGATATAGATTAGTTATATCTATATATAGTCCTATTATAGTAGTATACTAGTATCCTACCTAGGTTTTACCCGCGGGTATACCGTATAAGAAACTCGTATTATACTATACTAAGAACCCGTATTACCTTTATTATTATACTAGGATATATAAACCGCTTAAAGATATTATAATAGAGATAGCTCGGAGGGGTAAACTATATAAGTAAAGAGACCAACTAAAAAAGGCGCTAGATAATTATTTAGAAGATTTATTAAGGAGAGGGATATATAAAAAAAAAGGTAGGTTATACCATAGATAGAGCCTCCAAGAAGCCAAAGAAATAAGAAATTTCTTATAAGAAAAGATTTTCGCAATTACATTCTTATTTTCTGGCGTTAAGAATTAAGGCGCCAATTAGGATTTCCTTAGCTTGGTATTATTTTTCTATCTAGTTACTTCCATATTAAGAGTATCTCATTATTGTTTGCATATACGTTAAATTAAATTAGAGTTAAGAACTCGCTTATAGTAAGCTTACAAGTCCTCCACCTTTGTGTGCTTAGCAGCGATAAGTCAGCCGCCCTATGACTCGTTTGGTCCTCTATAAAGGAAAAACTCATTGCTTTCCAATTTAGATGTCTTAGAATTAGCCTTTATTGGCCTACCCTTTTTAACCTAGTTAAAATATGCTAGCGTCTTCTTAACTAGTATAGGATAGAACTTTTCCTTCAAAGCAGTTTGTAGTCTCGGATAAACCTCAGTCCACTAAGCTATGTCTTTTCTACCTACTAGCCTCTAACGCGCCTCCATTATGCATCCTTCTTCCCGCACTAACCTATTATTTAGCGGGCTGTAATAAATGATAGTAGATCAGCGATCAACCCCGTAATTTCGGATTGCGTTATACATATTATAATCTAATTAGTTCATCAATTCGTTTCGATCCGGAATAAGTTATTTACCCTCTTATTCGTTCTATAAATGTAGAGGAAGAAACCGGCTCTAAGCTATACGCTATATAGCTGCTTTTAGCGGCTAGGGCGGATTCTAATTTAATTAGTCAATTATAGCCACCTAAATGGAGTAAAAATTCATGGGTTTATTCTTCCTTGTATGCTAACCACTACCTTTAAT
Organism: Cenococcum geophilum 1.58; assembly: GCF_001692895.1. NCBI lineage: Eukaryota > Fungi > Ascomycota > Dothideomycetes > Gloniales > Gloniaceae > Cenococcum > Cenococcum geophilum. The sequence goes on from NW_027137583.1 coordinate 1,091,226, forward strand.
TAGATATATAAAATAACTTCTAACTTATCCTAAGATAATAGAGTCTCCAACTCCTCGCAGGAGCCTTATAATCTTAAGGTAGTAAAGGAATATCCCCTACGGGGATCATAGACGCTACATCGGCTTACTTCGCTAAGAAGCTTTACATACAGTCGCTACAACCGCGTTAAGAAGGCAAAGCTCGTAGCAACACGCGATAAAAATTGGGATGCTCTTTACTGTAACGGTTGTTATAGTCTGCTTCTCTTAAAATATTAATAAGGTCCGTAACACCTAAGCCTACCAGGCTCCTAAGACGTCTTAAGTATTTATAAGTCGCAGCTGTTAAATCGGTCCTCTTACGATTACCCTTAAACTCAAAAAGCTACACCTTGTCTTACATTCGCCGCCACCAAAGTTAAACGTTGGTTGGCCCCCTAACCAACTGGTAGAAATAGTTCTATTAGGAAGGCAAAGTTCTTAGCTATTTAGCGAAAATAGTTCGACTATATATTCCCTAAAATGCTTTAGCTAGACTACGGTGGGATATATATAGGTTAATAATAAATCTAGGTTTTAGATTGGCTAATTACTATAGAATATTTTCCAAGTATGCTTTAGAAGTATAACTCTTTGCCACTACCCGGGCTATTGTGTACATTCTTAAGGGGGAAGCCAGTTTCGCTAGCGACTATACTTTAAAGCTTACTACTTGCACCGTCTAATTACTTATTTAATTATTTTCCGGAACTTAGATAAACCGCCTTACTTTTAGAACCACTACAGTCGCATATAGAGAATAGTATAATAAGACACAATCTATATATATACATAAAATAATTTTTTTTAAGAGAAAACAAAAGAAAGCAATATTCTAGGTAACCTAGACGGGTTAACAGATATAAGAAGATTAGCCTAGGGTTTGCTAGAAAGCTATACACACAGCTTATAAAAATCCCATTTAGCTCTAGGTAATAGAAACTGGTCAACACTAATAAAGAAGTAAGATAGTAATTAGAGGCTTAAACTAAACAGGATAGAGAGGATCTAAAACCTATTTTAGATAAAACCAGCCGGCAACTACAATAATAACATAGATTGCCATAATAAGAACGCCTTTAAGCCAGTCTATTTTAGTATTAGTTAGAGTAGATTACCTATATAGAAAGGAAAACTTACTAGATTTACTATCTTAGATAAGATAGTTTACTAGGAGTATAGTAATAAATAAAACAGTAATTAGAAAGGTATCAAATAAAAGCGTTATATAATCCTGGCCTATAGTCTAACCAAGTATAATAATAAAGGGGAGAACTAAAAGGGCGATTTATATACTAAATCTAATAGCAATATTAATTACTAAGCTTATTTTATCCTTGCAAGCTACTATAACCGCTATTATATACTTAGCAGCGTTTCTAACAATTAGGAGTAGAATAAAACCGATAAAAGTGGTAGAGATAGTGCCGCTTGCCATAACATTACTAATACTATTAACTATAAACTCGGAACAGAAGGTAACTAACACGGTAGAGAATCTAAGGGTTATAATTACACCCTAGATTATTAATTTGGGCTCCTTAATCTCGTCATCTTCCTTTTCTACATTTAAATTCTACTTAACTTAGGAGGATTTACGCTTAAAAGCCCTTTAGCTTAGAGTATTATATATTTTAGTATATAACTTTAATTAAAATATAAGGTAGCAAACGTATATAATTAAAAGGATAACAGCTATTCCGCGGGAAAGCTCCCAATTAAGTATAGAGCTATTAAGGCTTATAGCTATATAGGTTAGTATCTATTATAGGTCTAAAGCTATTATTAAACTTACTTAATAGCGTAGAGTAGAAGGCGGTTAAAATAATTAGACTACTAACACACAGAGCTAGAAGGCCGGCCGTAGTATTTACTACTATTATATTAAAATATTACTCTATCCGGTTAATACCTTTAAAAAAGAAGCATATACTAAGGATAAGGAGTAAGTTCGAAAGTATACTACTAATTAAGGAAGTTTTAACAATAGTAATCTGGCCCTTAGTTAGGGCTAAAATAGAGACTATTAATTTAACAGCGTTTCTGTGCCAAATGTTAGATAATATTAGGATAAATAAGAAGCGGAGAAATATACCTAAAAGTTGCGTTTAAAAGACCACCTAATATATTACCGGCGCGGAGCGCAATCTCTTTAGTAGTATAACTAATTATTACAGCAAGCGGGATAATAGTAATAAAGTTAACAATAAATATAGCGATGCCGTTAATATAAAGATAATTAACCACAAAGCCAACAGGAACGGTAAGAAGAAGTATATTTATCTATAAGTTAAATAAGACAGCATAAACCTAATCCTTAGCAGGTATCTTACGCTTTAAAGCTGCTTTCTGCCTTTCCTTAATTATTGGCTTAAGATATAAGGGGTTTTATAGGCCTATACTAGCCTCTTTATCGGGTCGTTTATCATTGGGCCTTATTTAGGCTGCTTAATAGGCTTTTAAGAATGTTGCTAAATATAAATATACTATTATAAGTACGGTTTTTAATTGTTCCTAGAAAGAGCACGATAGAAAAGGGCAATTTTATAGTCTGGAGGGTACCTATATATAGTAAAGACTAAGAAGTCTAATAGTACTTAGGCTAACACCAACGCCTTAAATCCACAATAGTGTATTTAGCTCTTTTTTCAGTTAATTTTACAAGTGAGGATCTAAAGCAAATTCTAGAATAGTTGTTATAGAGGAGAGGAGGATTAACATTAATAACTAGATAGAATAGCTAGTAAAAAAAGAAGAAGATAGAGTAATAGATAAATAATAAGTGAAAAGTAAACCAACTACTTATGGAAATAAGGACGCGGTAGAACGTATAAATAAGGGTATAAGTTTATATGCCTCTAAGTACCGGCTACTTAGCATTTTAAATATAAGTCCTCCCTTAACGCAAGGCAGATTAATAGAAGTTGTTATACCGCCTGTATAAGGCGGAGCGCTTATAAAGGGCTTAGCTAGAATACTAATTAAACCACCCTATAACGCGCTAATAGCTCCTTTACTATAGATAGGGAGTAAATATACAAGATTAACTGGTTGAGATAAGTCTACTACTTAAGCAGTGTTCTGCTTCGTAAAGGGTAGGCGTCAAAAGTAGATTATATAATACTATTCCTGCTAGGTAAGGCGTTATTAGGAGGTCATTATTGGCTTCTAGTTCTAGTTCACAACTTTATATAAATGCCTCTAAATACTACGCTGTTAGGGCTGTCTAAAAGCTAAGTTGCCTATTTATCTTGTCTTAACCTTAAGCCTAATAATCTACTTAGATTAAACTAGAGTGGATTTAGGATCAAATCTACTCCAGTCTAAATTACTTTAGGCTTAGCTTTTTCCTAGTTTGGCTAAATACCTGCCTAAGGAGGTATAGCTTTACATTAGATCTAATACAAGGCGATTTTAGATCCAGTTTAAGTAGATCACTACTTGGGCTAGGGTTGTTAGCTGTTAAGGCGACAGGAAGTTGCGTCGAGGTGCATAATAGGGCTTAAGTAAAGCCACGCAACTAGATAGGCATTGCTGTAAGAAGCAACGCTTAACCGGCTGCCTTAGTATCGCCGTCTCAAAATAATTAAAAGAAAGGGGTTAATACTAGCCCTTGTCGTTTAATATAACCCTCCTATAGAGGTATAGTAAAGTAGGGTATAGACGGGGAAGGATTATGCTCCTGTCGTGGCTATATTATAATGCATTTATAATACTATACTAGTATCCCTAAATTAGTAAATCGGCTTAACTTTTGAGGTATAGTTAAAGCGGAGCTTACTATTAGCTTTCCTATTAGCTAAGCGGTAGAGAGGAGCAGGATATAAAAGGCCTCTATATCCTTTAACCAGACCTATATTAAGTATAGTATCCTTTAAGGAAATCCCTCCTTACTTTCTTGCAAAGATATTTAAACTATTAGCTGCCTTATCTCTTTAACAATAAGCGACTTAAACCTGGACGCCACAATAGTAGATACCACATTGTATTAGATTAAGGTGCGCTCTAAACATTAAATCTTTTATAAAATACCGCTAACGGAGCTAGGATATACCGCTTACTTCCAATCCTAAGGGCTCTAATAAGGCCGTTAATATAGTAGGGTAGGTATGCAATAGTTGCTTCCCTATAGTTTTGTCTATTCGCTAGCTTATTAATATAAGTAGGATATCTAGTTAGTACCAGAATATAAGAGTAATTTAGAGAATAACAAGGCCGATACAGAAGGAACTATAAGGAAATATTCATCCCGCATTAATGAGATAAAGAAGTCGTCCCAATATAGTCCGCTTAGTAACTCCTTCTAATAAAGCTTATTAACCCCTAGCTTACTCTATTAGGGACAATAAAGAGACTAAATAGCTTAGTTAATTAACTCAACTATAGGCTTAGCCAACTTAAAGGGAAAGTTAGCAGCCTCAAAAAAAGCGACCTTTACATTATGCGTTATTTAGGTAAGATTAACAATCGGATTAACAGCCTAAGAAGTGACTAAGAAGAAATAGAAGATACTATTAGGCAGTTTTAAAACGAAATCCACACTCTTAAGAGAGGTAGTAATAAAACTTTAGATTACGGAGATAAACGGGTTATAAAGGCTAGAAATAAGATATCTAAGAGGAAAAGGGCACGCTTAGCCTAAGGGTGGAGAAGTCTACAGAATTAAGGAGGAAATTTATTAGCTTAAATAGTACGCTCTTTAGTTATTGTATCGTTTGCTTATTAAAGAAATTTATATTTTAGATTTAAGCTAGAACTAGCCCTGCCCTTTATAGCGAGTGTTTGCCGTATTTATATGCTTAATCAGCGATAAACTAGTAGATTTAACTAAGCTTGGCGTCTAAAGTGAGTAGAACCACGCTCCTATATTATATATTTAAGTCTAGTCGCTCTCTACTAGCATCTTCTTTACTAGTAAAGGATAGAATTTATCTTTAAAATAGAAGTTAGTTTATAGAATAATAGAAGAAAAGGGGGCCTATAAGTCTAGAGGCTATAAAGGCTAATCTATCCCTTAACCCGCTAGCGTTTATATTAGGTTTAGCTCGTTTTAGAACTAGCTACGTAATCATTCGTGGGCGCTTATAGGTGCTCTTCAGCCTAGCTGCATAAGAGCCCCGCTGTATTAAAGCCTTATACGTTGCGAAATAAACTAAAACTAATAAGTATAATTAGTTATAGATTAGAAAACGCTACCTACCCACATTTAGGTCATCGTGGCTTAGCATTTAACTAAGCCCTGCGAAGCCTCAGTCTAAGCCACGTCGGGTTAGCTTAACTTTTCCGCGCCCGATCTTTAATCCTCGCGTTTACTCGCACCTTACTTACTTCCTTATACTTTTCTCCCTGGTCATTTTCTCATTACAAGACACTACTAATGTGTTCTCAACCTTCCTACACTTATTTAATTCTCTGCCATTATACTGTCCGTTATATGCTGGCCTCTTTAATCTCCCCTTCTTACCTACCTATCCGCCTACCACGCCGGCCACCCTAATATAGCTTTTGTCACGTTTGCCCGCAATAGCAAATCTCTCTAAATTAGAGATAATTAAGCGGAACCTATCGGGGAAGGACTAAATAGCTTTCGCAATTTATTTAACTTAACTTATTAGAATCTAGGCATCTCTAGCTCTTTGGACTTATTGCACCAGATAGGCGATAAAGGTAATTATTAATTAGTCTACTATAGGTCCCGTCTAACACATATAGGGCTTAAGAATCTCATTATTAACCTTATCCTGGCATTATAAAACCTTCTTATTACTTAACTACTCCCGTCTAGCGCTGGCCGCGGCACTCTTTATAATAACCTTCTCTAACTCCTCCCTTCGGTTAATTCCGATAACTTTAATATTAAACGGTTTACCCCTCTCCTAAAAACAGTTCTTAATTATAAATTAGATAAGGACGTTTGGAGCAATACTATTACTACCATAACAAAGTCCACGCCTCCTCCCCAACCGCTACTATTCCACGTTTAAACCCCATATCTACGTAACATAAGTAGCTTTACCAACTCGTCCGAATATAGGAAATACGTAGATTATATTCTAAAGGAGAAGCTAGGCCCTCTTTATATAGGGATTCCTAGCTTATATAAAGTATTCTTTAGGGGAGTAAAAGGTCTTAAAGAGGTAAGTGCTGCCGTTTTTAAGAAATATAAGGAAGGGGATAATCTACTATATACTGAGGGCGGCTAGTGTAACTGGCCTAAAAGCGTAAAGTAAGATAATATCCTAGAGTGGTTTAATAACCTAATTAAATTATTTTTAGGCTTTATAGAGGAGTACGGGTCCGCCCCAAAGATATAATAAACGCTTATTATATATACTAAGCAGCCCTTATAAGGGTCTATAGCAAAGCAAAAGCTAAATATTAGTTTTATAAATAATCTAATAGCCAGCGAAAGCTCTTAATGCTATTAGTCACATATACTTATACTAGGAGAGCTAAAGAGTAATTTAAATATTAATATAGCCTCACAAGCATAGTTTAATTTAGGAAAATATATAAGAGAAGTCTTCGCCGCTTAGGACACTCGTTGCTTTATCCTAAACTTTACCCTCTATAGATCTATTATACGGCTATAGGAGTATAACCGGGTAGGAGGCATCGTATTATTACTATTCGATATTAATAAAGACGGATTACAATTTACTTTAGCAATATTAGGGTTTCTCTTAATAAATAAAGAGCAGCTTAGGTTTAACCCTACTATTTTAATATTAGACGGCAAACGATATATTAAGGTTGTGCGCAATAATTAGACCAAGCGTCTTATCCTTAATAAACTTATAAAGCGGGCACCCTATATTGCTAGTCGGGCAATAACTTACTAAAAAGCGCACCGTAAGGGTGACACCTTTAGGATACCTCTCGTTATTAAAGACTTGTGGCAGTACCTAGAGCGCAAGGAAGAAGGCAAACTACTACATAAAGCGATAGAGAAAGAAGTAGTCAATATAGCTAGGTACTATCACTATGAGACTATTCACGTCGGTAGATAAAATAATAACATCTACAATATTTATAAGGGGCTAGATATTATAAGTGCCACAAACTATAAGCTAGAAAGCTTAATAATGCCTTTAAAACCGGGTAGAGTGCAAATTAGTATAAGAAAAGGCCAAAGTTCTAATAGAAAGAGATCTTCTAGCTATACTAAGCTACCGCCTAGTAAGCGCACGTATTCGGGCTCTCCAAAGCACCCTATTAAGCAGAATCGAGTACATCGGCGCGTTATTACTCGTAATTATAGCAAGCCTCTTTATAAGGCAAGATCCTAGGTTTCATTACTTACTATATTAAAGGGTAGTATTATAGGGTATAAATCTTTATATACAAAAGCCGGCATCCTCTAATATAACGTTTTAATAGGCAACGTCTTAATAAATAAGGAAGAGGATAATCCTTCCTAGCCGTCATTCTTAATCAATCTTAATCTCGCGATTAAAGAGCAGTGGGAAGGAGCTTTAGGAGCACGAGGTAAGACCGGTATAAGAGCGTTTATAGCTATAGAAGTGCTCCTAGGTAAGAAATACTCAGCCTGGCATAATTTTAAATCGTTCTTTTAGGTGCTATTCTGGATTTGCGTGCACTATAACGGGCTAAGTAAAGGTATCGGTCTAACTAAGTTTGAGTACTAAAACTATAAAAATATTGCAAAGTTGGCTAACCTAAAAAAGGGAAGAGTAACTAATAAAGGGGATTTTCTTAAGACTGCAGAAGATAACTTTTCGCTATACTATCAGCCACTAATCCCTTAGGTTAATAGATTGCGGAAAGTAGTATTTCTAGGCGGTAGGAGGCGAAAGGGAATAGATAAAAACTTTCCTTCCCGGATAAAGGAGGTGCTTTAGAAAGTAAGGAAGGATCTAAAGGTATTAGCGGAGTAGATAGCTTTATAGCGAGTCTTATATTCTAATATCTAATTAAATTGGGTTATACCGCGTGGTTTCTTTAGCAACTCGCCCTGTTAATTAACCTATTATCGCACAACCTTTAATCCTATTCCTACTTAAACTTCTATTAATATCCCCTTAAGCGCACTAAAGGCTCTCTATTAGCTAGCTAGCAAGGGGAAATAGAGTAGGACTGGCATATTATAATACCCTATAACTATACTATCTTCCATTCCTTTAACAAACTTAAAAAATACCTATTTAATAGGTCCGCAGGCATTATCGCAATGTAACTAGCAGTCCCAATTACCGATTAGATTAAGAATTCTAGCAGTTAAGCTTTTCTTAATACTAGGTAGGCCCTATTAACAGTTAAATCTATTTATTCTAATATATCTACCTTAGGTCGACCTATATGCCATTTATATCTCTTCCTATTAAAATCCACTATAGAATATTCTCCTTCCTTAACGACTATACGGATATTTTCTGCCTCTCATTAGTAGATCTTTATTTCTGGCGCATTAGTTAGCAAGAACTTAAACAAAAAATCCTATCTAGCCTTTATCCACTAGCAGACAAAGCCTTAATCTATATTGGCTCTTATACCTCCGCTAAGCCCCTAGATAACCCTATAGGTCTCCTTACTACTAACAAAATAGAAGAACTCTAGGCCGGTTTAGACTCGGATAATGATTATAAGGATGGCGGTATATAGGTATTATGCGCGTCCGACAGACCTATAAATCTCTACGAACTTATATAAGTACGCTATAATAACATCGCTAAAGTACTAGGGCCTACGTTATTCTAGCCAAATATTCGCTTCCATTTTAGAATATCCGGTTAAGAGGACATAATATATCTATTTAGGATAGCAGAAAAAAATTTAAAAGCTTTTCTAGAACTAGAACGCTCGCCAGAACTAGAACGCTTATAAGTACTTATATTAGCCTCTCTAAAGCTAAAATAGTTTTTCCTACCTAGTAAGGAGTGGGTATTAAGGGATCTTATAATAAGGGAGTTTGTTAAAGCTAATACTATAGCTCTTAAACCGGGTCTTATAAAAGGCCCGCTAATTAAGGGGTTAGGGTTTAGCAAAGTTGTCCTATTAAGGATTTGTTAGAGTAGTAACCTAAATAAAAGCGTACTATATAAACTACCGCTTTATAGGGGTACGTGGGCGGGACATCGACTAAATATTATAACTACTAAGGGGTTATAAATAGAGAAGGGAGAAGAGGAGACCAATAAATAGAAGGATATTAGCGAGAAGGTTACGGAAGAGGTAGAAACTATTTAAGAATCTAAGTTTAAGGAGAAATGGGTTAGCAAAATGCTTAACAGCTAAAGGTGCTAGCGGAGAAGATAGAATAACATTTTATTGTCCTTTACTCTTCTATTGTATAAGTAAAGATTTAGGCGGCTAAGGCCAGGGAGTAGCCTTAGTCAAAATATATGTAAAATAGCGTAGGGCAAGTCACCGGGGCTAAATAAACCCAAAAAAGCGGATAACCCAATCTTCCGCCAGATTATTAGGTCCCTATACCCTACTATCCTATATAGGCTTTATGTTTCTATAAAACACTCCCTAGCCTATTAGAAGCCGCCTTATACCGCCTAAATAGAGGCCGTAGGAGAATTAATCCCATCCTTTAACTAATCCCCTACTTAAATAAGTCCCCTACTTAAATAAATCCCCTACAGAAGCCAATACCTACGTATTTCGCCGCCCTATAAGAACCAATCCCCTACTCCTAATAATCCCCTACGGGATCCGATCCCCTACTCTAATAAATCCCCTACGGGATCTACTCCCCTACGGGATCTACTCCCCTACGGTAATAAATCCCCTACGGGATCCACTCCCCTATGGGATTTACTCCCCTGCGGTAATAAATCCCCTATAGTAATAAATCCCCTACGCTAACGAATCCCCTACGGGTGCTAATGCCTACGTGTTCTACCGCCCTATGGGAATTAATCCCCTACGGCTTACATTTCTATACGGCTTTTACTCCCCTACGGGAGCCTATAGCTACGTTTTCCTCTCCCCTACGGGAACTAATGCCCTACAGCTTTTGTTTTCTTATTCTTAGATCTACTACGGAATAAATCCCCTATAAATTCCGTTTCTATATATAGTAACTATATCTTCTACTACCCTATAAGAACTATACCCTATAGCTCCTACTTCTATACGGCTTTTACTGCCGTATAGAAACTAATAGCGATTTCTTTTGCTTCCCTATGGAAACTAATCTTATATAGCTTACGGTTCTCTATAGGGATTATTACCCGCTTTCTTTATCGCCTTATAGCTTTTAATTCCTTATAGGAACTAACGCTTATATCTTCCACTCCCCTATAGGAACCAATGCCCTATAGCTTCCGTTCTCCTATTCCCAGATCTATAAGTAATTTACCTACGCTATAGCCTACTATATAGGCCTTATTATTATAGGAGTAAGTAAGTAATTTTAAGAAAATAATAAGTAATAATGCTACTAGCTACGAGATCTATAAGACATTTAATACTATATATATATAAGCAAATCTATATATACGAGTTTATATTCTTAACTAATCCAGCACCTTTAAAGTTACTTTTAAAATCTTTATTTAACGTAAGAGCCTTATTTAAATGCTTATATATAAGTTTCTCCCCCTTACTTTTAGCTAAGCCATAGCTAATCCGTATAGTGTTCTTAATCTAATATAGTATATTAGCGCCAGGCTTAAAACTTTTACTTAAATATTGCCTTACCTATCTTCCGTTTAATTAATAGTCTAAAAGCCGCTCCATATCCCTTCTAGAGATATTAATAGTAGTATTAGCTTACTTTAGGAAGTCCTTCTATACCTACTCTCTTACTAGTTTTTTTAGCTTATTATATCTAAGTATAAGATATATTCTGCTTTATATAGCTATATTAAATACAGTAATCCTATTTATTATAAGAAATATAATACCTTAGAAATACTCTATCTGTCGCAGAAAGACGGATACTAGGCTATTACGTTAAATATTATTTAAAGTTCTTTCTATAAGAAAGACATCGGCCTCATCTAAAAGAAGGACAGCGCTCTAGCGGTAAACGTTTTTAACTATTAAAGCTAGGTTTTGTTCTAAACGGGCTAAATCTATATTAAGGTCTCCTATATAAGCCTTTTTATGGTTAAACTAGTATATAAATACACTTATAAGGGGGAACAAACTATATAGAGGGGTCTTCTCTAAGATTCGGCAAGTGCTTTAGCTATTAACATCTTTTCTACCCTAGGTGGGCTACTAAAACGATTAGCCTTTAAAACAGCCAATACATTGTTAGAAAACTTACTATAGTAAGAAAACTAGGCCTTTCCCCTTCCCTTTAATTATATTATTAAACTTTAATTTCCCGGACCTAGACTAGTAGCTCTTTATAAGTCCTTAAAGCACCATTTTCTTATCCTCGTTAATTGCGAGTGACTTAAATACTAAGGCATTCCAATCAATGTCCTTAATATTAGCGACGGTAAATTCACCTATTAGTGCTTGTATTAGTACATCGCTAGCTCTAAAAAAAGAATATAAAAAGCTTAACCCTATTTTTTATCTGCTAAACTAAAGGCTAGAGCTATTACTAGATAGATTAGGTACTTATTATCTCCTATCTCCTTAGGAACTAAACCCTAATTCTTTACGTTGCCTTACCAATTAGTCCCTTAATCGTACACGCTAATTCCGTATATATCTATAGCGATTAGTTGCTTACTATAGTTAGAATTCTAACAATAAAATGCTATTACGTTTACTATAATGCGGCCGCTTATAGAAAATCTTAATAGGCTATCTTTGGTCTAGAAAAACGCGATCCCTTTATATTTACAGTAGTTAATGCCTCTTAAAGACACGAACTTCCGGCCATTGCTAATAAGATCCTACTTTATCTCAGCTTGCCTCTTATAATACTCTAGCAGAAATACCTTAAAAGACGTAATTTTTATAGTTAAACGGAATTCCGGAATAGAGAGGGTGGTTTTTACCTCACTAAACGCCTTCCTATTATAGCTAAAATAGTAATAGTTAAGTTTAAAGCTCTTTTCGCTAAAAAGTAAGGTTTTAAAGTTGCCTAAATTATATATAAGGTATCTTGGTTAATCTAAGCCTTCGTAAATTATAAGGACGTATATATTTAGTTTAAATAAGGCCTAAAGAAGATTAAAATTAATTTCGCTATAGTCTAAAAGCGGTAGGAGACTATTAGTTATAGGCGCGAAATGGTCTTTAAGGAATCTTAGTAACCCCTAAAGGTGCTTAGCGCCGATTAAGTTAGGAAAAAAACTCTCCTGGTATGTTTTTAACTAGGGTAAAAAATTAAATATAAGGTTCATAGGAATCTAAAAGTTAAATTAGAATTAGCTATATCTATAAAAAGGTCTACTTACTATAGGCTTGTCTTCCTAAAGGGAGATAGCTTATACGCCGTTTAGCACTACCTATAAGGCGTCTCTTACTTCTCCTAAATTTATACTTAGGTACGTGCTACAGTCTTTCTTATCCTTTTTTAGCTTAAAGTCAGCATCTAAGTTAATATATTTAAAGGCACTTAAGAAATAAACCAAATTTCTTCCTAAGGACATAAATATACTAATTATATATATTACGCTCACTTAATATATCTAGCAAAGTCTCTATAGTCTTATACTAGCAGCTTTATTTATCCTAGCTATAGTAGACGCTATATTAGCGTATTTCTAAGTATATTTTAGGGATTTCGTAAGCATATATCTTATTTAATACCTTAACTTTAACCTTAAAACCTCTTACTTTAGGTATCTCTTTAACCCCTAAACTCGTAGGGGGAGGTAAAGGAGGTAGAGGAGGTAGAGGAGGTTAAACTACCTAGAGTATCTTTAACACGGTTATAAGCGTTTAAGAAAAAAGAAGCTGCGCTAGTTGCTTATAATGTAGATATATTTAGCTTAGGCTACTAGGGGGAATATTTATACTATTATAAGGCAGTAAAGGCGCTAGCGTAATAGGCTTAGATATAACTAGCATTACTACTCTATAAAGCTTTAGTAATATAACACTAATCTAAAGAAGGAGCTAAGTAGAAAGAGGAGCTAAATAGTATTATTTTTTAGGCCAGATCCGCCCTTTTCTTATATAATATAAGCTATGCTATAGGTATATCTATACCCCTCTTTTAGTAATAGACTACCCTCCCTAATTAATCCTAGCGGACTTTAGTTAAGATATATTAATATTATCTCTATTATAGTAAATAAAGCCATAGTATACGTGCTTACTATACCTATAGAAATAGTCCCCTAGCTTATATACGGGATTTTAACTCTAGTACTAGAGCAAGCTTAAAAAAAGATATTGCCTAAAGTATAGAAGTGCTCTAATTAACATACAGGAGATAGGCAATGTCTTAGGTCGAATTGAAGATATAAGTGCAGAATTAGTGCCAGCAATGCTAGCCGGATTGCAGCAAGCGATCCGGCTGTATATCGTTTAGCTAGGGGAAGTAGCACATAATTGGGTTAACCGGTCTCGTCTCGTCTCGTCTTGTCTCGTCTTGTCTCGTCTCCTCTCTTCTCTTCTCTTCTCTTCTCTTCTCTTCTCTTCTCTTCTCTTCTCTTCTCTTTCTTTCTTCCTGTCTCTTCTCGTCTCGCTCTTTCTCATCCCGGCTCTCTTTATCCTTCTTTTTATTCTTAGTTAAACTTCTAATAGTATTAAATAACTAGTTTTACGAGCTTCTTAAGGAAAAAAAAAAGACATTTAACGCTAATACGTATTTATTACCCTCCTATTAGAATAACGCGTTTAAATTATACCTTAAGGTGCTATAAGAAAACGCGATATCCTTAGGGAAATATTTAAAGACGCGATAAAGTATAAGGCTATATACACGCACTCTATTAATAGACATTTTTATTAACTTAGGTTCTAAAGTATTCCTCCTATATACTTTAGCAGCGCCTATCTTAAGGCTAGCAACAATATTAGTAAAAAACCTCCTCTAAAAGCTTTAAAAATAGTAGGAGAATTGCCCCTACCCCTACGGTTTTATAGTTACTGCCAGTACACTTTATAAGGCCAATTTAATTAGCATATTAATTCCTTCGCCTCTAAAACGTCTATCTTTAGAGGTAAATCCCTCTACTAGTATAAAAGAGCTTTATATTTTAAATGAATTATTAATAAATATTATTAGAGGAACCTTTAATATTAGCCTAAGACTTTTAGTTATTGGAGAGGAATTCTAAAGCTCTAATCCCTTAGGACACTAATTAAACGCTTAGTACGCAAGTCTTAAGTACTTATTAATTAGTTACTTATATATTTAAGAGTAAGATTTATTATAAAAGAAAAGTATAATTTTATCTAATAATCCTAAAACTAACGGTTAGACACCTTATTCCCTAAATTTAATATATAAATACTTATCTAAAATAAACGCCTCTTCTAAGAGTTCTCTAAGCGCCATTATACTAGTATATTATTAAGTTATAGATAAACCATTATTAAAGCGTCCCCGGTTAAAATTATAGTAAACTTTAGGTCTATAAAATAACCTTTAATAAAATATCGTATTTGTGGTTAACATTAAATAGGAAATCTAATATTACTAGGGGAGGGCTAGTACTTTTCTTTCTTATTTACAAGATACTATATAATTAAAAATCTCCCTAAGCCATTTCGCACTAGGATATAGACGAGCAATTTATAAAAAAAGGAAAAGGAGAGAGGAGGACTAGCGGTTATAAATTGCCTATCTATATATATGCCAAAAAAGGACAATAAGGACGCTCTTATTATACTTAATATCGGTTATAGTTATAGATAGGACATCTTTAATTTATTTGGTTTAGGGGACCTAAATACTTTAGAGCTTTTGGAAAATGCTATAAAAGAAGCTAAAGATTAACTCTTATCTATAAATAAATAGTATATATCGCTTTAGGTTACCACTTATTACTACCTCTTCTCTAATTTAATCCGTACCCTTATTATATAACATTTATACCTAATAAAAACCTCTTTTATTACTTATCTATCTTCTATACCTAAAGCTTTAACTAGCTTTCCTTTACCGTCTTTAATATTATATAATACGCCTTTAAATGTTATAGTTATATCCTCCGTTATCTTAAATATATAACCTCTAATTATCTCCTATTCCCTACTAAGCGCCTTATCCCTAGCCTTAGCGGATATAATCTGTATAGCTAAAAGTGCGACCGCGTAAGTTAGCGGGACTAGTGGCTATATAGAAGAGGTGTTCTATAGACGTAAAATATTAAGCAAATATTATCTTTTATAAAGCGTTCTTAATTACAGATAGCCGTTTAAGGAGAAATAGCGGCTAATTTAGGAATTTATTTTAAAATAAAAGGCTATAAAGCACATACGTATTAAAGTATAACTATTATAAAAGATATAAGTAATTAGGCATATACTGCGCGAAATAGCTAAGCTAATATTTACCTTAATAGCAAGAATAGAATTGCTAGATAACTGCGAGAGATAAAACATAAGAAATATAAAAAGAGGTGGATTGTAGGCTTAAACGGAGAGCAGCTTTATAAAACTACGCTATAAATAATTAGCAAAGTAGGGTTAAAGGAAATTTATAAGGGAAAATAGAGGTATTACTACAGTTAATAGGTTTATAGCTGCTTAGTTATTAGTGCCCAATAGGAAGACTTATATAAAAGAATTGCAAGCGGCTACCTCTTAGGCTAAGCTACGGCCGGATTTACTTTACCCTACTATTAAAGCTTTCTAGCGCAGAATATTATATATATAATTAGGCCACCAGCCAAATAACAGGTAAGGCGTCCACTATAATGCGCATTTCAGCTATATATTAGAGTCACTAGATATATAGCCCCTCCGCCAACTAAAATATCTCATAAGGATTGGATTCTCGTGGCTCGTTCTTATTTATAAGGCAAATTAACTACAGCTAGTTTATGCGCCTTTACGTCGTATATATAAGTTAATCAATTATTAATGCCCGACTTCATATTATTCGGACTGCCGTTTGGTTTCAGCTATGTCATATAATTTAAATTGGCTAGGTCGTAAACATAGTTTCAGCCTTGCATTCTCTATAGCTAGCCTATAACTAGACTAGCGCAAACAACAAACGCTAAAGAAAATGCATTGCTATTCACGCTAACTAGATCTGGATAATATAGGGTTAGTGCATCTACTATAAATACTAATCCTATCCAAGAATAGCGTCTAAAATCTAGGGTAAATAATAGATTAGTCAGCCAGACACCGGGATTTTGCCGCCCCTTTAAAGCCCTTACTATTTTAACACCATAGACCTCATTATAGTGCCACCCCCTGGCTGCAGCTATAAGAATCTTATTGGCTAGGGAATTTCGGGCACTGTATATCGCGACGAACTTCGAAACGAGGTTATTAAAGCTCCAAACGACGCGAATTCTCAACACTTTATCAAAGTTAAAAAGGAGATCTATAAGAGACTCGGTTAATATAATAGACTTTTGCAATACTATAGCAGCGAACTTTTTTAAAAGGATAACCGTACGGCGATATGTCTAGAACACGCTCTAAACGGCCAGCTCTATAGGTTTCTTTAGGACAGAAGCAACGAATAAGTGCTATAATGCCCAGTAATATAATAAGTCTCACAACTTATAAGGCTCCGTTTTGATTAGATATGCATAACATAGATAAGTTAGCAGCAAAATTTAGATGAAAACGGCTGCATACAGCAACACCGCCTTAAGAAAATGCACTTAAATAATTAAACCACTGAATGTAAACCCCAGCTTCCCATTTCCGTAGAACTAACTAAAATATAAGAATACGCCTAAGCTACTAGCCCCGTCTCTTCTGCACGGCAACCCTACCCTTTACTTTCGCAACTTTAGAAAAAGAGCACACCTGCGACGATCTAGCTTTAGCTTACCAAGCGCGTCTTTAGTAAGACTTAAGGGCATCTTTGGAATTCAAAAGCCCGCTTTCATAAACCCAGGTAGGCTTCTAAGCCACCTTATATTTACGCCCTAACTTAGTTATTCTTTCCCCTAAAATATTATTAATCTCCCATTTATCATCTAAGCTCATTTTATTAATTTTATCTTTTTTAGTCTGGGTATAACGCTTTATAGTAGGCTCTAGGTTTAAAACGCCGCTTCAGTTATTAGCAACGCCACCGCTATTACTATCCTCGTCCTCATTATAAGTACGATTACTAGCCTCGTTATGCGACGGCTTAATGCTATAAAGAAGGGTAGGCTCCTAAAGCGAAGGGCTGGCGGGCCGTGGAGTAGATACCGCTTACTAGTTAACTTCCGGGTATTAAGAGTTAAGGTTAAGAATAGGAGGGGTAGGGGGGCTAAAAGACAAGTTATTGTAATAGGCGGGTGGCCTTTGTTGCTTCTAGGGACGTAAACTATTACTACCCTCGCCGCCCTCACCACCCCCACTACTCTCTTTAGTAGGGTTATTAGAATTATAATTAATAACGTTATCCCGCTCGAGCTTCCGCTTCCTTAGTATAAAGGATAATTCGCCTTCTATATTCCCTTTTTTATAATTACTCTCCTCCCTAATAAGTGGATTGTCTATATATTATGGTTATTAGGTTATAGTAACAATATTTTTAATATCTATAACTTACCAATATTATCTATATCATTGGCTATTAAGGAGTCTTAGTTAGCTACTACATAGGTCTCCAAATTCTATATAGCCTAGGGGACAGTTATAACATTAATTCCCTTAGCTAGGCTATCCATTTTATTAACGTTTTCTCCTATAGGTTTAAGATGGTAATACGAAGATACGCTAAGGAGATCTTCCAGCTCCTCTAAAGAAGGTAGCTCCTTATCCTTGTCGTCCTTATTACTGCGGTTATTTCCGTTACCTAATAATTATTAAGCAAGGCCATTATATAGGGGGAAATGTATACCTAAGTTATGAGGTGCTAATTAATCGCTAACTTTATTAGCTTTATTGCTAGTATTACCAGCTCTATTACCTTTAGCTTCGGGTTTTAAGTCTAGGTTAGCTATATTATCTTTAATAAATATTAGATTCGCTACTGGCCGTTAAATATGTTTATAGTTATTAGGGAAAAAGGGAGGGAATAATTACTAAATTACCTTAATTGTTTCCTTTAGCGTCTTGGCTATTACTTTTATTCTTATAAATATCTTTATACTTATCAAAAGCCTTAGGATCTACGGGTGCCTTATTAGGTGGAATGCTTAAAAAAGGCAATATAGAATAACTCGCCTTTGCGCAACTAGCCTAAATATCTTATAGGATTATCTATTAGAGGGAAGCGAGATACTCTCCCCTTTTTTATCCTCTTCTTTTTAGGTATATTGCTTATATTTACCTTAAAAGCTATAATTGCATAATATTAAGAAGTCCTTAGTTTTTTAGGGGGTGCAGTATAGAAATTAATATTATTAAGTGAAATTTCTAAATAAAAATAAAGGGGTTAAGAAGATGCCACTGTCACTACTACTATTGTTATTAGAGTTATTATTGCCTTATACCTTTCCAATAGCCCTAAAGAACGGGTCACGCTAGGCTTTTAAGTCCATACTAGTCCCCTCTTCGCCACTAGCTTATATCCGTAGCATCTATACTAAAATAACCCTACTAGCTTAATAGCGAATCAAAACGTATAATCTACGCTCTATTAGCAATTACCGTTTACAATCTATAAAGGTTTGCACGGGCTTAAACTTTATTATAAGATTAACGCCTATTAGGAAACTGCGATCGAGACCCAACTAACTAAGCTGGCACATTTAGCCTTTAACAGGGGCATCACACCAAGCCTCCTTATTAAGGAGGTTGGTAGTAAAGTACCTTTACCCTTATTCCTTAGAGTTAGAGCTAGCGCTAACGTGTTTGTTTTCTAACCCAATTATACTAGTAAACTGGATCTTTTATACTAGATCCTTTGCGAGACTATGGTTCCTAGGGTTAGATAGGTGGGGGGCGTGCCGTGATTCTACTATAAGTATTAAAAGACACTCTGAGTAATAAGGGAATCCTTAAATCTCTCCCCTAGATTTAAGGAACTTCCTTAGTTACACTTTACAGAGCCTATAGCCACTACTTAACCTCCTAAATATGCGCAAAAGCCTCGCTTTTACCCTTACCTATAGCTAGATATTATAAACAACATAAGGGGGCAGATAGCGCGAGTAGATCAGGCGATCACGCCCATATCTATCTTACTACGCCCTTTTAGCTAATGCAGCTACTGTATAAAATCCGTCTCCGTTAGGAGATTAAATACGTAAATTTTTCTCTAGTATTTATTAGCCAAGAGCAAGATTATAATACTAGCTTTACTAGAAGCTAGGCTATGCTACCAGATAGGCCGTTTACCCTTAGATTCTGCCTTATAAGTCTTAGGTCTATATAAAGGATATTTCCATATAACCTATACCTCCTTAGCTAAATAAGGGGCTGGATTAGACTAAAGCCTAGCGGCTTCTTTAATTACAATATAATCCTCTAATTATTAGGGAAAAGTAAGGTCTAGGTCTAGGTTAAAAAGGCGCTAGGGAGGGTAAAAGTTTCTAGCTTCTGGCGGCGTAGCTTTAACTAAGCTAAGTAACTGGTATTAGCCTATAGTTTTGCTAAGGACCTACTTCGGCGTCTGGCTTCGCCTTTATTATAATACTATAATGTAATACTACCTAACGCGTCCCGCAGCTCGCAGCAGCTATAACCCATATAATCTATTATTAGGCGGTTCTCGGCATAGCTATTTATAGCTATTCTAACAGGGATTAAGTCGCACATTATAGTCACGTCTAAGACACTACTAGAGGCGGAGGTAAAGAAGAGGATAAATGGAAATATTATTCCGGTGCACTAATCGGTAGGGGACGTAGGAAGGAGGAGAGAGAGGAAAGAAGAAAGGAGGAATATAGTAGGACCAAAGTATACGTTAACACTAGGAGAGAGTATAAATATATCCCATAGAAAGGGCTAAAGAGTTACAGCGCTAGGTAATTGTTAGTATAAAACATACAGAGATTAGGGAAGGCGGGCAGAGCACCTACATAGACGCTAAGGGGATGGAAAATGCCTTATGGCTGACAGCTAGAGTCTAAGGTAGTACGGTAGCGGGAAAAAAAAGAGGAGATAGAGCATAAGGGCAAAAGCAGCAAGGGAGAAGGCCTTTTATAGTCGAGGTTAAGGTTAGGTCTTAGCCAAACTAAGGTGGGAAAGTGAGCGCGCCTTGCCTATAAAGGAACCTCTATTTCCTAATGCGTGATCTCTATCTTATTTTTTACTATATATAGAATCTAAACTAAGGTCTTAGCGTTAGTTTAAATTAGGAGCTTAAAGCTCCTTATTTAAACTCTAGATTAAATCTAAAGGCTTTAAATTGCATATATCTATATAACCTATAAAGCTATAAACGCGTATTAAATTGGGAAGGAACGCGTTCTTTCTACTAGACTTTTAGTTTAGATTTAAAAGTGATAGATTATAACTGAACAACCCCTTAAAATCTAGATTATAGATTAGCATTAATTAACTACTAGTTTAAAAGGGATAGAAACTAGGATTACTAGGCTTTATAAATTGGGCTATCTTTACTATAATATGCTTGCCTGTTTTAGAGATCTTATTTAGCTATAATATATAACATCGCAATATACCGTATTTTACTTAGTGCTGTAGCAAAATTGTAAATATTAAAGGCCTATAGCTACTACCGCTCTTAACTTCTATCTAATATCCCTATTTAAGGGTCTCGCTACTAATAAAGTCTATAATATCTATCCTTACCACCCTCCTTATATTCTAACGCCACTAACATCCTCTCTATTATTATTATCCTCGTTATTATCACTAGCACCGCCCCAGCCATTATTATTAGCGCCTTCTCTATTGGCCTCGTTTTACGCTTTGGTATAATTACTAGTGCTACTAATATTTGCTACACCTATAAAGTTAGGGATAGCAATATCGAAGTTAATATCTATACTATATGAAATGGGCGTATAATCGGCTATACGCTAGCGGTAGATACTCTATATGGTTTTGTTAACATTAAATAGGGCAATAAGTTGCTGGAAGTGCTCTTTTTACTTAGGATTCTTAAGGTTAATAAATACCTTATTGTCCTTACACCACTTCTTAATTTTATAATATGTGGTGTTTATAAAGGTTTTATTGCCAGTATAATAATTATAAACTACTTAGGGACTACCGATGATAATAAGGCCCGCTTATAGTCTAGTAATTATAAAAAGGTTCCTTACCGTGTCCTAAATAAATTTTAGCGGACTAGTGACTGTTATATTGTATACTAATAACTCCACCTAGCCGCCTTAGATGCCGTTAATGGTAAAGACCTTAATCTCGCTGACTATTGGCGCAAATTCCCACTACTTACTGCTATCTTGCTAGGCATAGTACTATTCTTTAAGCGCATGCAGCGCTACGGAGTAAATGGTAAGTTAGGCTGTATATAGAATAGTAAGGCTAACCTCTAATGGCTTAAATCTAAAGTCTATTAGCGCTATAGCCACCTAGAATACGCGTTAAGCGTAGACTAGGTTATACGTTAATTGGCTAAGCTTATTTACCTATATAGTACCATTAACGGTAAGGAAGGCAATAGGGTGGTTATAGCGCAGCATATCCTTAAAAAAGCTTGCTGCTAGCTTTAACTGCTCTTAGTTCTTAATTATTAGGCTTATCTAAAGCTAGCTATATAGCAGGATGGCATTTATAAGACATATAATGTCTTTAATAAATTAATATTATAGCGAGAACCACACTATATCCGCACTAGCTATAAGGAGATATATATAGAGGGAGATAGATTTCTAATAGTGGAACGGATTATCGAAATTGGGACCGAGGATTGGTTTTGGTTAGTATATATTATTAAGGAAAACCTAAGGTATAGGGTCGCTAGCCTAGATCTATAGACCTCCCTAAATTAAATATAGTCTACTTTAGGCGAACCTAGTAAAACTACTTAGCTTAAACGCCTTTCTGGCCTCGTTATAGAAAACTATATATATAGCGCTAATAGAATATATATAAGTCTGTAAGACTATATTAGGTATTATAAGAATAACATTAGTCTTCTTAGCTAGGTCTATAATAACTATATTAGCTATAAGTATTAATCCCATCTTATTATCTTGCGTTATATTATTACTAAGCGCAAATTAGTGCAAGTATTGGCGGAATTTGGCGTATTTAGTCGTATTAGGGTCTATAATGGGATGTAGGTTTCCGTCGCTATCTAGGATACCTATAAGGTATAATAACTACTAACCTTTAGACAAATCTATAACCTATAACCGCTTATTAAAGCCGGTGGCATTACTAGCCTTAAACGTATAGTAGAGCAGGAATGCTATATTTAGTATAAACGCGTCCTTGTTAATTATAGCATAGTTATCCTATTCCTTAAAATACTTAGGATAAGTATTAATGCCTGCCGCTGTTCGCTATATAACGGCATCCCACTTATAGACCTTAGTTTCCATTAAGCGTATATAGCGGTAAAGGACAATAGGAAATTTAGCGGGACGGCCTTGTGTAATTAGTGCCTTATAGTCCTCTATAAGTGTATTATTAATCGTCTTAGCTAGTATATCTAGTTGGCGATTAAGCGGTAATAGGACCTAGATTCTAGTAGGATCCTACTAGGGCAACCTAAGTTAATACTAGTATTATACTAAGATAGTTAGGAAGATTGATTTCCTAACACCACCGGGGCCTTATATTAGCAAAATACCGCCTATTATATATTTAAGCGTAGTATAGGCACCTGTTTACTCTTCGTTAAATAGTAGTAAGACGGCCTTAAGGGCATTATTGATTAAGTTCTTCCTATACTTAACAATATTATAGTCGAAGTAATTAATACGCGGGAGATCTATAAAGTTATTAGATAGTATAATTTAGCGCTTAATATAGAAACTATTACCTCCTTACTATAGGTAGTGTAGAGTATTAATCTCTTAGGAGATTTCAACCTTAAGGACACGCTTAGTTACAAGACATTTAATACCCTATACCGTAATTAGGGCCTTACTTAGGTTACCAACTATTATAAAGTTATTACTACTTAGGATATACTCCGGAGTAAATATGGGGTTTAGTATAAACTTATAACCCACCCATAGTTAAAAGATAAAAGTATAGTAGTTATAGCCGGAGCTAAAGGGAGTGGTATTAACAATGATTTCTTTCCAGCTAGCCTGGCTATCTACGTCTTTACCTAAAAATAAGATATTAATAATAGAGTCGGTGTAAAGGGTAAGACTATTAACTATCTAGATAGTAGCGTAGTAGACTTAGTCCGCGCCACCTAGGAAGGTAATAAAACGAATAATAGTGGGTACCTAGGGGTTCTAATTAACGGCCTTAAGGCTTATAACTACGGTATAGAACTAGACCATAAAATATTTAAGAACGCTATTAAACTAATACCTTGCGGGGATTTTATATAATAGTCGGTCCTTTATTAAGAGCTGTATACTAAGCTAGATATTTATATTACGGTTCTTCCACTAGTAACCTAAAGGATTATTAACGCTCTACTGTTATAGGCTTATGTTTAGGCTCGCGATATAACCATTAAGCTATTTAGTGCCTAGTATAAAGAAGTAGATAACGACTATAGGACTATTTAACAGCATATCCCGAGCTTTATAGATTTATGGCGTAAATAGGCCGAAGTCCCTATTGACGAAGAAGCACTTACTAAATAACGTACGCGTACCTAGTGCGAGTTTATTAGAGGTAATAATAAACCTAATATAGTAAAGTTATAGGGTTGTGGCATTTTATAGGAGAATGCGAGTAAGATACTTAAGCGTAGTTGGATGTAATAGTTATTAAGTAACCGGAGAAGCAGCATTAATAGTGTTAACCTTAACGTCGCTAGCAATATTAGCATCCGTAAATTGGACAGACGCCGTCTTATATAAATAATAAGTAGGCATTCCACCGGTCTTATAAGATACCTAAAACGTAATACCATATGCTATAATATACTCTTTAATAATTTGCATAATAAACTAAACTATAAGGTGGTTATTATTTAGAAGCTAGAGTGTATTTAAAGGTTTGGCTATTACAGAATTGCTATCCTCTATATAGGTGTTTAGATTATCTACTAAGCTATCCGCCACTAAATAGAAGCTAGCTGTATTAAGAGGTTTAGGTAATAGAGAAGTAGTAACTGTACTTAAAGCGGTAGTACCTAGTGCATCTACTTTACCTAAAGCGGTTACGGCGTCTATTACCTAAATTAAAGTAGGTCTACTTATATAATTATTAATATTATGCCCTATAACTCCGCAGTTCTTATATACCTAACTATAGAAGATAGTTTAATGGTCCAAGGAGCTATAGTTTAGGTAAGTTCGCTTCTTCTTACCTAATAGCTAGGGATAGTCTTGCTTTCTATAGCCTATAGCACTATATTAGTTGCATATTACACTAGAATAGTTACTCTTAAGATAACCAGCTTCCCTATAATTATTATATATAGGGTTAGGGCAGTTAGCTTTAAGATAACCGGCCTTACTATAGCCGTAATAAAGTTAAGAGGCTTTCTTAAGAGGACAATCGGCGCGTATATGGCCGGTAGATAAACAGAGATAGCATTTTAGAGCGTTGTTGGCTAAGAGGTATAGACTGCCAAGCTCTAGAAGAAGAGGCTCGTTAAGCGTAGGGCCCTTACTATTACCTTACAAGACACTAAAGCCCGTAGTTACTATAGTTAAGGTAATTTTAAAAACCATAACGCCTTTAGCAAACTTTTTGTGGTTATAGACGTAGTTAACATCACGAGTTATAAAATAATTAGTAGGTAAGTCTATTTTAGTAGTAGGCTATATTAAGCGGTAGTCTATATAAACGTATTAGTAAATACAGACCCTCTATTACATAGCTAAGGCTAAAGATAAGGTAGCTAACTTACTATATTATAAGGCTCTATAGCTTAGATAGATTTACGGAGGCACTAGTTATAAAGGTAGATACTAGTAAAGTAGGAGTAAAGGGTAGGTAGTTAGTAGAGTTAGGTTAATTAGTAAAGGTAAGGAAATAAGGCACGCCCTAATAAAATTATATAAATAAGGCCTTAGCGGTAAAGCATATAGTTATATACTCTATAGGTTAAACGCGTATAAGGGTAAATCTATAGTAATAAGACTAACCTATAGAGGAAGACGCGGTATAGTATAAGTTATAGGGACTACCCTATTTAGCCTATCTCTTAATATAGGCTAGGCGATAGTCTAGTACTATTAAGCTCTTATAGTTTATAATGCGAGTATATAGATATATAGAAGGGTAAAAGAAAAGAGAAGTAAGTAGTAAAGTAAAAGCACTTTACTATAAGTAGGCTAATTACATTATAGGTAAACGGAAACTTAAACACTATAATCCGTTAAAAATGTTACTAATAAGCATAGCCTACCACTGCTAGAAAGTATAAGTCTTTTCCTCCCTTAATTAGTAAGAGAAAAGGCATTATTAACTAAATAATCTCTTACTAAAGTACTAGGTAGGGAGTAGGATATTATAAAACTGTATATAGTTCTAAATAGATCTAAAATAAAGATATTAAATTTAAGAGACTCTAACGTAATAAATACTATAGTAGAATACTAACCTCCTATATAATACCAAATAGATAAATAGCGAGATAAGTTAACGTTGCTAAGCGGCTGGATGCTAGTATATATAATATATCTACCATCCTAAAATACCCTAAAATACCGCAAAATGCTATTAATTATATAAACTTATAATATAAGATACAAAACCTCCTACTACCTTTTACGGTAGATATGCGTTTAAATAAGCACTAGATGTTTATATACAGACATAAATCCTATATATTAGATAATTATTATTCCAAATAAACTTATCTAGTAGGCCCTTAAGTGCTATATAGTATAATAATAACACTAGTAATTACAAAGTAAGTATAATATGTTACTGTTTACTAGAAGTACTACCTATTATATACTAAGCACTTTATAGCAATAGAGTCCGCATATATAAACGTAGGCTAGCCCTCTAACTCTAGTAGCGCGTATATTTACTAACTTTGTATAATAATAAGAAATATAGTAACGCCTATAATAAGTGCAATACGTCGCCGTTTACTAGAAATACTACCTATTATATAGTAAATACTTTACAGTAATAGAGCCCGCATATATAAACGTAGGCCAACCCTCTAACTCTAGCGGCGCGTATATATACCAACTTTATATAATAATAAGAAATATAGTAACGCCTATAACCTCCTATAGTCTACTATACCGTAATAACTAGTTACCCCTTTATAGGTACTTAATAAATCGCTTATATTAAAAACTATAAGAGTTTAGCAGTACTAGACCGCCACCTAGCCCTAAATAGGCTAGGTAGGGTAGTCCCTATAAGTTATATAATTATACCCTTATTTAACTGCACAGTACTAAGTCTAGCCGTATTTACCCTAACTAGTAGCAGTAAACTATAGCTAATTTTACCTCTATACGGGTATATGCGGGTAATTATAAGATCTACCTCTTTACCTCTTCTTAATTAACTTTACTTACCCTACCTTCTATCTCTCCTATAACTAACCTCTAACTATATCTAACACTAGAGTTATACTAGTATAGCGCTAGCTAGCTACCATACAAAGCCCTCCTACTTTAATAGTTACCTTTTACTTAATATATACTGTAATATTATATATACCTAATCAAATAAGCGACTTAATAATAACGCAACTATAGGTAAAGCCGAACGCGTAGTATAAGGCAAACTTAAAGCTAACTAAAGATACGGATATTGCCTAAGGCTTTAGAATAAGCATCGAAAACTATAATAGACTAAAAAAGAAGGTTAAAGATATTATAATTAAAGTTAAGCCTAAGCACGTAACATATCGCGGCAACTCTATAATAATAATAAAAGGGCATATTAAGGAGTTTTATAAGTAACTCCCGCAATTTACCAATACTCCACTAGATTGGAAACTGTAGGTAATCCTAAAAATTATAGGAAGTGCTTATTCTAATTATATAAGGAGGGTACTAAGTACCTCTAAGAGTAGGTATGCTCTACGTAAATATATATTACCCCTAAAGACTAAAGCATAAGACAAGATAATACTACCTTAGCTACTGCATACGATATAGCCTATAGATATTACCACAACCCCACTATATAGTATCCCTTCGCCTTAGCTAGCAACCCTAGTGGCGAGTAATATAATTAATATAGGAGATATTAAGATTGAAATCTAATCCATAGGCTTAATAGGTAGGTTAATGGTTAGGGTAGTCTAAGTCTTATATTTAATAAGCGGAAACCTATATATAGGTCTAGGTAAGCTATAGAAGGAACTATAAGCCTATATAGAGCTTAATATTAACAGTCCGCCTAAAAAGAATATCTATATATCGCCGTAGAGATATAAAAACCTTATAATATAGTTAGAGGGCATACTTATTACAGCTCTTAGCAAAATGGCATAAAATAGCATAAAGGAGGCCGTGCTTATAGTATTACTCTTACCTCCTAGCTTAAACTTCTAAGTCGCTACTACTAATAATACACCGCTAGCTATTAAATCTAAGGCGCCTAGACGCAACGGACGCAGCGTAAAAAAATAGCTAGTAAGTCCTAACGCTGCGTAAGGCTAGCGGTAAGAGTAAACTAGGAGAAGGTAAGAAGTAAAGTTATTTAAGATTAGTAGTATATAGCTCCAATAAAGATAGTAAGGGCGAGCCTATTAGATATAAGAAATTAGATAATAGTAAGACCAAATTAGGTAAATATAATAAGTATCCTTAACTAAGATCGGTAATAAGTGCCCTAGTAAAGGATAATAAAAGCGAGCTGGCTGCGCCTAAGAAGTTAAATAGTCGTAAGGCCAACCTAAATAGAAGTAGGAAACGCCCTTAAGTAGAATTAGCGGTAGGCACCCTTATAGAAAACAGTAATAATAAGCCAGTTATGCGCAGAAGGTAATTAGTAAAGGGAAGACGTAACCTATTTACCTATAAGCCTATATTAGCGAGTAATAGCAGTACTAAAGAAATTGCCGCAGATAATGGTAAATCGCCGTAATCTATTACCGAACCTAAAGGTATATACTAGCCTAACAATATAATAGATAACCTTACTACTATATTACCAACCGTTAATATCCCTTAAGATATTACCGTAGAGGACAGCAAATTACCGCAATATGCCGGTAAACACAATAATCAGTTCCTATATTACACTAACTCTAAAAACGCGGAGAGTAAAGACAAAGATAAGGATTTAGTTAATAATAATAACTAAGATATAGACGTAGAGGAAGAACTTAACTAGTAAACTTTCTTAGCCTAGCTCTATAAGGCCAGGAAAGATAACCTAAATAGCGCACTAGCGCATATAACGGAGGCGGATTTTCTACTTACTCTAGAGTATTTCCTACTTATCTTATTAAAAGTACTCTCTAAGACTGCCCTAATCAAACTCCTTAATTAGGGCCTCACATTAGGCTCTAAATCTAGCCCATACCAAGCAGTATATATAGCTTAGGTATTTAAGCAAGAGAGGATAATTAAAGGAGGTAGTATTTATGCAGACAAACCTAGCGCGGGTAAGACTATATAAATAATTACTTAATAGCTAATAAACTACTTTTATTATTAGAACGTAATAGACGTTTAAGAGGCCTAAGCTATTAGGGATGTAACCCACCACCTACCTAAGATATATCTACTAGATTTAAAATGCCTATAGGTAGCAAAGCAGCCAATTATATGCTACTGTAAAGACAACTCTAAAAAGCTATACCCTATAGACCTATAATAAGGCTGCTTAGTCGTCCTTATGCTAACTTTAGGCCTACTAGGATTCCTAAAGAACGCGAGTGTAATATTATAAGACGGCGCGATTATAAAGCGCCCTAACCCGCCCAAGATTACAATTCTTACCCCTAGCTATAATAAAGTTAAAATATTTAGTAAACTAAAAAAGGACAAATAGCTGCAAATCTATAAGGCTCTTAAGTAGACTAATAAGGAATAATGGGAGAATAATAATAACATATATCTAGTTAGTAAGGCTCTCCTATTACACCTATAGGGTAAAGCTAGGTTTAAGAATAATTATAGCCTTACCCCTAATATAACGGAACTATTAGCGCTAAGATACTTAACCTAATTCCTTCTAATTACTACGCGAAATTATATTACTATATAACTAATACGCGGGTTTATTACCACATAAACCAATATATAGAAATACCTAAATAGCTAATCCCCTAAAACGTATTAGAAATTAAAGAGTATAATATAGGTTAGGCATATCCTCTAAAATAAATGCTACCTAGACACAACCGGTAGAGTCTTAATGTCGTTTATTAAGGATATAGTTAAGGAGTACTATATCGCGTATAATCGCAGCCCTACTATATAGGGTGCGTCTAGTACGCCTAATAACGGAAACCTAATATAACTAATGCGGTTTTTTATAGTAGGATTAAAGAGGCTAGAGTAGAAAGAAGCTAATAAGCTAAAGGGAACGGAGTTTGAAGTACTGCTTAAGCTTAAAGAAGAAAATATTTAGCTAAAGAAAAAGGAATTTAACCGTCTTTATAAGGATGTAAAGATTAACCTAGCCAGAGTAATAGTAGATAGGAAATTCGGTAAACTAGCTATATTTTTCCGCATAGTTATTCTAACGTTTTAGATACGTAGAGGGGAGTTAATACTCTAGTTTAACTAGTAAAAGCTTATCCTAAAAAACAGCTGTTTTAAATTAGTTATATTATAGGCCGACCCTAATAATACTAAGGCGGCTATAATTATAGCTATAAAGGACCAAGTAAGGATAGAGTAAAGGCGCTAATATAAGGAACTTCTGGCTATATAGGAGGAAGATAGTAGCGATCTAAATACTAAACCCAAAATACCAAAACTTACTTAAGCCGAGTTATACACTAACGCGAAAACGGCAGTAAGTATAGCCTAGGTTGTCTAATACTGGGACCAGTATGCCCCTATTATAATTAAGTCTAATAAGTCTAATAAGTCTAATAACAAACGCCTAAAAACTTAGAGTTGCACACTTAAGGACCTAATTATCGCTAAATAAACTACTAACCTACTTAGTAAGGAGTTTACCAATATACTTAACCGCTATTTTTAATAGAATNNAAAGTTCTTTTAAGCTAAAAAAATCTNNNATTNNNTTTATATNNAAAAANAAANNGATGGTTTAGCGTATAAGATTATTATTACCACTTACTTACCTCTTATACTAGCTTATTAGTTTAATAGGCTATATAAAAAATACAGTAAAGATAAGGTGCTCTGCTATATAGCCAGCATATCTAATATTAAAAAGGCTGAGGCTAGGCAAACCTTTAACACTAATAACTCTAAGTAGATCCTACTTTGCACCTTTATATTAATTAGGCTGTCTATTAACCTATAGCGCGTAAATTACACTATTATAGTTAAGCTAAGCCACAAGCTCTTAAAGGTAAAGTAACTATTTACTTAGATAGATTAACGAGGATAAACTAAGCCCGTCTGCTATAGTACTATTATAGCTAATTAGAAGTTAAGTATCGAGTAAAGGATATTAAAGTTAACTAAATTTACGTTATTACTGTATAAGTTAGTATACGAGGAGAAGGCCGATTTAAGCTTAAAAGCAAGCTAAGGTAAAAAGGAAGATACTAAGACTATCTAATGCTAGTAACGATTATAAGAGTATAATATAACTATAGATAGTTCTAAACACTATATATAGCCGCTATATAGCGAAACCTATTATAATTATATAGTGGCATATACATGGGCTAAGGGACGTATCTTCTAGTAACTTATAGGTAGTAGCGTAGCGTATATAGTAAACTTAGTTAACTAAAATGTTTCTAGTATTATCATTTCTAAGAGAGCATTAAGCTGTAGCTTGCAGCACTTTTATTATTAAGGCGGCGTTTAGCCGCAAATTACAGCATTATTATTAGCGGTGTAGTATATAGCCGCAAAATGCAACTAAATACGGCTAGATACCGAAATTGCTTAGCTAGCATAAACCTAATTTAAGATACTAGTAAAAAATTTTATAATGCCGCCCCGCCCCCTATACTTACTAATATTAATAAAATATATATAAAATATAAAATATTAAATTTTTATTAATAATATTAAATTTATAAAAATTATATATTTTTATATGCTTAGTAATATTAATAAAGTGTATATAAAATATAAAAATTATAAAAATTATACTTTTATATATGCTTAGTAATCTTATAGTTAGCACTTAGTAGCTAAATACTAACACTTAATTATAAATGCGGTATTTGGCAGCTAAATGCTAACACTTGATTCTAAATGCGGCATTTAGCAGCTAAATACTAACACTTAATTCTAAATGCGGCATTTGGCAGCTAAATGCTAGGAAATGCTAGAAATGCTAGAAAATGCTAAAATGGCAGAAAAGTAAAATTAAATGCTGGTAAATTTTTTCCTGACGTAGATAGATAATAGTGGTAGGAATGCCTAAAGAATACGTGTCTATAGTATATTAAAGATAAAAAGCGAACTAAGTATTAGCTAAAGGTAGACTAAGTATAAATAGGATTAAGTAGCTAATAGTTAGGAAAAGTAGAGGCCTATAAAACTAGAGAAAACTAGTAGTAGAGCCTTAGACCCTTAAAGGAATTTAAGGATAATACTTAAATCTATAAGTTAAATAGCAAGATTAACAGTTTAAAGCGTTAATAGATAGTGGAGTAATAAGGAACCATATCTTACTAGTAACAGTTAAAAGAATAGGACTACTATACAGGAAAAAGGAGTACTTTTACCTATTAGTGATAATTTTAGGAGACCCGATAGCCTACGGAGGAGGCATTATTAATCTTAAAATAGGACCTATTTAGCTAACTATTAAAGGGAGATAAATCGAGATGTCTTTTAATATATTACTATTAGGGAACGATAAGGCAGTACTAGGAATGCCTTAGTTATAGAAATATAATCTAAAAATCGATTAGATTACAGGTTAGGTTAATATTAGGAATACTTAACGCCGCAAGATGTAATAATAAGCTAAGTTAGTATAGTACTAAGTAGGAGCAACCTATAAAGAAATAGAAAAAGGACTAAGTTATATATTAAAAAGATATTATAAATATAGTAAGAAACTGTAGTTACTAAAAAGTAAAAAGCTATTAGAATATATAGTATAGGATTATAAGATAGAATTAGAACTAGGAATAAGTCTAAGGTTTTTTTTAATCTATAAGCTTACCGAAGAAGAAGGGAGAGTATTAAAAGAGTTTGTCCAAGAAAACCTCTAAAAAGGATATATTAGACTATCGCAGTCATTAGTAGGTTATCTAGTACTATTTATACTAAAAAAGGAGCTCTTGCTGCACCCGGCCCAAAAAGACTAAAACCAACTAAAAGAACCCTATAAAACACCTAGAGAATCCCCCTAAGATATATATATTGTAGGGGAGGCACACGTTAAACGATAGTGGTTTATACTTATACGTAACCGCTAAAACCACGCCTAGTAATAGCCCTCTATAATAAAGACGAGCGAATGCCACACTATAAAGCGGAAATACCTTTATTAAGAAGGCATCTAATAAAATATAAAGCCTATTAGACGCGTTTAGTACCTAGAATTACGGGGGAGTAACTATTAGCTATAATAATTTAACGCAGCTAGTAGAATGGCTCCGCTAGTTTAGTAAACCTTAGGCGCCCCTTTAGTAAACCCTTAATTAAATCCTCTAACGGCTATATAAAATTAAAAATAAATAAAAACCCCCCTTACTAGCGAACCGCACCTAGGCCGCCGTAGCTGCGCTTTTATAGTATAGGGAACTTACCCCCCTTAAGATAACAACCGGGTATATAATTATAATATAACTAAATATAGAAAAAGCAGAGGGGCTTAGGGGATAATTAGAAATAGAAGTCCTTATAAAAATCCGTAAAGAGGTTTATAACGCTGTTACGGTCTAATACCTTAGGAGCGAAGACATTAGAGTTACCCTAAAGGACTAATAGGTAAAGGAACGAGCCGTAAGGGTAGGGGATAGGCTAGGAGAACGTATTAGCATAAAAGTACTCTGTGAGGATTACCTAGTTAAAGTCTTAGTGGTCCCTATAAACCTTAGGGTAAAAAAGGGACGCTAGGCGGATAATATAGCAATTATATAAAAGATAGTAAGATAAACGGAACGCCTTATACTAGGACTTAAGATTACCTAAATCTAATAGCTTTAATAGGAAAATGTAAACTAAATAAATAATAAGAATAATAAAAGAATATAAGGGTCACTAGAAACTCGCTAAGGAGATACTAAACGAATATATAGCTCCCTTATTATCAGTATATATATACTAGGAATGTAAAAACTCCTTATCTAAAAAGGAATAATTATAAATAGCCTTATATACAATATAAGGCTCTATAACTATAAATTACGCCTAAAATAATGCTATCGCTATATATAATAGGGATACACCTAATCCATATGCGTAGTATAGGTGTGCTACGGCCACTATACAGGCCCCCACGATATAAAATACTACTTAAATTAAGACTAAATAAAATGCGTAAACTGCCACTAAAGCATATATAAGGCGTAGGAGAGAGAAAACTACATTAAATATAGGAGACGGAAGGTAAGGGCTTAATAGCTGCGGAAATAACTGTATGTAAGGTTATATAAATAGAAATAACAGGCGATAAGCTAGGGGGGCATAGGTGCCTTTCTAGCATTTCCTACCTTTAATACTAGGGGGCTAGGCTAGCTATCCCAAGCCTTAACGGGCCAGAAGTGACGCCGTGCGATATTACTAGACTATATAGGGATATAAGGGTCACAGGGGATATAAGGGAGAGGATATCCTATAGGAAGACCCTTATAGACAGCTATAGTAAGCTTAAAACTAGGATAATTAAGAATTAGACTTAACGCGGCAAATATAACATTCGCAGCCGACTCTTAAAGGGTGTATAGCTAACTAGTAAGAATAGGGGAAGAACCGGAGATAATAACAGATTTAGATATAGAAGCGCTAGTAGGAATATAAGATACGGAAATAGAAAGCTCTATATAAAATAAGTAGTAACTATAGTATAGATATAAGAGATAGAAGTTCTAAATATTCTAGAGAAAAAGAAATAGAAGAAGTAAGGAATAATAAAGAGGCGAAGGACCCTCGCTGGGGGTCCGCCACCTATCTATTATATAGTATAACTATAGTAATATAAACTACTATCTTGTAAGGCCCTTACTAGACAGCCTAGACCTAGAGAAATACTATATCCTTACTATATAAGAGCCGTACTATAATACCTATATATAATTAACATACTGCCCCTAAGGATTCTAGCTCCTATATAAACCAAAAGCAGCCATAAGCGTATACTTTATAATCAGTAAGACTATTAGCCTATCCTTATAGTTATAGCAGGCAGTTAATCTAGATATTATAGTTATAATAATTTAGACATATAGAGGACCGGTATAAATTATTAATGTATATAACCCTAGGGTTAAAGGGGTCCTATAAATAGAGAATATTATATTAGTAATAAGCTTACTTAAAACTAAAGGTATAGAGTCTATCCTATTAGGAGATATAAACCTCTACCACCCGCGGTAGGGGGGTATCTATATCGCTGCTAAATAATAGGTAGAGTGCTTACTAAAAGCTATAGACACCTAGGGCCTTAAGCTGGCTACCCCCCCCTAAAGTAATTATATGGTAATAAGGATCCGCCAGAAATATAATTAACCTTATATTTATAGACGAAGGCCTATACTAGAGACTTAAAAGGTATAACCCTAAAGAAAAATAGGCACTTACTTTAGACTATATCCCTATCCAGATATAGCTAGATTTAGACATTAAGGCGTAACTAAATAGTAAAAGATACGTAATAAGGATACTTAAGGCAGACAGCTTCCTTAATATAGTTAAACAATAACTTTAAGACTTAGAAGAAATCTACCTAATATTAAACAAGCGAGGCTTATTAGCTACCCCTAAGGAAATTAACTAAAGACTAGAAAGGATCTAGGCAGCGATTAAAAATGGGTTAGAAGAGTACTGCCTAGTCTTAAAACCGGGACCTTACGCGCGATATATATAGTCCGTATAATACGCGGTTCTTATAACTAGCTAATAATAAGCAAGAAGGAAATACTTAAGTAGCCACGACCCTAAAGATAAGAAATAATATAAAGATATAAGAAACTAGTTAAAGAATACCTTAAAAAAAGAAGCAAGGAATAACTAGAGATAATTTATAAATAAGTATACTTCTAACCTAAGCCTCCCCTATAATAAGGGCCTATAGGCTATAGTAAAATAGGTAAAGAAAAAGGTAGGGCGACTAGTAGAAGACCTATACTTACTACCCCTATAAAGAGTAGGGGAATTATAGGCTACTAATAATAACGATAAGAAGGCAAAGATCCTTATAGAAAGGTTCTTTCCCTAACTAGCTTTAGTAGACCTTAGTAATATTACGGGTAAAACACTAGTGACTTGCCTATGGGTTAACAGCGATATAACAATANAGGAAATGGCTAGAACTATTAGCCGCCTTTTAAATAATATAGTACTAAGACTAGATAGGATTCTAAATAAGGCCTTAAAGACCTATAGACTACTTATAGCACCCTAGCTTATAGATATAGCTAAAGTATACTTTGCTATAGGCTACTACCTATAACTCGGAAAATCTATAACAATGGTTGTCTTATAAAAAGAAGGTAAAGTAAATTACTTAATCCTAGGAAGCTACCGCCCTATTGCCTTAAAAAACACCCTTAGTAAGATCTTAGAAAAGGTAATAGCGGACTACATAGCAGATATAGCTAAGGAATACGCCCTACTACCATAGAGCTAAATAGGGGTAAGAAAGAACCGCTTAATACTATTAGCACTTACGCTACTTACTGCCACCATTAAATCCGCATAGGCGATGCGAAGGGACTTTATAGTATTAATGCTCAGCCTAGATATTAGTGGCGCCTACAATAATATACCCCATAAGCGTCTCCTATATATCCTTAGGGTAAAAGGCTTCCTAGAATAGATTATACAATTTATTTAAGGGTTTATAGGNCAGAAAGAAANATNACTAGTCTTTAGCGGATACTAGAGCCCCCTATTACAGTTACAACAGAAATACCATAAGGATTACCCCTCTCGCCTATACTCTTCCTTTTCTTTATAAGCAACCTACTTAACTCCTTTAAAGAAGGGGCGACCTAGGGGATAGGCTTCGTTAATAATATAAACCTAATTATATATAGGCAAACAGCCGCAAAGAATTGCAGAATACTAGAGAAAGCTTATAACACCTATATAGAATAGGCAAGACGATATAGAGTCTAATTCTTACTAGAGAAATACCAGCTAATCTATTTTATAAGAAAACGCAACTAATCTGTAGATCTTTAGTATATAATTCGCATCTAAGGCTTTAGGGGTTAACTAGTTTAGGGCCTAAGGGTATTAGGAGTATAGGTAGATAGTAAGCTCCGGTAGAGCGTATATACGGCGTAAGCGGCCTATAAGGGCTAAGTATAGTACATTATATTATCTAGGATCGTTAATTCTATATAGGGTCTATACTTCTAGAGGTTACGCCTACTATATATAGTAGTTATCCGGCCAACCATAACGTATAGGTCTAGTATTTAGGCTATTAGAGAATCTAAGAAAGGCCCCCCTAAGTTACTCCTTAAACTACTCTAAAAGGTCTAAATAGCCTACCTCTAGAGTATAATAGGTGTATATAAGCGAACGGCCACAGCACTGCTTAAGAAGGAAGCCAATATTCCCCCCCTTTAACTATATATTAAAGCCGCTGTAATATAAAGGGCATAAAATAAACGCAACTCTAATATTATAAAGTATATTAAGACACGCCTAAATAAACTATAGAGGGACCTTAGGGCGCCCTATAGGAGAATAAACTAATAACCCTAAAGTAGGGAAGATATATTAGAGAAATAAGTAAAGAAAGTAGAAGAAGAATGGTGCTACTTTAGGGCCTAGGCCTATATAGAGGAGGAAGGAAAACGCGTAAGAGGCTAGTAAAGATAATAGCAAGAAAGAGAAAGGAGCTAAAGTAGAGCATAAAAGAACGCTAGGAAACTATCTACCGTAATATAATACTGTTTAGACTAATACTAAAGAGGTATATAGGAGTTAAAGGTACAGAGGCTAACTAAGGCAAGAGGAACCTAAGCTGTAGTATAGTTAACGCTATAGGGGGTAAATACTTTAGGGCTTTAAAAAGGCCTAACGAAGGTAGAAAATATAATAGTAATACTCTTAAGAATAGGAATAATAGGACTAAAAGACTGGCTCTACTAGGTAGGTATCCTAGTAGATAGCCTAAGATGCAAATATAGCTGGCTAAGATAGACACTAAAACACGTAATACTATTATACCCCTTACGCACTAACTAAGAAGTAATGCTCTTAGTAGCTGGTATAGAGAACTATAATATACTGCTCTTAATATAAAAAGGCCTTAAGGCGGTTACCTAGTGGCTTATTAGCTAAAATATACTAAACCAGTTCTAGGTTATAAGGGAAATAGTAATAGAGGGCGGGGGGGTAAGCAACGGGCGCCCCCTAATAACTTTATAGTAGTAGAGTAAAGTATATAATACTAGCGCGTCCGTAGGCTTATTACGGCAGCAGTAGTTCCTAAGGAGGTTAAAAAGTAAAGTAGTAGGAGCACCACAGGTGACTCGCAGGCGCCTCGCAGGCGCCTTATAGGCGAGTCCTAAAAGGCAGGGAGATAGATTACGGGGTTTTCTTAAATAGAGTTTTCTCCCCATATATATATAAGGAGTAGTCCGCGTAGGCCTAATAGGGATCCAAATCGGACGTTAAGCAATGAATTATTATTATAATTACTATTTATACTAAAAAAGAATGGTAAACTAAGGCTATATATTAACTATAAATAGTTAAACAGCATTACTAGAAAGAATAGGTATCCTTTACCCTTAATTAGCGAGATCTAAGATAGGATAGGTAACGTATAAATCTTTACAAAGATAGATCTAAGATAGGCGTACTACTAGATTAGAATTAAGGAAGGCGATAAATAGAAGGTAGCCTTTAGGTTAAAGGAAGGACTATATAAACTATTAGTTATATAATTCGGGCTTATAAACGCACTAGTAACGTTCTAGAAACGTATTAATAATGTATTAGGAAAACACTTAGATAAATTTGTTATAGTATACCTTAACGATATTATTATCTACTTAATAACTAAGGAAGAATATGGAGAATACGTTAAATAGGTTTTAAAGAGACTATAGGAGGAATAGATACTAGTAGCAATTAAAAAATACGAGTTCTTTACTAGGAAAACCAATTTCGTCGGATTTATTATTAAACTAGGCTAACTTAACATAGATCTAAAAAAGATTAAGGCTATAGTGAATTAGTAAGAACTAGAGAACGTTATATAGTTAAGATTATTTTTAGGGTTTTTCAATTACTATAGAAGGTTTATAGCGCAGTAGTTAAAGGATATTAAACTATTTACGCAGTTAATAAAGAAAGAAAAACTATAGGTATAGGGAGAGGAATAGTAAGGGCTATTTAAGAGAGTTAAAGAGTTATTTACCTAGAAGCCAGTTCTTAAAATCTATTAACTAGGTCTAAAGACGGTTATAAAAACAGACGTATTAGATTATATATTAGGGGTATACTTTATATAGAAATATTAAGATAGATGGCACCTAGTGGCGTACTATAGTTAGAAAATGATACTACTAGAGTTAAACTATAACATTTACAATAAGGAGTTATTAGAAATAGTTATAGCACTAAAGAAATAGAGAGCATTCTTGTAAGGTATAAAGAAACTATTTATAGTTAAGACGGATTATAAGAACTTAATAGGATTCTTAATAACAAAGGAACTTAACTAAAGATAGGTTAGATGGGTAGAGATGCTTATAAAATACTATTTTAAAATTTAGTATACTAAAGGTATAGATAATATATAAGCAGATGCTCTAAGTTGGAAAGCTAAACTATAAAGCGATAAAAAGCTATTAGGGGCTTTACTACGGAAAGATATAGATAGACTAATTAGGTATAATTATTTAAAAATTATAGTAACTTAAAAAGAACTAAGTAGAGTTTATAAGTTACTAAAGAGCTTTTAGGTACAAAGAATCTCTAAAGCTTAGTTAGAAGAACAGTTAGAGTATCTAGAGGGAGAAACACCGTATAAGTATAGAGAGGTAAGGTATATCCTAAGAAGCATAGTAGAGCACTTTATAAAAGATTTCTATAAGGGAATAATTTAAGGATATAATAGAGCTACGGGCTTAGTATTAAGACTTTAAGAGGAGTATATTATTAACGGAATCTAGGGCTTAGTATAAAAAGTTATAAAAGAATATTTAGATTACTAAAGAAATAAACTAATAAGGCATAAGCTATACGGAGGGCTATAACCTATTAAGATACTAGAGAGACCGTAGGGAGTTATATTATAGGACTTTATTATTAAGTTACTAAGGTTAAGAGATCCTATTACCGGATAAGATTATAACGTAATCTTAGTAATAGTAGATAAGCTTATAAAGTAGGGATACTTTATAGCATATATAGAAGAAATATTAATAGAAGATATCGCTAAAATCTACGTTAAAGAAGTATTCGTAAGATATAGAGTATTAAGTAAAATTATATTAGATAGAGACCTAAGATTTATAGCAGTATTTTAGGAGGTATTCTTAGCGGAACAAGGAGTAAGAGTAGTAACTTCCACTATATATTATCCGCAGATAGACGGTTAAACAGAAAGACTAAATTAGACACTAAAGCAGTATCTAAGATACTATATTAATTATACGCAGAATAATTGGGTATCGCTATTACTAGTTATATAGTTTATATATAATATAACACCATAAGAAGGAATAGGCATATTACCATTTAAGGCAAATTATAGGTATAAACTAAAAACATTGTTATTACTATAATAAGTAAAGAAAATAAGTAGTACAGCTAAGGAGAGAATAAAGACGTTAATAAATCTTTATATAGACCTTATAGAATTAGTAAAGAANGTATAAGANAGAATAAAAANGTACTATAANGCNAAGANATCTAAGGGACTAGATCTTAAGGAGGGAGATAAAGTATAGCTACTATACAAAAATTTTAAGAGTTAACGACTAAGTAAGAAGTTAGACTACGTTAGACTAGGACCTTTTAAAATTATATAAAGAATTTCACTAGTTACGTTTAAGTTAGACCTACTAGCTAAAATTAAAATCTACCCTATATAGCATATTATAATACTAGAGCCAGTATATAGGAATATTAAGCCACTGGTTTATAAGGTATATATATATAAAGGATAGGAAGAAGATAAATAGCAAGTTTTAAAGATTGTTAGCTATAAGGATATTAATAATAAAATATAGTACGAGGTAAAGTAAATAGGCTACACTAAGACTACCTAGGAGCTATTAGAGAATTTAAAGAACGCTATAAGAAAGGTATAGGAGTATTAGAAGAGATTAGGTTAGGTAGCATTAATAATAAAAATTATAAAAAAATAAGTTACCTAAGGGGGACCTAAAAGAAGTAGCTACTAAGTTACTTAAATCTATTTCCTTCTTAACTAAAGAAAAGTCCATTCTTTTATTACCTAGTTCCTGTAAGCCTTATTCTATAAGCTTCTACTCCTTAAAATAAACCTTTTTATAAACCTTCTTAAGATAGATTAACTAAGCGGACGCCGTAAGACGAGACTTAAGGGCCTATTACTAAGCATTAGCAGCCTCCTATTCCGCGTTATAAAAGTAGTATAACTCCACCAGAGTAATAGATAGTTTATTATCTAGTTATATAGTAATAGATTAAATATAAAACCCTAAGACAAATTAATTAGGGAACTAGACGACTATAGTAATGTATATAACTAGCTTCTACCCCCCCCTTTGGCGAGGGCTCTAAAATTTTAAATTTGGTACGCGCATCTAATCTCGCCTAGTTGCCACTAACTGTATATAGTAATTATAGCAAAGCCGTATACTTGGCTATAAGAACTTTACTTTTATAATATAATAATCTTCGTTAATATTATAAGGTTCCCACCCATATAATATTGCTAAATTTTATCGGCAATTGCAGAGACAGCGTTATATTTACGTTTTAGTAGAGATATAAAAAAAAGAGGGAGCATACGTTAAGGAAACGTATATTAGGGGAGCGTCGTTAAGCAAGTTTAATTCTCCTAGCTAACTAGAATAATTCTCTATAGTAACTAAAATAGCCCTTACTTATAGCTATAGCCGTTCACTATAATTGCTATATACAGTTAGTGGCAACTAAGCGAGATTAGATGCGTGTACTGAATTTAAAATTTTAGAGCCCTTGCTAAAGGGGGGAGTGGAAGCTAGTCGTGCATATTACTGTATTTAGAGTAATAAGTCGCGTATACTTAGTATTAGAGATAGAGTAAGCGTCGTAGGACAAATGAATATTCGCTTTAGTGCACTTAAAATAAGAGGACGGTTATTATAAAGATAGGTTTGCTAACGTAATATAAACTAACCCCTCTTTTAAATAACGAGAATATAGAGACAGCATAATCTTACTAAGAGATAGTATTATAGCAATAGTGCGAGTATACCAGATAGTTAAAGACGGAGGAATCGCTTTAGGTATAATAAGTAAGGATATTAACTAAATTAATTAGACGGATATTATACCTCTAATAAATAACTTAGAGATGCTAGGAATCTTTAAGGACAAAGATAAAAAGGAGGGAGATAGTGTTACGGACGCTTTAAGTACAATATTATAACTACTTAGGAAAGAGTTGGAAGAAGCTAGTCAGTTAATCTAGGCACGGTCCAGAATAAAGCCAATAGAGCTATATAATAAGGAATAGTAACTAAGGTTATATAATAGGATCTATATAATCTATAGGATCTATATAATCCATAATAGAGCAGATAAAGTACACGTATATTATATATAAAAAGGATTTTATAGAAGTACGGTTATATATTTAAAGGACTATAGTCCCTACCTAGATAGTTCCTTCCTTATAGTAATTCTCAGAATATAATTAGAGTTAATCTATTAGGCAACCACTCTACTAGTTATTATTACGTTGTTAACCTTTAACTTATATCACCTATATACCTAGCCTAATAACGAGCCTATTATAGTACTTACTATAAGGTTCCGTTACACTAGTAAGCTCTTTATAAAGCTAGGTAAGCTTGCTTAATAAGCCTAATAGACTAGTACGCCTTAACTAGAACAGCTTTTATTAAAATAGCTATAGCCGTAGCGTATTGTTGGAATTCCTTACTAATAAAGTTCCTACTAGCGTTGTAGGTAATATACTTAGGGGGTCTAACGTATATGTTAATCTAGCAGGTCCGTAAAATGTCCTAAGTGTATTTTATAGATATATTTTGCAACTAATAGGCGGCTTAATAGCGGGTTGCCTCGTTAATTATATATAATACTGGGCTGCTATTAATGTATATAATATCTATATACACTAAGTAGTTAAAATTAAGGTCTTTATAAAGAGTAAACTTAAATTGGCCTAGGGAACGTCTATATTTCTGGCAAAAGGAGCAGTATTTAGTTAGGTGGTTAATTGCCTTCCTATTAACGTTGTTATATCTAGAACGTTTAAGGACTCTATATAGCTTTTCGGCTAACGGGTGGCTAAAATAGCAGTATAGGCGGTGGATTTCCGTACTAGTAAGGTAGCACGGGTTATAATTAAAAGATTTCTAAATATAGGTCTATAAAGTCTCTCCCTATATAAGGAACGGGTGTCTAAATTGTTATATAATTAGTAGGGTAATATTCTTGCTTTTTAGGGCAGTTATAGGGCCAATTAGGGTATCCGTAATATTATTATAGTAAACCTATAGTCTATCTATATCCGCAAGGCAGAGTAGGAAAGGGGTGTCCGCTTTTACTATATGGAAGTTAACTAGGCTAATTGGAGTCTTAACTTTAACTAATCTAATTAATGCGGTTGGGTCCTTAAAATCGGACTCTATACCTATATGTGGTAAGGCCTATAAACCTACTAGTCTTTAGACTTAGTAGAGCTAACGTAGAGACGTTATACAGCTGCGGGTAGGAGGTCGTGGTGGTGGTCGAAATGTTATAGGGGGTAGTAAAAAGTTTTTATATAGAATGGTGAGATCTCAAAAACCACTACTAACGGTACCCCCTTTATAGTAGATAACTACCACACCCCTATTTAACCCTGTATAATCCTTGCGGATATAAGATGGAATCTAATATCCCTTAACCCCTAATTAAAAGCATTAATAACCTTATATTAATAAATAAATATATAATAAATGAATAAACAAATAAGCAAATATACGGCCCCTCCTAACCCCTAAGGCGATCGCCCGCGGAGTATGCGGTTACTCGCCATTTTTTACTGCCGTAATACTACCGCAGCCTAGATTGCGACCTACGGTTTTCCTTAGTCTCCTTTTAATAGAGTAGTGACCCTTAGAGAGGGCCTAGCTGGGGCCTAGGTATAAAAGATACCTAAATATAATATAATATATCCCGCTGTTAGTATTATAGTAGTTAGAACGGATAAATCCCCCTTACGCCTTTAATGGCTCTAGGGGGGGAGAGGTA
Organism: Cenococcum geophilum 1.58; assembly: GCF_001692895.1. Lineage (NCBI taxonomy): Eukaryota > Fungi > Ascomycota > Dothideomycetes > Gloniales > Gloniaceae > Cenococcum > Cenococcum geophilum. The sequence goes on from NW_027137583.1 coordinate 1,134,908, forward strand.
AGGCGTATATAGTAATAGTTAATAAGAGATAGCATATAGGGGACGGTTAAGATATAGGAGAAATAATAAGTACACGGCGATCGATTGGTAAGGCCTAGCTAGGACGTAGTAAACCCTAGCTTTAGATAAGCTAGAGAAGGAAGTAGTAGTTCCTAAGGAGTTTGAACATCTAAGGAGGATAGGATGTAGCTATAGGCCTATAGGGCCGCTGTTACGGACAGATATGGTAAATTAGGGTTTTTTATCCTACTAAGGTAGCTTATAGGGTTTTTCCTCCCCTAACCCAACTATAGGGTTTTCTTCCTATAAATATACAAGTTTTCCCCTATAATAAAGTAGTCTGCGTAGGCCACAAGGATCCGTATTAGACGTTAATCAAAGAACTACTACTACTACTACTACTAATTAATGCGGTTGAGCTAATGCTAAATTAGATATTTATGGCCCTAGTTTATATAGTATCGATGTCCGTATTATCCTTTATAGTGGTCTTATATATAAGGTATTGTCCGTAACCTATAGTAGACTTCTTAAAGGCACCTATATTAATTATAACGCTATAGAATTCTTTGGGGGTATAGCGTTCTATAGTAATATATGCAAATAGGTCCTATTTGCGGTCTATAATATCCGTAACGGGTTTAACAAGTATGCTTATAGGCCAGTTTTTGGGTGTAATTAAGTGTGTAAAGAAGCGGTTAGCTAATACGGTCGTAATATTAAAGGCTTAGCTGTCCGTAAAAGGTCTGAAAGTGGTTAGGAATATCTTTAAGGTCTCCTATTCCTAGGCGTTTAAGTTAAAGTTAATTATAAGGGCTTCTATTAACTTATTAGGAGGCTCTTCTACTTCCTTTCCTTTATATTCTAAAATAAACTAGTTAATACGGCTATTAAGTCTCTTTCTAGACTTATTATATTCTTCCTAGGTATATCTTATAAATTAATATCCTTTCTTACCGTATATAAAGCACTTCTAGCTGGTTCGTCTATAGGGGTATATTTTTGTATAGGAGTTGCTATAGGGGTTATAGGTGGGACTTAGTCGGTACGGGTGCTACTAGCAGTAGCGGCGGTCCGTAAAGTAGACGTCTAAGTCTATTTACAAATATTAAATATCCGTAATAAAGGCTTAAGTGCTGCCTAGTAGGTTTAAGACTTCGTACGTTATAATAGAGGAGCGTAGATTATTAATAAGGCCAGCTAAGGTGTCTATAGGCTTATAATAGGCGTATTTATAGGGCTTTATTTCCTAGTAGGCCGTAATAAGTTTATTATATAAGAAGTTATCTGTTTAAAGCTTAGCGTTAAGGCCGTACTATAGGTGCCGAAGGTCTTTAATAAGAATTTACAGGCACTCTATAGTCGATTTTTTAGTATTCTTGTTAATTACGGTCCGTAGCTTAGTTATATTCTATTAGGTAAGAATATTACACTTATATTCCAGTCCTTTAAAGTAGTTATATATAGCTTTATATAGCTTATTAAAGGGAACACTAAGGGGTTTGCTCTTAAGGTTAGTGTAGTAGTAGTTAAGTGCTAGGCCGCGTAGCATAGTAGAGTAGGCTTGGCTAAACTCCTGTTTAGGAATATTGGCCTTCTAATAGAGGTCTGTAAAGATGGTCAGTTTAAAGTTAAAGTTATTGTTTTTACTGCTATACTTAGATTTGTCGGTATAGAGCTTAGCTAGGTTAGCTAGCTCCTTACTATAGGTCTTTACTTAGGTGGTTTACGGATCTGTAACTTAAATAACAGAAGGGTTTTGGTCCGTATTTTGGTTTGCGGGGGTATTGTAGTCCATGGTTTGGGTTATAGGGGTATTACGGTCCGTAACTTAAGTACTAGGTATGCTTTAGCCCGTAAGATTAATTCTAAAACTACTTAGGTTTATAGGACGAATTTAGTTAAGTGGGTTAGGTATAAGGCTAGCGATCCCGTTAAGTTTAAAAGAAGTAAAGAGTTTTTTAGTAGCTTTGACCTAGTCTAGGATTTCCTCTTTAGCCCATTCCGTTTGGTTCTTCTTATATATTATATTATATAAAGACTATACAATAGTAACTCATTTGTTCCTTTTAACCTATATACCTTAGTGACGTAAAAGGGTTCGTAGGTTACGGATAGTAGTAGGGTTGTAGGCCTTAAAAATAACTTCCGTAAAGTCCGCAAAGTCTTCCTAGTATTGCTCCTATAGGTTGTCATTTATAAGCTTAAAATATTTATATTTAAGAACTTTAAATTTAATATAGTTAACTCCCTATCTTTACTTTTCTTAACCTTTATTAACTTGCTTACTTAGGTCTACTATACTATATAGTGTAGTATAGTACGTTGCGGGTAGGGAAGATCTTGTAATAGTCTATAAAGGCGGTTAATAGGTTTGTAACGGTTTATAGGAGGGTAGGGGATTTCCGTAAGGTCTTATAACGGTCCGTAAAGGCAATTAACGGGTCTATAACGGTTTATAGGAGGGTAGGGGGTTTAAGGTTTAAATGAGGTTAAGGATAGGGGGTTCTGTAAAGGTCTGTATTCGCGTTTATAAACTTCCGCTAAACTGTACTAAGACTTAAATAAGTATACAGAGTTAGTAATAGGTCTATAATCCCCAACTTTTAACCTTCTAGTAGGTTGTATTAGGATTTTAAACGGGTGGTCGCCGTTATATATATTGCTTGGGGGAGGTGTTAAGTAATTGCTAATCTGTGCGCGCTTACTAATTAGTGTTTGTATCAATTTAATAATATAAGGCGAGTTATATCTAGGGGCACGAAATGCGTATAGTATCGTATGCTCTTTTGGATTGTGGTAACTGTTAATTCTATTAAGGTAGACTACGTAGTCTATATACTGACGCGCCTCCCCCCTAATTAGTTAGTATGTAGGTAGTTAGTGCACCAAACGCGTAACTACGCGTTTAGTATACTACGTGCTGTAATTATATAGAAATACTTTTAGGATGGAATATCTAAAGAGGTTAAGGACTATATATTAAGGTGTAATATATGCTAAAGGATATAGATATTTAGGCATCGCCTATATAGCAAGTTATTAGTGCTTCCTATTCTATAGAGACCTATATTAAAATTAACAATGGATTTTATTATAGGCTTACCCCCTACTAAGATAAGAACTGAAGAGGTTGCTAATACTATCCTAGTAATCGTTAACAAGTATATAAAGTTTTTAGGATACTTCGCTATTATAATAACAATCACAGTAGTAGAACTGGTAGACCTATTTTTAGAATAGTGGCTCTTATTTAGTACGCTAAGGGGAATTGTGTTTAATAGAGGTACCGTATTTAATAGTGCATTTTGGTCTTTATTTTGTCTCTTATTAAAAATATAGTAAATGTTGGACTCATAAGGGGATATCACGTAGCTACAGTTCGTAGATAGTATAATGATTGCTTTATTCTTCTTAAAGAAAGGGGTGAGGAACTTAAGGTTCCTCACCACGCTAGTGCCGCACGTAACGGCAACTTGCTATACGTGACGGCAATATGCCTTATATAGTGACCATTTGCCTTTATTCCCAACACTGGTAACTCTTCTTTTATAGTTGCCATCTATATATATATACCGCTTAACTAGCGGAATAAAAATTAATCCTCTTTACTTACTATTGCCATTATAATATAAGTCTCGCTGTCCTAAAATTTGCCTCTTAGCACGTGGTGCTTTCTTACTTATAAGTTATGGGTAGGTATCTTATTAGTAGGGCCGCCAAGGCGCTAGCGATAAGCGAGCCAATAGCGATTTTCCATCCCGGGGATGGAAAATCCTAATTGGCTAGTTTAAGTTAGGGTCTGCAGAATCTAACCAATTAGACAACTTTAACTGCTAGTTAAAGTTCCTGGATATCTTAAGACTTTATATAACTAAGAAATTTCTAGGGACTCCCTTTTAACCTAACCTTTAACTCGTATACACAGAGTATTTGTGTTAACAAACGTCTCTAGTGCCTTGTTTAGGTTCGCCTTTATTATTATATCTGCCGGGTTATCTTAGCCATTAATCCATTAAATCTTAAAGAGTTTTTAACGCTTATAGGATTGCTAAAGTGCCATAATATTAATTATAAGGCGCTTCTCCTTTATAGTACCGAGCTTAACTAAACACTTATAGAGGGAAAATAAATTGGTATATATAATTATAGGGATAATAGGAAGTTTGAGTTAATCTATAATTATCTTTAGGGTAGTTCTAATTGTAATTGCTATATTAACTCCGCTAACTATTCTATATATCTCTAACGCCAAAACACTTCGGGTAACGCGCTTACTCTTAGTTAAGCTCTAATAAATAAGATTGCTATAGATTATAAAGTTATTCTCTCCAGTAAATTCGTTCGCGATAATAATCTTATATTCTAACTAGGAGCTAAAATCTTTATTATTTACGAACGATCTATTAATAAATATAAAGAGCTTAGCGGTAGGAAGATTAATAGACATATAGAGTAGTCCCCAATTAAGATATATTATTTGCCAAAAAAGGCGCTTATTTAGGGCAAGAATATTCTCCTTAGTTAGTTCCTAGTGTTAAGCGGCAACAGAGAGATTAAAGGAAGCCTTAGGCTAATAAATAGAAGTAATATAAGCTCCGCAGGCGCGTTACTCTACATATCCTTACTTTAGGGAATTAACGTTAATAACGTCAATCTTCTTACCTTAATCTTTCTGGCGTAAAGTAATGGAGTCCTTATTTAGGGAAAGGATACATCCATTAAAGAGTAATGGCGTTATTACATTAAGTCTTTCCTTTAGCTTTACTATAAGATTTGCCTTTACTAGCTTATCTTCCTTAAGAGCTAAGAATTAATTGTTTCCTAAGATAATTATATTATTAGTTTGCATGCTAATAATTCCAAATAGAGTTCCTATAGTTATAATAAGGAAGCAGGGATTAAATATAGAGGTAGTTATTAGAAGCTTCTCTTTATAATACTTACTATAGATAGCCCACTAATAAGTTCCTGCCTCTATAATTCTATATAGTGGCTTAAGTACAACTATAATTATATCTTCGGGATATTAGTGGCGAATTTACTCCGGAAGATATGCTAGTATTAAGCGCTAAAGGCGCATCTCTAATTAGGTATAGGCCTAAGTAATATTTTATAAATAAACTGCTATTCCGTTCTTTATTAAGGAGGGAACTAATATAATAATGACTTACTAACTAGCTCGTTAAATTATAGGGGATTGCGTAAGGATTGTCTCCTTGCTGTTATTGTTGTAGCCTTAGATAATAAGCCTTAATTTCTCAAATAGGGCGTTAGTAGCCTTACCCTTAATCTCGTTAACCATTCTTAACTTAAAGATACGAATTCCATTAAACTTAGTAGGGTTATACTTCTCGAATTTAAAGACTTCTCTTATAATAAGACTGTTAATTTCCTACTTATTAGATGCTTGGAAAGGAGCTCCTAAAGTTATAATACGACCTTCCTTTTAGAGCTATTTTACAAGCTTAAAGTCAGCCTTCTCTTTAGCTGTTATAAAGGCTATTAACAACTCAACTTTACTCTCTATAGCAGCAACAAATTACTCTTTAAAATTAATAAGATATTAGCGATTTCATAATCCCTTCGGGCGACCTCTACCGCGTCATAGTTGCGGCACGTCTACTACAATTGTATTAGGATTATAGTCGCCTTCTAGGGCATATTAATTATAGTTCTCCTCTAAGGCATCTTTTAGGGCATCTTTTAGGGTATCCTGTAAAGGCTTAGAACTATTATCTTTATAATAGGGCCTAATAATAGTTAAACGGAATTAAGTAGGTCTATAGGGCATCTAAAGAGTACAAGTTTAACTATTAATTGTAATAAGTTTATATGGGCTTAACTATCCTCCCTTTTTACACTATACCCATACTTCAGATTAGAGTAGCAGATTAAGCGTAGTTAAGGTATTTAGGCTATTTCTTATTCCTAGTATATTATTGACCTAGCGCGTAACATATAGACGTTATACCTCCTTTATTACTTTATAAATAGCCTTAGCTTATTACACAATAGAGGGAGATAGTGGAGAATTGTCAGTTATTTAAGGGTAGGCGCTAAAGACTAGCAACGTGGGTACAAGCCTATCTAGGCCAGCGGAATCGTTAACGGCCTTAACAGCCATCTATAAGATAATTTCTTTACTAGCGTCCTCTAGTTTTAAAAAAATAATCTTATATGCTCGGCGCAATAGCGTATAGTATCGCTCTACTTTTCTAATACTATTATGTGCCTTAATAGGGACTTCCTTAACCTTAATTGCCATTACTTTTACCTATTATCAAAACTCTACAAATAAGAAGTTCTTTCCTACGTTATAAATAATTTAATTAGGGGGTCCTAAGTAGACATTAATCTAGTATAACTAAAGGGTATCCCATACGTTCCTAGCTAATATATCCCTTAAGAAACGTGCGGCTTAGAAGGAAGTTAATAAGTTAACAGCTTAGAGGACTGGCTTACCGTTAAGATATATAATATTAATAATAATACAGAAGTTAAAGTTATAGTTATCTTTAAGGGTAAACTTAAATCGGCTAGGGGACTTCTGGTTTATTTAGTAGTAATAGCAGTACTTTATAAAATGCTTAATTGCCTTAACCTTAACTTTATAACCTACTCATTAAAGAACCCTAAGCAGTCAGTAAACGGATGGGTGGCTAAAACAACGGTGTAGTTAACGTAGCTCTAACTTAGTTAAGTGACTTTAAGTAACGCTCCTTTCTAGTTATTAAAGGAGCAACTAAGGGTGACCCCACTTACGTACAACGGGCACCTAATTGTCTCCCTAAATAAGCATATTCTTAAGGTTATTAAGCTTAACGCCTAATTTATCTATATCTTAGATATAGAATAGGAACGGGGTGTTTGCGGGAATAACGTAGAAGGTAATATATCCTAATAGGGTTTGGACCTTAATTGTGCCGAGAGAGATTATAGTACCCTTACTAAAGCGAATTATATATTAGCCTATCATTAATTGGTTAATTTAAATAGAGCTATTAAGCTACTAAAGAGCTCGAACTTAAGGTTCTCCTACTATAGATACTCCTGCGGCTCTAGTATCTAGCATAATACTATAGAAGACGTTCACCGAGTATCTGTCGTTAAAGGAGAACGCGGAATTTTCCTTTAGCTTATTAAAGATATCTAACTTTATAACAGAATGGAACGTAGATTGGTTATTAAGGATAGCGATAGTTTATATGCTATTTACCTTACCATACTTAGTAAAGTATTGGTCGGGAGAGTAGTCCTTAATATCCATATCCATAAGGAGCTATTCGGCCTTATTAACCTTATCCTTAAGGTCTTTTATGCCTTTATATTAGACTAGAAAGCTTTAGAAGTAGGCCGTAGTAACTTTACAATTTTTGACATTTCTTGCACTTTGTTGGAACTTGTTATATGCCTCCTTTCGCTCGTTAAAAGAGTGTCTATTTAACTAGCAATTTGGCTTCTTATAAATATAGCACTTCTTTTAACGGTTGTTCCGAAATGAACCTCCATAAGGACCTCCACAATTGCTTTATAGTTAACGTTAATTATACCCTTTACCGTATCCCCTACTCCGGCCACCATATGTTTAATTAGTCTAGTTATAATTATATTAGTTTAGAATCCCGGTTTAAATAGGGTTTCCGGTATAGAATTGTTAGGGTTCTTATATTTATATTGCAGTGCCTACAGCGGAGCGTAGTTTGGCATATACTCCTTTAAATATATTTATAGGTTTATATAGCGCTAAGTTGCACTTAAGAACGCTATGGCATGCTAAGATAACCTAGTCCCTTAAACTGTTCTTATTTTAATAGGTTTTAATAAGACCACGTTAGATTTTCTAGAGTTTATTAAAGAGTAGTTAAAGACACTCTAGGCGAGTCGTTGTTGGGTTAAAAGCGATAACTCTCTAGAATATAGTCTCTTGCTATTTAGACATATAGAGTTAGCGGTTCTTATTAGTTTTAAAGTAGGCTCTAGTAAGCTAAAGCATTATATTAAAGCTATAGTTTTTACCTGCGATATAGTCGTAATAGAACGTTGCTGCCTGTCCCTTTAATATAATAGAGAAAGCATAATAGAACTGGTGGCGTTAAATTCTAACCTTATTATAGCAGTTATAAAAGACCTATAGTTTTGCTCCAAGTATATTATATAATTCTCCTCCAAACTTCTTCTCTTTGTCTAAATATACCTTTATTAGATTCATAACTTCTTAAGATAGAGGCTTATCGGTTGGCTGGGATAGAGGAGTTAGAGGTAGTAAAGGTAGAGGAAGAGCACCTCTAGGTAGGAGAGTACTTTTAGGTGGGAGAGTAGCGTTCTAGGGGTTTTATTCTAAATTAAAGTTGCCTTTTAAAGAATATAGGTTAGTTTTAGGTTTCCGTAGTTAATGTATAATCTTAGCTTCTGTCTATACTAGTTCTTCTATACTAGTAAGAACGGCGTAAATATTACTAGCAATTAGGTTACTGTCCTCAGCAATATATACCCTATTCCTTTAGAGGGAGTCTCGAAAATCCTGAATAATATTAACATTACTAAGTGCCTAGGTATTGGCGGTCCATCCTATAAAATCCTCCCTAAAGTATTCCCATAACTGTAAATTGGTGTAGTAGCTATCTTAGTAGAATAGAATATGGTGTAGGAGAAAGCCGTTAACTTGTTTTACGGTATAGGTTATTGCATTAAAGGTAAATGCGTCCTAATCTTTATTAATAAGTTTCGCGTATATAGCTACCCCTAGTGGTAAGGAGTCTCTCTAGTTGTTTAGAGTGGCTATAGTTATGTCTTTAGAGGAAGGGAATATTGGTGGTATAGGGATTGTCGTTTGGTACGCGTTCGTGACGTATATTTACGATTATAGGGCTTAGGACTAGTTCTGGCCTTAAATCGCAAAGACTTATAAAGCGTATTGTTCTGCGTAATGGACGCAAGAATCCGTAATCTTAGAAAGGCTTAGGACCAGTTCTGGCCTTTAGATCCTTAGATTTATAGAAGAGTTCTATTTAAGGTTTAGGACCAGTTCTAACCTTAAAAGACAGCTTCCTTTAGCACGAGTAGCACTAGTATAGTGGCTTATCTCTTCTTGGTGGAATACCTAGCTGCTCTATAGTATAACAGTGAAGTTAACCACTAATTAGTGTTGGACTTACAAGGGGATATTACGTAGCTACGGTTCGTAGATAGTATAATAATTGCTTTATTCTTCTTAAAGAAAGGGGTAAGGAACTTAAGGTTCCTCACCACGCTAGTGCCGCGGCGGCACGTGATGGCAACTTGCCGCACGTAACGGCAACTTGCTATACGTGACGGCAATATGCCTTATATGGTGACCATTTGCCTTTATTCCCAACAGTAAAGGATAAGCATTACTTTTTACCCGTAAATAGACGGGCTAACAGAGCGTCTAAATACGTTATTAAAACACTACCTCCGCTACTATATTAATTATTAATAGGATAATTAGATATTGTGGTTAGCTTTAGCGTAGCATATATATAATATAAGTATCTATAGTAGTATAAACATGACCCCTTATAAAGTATTGTTTAGGGTAAAAGCAAATAACCCCTAGAATATTAAGGATATCGTTCCTAAAAAAGAGGCACTGGCGGCGTCCGAAAAAATTAAGTAAATAAGAATTCGTAAAGAGGAACTTAAAAAGCACCTGCTAGACGCCTAGGCCGTGTAAAAAAGGTACTATAATGAAAAATATATACTAAAAGAATTTAAGATAGGAGACGAAGTTTTATTGTTTATAAAAAATATCTAAATAAAACGCATTAAGAAGAAGCTAGATTACTAGTAGCTTAGACCCTTTAAGATAGTTAGGAAAACTAAAGAAAACTAAGCCTATAAATTGGAATTACTAAAATCTTATCTAATATATCCTATATTTTATATTTCCTTACTAGAGCTATACTAGAGAAGAGATAGTGCGGAACCGCCCCTACCTAGTAAAATTAATAGAGAACTAGAATGGAATATAGAAGACATTTTAGACTAAAGATGGCGCTAGAAGAAGCGCGAATTTTTAGTTCATTAGGAAGGATACTTTTAGGCGCATAATAGTTAGGAACCTAAGAAGTACCTTTAGCTAGAATATAATACCGCAATTAAAACCTTCTTAAGAACTAAAAGTAAAGATTTAAAAATGGTTCTGGATATGCTATAGGTAAAGCAATAGGGAAGACCCCATAAATTAAAACTATAGAATTAAGTATAGGTATTAAGAACGGAAACATTTCGCTATTATAATAGGGATTCTAGAATTCTATAAGAGGAAGCCTATAGGGATCTATAGGAGAACCATTAGGGATTATAGTAGTGCACTATATTTATATAGATTGTTACTAAAGCTTAGAATAAAGGCATCCCTAAAGTATAAAGTTAATTCCTAATAATAGGGCATTTTAGAGGCACCTAAGAAGCACCATATAAAGCTATTTTATAAGAAGAAGGAAAGGGCTAGGTAATAACTTAAATACTAGTAGCAGTAATAGGAGCCTCTTCTTCTATCTTAACGTTATTATTAACGGTATTATCAGCTCCTCCATCCTTAGAAGTATTAGTACTTCCACTAATATTCTTCTTAGAACGACGGGTACTAGAAGGACTAGCATAGATAGGAAACTAGTAAGGAGAACGTTTATTTTAACCTTTATCGCTATTTTTAGTATCCCTAGGTTCTAAATCGGCGTCTAAGTAGGGATTAGAGAGATGTTAGCTAAAGGAGTTAGTATAGTTCCTAAGTAAGTTACTAGAGAAACTTACCTAGTTAAAGTAGCCCGCGTAAGAGTATAAATGTTATTATTAATAAGGGTAAGCTATTTATATATACGCTCCTAGACACTATATATCCGAGATTATTATATCTCTATAGTAGTAGAAACTCTTATTAAATTAAAAAGTTTATAAATAAGGGAAGACACCTTCTATCCCCGCTTATTACTATTAGGATATTAGCAGAAATCTTAAATAGCGCGTTAGAGCCTATAAGTCTTATATATATAGACAGCGGGGATCTAGTATAATTAGCGAAATTTAGAATAGGATGGAATAGGAAATACTAGGATATAGGTCTTTCTCCTACTACAATAATAGAAGCACTTGGATTTATTTTTACTAGAGTAAGGCATCTTATAGATATAGGAAGAATCCTGCGTAAAAGTATAAACGTAGCGATAATAGCATTTTAGGGAAACTGCTATAGGAGTAATAGACGCTGTCTAGGGCGTTATTAGGAGAGAAATAATACTGCTACCGGTCTAGGGACGCGTAGAAGGACTATAAGCCATTATAAGAGAATACTTTAAGAAGTTAGCATCGTTATAAGAGATAAGGTAGGGATCCTATTGCTTATAAACGCGTTAAGAAAAGATAATAAGGTAGTAATAAAAGTATAGCTAGAGATACAGAAGCTAAAAGGCGAGATATAATAAAAACAGCCTATTTAAGAATGAGACGAATAGTATTGTTAATAGAAGGACGAGTAAGAGACAACGACTTATAAATAAAAAGAAATTAAAATAAAAGACGTTATTATTAAAGCCTATTTAGGTAAATGGGGATAGTAGTTAGTTAACGCGTNNNACNAGANAACCTTTANATCNATTTATAACAAATTCCNAAAATTAGAGAGGTAAATCCCACTAAANTTTTATTACTATTATTAAAATCCTATTATAAAAGCACTATAAGGAGCTAGGGTGGAAGAAGAGCAGAGAAATAAAAAATAAAGTAAAGTTCCGCGCTAGTAAAGAGCTAGTAATAAGTCGCATTATAGAGTACCTTTCTATTAAGGGTTTCCTTAGTGGTTTTAGCCGGAACTCTATAAAAGCTTAGTAAAGGTAAAGTCTTAGAGGACTAAGACCCTAAAAGGGGAGGTAATTATAATAGAATTCCCTAGGAGGTATATATCCGATAAGACGGTAAAAGGTTTTATCTATATCCTATTTATATTCTAGAAGATATAATTAGATAGGTTAGGGGCGAAAGGTTTTACTAGTATCTTAAAAGAAATATATAGGAAGCTGGTTCCCCTTTAGAGAAGAATTAACAATTAGTTTCTAAATAGAAGTAGTTAAAAGCAATTGTTATTACAAACGCTTTAAGTACGATGTTATAACTACTTGGGGAAGAGTCGGAAGAAGCTAGTTAGTTAATTTAGGCACGGTCTAGGATAGAGCCAATAGAACTATATAACGAGGAATAGTAACTAAGGTTATATAATATACTACGTATTAAACAAGAGGAATAAAATGAATTTACGTACCTTATATATAAGACGTATATTATATATAAGAAGGATTTTATAGAAGTACGGTTATATATTTAAGGACCTTTAATCCCTACCTAGATAGTTCCTTCCTTGTAGTAATTCTTAGAATATAATTAAAGTTAATCTATTAGGCAACTACTCCACTAGTTATTATTACGTTGTTAACTTTAATTTATATTACCTATACACCTAGCCTAATAATAAGCCCATCGTAGTTCCTGCTATAAGGTTCCGTTATATAATTACTACCTAGTTACGGTATTAAATATAGAAAGTTAAATAATATGCTACTAAAAGCAGCCACTATAACGCTATTGACGGCAGCAACTACTTTAAGGTTAGGTGACACTAGTATAGCAGATACTAACTTATAGTAACCTATAACAGTCGGATAACTATAAGAGGTAATTAATTAGTTAATAGCTAATAATATAGTGTTAGAAGAAAGGGTTAATAGGATTAGAGCAGTAAAGGTTAAGTTACTATTAATTAAGAGGTACTTAGGAGAAAGATTAAAGCTTAAGGGGTTTCTTACCCAAATGTACTTTAAGGTTACGTAGGAAGGGGTAAAGTTACCAATACCTATAGATCGAATAGCCTACGCAGGACTATTCCTATTAGGAAGAGCACTTAAGTAGTTTAAGCCTTACCTTATAGAAATATAAATAAATGGAATAACAACCACCAATTAGGAGGTGCGATTTATATTCTTAAGCTAGGAAGGATTCGCAGAGCGACTTATATAGATGTTTAGAAACCTAGAGGTAGTAATTACGGCGGAAAGAAAACTCCAAGATATTACGTAACAAACTTTAGTAATTAAGTACACTATATAGTTCCAGACGTTAGTAATATAAGTTAAGTAAAATAATAAGGCGCTTATAGCACAGTATAAGCAAGGACTTAAGGCTAAAGTCTAGGACGTAATTATTTTAATAAAAGATGCGGATACCCTATAGGATTTAATAGATTAAGCGATTAAGATTAATAATTAGATCTACTAAAGGGAACAGGTTAAGAGAGGTTAGGATAGAGTTCTATAGTTATATAAGACGCAAAGTACATAACGACTAAAGCTAAGTTAGAAACTATGGTATAGCGTAGAGCTAATAGACCTAAGCGGTACTAAAGAAGCCTATAAAAGATAGAGTAAGAAACTATAAAAACCTAGAGGTTAAGGATCTAGTAATCCTAGGACTAAGGAGTAAAGGCTAAACTAGGGATCTTAGTAGCAGAAGACGTTTAGGCGGACTTTACAGCAAAGTTAATGGTTTAAAGACGGAGCTTATATAAATTATAGGAAACAAGGTTATTTTATAAGGGATTATAAAGATAGTTAGAGTTATTATGCAATAAAGGGAACCTAACTAATAGTAGAAGACATATATATATAGAGGGACAATAGTATACTACGAGGAATAAAAGAGTATGCAATTAGAAGTTTTATATTTTGCTATAATAACGCATACCGAATTTATAAAGACGCTAAGTATGTTATAAGCTATTAGCTATAGGAGCTAAAATCTATAGAGTATAGAGGAACTAATAAACCAGTTTGTAGATCGGATATTAAGGATAATAACTTTAACATAGGCGAAATATTTTATAACGATAAGGTAATAAAGGCGGCTTATTAGGAGTATATAGACCTTAGAGATATTATATAAGAGGTAGAGGATAATTCTACTATAGAATAGGGAACATTAGTAGGGATTAAGACCCTACTAGATACGATATCTATCGCTTCGCAAGACGTAAAAGAAGTAGGATAGCGAACCACTTTAGCACTTAATAAAGGCAAAAGGCCAAAGGCTTAAGATTCTTAAAATAAGATAAGAGACGACTAAGATTCTTAAGATGAGATAAGGTATACCTAAGGACCTATAATAGACGAAAACCGATAGAGTAGGGTAGCAGCTTAGTTTAAAAATATATAAATAAGCTTGGGATAGAGTTTCCCATAGGTATAAGACTCTTAAGATAAGATAAGTGAGATTTAAGACTCTTAAGATGAGATAAGAACACCTAAGCCTAGTTAGACTAAGGTAGGAGTAAAGCTTAAGTTAGAAGCAAGCCTAGGATTAAGAATCCTATAGAACTAAGATTTTAAGACACAAATAAGGACTATTAACGAGATTAGAGAATCTATAGTATAAATAGTAACTAGATTAAGAGACAGATATATAGACCTAGAAGACTTACTAGGAGAACGTAGTGTTCGGCCTAAAGATTAAAAAGTTAATACTAAGATTAAGAAGTAAGACGACTTTAAGGATCTAAGCGCGAGATATAAACTAAAAGAAACTATAGAGGAATTTAGATAAAGAATTATCGCATAGCAAGAATAGAAACTAGATAAAAGATCTAGTATATTAGGACATATAAAGGACAGAGCGCTAGTATAAAGAATTACTAATAGGCCTAGGGTAGGCACACTAAGAGCTAAGTAGCTTACTAAACTGAAAAATAAAGAGGATTTAGGGATTTTAACTAGGTTTAAGGAGAGATATACTAAAGGCTATTACGATATAGTAATGAGAAGATACTTCCTTATGGACAAGCCGTATACACTTTAGTAGCTATACTAAAAGTGGTATAGGCAGCGACATAATGACAAGTGGGAAGATTTCTATATATAGTTGGATAAAAAAAGTTATCTAAGACCACCTAATTACGGAGAAGGCTATAAATTATATTAAAGGAGCCTTAATTATAATATTAAAGGATCTAGAGGAGCGTTTAGAGGACTAGAGAAGTAAAAGATATATCTTAGTACCTGCGAATAAAGTTATAACGTTTAGATTAATACGAGAGAGGTTTAAACTTAAGGATAAAGATAAGCTAAGAGTTAACCTAAGACACTAAGTATATTATATATTAGCATGGATTATATATATAGATAATGCGTATAATATATATAGAGTACCAAAAGAAAAGTATAAAAAGTACCCTATAAGAATATATTAGTTAGCAGAAGAATAAAGATATAGAAACGCTAAGTATATATATAGTTAGCATCTAGTAGAAGTCTAGGAGTTAGGAGACTTAATACTTTAGCTAGGAAGATTCCTTATGGAAGAATGCCTAGACGGATAATAGTAATGGGAATGTATAGAGAATACGTATCTATGGTATATTAAAGATAAAAAGCGAACTAAGTATTAGCCTAAGTTAGACTAAGTATAAATAAAATTAAGTAGCTAATAGTTGGGAAAAGTAGAGGCCTATAGAACTAGAGGGAGCTAGTAGTAGAGCCTTAGACCCTTAAAGGAATTTAAGGATAACACCTAAATTTATAAGTTAAGTGGCAAGATTAACAGTTTAAGGTATTAATAGATAGTAGAGCGATAAGAAACCATATCTCGCTAATAGCAGTTAAAAGGATGGGTTTACTATATAGGAAAAAGGAGTACCCTTACCTATTAGTGACAATTTTAGGAGATCTAATAACCTATAGAGGAGGGATTATTAATCTTAAAATAGGACCTATTTAGTTAACCATTAAAGGGAGATAAATTGAGATGTCTTTTAATATATTACCATTAGGGAATAATAAGGCAGTACTAGGAATGCCTTAGTTACAGGAATACAATCTAAAGATTGATTAGATTATAGGTTAGGTTAATATTAAGGATACTTAACGCCGTAAGATATAATAATAAGCTAAGTTAATATAGTACTAAGTTAGAGTGATATACAAGGAGACTAAGCGAGGCTTAAGTTACGTACTAAAGAGATACTATAAGTATAGCAAGAAACTATAGTTACCTAAAAGTGAGAAGCTGTTAGAGTATATAGTATAGGACTATAAGATAGAATTAGAACTAGAAATAAGTCTAAGGTTCTTTCTAATCTATAAGCTTACCGAAGAAGAAGGTAGAGCATTAAAAGAGTTTATTTAGGAAAACCTACAAAAGGGATATATTAGACTATCGCAGTTATTAGCGGGTTATTTAGTACTATTTATACTAAAGAAAAATGGCAAGCTAAGGCTGTGTATCAACTATAGGCAGTTAAACAGCATTACTAGGAAGGATAGGTATCCTTTACCCTTAATTAGCGAAATCTAAGATAGGATAGGCAATGCGTAAATCTTTATAAAGATAGATCTAAGATAGGCGTACTATTAGATTAGAATTAAGGAAGGCGATAAATAGAAGGCAGCTTTTAGGTTAAAGGAAGGACTGTATAAACTATTAGTTATACAATTTAGGCTTATAAACGTACTAGTAATGTTCTAAAAGCGTATTAATAATGTATTAGGAGAATACTTAGATGAATTTATTATAGTATACCTTAATAATATTATTATCTACTTAATAACTAAGGAAGAATATAGGGAACACGTTAAATGGGTCTTAAAGAAACTATAGGAAGAATAGATACTAGTAGCAATTAAGAAATATAAGTTCTTTACTAGGAAGACCGATTTTATTAAATTTATTATTAAACTAGGCCAACTTAGCATAGATCTAAAGAAAATTAAGGCTATAGTGAATTAGTAAGAACTAGAGAATATTACGCAGTTAAGATTATTTCTAGGGTTTTGCAATTACTGTAGAAGGTTTATAGCGCAGTAGTTAAAGGATATTAAACTATTTACGCGATTAATAAAGAAAGAGGAACTATAGGTATGGGGAGAGAAATAGTAAGAACTCTTTAAGAAAGTTAAAGAGTTATTTACCTAGGAACCAGTTTTAAAAATCTATTAACTAGGTCTAGAGATAGTTGTAGAAATAAACGCATTAGACTATATACTAGGGGCGTACTTTATATAAAGGTATTAAGATGGATGGCACCTAGTGGCATATTATAGTTAAAAGATAATACTACTAGAGTTAAACTATAATATCTATAACAAGGAGTTATTAGGTATAGTTACAGCACTAAAGAAATAAAGAGCATTCTTGTAAGGTATAGAGAAACTATTTATAGTTAAGACGGATTATAAGAACCTAATAGGATTCCTAATAATAAAGGAGCTTAACTAAAGATAGGTTAGATAGGCGGAGATGCTTATAGAATACCATTTCGAGATTTAGTATACTAAGGGTACAGATAATACGCGGGTAGATACTCTAAGCCGTAAAGCTAAACTATAGAACGATAAGAAGCCATTAGGGGCTTTACTACGAAAAGATATAGATAGATTAATTAGATATAATTATCCAAAGATTATAGCAACTTAAGAAGAACTAGAAAGGATTTATAAGTTACTAAAGAGCTTTTAGGTATAAAGAATCCTAAAGGTATAACTAGAGGATCTATAGATAGATATATACGAGAGTTAAGAAGCGAAGTATATCCTAAGAAGTATAGCAGAGTAGTTTATGGAAGATTTCTATAAAGGATTAACTTAAGGACATAATAGAGCTAAGGGCTTAGTATTAAGACTCTAGAAGGAGTATATTATTAATAAAATTTAGGGCTTAACGCGAAAAGTTATAAAGGAATATCTAGATTGCTAAAGGAATAAACTAATAAGGTATAAGCTATATGGAGGGCTATAACCTATTAAAATACTAGAGAGNCTATAGGAAGTCATATTATAGGACTTTATTATTAAGTTACTAAAGTTAAGAGATCTTATTACCGGATAAGATTATAATATAATCTTAGTAATAATAGACAAGCTTATAAAGTAGGGATACTTTATAGCGTGTATAGAAGAGATATTAGCAGAAGATATTGCTAGAATCTATATTAAAGAAGTATTTATAAAATATAGAGTACTAAGTAAGATTATATTGGATAGAGACCTAAGATTCGTAGCAGTATTCTAGAAGGTATTCTTAGTAGAGTAAGGAGTTAGAGCAGCAACTTTTACCGTATATTATCCGTAGACAAACGGTTAAATAAAAAGACTAAATTATATACTAGAATAGTATCTAAGACACTATATTAATTACGTATAGAATAATTGGGTATTACTATTACTAGTTATATAGTTTATATATAATATAATACTATAAGAAGGAATAAGTATATTACTATTTAAGGCGAATTATGGATATAAGCTAAGAATATCGTTATTATTACGGTAAGCGAAGAAGACAAGTAGTACAGCTAAAGAAAGAATAAAGATATTAATAAATCTTTATATAGACCTTATAGAATTAGTAAAAAAAGTATAAGAGAGAATAAAAAAGTATTATAATACTAAGAGATCTAAGGGACTAGATCTTAAGGAGGGAGATAAAGTATAGCTACTATACAAAAATTTTAAGAGTTAACGACTAAGCAAGAAGTTAGACTATATTAGACTAAGACCTTTTAAAATTAAGTAGAGGATTTCACTAGTTACGTTTAAGTTAAACCTACTAGCTAAAATAAAGATCTACCCTATATAGTATATTGCAATGCTAGAGCCAGTATATAGGAATATTAAGCCACTAGTTTATAAAGTAGACATATATAGAGGATAAGAGGAAGATAAATAGCAAGTTTTAAAGATTGTTAACTATAAGGATATTAACAATAAAATATAGTATAAGGTAAAGTGGATAGGCTATATTAAGACTACCTAGGAACTACTAGAGAATTTAAAAAATGCTATAGAAAAGGTATAGAAGTATTAGAAGAGATTAGGTTAGATAGTATTAATAAAAAAGGTTTGCTAAAGAATAAGTTACCTAAGGGGGATCTAAGAAAAGTAGTTGCCGAGCTACTTAGATCTATTTCCTTCTCTATTAGAGGAGAATCCGTTTTTTTATTACCAAGTTCCTGTAAACCTTATTTTATAAGTTTCCACTTCTTAAAATAAACCTTCTTATATACCTTCTTAAGATAAAGTAAATAGGTAAACGCCGCGATATAAGTATCTAAGGCCTTTTATTCCGCGTTTTAAGAATGTTCTAATTTAGTAAGGGCTTAAGACAGTTTACTATCTAGCTATATAGCAGTAGATTAAATATAAAACCCTAAGATAAATTAATTAGGGAACTAGATGGCTATTAAGAGTAATAGGTTGTATATATTTAGCATTAAATATAGAGCGAACGTTATAGGACGAACGAATATTTGCTTTAGTGCACTCTAAGTAAGAGGACGGTTGTTACGAAGATGGGTTTACCAACGTAATATAAACCAACCCCTTTTTTAAACAGCGAGAATACGGAGATGGTATAATCTTACTAAGAGACAATATCGCAGCAACAGTGCGAGCACGACGTTGGACGTATAAAGAAGAAGAAATTGCTTTAGATATAATAAGCAATGATATTAACTAAATTAATTAGATGGATATTACACCTCTAGTAAACAACTTAGAGATATTAGGAATCTTTAAGGACAAAGATAAAAAAGAGGGAGATAGTATTATAGACGCTTTAAATATAATATTATAACTACTTAGGGAAGAGTTAGAAGAAGCTATTTAGTTAATTTAGGCACGGTTTAGGATAGAGCCAATAGAACTATATAACGAGGAATGGTAACTAAGGTTATATAATATGCTATATATTAAATAAGAGAAACAAAAGGAACTTACGTACCTTATATATAAGACGTATATTACGTATAAGAAGGATTTTATAGAAGTATGGTTGTATATTTAAGGACCCTTAGTCCCTACCTAGATAGTTCCTTCCTTATAGTAATTCTTAGAATATAATTGGAGTTAATCTATTAGGCAACCACTCCACTAGTTATTATTACGTTATTAACTTTAATTTGCATTACCTATACACCTAGCCTAATAACGAGCCTATTGTAGTTCCTACTACAAGGTTCCGTTACAATTGTCCTTTAATATATAAAAACTCATTCTACCTTTTACTTACCTTTAACGTACCTTTGACTTACCTTTTACTTACCGGTGACACTGTTAATTAGATAATTATACGTTCTGGTTAAACTAGCCTCTTATAAATCCTAACTACTTATATAACATAGTTCTTAAGATAAGTCTCCTTAATTTATAAATATACTTATACGGCAATAAAGGAAGAAAAGGCTTATATAAAGAAACGCTACTTTTATAAATACTGTCCTCCTTAAGACCTAAAAGGACAATATTCCTTAACTATTAAATTATAAGGCTATCTTAAAAAATATTATATTAAATAGAATTTAGTAGAGAACTAGGAGCGTATAACAGTAAAAGATTAGGGGGAGAGATCTCTTTTAGAACTATATTAAAAGCTTTTAGTAAGAGGAGATGTTTAAGGTCTTAAGGGTAAGGTTCTAAAGTATATAGTACATTATACTGTAAAGCAAGTACTTCTAGATCTAATTATTATATAACGGCTTCCCTTCTTATATATAAAATGGCTAGAGTTTTATACTTTTATAAAAGCATTAAATTAAGAAGTATCCTTAATTATCCCTATATACTATTTAATAATTATAGCCTAGATTCTTAAATACTTTACTAAGAGTCAAGATATTGTATAAAAAGTACTTTAATTTATAAAAATTAATATTTACCTTACTATGGATATCTAGGCCTTTCTAAGTTATTCCCTTTTTCTTGGAATTTATACTAGCTTTATTAATATCTAGGATAAATACCGGAACCCCTTAATTGCCCTTTATACGGTATCTAGTTAAAATAGTATAGATTAATAGAAGGCGCTTTGTCCAGTTCTTATTAAGTATAGCATTAAAATAAAAATTAAAGCTCTTATTAGCGATAATACTGGACTAAATAATATTCTCTATCGTATAATTAGCTAATGGCTTAGCCTTAAGTATAAAATTAACTAGATTATAATATATTTAAAGAATTTGCTATTAGTAGCATGTTATTAATCTTAATATTTAAGCCTTTCTATTTAGTTTAAAAAGGATAAGGAATAAGAAAAGAAAAAGAAAAAGAAGAAGAAGTTATACAATAAGTACTACCGCTAGTTAAAAAAAAGAAAAAGAAGGATATAGAATTAGAGCTAGCATTAGACAAAAAGTGTAAAAAAGGTTAAAATATTTAAAATATTATTGGGTTAATAGGAAAGTTTTATAACTATATCGTTTATATTTATAGCTTAGCTAACTATAAAACATAATTTATTAAACATACTAGTAAAATAGTTCCTCTTAATAACCGTATAAGATAGAATAGCTAGTTTCTTATGCTATATATAGCTCTAAAGGATAAGGTAAAGGCTAGGCTTTAACTCTAGTAAATAGTCCTAAACCTCTAGACCCGAGGGCCTAGGGGGGCTTTCTACAAGCAGTTGGCTTTGCCACCACCAATAGCACGGGGAGTTTTACCAGTTCTTTTGGATATCTTATAATAGATTATTAGCCTAAGTACCAGTCCGCCCCCCAGCGGTCCGTATAAGAGTTTCCTCCTAGAGTTGGTACGCCTTCGCACGGCTTAGGAGCCTTCCATAGCCTCTAGTTTTACGCTTCTCTTTATTGTTTTCGCCAGCGCGGGCATAAGCTGCCATTTGCAGGGGTCGCAACTCCCATCTTACGCGCCTACTGGCGTAGTCCTACGAGGGCGTCGTGGCTGCATCCTGCAATATAGTAAGCCTTAGGTGCACCTTCTACGGTTAAGGCCTAGCCAAAACCTCTCCCGCCTAAGTAACTCCTGTTTGCTCCTTAAGCGTACCTCACCGGCGCACTGCCCTAGCGAGCAGTCCCGTCTGTTGGTACACCGACACGCGCATCCGTTCTCTCGAGCCGCGTAGTAGTCTCTCCGGCTAGGACGTGATCCTACCTACCTACCAGGTGCACTAGGGGTCAGAGCCTAGCTAAGGGGTGAGATCCCTAGAGCCAGCAGTGGCTACTACGCACTACGCCCCGCAACTACTCTGGGTGGTCGTTTCGCGTTGCCTGTAGGAGTCTCCTCATGACAGGCCGACCGTGTCTTGCAGGAGGGGGCCATAGAGACGCCAGGTCCCGTGCCAGGCAACCTGCTCCCCCCTCTCCTACTAACCAAGCTTGTGTCCCCCCTGCCTATAAGCTGGCCTGTGTCTCTAACTGTCGAGTCCTCGTCCGACTGGCCTGTGTTTCCCCTACAGCCTCCCCTATATGTATATGCATGCATATGCGTATGCGTCAGGTCGCGTGCACCACGCCTATTAAGACCCTCCTGTGAGTCGCCTGTGAGTCGACCAAGTCGAACGCCATGGGGCCGTCGAAGCTGGCCTGTGTTTCCGCTACCTAGAGCTTTGCCCGTGTTTCCACCTCGTTAAGCCGTCTGGTCGCCGTCGCATCGCTGTCGCATCGCAATCGCGTCGTTGTCGCATCGCAATCGCGTCACTGTCGCGTCGCTGTTGACCAGGTCGCGCGCACCAAGCCTATTAAGACCCTCTTCTGAGTCACCTGGGTGTACCGGATACCAGATAGGCCCTCGTAGAGGGGCCTTAACGAGTTCTCTAGGTAGGGCCTTAACAAGTTCTTCGCGGTGGCCTTGGGCCTTAACAAGTTTCGTACAAGGTGCCTGCGACGCGTTAACCTTAACAAGTTCTTATAAAAAAGGGGTTCCCTATGCCCTCGTCGCGTTCCCTTTGCGATCTCAGAGCTAGTGCAAGCCCAAGGGTGTCCTGTCGTACGACAGTGGTGAGTACTTCCTTTCTTGTCAGAATTCCGACGATTAACTCGGGGTTCAGGCGTGCTTGTTCGCAAAAGACAACGGCTCAGCTCTAGACTTTTGATGAGGATAATTGCGCTTGCTGATATGGTGTATTTCGGCGATTGACTCGGACATCTAGGTGTACTCGTTTGAAAAGGACAATGGCTCAGCTCTCGACTTTTGAAGAGGATAATCTCGCTCATTGATACTGCCTAACACATTCTAGTGGGTCATTATTTTCCAGCTTTTCGCGCTTTGGTTCTCTCTATCTTCCTTCTTATCTCAGTAAGCGACTCAGCCGGCAATTGAGACAGTAAATCTCGCTAGTACTTAACTAGTGTACTTTACAGACGAATTAGGGCTAGTTAGGATTAATCAACAAAGCTGTCTCAATTGCCGTCTGAGAGCCTTTGGTGCAAAAATATAAGAGGGTCGATTCAAGACTGAAATCTTCTTTTACCTTTTTTAATGCCCTACTTCCACCTTAAATAACGTACTTTTAAAAATCTAATCGATTATATAACTAAAGCTACTTTTTAAGAATATTTATATAAAAACCCTATAGAATAAAAGTAAGTTGTTAAAATTATCCCTTATCACGTTAAAATTGGTCCTCATGTTATCGATAAGAGCCCGCCAATCAAATCAGCCGAATTTGATGGTCGTGCTCGGAAATATACGACGTTCGCGCACGGGCCATGAACTCTGAGGACCTTAACGTGATAAGGGATAGGTAGAAAAACGTCGTTGATCAGGCTTGGGTCGACTCGTTGACTTAAAATCTCGCCTGGAGCCTCGCCTAGAGCCTCGCCAGAGCCTCACGGGCGCAATTTTGTCGCAAAATCTACCTAAATTTTACCTACAGTGATGTGCACGACCAGCTTCCACCCCCCCCTTTGGCGAGGGCTCCAAAATTTTAAATTCGGTACGCGCATCCAATCTCGCTTGGTTGCCACCAACTGTACATAGCAATTGTAGCGAACGGCTGTGGCTACGAGCAAGGGCTGTTTTGGTTGCCATAGAGAATTATTTTGGTTGGCCGGGAGAATTGAACTTGCTTGACGACGCTCCCCCGACGTACGTTTCCTCAACGTACGCTCCCTCTTTTTCTTATGCCTCTGCTAAAACGCAAATACAACGCTGTCTCTGCAATTGCCGATAAAATTTGGCAATATTGTATGGGTGGGAACCTTACAATATTAACGAAGATCACCACATTATAGAAGCAAAGTTCTTGTAGCCAAGCATACGGCTTCGCTACAATTACTATGTACAGTTGGTGGCAACCAGGCGAGATTGGATGCGCGTACCGAATTTAAAATTTTGGAGCCCTCGCCAAAGGGGGGGGTGGCAGAGACCGGGAGGTTCGGTGTCCCCCCCCCCGTGCGCGCAGCAGCGATGGCATCTAATTTCGCTTAAGACTCGCCTAAATTAGTATGTAGAGCTAGCAGAATTGGATGCAGTGGCCGCTACAGGGTTGTGTACGGCCAGCTTCACCCCCCCCTTTAGCGAGCGCTGTGAGATTTCAAATTCGGTACTCGCATCCAATCTCGCTCAATTGCCACCAGCTGTACATAGTAATTGTAGCGAAGCCGTATGCTTGGCTGCAACAACTTTACTTCTAGCGATCGGCCTTCTTCCGCAGTGNCGTGATCTTTATCAATATCGTAAGGTTCCCACCCATACAATATTGCTAAATTTCAGCAGCAGTTGCAGAGACTGCGTTGAATTTGCGTTTTGGCGGAGGCGTAGGCAAAAAAGGGAGAAAGAGGAAGCGTACGTCAGGCAAGTTCTAAATTGTTTTGATTTAATTCTCCTAGCCAACAAGAATAATTCTCCAGGGCAACCAAAAAGGTCCTTGCGTGCAGCCACAGCCGTTCGCTACAATTACTATGTACAGCTGGTGGCAATTGAGCGAGATTGGATGCGAGTACCGAATTTGAAATCTCACAGCGCTCGCTAAAAGGGGGGGGGTGAAGCTGGCCGTACACAACCCTGTAGGAGGAGGGCCTCCTTGCACTTTGAAGCTATTCGCAACTTCTCTTTCTTACCAATATCGTGATATTTGCTCTAGACTGTGGTGTAGCTTTCGTCGTCGCCTCTGTTAAATATGGCGCCCAATATACGCAAATGGCAATACGTCTTTTTGGAAATCCTTATTAACGCTAGCGCCACTAATTAATAGTGTAGCGTTTAGGCCAAGTGCTCTTATAGAGCTGTTTAACGAATTTGGCGGAAACTAGAGAGGTATAGAAGGACGAGGCTTGGTTGTATATACTTCGGCCTAAAGAGGACGTTAAGCTCTTAGATAATTATTATATTACTCTACTAACTTAAAGAAGTACTAAATTTATATCTAGATAAGATGGCTTAGTATATATATAATAGTTTTAGAATTATAGTAAGCCTATAGATAATTGCTATAGAGCTAAGAGTTATTAGCTAGAGTAGGAAGCTAGTAAGCTACATTCTAAATATATAGATAAGGAAATAACTTACTTATATATAAGGCTTATTACGTTGCTTTAGAGCGTAGTTAGAAGGACCGTAATTAATACTAGGCTAATATCTTATAGTTTACTATTAAGTAACTTATCTTTATAGACGAATCTAGCGTTAACTTAAAGACGGGTATATAAAAGTTAGCTTAGGCGCTAGTAGGCACGACGCCAATCCTATATACTCTATATAATCGCAGCAAGCAGTAGGTTAATATTCTACCTACGTATACTATTAACGGTATACTAGTATTATTAGTATATAGCGGCTTAACAAACGCGGAAGGATATAACTACTAGATTAAACACTACTTTCTACTTTATTATAATCCTTATCTAGCTTTAAGGTTAGTAGTTATTATAGATAATATAAGCTTCTACTACTTAGGATAGATTAGGTCTCTTTTTACTAAGTGTAATATAGTGCTTATCTATCTACCTATATATTCACCTAATTTAAATCTAATTAAGGAGTTTTTTGGTAAGCTAAAGAAGTATATTTAACAATATTTTGGGTTATAGAGGAGTAAGCTAGAGCTCTAGGGTAATAAGTTTAAAGACTTCCTATAGTGGTATATAGATACTATAGGTAGAAGGAGTAATAACGTTAAAGCTTACTTTAGCTATAGCAGGTATATATAAGGAAGGATTAATAGAAGAGTTAGTAAGTTGTTAAATCTAAATTAAGCCTTATAATCCTTAGCGTGGTATTTTTTTTTTTAGTAGAAGTTAGACGTTACCTTAGTTGGTTTAGTATATTATAGAACTCGAACATCTTTTATAAGCCGCTACAGCAGCAAAACACGCCTACCACCTACCCAATAAAGAAATAACTATCTCCAATCAAATCTACGGCATATTATGCCCTAGAACCAATATATACAGCACAGCCGGAAAGCCTGCGCGACCCTAGGGGGTCGCAGCAGACTCAAAGGGGAGGCGCCGCATAGGAAAACGCGACACAACAATAAACATAATAAAGGGCGATACAACCACAACAACCAAAGGACACTAACTAGAAATGGCAGAAACTTATAGACATCCTAAAAGACATTAAGGAAAATCTAGGGAAGGGAGAAGATAAACACCCACGCGCAGGGGTAGCGCGTGCGGCTTAAAAAGCAGGCCAAATCGCCTAGGAACTCTAGATAAAGCATAATAGGAACTAGAATATAGTAGAGGATAGGCTTAGGCGCATTAAAGACGCTATAAAAGAGTAGAAACTACTAATAACGCAAGCAGCAAAACTATTATAGGCTAATATCGTAGTAGGCGCCTAACCGGCGACCCTCCTTCGCCTACCTAGTGTAGCACCAGTAAGAGCTATAGTTAGGGTTTATACACCAATAGCAGCAGGAACGGACCCGGAATAGATCCTTATATTAATTAAAGTACATATACCAAAGGCAGTAGCAGTAAGGGTTCTACGCAGTAGCGACGTAGAGGTTATACTTCCTAATTAGGAGGCAAAGGACCAGACCCTTACCTAGGGAGACACCCCTAAGTGTAAGATTCTCCGCCAGGATTTCCCAGTTAAAATAATTGGGGTACCTCTTACTACATAAGTAGAAAGTGGGAAAGGCGCTATAAATATATAGATTATTTAAAGGATTACGGAGGCTACTAAAAAACTAGTCCTAGGGATTACTATAACCAGAATCGCATAGCTATATAAAAAAGAGCGTATAATATATATAGGGGAGATACCGGGGCCTTAAAGGATTAAAACACGTAGTACCCTAATAATTAACCTACTAACCTAAGAAATGTAGGCTATAGTAGCCTATAAAGGAGTAGTTATAGATAGCCTCTAGTATAAAGCCCAACTATACCACTACGTGGTAGAAGTTTAACGATACTTTAGATACTAATAGTAGGGGTACACCTAAAGTGGATACGGGAAGGACGTAAGGTGCGGGATATGCGCTAATATATACAACACTAAGGACTACCATAAGGACAAGGAAGACAGATATATAAACTATGGAAAAGGACATAGAGTATAGTAGAAGACGGCGTATAAAACCTACTAGGTGTACCTAGAAGCTACTATAATAAGACGTATTAAACTATACTGGAATACAGCTACGGTATGGGGAAACGCTTATAAGGAGAAGGAGATAAGCAGGGCAAATAACATAAATAACGGAACCTAGTTAATCGCATAGCAAAAGAGATCTAGGTTACCTACCCTAATAGGAGTACCCTTTACCCAACTAGCAGCAAAACGGGCCATAGGACGCCTATAAAGCAGTACTAACGCTGCCAAAGACCCGTCCTAGCAGAGAATCCTAATTATAACGATCCTAAATAGGACGCCCCAGATATAAAGGGAAGGCGCTAGTAAGTTACTAGACCAATTACCACTATAAAATTAATAATAATAGTTTAATATAACTACGGACACTTAAACTATAAAGCTACGCGCCCTTTATTTAATAGTCTAGACCTAGAGGAATACCAGATAATTATAATATAGGAACTAGCATTTAATAAGCAAACCCAAAAAACGTACTAACTAAAAGGATACTACCTCCT
The DNA here is from genome assembly GCF_001692895.1 of Cenococcum geophilum 1.58. Lineage (NCBI taxonomy): Eukaryota > Fungi > Ascomycota > Dothideomycetes > Gloniales > Gloniaceae > Cenococcum > Cenococcum geophilum. The sequence goes on from NW_027137583.1 coordinate 1,162,749, forward strand.
ATATAAACCAGACCCAGCTACCCGCATATGCTTCCTAATTAGCAAACATATTAATATATAGGCGTAGAGCTACCGCTCTATTAGCCCTAATATAGCTAAACTATAAATAGCTACAGAGAGGGGCTAAATTAGTATAATTAATGTCTACAACCTAAGTAATAATAGACCCCAGATAACTATGTAGGGCCTACTCTAATAAACCATTAACTTAGCAGAAGGCGAGATAATAGTCCTAGGGGACTTTAACACATACTATACGGCATAGGGAGGACTATAGGCTATAGTGGAAGCATAAGTGACTTACTTACTTAACGAACTAGCAATACAAGATATTATCTTAACTACCTTAACTGGTAAACCTATATAGAAAAGAGGAACCTAAAAGAGCACAATCGATCTTATATTTATACAAGAAGCGCTCGCAGATTAACTAGAATTCTACAGACCAGAAGATATATAGGCACTAACCGCAGACTATATACCCATACGGATAGCTCTTAACATCGCTATCCTAGCGCCATAAACTCACCAGAGATACACCATCAAAAAACTTAATTAGGAAAAATACTCCTAGAAAATTAATAATAGACTAGCAGTAACCCCTAAAGCAATGCTAGAGGACATCTAAAGGACTATAAGTAACTATCTAAAGAAATACTACCTAAAGGCTAGGCCTAATAAATATACTCAGCGTAAGTGGTTACTAGAGGCAGCATAGCTACTTATAGGCTTAAGGAGGGCAAGACAACAGTATAGCGCAATAGGCGAGGCCTACCACTAACAGAGCTACAAGGCCCTAAAGAATAGGCTTAAGAAGACAATGTGGAAGGAAAGTAAAAATAGCTGGCATTAATTCCTAGAGGAAATTACCTTAGATATTGCCAAACTATATAACTAAGGCCTTTAGCGCATATTAAAGTAAAGTAGGAGAGTAGTTAGTAAAACGCTAAAAGACCCCTACCTACCTATACTCTATAGGATAGAATAGGATTAATATATAAACGATAATAGGGAAAAAACGAAAATACTAGTAGAGAGGTTCTTCCCTAGCGTAGTTTAAGCGGACCTATAAAACACTAGTAGTTAAGAAGACCCTATACCTCTAGAGATAAGCTAGATAGTTATAATAAAGGAGATAAAGGACGCTATATAGAAGCTCCCTAATAGGAAAGTAATAGGACTAGATAGGATCCCAAATAAGGCAATTAAAGCTGCATTAAAAGCTTTAATAATACCACTAGCTAATATTGCAACTATCTACCTATACAAAGGCAAGCTACTAGAATGCTATAAAGCAATAACTATAGTTGTCCTATAAAAGGCAAATAAAAAGGACTACTCTCTACTAGGAAGCTACTAACTAACCGCCTTTAAAAACACGCTAGGAAAGCTCCTAGAAAAAATAGTCGTAAAGCGTATATAAAAAGCCGCAGAAGTATATAAGCTACTACTATAGACATAAATAGGCGCAAGGAAGAAGCAATTAACCCTATTAGCTATCTCCCTAATTACTTCTAGCGTCTAGGCAGCGTGGTAAGCTAAGCCAGGCTGTGTAGTATCTATACTAAGCCTAGATATAAGCGGAGCCTTTAACCACGTATTATATAAAAGGCTCCTATAGATCCTAAGAAAGAAGGGCCTCCTAGAATAAATAATTAAGTTTACCCAATCCTTCTTAATAGGGCGTAATACTAAAATAGTATTTAAGGGATATAAAAGTAAAACAATACTAATACGCACAGGAATTCTATAGGGATCACCCCTATCGCTAATCCTGTTCCTATTCTTTATATCTAAGCTACTAAAGACATTTAATAACAACTAGGAAATAGTAGCCCTAGGCTTTATAAATAATATAAACCTTATTATATAGGGAAACATAGTAGTAGAAAACTATACTAGGCTAAATCAGGCATATAATAGGTATATCGCATAGGCAAAACAACATAGTGCTAAATTTGCACTAGATAAATACTAGCTTATCTATTTTATAAGGAAAAGGAGGGTAAATAACGACCTAGCGTTAATGGTAAGTATTTAGGGATGCGAAGTAAAGCCGGAAGCTATACTTAAGGTCCTAGGGGTTTAAGTAGACACTAAACTAAACTAGAATGCATACATTATAAAGGCGACTACTAGGGGTACAGCAGCATTTATAGTAGTATCACGAATTACAGCCTTAACCTGGGGACCATTATTTAGACATACACAACTACTATACACGGTAGTAGTAAGACCAATAATGCTATATGGAGCCCAGATCTGGGGCCTTAAACTAAACGGCAAGCTAATAGCAAAAAGCTCCCTAGCGCCACTAGAAAAACTATAGAACTAATGCCTATGTAGAATTACAGGAGCCTATAAGCGGATACTACGTGCCGCAATAGAATGCAAAGTAGTAGTGCTACTACTTAATATCTATATAGACACAACTGCTATGTAAAGAGCAGCCACAGTATAAGAACACTTAGTAGAGAAAGATATATACTAAGTATTAGAACGTATACGCGAAGCAAGGCCTTACTAAAGAGGAGTAAGGTCCTACTAGAGGTATAACGCGCCCAAGTATATAAGCTAGGAGGCCCTACGCCTATAAGCAGTAGAAAGAGAATAAGAAATATAGGAGCTACTATAACACTAAGCAGAGACCCAGCGCCACGCCAGTAGAGCACCGCTACGGTAATAGAGGATAGGAGGCCACCAATATAGGTGGAGATCGACTATATATATCGCAAGATAGGTAGATATAGAGTAGAAGCAACGCTAGAAGAAGGCGGCGAAGACACAGAGAGCAGCCACGTGGAATACCCTATAGACGATACTAACTCTCCCCCTATATAAAGGACAGACGAAGGCAGAATATATGGCTGGCTTTCTACTATAGATAGAGGTAATAGGGCTAAACGCATAGCTAGTAAGCATCTATATCCTATAAACTACACTACACTATACATACGGATGGCCCACATAATTAGTACGCTATATGCTACTCTTTTATAACTACCATACAGCTAAAGACCAGCTATTCGCTAGGGCGGGTATAAATAATATTACCTAAATGCTCTTTACTAGTAGAGGCCTATATATAACGGCAAAATGGCTAATAAGCTAAGGAGTTCTTTAGCAATTCTAGATAGCATATAAGATCCAATAGGAGGACACCGGAGGATACACCCCCTTCTAGCCCCTTAGGGACTAGACACCCCCGCCTAGTTAAAGGCGATATATAGGCGAACTACCTAACCCTCCTACTATCCCCTAGATCTTCTAAGATACCCTAAAAGCATAGTACAAAAGGTAAACAAACTATAAAGATATATAGGCTAGGCGAAGGTAAAGCGCGTAAGACTAGCTAAAAGGATATACCTAGGTTTTCCCCTAATTAGGGATTTTTCCTATATAGAAGGTAGAAGCCTGTATAGACCTAGAATAGGGACCGAATTAGGTAATAAATAGAATTAATAATATATTATAGAACTCTTATATAAATTACTAGTAAAATCTATATTTTACCCTAAAATCTTAGGCAGAGCTATACTGGTATAAAAAATCTACTACTTATCCTCCTTTAAATCCTTAATACTACCGGAAATTTAAGTAACTCGCGAAGTCCTTTAGTTCTTAATATCTTAATATACCTATTTAGCAATCGCCTCTAGTACTCCCTTATTAATTATTATATTAACTAGCGTCTTACCTTCTTTATTTGGCTTCTACTCCCTAATAATCCTTAAGTCCTACCGCTTTTTATAAGTAACTTAGTAGGCAGTTTTAAGACTACTCTCCTACTCTAGGTCTTCTTGTACTAAGAGCTTCTACTAGTTAAAATACTCTTATAAATTAGCTACGCGATTTAGGCCTTGCGGATAAGGTAGAGGAGCTATAGGTAATAATCTTATAGTTAGGTCTTGCCCTAACGGGGGTATAGCTAAACGCCTATATTGCTTGCTAGTTAGATTAATATAGAATTAATTAATAACGCTAGGAGTATTTAATATAGGCAATTTAGTAAAGGCAAGTTAAGACTTCTTACTACCTCTCTTTTTCTAACCTTAAAGCTTTTTAAATAGCTTACTATAAGGTGTGCGAATAATAGCTAAACTATCCTTAATAGCCCGCGCCTACTCCTTAAGGTCCTCCTACGTTAGCTTATAATTAACTTAGTAATAAATTTAATACTAAAAAAAGCCTAGGTATTTCTTTTTATACTTTTACTCCTTATATAGCTCTAGCTTAAGCTTAGTAGTCTTTAGGCGGAAGTTTAGAGGATAAGTAATATTACTAACCTTATGCTGTTCGGATTGCGGTATACTTAAAGGCGTATCCTATAAGGAGATAGTGGCTGCTAGCTATAATAACTGCGCGGCTATTATAGAACGATTAGTAGAGCGAGCGGTAGATCTAGCTTAATTGTTTACCTTAATATATATAAAGCTAACTTTAACTAAAAGCTACTTAGTAGAGCCGTTAATATTCTGGTGCTTCTTTGCTAAGCTTATAAGTTTACTATTAATTAAGCTTTAGCTAGCTTCCTAACTAGGATTAATCTTAAATATTACTTAAGTCTTATTCTTCTCTATATATAAAACCGACGTATTATACGACTTTTATATAACGCGGCGGCTAGAAAGCTGCTGCTTAATAGCCTTATTAATTATAGGTAGTATATTACCACTATATACGAGCGAGAGGCTTAGGTAAGAGTTAGTAAAAGTATATATAACTATATTCTAAGTCCAGACGCCCTTTTTAAGCCTAGCTGATAATAAGAGACAATAGTCCTTAAAATCGGACTCTACACCTATATGTGGTGAGGCCTACGAACCTACTAGTCTTCGGACTCAGTAAAGCTAACGCAGAGACGTTACACAGCTGTGGGTAGGAGGTCGTGGTGGTAGTCGAAATGTTATAGGGGGTAGTGAAAAGTTTTTACATGGGATAGTGAGATCTCGAAAACCACTACTAACGGTACCCCCTTTATAGTAGATAACTGCTACACCCCTATTTAACCCTATGTAATCCTCGCGGATATAAGATAGAATTTAACGTCCCTTGACCCCTAATTGAAAGTATTAATGACCTTATATTAATGAACGAATGCGCGATAAATAAACGAACAAACAAGCAAATATACGGCCCCTTCTAACCCCTAAGGCGATCGCCCGCGGAGCATACAGTTACTCGCCGTTTTTTACTGCTATAATACTACCGTAGCCTAAATTGCGACCTACGGTTTTCCTTAGTCTCCTTTTAACGGAGTAGTAACCCTTAAAGAGGGCCTAGCTGGGGCCTAAGTATAAAAGATACCCAAATACAACATAATATATCCCGCTGTTAGTATTACAGTAGTTAAAACAGATAAATCCCCCTTACGCCTTTAATGGCTCTAGGGGGGGGGAGGCAAGGCGTATATAGTAATAGTTAATAAGAGATAGTATATAGGGGACGGTTAAGATATAGGAGAAACAATAAGTATACGGCAATCGATTGGCAAGGCCTAGCTAGGACGTAGTGAACCCTAGCTTTGGATAAGCTAGAGAAGAAAGTAGTAGTTCCTAAGGAGTTTGAACATCTAAGGAGGATAGGACGTAGCTATAGGCCCGCAGGGCCGCTGCTATGGACGGATATGGCAAATCGGGGTTTTTTATCCTACTGAGGTAGCTCATAGGGTTTTTCCTCCCCTAACCCAACTGTAGGGTTTTCTTCCTATAAATACACAAGTTTTCCCCTATAATAGAGTAGTCTACATAGGCTATAAGGATCCGTATTAGACGTTAATTAAAGAACTACTACTAATAAGAGACGATAGTTAAAGAAGATACCCCTACCGTTTGGCTTTACCTACTCTAATTTATGCTTAAATTAAAGCCTTAGTAGTAGCTCCTCCTCTTTACTTTCCGCCGTTAAATTTTTAGATATTAGCTTAAATACTTATAAAGGAAGTATAGGGGGTCTCCGTAATTAACGCGGGGTTTATATATAGTGGCTAATATTATCTAGATTAAGCTCTAGGTGGAGGTATAGTAACTAATAGTTTTATTACTAACTTAAAGGACGATAGAAATCTATATTTAAAAGCTATATAAGACGCGGTAGCTGCGGAGGAACCCTTATTATATTACAATCCTGCGATTAATAAAAGCGTTAAACCTCCTTATAATCTGCCTCCTCCGCTACCTTAGGATTATTTAATATTTCCTTAAGTTCGCTGTTAGTAAAAGCAGCTGCCTACCGTAATAGCCTATTAAACGCCGTTAGTAGAGAGAAGTTAAGCTACATGCTAATCTGGCTACTAAATGTAGGCGGCAGGGTTACGACCGTACTTATACTTAAGCTCTGTATAAGGGTAGGTGGCGACAGTCAAGGCCTTTAAAGGGGTGGACGAGAAGGACTTCCAACGGCGGCAGCGGTAGTACGTTTGGAGCTTATATTAACGAGAGGAAGGCTATATTACACTAAGATCTAGAGCAAATATCACGATATTGGTAAGGAAGAGAAGTTGCGAATAGCTTCAAAGTGCAAGGAGGCCCTCCTCCTAGCGGCCACTACATCTAATTCTGCTAGCTCTACATACTAATTTAGGCGAGTCTTAAACGAAATTAGATGCCATCGCTGCTACGCACACGGGGGGGGGGACACCGAACCTCCTGGTCTCTGTAACAGCTTTATATTTTAATAAAAATCTAATCGATTATAGAGGAGACTAGCCTAATTTGACTTATTGGCTTATTGGGTTAAATAAGTGTTGTTAAGGAGTCAAATATAATAATAATAATTCATTACTTAACGTCCGATTTAGATCCCTATTGGGCCCATACGGACTACTCCTTATTTACATATGGGGAGAAAACTCTATTTAAGAAAAATAAGAAAACCCCGTGATCCATCTCCCCGCCTTTTAGGACTTGCCTACTTAACGCCTATAAGTCGCCTATAGTGCTCTACTACCTTACTATTTAACCTCCTTAGGAACCACTGCTGCCGTAATAAGCCTACGGACGCGCTAGTATTATAAACTATTACTCTACTACTGTAGAGTTACTAGGGGGCACCTACTACTTGCCCCCTTGCCTTCTATTACCATTTTCCTTATAACCTGGAACTAATTTAGCATATTTTAACTAATAAGCCACTAGGTAACCGCCTTAAGGCCTTTTTATATTAAGAGCAGTATATTATAGTTTTTTGTGCCAGCTGCTAAAAGTATTATTTCTTAATTAGTGCGTAGGGGGCATAGCAGTATTACGTGTTTTAGTGTTTATCTTACCCAGCCATATTTATATCTTAGGCTACCTACTAGAACACCTACCTAGTAAAGCCAATCTTTTAGTCCTATTATTCCTATTCTTAAGAGTGTTACTATTATATTTTCTACCTTTATTAGGCCTTCTTAGAGCCCTTAGGTATTTACCCCCTATAGCGTTAACTATACTATAGCTTGGGTTCGTCTTGCCTAAGTTAGCCTCTATACCTTTAACTCCTATTTACCTCTCTAGCGTTGGTCCAACCAGTATTATATTGCGGTAGATAGTTTCCCGGCGTTCTTACGTATTCTACTTTAGCTCCTTTCTCTATCTTGCTATCTTTACTGACCTCTTGCGCGTCTCCCTTCCTCCTCTATATGGGCCTGGGCCCTAAAGCGGCACTATTTTTCTTCTGCTTTTTTTACCTATTTCTCTAATATCTCTTCCCTACTTTAGGGTTATTAGTTTATTCTCCTACGGGGCACCCTAGGGTCCCTCTATAGTTTACTTAGGCGTGTCTTAATATACTTTATAACATTAGAGTTGCGTTTATTTTGCGTCCTTTATATTGCAGCGGCTTTAATATATAACTGTAGGGGGGGAATATTAGATTCCTTCTCAAGCAGTGCTGTGGCCGTTCGCTTGTACCCGCCTGTGATACTCCGGAGGCAGGCTGTCTGGACCTTTTGAAGTGGTTTAAGGAGTGATTTAGGGGGGCCCTTCTCAGTTTCTCTAATGGCCCAAATACTGGATCTATATGTCATGGTTGGCCGGACGACTGCTGTATATAGTAGGCGTGACCTCTGGAAGCATGGACCCCATGTGGAATTGACAATCCTGGATAAAGCGATGAACTGTGCTTGGCCTTTACGGGCCGCTTGCGCCGCATGTGCGCTCCACCGGAGCTTAGGAGGAGTCAAATATACAGGTGAAAGTGTCTCTCATACAAAATTGCGAAAATTGAAGTCGAGCCTCGCACCATAGGCCCTCAGACGGCAGGATAAGCCTGCGTTACTAATCAAAAATCATAAAAAACGCAGTGCGCGGGCCAGCCGTCTGAGTCGCTTACTGAGATAACTTCCTTCATGCGTTCCTTTTTCTTCATTCTGTTCTTTTTTCTTCATTCTGTTCTTTTTTCTTCATTCTGTTCTTTTTTCTTCATTCTGTTCTTTTTCGATATCAAGTCACATGATCACCGAGCTGGCCATTGTGCGGTCATCCAGGCACCAAGCTCGTCGATGCAATATCCTTAGGGTTGCTGTGTGAAGTCGTCGTTGCTGTTCACTGAGACGGCTGAACTGGGTCCTTGCGAAAATTCGTGGAAAATCTGGCCTCGAGATGGTGAGGAAGAGGTCATTGGCTGTCCATCAGAAACCGGCATGATGCGGAATCCGCCTTGTCTTAGTGGTGTGATTTTCTAGGCAACAGCATCTATTTCTGGGGCGAAAGGAAGAATTACGGCTCAGCACTGACGCGGGGCGGGCCACCATGTGTGTATGAAAGCACCTGAAAACATGTACTCGACCTCACCATATTCACCTTATTGGCTCAATTCTCATGTCTTAAAGCTTTGACTGTCAGCTTGCTGCGCGTCGTATGTATGCCGAAAGCGAAGGAGCTGTGGCATTCTATAATTGGCTGGAGGGGGGTTTTACGGCTCAGCTTTCTCCACAATGATGCATTACAGTTCCTCAAAGGACTCTAGAAAACTCTGGGGAGAGTGTGAAAACATGTATCTCATTGGCTGACTCGGATGCGCTGCCCCAATTCCTCACTGCTGCGGCCATTTTGCCTCCGCCTCACTTCTGTTTGCCCTGCATGCATTTATTCTATCAAAGCGTTCGAAGAGTAAGGCTGTGCTCTCGTCTCTTCTCTTCTTACTGGCTGTAAGAGGGTGTTTACGGCTCAGCATGCGGATACTGGGGGGCAATGTACTTATATTGAAAATCGTCGAAAACCTGGGGACGGGTGTAGCATAAGGAATTTATTGGTTGAACAACAATACTGGAAGTTCTTTGTTGTTGGCGGAGGGCTCTCATTCTGAAGGAGTCGGGGTTTTCACTTCCTTCTTTCAGGATTTTTGGTTCATGTAATTTTCTTTTTTTCACGTCTTGTGCGAGAACTTCTCATTTACATCTTCCCTGAAAACTTTTCATGCAATAAGTCAGAGGCATCTCAAAGATGGGTGACGGCTCAGCACGAGGATGGGGGAGCACGAGGATGGAGGGACACGATTTCTCTCACCAACTTTTCGCGAGACTAGGTACGGGCTGGGCTGCCCGTTGAGGATGTTATTGGGATACGTCTGGTCGGCTGGTCAAGACAGCCGTTGCGGCTCATGTGATCCTTCGCTTCATTTTCCCCGCAGGACTCAAGGATAGAGTGAGCGCCCTTCACTTTCCGCCAGAGAGAGCATTTTGTACTTGTGATCGCCCGGTCGCCCCATTTGTAAGAGGTTCACAATGGGGTGACCGTGGGTCCCGGAGACCGTGCACCACTCGTCCTTGTATGTCTGATTGGTTGGTCTTGATAGCTGTTGCGGCTCATCAGACCCTTCGCAGCTGTTTTCTGCAGAACTCAGATAACGAGCAAGGGCTTTACACCCTGCCAGACGGCCATCTCTCAATTTTGAACACCTCCTGGACCTAAGGCGGGTTGATTAACTATGTGATGGCCTTAAGACCCAGCCCTAATCGACCGCCGCCTTGCTGCGGCCAACTGAAGTTCCATACTATTGGCTAGATAAGAGGGGGCTGAGCAATTTATTCACGCCGCAAACTATGGGAATCGTTTGCACCAGAAAGGTGTTATTGGCTCTGGATGATTCAGCTCGTAGACTAGTCCGGCCCCTTGCTCAACCCCGCTGTCGAATTCTCGAAATCTGTGTGTTGCACGAAGTTGTACACCTTGTTCTAAGATAGAAGTTCTACTGCACCGGTGAAAGTCTTTTTGCTGGAGGTAGTGAGCGTGAGCTGCTGAGCGAAAGCGATTCCTCGATTTCTCAGCAGACTTGACACGTAAACTCAATGGTCACAAGATCGTTTCGTCACCACTTTTCTATTATCAGCGAAGTGAAGCGGCCAAAAAGAAAAGCAGATGCTATTAGAATCAGCCTTGAAGATTTGAGGCCGGCGGTGATTTTGAGTGACTCTCCAGGCTTGAAGACAAACCAAGAAGACTAGGTTTTATCAGTCAAGACAGGAAAAGGACGATGCTTGTGTAGTAAGCTTACAGATTTACTGTCGATGAGTAAATTTTCCGAAGTTAGACCAATTGCCGCGTCAGTTGCGGTCCTAAATCATCTGCTTCACGACGTTTGGCCCTCGGTTGTTTCCAAAGAACCCAGGCTGTTATGACCGTGCCCGAAAAGCCAGCAGTGAAGACAATATAGACCCAGAAGTTGGAAGCTACGGTCAACTTGTTTTGATCTTGGGAGTAGACAAAGAAGTTTGAACCAAATAATGTCTGCGGCGAGGTTAGCTACAGGTTCATAACTTGTCATCGTTTTGACGTACCGCCATAAAGGTTGCGGGTAGGAATATGGCGGACACTAAAGCGATAATCTTCATAGACTTTGTGTCGCGTGTCGCCTGTTGGGTGAGCCTCTTGACAAGCTTATTCTCCTCGATTCCTTGCTCGGTAAGCTTCTGCATCTCGAAATTCATTATCTTTCCTGCTTCTGTCGCTCGAATCTCGAGAATGTTTTGCACCTAGTGATACTTTGTTAAACAGACCTAGTAGACTGAAAGAAGACTCACTAGCTGACCGATTCCAGTAGATCGCTCTAAAAGGTTGCTGATTCTGTCTGAGCTTGTCTGCTGGTCATATATGAATTTTTCGAGCTTATTGCTAATATGAGAAGAGCCAATAAGCAGACTCGCCGATTGCTGTCTCTGTAATTTCTCTAGTGAATCTCTCATCTGGTGACCAAGTCGAACGTTGAGACTGAGGATGTGCCGCAATCTTTGTAGTTTGTCTGTCAGTATTTGCAACTTCCGAATATCTGAGTAGTCCGCTTCTACATCTCCTTCGAACTGCGGGCCTTTGATATTGGTATAGAACCCTCTATCGACCTAATACACTTAGTATCTCTACGAAGCCGAGGCGTACACCGGTAGACTTACCAACAATGAGAAATCTTCTTCGAGATAAGACAAATAGTCCCTCCAGTCGTCAGATACGCACAATAGAATCACTGGATGCAGTTGGAATTGTTGCCCTGGTGCTGTATCGTTACTGTTCCCGAAAGCGCGTCGCAACCGATCTTGAAGTGGGGCGGGCGCCTGTAAGATCACCCAACTATTTGTCTGGCTTCCAGAAGAAAGTTGTTGATACACTCCTACTTCTCTGATTGAGAAAGGATCCTTAGGGGATCTTCGGCCGTGTCGGGACACATATTTTATGTTGTAACCAATGCCTACCGGATTAGATCATAATTCATGGATGACAAAAATGGGAGCATACTATAATCAAAGCCTGGGCTCATCAATCCAGGACCTTGCTGGTTGGAGTAATTGATAAAAAATCCGTTGAAGCTCTCTTCGACCGGGCGAACCTTCTCACAGAACAAGTAAACTATAGCGAGGAAATCCGGGTGCACCTCGAGGTAGGTACACAGTTTTCGGAAGTGCTCTTCGCATATCTGAAGACGGCTCCATGTATAGCTTTGATCGAGGAAACTACAAGGTATTCAGCTGCTGGTTGCTCGGCTAGACCACTGAGCCTACAATATCGATGTATCCTGCGAGCGCCGGAAAACTGCGCTCAAGTCCTCTGTCGTCTGTATCCGGACCAATTCAACCTCTCGCAAGCCGTCTAATCAGACATTAGCAGCCGTTGGGAGTCGGAAAAAGGAATAACAACCTTGCCCAGGAGTATTGAGCTCCAGAAATCTGAAGTTTGAGGCCTCCTTATCAACAAAGAGATCTTTCGCGAGCCGACTGATCCGATCGTCAACTCGTGAAGCATCAACATCGTGCGATGAAAGGTGAAGGTTCCGAGGATAATTTTCCCATCCCGCATATGAATCGATTTTGAAATCAGACATCTTTTCTCCTACAAACTGGCCTCACAATGAGGTCAAGCGCAATTAAGGACTTGCTATCGGGCATTTACCGGAATTGTGGGCATTTTGGGCAACGATGGGGCGCAGTTGCGAGTGTTCCACCTGCGCACGGTAATCTGCCTCGCTGGCGCCATGCGCACATGATACAGTTGACAATCAACAAGAAGTTTGGAATTCAAGAGGCTGTGTAGATACTTGGAGTTCGAATTTAGAAGATAGAAGAAATATAGTAGGCATCCATGGCGTCCCTATTTTGCCTCACTCGACAATCTATTCCTCCGCTGCAAGTCTCATCTAATGATCTGTGCTTTACGGAATTCAAATCGCTTGTCTGAACTGTCTCTGAATCTCCACAAGCTCATCCTATTGTTGTTAAAGTCCATCGATTAGCGATCCTGTTGTGTATATTCATCATCAGTATCTGGGTTGATGGACTTACCCGAGTCAATTCGCGTGGGACTTGGACTTTCCATTTCTCTCCTTCATCCGGCAGCTGTTTTTTGTGTCAATAACGGCCAAAAATGCTTCGTAATTCTGGCTGCTTACGACAATCTCAAAGTTTCCATCCTTGAACAATCTCTCAAGGTATGATTTCAAAATACCATGGTCTACAGTGTATCGACCTTCAATGACCTGGACAATCATTGTGCCTTGATCCGCCGAGGATTGATTGAAAGGTTGTTGTTGTGGCTATGTTGTTGGGTGGAAATAACCAAAGAGAGTCTGCGCAACTGGAGAGCTGGGATCGTCAGTTTCAAATTATGTATTCGACCAGCTGCGCCTCTTTGGGGCTGTGCTCAATCGTCTGGAGAGGCGTGCATCTTCGGATAAGTTTTCGAACTCCATTGGTGCGGCTCCTCTCCAAAGCTCTCATGCCACTTTATGAACGCTACAGAAGCTCAAGACACAAATGCGGCTGAAAGACTCCTCAAAATCCGTCAATCATGGAAGGACAACAACTCCAAGCAAACGATATCACGATACTTGACTACAACCCTGACTTCATGACAGATTTCGGCGATATTTCTTTCGATACTACCAGCAGTTCCCAAAAGCGTCCCTGGCCTTTCGGGATCGATGATCCGCAATCTTCAGCTGACAACCCTTCTTCGCCCTCGACTACAAAACCTGCTGAAGCATTGCACTTGCTAGGATCAGTAAGTCATCGTATTGCCACACTCTAACACCTGTGATTGCTCACTATCTCTCGATCGTCAATGTAAAAGCACAGCTGCGATCCTCGAACGACAGAGCTCCTCGCCCTGACCAATTCTACTCAACTGGTCATTATATCCTCTTCGATGTCTCGCTCGTGGGTGATTACTTCGAGCTGCTGTACTCAGGCCAGAAATTTGCACGCCTGAACAAAAACTTCTGCAGTGAAGTTCGGCGACTTACGCTTTTCGGTGTGAAATTCCAGGCTTATCTGTCCAAATCTGACTGGGAGTCTCTCTTTCCAATACAGAGCAATCATCGAACTGGTCCTGCGGTACCTTTCGACGTTGAGGTTAATGTGTATAGTTTTAAACATCATGCTGATCAAATTGGTGACATTCTGTCCCAGACCGGGGTCTTTCTACAGGATCCCGCCTATGGTTTAGACGAGGTGCCATATCATAATCCTCAGCTCCTTGAAATCCGAGGGGTCGAAGAAAGACAAGAGGCTTTGGGTACCGTTGCAGACGAGTCCGCGTTGAATCCAATCAGTTTTGGCTCGGCGATGGAGCAGGAAAAAACAGGCCCAGAGCGCCAAAGAAACACAACTGACCTAGTAGATTCTATCCTTGATTCTCTGTCACACAACAGCATTCTGCAAGAGATCAGCACTGATCAGAACCGCATCAAAGCTAAGCTTTTACCGTAGGCACACGGTATTCATGGGTGTCATTCTTGCACGCTAATAGCCTTTTCAGACATCAAATGAAAGCAATTGACTTCATTCGACAAAGGGAGTGTAGTGAAATGCCAGCTCTACTGAGTCTTTGGAAGGAGCACAAGGCTGTGGGCGAAGAGATCTGGTAATATATTCCTTGCTTGGTTTTGAAGACAACTGAGGGTAAATAGCTTTCGGCATGTCTTGACGGCAGCAAAACGACCCCGACGTGAGGAGGCCAAAGAGGCCAAAGGCGGTATTATTGCAGACGATATGGGACTAGGGAAGACACTGGTAGTCTTATCCGCCATTGCAAGCTCTATGAAGAATGCCACAGATTTCGTGTCCAATTATGCTAAAGACCTGCCAACTTCATCGAAGTGTCAGCATGCGTCTCGGGCAACCTTAATATTGGCGCCTTCTACCCGTAAATAACCACCCACAACCAGAAACATTACCTCCAATGGCGCTAATTGTATGCAGTTTTGATTGATAGCTGGATCACCGAAATCCGAACGTGAGTCATTCAACACCCAAAGATTGGATTTGTTGTACCAGATCAGTTAACAGATGCAGACACACATATACCGGTGGTATCACATTTCACAAGCATCTAGGTTCCGAGCGCCACAAAGAAAAAGAGATGAAGCGTCACTTTGAAAGTGACGTAGTATTCACCACATTCGCAACAATCGCACAGGACCTCATGCGCGGAACCTCTCCACTTGCGAATATTCATTATTTCCGCATTGTTCTTGACGAGGGTGAAAATTTTTCTTCACTCAATAGCCCTCCTATTATTAATGAAAACATGTAGCCCACGAAATCCGCAATCGTTCCACCAAGCAATTTCAAGCCGTTGATAGACTCACTGCACAACATCGTTGGTGCCTTACGGGAACCCCTATTCAAAACAGCCTTGAAGATCTGGGAGCTCTGATCTCATTTCTCAAGGTCCCAATTCTAGACAAGCCTCAGACATTCCGCACCTATATCATCGCCCCTACGACTTTGAAAACAAAATCAAGGTATCAAAATCTGCAGACGCTTCTTCAAACCGTTTGTCTCCGAAGAACAAAAGATATCTTAGGATTACCGAATACTGTTGCGGAAAAAAGGGTCCTACGGCTTTCAGACCGTGAGCGAGTCGAATACGATGAACTCTTCCTGCGTTTCAGGGAATATGTTCAAATGGCTGTCAGTGGTCGCAGGTCCAAAGTGTCCGCTACTGTTCTTCATTCGATCCACGAACTGAGATTATTCTGCAACAATGGACCAAGAAAGGCTGCCATGGGAATCCCGGAGTCTGACGATGAGTTATTCTCACTCCTCCAGCTGCGCGATATGAATCTTTGCGCCCACTGTTCTGTGCCCATCTTCTCTATCGATGAGGCTAGTGGGGGGATGTTCATGGCCAATTGTAAACACTTAGTTTGCCACGGCTGTCATTCCCAATGCTACACATCAAGAAAAGGTTGTCTGCTTTGTTACGGGGGTCATGCGCCAGTACGACCATCTGAGGATAGTATGTTAGCTTTGCATCTAGAAAGCACATACAGTGAGAAACCTGCTGCGGAGTTTCCAACGAAGCTTTTAGCACTTCGGAGAGACCTCCAGAATGATATGGAGAGTAAGTGGTAAGTGCACTGAATCCATCAGTTTTTCTTTTCTGTGGCTGACACAGTGGCAGTATTGTCTTTTCATCATGGAAGAAGACTTTAGACCTTGCAGCAGTCTTATTGAATTCCACCGGTCTACGCTACGACTTCATACATGGTGGTTTGGCTTTGAAAAAAAGACTCAAGGTGCTTGAGGAATTCCGGTCTCCGACAGGACCCAATATACTTCTCATGACGTTAGGCACAGGCGCAGTAGGGTAAGCGTTATGTTTTTCAATTTCCTCACAATTTTCAATGCTAAAGCTACACCATTACCAGTCTAAATCTCGCTGTCGCAACTCGTATATACATTCTCGAGCCACAATGGAATCCCTTTATCGAACTGCAGGCAATGGCCAGAGCGCAACGATTGGGCCAAACGAAGCAGGTTACTGCTGTCCGATACATCATGGAAAACACAATTGAATCTGTACTTCTTCTCCACTTCCTCCCCTGTTCACACACCTTGAGTCTAATGCAGCAGCAGAGTAATGTGCTAAACAAGCAAATGAAAAAAGCAGCTCTGGCCGGGGACGGCTTTGGGAGAGAGAAATTCCAGGAGTCGCTAGTAAGTTGGGAGCCCCGATCAGACTCCATGTTAACTCCCCTAATCAATCATTACAGCAATACTTTGGTTTTGGCACTCGGCCAGTCGATACTCTTGGGGAGATGATGGAAGTCTGAAGAAGTGCTTGTATCAATGGTTGCAAATAATAGTAGAAAAGTAATATATAGAATTGCTTGATAGACCCGCCAAACAGTTTTTCCAAAGTCAGATAATATGCAATTACTTCCCATTTGAAAATCGACGAGCTGCTCCAATGCATCATTGTCATTGAGACCCAGTACAACATGAACCGTGCATATGCGTAATTTCGAGCCTGGCGCGAAGCGAGTTGCTCGGACAGCCACCTTCGCGTCCCACCTCGGTTTTCAATTTAACAACAATCACCATCAATCACCTCATCAATAGCCTTGTCCTTGCCGGATATCTCTCATTTGCTTCGCACAGCCTGGATTCCGTTGTACAGAGCACTGCAGTCTGCGAAGCGCTTCGGCGATGAGCAAGGTCCCCACACGGGCGCATTCTGCAGAAAGCCTGATGCTGCTGCGCCGTGCACCATGGGAGCAGGAGCATGGAGCGATAAATTACCGCTCCGCCACGCGTCTTGATTTTCTGCTTAAACGGTATAGTTGCTGGAGGATTTGATTCGAGGCTGTGAAGAGGCCTCGTTCACTACCACGAGGCGATGATTGAATTGAGCAAGCATCTCCATCAAAATATCCGTTTGGCCACGTTCGTTCTTTGATCAAGACATCGGCGCAATGGAAACCGAAGTCACAGAAACACCACCCTGCAAGTTGGCCGAACGATATTTGGAGAACAATGAGATCGAACCTGTCAGCGACCTGCTCCCAAGAGCAAGTGCTCGTTGGTACATACCGAGGAGGTGCATCGAAGCTCTTTTTGCCGACAAAGTGGCTGGAATAAAGCTGGAAGCAATCTTTCTATGTCCTTGTCGTGGATGCGTACAAGATGGCGGCCCACTTAGTGATCGCTCAACACACTTCAACGAGCTCAGAGAAAAAGAACTGAGGACCGACTATGCAGCTATCTTTGCTTTACTCATCTATGTACAGCGACCAGCATTGATTCGTGTTTTTCAACAGCATGGGTTGAAACTGCACGGGACTGAATACTTGCAGGAGGGGGATTTTGATCGGCTGAAGGAAAAGATCCATGGTCGGTCACGAAAGGAGAACATTGCTGATCTTGCCTCACTCAAGAAGAGAGTGTTGAGAAATCAATATAGCTTTCTGGTGAGAACGCTGAAGCCATACTCTGACATCAAAGTAATACCCGCGAAAGAGCTACTCCCAATCAAGGAGAATGAAACACCCAAGGGAAAAGGCTCTTTTGCAGAAGTCCGCTGCTTTGAGTTTCAGGATGAAGATTATTGTTCTCAGGAGTTCGGCCAGGCAAGTCTTCCCATGATGTCAAAATACGAGAGACTGATAGTAAAGTTCTAGATTACTAAATTTGCACGCAAAATTTTCGAGAATGGCGAGGCTAGTTCATCAGCGAAAGAGTGGTACAACCTACAGGGTCTCTCAAAAGCGACCAACCATCAACACCTCATGCCTGCGTTAGGTGCGTATTGGCATGGAGACATATTTTTCATTCTTCAGGAGGAGGCGGATATGTCCCTCCACGACTATCTCAGCAAAGGACAGGGTGTCATTTACAAATCCAGCGATCTGTGGAGACAGGTGCAAGGTCTTGCGGAGGGCATAAACACACTGCATAATCTATACCAAGGAACCAAGATAGCTTACCACCAAGATCTAAAACCCGCAAACATTCTCATTGTCAGAGGGATTATGAAAATCGCGGACTTCGGATTGCTTGAGTTCAAACCAGTCTTACTGGACGAGACTGGGTCTACCGGCGTCGTCAGTTCCCACAACACTGGCTACTACACTCCTCCGCGGCAAGGCCAGTATACTCGAAAAGACGATATCTGGTCACTTGCATGCATAATCTCTGAGCTTGCTACTGCAGATATCCAAGGCCGAGACGAAATCCCCAAGTACAGAGAAGCTCGTACCGCGGATGGACGGCATGGGAGGGACACGCCCGCCTTTTTCCTCGGAACGCATGTCAAGAATCAAGTCCTTGACAGACACGGACGATTGCAGCGCATGATACAGACACAGGAGCCTACTGGTCAGGACGATATGACAAGCGTGTTTCAAAGGAAATTCTATACTGCTGCTTTCTTCGCTCTTTTAAACAGCATGTTCCGCCATGGCGATAGCTCCGGGAGCCTCTTAGCAGTGCCAGGTCAAGCGTTGATACCCGATGCGGGTAGAGTGGCAGAAGCACTGGAGGCTCTTCGGAAAGAGGCAATGCCCGTTCCTTCGCTCAACGTCCAAGGTGAAACTACCGGCTCGTCTTCACAAAGAGATGTGGGAAACACCGAGGGCCTGGTTATATCCATGGACAACATTTTGTCAAAATTTCAAAGCAGCCTGAGCCGAAAAGAGGAAGAAAGATTTGGACAGGTCAATCTTGCCAACATGAAACAATTTCTTATTAATCTACAAGCCAAGCAGCGCTCAGAGCGACGTCAACAAGGACTGAAGCGACTAGGCCCTTTTCTCGAGGCTTTTGAACAATTTGGGGAACTTCTTGGAAAGTTTTGTGTGCCTGACACGTTTATGGCGTTCATTTGGGTAGGAATTCGAACTCACTTAGGTCAAGGCTCATTGCTGATGTTTTCCTCAAGGGGCCTGTCAAATATATGCTTGAGGTTCGCTGATCATACATAATAGCAACACCGAGTACTGACTGTTTTACGCAGTTAACAAAGGACCACCAAGAAGCGCTCAACGAAATCGTTGATATGTACGAGAAGATTGGGCGACAACAGCCCCTTTATCCTCAATACGACGAGCTCCTTCGCACCCAACCAGATATAACGCAAATTGTCTCTGCTGGGTATTCCGACATCATTCAGGTGCACGCGCTTGCTCTGCAAATTTTCAAACAGCGTTGTGAGTTTTGCACCTTATAGGACGGTCAAATTTTGTACTGATAGGATGCAGGCTGGAAAGACATATTATCAACCTCCTGGCCGAGGCGCAAGTTTCAAATTTCTAGACACATCTCCAGCATGGCGTCTCGCCTCGATCTCATTGTACATGGAGGCAATTTCGAACAGATTCACACAGCTCAAAGCCAATCCACTCTCGAATACGAACCAAACCCTATCGAGATAGATGACGAGGACTTGAAGCGAAGGCAAACCGTCTACACCTGGCTGAAACCTATCGACATGGAGAATGAGCAATACCACTTAAAGAGCATTCGAAATCGGTGCTCTCCCGGCGCGATGCCAGGCCGCTGGCTTTTAGACCATATGACGTTCAAAGAGTGGTTCGACCCGCAGTTTACGACGCTACCCACTTTGCTGTGGCTCCATGGTCACCCTGGGGCTGGTAAGTGTATCCTTACAGACCACATAGTGTTAAGCGCTCCAGTATACTAAAAATCGCCACAGGGAAAAGTGTCCTTGCGTCCTTGGTAGTAGAGGAAGCCCAGAACCTGTCACCCACACCGATTGTTTTGTTTTTCTACTTCAAACAAGGTGATGATGATCGGGATACTTTCGCATCCATGGCTCGCACATTCCTGGCACAGCTTCTCAAACAAGACACCGGAATTCTTGATTACATGCACAACAGGTGTTGCAAAAGCGGAGAGCCTTTCCTGAATTCTCGATCGCTCATTGAAGAACTTCTGCCCTTTGCGCTGAGTAATTGCAATTCGGCTTATATCATTTTAGATGGATTAGATGAATGCGCCTCTAGAGACGAACGAAAGACCATCGTGGGATTTTTCCGCAAAATCATCGAAAACCATGATAGTGATCAGGATGCAGATCGCCTTCGTTGCATGTTCGTTAGTCGTAAAGACAGTGCACGGAAAGACTTCACCGGCCTGGCCGACATTGTCGTGGACTTGGAGAAGAACGAGGACGATATTGATGCTTTCTGCCAATTTCGGTCTCAAGAGCTGGGCGAGATTCTAAAAATTCCTGAGGATAAATTGAAAGAAATCGCGAGTGTCGTCTCTGCGTTTGCTCATGGTAAGCACGATTCGAAAGCCAGCGCCATTTTGGATGAAGAAAGCTGATGTTATTATGTCTCTACTAGGTATGTTCCTTGTCGCTGAACTCGTATGGATCAATTTGTGTGGCCAAACCTCGATTGACGGCTTGGAATTCGAATTGGCCTCGCTTCCCACAGACCTCGACAAGCTAGACGAAGCGTATGTGTCTTTAAGATCAATTTATTATTTTTGGCTCACCTTGTCCTAGGTATAAAAGGATCATGCGGACCATTTTGAACAAACCCGTCAAAGCACAACGTGAAGAAGCTAAAATGCTTTTGGGTTGGCTCATTTATGCCAAGCGACCGTTGAAGCTTCATGAGGTACAAACAATGAAGTCTATCAACTTAGCAAAAAGAGAAGTCGAGTTTGAAAGGCGGCACTTCCAAGTGAAGCCTGAAGAACTCTGTGAATCTTTGGTCAGCGTTCGACCTGATGGATCGGTTGAGTTGGTGCATTTAACTGCCAAGGTGTACGCTACCCTGGTCAGATAATGAGGTTTCGTAAAGACTAACTCGATAAACATAGCTACCTACTGAATAGTAAAGACCTCGATGGTACGGCAAAGGAATTAGGATTAGCAACTTTCTGCGTCGACTATCTTAATCTTCCAATTTTTAACAGCCCATTTTCAACCCACCCAGTCCTAGATGGAAGCTATGGATTTATGGAATACGCTGTTCTCAATTGGGTGCGTCACTTGGAAGCGGGGATGTCGTCCGAACCTGGCCCTGATAAATCGACGCGAGGTTTCCTTGAGTCTTTCGAGGGGCTTCTCGAAAGCCATTGGAGAACGCCAACCATTGAACCAAAGATCTCTAAGCGCACGCGAGACAGGTTGCAAATCTTTCAAACTTCACCACGGCACAAACATATCCAGCAAGCTGTCGCTTCAACGCAAGAGCAGATCAAACGCTTTGGGGACATGCGGCCCGGCGAATATGCTCTTGATCTGTCAGAAATTGTGGCTGGTGTCCGAGTTCAGATAGAATCCGTTGTTCTTAACGGCGCGGACCGGTCGACGGGCGAGAAGGTCGAATCATTGGACGACGAATTAGAACGAAAATACGGCACAAATCTTTTCAAGTGCCCAAGATTCAGCTGCAAGTACTTTACGCAAGGCTTCGCCTCTAAAGAGGAACGCGAAGGTCATGTTCAAAGACACGAAAGACCATTCCGGTGCACCGATATACACTGTACTGGCTTCATTGGCTTCGCAAAGGAAGAGCAGCTGACGAGGCACCTCAAAGAGACTCATCCCGATCCCACGAATCAGGACTCCTTCCCGACCGAGGATGAGATTACTGAAAGCCAGAGGGAATACGTGCCTGAGACAGCCGTCGAATTCGAAGAAACCCCACCTCCCATTGCCGAAGTCCCAGATGCAGACTCAGATGCCAACGCCGAATCAGAATCAGAATCAGAATCAGAGTCAGACAAAGTCACCCAGCCCGCACAGTCCTCCAGACCCGCGAAACGCACAAAGACGCAAACGGAATTCAAGTGCTCTCATTGTGACAAAACCTTCACCAAACGTTGGAACCGGGATTCACACTTGAAGACGCATGGGGTTGGCGAACCGTTGACTTGCCACATTTGTGGTACGCCTTGTGCCAGACAAAGTGATCTCACAAGACATATGAAAAAGCACGACAGAGTCAAAGCTTTCAGCTGCGGAGGAGTATTGAGGAATGGTCAACGCTGGGGATGTGGGCAGAGTTTCCTGAGAGCTGATATTTTGAGCAATCACCACAAATCGAAAAAGGGGAAGAAGTGTATTGCCCCTCGCGAGGAAGAAGAGCAGGCACAAGCTGCGGCGTATGAGATGCCGATTGTTTAGGCACTCATCAGCGCATCGAAGGACGTAACATTGTAGTGATGAGTCCCTCAGGCAGTCTTTTCCCAGAACTGAGTTTTCTACTCCTTAACACTTCTTCTAACTGCGGCTTCCACAAAGGCTCGGGGTTTGCAGGCCGCGTTGTCAGAAATGGCTCAACAATGCCTTTGCCATCAGCCGTCTCAAGCCTCTCTGATGTTGAGATAGCTAGAGCCTTGCAAAATCGTCCAACTGTATTAGCAAGCTGAGTGTGGCAATCAGAAGACAATGTATTCCAAGCCTGGTTCAGGGTCCTTCCTTTTATTGTTTTCAGAATGAGAAACGAGCGACTCCATTGAGTATCTACCCACGAGTAGATAACATTCGGTGTAGGGAGTGACGAGACTCTGTTGACGAAGCGAATTGTGTCGCTTTCCAATTGCATCTCGGGTCGCCACGCTTCGACTTTGATAAACATTCCTCCAATGTTCCAAACCGCCGCAGAGGTGCCTGCGTGATGAAAAAGACCGTTCTGCAAGTTCCCACATTGTCTTGGTGTGGTGGAAGTGCCGTCGGTTTCAGGTAAAGTTCGAAGACAATACAATTTTCCATCATCGTCTCTCCAGCTCTTTAAAGCATCCTTCGGCTCCTCAGAGACAACTTCACAGACTACTGCGTAGCCGAGCAACCAGCGGTCCTGACCTATTTGGACTATGGAGTCTTCAATAGGAGGGTTCATAAAACTTCAAGAAGTCAGCCTCAAATCTCAAGAGCGGATGCTCCATATTTCGCTTTGCTGGTTAGGAATGGAAAGTACATATTGTACGTGGCCGCGAAGTAGGAGCAATCTTCTAAGTCGTTTCTAATAAAAGGGCTAAAGCTTTTGTAGTTGTTCTTTGGTAAATGCTTCTCGTTTGAATCTAATGCTATAGTCTAGTTATGGGCGTGATCCGTAAAAGTGGATGGCGTTGTTCTAGCTGGCATTAGTAGTCTCTTAAAAAATCTTAAGATGCTAAGCACCACGGACTACCAGAATTTCGACAGAAGGAATAATTAGCTGCGCGATGTTGCGGATTACTCTAGTCTTGTTTCTACCTTTAATTAAGTCCAAAGTATCCTCGAAGACATCGTCTTCGAAGAGTGAATCTTTCGGTGGCGACTATAGCGACTTTAGAAGCTTTTGACAGAGCTCTTTGCTCTCAGCACTAATGCCTCGTTTATATTTCCCCATGAAGTTACCGCGTTTACTGAGTTGACTTTCGTAACGAGGATGTTGGTATAGAGCACTTTTCTATTCCCGTGGTAACTAGTCGTTCGGGACCAGTGCTCCTAACGACTCAATCCGACCCCCGATTGGGCCATTTCGAAGCGGATTGAGCCAATTTCGGGATTAAATTAAGGACAATGGTAGATCGACACCCCCTAATTGATATTCGCACACCCCCCAATTGATACTCGCACACCCCCCTTGATTTGGCTTAGCTCCCACCACATCTAGTTAGAACGTCACGTGTGTTTGGCTCGTATGCATCTGCACTGGTGCGCAACTGTCGCGCGCCCATACCCAAAACATTACCTCTTTACTATGGCTCTCAACCCAACCCCCCACAAGGTGTACGACTTCCCAGAGCTTGCAATCGATGATATTAACGAGTTTGCAAAAGGGCAAGGCTATGCGGTTACTAAATTCTGATCTAAAACCGATAAGCAGATACCACCTACGCGTGGTCGTGGGCGCGGGCGGGCGCGGGCGCGGGCGCGGGCGCGGGTGTGGGCGTATTCGCGGAGGCAGCTCAGACACCAAATAGAGGTAGCAGCACTCAAATTGGTTCAAGCCAGGCCTCACANGCCACTGCGCAATCTAATCNATCGACTCAGGAGCAAGTACGTAGTAGTATAGGTAGTGAGTACGGTGGTGAGTATGGTGGAAGTTAAGATACTACTGCAAGTGCATTGCTGAGTGTTGGCGGCAATATTCAACGGGCTTACAGAGGTCGGGGGACCTTGCCCTTCCAGCAGGACTTCGCTGAGGGGTCCTTTGGTGCATTCCGACTTTGATTTGAACTCTATTACTTGTTCTACAATTAAAATTAAGACTTGATTGAGGTGGCGCAGTCGTAAAAGTTACATTTTGAAAGTTTGATTTTCGCGACGAGATGCATACGAGCCAAACACACGTGACGTTCTAACTAGATGTGGTGGGAGCTAAGCCAAATCAAGGGGGGTGTGCGAGTATCAATTGGGGGGTGTGCGAATATCAATTAGGGGGTGTCGATCTACCATTGTCCTAAATTAAATTGATTGATTGCGATTGAACGGCTTAATTGGATTGGGAATTGCTGCAATCTTAGGCTCACATAAAGAAAGACAAATTTTAAAAAAAATTTAAGATTTTATTAAGCCGTCGTAGAGTTGTACGGCTACGAGTTGTTAACTTTATTAAGAAAAGTGAGTTTGCATTGAGCTGGTGTTTTGCATTGAGCTAGTCACGACCAAGAGCAGAGCTCTTGGTCGGTGCGACAAGTAGTAGGCGGTAAGTTAATTTTCCTAATTAGGAAGGTATAAATTTAGATATTAGCGACCTCTATAGGTCTAGCACTTATAGTTTAAGACCTTATAGTATGATTTTATAATAAACTGTCTCCGTTTTAATAACTATAACTACGACTATAGTTAAATCCCCTTTATACGATCTGGGGTATATAATAATAACCTCTACATTGCGATCTATACCCTTTAATTAAGCCTTTTTTGGTGTAATATTACGATAATCTAACTTTTAGCAATATTGTTAAGCACCTACTACTAATATTGGTATAACTAGTAAAGAATTTGTACGGAAGAGGGCCCTATTTAGCCCATAAGGTAGACATCCTAAGCCTTTTTAGTTATTAAGCTCCTTTTTTTCCCTACTTATTTACCTAATACCTAACTCTTAATATAATAATACTATTAGTATTACGATACGCTTAGCTCAATAAACGGTATCGTATTAAAGAGATTTTACTATACTACTACTACTAGCGTTTATAGATAGGTTAGGGATAGCTACTAGATAGTAGCTAATAGTAATAGGGATTCTATAAAGAGGTAACTCCTAATAGATAGATAATAGAGAGTAAAAAGATAGAAATAAATTACAAGTAGGATAGGGATAAGCGTTAGGATTTCTTCATTTCTACCATTTTTTTACTACCTAGTAGTTGCTAGTAACTTGGTACTTTACTAGAGAACTGTAAACCCCTAGTCTAGGGGTTTATAAACCACTAAGACGTAGCTACTAATACATGTTAAGCTGCCTAGGAAAGATTTATGTATATAGAACTATAGCGCCATAGCCTAGAGATTGTATGCACAGTATTATACGTAGTACAATACAACGGATATAAAAAAATAAAAATAAAAAAGTGCTTATACTCAAGGACGAACATATCGTGGCTGAGACGGCTACAACGAACTTTGTACTCTTGTATATACTGGTGGGTATTTATTTCGCGCCCTCTGAAAATTGCCTCCAATACTCTGGTTCGTAGCCATCTACATTTTGCGTGAATTTCCCTTCAGCCTTAACCCATCCCTTGATTCCACCCTCGAGTGTCAGGGATTGGATCGAATCGTCGCCTTTTTCGGTGATGTAGTCTGCGAACCAACCTGCACAGCGCGGCCCTCGTCCATTAGAGGCTCCTGACACCAATGTCTTCAGCACATGAGCGTGTTGTGAAGCTTTTCTTTTAGTTTTGACGTATTCCTGATGAGCAAAACGCGGATTCTCCTCGAAGAACTAGCATTCCTGCCCCGCCTCTTATCTATCCTAATGCAAACTTACCACAGTAGAAGGCTACCTTTTTCACCCCCGCTCTCTTGCAAAGATCGTATAATACTCCTTTGTTCACGTAGAAGCTATGCGCGGGCAGGTTGAGGCTGCCTTTGATGATGCCTCCCTCGTAATCCGTCCGCCGCACATCAACCAAGAGCAGCTCTGGAGAGAGCAAGTTGGAGAGCACTTCGTCGCGAGAGATGAGCGGGGCGGTGTGCTGCGGGGTGGGGAATGAAGCATGCCAAGGTGGTGGACTGGCAGCAGCAGAAGCGTCCTGGGCCATTTCGCGGGGCAGACAGATTGCCTTTAAATATATCAGGCCTGTTGTATTGCGGAAGCCTGAGGTTATACGAAGGGGTGATGTAGGGGCACAAGGGGCACAGGGGTAGGAGGAAAAGATGGATGCGAGGATGGGGTTCCTGCATACAGGTCGAACGAATCGGCAAAGACCGGCTCGTCTGTTTGACGCCACGATGACCGAACGCAGGGTAGGGAGGCGGTGCAGAGGAGGCGTGGGAGGCCACCTTTCATTCACCAGTCTGACACGATAATCGCATAAACGGACACTGTTCGTGATTACAATTACAATAGCAGGCTGATTCTTGCATACATTCAAATATGGCCGTCCGCTGCGACTAATATTTCACCCTCACTTTCGTCTTGGCGCAACTTGTTCTTTTCATTTACTATTCTTTAACGCGCCATCCATGTCCTCTGCGCTCTGTCATCCTTAATGAAATCTGGCTTGTTTGAAGCTGGCCTTTTTACCCGCCCTAGTACATAAACCATTCAACCGCTTTGTCTGTACGTGCAGTCTCGAGAGCCCCCAAACCATGAACTGCCTTGAACGGACCGTTTACTGACACTGGAAGCATCTCAAAGGTTACCCTGGACCTGCAACCATGCGAACAGCAACCCAAGCCTTCTACCTAGCAGTATTCTCACTGCTAGGTTCATCGCACGCTGCATCGTATGCCCGTGAAGCTACCAAATCCAAACCGTTACCTCCGAACGTTTGCGAAGTAAGCAATTCATCCGCGTGCGAAGCGCCCACGGAGCCACAGAATCCTAAACATACCATACAGTTTGAGCCTGGGGCGATAGTCTCCGATGCGTGTGCTTCATATTCTACTCTCGAAGGCCTTAACAATGCGATACATCCTTATCTCCACTCCATTACCCAGAACACCGACTTTTTCTCCCACTACCGCCTCAACCTGTACAATAAGAAATGTCCGTTTTGGTCAGATGAGAATGGCATGTGCGGCAACATTGCATGCGCCGTAAATACCCTGGATAACGAAGAGGATATACCCTTAGTGTGGCGGGCGCATGAACTAGGAAAACTAGAAGGACCCACCGCACAGCATCCCGGAAAGAAGTTACAAGAGGAAAGAAGGTCGCGGCCACTTCAGGGTGAACTGGGGGATGATGTGGGCGAGAGCTGTGTAGTTGAATACGACGACGAATGCGACCACCGGGATTACTGCGTCCCTGACGACGAGAGCGCCACGGCTAAGGGAGATTATGTTAGTCTTGTGGACAATCCCGAACGATTTACGGGATACACGGGAGTGGGATCGCAGCAGGTCTGGGAAGCCATTTATCGCGAAAATTGTTTCTCCAAGCCTTCGAAAAATGGTAAAAGCACTACAGGAAGTTCAACCCCTGGAGGCTTTGGTGGCCTGCAACAAAACCAAGCCGCTAATGAGCTCCGCAACGCCATGCGAGAACAAGGTCTCCAACAAGGCGTGAAATCCGCGATCGCCCAAGGTAGTGCTACTGCGCGAGTTGACCCAGTTGAGTTTGACGACGAGTGCCTCGAGAAGCGTGTCTTTTACCGCGTCATTAGCGGCATGCATGCCTCGATATCTACCCATCTCTGCTGGGATTACCTTAACCAGACCACTGGAGAATGGGCCCCAAATCTGTCCTGCTATGAAAATCGTCTTCACAAATTCCCGGACCGAATCTCGAATATTTACTTTAACTATGCTCTAATCATGCGCGCGGTTGGTAAGATAAAACAGCACATCAAGGATTACGAATTCTGCTCAGCCGACCCAGAGCAAGATATGCGCACTAAAAACATGGTATTGAGACTCGCCTCTGCCATTCCGTCTGGGCCAGAAATCTTCGATGAGAGCGTTATGTTTCGGGAACCCGGCAACGGCTTAACTCTTAAAGAGGACTTCCGCAACCGCTTCCGTAACGTTTCCAGGATCATGGATTGCGTAGGGTGTGATAAATGTCGACTTTGGGGGAAGCTGCAAACCGCAGGTTACGGTACAGCTCTCAAAGTTTTGTTTGAGTTCGACGAGAAGGACTCGAGCCGGGATCCACCTCTAAGAAGGACAGAGCTTGTGGCTCTTCTGAATACAATGGATCGCCTAAGTCACAGTCTGATCGCCATCAAGGAATTTAGGCGCATGATCGATGAGAGGGATGGCATGAAAAGCGCTAGTCCTGTCAAAGAAGCGGAAGCTGTCAAGACAAAGCTTCTCCTTGAAGAGGAAGAGGATGACGGGTACCCTGATTTTACGAGGTCAAACAGAGAAGGCTTGACAGTCATGGAGGAGTTCTGGGAAGAACTGAGTTTAGTCACCCAAGCATTCATTTACGTATTCAAAAGCTGGCTGGAATTTCCTGGCTTGTTGTAAGTCCCATATCCAAACCCAAAGCGTATTGGATGAATAGTGCTAATCTTGCGCTTTCTGCAGATTGAAAATCGTCATCGTCGAATCAAGCCGTCTCTGGGACTATTGGCTCGGGCTACCCATGCGGCCAAGGAGTTGGGAGATTCGATGGCCAAGGAAGGACGAGCTTTGATTGTTAAAAAAAATGAATGAATTGTATATTATCCTGACTGTTCTTTGCTCAGGGCATTCTGAGCTGCATAGCTGCCGGCGCACTTAGGGCTGTAGACTTAACATTTTCTGCAAGGAGGGAGTTCTGGTTAAGGCTGAGATAGGTTGGCGTTTTAGGAGCTTTGGCTTCCGTGGTCGAACTTATGATAGATATTTGCATCAACATACTGCAGAACGCAACTTGTACCTAGTCACGCAGAGCATTCACGGCTGACTTTCTAAGCAACTTGCTCACTTGCTGCTACGATGTACTGCGCTATAGATTAAATCTTCCACACAAATCCGATTTCTTGAAATACGATTCTTCCATTTTGGCATTGGCCAGGGTNCATGTCTTGCAAACGTACTGTAGCAAAGTAATTTCGTACTTACCCCGCTGTCGTCATCTCCCCAAAAGGATCACGATATCGCCGTTTGTGTTAGCAAGCAGCCAAGATTGCATAAATCAGCAATATCATCCCCAGGGTTTTGAGTTGCTTCAATTCTCCCATTTTAGGCCGACTTTTAGCCCTTCTCAAGCTTTATTAGACTACAATCACCAGCAATCATGGCTCTAGCACCTAAATTCGCCGGCCAAAAGCTCGCCGCCGCGAACGTCTCACCAAAAGCAGTGCACACTCTCGAGCTCTGTACGTACCTCCCTTGACCCAACTCGACCTCAATTGGCTGACGAAAGGGAATATAGACCTCGACTATGTCTGTCCCGTACGTTCTCTCGCCCTACCTCATCCCTACCCCGTCCCTACCAGGCCAAACCCAGCTAACCCCCCGACTCCAGTTCTCCAAGAAAATGTTCAACACCATCTTCACCACCCTCAAGCCGACCCTAACCTCCCCGCCCTACGCCGACCGCCTCGTGACCATCTTCCGGCAGCAGATCCAACCCTGGCACCCGTCATCGACGCTGGTGCACGAAGCCGGGGCCGCCGTGCTTCGGCTGGCGCCGGACAAGTTCCTGGACTTCAGCAGGGAGCTGTTCGAGCAGCAGACGGCGTACTTCGACGTCAACGTCGTCAACGAGACGCGCAACGCGACGTATGCGCGACTCGCCAAGCTCGCCGCCCGAGTCGGCGTCGACGAGAAGGCCGTCTTCCAGCTGCTGGTCATCTCGGATAAGCCGGGCCCGGACGGCGCCCTGAATACGGGGAACGAGGTTACGAATGATGTTAAGTTGATGGTTAAGGCGAATCGCCTCGTGGGCGTGCATGTTACGCCGACGGTGCTGTTTAATGGGATTATGGAGAATAGCATTAGTAGTAGCTGGACTAAAGAACAGTGGGAGGAGTGGTTGAGTAAGAATGTTGTTTGAATGGTAGGTTGTGGAATTGGCGGGGTGGAGGGGGGAAGGCTTTTGATTTGTGGGGATTGCATGAGAGGGGGATGTTGAAGAGATCCGGTGTTCGAGAGGATGCTGCAGTGATTGCAACATTAAAGGTCTGGAGATAAGAATAATGATATAAATTAGCATCGGATGCTCCTAAATGTTCTAGACAGAATGGAGATGTACTAGATCACTCTTTGAGAGAACACTACTTAGAATATAAAAATATAAATGAAACTCGGCTATTACCATGGCGGTTTTGCAGCATAGACACTGAAGGCTTTCATATCACAATTTGGACAATCATCTTTTCATTTAACATGCATAACAGTTATCAAAGACATCATTATATAAGGCCAAGCATCTCTCCATGCCTAAGCTCAATCACTCTAGAGACAACTTGAGAAGCCATGAAGTATTGGTATAGTAGGAAGAAAGAAAAGTCACTGCCCGCATAAGCTACACTATCCTTCCTCACAGACCCTACGCAGAAATGCTGGAGCAAAGATGAAATGGTTATGTCACAGTTCAAAAGTAAAAAGCCCATCAAATCCGCGATTCCCTTGTCCAGCCACCTCCTCTAACGCCCGAGCCAAGTCAGAGCAGAGCAGAACAGCAAGATTAGATGTACGAAGCGGCACGAAAGAGCAAAATCGAATAGTTATCGCTTACGAATCGGTCATCTCCTCGTCTTCTCCCTCCATCTCAACAGCCCTTGGTAGATCGACATCCTTCCTAAAGGCCTGCTTGCGCGCATCGACGTCGTCGCGGCTAACACCGCGCATCCAAGCGTTGTTCATAACTAACTTCTCCTGCGCAAGTCCGCTCCTTGCCTCCCATAAGGCCTCCATCTCCCTCCGTCCTTCTTCGCCGCCAATCCTTATTGCTTCGGACAGAACAGTATAATCGACTCCACCATCGCCTTTATTCTCAAACTCTATCCTATAATCCCTCGCACGAATGATAAATTGTAGCTTCTCCATGCTACGGAGAGTGTCGTAGAGTGCGCCGTACTCTTCGGACGACTCGTCAGGCTTGATTAAAGAGTGTTTGAGGTATGGCAGCTGGACCTTGTCGTTGGGAACGCCCTCGGTGGGATCAACTGACGAGTAAGATGCAAGGTAGTAGCGCCAACGCTTCGCACGGTCCAGAGCGGTGACATCAAAGGTCGGGTCGTCCTTTTTGAATATGGAGACGTAGGCTTCCATTTCCCGTGGACTCTGCAAGACAAAGTTCAAGTCAGTTCTGGCTCGGTTCGTCCTCGTGAGTAACTTGACTAGACTTACGA
Organism: Cenococcum geophilum 1.58; assembly: GCF_001692895.1. Classification (NCBI taxonomy): domain Eukaryota; kingdom Fungi; phylum Ascomycota; class Dothideomycetes; order Gloniales; family Gloniaceae; genus Cenococcum; species Cenococcum geophilum. Next base: position 1,194,373 of record NW_027137583.1, read on the forward strand.
ATGTGATGCGGTAGACATCTGCATCCTTAGAGTACTTCTCAACCTGCTTGCGGTAGTTGAGCTCATCTTGATGTGTTGTATCTTCACGCGCACGATCTTTCTTGAAAAGAACATAGATATCCCACGTCTTCTCTTTGCTGTCGCTGGTGAAGAGACCAAGAGTAAATCTGACAAGAGCACTGAGAAGCCTATCAAAAGAATACAACTGCCAGCCAGTCTGAAGGTAGAACCGTCGAAGAGTCTCTTCGATCTGATTCATGTCAATTTCACCCTTGATCTGATCTTCAAACATGTTAAGGATCTGCTGGTAGTAGTTCGCGTTCTCAGACACATCAGAGAAGAACTCGTTAGGAAGCTTGTCAATCATCTTTAAGTCAATAGCAGCCTTCCAGTGCATAGCTCGAGCAACTGTTTCATGAACCTCTCCTTCGTTCTGCTTAATATTGAGTAACCGTTCGTAGAGGATGACGAACATTCGGAAGAAGCAGTAGATCGGGAGGTTGCAGTACATGTTGAAGCTCTCGCGCTTGTATGGCTCATCGGGAGCCAGGTCCTTCATGTTTACTGAATTTATTCCGCTCGGATATTCAACCCATCTACGCGGGCCAGACTCTTCCCTCATCCCGTTACTGTTTGAGCTATCCGCACCACCAGCCATATCCTCATCGGCAGCAGAGGCCATATCAGGAGTGCTACCTCGGCTGCCAGATGCGATGCTGTCTTCTTTCTCCTTGCGATTCGGTTTACCGCTGCGGCCGCGATCGAGTACCCCACGCAGCAAGTTTGGCTTCTTGTTGGTTTTGTGAGATTTCTGTGAGAAGCCATCGTCAGGACTTGGAGCTTCGTCGTCAGCGTAGTCGTTGGCTGGTGAGCCCTGAGCTGAGGTTTGGATTCGCTGTTCGAATTTGACAGGGTCGATCCCGAAGAAGAGAGGAACGAATTCTTTGATGAATGAAATGACCTTTGAGTAGTCACCAGAGTGGCTGTGCTCGGCGTATATGAGAATGAGGCGGGAGGCATCGACCAAAACGTCTTCGTCTTTGAAGGAGTAGGCGAATTGGTAATTTGGAACCTGAACTTCTTGAACCTCTAGCTGGCGCCGCTGCTCTTCGTATTTGACTTGAATCTCGTTTTGAAGAGTTTTGAGCTGGAATTGCCGCTTGTCAGCTTGCTTGGCGCCAAGGCTCTGGTGGTCCAACGACTTCCAAAAGATCTTTTGGGTCTGCTCTCGCCAGACCTTCTCCCACTCTCGTTGAGCCGCCTTCCATTCCTCAAGTTTCTGCTTCATGCGGTTCAAGAGTATGGGGATGACGTTGTAAGGTTGAGCAAAGAGCTCAGAGATGACATCCTTGCCTTTCTCACGACCGTAGATTTTCATGATCACCCTTTTATAGATCGTCTCGCTCTGTCCACCCAAGCCAGCTGGCAAAACAAAGTTCAATCTCTCCTCCGGGGCAGTCTGAAGAATTTGCTGGGCGATTGGCTCAAGCTGTTGGATAGTTCGTAGGCAGGCTTCAATGTTGAAGTCATAGTCGTGGCGTTCCTCCTCAATACGATGGAGGCCTTCTTCATACTGGTTCTTGCGATGAGCGACAAAACCGGAGTCCTCAGAAGCCCAAGTGGGATGTGAAGCCCATTCATCATTTAGAACCGATTTACAAAGCTGATCACGACCACTGCATGGTCGTTCGCGTTCCTGCAAAGGCATTAGCTTGTAACCTGGCAAATTACTCATTTGATGTAGAAAGATACAATTCGCCGTGACAAGGAGAGGAAACTTACTCGCTTTGGTAGGAGTCGGTAGCTAGGACCCAAACCGCGGCAGTTTGACAATGACACCCTTCCGCTCACAGTTTTCGCCTTTGTTTGTGTCACATTGGTTTCTGGTTCGTATCCCAAGAAGTTCTTAAACCATGCAAATAACTCCAAGTTCCCACCGATGAAGCTCTGGGCGCGGGTGAGGAGCAAAGACTTGTCAATGAGATCTTGCGAAAAAAGGTTGCAGAGCTTGAGGAACTCGTTCATGTTGTTTTTATTCGCAATGAATTTCTTCGCTCGGTCGAAGAAAGCCAGTTCGTCTAGGGTGGCAACGGTGGTAGTGGTCGGAGGGATTGGCTCGGGTAGTGCGGGCGTCAGGGTGGGCGAGACAGCCGGACCATCTGGGACCATAGACTGCTTTGCATTGTGTGTTGTCTTAGTGCGCTTTGGTGAGTTTTGGTTAGCAGGCTGTTCGTTACTTAGAGTGGCGCTGCTAGTATCACTGCTCGCTCGTTTCCGAGCGCGGATGGGCCTAAGTGTAATGGGAGGTGTAGATAACGAAGATGAGTCGAGCAAATCAGGAAATTGGAACTGCTTGTGAGACTCTACAGTAGACTGATCCATGGGTATGAGAACGACAACAAGATAATAAGAAAAATTTGACAAATGACAATTGCGAACAAGAGACTCCGACCAACAGAATGCTCTTTCCAACGTATGTAATGGATGGTTTGAGTGGAAGAAAGAAGAGCAAGAGTTGAGGCAGCAGTAGGCAGTGTTGGTCCGTGCACCATTGAGGAACAACCGAAACTTTAACAATTGAACAAAGAATTGTAGTATATGAATAAAAACCCCCCCACGTACCTTTGCAAGGCTCCCTTGGCCATATCCAGCTCTCACATTGGTGCTCCCTGCATCGCCAACCATCGAGGTAGGCATAGCAGAGGAGCTGACCCCGGGGGCCTGTCTCTCTCCGCGCTTGCGCTTATTATCTCTGTTTGCAGTCGGGGTTGGTGCAAAATTTCCCATAGGAGGAAGTCGAGATGTATCTGTTCGAGGTGTTTGATGTTGGTGAGGTGGTGCAGGTTGATATGTTTGTTCACCACGGACGTTGCTGAGCATAACAGCGTCTTCAGCGGCGTGTCTTGCTGCTTGCTGCTGGGCAGCCCTGTGTTGCGCTGCAGACTCAGGGAGAAACTGTTTAAAATCCTCAAGTAGATCTGGTGCAGAGCTGAATAAACTTGTGACTTGCGCGTACACGTCCTGTATAGGCTTCGATTCTCTCTGATATGTTTGCAATATTTCAAGAAATTGCTTGTAAATGTCTGGCTGTGAGGCGAAGCGATTCTGATGTTATCAAATTGTTAGCTAGAACCGGCAGAGTTCTGCAATATTAAATACAAGCAAACAGGCCTACCTTTATTTTATTCACATAGCTAATGGCATGATTAAATTCTACAGGGCCTCTCTTTTCGCCGGTAGGACCGACGCCACCTGGTTGAGCCGTATGACTAACACCGTTCACGCCTTGGCCTGGAAGCGTTGTAGACGTATCTCCTGACGGCGACAAAATCGACCGGCCTGCAGCCGCTGATACTGCATTCTGAAGTTGCGAGACTCCCCTCTGTTCCTGCTGATGCGCCATCGCTGCTGCCGTTGAGACCACATCTTGTTGATTTCGCTGAGCAGTAGCTTCTGGAGATAGAGGTGCTTGGTTGTTTTGCCCTTGCTGGGTGCTAAATATTTGATGGGTAATATTGCAATTGCCCGGGCTAAACATAGCCTCTTGAGCTTCTTGGGCCCGTGCTTGCTGCCAGTTGCCACTCGTGGCACGGTATGCTGAATCATAATACGGGCTCTCATTAGGTCCGGTGCCGTTCCCATTGACTGCGGCACTCCGCGGTGCAGAAAGTGGTCGCGGTACTGGCATAGAGGAAACGGTTGTACCCATAGGAGTAGTGACTCTGATGGCGTTAGGATCTCCGCCGGTGCCGCATTCAATCTTGTATCCAGGAGGTAAGAATGTGTTGAAACCTTGGATAAGATTTGGATTGCCCGCGAAAAGTGTAGAAACTCTATCAATTACGCCCGGCGTGTCGATGCTGAAGGGAAAGCATAAGCAGGCTTTTCTGGAAAACAGAGGGCATAGTACTTACGCTCCACTCTTGAAGTCCTTCATAATATCTAGAAAGCGGTTATAGACATCCGGGTGCTCTGCAAATTGTACCTTAACCTGGTCGAGGTAGCTCAGAGCGTCCTGTTGTCGCGTTAGTCACTAAACACGATGATTTTGTATCGGATCTATTTTAGATCAATACTGGTTAATAGGGACTTACATTAAGGATGGGCTGCTGACCTTGGCCCATTCCCAAAGGTCCAGGCTGCATACCAGGGCCACCAAAAGGCATAAGCATAGACTGTTGCGTCGGAGGCTGCACTGAATGCTGCATTCGCGGTGTTGCGTCACCTTGCTGAACTGGCGCGCCTCCAAAAATATTGTTTAGATTACTAGGCGCGCCGAGGGATGCAGCGAGTACGTTCGGTCCACTCAATGGTCCAGAATTACCAAGGAGGCCATTGGGTCCGTGGATGGTCCTGACTGATGGCGCCACTGCAACAGGCTGATGGATCTGAATGGGCCCTGAGTGGTTTTCATGCGTAGCCTGCTCATGTTGCTGTCTTTCGCGATTTTCACGCTCTCGCTGTTCGGCATCACGTTTAGCCATTTCCTCTGCATGTGCCTCCATCATCTCTCTGTTTTCACGTTCGCGTTCTCGCATTTCCCTTTCTCGATCAATGTTTGGCTGAGCTTGCGCATGCATCTGGGGCTGTTGCAGTGTTTGAGATATGCCAGGTAACGAGTATCCGGGCCCTTGCATTACTACCTGATGGGTCTGCGGGCCTGGCGCAGAGTCTTGATTTGACGAAGTGGGTCGTTGCGCGGTTTGATTTGGAGACGCTTGGGTGGCTTGAGTAAAACCTGCGAGCACTGGTAAACTGTGTCCAGAAGACTGATTCGGAGAAAAGAAAGGGGCTATTTTCGTCTGATAGTCAGTTAACTGAAAACAAGTGGACTTATCATGTCTAAGACAGGGGGTAGAACGCATACCTGAAGGCGGGGGTAGAACGGGTCCAGTACTTTGAGCTGAAGGCGCTTGCGAAGGTTGCTGCTGGCTAGCATTGCTGGTACTATTCAAGAAAGAATCAGCTTTCAGAAAGCCTAAATCAAGGCCGGACAGTATGTCCACAGGAGTCTGCTCCACGACGATGTCTGTGGCGATAGGGAGAGTTGGCGAGAGAAGTCCTACCTAAATCCACCCAGCGGTCTCGGCGCTTGTCCCTGCCCTTGTTCATTTGTTTGTTGGCCAGTTGCAGATACTGCCGCCTGCGCCGGCGGCCAGTCGTCGCGAGGTGCAGAATTCATGTCCGGCGTTAGAGTTGCTCCTCGGTCTTAAGCAACAAGCAGTAGGGGCATCGAACGAATATCGAAATGACGAAAACTTGAGGCTGCGTCCTAGTTCATTAAGAGCCAAAGGTTGAGCGGTGCTATAGCGCAGAAGTATGAACTAGGTAATGGAAGAGCTTCCACACCACTGGAGCGGGAGGCAGTTCGGGTGATGGGCAGGCAACGCTTCGACGGATCGCGGTAGAGATGGATGAACGCCGGAAGTGAAATTTGAGCAATCGCTGCGGCAAGAATAAGATCGCAGAATTCAGGGAAGACAAGAGGGCTGCTCAGTAGGTATCGTGGTGAAGGTAAGTTAGCGATGAGGGATAGCTGCTGGCGCAAAAACGCGCGAACGCCGTGGATTACCAGCTCGCTCAGTCCGGTTAGACCCGGGGGCCGGTGGTAATTATTTTCCGGATGCCGCAGACTACGCAGACGGTCTCGCCGCACCCAGCAAATCTAAATTGTCATCCACACACCTACAACAAAGACCTTTTCTATTATTATCTTTATTCTAGGGGACTAAAGCAGGGTTTCTGCTATTATATTTATAACTTTTCTTAATTAATTTTAGTTGTGTTTAATGCTGTAGGCCTCATTGGCAATTTATGCCTTGCTGCCTTAACCGAACTCACAAACCTTACCCTGGTGCATGGAATCAAATCAGCGGACATACGTATATCCGCAAGCGGATATCACTAACCTTTTTAGTTAAAAAGTGCGATTCTATCCCCTAACCTGCCGGAATTCGTCCTACCGTTATCGATAAGAGCTAGCCAATCAGATCAACCTTATATAGCTACATGCGTTGTTTTCATTCTGATGTTCAAGCACGGACCAACTTCTGGTAGGGGATGGGACTTTCGCAGATTTTGTCAAGCGCGTCGTCCAGATTTGCATCCCTGTGTCCTACGGCTATCGATAAGAACTCGCCAATAGAATCGAATCAAGCCCCGTGATCAAAAATACGTACTTTTGGTCACGGGGCTTGTTTCGATTGCTTCTATTGGCGAGATTTTATCGATAACCGTAGTTACCAGGCGAAGGGATAGGAGCTGTATGCAATCTTTAACGGAATTATTAAAGCCACCCATGTAAGGTCCAGGGTTGCATTTTTGGCTCGCTCGTTGCGACGTTATAGCCAAGTCTGCTATCTTTAACGACTTTTTTTGGCGAATATAACAGATTTGGACCAAATATTTATTAATATATCGGGTCGTCTCTCTAATCGATGAACTTTTGGAGGCGTTTCTAGCTACCGTTATAGAACGATTCATTGATTTATATAGGGAAAAATCTTAAAACGCGTTGCTACGCTTCCAAAACTCCGCTCCTCCGAGCGAAATCAGGTAACAGGACCTGCTGAGTTTAAGGGTCACGGACCGAAAACGCCACTGCAGAATGTAACCAAGGTTCCTTTGTTCGCCGGATCTTAATAACCCGTCTGAAATTCAGATGTACCAGATAACATTAAGATGATAACGTTCACAGACATTAAATTCAAGCATTTCATCATAGCCAGGATGACTGGATCAGAGCACTCATCCTGCATTAATTGCATAGAAATCCCGACGTACAAAACAGCTGGAAATCAAAAACTCTAGATGGTTATGCAACTCTCTGTCCAACTGAATAGCGAGAATCTCCTAAATTCGACGCCTTGACAGAATGAAAGACTGCCTTAGCCTCGCAAACAGAATCAAAGCCAAATAAATGGCATTGTATAAGATTATATTCGACTCTAGAAAATCCACGAGAATGTCTCCTCGACGTCGAAAGAAACGGCGCAGCTGGACTCCAATGTTAGCTAGAACTCACGTCAAGTACTTTTAGCAGTGAGCTTACCGGATATCTGCAGATGAAGCTCCAATGAGCACATCGAAACGGCCTTCCTCAGCAATCCAAGCGGAACGTGGCTCTAGATTGGTGTCATAGTAGCCGACTGAGTACTTATCAAACACTAGCTCTACAATTTTAGTCTCGCCAGGCTGAAGGAAAACTTTTGCGAATCCTTGAAGTTCCTTCTCTGGTCGAGGGATTCTAGATTTCACATCCTTGATATAGGCTTGGATAGTTTCGTAGGCTGCCATTTGGCCATCGTTCGTAATTGGAACAGACACCGTCACGGAGCCATATTCACTGAGAATACCGCTGCAGATCACGGGCGTACCGTATGTGAAAGTGGTGTAGGAGAGACCATGGCCAAAAGGAAATAGTGGCGCAATTTTGGCTTTCTCATAGTGCCGATAGCCAATATAGATTCCTTCTCCATAGATGACCTTCAGATTCTCGCCAGGCCAGTTGTGATAAGCCGGGCTGTCTGCAAGTCTCCGAGGGAAAGTAGTTGGCAATTTGCCACTGGGACTTTGAAGACCAAATAGCACGTCTGACAGAGCGTTCCCGGCCTCTTGGCCTTGGTACCAAGCTTGGAGGATTGCAGGAACCTTGTCTGCCCATGGCATGGTTACAGGCGTCCCAGACTGATTGACAACGATTGTCCTGGGATTGGCTTGCAGAACCGCCTCGATGAGTCTGTCCTGGCTACCATCCTTTGGAAGATCCATGGTCTGACGATCATAGCCTTCTGACTCCCACTCCGCGTCCAATCCAACGAAAACGATAGCTACATCAGCCTCTGTTGCAGCATTAATGGCTTCTTGTAGGAGATCAACTTGGGATTCCTCCTCATAGCCAATACGGCAGCCGGCATAAGTATGGGTCTTACCCTCGAAGGAGAGCTTCGACAACGGTCGAAGTTCGCTAGTACTCTCAACAAGAATCTCAATAGGCTTTCCTGCCTCTAAGGATATTGATTTCACAACGTCTACTGAGTCCTTGAACATAGCTTCTCCTTCCTCAGTCCAGTTCCAGTTATCGATAAGTAGCTCCCCGTTAAGGAATAGGCGCCCGGGCCCAACGCTCGAGAAGCTGAACGTCTGAGTACCGGTCGTGACGGGCGTAATGACTGCCTTTACTCTGAAAGAGAAGTCTGGAAGAAGCTCCATTGGGGCCGAATCCCACAGATATAGATCCGTTGCTTGCTTGTGTTGCACGTATACAGGGTCGCCCTCGAATCTATCGCCTTTGTAGTATTCTAGTATCACTCCCTGATCACCGGATGGCGTTTTGCAGTAAGGAGATGCGAGAGGCAGCCGCTTAGAGGTGTCACAGCCTTGTGAGAATAACAACTCGGCTCCTGTTCGGGAACGGATTCCATCAAACGGGGTGGTTGTGTAGTAGGGATTGAGACTTGCACTCCCACCACCTCCGGCGATGGCGCGTTTAGCGTTTGGTCCTATTATGGCAATTTTATGGACATCCGCGATTGGGAGGGTGTTATTGCCATTCTTTAGTAAAGTCAGCCCTTCTATGCCCGCCTGACGGATTAGCTGGCTTGTTTCTGGGTTGTTATTTGACCGTTCAGCCGGTTCTGGTGGTCCATTCAAGCCTTTGGTTCGGTCAACGAGATATAGAACGTTGCCTGCCGCTCGTTCGATATCCTTTACTGAAAGCTCACCGTCCTCAATGGCCTTCAGGGCCTTTTCGCCTCGCCACAAGCTAGACGTAGGCATTTCCAGATCACAACCAACACGGATCGACTCAGCAACTGAGTTGGTTCCAGTCCAGTCCGACATCACCATCCTAAGTATGTTAGCTTAGTTATATCTACCGCCATCGCGCTTTTTTAACGCAGGAGCGAAGTATATGACTAGTAATGATTGAATTCTCCCAGCCAAGTAAAATACGTTGTACTCACCCATCGTATTCCCATTCATTCCGCAGAATTTCCTTCAGAGTGTGTTCGTTCATGTCCGCATGAACGCCATTAATAAGGTTGTATGAGCTCATCAAAGCCCAGGGCGGGCATTCCCTCATAGCAATTTCAAATGGCTTGAGGTAGATCTCACGAAGTGGCCTTTCCGCAATAATTGAATCGATCTTCATCCGGTGCGTTTCTTGCTCATTGCCGACGAAATGCTTAATCGTCGCAGCGACGTTTTTGCTCTGAACACCGCGGATGTAGGAAGCGGCAAGTTTTCCTGTAAGAAGCGGGTCTTCAGAGAATGACTCGAAGTTTCTTCCGCCGAGTGGAGATCGATGCATGCAAACGGTAGGAGCAAGGAGGACGTTAGCTCCTCGAGCTTTTGTCTCCTCACCGAGATGCCTTCCAATCTCCTCAATCAAGTCGACGTTCCAGGACGCTGCTAATGAGATTCCACAAGGAAACAACGCAGCCTGGAGGTTGGTTAGTATATCAGTCGATGTACACTAAAGGTTGACATACTAGAGTGCCATTCTTGAAGAACTCCCCTCTTGCCCCATTCGGTCCATCTGTAGTTTTGATAGAAGGAACACCTTTCTCTGGCAGCGCTTTGGTCCTCCAAAAGTCCGCCCCAGTTAGGAGGGAGATCTTAAAAAGTTAGTGTAATTCCTCTGTGCTTGCTATAGGGTAGTGAAAGTGCAAGTGCTAGACCAAGTTTAAAATTCGAAGTTCTGAAAATGTCCAAACAAACGAAACGTACGCAGAACGGCCGAGGAGGATTCGTATCGGCAAAGAAAAGGGACAATACAATTCATGTTGGAGTTCTACCAAAGGAACAGCAACATGCCCTTGAATGCCAAATTCATTGTCATCCACCATCCATCCAGCCGCCCGACGAGTATACACCGCTGGCGTCGATTGAGGCAAAGGAACGATGCGAAATTTTCACGTAATGGATGGTGTTCGAGAATATTATCGTAGCCCGTTGGGAAGTTTGAGGCTAATATGAATGTGAAATGTCAAAGCCGCAACCTACTTGTTCCTCCAAGGATAGCTTCGCCGCCAGCTCTCTCGCCGCATCGTCCGGCCTCTCCAACGTATATAGCTTCTTTCCCTTCATGATTTTGGTGTCGATAGGTTCTTCTGGGATGAGTGCAAGAGTTAGTGTGGGAGGCGTAAAGGCAGGATGATGTGCGGCGTGCTTTATAGCAACATCTGCAATCCCAGGGTCCTCTATCGAAGTAGGTACAAGGTTGCTATCTCCTATGGTCAAGAACGAAAGCTTTTAATCACTCAATCGGAGTGTCTGGACGAGATCCGAGCCTTTGCCACGCAGAACTTTGTCCGTGTGGAGGAGAAACTCATTCGAAAGTTAAGGAATATCACAACTCTGAGTAGGACGCTCGTAGACAAATGTACTAACAGCGTTGCCTGATTTGATAGTCGCGCGCAACGCTCCGGGTACTAAAGATGACAATGCCAAAACGTCGGAATGTATGAGGAACAAGCCTTGTATCTAGTGAGCTGGGGCCTCGATCTAGGATCGTCTGCCTGGCGCCATTGGCCGGTGGGACGGCACGGCTGAGGAGTTTTACGGATACATATCGATCTTCATTAGCCTCTCGCTGAGGCGGGATTTGTACCAATCTAGATGTATGAATTTCATTCTCTCAAAGTGTGGCAGCCTGTGTACAGGCGCCCGAGAGGCAGGGTCACAGAGCGCGTTCGCGCCATTATTGGTAAGGTGCCGTGCAAAGATCGTCCAAAGTTGCAGCGTCTGACTGCAATTGACAGCAATGCTGTGGTGGGACAGCCAGAACAGCATACGCCGCCGCCGTGGTTGGTTTTGATTCGATCATTCAAAAGGAAAGTTTGCCGGTGATAGCGGTCTTGTACTGCGTCGGAGGCGCAAGTCCGTGGTTCCCACAAGGGTCCTCCACGTTGGGGGTATTGGGGGAGGTCAATCACAGTGGAGCGAGCCCTGGAGACGAAGACGTAGCCGGATAAACCGTGGGAAAACCCCGGGATCGGAGGCACGGCACCACAGCGGGAATGACGGGCCTACAGACCGGATTGCGGGACGCGCCAAATGGTGCCAACTTTAACCCGAACGCTTGGTGAGCGCCAAGCCCCGCTCTTGATTGGTAGGTGTTGATTGAACTATGAAGGAAAAGAGACTATATATATACATGATGTAGGTGCAGGCAATAAAGAGTGTAGTAGGTCGACAGTAGGTAATATACATGGAGCAAAAAGGGAACAGGGACACGACGAGTGCAGCAGTTCATGTGAAGCACAGACGCCCCGTTGCAGCATAGCACGCCGAGTTCGCCAGCATCACTTGAACCTCGACAATGTCATGAGACTACCTAGCAAGACCATCCATACACTGCACCATATCACTAGCTCAACTACCTCAGAGTGCCTCTTACGCCATACGCCGCCCTTTGAATCCTTAACACACGTGCCCTTCATCCTCTGAACAACGCAATCGTCGGCCATAGCAAGTCCCTTGAACAAAGCAGCGTGATCATTTTAATCATCTTCTTACCCTCGCTACTGAAATAAATGCCTCTACCCCTCAAACACTGTGATGAAGAGCCAAAACGATACTCATACAATGAGGTACCGCCAGACACGGCAATCTAGTTATATCACCGCCGATTCACCATTCGTCATCGTTTGCAGGCCGTCGACCGTGCATCGCCGCCTGCCTTTGCCTCAATGCTTCCGCCAAGCCTCCTGCGATACTTCCACTGCTGTCTCTGGCACCCGCGTCACTGTTACTTGCTCCGCTTCCGGAGTACCCGCTATCTCGCGGCGCCGGCGATGGGGCAGGCTTCTTACTAGCTGGACGTTTCGCTGGCGGGGCAGGAGGATTAGGCTTGGCGCGGATGCCTCCTTGAGTTGTGCCGTTGCTTGGTATTCCGTTGGCAACAGGTGGGGTTGGCACAGCGCGAGGAGCTATGGGTGGTGCAGGAGGAGGCGCTGGCCTGTTAACAACCTCTTCCAGGTACGCGGATGGCGCCCAGCCCGATGCTGATTTGTCTAGACGGCTTGCCAGCCACCAGCCTGAGACGTCGTATTAGCATTGCGACACACTAAGGTAACTGCCAAGAACACTTACCATTTCCTTCTTTCTGTGTGACCAATATCACCTCATCCTTCTTGATACTGAGCTCTCCAGCAGATTGCCCTAGGAAGTCGTACAAAGCTCGATATGTCGGTTCCTTGGGGGCAGAGGGTGCTGCAGGTGGGGGTGGGGGAGGGCCACGCGCCGACAATGCTGATGATGACGATATATTACGAGCATGCCCTGCACCGTTTGACAAGGTAGCGACGGGTTGAGGGACTGGTCTCGGTTGCGTGGCGGTTTGTTGTCCACCTTGAGGTGTTTGCCTTGCTTGAGCCGGACGGTTGGAGAGTTTTGAGGGGCCACCGCCAGGCCCTCCAGGACGCAGTAGTTTTCCACTGGTAATTGGCTTGCCAGCTACCTGCTTCCCGCGAGGAGTGGGGCGAGACACAGAGTTTGGTGGTTCCCCTGGACCTGTATGTATAGTCCCGCTTTTGTATACATCGTCCCTGGGCACTGCAGTATCTTTGACCGTCTTGACCGCAGCAGGTTTCCCAGGTTTCTTGTTGAACTCAATACTGCCTTTCGTTAGACTCGTAAGAGATTGATTTAGTGCAGATACTCACGTGTTCCCGATCCTGAGATCCAGCGCGCCACGAGTTGCCGTCCTCAGCTGAGTAAAGAACTCGGTTTTAAAGACGCAATTCACCAAGGGGTCGGGTTCTTGAGGCGAGCCCACGCCGATCGCAAACCAATCATCCTTGAGCGTCGATGCGCTCACGAACTGAATTGCTCCCAGGGGTATAGTTCGCTCGGCTTGTATTGATATCTGCCGGTTGACGAGAACCTGTTTCACGAGATAGACATTCTTCCTTGTGAGTATTAGTATTCGAGGCTCCGGCTTGCTAGATCGGCCAAGTTTCGAGACTAGTAGCTCAGCCCTGCACGAGAATAGTACTTCTTCGTTCCCACCAATATTGATGGAATTCCTTATCACCTCTCCAGGACCGCCTCTATTTCCGACACCCAGATAGTCCCCTAGGAAGCGGCGCGAGCCGACTAAACTGAATCGCCGCCTTTCTTTGCGTCCCTGTAATATTTGGTGACCCTGGTCCCGGATTTGAATAAATTCTAGACCACCATTGACCCTTCTCCAGAAGCGTTGGATGCGAATGGCGCATTCTGTCCTGTACCGCAGGTAGTTTCTCCACGCGCGCTGGATTCTGATCGCCATATTATGCCAATAGCGATCACGCATGGTTTCCAGGGCAAACAGGGTTTCCGGGGTCTTGATGAAGACCTTAGTGACGCCCATTTGAAATTCCTCCGCAGGAATACTGGTATCCTTGAGAATTTGTCTTGTGCCGGTCTGGTAGTCACCTGTCCACGTATATTCTCCCGCGTAAGAAGTCTTCGGAGAAAGTAGGAAAAATCGCTCTACAAATTTCTCAAACGTTTGCCGAGAAGCAAAGCCTGCGCGACGAATGCGGACATTTTCTTGTAATCCCAGATACTTGATTTGATGGAGAACATTCGACGAATTGTATTCCGTGGGTGATTTATTCTCGTTAGGTTTGATGGTTCGAATATATGAGGGCGAAGCTTTCATGAGGGTAGCCACAAGATCATTAGCCGAGGCTTTGATCTTGTCTCCGGCAGTAGGCGGACGACGCTTGTTGTCTTGATCGACCTGGTGAGGGAACAGCACATGAACAAAGCTGTTCGAGCTCTGGGCGACGAGGTTAAGTAAATCCTTGAGCAATTGGTCTTTGTTCTTATCAGTCATTCCATCCACAGCATACGACACATCACCAGCATAGTGCTTGATGATAAATTGACCTTGTCTCGGTTGGAAATTTGGATTTGACGAAAGGGCATTTAGCCTTTGGACAAAGGTCTGATCTGCGGCGGTTGGGTCTGCATGCGCAGTTGCACAGGCATCATTCAGCGCAGCGAATACGCCCGGTGGTCGTCTCTCTTCTATCAATTCGCATACAACCTTGTTGTCAAAGTACTTGATTGGAGTCCATTGGATTTGCTCCCTGGCATATTCTTCCTGTTCCGTTCTCAGGGTTAGCTGGATGAAGATCTGTTGGAGTTTTTCGTTAACGTAATTAATGCAAAGCTGTTCGAAGCTATTCCGCTCGAAAATTTCGAATCCATAAATGTCTAGAATTCCGACCGAATGAGCCAGTGCTCCTCGAGCTTTCAGTGAGGCGTTGACTCGTTCCACAATCCAGTCGAACAAGTTGAAATAGATTGCTTTAGACAGAGCATCCCGCACGGCTGTAGCCTGCGCTGGGTTGAGTGGTACTTCGTACACAGATCCCCTTCGTCCACCACGGCTGGTCTCCACAATCCTTAACGTGAGTGCTTTGTTGACGTGCGCAGAGTCAACCTCCAGGAGGTACGCAACAAAATCGACAACTGACTGATCGACGATAGTCCCGTTTCCTGAATCGTCTTCAGTAAAGGCAACGTTGCCAAGCCACAGAATAGCAGCGAGCATCCGGAATATATTGTCCTGTTCTGATTGCGCTAAGCCAATGATCTTCATGGCATCTAGAGTCTCCTGGAAGTCAGAATGGTCATCAATTCCTAGTACATCGTAGCATTTTGACCGGCTGGTGTAAACATAAGATTGTGGTTGCTGAACTCCAAATATCTCTAAGCCGTCAGGTCAGCAAAGTAAAGGATAGAAAGTGATAGTCATGTATACCTCGATAGTGTGACGATGCAGCCTTGGTAAACTGGTAGAAAATATGAAAATTGCGCTCATTGGTAATCTGTCCAACAACCCGGGACTTTTCGAGAAGATAATTGTTAATATTTGCTCCTACAGGTTCTCCCTGCGCATTGAACTGAATCTCTAAGTACTTTCCAAACCTCGAGGAGTTGTTATTTCTTAATGTCTTCGCATTTCCAAAGGACTCGAGTAAAGGATTTGTGGCCAGCACCATGTCCTTAGTTTCCTGGATTGAAGAATTACTGCCTCCCGAAACATTCGCAATGTATTGCATTATACGCTTGGCTGCTTCTGTCTTGCCCGCACCAGACTCGCCGGATATGATGATACACTGGTTCTCCTTGTACCCGTTCATGTTATAGTAAGCGGACTCGGCGATGGCGTAAACGTGCGGAGGCATCTGATATTGTCAGCGATGAGGCATGTATAAAAGTTGATCGAGCAGACCTCTAGCCGGTTTTTGCCTTTATAGCTGTTCAGCACTTCATCTATATATATGCCCACTAGTCACGGTCAGCATGAACATATTGAAACGAAAAATACTCCACATACGGTCCCGGAATGGATTGACGGAAACTAGCACATGTCCAATGTATGTCTAAACCACGTCAATAAGTATTTCTTGACGCGCCGGATGCGCCAATAGCAGACGCTTTCTATCGTTGCGGGGGTCACGCACGTATATCTCCGCATTCTCGAACCTCTTCTTCAGATTGTCATTTATGGCCTCGTTCGAGATTTTGCTGATCAATGTGAGATCTGATACTCCCACCTCCTTCTTCTTTGTTGACTCAAACACGGCCTTCTTCGCGAACTGAGCCTTGCCCCCGCCGCCAGCGGCTGTTGGCTGTTTCGAACTGCTGGCATCCTTCTTACGCCCAGCACGCTTCGTGACCGCCTATGTGCCAGCATCGTATTAGCTTCCCTAATGTACAGGTAGGAAATAGAGTTCCATGATATTTTTGTACCATAATCGGTGCCCAAAAGCTCCCTCAAATCGTATAGTGGTTCCAAGTTCTCCGTTGTGTTGTAGATGGAGTGTCGCGTAGTTTGCAGGGTTGTAGAGAGGTAGGAGAGAACAAGAAGGTTGAGGAGAAGATGTGCAGGAAACAGCAGCGCTGTAAGAGCGGCGGAGAAGTTATGGGACGAAGCGTCGCAATCGCCTAGATGGCTTCAGGTTCAAAACGTCACACAGAAGTGAGCGGCGGCGGCCGATTCGGAAAACCAGGGCCCAAGCCACCACGGGACTCAGCCACGATGCAATTTGACTCAACCTCCACGACGCGCAACCATCTTATTACAGTCCGTAAGGCCGAAAGAATTCTAAGGATGAAAACTGTACAAGCTTACGACGCCTACTGATAAACTCCTACACGCCGTACATTTTTCTACATTCGTAGGCAGTGTATTTTACAAAGATCGAAGAGTGCAACTGAATAGTCCGAAGCACACTTTCAAAACCCAACAGTCAAAATACTATCTTAGCATTGGATCAATGCCATCCCAAGAGATTCCACTTCAATTTACTATCCAGGAAGTCGTTAAAGCTGCGAAGGTCGCAACATGAAGAACCCAAAGCGAATGCAGATACTACGCCGCCAACTCCCCCAAACGCCTTCGCTTATAATATTCAGAAACGCCAATAATAGACTCACGCTTTGACTGTATCACCACCAAAACGCCCAACAGTAACCCAATCCTGCTTCTTACCATCTTCCAGTTGAGGCCCTTCCCACTTCAAACTGTCTGGCTCCGAAAGACATCCCAAGCCTCCAGCAGTGACCCACTCATCCATGACGGATATAATGAACTCCAGCTTCTGCCTCAGTAAATTTGCTTCAGTCATTTTCCTAAATGCAACCGTGACTTCTGCTGATCCGTACAGAAGATTCTGGAGAGAACTCTTGAGGATTTCTCGGCCGCGAATATACTTGAATGGAAGATCACTATGTTCTACGAGATGCTCGGCAGCCTCCAAAGACAGACATGTGAACACGCAATATTCAGCGTCTGCCGAGAAAACCAACTTTGTATGGTCCGGGAAATTGAACTAAAAAGAATAGGATCAGCCTAAGTTCATATGGGAGGAATATGCGACTGGTAGTCTCACCTGGAAAGATCCATCCCCAAAGCCCCACACACCGACATTCCCTAATCGTTGATAAAACCTTACAAAGGAGGTTTGTGCAGGTTCCTTTTCAGCTGGAGTACGTCCTTCCACCTGTCCTAACTGCTGGCACATATATTTTCCAAATTTCATCCAAATAATACTCGTTGATCGTCTCCGTTCCTTATCTACCTCAATCCTTCGGAGCCCATCTCCAGCGCAATCCGCGTAGTATTCAAGCGGGATCTTTTCAACAAGTCTGGGATCTTTTGCAACCTCCTTCAAGAGAGTATAGCCGTCGCGAACGACTGCATGGGTGACTGGGTGCCGTGCCGTAGCGTTCACAATACAGCCGATGCTACCGTCTTCCAAAACATATCCTACACCGTGTTTTCTAGAGTAGTCTACCCATTTAGAAACGAAAGGAACTTGCTGTGGAGGTCCCGGTCGACGGCTAGCTGTAGGTCTATTGGCTAGTGCGCGTGCCACATTATCGCGGAACTTTGAAGCTCGTGCAAGCACTGACGCTGGGTCCGTGAATGGAATAATTGATTTGTGGGGCGCTGCAGGCTGCAGGTCAACCTGGGGCGATGACTGCACTTCAGGCGAAGAACGTGGTTTTGCATGGTCGCTAACGACAGCTTCTTGAATTTCGCGCACCTTTTCTTGCGGAAGCTTTTCACCCCCCTGGACTATTTCTTTCGTCGATACAGTTCTTTGCATAGTTCGGGTATACCGAGGACCACGTATAGGTGCTGTGCCAGCAGTCACTCGATCTGGATTTGATATTTTCCGGACTGGTCTCATGCGGGTGGGCTTCTCAATCACTCTCCTTACAGTCTCTGTTTCCTGGACAGGCTCAACGTTCTCTTTCAAAGGTTGGGTCTGTTCTTCTCTGACTGGAAGGCGACTGGGTGGCGCTTTTGTACGATCATTCCCTGTAGTTTCCACCAATGCATGACCTTCCGATGAGGATTCCTTCTCCTCCGCAATCTCACTTAAGCCGCCAGAAGCTGGTGCTGGCCATTGGGTACGTTCTGGGAATGGTCGATAGACTGTTTCCTTTGGAAATGGTATCACAGGTTGTTTGCCTAGGTCGATCTCTCTCTGGCAATCCTTGACTACTGATCTCACTTTTCTGCCCCCGAAAACTGTAAAAGTCTTGCCGGGCTCATATTCTCCCACTCCTGATGCCTTGCACAGCTTATACCAATCATCGGAATATCCTCGTTTAATCGTTGCAGCGGCTGGAGGGCGAATTTTCGACCATTTCGGAATTCGGGACGTGCAGGCTGGATCAAGTTGCAACGGTATGAAGGCTATCCTGAAAAATGCGTGGCTCACAATCTGGTCTGGGTTGGGACGGTCATCTTCATGAACAAGCAGGGATCCTACGAGGTCTCTCAAGTCTTCGGAAATGTCATTAGGAAATTTCGATAATTCCGGCCAAGAGTACTCCCGGTTCCTAAGCTTCTTGTAGATATCTTCTCTCTTAGGAGCATGGAAAGGTGCCCGTCCTACGGCAAGCGTGTACCTGAAATAATCAGTAAAAAGTAATCTTCGCCACATACTCTATTTCTTACATCATAATCCCAATGGCCCACAGGTCGACCTTCTCATTATGCCCTCGTCCGCTTTTCTCAAGAACCTCTGGGGCCAAGTAGTTGGGTGTTCCACACATTGTGGTCCGCCGACCTCCAAGGTCATTCTGCGAGATCAAAAGTGCTGCTAAGCCGAAGTCTCCTACTTTGATGTTCATGCCTTTATCCAAGAACAGGTTGCCCGTCTTTAAGTCTCTATGAACAATATTCCGATGATGTAAATATTTAATCGCTCCGCAGGTTTGGATCATAAAACGGCGTATCTCTGGCATAGTAAAATATTTTCGTTTTTTTATGGCATCCGCGAGAGAGCCATTTTCGCATAGCTCTAGCACAACATAGGTGCTCAATTCGAAGGAGAAGGCACGGTAGAACTCAACGATGTTGGGGTGGGATATCTTCGAGTGGATTTGAAGCTCAGTCACAAACTTTGCAGCATTAGCATTTAACAAACAACAACAAAGGTGCAGATAAACCAATCCCACCTTTTGTGCCAGTTTAGGAGGCTCCATCTTAGACTTGACAATCTTCAGAGCAATTATATCTCCGGTGGGTTTGTTCTGTTGGAGCAACTCTGCTCGGTGGCAGATGGCGAATCCGCCTTTCCCCAGTTGTGGTCCAGTGGCATACTGTGATCCTGATGGATCGCTCACCACCGCAGGTGGCGCATCAGCGTGGATAGACATTAGCTAGGTGGTGTTGGTGGTTTCGTCGCCGGGGTCGCGGAATTGAAGATGTTCGCTTGGTGCGGAACAACATAAACAAAGAGGTCGTTGCGAAGCAACCCCCTGCAGGTGCGGGCCGTTTAATGGTGCCCATCCCGCCATCCATGGAGCCGAACGCTAAGACCTATCTCGACGAGATATTCACTTAGTTATTAAAATTATTTGCACTCATCTAGATTGTGAATTCATAAAGTGAGCTTACAGCCCTCGAATAATTATATTGAAATGCCATTGCTTAGCAACAACTAAATCAATCAATCGGATCACGGAGGACTATCTCAGTTACCGACATAGTCCCGAAGGCAACCTCAACTTCAGCTTGACCATCTAAACTCCCACTTCGAGCAATTCTTCGTTGTTTTTCAAAGATTATCATGTCAGTATTATAGGAGACCCTCTCTTGTCGTCTTCACAAGATATGAGACGTAGCACATCCAATGCCTAGAGTTGCCCTCGCTTTTTTCATTTCCTCTCCCAAGCAGCTAAATCGCCATGTCTCTTACCCTTAAGATTACATCATTGGTCGTGCGGACCTTAGCCAAGCCTATAGCAGTAAGCAGTGCTGAATATCATTAGCATTGACTAATCGCTGCTAACCGTTACACAATAGAACACAATCAAAAGAAATGCTCATGAGCACGAACGGTTTCGGAAAGTCTGTGTCAGGTTTGCGCAGGGTCTTCACCGAATTGACATGCGCATGCGGCTCGGGCTATTACAAGATCCAGCAGTTATCGACCGGCAAATAGCAAAGGAGGTTGCGGAAGCAGAGGCAAGAAGGAAAAGGGCACAAGCACCGACAGTCAAAACAGAAGCCGAGACGAAGGCCGAGGAAGCTCTGACGGCCAAAGATAGAGAAGCAATTACAGCAAAGGCTAAAGCTGCTCATAAACCGCGAATACGGCCACTCACGGAAGCAAAGGCTATTGAGACGGGTGCAAATTTTATTTCCGAAACATTCCTATTCGCTGTGGGCATCAGCGTTATCATCTTTGAGCAATGGCGATCGAGGAGAAAGGAAAAGAATCGCCATGAGGATGTAACAGACAAATTGGAGATGCTCGAGACTAAACTCGGTGCCCTTGAAGCTGAATTAGCAGCGGAAAAGGGCAAGCAGACGTCAGAGCCCAGCATCAAACCCGAGGGTTCCAAAACAACAAAAGATCAAGACAGCAAAGCATCTTCCAATGCTTCTCCTAAAGAATCATTAGAAAAGCAAAAGTGAAACCGGTCATTGGCGTATTCTAAGCCAAAGAATCTTGATCGAGTCGAGACCATCCCTCGAGGTAGCTACGTCTCCCCAATGGCGGCTCAGGTCGGAGACATTTTACCCCCAATAGTTCACTCCACTTCGGTTGGAAATTAGTGGAGAAAAGTTTGATGTACAATACTGGATCGTGCATACCACTTCTCTGCGGAGAGTTCCTTGTAAGAATAGACTTGATTCCGGAACCTGTCCCAGTTGTTCTCTCCCCTCCGCCATGATGTGAGGAGTCGATCGGAGTTCAAGGAAAAACTAAATCTGTAGTAATATCTTTTAGGCATCGTAATTTTTTGTAGATGTCAAGCCATAAGGCTGGTCCAGACGTATTTTAGGACAATGATATAGAGGAGACTGTTCGCTTGGGTTGTTGATCAGTGCACGATTGTAGAGTACGTAGCACATTTCATCAAATTACCAGCTCATCGTTGATCCATTGGTCAATTCGTGTGCAGGATATTTCTAGCTGCTGTATACGATATTCTACAAGGAGTAATTTTTGCGCATTTTTCCTTTTGTTGACCACAGAAGCAGCCCACGACTACCAGTCTATCAAGAGCCTAATACCCCTTTTTTTAAAAAAAATAAAATAAAAGAATAAACCTCTAATTCTCCAACTATCCCAAGTGTCTTGTTAAGGAGAGGCCCTCAGAATTTTTATATTGAGAAATAGCGCACGGGGCGGACAGTCGCAGTTGTTTCCGTCGAGGAAGGAGCCACGATCTTCCACCGTCACTCACACTTCGTCTAGTGACATCTTCCAATATGCTTCATCAGAGCCGAGCCTCGCATTTCTCGCTACTAGCAGATTCGTCTAAATACTTCATTGAATTTGTTAGCGTTGATCTTGCACTACTCGCCAAACTTCTCCTGCTAGAGTCAGTACAGTCACTTTCTACACGCCTACGGAGTAGCGCCAACGCCATGTGGTGTTCCAAACTCAAACGTCGTCCGTCCCTAACGTCTGTTATTGAGTACATTAATAGCCCAGACGGGCTCGGTCTTATAGGTGATTGATATACTACCTTCATCTCGCTCCAAACGCCCCTCCTGTCACTTCATTCTCATCAGAATCGTTCCAAGTTCGAATTTGTCATACTTCCCGCTAATGTTCTAATAGAAACAAATCTTGGCGACCACGACCTCGCTGTCCCAATCCCCTACTGCCCTCGTTCAGACCCTGCCCCGCCAAATGGCCCCCAACAGCGCTGGCTTCGATGCGTTATTCTCACACCCTCAATGATCCAGCCAGCAGAAGCCCTTCAAGATACCGTCAAGCTACTGGAAAAATTTCGATATATCAGTGGTGGCGTTGACGTAGTGGTTCTGTTTTTCTTGTCCCCGGACGTCATCGAGCAACAAGAGGATAGTAAGGATGTGGCTTACCTTAGCACAAAACCTACTGAGGGTGACATGATGTTTCGTGGTATTCATGCTTTGAGCGTTTTAACTACGCATGTAAAGATGTCGCATGATGACGACCTCAATGTGCTTAACATTCAGCCGTTCGGGGCGAAAGAGGCATTACCCGGGATTTTAAGCAGTTGTACACGTGGAATACTGTCGGGTGATTCAAAGAAGCTAAGGAAACGGCAGAATAAAATGAAGATCTTGCCTACACCTCCCGATTCAATAGCACTGCCACCACCTCCTGGAACACTATTGCCGGTTCAGCAAGCGGGAAAGATGCCATTCCCTGCATCACAGGCAGCACCGCTCCCTCGCAATACGGCGCCAGAAATAGAGTCGGATATGCCACTAAAGCAGCAGGTAGCGACTGCTCCCACACAAGCAGTTATGCCAACCCACTCTCCACCCGGGCTACTCTCAGCACAAGTTAGGATAGGGCCACAGCCACCAAGTGCGATACCCAAACATATGACCCAGCGACCTCCACCACCGCCAATACTAAAGAATCTGCCGATGCCGAAATATAGCCCGTTACCTAAAGGGTGGCAGGACACGCTGCCAGCATTGCCAACTCGGCCTGGCAATCTCCCTACGTCTAGACTTACAGCACCTCCACTATCTCCTTCGCCTCCACCTCAGCAGGCATCTCCTCATATAGCCAGCGATGACCAAGATTTCAAGCAGCGCGGACCGGGAAAAGCGGTGGAAATAACAGTGAGAGAAATCCACCCAGGCCAGGCAACCCAGACCGAAATCGGCTCGGGTCACCCCAAACGGGGCTATGAAGCAAAGCCTGCCACAAAGCCTGCCAGCAATGCTTATGATCCGTACGGAACAAGTCCAGTGAGTGCAGTTATGGATCTCTTGCCATACTGCACCACGCGGACTAAGCTATTGGGCAGGGCAGAGGTTATCAGTTTCAGCGATGTTGCGGGCAGCTTCAGGGAGGTGGTGTTGCTGGCGCTAAGGGCTAGTGGTGCGGAGGATGAGGAGATGGGAGGGCTGGAAGGCGCGCTGGGGCCGGGTGGAGCAAAAGGTGTCAGGGAGTTCTGGCACAATGAGTGGGTTGTCGATTGAGGCTAGGATAGTGGTCAGTTCGTTGTTTTGCGGCATGATCTTTAGAAAGGGGTTGAAAAGAACTGCTTTCATGAGTTTCCTTACCATTAGCTGGCATCATGCGGGTATTACGGACGTCTCCATGGGATTTTGCAGCTGTCTATTGGCAGTAATAAAAGAGACAGGGAAAGCGCGAAAAGTTTACCTTGAGAGTTATTAATGGCTCAAAACAGCCAGCAGAAAGTACGGATGTTACGAGATAGAAAATCTTTCACGTATTCAAAGGGCAAAAGGCCCTATAGTCTTGCCATCCAAATTTATTCGTATCCCCATTACACAGGAACCAGATACAACTTAACTCCGGCCCCGGCCAGACTCCCAGCCTTTAAGATTCGTAAAACTAGACAAGATCCCCACTCAAACAATACAAATACAACACACCTAATTACACTCAATACTCCAGCGTGACGCTCTGGCCCTTGACCCTGCCGATCACGATTTCAGGCGCATACTTGGGGATGACCTCGTCGTCATGCAGCATCTCGAACTCCTCGGTGGCATCGCGGCCCATATGGCTGAAGAGGGCCTGGGGCCCGCCTGGGTGCTCGTCAACCCAGTTAGTCACGTTGAGCACGATGCCCTTAACGGCGATCCAGAGGTCGTCCTTCTTATTGTGCTTGGCCACCTCCTCGAGCGTGAACTCCTTGTCGGGGATCTTGAAGTCCTTGATGCTGGACGGCGCGGTGACTTCGCTAGGGCCCGCCAAGTCGCCATCTGAGCCCTTTATCACGGGCCCGGCGGACTGCTGTGATTGCTGCGAGCTTTTGGACTCGCTGGATGAGGTGCCCGACGCGCCGCTGCCCCATTCAACGGCTACCTTGCCAGGCTGCGATGGGTCGATGTGTAGGGAGATTTGACCGAGACGCTGAGCAGCGGAGCCGCCGCCACTTCTTAGCAGCTGCTGGAACAGGTATTTTGAGGCCGACTCGCCGGCGACACGGCCGTAAACAACGCAGCCCAGAAGCGAGGAACCACCGAGACGGTTGGCACCATGTACACCACCGGCCAACTCACCGCAGACGAAGAGGCCATCGAATGGCTTGCCATCGGAGTTGAGGCACTGGGCTTGATCGTTGATCTCAATACCACCCATGGTGAAGTGAAGCACGGGCTCCATCAACGCAACGTGGAAGGTGTCGTTGATATTGAAGGGCAGGTTGTGGAAGAACTTCTTGCCGAAAGGATCCTTCATCTTGCCGTCCGCAATAGCATTGTAGTCCTTGAATGTGGCCTGAAGAGCTTGCTCTCCGCAGCCGATCTCCTTGGCAAGTTCCTTACCCGTCATCTTCTTCATCAGGCCACGGCCGGAGTAGTGGCGGGTATGGAAGTCGAGGATGTTGGAAGCTTTCGAGTTAAGGATGAGTCGGATGGGCCAGAGACCCTTCTCCTTCTCTTCCCACATCTTACCAGATACGTAATCGCGGTGGCCGAGCTCGTCGCTGAAGCGTTGGCCCTTGCTATTAAGGAGAAGACCGCCTTCACCACGAAGAGCTGAGGAATGTTAGCTTCTTGTCTGTTTTGTGAACAGATAATATATTCTCTCACCCTCCGCAGCCAAGAACTTCGTCTTTGCGGTAGGATCCTTAGGATCCACCAAACCAGTTGGATGCACCTGCACCTTGTCCATATCGATACCATTCGCTCCAATCGCCATCAACATCTTGTGTCCGTCACCGGTAGCATGTGCACCGTTTGTGGTGGACAAGCCATATGTATCCGGTCGGTGCTTCTTCAGAAGTGAAGTCTCGGTGAAATCGGCGGCATAACCACCAGTTGCGAGCACAACCGGACCATTCACTGTCGTCTCCTCGCCATTGAACAGATATGTCACACCAGAAACGCTGTTACCGTCCTTGTTGATCTTGGTCACCTTGGCTTTCTTGACGAGCTGGACTCGTTCTGGCTCTTTCTCGGCCAGTTCCTCGAATCGCTGCATTAGGGCGTATGTGATAGCCATGCCGGGGAACTTAGCATCGTGGCCTCGGTGTGTTCGGGGGTGGGAGTGACCACTTTGAGAGAATTAGTACAACAACATTGTTGTAATGGCGGGAGACTGTGTACATACCCTAACCGCGAAACTAAGGTTAAATCTAGGTTGAAAACATCCTGTAACCACTCGACGGCAGCGGCTGACTTGTAGGTGAGAATCTTGATCAGATCCGGCCGCGCCTTATCTCGTGCAGACTTTAGAGTGTCATCGTAGAATTGCTTGACGCTGTCGGCGATTTTGTGATCCACTTGTGTACTTGTGAGAGCGCCGTTGATACCCGAGGTAGCCTTTGTGGAGTTGCCCCCCATGAAGTCTGAATGATGTTAGACCGGCAATTTGGGTATGCTATTTCCATAATGAAGCTTACTATTCTTATCAAGCAGTAATACATTTCCACCAGATAGGTAGATAGTATGAGCAGCGCTTAAGCCGGACACTATGTCTTGTAGTCAGCTGCCGTTGCATTCGAGGATAGTGGCGTGTAGCTTACATCCAGCACCTACAACAATGACTCTCTGAGGCATGACGGCTGTTCGATATGTCCGGTGACTGAATAGAGACAGCGAAGGTAGAGATGGGAAGAGGGAGAAGGTGAGAAAGAAAAGACGGGGTATGTGGAGGAATGCTAAGGAGTGGGTCTCTGAAGTGATGCGCCCAGATTGAGTTTTGCCTCGGCGCGGAGAAGAGAGCTCTAGCCGAATGCAGGTGCAGAGTTAAGATGGCCGTGGCGAATGACAAGCAACACGTTATTCAATGATTCTAACACTTCAGTCAAGTCTAGTTGGCTGCAGCAGGTAATTCTAAGTCGAGGTGCTTTTACTGCGGGAAATCTGGCGCAGCATGTGAAGACTACCCGCCGTCACGCGCCTATTATGGAGAAGCCGGACTGGAGAGTCCGGGGAAGGAACCTGGCCTGCTGAGCTTCTATGTAGCATGTGAAAGCATCATAACCACCACACACTCTTCACCGAACTATTGTTTATTTTTGCACCATTTGTTCCTCTAAATATTCAGTCGTTCAACATTCGGTGAAATAAACATTGCAATCCATCACTGAAATAGACGCACAACCCCTCAATGCGGCCGGCATTCGGGTCAGTGTTCGCCGAGGACGAAAGAAGCAAATCTCGCTGACGGCTGCCGTGAACGACGACAACATCTCTCTTCAATGCGAAGGACATCACCGAAAAGGAAAGGAAACAACACATCAAACCTTCTAGATAAAGACTTGTGGCTTCAGAATCTTGGGACAGCCAGTACAGACGTCTTGGAACGCCAGTCGGGGGTCCGTAACGCGCCTCAATCTGTACTAAGCACTAACATTTCACCATCTCAGTCTCGCCTCCTAGTGACCTTGGTACTACCTTTTTGAGGCATACAAGTTAGTCAGAAGTTGCAGTCCATCTGAGAAAGACGGCGTTTCAGAGTCTTGGGCCATAGCTCTCTGCAGCTGTCATTTGTCATCCATTAAAGTTTACAAGTTGGAAGCAAATATTCTACGACATAATCCACTAAGCCCACCACAGTGGCTTCAGGATTATGAATCAGGTTTGCTATTAACATAATGCGAGGAGCAGTTCGTTTAGTCGCTGTCGCGTACTACATACTTCATATAGGCCTCTAAAAGGCCTTTCTCAACAAACCTCACGCATAGCCGCCCCCTGCCGCGTTTATCCTTCCCTTTTCTTATTTTCCTTTTTCTTATTTACCGGCCTATCTAGGCCTATTCCTTAGTAAGTGCGAAGCCAGTTCTTAATACTCTTTAACCGTCCTTTATAACCGAGCCATTGAAATTCCGGTTTAGGTCAATCGCGCATCCTAGCTACTAGTCCCCCCGTTCCGAGATATATATATATCCTCGCTAGATAAGATCTCTTAGCCTTAGTATTTATATTTGGTAAAGTAGGTCTACCTATTTAGATTAAAGGGACCCTATTAGTCCTACTAATTCTATATAAAGAGAGGACCTTCTAATTATAGAGCCGGCTTTTATCCACCCTCTAACCCGTTAACTTAGGCATATAGGTTATCGGTAGGAGCCTACTAATTAGATTAATAGGATTTGGTGGCCGTATATAGAAATACTTAGTATTCGCACATAGGCCTTCATGTCTGTTTCCGCTCGCCGTCCTGCATGTCAGTGTTCATTTCCCGTATCTCCCTAGTTCCGTGGCATCCCCTCCTTAAATTTGTCGCAAGCCAGTAAATAGCAGAGCAACTTAGCCCTTAATTTAACTTCCTGTCACAGCCTCAAATCTGCAAAAAAAGACAGTAGAAGCCAAACCGTCAACAACCCACCCTTCTCCGCCGCAGCCTAATCCGCAAAAGACCGACAAGTCACCAAAAGACAGCTATTAATTAACCCCGCTACAGCCCTCAAAACATATGAACCTTCCTCGCCGAATGAAACATACTCGGCATCAAATCCTTATTATCATCCAAACACTGCAACGCAGCCTGCATATGCGACGGAATCCTCTTAAAAACCGCCGCACTCAAATTCTGATCCAACTGCTCCGCATGCATCTCATAGAATCTCTGAATCAGGCCCACCGTCACCGTCTCCAGTGCCGTTTCCCCCAGTTCCATAAAAGCGTTGAATCCGGATCCGCCTTCGGCTTCATCGTCGGAATCGCCGGGGCCGTTGGCGGGTTTGTCGGGGTCGGCGCTGGCATTGAAGGGACTGATGGGACTGCGGATTTGTTTGGCGATCATGCCGTCGAGGCTTTCACTGAGCTTGGCTTTGCGGGCGCCCAAGCTTTTGCTGTGCATGATGCGGAGGAGAATGCCGCACAGTTTGCGCTTCTTGCGCTCCATGTAGGTCTCCCAGTATGTGATGAGGCCAAACTCGGGAGAAGCATTGCGGAAGTCGATTTCATCGGTCGCGATACGGTGGCCGTAAAAGTCGCGTCCGGAGCCACCTAGTTCTAAGTTGCAGAGGAACCATTTGGCACTTTTCACCCCAGAGAAACGTGCTAGGACCCACTCACCGGCGACCACAGAGAGATTTTGCTCTTGGACGAACTTGATCATGTTGCTGACTTTGGCGCCTTCCTTCTTTAAATCAAAATCGTCGTCCTGCTGTTTCGTCTCGCCCGCTTTCTCGCCATCTGTTGCCGCCCCCGTAACCGAGAATCTGCTCATGAATCTGCTCTTGCCTTTATTCCTCTTTTTCTCTTCTTTCTCCTTCTCCTCTTCTCCTTCCTCTCCCCCAACTTGATTGTCTGCCTGGCCTTCCGATCCCTTACCCTCGTCTTCTTCATCGTCATCATCCCGCGCCTCACTTTTACCCTTAAAAATCTTGTGCTCAATACCCTGAACGACATCAAGTTCCTTCTGAAGAATATGTTTCTCACAAGAAAAATTCACCATAACCATCGCAAACCCCGTACTAATAGTACACCACCCAGAAATCTTCTGATGGGGACTAACCGCCATTTTGACCTGGCGCCGAAGCTTCTCAGGCTGCAGCATAGAGATGATGACGCGCTGGATGTCGAAGGAGCCCTCGATGCCGGAATTCTTGATGATAATTGGGTTCGGTGAGATCATGGTGTCGATTTCCTCGGGCTTGATGTATGGCTTGGAGAATTGGCGCTTGGGGATGGTGGAGAGGACTTTTTTGAGCTCGGAGGGTAGCTCGGGTTCGTTTTCGCCCTCGACTTGCTTTTTTGGTTCTTCCTCTTGTTTCTTTTCCTCCTCATTCTCATTCGCTTCTTCTCCTTCCTTCTTCTCCTCTTCCTTCTCCTCCTTCTTTTCCTCGTTATCCCCGATTCTCTTAATATAAGCCACTACGTCTTTATCTAATTGCTCCTCGTCAGTTTCGCAAGTCTCCGTTGACGATTTTGCGGAAGATGCTGAAGGGGATGCCACTTTTGGTGCGTTCGTTGCCGGGGCCGGGGCCGGGGCCGGGGCCGGGGCTGCAACCGAGGCTACAACCGGATCCGGACGTGGTGCAGGTGCCGAGTCTTTCTTTCCAAAAGATTTCATCGATGGGGCCTTGAAACCTCCGATACCTCGCTTCGGCGGAGCTGGGGCTGGTGCAGCGGGTGGCGGTGTCTCAGGCTCACTCTTCTTGCTGCCAAATTTGGGCACCTTGAACGATTTTGGAGCTTTCGGCATGGAAGGCATCCTCATCTGGGCTTGAAATGTGCCAAATGGAGAAGCGAGCGAAGAGGCATCTTCTTTGGGGGAAGCTTGGCCAAGGTTATCCGCGGCAGGAGCCGGGGAGTTGGGGAGAGAAGGGGAGCCGCTTTGTTCTACCGGCTTTGGCTTCGAGTCAAAATGAATCTCGACGTACTTGAGAATCTTCCCGATATTCGTGATATGCGGCCTCAGCTGTTCGAATGTACATTCCTTGACGACCTTGAGTATCTCTGTCACCCAGTGGATGGGGATATTCTCCCGTTCGGTGTCCTTTGCGAATTTAATCGCGTCGCGAAGCATGCCCGATATGTCCAGGAAATCTGTCATGGTCTCGTACCGTTTGATCTGGAGAATCCCCGCCAGTGTCTCCTTCTTCATCGTTCGGCTCTCGGCCTTGGCAAATTTGTACGCTTCTGGAGACGATGGGTACAGTGATCGTCCTCTGATGTGGCTGCCGTACTGGCTGCCGGTCCAATTGAAGACAGAAACGTCGTTTGAAGATATTACCACTTCATCTAGAAGCCTCGAAAGAGCCTTCGTCAGCCCCTCTGCGGGGAAAGTCGGGAACTTGACTCCGAGAATGCCCATCAGTGAGTATGCTCGATCCGTCATAACCGTAGCGTCTCTTGGACATGCCAGTGCCATGACTTTTTCGGTTGAAAAGCGACTCGTCATAAGTCCGCTCTGCCAAAGATTGAGACCCTCGATCTTTGAAAATTTGGCGACTTTCTTCCTGTCATCCAGGATGGGGATTTGTATCTCCCCAACCAGCTTCCTGAGCACGATGTTAATGGCATGTCTAATACTTTCCCGTTTCAAGTCGTCGAAGCTACTGCTTGTGGAATATCGAGACGGTTCAAGAGTACTCAACAACTTGACTAGCAGCTCTTTCACCTCCTCCTTGGGCTTCTCGGTGGCGGATATCAGGCCTTCGACGGCGATATAGACGCTTTGCACAATCCTGGATCTTGCAGTCTCCATGTTGATGCCCCTGGGAATTTGAAGATCCAGTGCTTCGAGAATGGTGATAAGTTTCCGTGCTATACTGAGCTCACCACCTGAGTACTGCTTTAAGCGTAAGCCAAGGTTTTCCTTTTTGGCATAGAGAAAGTGGGAGAACGAGGGTTAGAATATAGTGAACATTTTGCATGGAGCTCATCATACCTTAATGCCGCTATCTTCTAAGATTTTGGTCACTTCATCCTCATTTATCTTATCCAAGTTTGCCAGGTATGGATTGTGAGTATCGGCGCTCGTGTAGAGATCAATGAATGGGCACAAATAGTAATACGGCCCAAGATTCTCCACCGGTCTGTCCAACAGCTCCCACACAGCATTAACGTAGAAGGTTGTCTTGCTCATAACAAGCTCCTGCAGCGTCCACGCCCTCGTAGCCCATTCCGGCCTTTCCCTAGCGATTCCATCGAAGTTTTCGATGTTGCGTTGTGGAGGAGGGGTCGAGGGGGACTTCAGAATCTTCCAGTAGACCAGCCAGTCTTTCGGAACATTCCGCTTGGTGTCCAGATGGACCAAGCAGAATTCGGCGTTCTCGTACCACTCTCCCATCGCAGAGATGCTAGTGACATACTCACCGTTGTCAGTCCTATTGATGCAGCATGAATCGATCCACAGGTATCGCTTCTCAGCCCTAGGGAAGATCTTCCTGCCGAAAATCTCTTTGGCTCGCAGAATCGAATCCTCGATTTTGACTGCGGAATTTCTCCTCTGCAGGCAGTCTATCATTTTGTCGACTGCCTCGCGGATGTAGCTATGGTTTTTGAAAAAATCGATTTTCTTCTTTTCTTCAGTCTCTTTCTTCTTAGCTTCCTTCAGTATATTCTCGGCGGCCGTGACATCATCTTTAGGTGGCTTCTCAGTTGTGCCCTCCTTCGGCCCTTTGATCACTTTCTCAATCTCGTCATGTTCGAGACCGAGGTCACGTAGCACTTTCTTGAAGGCCTCGTCCTCCATTCTCTCATACTCACGGTCCGCAATCGCCCTTTCAAGCTTTCGCTTAGCATTTTGCAGTCCTCCATTGCCATCCTCTCCCTTCTCGACTATCTGCACATCAACACGCCTAGAGAGAAGCTCCTCTACGACGTCACATGGTTCTTCCAACCCGAGCTCCGCCAACACAGCGCTTGTGACCAGCTTCTTGATATTTTTCTCTTCCTTTTCAATGTCCAATTCACACTGGCGTTTGATGAGGTCCAGATCACTCTGCCCAGCTGGGACGGGCCCCGACATACCATCATCCTCGCTTCTGCTCTCAGAATCACTATCCACGCTGACGTCCTTCTTCGGATCATCATCTATGGTATCCTCATCATGAGGATCCTTCGGCGTGCGGCGGAAATCTTTGGTTTTGGCCTTCGTGAAGTAACTATATTCGATCTCGCGGCCCTTCCAACTATGCGAGAGGATGCAGTACTGGCCTTGAGTGCCAATAGTCGGGTATTCGACGAGGTTCATAGTGTCAAGGTCGAACATACGGACCGGGTACTGGCCTTGGACGCCGCCAGGTTTGCCAACCGACGATGAGTAGGTTGGATCTAGTAGCTCGATATCGTCGAGGCCAGAGAAATTGGACGATTCTTTGGCTTCCCGTCGCGCTGGATCGTAGAAAGTAGGCCTGAAGTCGGACATGAACAACAGATTCAACATCCGCCGCATCTTCTCTGGGTTCTCGCTAATGGCGATTTTGAAAGCCGCTGTGGACCTCGCCGCCAGGTCCGAGGCTTTCGCGTTGACATAGTCCATTGCCGCATTTGCAGTAATGCAGAGAGGTAAGGGAATTTGAGCTTTTCTCTAGTACTGAGCCCGTATTGAGAGATGTTGGATTTCAGGCAAAAATGCCAGACGTACTACCTGCGGTAATACGGCTAGTTTTTATGAGGCGGTGGACAATTTTCATGCTGACAGCGAACCGAGATAGAGCACACTTGCAATATTTAATCAACAGCCTTGTTCCCGCACCCTGGACGTCCTCCAGAGATTTGAAACAGGTTGTGCAGAGACGTTGACCGAAGTGGATTGCGCGCAGAACCGGCCTTGGCAAGCTATTGGTTGTGGCCCCTCATTTGTATTGTTGTTCAGGCAGCTTCAATAGACCGTTTTGTCGAGGAAATTAGGATCATCGAACCACCTGCCGCAAGCAGTTGGCGGCAGATTTAGCATACGACGCCGTCGTTAAAATTCGACAGGGGGCCCCTTCGTACGCCCCTCACGTGCTGTTGATTTTATTAAGGGGTCGTTCGGTTGCAAGTTCAGATCAGAATGAGGGCTTCAGAATGGAGTTGATCTGGAGCTCCAATCTGATTCTGAGGCGACCGTTCGGTTGAATTCCAGTCCAACTTGACTTCAGCCACAAATTTTTGATGTTCCACTGACCGCCCAAAAAACACGCTAAAAGTTACTAAAAATTTGGCAATTTTACCGTATATAGAATCTAAACCGAGGTCTTGGCATCAGTTCAAATCAGGAGCTTGAAGCTCCTCATTTGAATCTGAAGGCTTCAGATTGCACACGTCCGTGCAACCCGTAGAGCCACATACGCGTGTCAAATCGGGAAGGAACGCGTTCGTTCTGCCAGACTTTCAGTTCAGATTCAATCTGACGCTTTCACAACCGAACAACCCCTAAGTCTCCCTGTACAGAATGTATATCTACAGCTTTATAGGGGCTTTATATTAAAAATGGTAATATATAGTTAAAATCACGTGATTACGCCTTAAGCCCATGAATAGGCGGGTAGCCAGCCCTATCACGGGCACTAACACTTCAGTTACAAGGGGGCCTCCTGAGCGGGCCGCCGCGCCCACCCTGCAAGTTTGGTGGCAATATAGTAATATTCTAAGAAAATAGTGTGGATACTACTAAAATGTCACAAAACTTGCAGGGTGGGCGCGGCAGCCCGCTCAGGTGGCCCCCTTGTATACCCGTAAAATAGGTAGATTAGTGTACAGCCCATCCACCAAGGGGTTCAACTGACCCACCATCCGCCTGCTTGGCGGGAGTTGTGTAAGCCACCTTATTTTATTATGCAAGCCTCGTACAGGATGGGGACAGGGGGGAGACAGGGATCAAAACCTGCGCCATACCGACTGCTACACGTGGTTCAAGAGGTGGATTGCCAAAAAAACGGTCCAATAAAGCCTCCTACAGCCCATCGCCAAAAATGCCTGCATAAGGCTGAGCGTGAAGCAGTAGCGGAAGTCCATGTCATCGTCGCAGCCTACCGCCTTTGAAAGGGGAGCCCCCTCTCGTGGGTTCCAGCCTGTGTGGAGAGGGAGAGAACTGCTGCACAGGCCACCGAGGCGGGAACGGGTGCTGTCAAGCATTATTTTCTGCAGTAATTAGCGGTGAGCAAAGCTTTTGATCTGCAAACAAAACCGACTTTCAGCTCAGTTGGCCAACAGGGGTCCAGAAATTTTGAAGTGCTGAAATGCAAGGCTGGAAAATAGCCTGAACGTTGTCTTCATGGGAAAGGGGCGATTCATGTCCCTAGGATAAGGGCGGATTTCTGCTCTAAGTTTTAGGCCTCATTCAAATATACCGAAACTATCTTTACGCGTCCGGCCCATCGCCGAGAGACACTGTGCATTGAGTGTCACTGAGCCTTGAATCGTCATGGCATCTTATCATCGCGTGCTACGGGTTTTCCAAAGATCTATTCAGGACAAGTCCCTAGAGTGTGATTAGTGCGTACCTCATGCGCCCAGCCAGACCTTCGGTTTCATGCTTCCTATTACTCTTCTAATCGTTGCAATAGCAATATCCATCCATGGGAGGTTTTGATAAACGGGGAGAGATGGGGCGGCAAGATACGTCTCATCGGCTTTGTCGACGTCTTCTTTCTCATAAGTTATTCAGCGGAATCTCGCTTTGAGAAAGGAATAGTTATTTACAGTAAGCTCCCCTTTGCAGCCGCAAGTGTTTGCTGGTTCCTGTCATGCACACACGGGCGACGATGATGTTGATAAGATTACCGCTCGAACCAGAGGACGAGGAGGCCATCCGTGATATCCTCAGAGATGCCAAGGTCAAACCCTCGGACATAAACTTGGATGTCGTCAACACGAAAGAAAGGGAGAAAGACCTCAAATGTTAGTAAATTATGGTCCTATATCATTTTCCCCGGTTCTCTTTTAGCTGACAGTTTTCAAAGTACCTGAGAAATATTTCAGCTTCAAGAGCGATCCCATCGACTACACCATCAAGAGCCTCGGCCATGAGATTGGCCTGAAGACGGAATACCCAAAGACTTCCCTAATGAAGTACGAGATCAAAATGTTGAAGAGCAGAAACAAAGTTATGAAGAGTCAGTTCAACCAATACCTACTTCCACTACCACTGCAGCAGTTGCACCCCCGTAAGTTAACCGACTGACTGTAGGATATAGAGCACATCAGACGGGGCGTAACTCAACACTCCCTGACGGACCTAATGCACGACGCATTCCGTCTCGGAATTATCACACACGCGGAGATGACAGCGCAGATAATGGGGACCTTCTTCGTTGGCAACACCACCGATGACGTCATGCGTAAGTACATGGACGCTCTAGGAGCTGCTAGTGGGCCAGATGGCGGTGCATTGTCGAACGAGGTGTAAGTAAGAGATTCTGAAAACCAAGGCAATAAGAAGAGTCGGCTTTGATAAGCTCGCTAATAGTGAGCAATATCTGGGTAATCGTGTAGGTTAGAAACTAGTCATTATACACACATTTCCTTTAGTTACCTCATATTTACACTGCAAGAGAAATACGATCACGACGAGTATCCAGATCTGAACATGTCTGAAGAAAACAGCATGGCAACAAGGGCACCAGATACGAAAGGAACGGCCGGCATGAGTATATCTTAACCATACATGTAAAAGTGACCAAGTATCCCTGAACCCGCCATGTTGCGTACATCCGTTATCGATAAGGATTTAGCCAATCATATCAATAGGATTAAATTGCCGTGCTCAGGAATATGTTATCTCATAAATCCGACGCTTCGCAGAAGATTCAGGTGACCCGGGGCAACGCACGGGCTGCATACTAGCTCTTGCGAACTCCTAGACCAATCAGAACCGTGAACTAGTTTCAGCCCCCTGTCACCAGCAAATCTTCTGCGGAGTGTCTGAGAGTTTATGGACGTCGCTTTGGTGGTAACTGAATGTTTTAAAAATCAAATTTTGTGTATTTCTACGAGCCATGTCCCTACTATAATAGTTATTATATATTTTATTGATTTAATAGATTCTTTAGGTAATTATATCTCTATTTATATAAATTATCCCACTACTAGGAATAGTAAGGGGCGAGATATATCGTCACAAAACGCGAGTTGGATTTTAGACTAAAACTAACCGACTGCCTATGTCCAACTTCTTATATAATAAAGCTACGATATCGCCACAATATAAAGGCGATAGAGAAGACAAAGGGCTTTTAGCTCGCACTATTTTGGAGATAATTAGACGTAGAGAAGTATATAAGGTATGGTAGTAAGGCAAGATTGCGATAAAATCTAACCGACTACTGTGGTGTCAAGGGTAAGTTTTGTGCCAAGTCCCTTACAAATTATTAGAGTCTTGGCACAAAACTTACCCTTGATACCACAGTACCTATCCCTTAACCAGCTGAAATTCGTCCACGCTTTATCGATAAGAATCAGCCAATTAGATCAACACAATCGACTGTACGCGTTGTTTATAGACGCTAGCGGGTTAAGGGATATCTAACTTCTCGTAGAATAGAGCTATAATATTGCTATAATATAGAGGCGATAGAGAAGAAAAAGAGCTTTTAGCTCGTAGTATTTTAGAGATAATTAGACGTAGAGAAGTATATAAGGTATCCTTTAGCACAATGAAATTCGCCCTACGGTTATCGATAAGAGCCAGCTAATAGAATCAAGGCTCCTTGACCATACGCGTACTTTTAATTCTGGTGTTTACCTCTAGACTGAAGAGGATATATTTTTATTTTAAGAGTGGTAGTAAAAGATATTATAGTTTTATAGTAATAATAATAAGTTAAAGTATAGGTTTATAATTATTTAGGGCTCTATAAAGGAGGCTCTAATATAGGATTATTATACTAAGACCACCTAGATAAATACTAGGGAGCTAGTAATTGTATATAACTAGTATAGCCGTATTATTAAGCATCCCTTAATCGGTTAAGGCAATACTTTTAGAGAAAAATATCTCTTATTGTTATAATATAAGAAGACTGCTTTTATACGGGGAAAGGAGTAAATAGCAATTAATAAATGCTTTCGCGTAAAGGTACGAACGTCTACTATAACATCTATTATAATATTTACTAGAACATCTATAATATAAGTTACTATATTAGTTCCTAAAGCTAACAGTTATTAGAGGAAACGGCAATTGGATTTATAATGGCGGGAGTCCTCAAATGCTGGAGATGTCTTGGAACCTCATTGATACAAATATATACTACATTTCTATGTAGTTGTTACAAGCAACTCTTGGCACTTTGACAGCCTAACCTTCCGAAATCTCTGTTCCTACACGCCCATAACCTGGCTCACTTTCTCTAAAAACTTCTCCCTGCTAGTTGGTAGGTATGTTGGATTGGTCTGTAAACCCCTGGTCGCCGTGCCTACCCATTTATCCTCCCTCTTCTCTCCATCCTTTAGCCCTAGTTCACTGACCTCATACAGACCTCGACCGACCAATTCTCTGGCTTGTTTCTCTGCCGCTTCAAATGTGCTACCTCTGCTAGCCATCATGCCCAGCAGATTCTCTGGCACCGTTTCCAACTGAGACGGCACAAGCGCCTGCTTCCCCCTAGCCTCA
The DNA here is from genome assembly GCF_001692895.1 of Cenococcum geophilum 1.58. Classification (NCBI taxonomy): domain Eukaryota; kingdom Fungi; phylum Ascomycota; class Dothideomycetes; order Gloniales; family Gloniaceae; genus Cenococcum; species Cenococcum geophilum. The sequence goes on from NW_027137583.1 coordinate 1,231,335, forward strand.
GTCGGCACAAACACTACAATGCCCTTCTCCTGCCACTGTCGCCATTGCGGCGGTTTCACCAGCTTTCCAGCCTCCCTCTTGTCTTCAAGTATCCTCTTCGTAATCGCCTTCTCCTTTGCCGGCTGTCCCGCAATCAGCCGCCTCCCAGCTTCCATAAGCTCTGCCACTGCATCTCCTCCTGCGCCGTACATAGGCTCGTATGTCTTCTGTGCCCACTCATTGCTCTGCAGCCGCATCAACTGCAATACCATCCCATCACTCAGCTCCTCCGCCGGATCGTATTTCTCTACCTCCCTCCGACCACTTTGATTGTCTTTTTTGTCCTTGAACTCACGCCTCTTAGGCCCGCTACGCTGCCCGGTGCGAGGTCCACGATTACGAAAGGCAGTGGCGCCAGGAGGCCCACGGGCAGGGCTGGAGGCTCCACCACCGACACTGACACGGCTTATTCGGAGGTTGCTAGGTGCGCGGACAAATTTTGCGCCTTCAGGTAGGCCTCTGGAAGCTATGGGGCGATTGCCGGGCGCGGCAGGTCTTGGAGTAGAAGCAGCGGAGGTGGAGGCATTGTTTCCGGACCTGGGGATGACATTCTGCCCGCTTTTGAAGCGGCCTTCGCGGAGACCACCTCGGGCGGTAGGAGAGATGTAGGAGCCGGGTTGGCGAGGAGGTGGGCGTGGGGAGATGGAGGTTATTTTTTTGAAGGCGTCGGAGGCGCGAGCTGCGCGTGTGGTGCGGGGGGCTGGAGTGGATTAGATGGTTTTTCCCAGACAAGAGGAGAAATATAGAGGGTCGAGATAGCATCAGAGGCATGGAAAGTGTATGTACCTAGGTTGGGAGGGTTGCCGTTGCTTGGCTCTTGACTCCGTGCTAAGGAGAGACAGAAGGTTCTTCGAGAGGCATTGGCCATATTTGTAATGTCCTGAGCCAACGGCCGTCTGATAAAGCCCATTGATGGGCAGACATGCCGCTGGTACATGATTGAGAGAGCTAGTAGGACGTAGCCTCTCGGATGGGATGCGTGGAGATGAACTTTTCGGTGAGGTTCAGTTTTTAGCGGCGGAAATCGCCGAAGCTGTCAACACTGAGAATATTCACGATTGATACAACCCTTCACATTCTTAGCCCTGTGTTTGTTTAGATATCGTTGCTCCGTTTACCTGACTACTAACTACCTCAGACACTCCTCCTCTTACCTGTTTACTTCTTCCTCAGATTTTCAACCAGCACAGAATATCACGAACAGCCGCAAACTCGAACACATCCACACACACAGCATCTAAAAGCCTCGTTTCCTCCAGTTCACTAAAGCAAAATGCTACGTCGCCCGCCTACTCTCATAACACTTACTTCTGACGACATCGCTGCGTATGAGGCTAATCGCCAGCGGCGGCAGTGGGAACAAAGTCAAAATTCTCAGCTCTCCTCAATCTCCTCCAAGAACGCCAGCGGTGGGAAGGACAAAGATCCGAATGACGAATTGAGACCACTGCCACAGGAGAAAGCTAGGATTGCGAGGACAAGGGAAGAGAGAATTATGGGAAGCAGGAATTAAATGACCTTGACATGGACATACGTTATCCTTAATTTAGACTTGGGGAAATCCAAGTAATCAATAGTAAGGAAGCTGCTAGGAGCGTGATGTGCTGCTATATTTTGCACTGGGCTGCTTCCACCAGGAAGGCAAATGAAGCGTGGATAAACTTATTGAGAAGCTACCGAAAGTAAGTCCCTTAAAAGCCTCGCGCAGACGAAGGCTTTCTTCAGAATCACGTAATTAAAGCTAGTAATACACACCTGCTAACAACACATTCCTAGAATAACCTGACCAGAAGCCCGAATATCTTAGCGTTTCCGACTAAAAGAAAATTATGTGCTATGTACCATTCTTACAATGACTCGGGATCATGATTAACTAATCGAAGTTTTCAAAGAAAGCGCATGCCTTGCCATTATTTACTACCTATTTCTACTTAACTCTACGCAGATTTGAGCCTAAAGGATGGTCCAAGTAGGATAAGAGAAAAGGGAGAAAGGACCGCAAGATACAGACCTCGCCTAAGCAAAAGTATGCCCAAGCCGCTGCCAGAAAGGCTCGCAATACCAAATAGAGCAACGAATGAGTCAGTGCTGGTGAGTGCTGGTGATATCGTGTGGGCACCCTACACTACCCGGCAGATGAACAAAACGTACGGTAATGACTGAAAAGAACAGCATTAATCATAGAAGCATACGAGGAACGAAGCATGACGAGTACGCTCCTAGCTAATATTATTGATTTGACGCGTCTATCAATTTGCACATACGGAACGGATACAAATGTCTGCCAAGCCTCCTTCCTTTGCTAGTCAGAAATGGCCTGACTAAACTCATATGCACGGGCTTCGTTACCATGCCTTCCTCCTTTTATTACTCATATTTGTTACTGAAGTCAGCTCCTAGAAACAATGGCATTAAGCCCCAATCTAGTTGACTTGTTTTCAGGCCGCGGCTGCATTACAAAAGCACGGGGCGCATCAATTCATAAAAGGACGAGCAAACCCAGCGTCGTCTTACTGGTTTCAGAATATACCCGGCATTGTACAATTGCTTTTGGGACAAACGGTTCTTACCAACTTTTTCGTAATGTAATGGACTACAGGTAGAAATACTTTCAATTGATCCAATACCATACTTGTCCATTGCCGTCTAGCGTCCCATAACTAAAGCCGCCCACAGTTATTCCATTTCCACCTTAAATGTACATTAGCCAAAAAACATTCTCAGGTGTACAAAAATATGTCAATTAACCTTACCAGGAATCAGGCACTAGATTGGTTTGTGCTCCACTATTCATATCGATCTGGTAACCCGACAGTCCTGTAGTATTCATCACTTGTTGAATATTATATGTCGTATTCTGAAAAATAATGTGTCCGCTATGGCCACATCTTTGGAAGGCCGATAAGATGGCGGGAGCGTCGTCGGAGCCATTATTTGTTGCGGGTACTATGCAGACTTGGTTGTGATGCAAGTTGGGAATCTGGTTGGTATTTGCGGAAGCGACACGGAGAGTGAAGAGGAGAAAGAGTTCAAATATGAATGGACGACAGAAACCTCGAGCGAGGCTAGACAATGCCATGTTGCAGGTTCGCAGTCAGTAGAATCGATTTGTTGCATCTTAGTTCGCTCCTTCTCATTCGCTATATCTGATTCTTAGTCCCCCGGCAACATCTCACTTATTCGCCTCTTCTGCTTCATATTGGAGTGAAATTTGCCGCACAACTGTTTGGTTAGAGAAAATTGGGTCTTGTTGTTTGGCTATCTCGGAATAAGATTACAGCGAGGTCTCAGTGTGTTTCTTTGCCGTTTTTCCGCGGGCAGCTCTACCCTCTGTTACACTATTGTACGTGCGCCCTCAAGCATGAAAGGGAATCGTTGGACCTGCGTACGCTTCAAACGCAGAAATGGGGAACCTCTCCACCCGGGGTGCATTTTGCACGGCCCACTGTTATTTGCATATCCCTGTCCACTACGATAAGAAATATCGACTTGTTAACGTTAAAAAAAGTTAAGCCTGAGCCAAGAGATAGAAGTTAGGAGAAGAAGCTAGAGGATTTACGAGAATAAAGTGACGAAGGTAACTATAAAGCACTAGTGCCTCTAAGACCCTTTGTAAACTAGTTAAAAAAAAAAAAAATCTAAGTAGCTTTATTATGTAGAATTATATTGGGTAGTAGTCTAGGCGGCGTGTAAAATAGCTGATGAGAACCCAATAATAAATACCCTCCCAGTATGGCAGCCGAAAGCGACTCTAGATCCCGACTGCGAAATATCGGACTCGATGGCCCGGTAATCGGGTGGCAACCAGAGCAAGTTCTGTCCGTTCCACGTGACCCACGACCTGCTAATGCCCCATCCTTGGCGATCGCCTTTACCGCCTAGCTCTTGGGAGGATTCAGGTCTATCCACCTTTATACAACCAGTGTTTGTAAGAATGTTTAAGTTGCTACTATCAAACGACAATCTACTAATGGAAGCGTCGGTTGGAATTGTTTGGCGGCAAGAACTGGTTACAGTATCCCAGACCTTGACTGTGTGATCATGCGATGCTGATGCTAGCAGCTTCGAGTCGTGCGAGAATGCTACTGACATGACTGAATCGCTGTGGCTCTCGAGCGTCTGCTGGAGGGAGCCGGTTGCGGCGTCCCAGACCTTAACTGTATGATCGTACGGTGCTGATGCTAGTAGCTTCGAGTCGTGCGAGAATGCTACTGACATGACTGAATCGCTGTGGCTCTCGAGCGTCTGCTGGAGGGAGCCGGTTGCGGCGTCCCAGACCTTAACTGTATGATCGTACGGTGCTGATGCTAGTAGCTTCGAGTCGTGCGAGAAAATACGGCGTGTTCGGACGCCGAAACCATCCCGGTTCCCCACCACATATGCGACGATGTGATAGGGAAAGCCACGCCTGCCGAAGCCTCGTTGGTGACCTCTAGTGTTTTATAGATCGCTATAGCAAATGCACTTTGGAAGTACTGAACGTACATGTGCCTGCATGCATCAGATTGAGAATATATACCTTTCATGTTATCCCTCCTCTTAGCTTCAAAACCGCTTCAACAAAAGGGGTAATTGATATTCCGTACGAATGTAACTAGTCCTAGCCGGGGTCTGGTGTTGAAACGCCACCAACTCGTCGAAGATTGTTGGTCTTGAACGAAGATCACAAATATAAGAAATTTTTAATTTTCCGAATTATCTCAATTCGGCCTGATGGTCTGTATGTGTTACCTATTTGTTCTCACCAAAATTATAGTTAACTAATAGTGTAATAGAGTGGTATGATTGTTGCTTCGGGAGTTATGCGCCCTAGATGCTCAGCGTCTGTAATAGATCCCGGGTTAATCCCGGTCAGGCCCTTTTTTTGCTTCAGTGTTACGGACCTTATATCGGCAGTAGTACGACTACTAAGAAGAGACACGAAACGGGTTGGTTGAGACAGCACGGGGGGCGCTGGAACCGATCGAGCCATGGGACGAGGGGTAGCCAAGTCATATAACCAGTCACGTTACAAGTTCAGAACGTGGGATCTGTAAGATCTGTCGGAATATTACGTACTTAGATTAACCGACGTATCGATATACTTAGTATTTCTTAGGCGCAGTATTATGTATTTAAAGGACTATAGTCCCTACCTAGATAGCTCTCTTCTTTATAGTAAATCTTAGAATATAATTAGAGTTAATCTATTAGGCAACTACTCCACTAGTTATTATTACGTTATTAACTTCTTATTTACCTATATACCTAGCCTATTAATAAGTCTATCGTAGTTTCTACTATAAGGCTTTATTATATATTTACTACCTAGTTACGGTATTAATAAAGTTAAATAATATACTACTAAAAGCACTAGTTATAACGCTATTAATGGCAGTAACTACTTTAGGGATAAGTGGGGATACTAGTATATAGGATATAGATTTATAGCTAGTTATAGTAGGTTAGCTATAGAAGATAGTTAATTAATTAATAGATAATAACCGGATACTTAAGAAACAAATTAATAGCATTAGAGTAGTAAAGGTTAAGTTACTATTAGTTAAGCGATTCTTAGGGAAGAAATTAAAGCTTAAAGGGTTTTTAGTATAAATACGTTTTAAGGTAATATAGGAGGATATAAAGCTTACTATATTAATAGACTAAGTAGTCTATACAGGATTGTTTTTAACGGGAAAAGTACTTAAGTAATTTAAACTTTACCTTACTAAGATATAGGAGAACGGAAGCACAACTATAAACCTAGAAGTTAAATTTATATTCTTAAGCTAAGGAGGATTTACGGGATAACTTATATAGATATTTGGTAACCTAAAAGTAACTACTACGGTAGAAAAAAAGTTTTAAAACCTAGTATAATGGACCTTAATAATTAAGTATATAATATAGTTTTAAATGCTAGCTATATAGGTTAAATAGAATAATAGGGCGCTTATAGTATAGTATAAATAGGGACTTAAAGCAAAAGTCTAGGATGTAATTATCCTAATAGAAGATATAGATATACTTAAGAAACTAATAGATTAAGTAATTAAGATTAATAATAAGATATATTAACAAGAATAGGCTAAAAAAGGTTAAGATAAAGTTCTATAGTTATATAAGGCGTAGAGTACATATTAACTAAATTAGAAACTATAAAATGGCGAACTAGAGCTAATAGACCTAAGCAGTACTAAAGAGTATAGAAGTAAACGGCTATAGAAACCTAAAGGATAAGGACTAAGTAATTAAAGGTCTAAGGAGTAGAGGCTAAACTAGGGATCTTAGTAGCAGAAGACGTTTAGGCGAACTCTATAATAAGAAAAATGGTTTAAAGAGGGAGCTTATATAAATTATAGAAAATAGGGTTATTTTACCAGAGACTATAAAGATAGTTAGAGTAACTATATAGTAAAGGGAACTAGACTAGTAGACAATATATATATATATATATATAAAGGAATAATACTATGCTATAAGGAACCAAAGAGTATTTAATTAAAAGTTTTGCGTTTTATTATAATAACATATACCAAATTTATAAAGATACTATGTATAGCGTAAGCTATTAGCTATAAGAGCTAAAAATTATTAGAGTATAGAGGAACTAATAAACTATTTTATAAATTAGATATTAAGGACAATAAGTTTAATATAAGCGAAATATTTAGTAATAATAAGGCAATAAAGGCAGCTTACTAGAAGCATATAAACCTTAAAGATATTATAATAGAGGCAAAAGTTAAATCCACTATAAAGGACGGATTAGTAATAGGAATTAAAACTATATTAAATATAATATTTATTACCTTATAAGATATAAGAGAAGTAAAATAGTAAACTACTTTAGCACTTAATAAAGGTAAAGGGTAAAAGGCTTAAGGCTTTAAAGAAAGGATAAGAGTATAAGCTAGCTATTTATAAGGATAGATTAAGGCAAAAGACTAGAAAAACGAGACTTCCGCAATAAAGGGAAAGAGTTCCATAATAAGTAAATAAAGTATTTAGCCTTAGTGTTGGTTACATAAGGGAATATCACGTAGCTACGGTTCGTAGATAGTATAATGATTGTTCTTCTTTTGTTAATTAGGGGGGGGCGAGGAGCTTAAGGCTCCTCGCCACACTAGTGCCGCGGCGACACGTGACGGCAACTTGCCTATATTCCCAACACTGGCAACTCTTCTTTTGCGGTTGCCATCTATATATATATATAGCTCGACTAGCGTAACAAACATTAATTCTCCTTACTTACTATTGCTATTATAATATAAGTCTCGCTGTCCTAAAAGTTTGCCTCTTAGTACGTGGTGCTTTCTTACTTAGAAGTCGCAGGTAGATATCTTATTTAGAGGGCCGCTAAGGCGCTAGTAGTAAGCGAGCCAATAGCGATTTTTCTATCCCGGGGATGGAAAATCCTAATTGGCTAGGTTAAGTTAGGGTCTGCAGAATCTAACTAATTAGATAACTTTAACCGCCGGTTAAAGTTCCTAGATATCTTAAGACCTTACGTAACTAAGAAATTTCTAGGGACTCCCTTTTAACCTAACCTTTAACTTATATATATAGAGTATTTATATTAATAAACGTCTTTAGTGCCTTATTTAGGTTCGCCTTTATTATCGCATCTACTAGGTTATCTTAGCCATTAATCTATTAAATCTTAAAGAGTTTTTAATGCTCATAGGATTGCTAAAGTGCTATAATATTAATTATAAGGCGCTTTTCCTTTATAGTACTAAGCTTAACTAAACACTTATAGAGGGAATATAAGTTAGTGTATATAATTATAGGGATAATAGTAAGTTCGAGTTAATCTATAATTATCTTTAGGGTAGTTCTAATTGTAATTACTATATTAACTCCGCTAACCATTCTATATATCTCTAACGCTAAAATACTTTAGGTAACGCGCTTGCTTTTAGTTAAGCTCTAATAGATAAGATTACTATAGATTATAAAGTTATTCTCTCTAGTAAATTTATTCGCGATAATAATTTTATATCCTAACTAGGAGCTAAAATCTTTATTATTTATAAATAATCTATTAATAAATATAAAGAGCTTAGCGGTAGGAAGATTAATAGGCACATAGAGTAGTCCCCAATTAAGATGGTTTATTTACTAGGAAAAACATTTATTTAGGGCAAGAACGTCATCCTTAGTTAGTTCCTAGTATTAGGCGGCAATAGAGAGATTAAATAAAGCCTTAGGTTAATAGATAGAAGCAATATAAGCTCTATAAGCATGTTACTCCATATATCCTTACTTTAGAGAATTAATATTAATAACATTAATCTTCTTACCTTAACCCTTCTGGCGTAGAGTAATAGAATCCTTATTTAGGGAGAGGATGCATCTATTAAAGAGTAATAGTATTATTAAATTAAGCTTTTCCTTTGGCTTTGCTATAAGATTTGCCTTTACTAGCTTATCCTTTTTAAGAGCTAAGAATTGGTCGTCTCCTAAGATAATTATATTATTAGTTTATATACCGATGATTCCAAATAGGGTTCCCGTGGTTGTAATAAGGAAGTAGGGATTAAATATAAAAGTAGTTATTAAAAGCTTCTCTTTGTGGTGCTTGCTATAGGTAGCCCACTAATAAGTTCCTACCTCTGCAATTCTATATAATGGCTTAAGCATAACTATAATTGTATCTTCGGGATATTGGTGGCGAATTTACTCTAAAAGGTATGCTAATATTAAGCGCTAAAGGTTTATCTTTAATTAGGTATAGGCCTAGGTAATATCTTATAAATAAACCGCCATTCTATCCTTTATTAAGGAGGGAGCTAATATAATAATAACTCGTTAACTAGCTCGTTAAATTATAAGAGATTATATAAGGATTACCTCTTTACTATTATTGTTGTAACTTTAGATAATAAGCCTTAATTTCTTAAATGGGGCGTTAGTAGCTTTACCTTTAATCTCGTTAACTATTCTTAACTTAAAGATATAAACTTTATTAAACTTAGTAGGGTTATACTTCTTAAATTTAAAGACTCCTCTTATAATAAGACCGTTAATCTCCTACTTATTAGATGCTTAGAAAGGAGCTCCTAAAGTTATAATACAACCTTCCTTTTAAAGCTGTTTTGCGAGCTTAAAGTTAGCCTTCTCTTTAGCTATTATAAAGGCCATTAATAACTTAACTCTGCTCTTAATAGCGGTAATAAATTATTTTTTAAAATTAATAAGATATTGGCGATTTCGTAATCCCTTTAGGCGACCTCTACCGCGTCATAGTTATAGCGTATCTACTATAATTATCTCAGGATTATAGTCGCCTTCTAGAGCATATTAATTGTGGTTCTCCTTTAGGGTATCTTCTAAGGCATCCTATAAAGGCTCGGAATTATTATCTTTATAGTAAGGCTTAATAACAGTTAAATAGAATTAAGTGGGTCCGTAAGGTATTTAAATAGTATAAGTTTAACTATTAATTATAATAAGTTAATATAGGCCTAACTATTCTCCCTTTTTACGCTATACGCGTACCTTAGACTGGAGTGGCAGATTAAGTATAGTTAAGGTATTTAGGCTATTTTTTATTCCTAGTGCGTTGTTAACCTAGCGTATAGCGTAGAGGCGTTGGACCTCCTTTATTGCCTTATAAATAGCCTTAGCTTATTACATAACAGAGGGAAATAGTAGAGAGTTATTAGTTATTTAAGGGTAGGCGCTAAAGACTAGTAATATAAGTATAAGTCTATCTGGGCCAGCGGAATCGTTAATAGCTTTAATAGCCATTTGTAAGGTAAGTTCTTTACTAACGTCCTTTAGTTCTAAAGAGATAATCTTATATACGCAACGTAATAGTGTATAATATCGCTCTACTTTTCTAATGCTATTATATGCCTTAATAGGGACTTCCTTAACCTTAATTGCTATTGCCTTTATCTATTATTAAAACTCTATAGATAAGAAGTTCTTTTCTGCGTTATAGATAATTTAATTAGGGGGTCCTAAATAGATATTAATCTAGTATAACTAAAGGGTATCTTATGCGTTTCTGGCTAATATATCTTTTAAAAAACGCGCGGCTTAAAAAAAGGTTAAGAAGTTAATAACTTAGAGCACTGGCTTGCCGCTAAGATATATAACGTTAATAATAATACAGAAGTTAAAGTTATAGTTATCCTTAAGGGTGAACTTAAATCGGCCAGGGGACTTCTAGTTTATTTAGTAGTAATAGTAGTACTTTATAAGATGCTTAATTGCCTTAACCTTAACTTTATGGCCTACTTACTAAAGAACCCTAAGCAATTAATAAACGGATAGGTAGCTAAAACGACGGTGCAGTTGGCGTAATTCCAACTTAGTTAAGTAGCTCTAAGTAATACTCTTTTCTAGTTAATAAAGGAGTAACTAGGGGTGACCCTACTTGCGCATAATAGGCACCTAATTGTCTCCCTAAATAAGTATATTCTTAAGGTTATTAAGCCTAATACCTAACTTATTTATATCTTTAATGCAAAATAAAAACGGAGTGTTTATAGGAATAATGTGGAAAGTAATATATCCTAAGGGGGTTTAGACCCTAATTATGCCAAGAGAGATTATAGTACCTTTACTAAAGCGAATTGTATATTGGCCTGCCGTTAATTAGTCAATCTAAATAGAGCTATTAAGCTGCTAAAGAGCTCGAACTTAAGGTTCTCCTACTATAGATATTCCTGCGGCTCCTATATCCGGTATAATACTATAGAAGATATATGCCGAGTATCTGTCGTTAAAGGAAAACGTAGAACTCTCCCTTAGCTTATTAAAGATATCTAACTTCGTAATAAAGTAGAGCGTAGATTAGTTATTAAGAACAGCAACGGTTTATATACTATTTACCTTACCATACTTAGTAAAGTATTGGTTAGGTAAGTAGTCCTTAATTTCCATATCTATAAGAAGCTATTTAGTCTTATTAACCTCACCCTTAAGGTCTTCTACGCCTTTATATTAAACTAGGAAGCTTTAGAAGTAGGCTGTAGTAACCTTACAATTTTTAACGTTTCTTATACTCTAACGGAACTTATTATATACCTTTTTTCGCTTATTAAGGGAATATTTAGTTAACTAGTAATTTAGCTTCTTATAAATATAGCACTTCTTTTAGCAATTACTTTAAAATAAACCTCCACAAGGACCTCTATAATTACCTTATAGTTAACATTAATTATACCCTCTTCTATATTCCTTACCACGGCCACTATATATTTAATTAGTTTAGTTATAATCATGTTAATTAGGAATACTTAGTTAGGTAAGGTTTTTGGTATAGAACTATTAAGATTCTTATATTCGCATCGCAGTACCTATAGCAGAGCGTAGCTTAGTATATACTCCTTTAAACGTATCTATAGGTTTATATAGCGCTAAGTTGCACTTAGGAACGCTATAGCATACTAAGATAACCTAGTCCCTTAGGCTGTTCTTATTTTAGTAAGTTTTAGTAAGGCTATATTAGATTTTCTAGAGTTTATTAAAGAGTATTTAAAGGCACTCTAAATAAGTCTTTATTAGGTTAGAAGTAATAACTCTCTAAAATATAGTTTCCCGCCATTTAGATATATAAAGTTGGCGATTCTTATTAGTCTTAAAGTAAGCTCTAGTAAGTTAAAGCATTATATTAAAGCTATAGTTTTTACCCGTAATATGGTCGTAATAGAATATTACTACCCATCCTTTTAATATAATGGAGAAAGCGTAGTAGTACTAGTGGTATTAAATTCTAACCTTATTATAATAGTTATAGAAGACCTATAGTTTTGCTCTAAGTATATCGTATAGTTCTCCTCTAAACTTCTTTTCTTCGTCCAAATATACCTTTATTAGATTTGTAACTTCTTATAGTAGAGGCTTACCGGTTAGCTAGAGTAAAGGAGTTAGAGACGGTAAAGGTAAAGGAAGAGTACCTTTAGGTAGGAGAGTACCTTTAGGTAGAAGAGTAAAGTTCTAGGGGTTTTATTCCGAATTAAAGTTGCCTTTTAAAGAATATGGGTTGGTTTTAGGTTTTTATAGTTAACGTATAATCTTAGCTTCCGTCTATACTAGTTCTTCTATACTAGTAATAACAGCCTAAATATTACTAGTAATTGGGTTACCGTTCTTAGTAATATATACCCTATTCCTATAGAGGAAGTCTTAAAAATCCTAAACAATATTAACGTTGCTAAGTGCCTAGGTGTTAGCGGTCCATCCTATAAAATCCTCCCTAAAATATTCCTATAGCTGTAAATCGGCATAGTATTTACTTTAGTAGAATATAATACGGTATAGAAGAAAGCTATTAACTTGTTTTACGGTATAAGTTGTTATATTAAAGGTAAATTTATCCTAATTTTTGTTAATAAGTTTCGCGTATAAAGCTACCCCTAGTGGTAAGAAGTCTTTCTAGTCATTTAAAGTAGGCGTAGCCATATTTTTAGAGGAAGTGAAGTGTTATTAGTGTAGGGATTATTGTTTGGTACGCGTTCGTAATATATATTTGTTATTTAGTACGCGTTTGTCGTTTAGTACGCGTTCGGACGTGTATTTACGATTATAGGGCTTAGGGCTAGTTCTAGCCTTAAATCGCGAAGACTTGTAAAGCGTGTTGTTCTGCGTAATAGACGCAAGAATCCGTAATCTTAGAAAGGCTTAGGACTAGTTCTAGCCTTTAGATCCTTAGATTTATAGAAGAGTTTTATTTAAGGTTTAGGACTAGTTTTAACCTTAAAAGACAGCTTCCTCTAGCACGAGTAGCACTAGTATAGTGGCTTGTCTCTTCTTAGTAGAAACCTTGCTGTTTTATAATATAATAGTAAAGTTAACTACTAATTAGTGTTGGTTACATAAGGGAATATCACGTAGCTACGGTTCGTAGATAGTATGATAATTGTTCTTCTTTTGTTAATTAGGGGGGGCGAGGAGCTTAAGGCTCCTCGCCACACTAGTGCCGCGGCGACACGTGACGGCAACTTGCCGTACGTAATGGTAACTTGCCTATATTCCCAACACTTAGAGTTAAATCATTAATACTAAAATTATAAAGTTTATATATCTAAAGGATCTTATAGCTAAACGTAGACTAGGAGAAGACTAGAAAGAATTTAATAATTAAATTAAAGCGTAGTAGGAATAAAGAGGCTACTAAGTGTTAAGAATACTAGGTAAACTAAGGGTTAAAAACACTAGGTAAACTAAGGGTTAAAGTACCTATATAAAAATTTACTAATAGGCCTAGAGTAGGCACGCTAAGAGTAAAATGGCTTAAAAAACTAAAATAAGAAGAGGACCTAAGAGTTCTAACTAGATTTAAAAAACGGTATACTAAAGGTTACAATAATGCAGTAATAGCAAGATATTTCCTTATAAATAGATTGTGTACGCTTATAAAGCTATACTAAAAGTAGTATAGGCAGCGATATAATAATAAGTAGGAAGACTTTTATATATAGCTAGATAAGAAAGTCGTTTAAGACTAAGCAATTATAGAAAAACGCATAAGTTATATTAAAGAAGCATTAATTATAATGTTAAGAAATCTAGAAGAAAGATTAGGGGACTAGAAAAGTAAGAGGTAAATTATAATACCTATAAATAAGAAACTAGTGTTTAGATTAACTAGATAGAGGTTTAAACTTAAAAATAAGGACGAGTTAAGAGTTAACCTAAGACACCTAGCGTATTATATATTGGCGTAGATTATATATATAGATAATATATGCAATATACACAAGAACCTAAAAAAAAGAATTGGAAACACCCTACAGTGGGGTGTTATAAGTGTCTGTGCCCAGACCACACCAAATATGACTTTTTTTGCTAAATTACTATATAGCAACCACAAAATCAATTCTGGAGCTTTAAAATAGTTATAAGGCTTATTACTATATAAAATCTAGCTATTATACCTTTTTTTAAAAATCTTATATCTTATGGTCCTTTATTAAAATTCCCTATATTTTACCGATTTTTTACTATACTTACTATATTTAGCATATATTTTCTACTACTAGGGATTAAAAATATTTCTTAAAAATCCAATATTTTATAGAGATTTGCTTTTACTAAGACTCTGTATATTTAAATTTTTATTTAAAAAATATAAAAAATAATTGTATGGCTATAAAGTCGAAAAAGTAGGGAGAAAATGCAATTCCCTATACAAATTTTAAATTTTCAACTTTATAACGTTATAATAAACTTTTAAACTTTTAAAATAATATTCTAAATAAACCAAGTTATAATAAATATAAATCTTTATACGATGTTAAATTTTTTTAAAAAAAAATCAATATTTAGTAGTAGAAAATATATATTAAATATTATAGATCTTATTAGGGAATTAATAGGATTTCTAAAAGAGTTATAGGTTTTAAACTTTAAAAAAAAAGCTATAATGGCTAGATTTAATATATAATATAAACTTTAGATATTTTTTAAAGCTTTAAAATTAATTATAGGGTTGTTATATATAATAATAATAATAATAATAATTCATTGCTTAACGTCCGATTCGGATCCCTATTGGGCCCATGCGGACTACTCCTTATTTACATATGGGGAGAAAACTCTATTTAAGAAAAATGAGAAAACCCCGTGATCCATCTCCCCGCCTTTTGGGACTCGCCTGCTTAGCGCCTGCGAGTCGCCTATGGTGCTCTACTACCTTACTATTTGACCTCCTTAGGAACCACTGCTGCCGTAACAAGCCTACGGACGCGGGGTTGTTATATATAATTGTATAATTATAGCACCTAGTATACGAACGCGTATTTACGCGTTCGTGCACCAACTACCTACGTGCTGACTAATCAGGGGGGAGGCGCGTCAGTATATTACCTCAGCGAGCTTAGACGTGAATTTGATTGGAGCGGATGTTCCTTCGGCCCGTCAGCAAGCTGACGAACATCCACCAAAATCACGTCTGAGAGCCTTTGGCGAGTTTTATTAAAAGCGTAAGTAAAAATCTTGGTTTTAGCAACTTTATAAGGGGATTTCCTCTATAGTATAATAAAATTAAGTCTTTTAAAACTCGTCAATAAATTTTTAGGGGGCTACTTTATATATAAAATGCCTTTAAATTATATTGTCCCCTCCTAAATCTAAGATTAATTTTGTTAAAGTTAAAATTTCTATTATTAAAAGCGTAAGCACTTTTATATACAGGCCTATATTGGCCCACATAAAGGTATAAAAAGCGTAAACTCTTACTAATCTATAGAGCTAGATCTCCTAAGTAATTTGATATAATTTTTACCTTAAGAGACGTTATAGGGATCTTAATTAATTTCGTTGAAAATTATAAGTTTTCCTATATAAAAAACGCTTGTGCTTCTATATAAATCTTGCTAAAGTCCCTTAGACCAAGAAATCGATTAAATATCTAAAGGAGATCAACGCGCCAGCGTAATCGATTTCTTAGTATAAGTCTATTAAGGTAAGTCAGTATATAGACCACGTAGTCTACCTCAATAGAATCGACAGTTACCACTATCCCAAAGAGCATACGATACTATACGTATTTCGTGCCCTGGGATATGACTTAATTATATTATTAAATTAATACAAATACTGATTAGTGAGCGCGTACAGATTAGCAATCACTCGACACCTCCCCCTAAGCGATACTCGACAGCGACTACCTGTTTAGACTCCTAGTACGACCTACTAGAAGGTTAGAAGTTAGGGATTACGGGCTATCACCAACTCTGTATACTTATTTAAGTCTTAATACGGTTTACTAAAAGTTTATAAACGCAAATATAGACCTTTATAAAACCCTTTATCCTCCCGCAAACTACTACAGACCTACTAATTACCTTTACGGACCGTTATAAGACCTTACGGAAAACCCCTACCCTCCTATAAACCGTTATGGACCTATTAACCGCCTTTACAGACCACTACAAGACCTTTTCCACCCGCTATGTATTACACTATACAGTATAGCAGACACAAGTAAGTAGATTAATAAAGGTTAAGAGAAATAGAGCTAAGGAGTTAACCTTACGTCTATAACTAACGTTAATAACTACATTAAATATAAAATCCTTAAATACGGATATTTTAAGCTTATAAATAACGACCTATAGGAGCAATATAAGGAAGACTTTACGGACTTTATAGAAGATATTTTTAAGGCTTACAACCCTACTACCATCCGTAACCTATAAACCCTTTTATGTTACTAAGGCGTATAGGTTAAAAGGGACAAACGAGTCACTGTTATACGGTCTCTATACAACACACTATATAAGGAGGATTAAACGGAATGGACTAAAGAGTAGATCTTAGATTACATCAAAACTAGCAACCTCTTTGCCTCCTTTAAACTTAATAGAATCTCTAGCCTTATAGCTAACCCATTTAACTAAATTCGTTCCATAAACCTAAATAGTATTAGAATTAATCTTACTGGCCAAAGTATACCTAATACTTAAGTTACGGACCATAATACCACCGTAACCCAAATTATAAACCGTAATACCCCCGTAACCCAAATTACGGACTATAATACCCCTATAAACCAAAATACGGACTAAACCCCTTCTATTACTTAAGTTATAAATCCATAAACTACCTAAGTAAAGACCTATAGTAAGGAGCTAGCTAACCTAGCTAAGCTCTACACCGACAAATCCAAGTATAGCGGTAAAAACGATAACTTTAACTTTAAACTAACTAACTTTACAGACCTCTGCTAGAAGGCTAATATTCCTAAATAGGAATTTAGCCAAGCCTACTCTACTATACTGCACGGCCTAGCACTTAATTACTACTATACCAACCTCAAGAGCAACCCCCTTAGTATTTCCTTTAATAAGCTATATAAAGCTATACGCAACTACTTTAAAGGACTGGAATATAAGCGTAATATCCTTACCCAATAGAATGCAACTAAGTTACGGACCGTAATAGACAAGAATACTAAAAAATCGACTATAAAGTGCCTGCAAATCCTTATTAAAGACCTCCGCCACCTATAATATGGTTTTAATATTAAGCTTTAAACAGACGACTTCCTACACAATAAACTTATTACAGCTTGCCAGGAAATAAAACCTTATAAATACGCCTATTATAAGCCCGCAGACACTATAGCTGGCCTTATTAACAATTTATGGTCCTCTATTATAACGTATAAAGCCTTAAACCCACTAGGTAGTACTTAAGCCTTTATTACGGACCTACAAAATCTATAAACTAACTTAGATGCCTACTTTACGGACCGCTACTACCGCTAGCAGTACCCGCATCGACCAAGTTCTACCTATAACCCCCGCAGTAACCCCTATATAAAACTATACCCCTATAAACAAACTAGCCAGAAGTGCTTTATATATAGTAAAAAAGGATACTAGTCTATAAGGTATACCTAGGAAGAATATAATAAGTCTAAGAAGAGATTTAATAATTAGATTAACTAGTTTATCTTAGACTATAAAGGAAAGAAAGTAGAGAAGTCTCTTAACAAGTTAATAGAAGCCCTTCTATTCACTTGCTCGTAGGGATAGAGATATATTCTAAATAGTGTATTGTATTGGGGGGTGTAGGCCCGAGGAGAGGGTAATCATCTCAGCCTGCTGTATTGCATAGTAGGTTCCCTACTATCTCAAGCAGTGGTAGATAATTATATACTTATTGCCCCCCTCAGGCCTACCGCAAGCCTAAGAGGCTGCAAAATCTATCTATAGGGTGGAGGGTGGGAAAGCGAAAAGCCGAAAGGCTGATTGTAATAGATATTAATATTACTGTTCGGAGGGAAGGCGTGACTTCGCTTTAAATAGATATTTTTATCTATTTACTTACTCGTAAGGATAGAGATATATTCTAAATAGTGTATTATATTAGGGGGTGTAGGCCTAAGAAGAGGGTAATTATCTTAGCCTGCTATATTACATAGTAGGTTTCCTACTATCTTAAGCAGTGGTAGATAATTATATACTTATTGCCCCAAACAACGCGTACCGTTAGAAGCTAGCGGTATGAGGCCTGCCCCACAACTAATATAGAAGTAGGAATATATCTCGTCTTTTTTACGCCCGTAGGGTATTGTTAAAAGACTATTTAGGTAACCTAGAACCTAGGTAATATTAAAGGCTATTAACAACAAACCTAGTGGTATAAGGCCTGCGCCTAATAACTAATATAGAAGTAGGAATATATATCGTCTCTTTACGCCTATAGAGTATCATTAAAAACCGTTCGGGTAGGTAATATCAAAGGCTATTAACGACGACGATAACGTAGTAAGGAGGAAGCTGGAAAGCGTTAATTTAAAACCTGTTGAAAAAACCCTGTGGGAAAAATTGTCAGGAAAGACTACTTATTAATAGCTGTTGTGGAAAGACGCGACGCGAAACTTCGCGATCCTCTAAGGGGTAAGACGTTTTATCGCAACAATAACACAACGCCGTACGGCATAGCATTATTAAGGCTATAAGACGAATAAACAACAAAATCTCTATTAAATAAGCCTTATTTTAAAGCGAAAAGCCAAAAGGCTAATTGTAATAGATATTAATGTTACTGTTCGGAGGGAAGGCATGACTTCGCTTTAAATAGATATTTTTATATAATTAACTTTAACTTAAATATTTAGGAATAGGAGACCTTAGAGACGTTCTTAACTACTTTTAGACCTTTTATAGATGGCTAAGCCTTTAATATTACGACCGTATTAGCCAACCGCTCCTTTATACACTTAATTACACTTAAAAACTAGCCCATAAGTATATATGTTAAACCTATTATAGACATTACGGACCATAAACAGGACCTATTTGTATATATTACTACTAAACGCTATACCCCTAAAGAAGTCTACGGCGTTATAATTAATATAGGTGCCTTTAAAAAGTCTACTATAGGTTACGGACAATACCTTATATATAAGACCACTGTAAATAACAATACGGATATTAATACTACGCAAACTAGGGCCATAAACATCTAATTCAGCATTAGCTTAACTATATTAATTAGATTAGTTATAGTTAAGACCCTAATTAGCCTAGTTAACTTCTACGTAATAAAAGCGGATACCCCTTTTCTACTCTGTCTTATAGATATAGATAGGCTATAGGTCTATTATAATAATGTTACAGACACCGTAATTAGCCCCGAAACTGCCCTAGGAAGTAAGTATATTACTCTACTAATTATATAACAATTCGGACACCCGTTCCTTATATAAGGAGAGACTTTATAGACCTATATTTAGGAATCTTTTAACTATAACCTATACTACCTTACTAGTACTAAAATCCACTGCCTATACCGCTACTTCGGCTACCTGTTAGCCAAAAAGCTATATAAAGTCCTTAAATGCTCTAGATACAACGACGTTAATAAAAAGGCAATCAACCACCTAACTAAATACTGCTCTTTTTACCAGAAATACGGACATTCCCTAGGCCAATTTAAGTTTACCCTTTATAAGGACCTTAACTTTAATCACTTAGTATACGTGGACATTATATATATTAACGGCAGTCTACTAGTATTATATATAATTAACAAGGTAACCCACTATTAAGCCGCCCGTTAGTTATAAAATATATCTATAAAATATACTTAGGATATTTTACGGACCTACTAAATTAACACATACCTTAAACCTCCTAAGTATATTACCCACAACGCCAGTAGAAACTTTATTAGTAAGGAATTCTAACAGTACGCTATAGCTATGGCTATTTTAATAAAAGCCGTTCTAGTTAAGGCGTACTAGTCTATTAGGCTTATTAAGTAAGCTTACCTAGCTCTATAAAGAGCTTACTAGATTATTATAGACAAATATAAGAATATTTAAAAAGAACTGGCTTTACAGATAGCCGTAAAAGCCGTTAATAATACCGCTGGCCCTAACGGACTAGTACCCACCCTTTTAGTTTATAAAGCCTACCTAAGGATAAGCAACCTAGGCCCTCTTACCCCATCTATTACGGAACAAGCAGCTATAATACGGAAGGCGATGGCCGAGATAGTTAAGCTATAGGCTAAACAAACTATTAATAACGCCCTATACTACCGCAACGGACCTAATATAACCTTAGTATATAACCTCCCGCTTAACTCTAAAGTCCTTATATAGCGTAAAAGCGGTAGCTAGAATAGACCCTATTGTCTACTAGCCGTAGAAAACGAGACGTACTGCGTATAGCTTTCTAGTGGGCCAACTAGCTTTAGAAGCACGTCCGTAAAACCCTACTTTAGGCCTAAAACCACCTATAACGTTAAGCTAGACAAACTAAAAGCAACCGCTAAACCAGACGAACTAGAAGCGACTGCTAAATTAAATAAACTGGAAGCACCCTTACCTACCCTAAAAGTCCCCTAGAAACCCACTAAACCTACTAAACCTACCGTAAAGCGTGGTCGAGAACGCCCCTAAAAGCACCCCGTAACTAAGAACCCTATAATAAAGAATTACCTAACCTCCGCAGGAATATCCACAAGGCAACCTCCGCCTATAGATATATTAGTTCTAGTATAGGAAACCCCGTTTACGGACTTATAACGTAAAGAGATTAACGGACTACTTAAAAAGGGTATCTTTGCGGTTATAACGAAGAGAGACGTTCCATAAGGCGTCCGTATATTTAACTTACACTTCGTTAATAAAATTAAGCACCCTAGTACTAATAAAGCTTTTAAAAAATTAAGGCTTATTATATAAGCCTATAACGACTAGGAAAAGGACCTCGTCCTTATATAATTGCCTATAATTTAACGGGTTAGTTAACGGATTATACTTATACTTACGCCTAGACTATAGCAAACCAAACCCATAGCCCTTTACTTATAAGACATCTCGTAAGCCTACGTGCAGTCTAATACCTACCTAAGTAGGGACATCTTTATATAACTACCCTATAAGCTTAACCTATAACCAGAAATAATTTTACGGGTCGTAAAACCACTTTACGGAGTACCAGAAGCTGGAAACCACTGGTTTAAGACATATTACCAGCATCACGTTAGTAAACTTAAAATGGAACAGTTGACCTATAACCCCTACCTCCTATACACCCCATTAAATGGCCTTAGTATTATTGGACTTTAAATAGACAATACCCTCTTCCTAGTAGACTAAGGGATCGTTCGGTTGCAACTTCATATTGAATATGGAGGCTCCATATTTAACCGATATGGAGCTCAAATATGAATATGAGGTTGTCGTTCGGTAAATATGACGACTTTTGAATATGGAGCTCCTCCATATCGGTAAGCGCGTCAAATTTGCAAGCTATACCGTATACAGTAGTTGAAATGAGGTTCTTGGCACCGTTTCAATAAGGAGCCTCGAGCTCCTGCCCCATATTCCATATTGATTCTGGAGCTCTCGCATATGCCAAAGTAACGACTTCTTATAATATGGCGACTCCGCACGCCCCAATCGCGATACTGCTGTCGCATTTGCAAGCCTTATATAATATCATTATCTTAACCTTCGTAATCGCGATAAGCTTGTTTCCGGCGGGCGTCGCGGTAACTCTACTGCGGCTCGTACGGGAGGTTGGCGCAGGTGTAGAAAAGGTTAACCGGCGAGAGGGTATTGGCCGTGGAGGAGGCTCCATTGCTACACCAAAGCAGGGAGTCACGATAGAGGCCTGGTGGCAGAGGGTCACTTAAATCGCCCACTAAAATCAATAACCCATTGTGCGGAGTCAAATATGGAGTCTCATCTAGAGGCTTACCGAACGATCGACTCATTTACTGATTCAATTAAGTCACGGTGGTAGCCGCCACTAATTACAAAACGAGCGACACTAAAAGACGCACAGATCGAACAGATTATGATGTGGACCTCATTTGCAACCGAACGATCCCTAAACCTTTGCGGATACTAAAGAAACTAAACTATAAAAGGCCAAGTTCTTAGTAAAGCTATAAGAGTAGTTAACTAAGTAAAATCTAATTAAGTTTAATAAAGGCCTAATTATATAAAAGGGCAACCTAATTAAGCTAACTTAGAAACGCTAAGCTTAAAACCTAAAGCCTATTATAGTAAAGCCTATAGACCTTACTAGTTTCCGCGGAGAGACTTATAAGACTATAAATATAAAGGACCAATACGCTGTATAGCGTGTAAAAGGCGCCTATATTACTATAGTCTGTTTACCTAAATCTATATTACGGCTTATATAAATGCTTTTAAACCAAAGCTTATAGAATGCTGTATTACGAAGATACTAAGCTAAAGAGAAGGAAAAGGGGTCGCTAGGACCGATGTAAACAAATATATAGGGTGAGCCGCTAAGGCGCTAGCTTTAGGCGGGCTAATTATAGGTTAGCAGAATATGGCAGAATTTAGCAGGTAACGTGCGATAGCGCCGTTATATCACCCTCCTCTTTAAAAGAAAAGCCTGCCCTTAGGCTTAGTTAGAAATAGGGTAGTACTAGGCTTATAAATATAGAATTATAAAATATAAGATAAGGAGATAAAGGGGATGTAAGTACGTCTAGACTAAGTATAAAGGCAATTGTGGGCTAAGTGGAAGCACTAGGCTAGAAAGAGTAGCCGCTAAAAGTCTTAGTATAAATCCGACTAATTAGACAACTTTGACCGGCGGTTAAAGTTCCTTAATATCTAAAATTTTACGGTACTGGCAGAAAACGGCAGAATATAGCAGAATTTGGTAGATAGCTGTATTAGGGCTTTAGGGCGTTTTTATCCCTATATTCTTCCGGTAACTTATTATCTTTATTATACTAGCATTCTATCCATTTGTTTAGGTACTTTAGGGGTTTAGGCGTATTAGGGTATTAGTTATAGAATTCTTTAAGCTTCTAGGGGCAGCCTATAAAGTTCTACGTAGGGTACTAGGTTGGGTTAGGATTGTAGCCCTTCCATTAGATATAGTATTTTAGCGTTCCCCGTACTGTCTTATAGGCTAGTATTTTATTAACCTCCTATTCGTTATTACCGTTTACTTAAACTAGTAAGGAAGGCTTATTTTTTTATCTAGGTAATAGGTTATTTGCAGCTTTCCGTAACTTATCTGGCGAGAAAATAGGGTAAACCCTAATTAAATCTGGGAGCTTTATCTTATATAAGTTGCCTATCTTTTTAAGAACCTTATACGGTCCTACTATTTAGTAGTCTAGCTTATAGCTAGGTCGTTTAGTCTTCTAATTCCTTATTATAACCTATACTATATTGCTAGGGGCAAAATTAGGCTCTTAACGGTGTTTATTCGCCTGCTGTTCTATTAACCTCTAAGCTTTTTTTAGGTTCTTATAGGCTACCGTTTAGGCTTCCTCTAATTATTTGGCGTACTATTAGGCCTTAGTATAGGATAGCTTCTTTTATATAGTCTAGGGTTCTTCTAGCCTTTTCTAGTTAAAGCTTATATAGGGTAAGTATTCTATTTCTAGCTAAATTGGGGCAAACTATATAGAGTTATAGGGTAGGGTTACTTGCGCGTAGTCTATTAAGGGTAGTAGTTTAGACTAGTTGTCCTAGAAATAGTTAATAAAGGGCCTAAGCCTCTAGTCTAGGTANTAATTTANNATCTCTNTCTAACTGTCTATNTAGGGGTAATAAGCTATAGAAAGCTTTAGCTTAATACCTAGGATCTAGGTAAAATTATTCTAGAAGGCTAATATAAATTATAGCCTATAATTAGATATAATAGTATCTAGTAGTCTATAGATTTAGTAGACGTAATAAATATATAGCCGGGCTGCCTCTTTAGTATCGATGTTTTTATAACAGGGAATTAAGAACGGGCGTTTACTAAAGTAGTTAACTATAACTATAACCATATCGTATCCGTTACGGTCCCTAGGTAGTTTATAAAAGTCTATAAAGATATACTGCTAAGGGCGCTCTAGTATTAGGAGTGGCTTAAGTAGTCCTAGGGTCTTATCCCGTAGGATTATAGCTCTTTAGTAGTCTTCGCAGTTCCGTATATATTAATTAATATCTATAACTATTCTTAGCTAGTAGTAGCGGCAGTTAATAATTTTACGGGTCTTGTTCTTGCTAGGGTATACCGTAGAGACTTAGCAATAAGCTTCGCGGATTAGTTTAGTCCGTAGATTGTTAACGTTAGGGACTATAAGCCGCTCCTAGTATAGGAGCAATCCTTCCTCCGTCTTAAAATTGGGGGGTTTTTTTATAGCTTATTCGCGAAGGGCCCTTAGGGCATTAGCCGTGCGGTTTATAGTTAGGAGGCGGTTAATTAGCCCTATTAGCTTATCTAAGAACTCCTCTATTAGTGCTAGCTTGTTTTACTAAGAGTCTAGCTCCTTAAAGATCTATGGGTTAAGCTGTTCTAAATAGAGGAGGGCGCGCGTCCGATATTAGGTCTTTAGCTTATCCTAAGGTCCTATATCTTATTCTCTTTAGATTAGGGTATTAGCCTTAAAGTTTTACTTACCTAAATAATATATAATCGTAAAGAAGAATTAGGAAAGTATTTTAGCCTAATAGGCTTATTGTTTAGTAAGCTGCTTTATAGTTATAAAGTACTCTAGGACTTTATAATCTATATATATCTTAATCCGGGAGTTTATACCTTTAAGCTCTACACGCTATTAGGAGAGTAATTAAATAATAGCTAGCATTTCTTTATTATGTACTTTATAGTTACACTTAGCTAGGTTTATTATCTTTAAAAAGAAAGCTATAGGGTACTATTCGCTGTCTAAATATAACTATAATAGGATTCCTGCTATAACCCTATTAGAGGCATCTGTTTTTAGCATTAATTTAAGGTCTGGGTTATAGTAATAAAGGATTAAGGAAGAGATAAGCTAATCCTTTATCTCTTTAAAGGCTTCTATATAGCTATTATTAAAGATAAAAGGCGTATCCTTCCTAGTTAGTTATATAAGAGGTTTTGCTATAATTCCGTAGTTATAGATAAACTATTAGTAGAAGTTATAAAAGCTAAGGAAGGATTAGATTCCTTTTACTGTATAAAGGGGCTTTTAGTTACGGATTGCCTTTACCTTTTTAGGGTTAACCTTAATTCCTTCTATAGTTAAGATAAACCTAAGGTATTTTATATATTTTACCCTAAACTTGCATTTATAACGGAACCTTATAGCAGGAACTACGATGGGCTCGTTAATAGGCTAAGTGTGTAGGAAATGTAAAGATAGTAGTTAATAAAGTAATAACAACTAGTGGAGTGGTTACCCAATAGATTAACTCTAATTGTATTCTAAGAATTACTATAAGGAAGGAACTATCTAGGTAGGGACTAAGGGTCCTTAAATACACAACCATACTCCTATAAAATCCTTCTTATACGTAATATATGTATACTCTATCTACTCTGTTATAGATTATATAGATTATACAGATTATATAGATTACCCCACGTGACCTTAGTTACTATTCCTTGTTATATAGCTCCACCGGCTCTATCCTAGACCGTGCCTAAATTAACTAACTAGCTTCTTCCGACTCTTCCCTAAGTAGTCGTAATATTATACTTAAAGCGTCCATAATACCATCTCCCTCCTCTCTATCTTCATCCTTAAAGATCCTAAATATCTCTAAGTTATTTACTAGAGGTATAATATCCGTCTAATTAATTTGGTTAATATTATTGCTTATTATACCTAAAGCAATTTCTTCTTCCTTAACTGTTTGTTATACTCACACTATCGCTGCAATATTATCTCTTAGTGAGATTATACTATCTCTATATTTTTACTGTTTAAAAGAGGGGTTAGTTTATATTACGTTGGCGAACCCATCTTCGCAATAACCATCCTCTTGCTTAGAGTGCACTAAAGTAAATATTCGTTTGTCCTATAACGTTCGCTCTATCTCTAATGCTAAATATATACAACCTATTACTCTTAATAGTCGTCTGGTTCCCTAATTAATTTATCTTAAGGTCTTATATTTAATCTACTACTACACGGCTAGATAATAAACTATCTATTACTCTTTCTAAATTACGCCGTTCTTGGGACGCTAAACGTAAGGCTACTAATGCTTAGCAACGGGCCCTTAAGTCTTATCTTGCGGCATCTGCTTAGTTAATCCGTCTTAAGAAGGTATATAAGAAGGTTCGTTCTAAGGAGTAGAAACTTATAGAATAAGGTTTATAGGAACTTAGTAATAAAAGAATAGACTCTCTTCTAATAGAGAAGGAAATAGATCTAAGTAGCTTAGTAACTGCTCTTCTTAGGTCCCCCTTAGGTAACTCATTCTTTAGCGATTCTTCTTTATTAATACTACCTAACCTAATCTCTTCCAATACTTCTATACCTTTCCTATAGCATTCTTTAGATTCTCTAGTGGCTTTTAGGTAGTCTTAGTGTAGCCTATCTACTTAACCTTATACCATATTTTATTATTAATATCCTCGTAACTAATAATCTTCGAAACTTACTATTCGTCCTCTTCCTATCCTCTATACGTGTCTGCTTTATAAACTAATAGCTTAATATTTCCATATACTGGCTCTAGCATTACAATATGCTATATAGGGTAGATCTTTATTTTAGCTAGTAGGTTTAACTTAAATATAACTAGTGAAATCCTCTACGTAATTTTAAAAGGTCCTAGTCTAATATGGTTTAACTTCTTACTTAGTTGTTAACTCTTAAAAATTTTGTATAGTAGCTATACTTTACCTCCCTCCTTAAGATCTAGTCCCTTAGATCTTTTAGCATTATAGTACTTTTTTATTTTCTCTTATACTTCTTTTACTAATTCTATAAGGTCTACATAAAGATTTATTAATGTCTTTATTCTTTCCTTAGCTGTGTTACTTGTTTTCTTTACTTACTATAGTAATAACAATGTTCTTAGCTTATATCCGTAATTTGCCTTAAATAGTAATATGCCTATTTCTTCTTAAGGTGTTATATTATATGCAAACTATATAACTAGTAATAGTAATACCCAATTATTCTATGCATAATTAATATAATGCCTTAGATACTGCTCTAGTATTTAGTTTAATCTTTCTATTTAACCGTCTGTCTGCGGATAATATGCGGTAGAAGTTACTGCTTAAACTCCTTACTCCGCTAAGAATACCTCCTAAAATACTGCTACGAATCTTAGATCTCTATCCAATATAATTTTACTTAATACTTTATATCTTACGAACACTTCCTTAATATAGATTCTAGCGATATCTTCCGCTAAGATTTCTTCCGTGCACGCTATAAAGTATCCCCACTTTATAAGCTTATCTACTATTACTAAGATCGCGTTATAATCTTGTCCAGTAATAGGATTTCTTAATTTTAGCAACTTAATAATAAAGTCCTATAATATAACCTCCTATAGTCTCTCTGGTATTTTAATAGGTTATAGCCCTCCATACGGCTTATGCCTTATTAGTTTATTCCTTTAGCAATCTAAATACTCTTTAGTAACCCTTCTGGCTATTCTTTAGATTCCGTTAATAATATACTCCTCCTAGAGTCTTAATACTAAGCCTATAGCTCCATTGTGTCCTTAAGTTAATCCCTTATAGAAGTCCTCTACGAACTGCTCTACTATGCTTCTTGGGATATACTTCGCTTCTTAATTCTCGTATATATCTATCTATGGATCTTTTAGCTGTGCTTTTAGAATTCTTTATACCTAAAAGCTTTCTAGTGTCTTATAGACTCTTTCTAACTTATTATTTCCCTAAGTTACTGCAATTTTCGGATAATTGTATCTAATTAATCCGTCTATATCTTTTCGTAGTAAAGCCCCTAATAGCTTTTTATTGTTTTATAGTTCAGCCTTATAACTTAGAGCATCTGCTTACGTGTTATCTATACCCTTAGTATACTAAATCTTAAAATAGTATTCTATAAGCATCTCTACCTATTTAACCTATCTTTAGTTAAGTTCCTTTATTATTAGGAATCCTATTAGGTTCTTATAATCCGTCTTAACTATAAATAGTTTCTCTATACCTTATAAAAATACTCTCTATTCCTTTAATACTATAACTATACCTAATAACTCCTTGTTATAGATATTATAGTTTAACTCTAGTAGTATTATCTTCTAACTATAGTATGCCACTAGGTGCCATTTATCTTAATATTTTTGTATAAAGTATGCCCCTAGTATAAAGTCTAATGTATTTATTTCTATAACCGTTTCTAGTCCTAGTTAATAAATCTTAAGAACTGGCTCCTGGGTAAACAACTCTTTAATCCTCTTAAATAGCTTCTATTATTCCTCTCCCTATGCCTATAATTCTTCTTTCTTTATTAATCGCGTAAATAGTTTAATGTCCTTTAACTACTGCGCTATAAACCTTCTATAGTAATTATAAAACCCTAGGAACGATTTTAACTGCGTAACGTTCTCTAGTTCTTACCAATTTACTATAGCCTTAATCTTCTTTAGATCTATACTAAGTTAGCCTAGTTTAATAATAAATTTGACGAAATCGGTCTTCCTGGTAAAGAACTCGCATTTCTTAATTACTACTAGCATTTATTCTTCTTATAGTCTCTTTAAAACCCATTTAACGTGTTCCCCGTGTTCTTCCTTAGTTATTAAGTAGATAATAATGTTATTAAGGTATACTATAATAAATTCATCTAAATATTCTCCTAATATATTGTTAATACGCTTCTAGAACGTTACTAGTGCGTTTATAAGCCCGAATTGTATAACTAATAGTTTATATAGTCCTTCCTTTAACCTAAAGGCTGCCTTCTATTTATCGCCTTCCTTAATTCTAATCTAATGGTACGCCTATCTTAGATCTATCTTTATAAAGATTTACGCATTACCTATCCTATCTTAGATTTCGCTAATTAAGGGTAAAGAATACCTATCCTTTCTAGTAATGCTGTTTAACTATCTATAGTTAATACACAGCCTTAGTTTACCATTTTTCTTTAGTACGAATAGTACTGGATATTCCGCTAATAACTATAATGGTCTAATATATCCCTTTTATAAGTTTTCTTAGACAAACTCTTTTAATACTCTACCTTCTTCTTCGGTAAGCTTATAGATTGGAAAGAACTTTAGACTTATTCCTAGTTCTAATTCTATCTTATAGTCCCATACTATATACTCTAACAGCTTTTCACTTTTAGGTAACCATAGTTTCTTGCCATACTTATAGTATCTCTTTGGTATATAGCTTAGCCCTTTTTCCGTTTCTTTATAGGTCGCTCCTACTTAGTACTATACTAGCTTAGCTTATTATTATATCTTACGGCGTTAAGTATCTCTAATATTAACCTGACCTGTAATCTAATTAATCCTTAGATTATATTCCTGTAACTAAGGTATGCCTAATACTACCTTATTATTCCCTAATGGTAATATATTAAAAGACATCTCAATTTATCTTCCCTTAATGGTTAACTAAATAGGTCCTGTTTTAAGATTAATAATACCTCCTCCGTAGGCTATCGGATCTCTTAAAATTGTCACTAATAGGTAAGAACGTTCCTTCTATCTATATAGTAACCCCATTCTTTTAACTGCTATTAGCAAGATATAGTTCCTTATTGCTCCACTATCTATCAGTGCCTTAAACTGTTAATCTTACTATTTAACTTATAAATTTAGGTGTTGTCCTTAAATTCCTTTAAGGGTCTAAGGCTCTACTACTAGCTCCCTCTAGTCCCATAGGCCTCTACTTTTCCTAACTATTAGCTACTTAATCCTATCGCACTTAGCTCACTCTTTAGCCAATACCTAGTTCGCTTTTTATCTTTAATATACTATAGACACGTGTTCTCTAGGCATTCCCACCACTATTATCCGTCTAAGTATTCTTCTAAGAAATCTTCCTGGCTAAAGTATTAAATCTCCTTCCTCTTAGACTTCTGCTAGATGCTATCTATATATATATTTGGCATTCCTATACTGTCGCTTATCTGTTATCTAGTATATCCTTATAGGGTATTTCTAATTCTTTTCTTTTGGATTCTTATGCATTTTGTATATATCGTCTACGCATACAATCCATGATAGCGTATAATATGCTAGGTGCTTTAGGTTAACTCTTAACTCGTTTTCGTCTTTAAGTTTAAACCTTTATTAAGCTAATCTAAATATCGCGACTTTATTCGCAGGTATTAAGATGCGCTTCTCGCTTCTCTAGTCCTCTAATTATTCCTTTAGATCCTTTAACGTTATAATTAAGGCTCCTTTAATATACGTTATAGCCTTTTCTATAATCGGGTGGTCCTAGATAACTCTTTTATCCAACCACATATAGAAATCTTCCTACTTATCGTTATGCCTTTGCCTATACCACTTTTAGTACAGCTGCTAAAGTGTATACGGCTTATCCGTAAGGAAGTATCTTCTTATTACTATATCGTAATAGCCCTTTATATGTCGTTCTTCAAACCTAGTAGGAATTCCTAAATCCTCTTTATCTTCCAGTTTGGTAAGCCACTTAACTCTTAGTGTGCCTACTCTAGGCCTATTAGTAATTCTTCGTACTAGTGCTCTATCCTTTATACGTCCCAATATGCTAGATCTCTTATCTAGTTTCTGTTCTTGCTACGCAATAATTCTTTACCTAAACTCTTTTATAGTTTCTTTTGGTTTACATCTCGCGCTCTAATCCTTAAAGTTCTCTTACTTCTTAATCTCGGTATTAACTTTTTAATCTTTAGGCCAAACACTGTGTTCCCCTAGTAAGTCTTCTAGGTCTATATATCTGTCTCCTAGTCTAATCGCTGTTTGCGCTATAGATTCTCTAATCTATAAAGAAGTTCCTTACCTCTTACTTATAGGTGTCTTAATTTATACTCCGAATTCTTAACCCTTTAAATTTTTTAATCCTAAGCTTACTTCTAACTTAAGCTTAGCTCCTGCCTTAGTCTAACTAGGCTTACTTAGTGTTCTCATCTCGTCTTAAGAGTCTTAAATCTCACTTATCTCGTCTTAAGAATCTTATACCTTTAGGAAACTTCGTCCTAAGCTTATTCGTATATTACTAAACTGAGCCATTGCTCTGCTCTATCGGTTATCATCTATTATAGGTCCTTAAGCTTGCCTTATCTCGTCTTAAGAATCTTAAGCCTTTGGCCTTTTACCTTTATTAAGTGCTAAAGTGGTTTACTATCCTACTTCTCTTACGTCTTATAAAGCAATAGACATCGTGTCTAGTGGGGTCTTAATCCCTACTAATGTTCCCTATTCTATAGTGGAATTATCCTCTACCTCTAGTATAATATCTCCAATGGCTATATATTCCTAGTAAACCGCTCTTATTACCTTATTATTATAAAATATTTCGCCTATGTTAAAGTTATTGTCCTTAATGTCCGATCTGCAAACTGGTTTATTGGTTCCTCTGTATCCTATAGGTGCTAGCTCCTATAGCTAATAGCTTACCCCATACTTAGCGTCTTTATAAATTTGGTATACGTTATTATAACAAAACGCAAAACTTCTAATTAAACACTCTTTTATTCCTTATAGTACACTATTATCCCTCTATACGTATGTATCTTCTACTATTAGTCTGGTTCCCTTTATTATATAGTAACTCTAACTATCTTTACAATCCCTCGCAAAGTAACCCTATTTTCCACAATTTATGTAAGCTCCGTCTCTAAACTATTAACTTTATTATAGAGTCCGCCTAAACGTCTTCTACTGCTAAGATCCCTGGTTTGGCCTCTGCTCCTTAGTCCTATAATCACTAGATTCTTAGCCTCTAGGTTTCTACGGTTTCTTACTCCATCTCTTATAAGCTTCTTTAGTACTACTTAGGTCTATTAGCTCTACGCTATACTATAGTTTCTAACTTAGCTTTAGTTGTTACGTACTCTGCGTCTTATATAACTATAGAACTCTATCCTAACCTCTTTTAGTCTGTTCCCTTTAGTAGATCCTATTATTAATCTTTATTGCTTAATCTATTAGTTCCCTTAAGGTATCCGCATCTTCCATTAGAATAATTATATCCTAGACTTTAGCCTTAAGTCCCTATTTATACTGTGCTATAAGCGCCCTATTATTCCACTTAACTTATATTGCCAATGTTTAAAACTACGTTATATACTTAATTGCTAAGGTTCGCTACGTAATGTCTTAGAGTTTTCTTTCCGCCATAGTTACTGCCTCTAGGTCTCCGAATATTTATATAAGTCGCTCTACGAATCCGTTCTAGCTTAAAAACATAAACCGTACCTCTTAGTTCGTAGTTGTTATTCCGTTTGCTTATATTTCTATAAGGTAAGGCTTAAACTATTTAAGTGCTCTTCCTATTAAGAATAATCCTGCATACACTATTTAATCTATAGGTGTCGCCAGCTTTGCTCCCTCTTACGCAACTTTAAAATGCATTTGCGTAAGGAATCCTTTAAGCTTTAATCTCTCTCCTAAGAATCTTTTAATCGATGGTAACTTAACCTTTACTGCGCCTATTCCGTTAACCCTTTATTTAAGTACTATATTATTTTCTATTAACTAGTTAACTATTTCTTATAATTGTTCTACCGTTACAGGTTGTTACAAGTCAGTGTCCGCCATATTAGTGTCACCCCCTAACCTTAATATAGTTGCCGCCGTCGATGGCGTTGTGGTGGCTGCTTTTGGTGGCATGTTATTTAACTTCTATATTTAATACCGTAACCAGGTAGTAATTATGTAACGGAACCTTATAGCAGGAACTATAATAGGCTTATTAATAGGCTAGGTGTATAGGAAATATAAAGACAGTAGTTAATAAAGTAATAATAACTGGTAGAGTGGTTGCCTAATAGATTAACTCTAATTATATTCTAAGAATTACTATAAGGAAGGAACTATCTAGGTAGGGACTAAGGGTCCTTAAATACACAACCGTACTCCTATAAAATCCTTCTTATACGTAATATACGTGTGCTCTATCTACTCTGTCACGGATTATATAAATTATACAGATTATACAGATCACCCCACGTGACCTTAGTTACCATTCCTTGTCACATAGCTCCACCGACTCTATCCTAGACCGTGCCTGAATTAACCAACTAGCTTCTTCCGACTCTTCCCCAAGTAGTTATAACATTGTACTTAAAGCGTCCGTAACAGCATTTCTTAATATTAACTTATAAGCTTATATTTTATAGTTTCTCTAGGACCTTCTTAATATAAACTTAATACTTAAGTTTGTCGTCTAAGTATATAAGGATGTCGTCTAGGTATACCGTGCAGAATTTATTAAGGTAATTAAAAAGAACGTCATTTATATACCTTTGGTACGTAGCCAGTCCGTTAGTTAGTCTAAAAGGAAGAACTTTATATTTATAGGAACTATAATAGGTACAGAACGTTGTTAAATTTTTGGATATAGGGTTTATCCTAATTTAGTAGAAAGCTTAGCGGATATTAAGTTTGGTAAAGTTTTTACCTAGCTTAGATGTATAAGGGTCTCATTAATTAAAGGAATAGAATACTAGTCCTTTTAAGTAATAGCGTTTAGCTTTTAATAGTCGATATAAAAACAAAGGCCTCTATTAGGCTTTTTTATAAATAGAATAGGGGAAGTAAAAGGGGCTTAACTTGGCTTGATAAACCCTTTATCTAGGTTGTTAATTAAGTACTACTTTATTGCTTTTAGCTTATCTATTAATTAATAGTAGAGGGGGCTATAGCCTAGCGAGTTATTGGCTTCTAATTAAATCTTATAATTGTATATTTAGTAGGGGGGTAACTTATCTAAGGCCGCCTTTAAGAATATATCCTTATAGTCTATATAAATGGTAAAAAGGAGGCGTTTAACTAGTTCCTCGTCGGTTTCCTTAGTTAGCCTTTCCTCTCTATTATTAATAATTTAGTTAATCTTATATAGGCTTATTATAAAGACCTTATTGTCCTTCTGGTATATATTAAAGTAAAACGCTATAGCGCTAATTGTGGCGATATCTATAGTAGGGGGGTTGCCTAACAATAGGGGCGTATGTGACTTTAGGGACTTTTAGGATACTGGCGTTATCGTTACTCCTTTTAGCTCCTATTATATCTTTTAGAGGTTATCCCTTATATCCTATTAATACGTTCTTTTCTATACTGGTTAAATTTATGCAATTTAGACGTTATCTATATTACTATCTGTCCCGCTTTTATATATAGAGTCCTCTTTAAATGTAGCGCTTTAGGAGAGTATCTTTATTAGTACGGAGTTCTTTCTAGCTTCGCGGCGGGCGTTTTCTTAGGTAAAAGCTAGGTTATAGGCCTGGATATCCTACTAGTAGGTAGGGTTAGCCCTTATAGCTAGTGTTTTGTAGTTAGTTTAAATCTCCCTAACAAAGGAGGGCAACCTTAGTCTATCCTCCGGCTAGATAAACCGTCTTTATTATATATTTAGCCAAATATTAAAATAGGACATCTATTTTTATCTAAGGATTATATTATAGGACCCTAGGTCTAGGATGTAAAAGGGGATACCGTATTAGCGTTGTCTGTTAAGAGCGATATATAACTTTAAGACGTAGGTAATAGGCCGACTGGCTTGGCCGTTGTAGCCTTTTACCTAGATAGGCTTCTTTAGTTAAATGGCTTCTGTATTTAGAAACTTAGCAACATTATTTATATAGGCAGTATTAATAAGGGCGGTTATATTAACTCTATATTTATTTTAAGATACTATATATAGAAATATAAAATGCTTTCCACCTATTAACTAACTAAGATTAATCTCTTTAAGATTAATAGGGTACCCTAGGGGGNAGTCTTTCCCTAGGGTTCTTTTTTTCCTAACTTATTAGACATTTCTCCTTCCTTTATCTCCTTAATATCGCCTATATCCTTTAGCTCCAGGCAGGACAAGGTAAAGTAACCCTACTTATTGTAGTTAAAGCACGTAGCCGAGGCAGGGTTAATTAGAGTATTACGGCGAATACTAGTTAATAGCGTAGTACGTAACTAGTCGGGCAAGGCTCGCCAGTACGTAGTTATAACCGCCTTTAATATAAGAGTAGTCGTAACTTATCTTCCTGCTCTAGCTCCTATAGGTATAGCTAGCAGGTTCCGATTGTTACGGAGTTACTTCTACTAATTAGGGTGGGTGTTAATCCGCTTTAGTTCTAAGTCCAATAATAGGCAATAAGCTGTAAGTTTTTTTATAGGTTAGTAGGTTATCTAAGGTTATAGCAATCTTTTCTTATAGCTAGATTGTTAGCTTATTATATAGGTCTAATTAGTAGTTCTTAAGGGGAACCTGGCCTTTTCCTGTAAGGTATAGGAATTAAGTCTAAAATTTAGTAAAGGGTTAGTTCAGTTTTATTATTAGGCGATTATAGTTATAATAGGCATCCTGTACTTTATTTGGGATAATATAAATAACCGCTAGGTGCTGTATTATCTTATTAATAGATATAAATTAAACAGGGGAGTCATCCTTAAACTTGGCTTGAAGGTGCCGTTAGGCGTCCCCAGTAGTTTAACTAAAGAGGTAGAGCATTTTAGCTTCTTTAAAAAGGAAATAGTTATAGTTAACGCGGAGCTTTCCTTGTACTTAAATCCTCTAATTCTTAAAGGTAGAGTCTATCCCGTTAGATAGTGGTAAAGGGTTAAGGAGCTTAATAGACTTTAATTACTTCGTTATTATATCCGTACTCCTTAGTATATTACATTTAGTGGAGTAAATAGGTCGGCTAAGGCTTTAAAAAGGGGAAGCTAGGCTATTTTATAGGGCCGTAAGGCTTTCTAGGATCTCTTATAGGGTCTCTTATATATTTCTCGCTTTAAGACGATTAGCTTCCTGGCTGGCTACAAGGGCGCAAATCTGCTCGCGTACGTCTATAATGTTATTATTGTCTTCGATTTCTAATCCCAATTAGATCTTAAGTTCCTCTTAAGTAGAGGCAGCTCTCTTAAATAAGCTTGCTTTAGGTGCCATCGTTAGCTTCCTAAAGTTTATCAGTATTATACGCTTTAGTTTTAATTCTAGGGGTACAGGTCTAGTCCTGTTTAGCTTATAAGGTGGGATATTATCTAGGCCTTTCCAGGTAATGTAGAGTTATTTAGTGTCTAAGTATAGCGCGTTAATGCGTCGTTGCAGACGAAGTTACTTTAGGGTAAGATATTATTAAGGCCTTCCTAGGCAATATAGGGAGAGCTTAGTATAATGTTACGGCTTGTATAAATGCTTCTAAACTAAAGCTTGTAGAATACTGTATTACGAAAATACTAAGCTAAAGAGAAGGAAAAGGGGTTACTAGGACTGATGTAAACAAATATATAGGGTAAGCCGCTAAGGCGCTAGCTTTGGGCGGGCCAATCGCAGGTTAGCAGAATATGGCAGAATTTAGCAGGTAACGTGCGATAGCGCCGTTACAATCTACCTATAATTTATCCTTTACGGCCCAGGTAACAGACCTATAAGAGGAAAATGTTAAACAGCTTAATAAGCGCATTTAGTGGCAAATTAACAATACAGTAAGGGGACTTACTTTTGTACCACTAAACCTAAATTCCCTTAACTTACTAGTATTTACAAACGCCTCCTTTGCTAATAATAAAGACCTATTATCACAAATTGGCTTTGTAATTGTACTTACGGACCGTAATTAGAACGCAAATATACTATACTAGTCTTTAATTAAGTGCAAATAAGTAACCTACAGTATACTAGCTTCTAAACTATATACACTAGCTTATAGATTTAATATAGCAGCCGCAATTAAATTAACGGTCTAGAAGATTCTATAACTAGAGCAGTTACCCCTAGTTTTATACACCAATTTAAAGTCCCTCTATAACTACCTAGTTAAACTAGGTACGATATAAAAAAAGAGGCTTATAGTCGACCTAATATACTTACATTAGGCCTATAAACGACGTAAGATTATAAAGGTCAAATAGATTAGTAGCGGAGATAACCTAGCGGACGCTATAACTAAGGCAAAGCTATACTAAGCTCTTAAAACCCTAATTAACACAAATAAGCTTAACCTAAGGGTTATAGAATGGGTGGAACGAGACTAATAGAGCACTTATAGTTTATTTACGGCCTGTTAGAAGGCCGTATGGTTTATTTTATAAACCGTAAGTAGGACTTACGGCCAGCTTAGAGTACCGTTTAGAAGGCAGCCCGGAAGGCACCTTAGGAGGGATTTCCTATATATTTCCTTACGTATTTTATAGTTCTATTAAGGTAATTATAAAGGCTGTATATAAGTAGTTTTATTTTTTAAGTATCGCTAGTGTATAATTATAGCACCTAGTATACGAACGCGTATTTACGTGTTTGTGCACTAACTACCTACGTAGCATCAGGAAATTTTTTTTGGGGCTGGTTGTTGCGGTTTGCGGCAAATTACGGCAAATTACGGCAAACTGTACGATCGCGGTGGTCGTATATGGTCGTTAGCAATTTGCGCGTTTTACAACAAAATTACAGCATCTAATAGCAAATTGCGGCAAATTATAGCAAAACGCTCAACTTCCAAACTAATGCTAGCATTTTGCTACCCTATAAATAAATAGCGCGCAAACTATATAAACTGTACAAACTATACGAATTATACAAACTGTACGAACTATACGAATTGTACAAACTATACAAACTATACAAACTATACAAACTGTATAAACTATACAAATTATACAAACTATACAAACTGTACAAACTATACAAACTGTACGAACTATACGAATTGTACAAACTATATAAACTGTACAAATTATACAAACTGTACAAACTATACAAATTATACAAACTATACGAACTGTATAAACTATACAAACTATACAAACTGTATAAATTATATATATTTCTCTAAATTATAATATACTGCCATAGATTGCCATAGATTGCCACAATATGCCTTTAAAAATATATTTATATTATAATTACTATATAAAATAGCTACTCCTCTAAACCTATTATAGACTACAAAGCATTTACCTTGCCTAGCCCCTCCTCTACCCTCGTTCTAAAGATATCTAGATCCTTATTATCAAATAGTACAAACTTAACCCCCTTTCTAATAGTATACTAAAGACTTACATTAGGTTCAGCCCCAAGCGTCTTTCTAAATAGCTCAACTGCAACTATTAACTGTTTATAATTCCAGCGATATAGTATATTAATGGTACGTTTCCGATTCCGCAATTTTATACCTTTAAAGACAAGCTTATAGGTATTATTTCCAAAATTATTACCGGCGCCACTATCCTTATCTATATCTTCTCCACTATTTACACCAGTATTATTGCCTATATCCACTCCATTATATTCGTTACCCCCCTTTCTTATACTATTCCAATCATCCATATTTCCACCTAGAGCTATATCCGTTCCATTATCCGCATCACCATCTTTATCTATATTAACTCCACTATATTCGTCACGATACTTATTTATATCAGTCCCGCTATCTATGCCGCTATTAGGGTCGCTAACATCATCAGGCCTACCGCCTTAGTAATTAGTACTATGGTCGGTCTAATTAGGCAATATATTGTGGGATGTGTTAGGCTGAGTAACAGTACTAGAAGGGTAGGAGGTATCTAAGTTTAAGGAAAGGGATGCGTTAAGTACCTAGATATAAGTATTAGTCCAGAACTATTATTATAAGTAGTTACATACCGGTGGAAGTATATTAAAGCGCTGCTTATTAAATCCTACGTTATAGTCGGAGTCCAGGTCAGAAAGATCATCAAGACTATATTTAAATGGATTTAGAATTGCTTGTGTAGCAGGGTCATTATATATAGTTACTTAAAGTCTTTTTAAGATGCCCTGTCGCAAAAGCCCTAAAATCTAGTTCTAGCGCTCTATTAACTAATCTACCTATATAGCCTTTATTCGTTCCCATGTGGCTAATATTAGAGTTAGTTATAGTATAGCCTAGGTAGTTAGAATAAGGGTAGAGAAAGAATAAATTACTATTAAAATTGGCACCTACTTCAAACTTTTATTAGGTAAAACTACTACTTTTCCATTCATCAATAACGTGGCGGATTATTATACAAATTAGTATAACAGCCCCGGAGCTAATTAGGCGTAGAAAGTGCTGCGTATCTATACCAAACCCAAATCGCCACTTTCCTTTAAAGAATAACTCAGACAGACCGGCTATAATAACCGGTGCTACAAAGCGGGATTGCTCGCCCTATAAATAGTAAGAAGGGTACTAAGGTAGTATAGCTATACGTACTGTCTTAGAGTATTAAAAGTCATCTATATAGAGTAGCTCTTCTACTTTAGTAATTGTTTCCTGCTAAAAGAGCTTTCTAAATAAGTACTCAGCTTTTACGCAATTTTATATGCGTTTTAACAGGTAAGACCGGAACTGGCTAATACTATTATATATCTATTTTATATTAGTATATATAGAAGCAATAAGAGGTAGCTTACCATACGATATATTAATGGTAATAGTTTTTATATAGCCTGGCTAGAACCGTCGCCTTTAGAAACCCCATTGTACTCCACTGCTTTATCCTATACTAAGTCTATTATCTTTTCTAGAGTCTTTATATTCCCTTCTAGCTATAGTGTAAGAGAAAGACTACTAGAAGCCTTGCCTAATATCACAAACATTAGAAAGAAGCGTACAGCAGCTTTTAATATTAGTTTATCCATAGGTTTTAATTTAGGTTTACTACTATGACTTATTTCTTGCTATCTTCCAACTGTACTATATCGAGACTTCCGCGGTTTATTACTGCGTATAGGCGCCGTATAAAACGACTCGGCTATAGAGTTATCTTTAGCACTAGAGATAAGCTCTTTAGTAGAGGGACGGTAGAATTAGAGCCGCTTATTGGGGCGATTTAGGACTTATAACCGCTGTTAAAGCGTTAGCGGGTGTAAAGGAATAGAGTCTATATAATAGATACCATAGTTAAATTCTATGTGTGTAGATCTAGAGATTCTTCGTCTAAACTCTACTGGAGTTTTTAATAATGCGCTCTTCCCTAGGGCATTAGGCCTCTATCTTCTTTAGAATCGCTATTTATATCTAACTAACATTTTAGGATGCCATCCCTGGATACTCTATCGCTATGTATAGCCGTCTGCTAAAGTTAGCTGCATGCTACCGTGTATGTACTATTTATAGTACTTTAGCTTAACTGCCGTTCGCGTATACGTTTCTAGATTCTTCTTACACTGGTATTACTATTTCTTTTGCCTTTACCTTGGTGGTAGGTATATATTAGTATTTTAAGTAGTTATATAGAGGGTAGTCTATACCTTATTCTTTTTGGAAGCTGTAGTTATATTTATTTAAGATAGTAGAGGTTAGTAAACCTTCGGCATAACTAATGTAGGAGAAGTTAAAGAAGTTAACAAAGATATAAAGATAAAGTATAACACTTTTAGATTATATATTTACCGGTATAGATATAGTTAATGAAATAGAGGAGTAAAGGGGCAGATTTTAATGTTCTGCTAGGGAGCTTAGGCCTATTACTAGCCTATTTAGGGCAAATTACGGCAGATTGCCGTAATATTAAGAATTCCTACTAATAAGTAAGCACTAGAGCTAATCTTTATAGGTAAAAGCGTTATAACTACCTGCAAAAAATATAAGAATTTAACTAATTTATATAGATATAGCTAATCTTTTTTGGCGGTTTAGTAGGTTAACACTACCTAAGCAGTAAGTACTTAACGGTTGTCCTTATTCTCCTTCCTTATTAAGACGTACTCCGGAGCTCCCCTTTATACCCAGTTAGCCTATAGATACACCTAAGACGCAGAGTTAGTTTAATCGCGCTATTTCCGCCTTTTTCCACCTAGAATCTCCCTCAAAGCGTATTAGCTTAGGCGACAAGCTAATAAAGTCGTTTTGTATTCAAAACTTAAGAAGAGCCTTCACAGAGGAGCAATATAAGGCTATTCTATATATTAAGAAGCGACGGTTATAAAGATTAGCTATTAATTTAGCCCTAAGTGTTAATAGAGTTAATATACTCGATTATAAACAAATAGAAGAAGCTTAAACTATAAAGATAGAGATTATTACGAAAATAAAGCCTATTAAAGAAAAATATACGGCAAATCGGAAGAGAAAGCTAGAAGAGGGGGGGCTATTATACTACTCTACCAATACAAAATCCGCAAAAATACGTTTAGCCAGCCAGCCTCTTACTCTAACAAGCCCCTCTACTACTTAATTTACCCATATATTGGACACGCCGCCTCTACCTTCAAGCCAACCAACGGCTTTCTCAACTTCTCTTTGTCTTGCCTTATCTTATAGCCAATTTACCCAGATTCCTAGGGATTAAATATGCCGGATTCCCTATTAATTACGTTAGCTATTTTCGTTTTCATTCTAAGACCTCCCATGATTTAATTAGAAGCTCAGTTTTAGATTTTTATTTCTTTACAAACTCATCTACGCGTATACTATTAATCCAAAAAAATTATCATTGTAGAATTAATTATATATATCCTAATCTATATATAAGTTTATCCAGAACGTTCTTCTTTTATTTAGCGAA
The DNA here is from genome assembly GCF_001692895.1 of Cenococcum geophilum 1.58. NCBI lineage: Eukaryota > Fungi > Ascomycota > Dothideomycetes > Gloniales > Gloniaceae > Cenococcum > Cenococcum geophilum. The sequence goes on from NW_027137583.1 coordinate 1,272,703, forward strand.
GTTAGTATTAGTTATATAGGTCTCTTAATATAGGAAATGTCGTATATTCGGTAGCCGTCTAGGTTTTATCTATTTTGTACTATATTTATAGGAAATCGTTCCACTTTAATTATCCTATTAAAAGGATCCACCTTGCCTCTATTATATAGACGGAATAGCTTAAAAAGTACTCTATAGTATACTCAGTATCTACCATTCTCATCTATACGCTCCAAGTCCTATACTAATACCAGTAATTCTAGATAGGCAGCCCGCGTTCCCTTTATTCTATCTAGTATATTCTTATATTCTTATATAAGAACTTAGTCCCTTTATAGGGTAGTAGTCCATATCTAAACTAGGTTATAGCGTGCCCGTACTTTATATAGTCAATTAAGATTATAGAAGTCTTTACTACGTTAAATATGGTATATTATAAAGTAATAAATACCAATAGGTAAATCTTATATTTAGGCTGCATCTCTTTTAAGGCGCTTAACGTCCAAATCCGTTGCTTATATACTATTAACTCGCTTATAACATTCCCGCATAAATAAAGCTAGTTTTATAATAAATTTATTAATACCTAGCCTAGTCTAAATTTTGCTAGCTCTGCGCTATAAGTTTAGGTTTATTCCGTATATTAAAAACATTTAGTTAGTAAACTAGCAGCAATCCTATCTATATAGCTCGTCTGTTAGCTTAACCATGCCTAATAATAATACAATATATAAATCTTCCATAGTATTAGCTACTGGTATTAGCCTTATATTTTCCCATAGCTCCATCTCTTACATTACTATAGTATTTATTAATTCCGTATTAAGATAAATTATTTACTCCTTATACCCTTTACGCTTATTTAATCTTTAATAGAAATTCTTCTAAGGAATATATACCCTTTCGCCATGCTCTATTATAGTTTCTATTAGGGCACCAAATATATAAATTATCTCCGGATAATGGGAAATTGTATAAAGTTTAGGTATATTAAAATTGGGTAGGTTTTTATCATCAGGTCAGTACGGTAAAAACGCCTCTTTAGTCTTATCTATTTAATATAATATAGCTTTAAGATATTTAATCGTATCTTTATTATATAATTTATATTTGGCTAATAATATAAAGTTAACTATAGCACGAATAAACAGCATTACCCCTTTATTCCCATATAGCAACGGTGCCACAATTGGTACAATCTAACAAAGAAGGGACTTATATATCTTTCCAGTCCATTAGCTTAACTCTACAAAGTTATCCCACCTAATTATACCCTAAAAGGGTTTAACCTCAGCAAATCATGTAGTTAGAAGACGTTCTACCCTATCCTCGGCAGATAATAGGGTTTTTACACCACTCTAATTAGTTATCAGAACCTTCCCTTTCCCTTTCTTAATATTAAGTAGTAGTGCCTAAAGCCAGCTTATTAAATGCTCCGTGACGCCTTTATATAGCTAGTGTAGTAAATTAGGGGCCATCATAGCGTGTATATCCGCTATATAATAGGACTAGGCAAAATTTTAAATTGGCCTAATATACTCAGGGTCGCTGCAATCTAGCTACAAGTTTTGCTATCATTTAAGTTGCTTAATAGTCGATTTATACGTCCGTCGCGGCCATTTGCTAGACATAGTGCTTAGTAAGTTACCTCATTTATGAGGCGGTACATAACACATTATATAGTATTGCCCTAATTTCACTCCTATTAACACAACCTACTCCTTATAGTCTACTATAAACCTAGTAAGTATGGGGTAGCATTGCCTAATAAACCCATCCACGTATTGTATTAGCATACTATGCCTAGCAGCGCGTTTAAGGGCTAGCTTTTATATTAACTTAAGTACCTATACACTACTAAGGTAAATACTTACGTTTAAACATAATACTTATTACTTAATAGTATGCATCTAGCTTGTTCATCCGGTTATTTAGTAAGTCCGTAGGTATATAACCTAGAAGAAGCATTACTGGCCTACTAGCTATACGTTAAGTCTTTAACAGAATATTAAGTATTGTAATATAAACCAAATGCGCCTTTTTATCTCCGGATAGTGTAGTTAGCTTAGTTTAGTCGCTATTAGGTATCACTATAATAGCCATCACACCATCAGGTAATTAATCTTAGATCTCCCACTAATGGTTGGCCGTATATACCTCGTTATACACTCTATTACCCTTTATATTAAATTAACAAATAGGAGAATAAACTATATTATCTTTAAATGGGAAATAACCAATTAGGAAGGCCACCACGCTAAGTATATCATAGTAGTATATCTTTAGGTTTTTGCCGTATATATTAAGTTCTATAATTCGCCAGCTCTTATTACTTACACCTTTAGAAATAGAATATAGTTTTATCTTAACTTCTTTTACATTTCGGTATAATATATATTCATCCCTTATATTTTCAATACGGGGGTCTTATAGCTACACGTCTATTTCCTTTGCTAATGTGCTATTACATACCCACTAGGCAACTTGCGCCCATTTTATAGAGCTTATAAAAGGATAGAACATGTTATTACCTTTATTTATTCTATCCGCTAGCTGGCTAGGCCTTAGTAGGTAGTTACAATCTACGGCAAACTACTAATTAGAGTTCCCCTCCGGGTAGCTAAGTAGGGTTCCTATATCGCGGCCAGTCACTTCATAATAAGTTTGGGTATAATAAATATTTAAGGTAGAGAGGCTTATTACCGCGTAACCGTGCGTTTTGGTACTAGTTAGTTATTCTACCGGTACTATATAGCTTAGCTCCTCTACCAATATCAAGCTAGTATTTCCTATAATAGTTAGTAAAGTATTATTAACAGCGGTGTTAGTTGCTATAAGGTTGTATACCTATTATTCTACAGTAAATTTATCGTCTTTATAGGTATCCGCTTAAGCCTAAATTGTAAAATAGACATTATCCGGTTAGTTAAGAGAGTCTATACCTACAGCCCTACAGTACGGCCTATATCGCGCCAATCTACCTATAGTAAAAATCGTGTGCTTGCATTTAGGGCACTGGCGATTTATTAAGCCTATTATAATAGCAATAAATACAGCTCCTTATATTGTTATTAAGATTAAACAGGTGGGTTTATGCCTAAAAAGGACAATATATTATATAACTAATCCAATAGCCGCAATCTGTGGCGATTTACTAGCTATCCTAATAACTAACTATAACGGCTTACTCCTTTTAAATTGTAAGTTAAATATACTAAATAGCATATTATCCTAAGCGCTAATAATATATAAAGCAGTATTATATTCTATAGTACCTATTATAATTAATTTACAACCGCCAAACATTTATAAACCTTTAATCCCGCGTCCCTTACTAATACTATACGCACCTAGTATGGCAATAATATAATTAAATAGTATATATACTATAGAGGAGGCATAATATAAGTCTACTAGTAAAACTCCTAGGAAGGATAAGCAGATTATATCCGGGTTTAGTATCAGTAGCGCTTATTTATATAAGATTAAAGGGGCAGTTAAGAACATTGTAAATAAGAGCAATACAATATCTATACGCTTCCGAGACTAAATAAATTATGCTATTTAAAGTAAGATTATAGCCAAAATCATTAACTAAATCCCAGAGTCTAGTAATACTCCAGTTAGGTGGACTAAGGAAGTAGCCTAACATCTCCTCACTCGTATGTAGTTAAATATACGTAAGAAAGCTGGCCGGACCAGTGCTAAATTAGGACTTTAGCATAGAGCTACAAATTCTACTATAGGGTACCCTTATACAAAGCCTCAGGACATACATTAATCTCTTTTACCAAAACATGTTAACAAATATAACGTTTGGGGTCTTATAATCTATATATATTAAGATCTAGAGAATATACCACGGTCTATAATTTATATAGACTTAGGTGCTAGTCTACTTCAAACTAACTCAGTAAAAGGGTAGATAAGTCTTCTAGATTTCCCCAAATTTCTTAATATTGCCTAGGACGCTAGAGTTAACCTAGAGACGGAGGAGTTATAGGCAGATATACTAACAATTATACCAGTTCGGAATATAGGACTATTAAAGTATATAATATAACAAACGCTTAAAGCCTCTAAGGATATAATTGTTTTCATAGTTGCGAATATACACGGTATATAGTAGCAGTCCTTATAGCTTTAAATCTAATACTGTTTAGAGTCTCAATTATTTACTAGGAGCCCTACTTAAAGGGGTATATTAAAGCGGTCTCAATTAAGCTAAAATATTAATCCTAGGCAGGCAAAACGTCCTAGGCGTATCAACCCTCGTTCTTAGGTTATATATTCTAATATACTTCTAACTCCGCCTATTATGCTAGTTATTTATAAAGAATATTTTCTATAACCAGAGGAAGCGTATTTAGTGGCAATCTACTATAGCAAATTGCCCTTTAACGTACGCGTTACATTCCGTTAGTAAGAGCATTTACCTTAGGCTTATCTACTTTACTTTATACTCTTTACCTCTACTACCTTAACCAACTCTCGCACGGCACCTCTATGCGACATCAATCAGTCAATCAATTAGTTTAACCGCCAATTGCTACTTTAAGCTGCGACTTACTCCCTAAAACTACAGCAATCTGCCTAGCAGATTAACTCTTATAATTGGTTTATCTCACTTACCTACTTTAGACTTACACTTTTACCAAACACTAACTAGATTCTTCTACTTTTATATAGTAACGCTCTACTCCTTCTTTATTCTATCTTAGTATCTTTATATATTATAATAAAGAACTCAGGATATCACAAAGGGATAGGATATTAATGCTCGTCGCCTTAAGGAAATCAAAAGATATAATCCTAGATAACATATAAAAGGCTAGGCTTAAAAAATCCACGTTTTATACTACTAAAGATAAAGTGCCGCGCGATTAGTTTATTTAGAAGATTCTTAGCAACTTACCTAAGAAGGAATATGCTTTAAACAGCTAGTCTAAATAGGCTATTGTTCCTTTTATATTATCCTAAAGAACCAATGCCACTAAATAGTAAAATAATATAAAGTCGGAACCTAAAAGTTAGAGTTAAACCCAATTTAAACCTATAATAACGCTGGTATATACATTTACTTCCAAGCCAATCTCCAAATTATACGGTTTTATATCACTAAACAAGCCGTTCTCACTCAAAAATATAACCTTCTAGTTTTAAAAAATAAACCTAATTACCTAAAGCATAGTAGAGCTTTATAAAGTCTATAAATTTTAGAAGGCAATATAGAAATACTAATAGTTAAAGAAATTAGTTTCTCGCTATTTTAAGAGGTTGTAGTATTAGTAGGTTTTATCTCAAATAAGGATGAAATTACCTAGCTTAACGTGGTCACTAATGAGGAGGTTTATATCACCTGGCGAGGGCCACTATAAGCCATATTTTAGTAGTGTATGCTATATAACAGGAGTAGAGTGAAATTTCTACTTAAAAGTATGGATTATAAGTCCCTTTAATAATATCTAGCTAGCTATATACTAATAATTACAGCCAAGCATTTAATTATAAAAGCACCGTACTAATTACCAAATAAGTGGGGCACAAACCCTCCTAGAATTGCCGATACTCTAACCTACTAGTATTCGCGTACTAAGGCCGCACTTAAGAAACGGCAGAAGATTACGCCTAAGCCGATCCGCAAGCACTTAGATGTTAAGTTTATTAATAAAGACAGCAAGAATAAGAGCGATGCTTTATCTATCTTATTAATATATAGCGGCATTCCAAGTCTATTAAGTCCAAAGAAACGTAATTACAAAAGGGAGCAACCTACTAGAGGCATTTATGGGCAAACTGCGGCAAACTACGGCAAGCTACGGCAAGCTGCTAGGAATAGCCGCAATAATTTAGTTATTTAGCCTATAGATAATCCCAACGATACAGAGTACGGTAAGGACAATCGCGATACTCCTAAGAGTAAAACTGCTTTATATCCCTAATTAGCTTAGACTCTATACAATAATTAAACTCTATACCTGTAAAAGCTTTCCTTAGTAAAACTATAGAAACTAATACAATTAAAGATACCTTAGGTAAAAATACGCTTAAGGATAATATAACCTAAGCTAAGGAGATATAGGCTACAATGCCTATTACGTAAAGGTATAAGTATATAGTTATGTAGAGTACATCTTAAATTAGACTAACATTAGCTCTTTTTAGATTTCGAGAGGCCGCTATAGCTAAAGCAGGAGGCAAGGTTTAACGAATAGAGTGGTAGATATATAAACGTTTGGCTAAGCTATGTAGAGTTCCTAAAAAGGCCATCTTAGTAAAGAACCCGGTCCCCGTTCCTAGTAAATAGGGTCTAAATCTGAGGTTTAAATCATTCCTATACTAGCTATATAGCGCATCTAAGATATTCTACTAGGAGCGCACCAACTAAATGGTGAAATTTTTGCTAATAGTGTAGGAACCAGAAAAATCGTAACCGCGTACTTAACTATTATCCTTAGTTACCACTCTACCATAAACCTAGACAAAGTAGCTACTAATTAAGCGGCTAGGAATGCGAATTAGCATCTATAGAAGAATAACTAGGCTAAAGACGCTAAGTATCCTAGCTAGGACAAGATGCCTTTTCTATACTTATATATAAACCAAAACGCCATATCTATAATGTGAAGACAGTATGGTGTAAATCTAGTTATTATAATTCCAAATATAATTATTGGCTAGAGAGACAATTATATCTTATTATTTAAGGACTCTACGCTTATAATAAAAGAGTAGACGCTACTACGGTTTATAATGTCCTATAAGACAGAAGGTATATATAAAGGAATGGCGCGACTAAACCCTTAGAAATGGCTTTAAATGGGGACTTTAGGGGACTAGTCAGATTATAATACAATAAATAATAGTCGGACTCTTATAGGTAAAAAGAAAATGCCCTGCTTATAGTTCTCTAATAGCCCCCTATAAAGGTACATAGACTATTATAACTACGCTCTTTAGCAGAATCTTATAGGATAAGTTTTATAATAAAAAAAAATCAAGAAATTTATATTAACTAATTCCTTCGCTCTTAAAAAAAAATAGGGGTACCTCTATACCTAAGATTCTTTGCCTAGGCTCTAGCATAGCAATGGAGAATAGTGTTATAGATATGTGCTGATTTATTATAAGCGCCCTTAAAGATACAGATTAGGTAACCATTTAAGCTGACCCTAGTATTCTTAGAAAATGCACATCCGCGGAAGTCAATAAAATAGCTAAACTATAGACCTAATTTTTAAAGCAGGGAAGGAGTAACCCTAAAAGTGCCTCGTAGTCTACGACATATAAAGAATTAGTTAAGGTCGGTGGCCTAATTCTTATAAATTTTCTTATTCGCCGTAACCGGGATACTATTGGCTTTAATAACTAAAAACTAAAAGTTATCCCAGGCGAGCTCCAAATTTAATATATAAAGTGTAATTATAAAACTAAAGAACTTAAATTTCTACATAGCATAGAAGGTGCAATAGTGTTAGAAATAGAAGAGGCATTTTAGTAGAAAATGGTCAAATGGAAAGAAGATAGTTCTTCTACTAGGAAAAAACTAGTACAAATAGCCAGCAGCTCCTTAAGCAGCTACTTTACGTGCCGTAATACAGTAATAACGCCTAGGTTACTTTTATAGAAGGATAGATTTAACAAGGATCTTTTAGATAATAAAAAAAAATAAACGTCCAGTCTAATACCACACCAACACAGTTAAAAATCCTATTAGAAGTATCTTGGATTAAAATAAGGAGGAAATTCTTTATAATAACGCGAAGTTTTAAGACGCTTTTAGCTATCTATAAAGAAGTTATAGCAGCTATAGCAGCGCTATATGTCGAAGGCTATCGTAGCAAATTTATTATTAGTACTAATTTTTTAATTATTAGGGCGGTATATATAGCAGTAAGTGGTAAAATACTCTATCTTTTTACCTCTTAATAGCAGCATACTTAACTAGAACTCTAAGCTAACACTTATTTTAGGCCTTAGTTGCTAAATATAGTAAGGATGCCGTTATATGCCTCCCTAGAGGAACACTACTAAAGTAAAAAGACCACATAATCTATAACTTGTAGAAGCAGCTAAGCGGGCTATAAATTCTCTTATTATTTCTAACGGCTATTATAGAGGGTATTACTATTAACGGCTTTCTATATTAAAAGTGGAATTCTAGATAAGCTTAAGTTTAAGAAAAACGCTGCCAATAAGAGACTAGACGTAGACATAAATAAGCCGGAAAATTTAAAGAAGTAGCTAATGTAAATGTTATAGATTATAGTAGCGATAAAGTTTTAATCCTTTTAGCGCGGAATTGGGCAATATGCTAGGTAGTTTGCCGTAAATTCTTCTCTAGCGGAAGAAGTATAACAGACTATTATTTTCAGAATTAGGCAATATAGTGGGCAGTATTCCGCAGTCTCACGGTTAGTGAAAGACAAATACTAGATTGTTTTTTTTTATAGAATTAAGCAATGTACTTGGTAATATGCCGCAGTCTTACGGCTAATAGAAGGCATATACTAAGTTTTTTTTTGTGGAACTAGGCGATATGTCGGCAATATGCCGCAATTCTTTTATTAATAAGAAAAGGTACTATCTTGCTATTTAAGGAGGGCAATGCGCGAGTGATATATCGCAGTGCTCTATTAATAAAAGAAGCCGCTAGCTTATGACGCGGGAACCAGGCAATATATAAGCCAATATTCGGAATACTCTGCTCGTAAGAGGAGCCTACTAGCTTGCGATATAGGAACCAGGCAACGCACGATCGGATATATCGCAATGCTTTACTAATAAGAGACACCTACTAGCTTGCTATTTAAGGACCCAAGTAATGCGCCAGGCGATATATTGTGGTGTTCTATTAATGTAGTAAGTCTACTAGCTTGCGACACAGGAACCGGACAATATGCGAGCTAATATATTGGAATACTCTGCTAATAAGCAACGCCTGCCAGCTTGCAATTTAAAGAATTAGGCAATGTGCCTAGCAATATACGGCAACTTTATACTCAATAATAGAAGTCTGCTAGCTTACCGCTTAAAGAACTAGGCGGTATGCCAGGCAATATACGGTAATTTCGCGCTTAGTAATAGAAGTCTGCTGGCTTGCCGCTTAAAGAACTAGGCAATGTGCCAGGCAATATACGGCAATTTCTTGCTTACTAATAGAAGTTTGCTAGCCTGCCGCTTAAGGAACTAGGCGTATGCTAGACAATATACGGCAATTTCGCGCTTAGTGATTAAAGTCTACTAGCTTGCTCTTTAAGGCAGTAATCTTATTAAATTAGAGCTCCTGGCCGGAGTTATAATTAATATAGACTTTAGATCTAACTATTTAATTAGTAGAGCGGAGTAAATGTAAAGTTAATATAGCTCTTAGAGCTCTAGATCTATACCTAATTCAAAATACGGCTGAGGAAGAATAGATTCCTTATAACTCCGTGCTCAATATAAGGCCAATTAGTAACTCCTAGAGCTCTGTTACTGACTCGGTGCCTGTTAAGGGGCGCATTAGCCATAAAATCTAAAACCCCCGCTTATTCTGCTGCTGTTCTCTTTATACCGGTATACGGCTCGTTCCAGATTACAGTAGTTAAAATAAGGTTCTTAGCACCATTTTAATATATAGCTTTAAGCTCCTGTTCTATATTCCATTTCAATCTAGAGCTCTTATATACGCGCTAAAGTAACGACTTCTTGTAATATAGCGACTCTATATACCTCGATTACAATACTGCAGTCACATTTGCATGCCTTATATAATGTTATTATCTTAACCTTTATAATCGCGATAAGCTTATTTTTAGGGGGTGCTTATACGGGAGGTAGGTAAAGATATAGGAAACGCCGATCGCAGAGAGGACGTTAGCCGAGGAGGAGGCTCCATTACTATACCAAAGTAGGGAGTCGTAATAGAGGCCTGGTGGCAGAGAGGGGCTTATTTAAATCGCTTACCGATGTTAGTTAATCACGCATTAATATACAAAGTTAAATCTAGAGCCTCATTCTAGAGCCTTACTAAATAATTAACTCTATTACAGATTTAAATAAGCTATAATAGCCGCCACTAATTACAAAACAGGTGACACTAAAAGGCGTATAAATTAAACAGTTATAATAGAGGCGATTTGCAACTAAATAGTCCCTTTAGGTTTAAATGAGGAGCTTTAAGCTCTATATCCCTTTGTCTAGTAAAAGAGACTTTTCGTATTAGGCGCTTTAGGCGCTCCTACCTAGGTTAGTATACTACGGGCACCCTAGCTAGCGTGATTTTATTAGCAAGCCTTACTAAAACGCATCAATATTGCGATGCCGATAAAATGCTGCAGAAGGCCACTACCTATATATATATAGATATATTTAAGGAAGTTGGGCAAAAAGTCGTAATATATAATATTATAACTGTAGGTTTCTGCCCTTCCTCTATTAACTAGCTGCCGATTATATAGGAAAATCCTCTATTAGAGTCCTCGCCTGAATTACTACTACCTATCCGCTTTATACGCGTTCTTAACGTTAATAAGAATAAGCTTTCTTCTTAGATCTTACTACTAAACACTATCTATCTATTTATTACCTACTCTCTATATCAGAACCAATTTCCCCTTAACTTAACCTATTTTCAAAGTGAACGTCGCAATAGTATATATACTAGTGAGTAGTTATAGATATCTTACGCTAATCGGTTATTATAGATAAATAAAAACCCTAGGTATGCAGCCACCCTAGCTAAGCGCACTAAGCGTCCCTACGTTAAAAAGGCGTCACTAAAGAACGGAGATGGGACCACTAAGCCAGGTCTAAAGCCGCGAAAGAAGAAGGCGGCGGATAGTTACTAGAAGGAAATTAGAGGATTTCTAATTAAGTAGGAGAAGAATAGTAAGGTAGCTAAAGCTATAAAGATAGCCCAGCCACCTATTAAGAAGCCTCCGCTAACCTATTCTATCCTATTAGTCGCTAGAAATGCCGCCATATATAGTCTAGAGAGAACCAAGTTAAATAAAAACAGCGCCGCGGAGATAGCTATTATGGAAACTAGAAGACTACAAAAGAGGGACCTCTCTAATGTTATAAGTTAGACAATCAGTAGCATAAAGGAGGGGTGGGATGCTTTACAGACTGCGTCAGCTACTAATTACTAGAATATTAAGAGTTTAAAGACGGAAATTAAGGAACTTTAAAAAGCTAAGAAGGCTTAAAATATATCTATCGCCAATCCAATCCAGGACGCCTAAGTAATAAAGCAGGACCATCTCCAAGGTTACAAAACTATATTCGCAACTAACCGAAGCGCATAATAATATAAATTAGAGAAAGGTAATGTTTTAAGAGCTTTTAGTAAAGGATTAGCTTAAGGTTATAAGGGAGGATATACTATATGCTAAATAAGGTATATTAAGTGCTATAAGTGGTTAAATAGTTTAACCAGCGGCTGTTTAATATAGAGGATCGATTAAGGGCGGTAGAGGGCTTAAAGGAGGCTACAGTAAAGGCTCAATTAGCTATACCTAGTCTCCTATTATAAAATAATCAAAAACAATACGTGCATTTTATACTTAGCTAAGTTATTACCTTTTTATATTAGTAGTCTAGGTAGGATTTATAAAGTTTAATAAACTAATAAGTTGGTTTAGTTCTTAAATCCTAAAGATTATAACTATATAAGACTTATACTACCTAAGGCAATCTACTATAAAATGCTACTAGACTTGGCATTCTACGTATTTACTAGAACTTCTTAATTCACCTTACCATTAATAAGCATTAGATGGCGGCAATCTTCCTAACTTTACTATCACTTTACCTTACACTCTTCACCTTTATTACCTCAACTAACTCTCATACGGCACCTCTACGCGGCATCAATTAGTCAATTAATTAGTTTAACCACTAATTACTACTTTAAGCTATAACTCACTCCCCAAAACTGCGGCAATCTACCCGGTTAATTAACTCTTATAATTAGTTCGTCTTCCCTACCTACTTTGGACTTACACCTTTACTAAACACTAACTAGATTCTTCCGCTCTTATATAGTAATGCTCTACTCCTTTATTCCATCTTAGCATCTTTATACGTTACTATAAAGGACTTAGATATCACAAAGGGATAGAATATTAATACTTATCGCCTTAAGGAAATTAAGAATATACTCTTAGATAGTATAATAAAGGCTAGGCTTAATAAAGTTATATTTTATACTACCGGAGATAAACTACTACGCGACAAGTTTATTTAAAAGATTCTTAGCAGCTTACCTAAGGTAGAAGGTGTTTTAGACAGCTAATCTAAAGATACCATTATTGCTTTAATAATATCCTAGAGAACCAATACCATAAAACGGCAAAAAAAGGCAAAGTCTAAACCTAGAAGTTAGACTCCCACCCAATTGGAACCCATAGTAACGCTAGTACCTACATTTGCTCCCAAGCAAATCTCGGAATCACTAGGTCCTACACTATTAGGCAAGCCGCTTTTGCTTGAAAATATAACCTTTTAATTTCAATAGATTAACTTAACCGCCTAAGATACTATAGAGCTTTATATAATCTATAATATTATAGAAGCCAATACAGAAACTCCTATAGTTAAAGAAATCCGTTTCTCGCTATTTTAAGAGGTTGCAGCATCAGTAGGCTTTAACTCAAATAAAGGTCAAATTATATAGGTCGACATTAAATCTAAAGAGGAAGCTCGCATTACCCGGCAAGGAGCATTATAAGCCGCATTCTAGCGATATATACTATACTATAGAAGTAAAGTGGAATTTCTACTTAAGAGTACCGATTGTAAGTTCTATTAACAACATCTAGCTATCTATATACTAACAATTATAGCTAAGCATTCAATTACAAAAATACTATACTAAACACCGCGCAAGCAGAGCACAAACCCTCCCAGCATCGCCAATACACCAATTCGCCAGTCTTTATACGGCAAGCCTATATATAAGAAATAGTGGAAGACTGCGTCTAAGCAGACCTATAAGCACTTAGAGTACTTAGATAATAAGTTCATTAATAAAGACGCTAAAAGTAAGAGCAATATTTTATTAACCTTATTAGCGTACAGCAGCATTCCAAGTCTATTAGGTTGGAAGAAACGTAGTTATAAAAGGGAGTAACCTACTAGAGCATTTAAAGGCAAATTACGGTAAGCTACTAAGGACGGCTGCGGTAGTCTAGCTATCTAGCCTATAGGGGGTCCTAATAGTACAAAGGAGAATAAAGACAATCACAATGCTCTTTAAAGCGCAACCGCTCTAGATCCCAAACTAGCCCAACTACGGAGTGTAATCGTAGACAATTTAGTCAGTAATACTATATAGGTTTCTATAGAAGACAACAACCTAGAAGAAGAGGCCCTTAAAGATATAATAAACAAAGCTAATAGGGAGGCAGAGGCTACTAATTATATTAAGGAAAGGTATAGATATATAAGCATATGGAGTACATCTTAAATTAGACTAATATTAACTTTTTTTAGATTTCAAGAAGCCGCTATAGCAAAAGTAGGCGGTAAGGTTAAAAGAATAGAGTAGTAGATATATAAACGCTCAGCTAAGCTATAGGGGGTTTCTAAAGGGGCCCTCCTAGGAAATAATATAGTCCCTATTCCCCGCAAATAGGGTCTAAATCCGAAGTTTAGGGCGTTCCTATACTAGCTATATAGTGCATTTAAGATGTTCTACTAGGAATGTATAGAGCTAAATAGTGGGGTTTTCACAGACGGTATAGGGACCGGCAAGACGGTAACCGCATACTTAACTATTATCCTTAATTACCACTATGCTATAAACCTAGACAAAGTGGCTACTAATTAAGCGGCTAGAAATGCTACTTAATATCTACTAGAGGGCCACTAGACTAGTAACGCTAAGTATCCTAGCTAGGATAAAATACCTCTACTATGCTTATGCGTAAATTACAACCCTATATCTAAGATATGCAAACAGTATAGTGCCAGCCTAGTTATTATAGTTTTACATATTATTACTGCCTAGAGAGATAATTATAACTTATTATTTAAAGACTTACTACTTATAACGCAAGCGCAGGCACCGCTAAGAGTTGCAATATGCCATTTAATAGTGGATATTTCTCTGGGCATAGAGCGACTGACTTGGGACAAGTGGCTAGAAATAGGAATATTGGGAAACTAGACCGCCTATAATGCTTTAAATGCTAGTTAGACTCTTATAGATAAAGCAAAGACTCCTTACTTATAGTTCTCCGACAGCGTCCTACTACCTAAAAAGGGCAATCCTTTAGTTAATACCCCAGCTGCCTTAGTAATAAGATTTATTATAATTATAACATCTAAATGCCTAAAACAGCGTGTTATCAACAACTTCACAATTACTAAACGTGTCTATCGCTTCTTATTTAGCGGTAAGCGGGAAGATAAAGGTTAGCAGTCGGTTAAGACCACGTTTTTTAGTAGGATTTTATAGGATAAGTTTTATAATAAGAAAAATAAAGAGACTATAGTTAACCAATTTCTTCGTTTCTATAAAAGTACTATACCGAAATACCTTAGATTCTTTGCCTGGGCTATATCAGGGACTCTAATAGAGAATGGTATCATAGATATGTGTTAGTATATTATAAGTAGCCTTATAAATCTAAATTAGGCAAACGCTAAAGACAATAGCATTCTTAAAAAATACACGCCTGTTAAAGTCGAAAAAATAGCAAAGCTATAGAGTTATTTTTTAAAACAAGAAAAGAGCAACCCTAAAGGGGTCTTACAGTCTACGGTATATAAAGAATCGGTTTAGGTTAATAGAGAAATACTTATATACTTTAAAATTCGCCGTACCTTAAATACTATCGGCTTTAATGGAAAAAAATTGAAAGTTGTTCCGGGCGAGCTCCGTATTCACCACCTAAACTGTAAGTATAGAACTAAAGAAATTAAATTACTACAGGCTATAGAAGGTATAATGGCGTCAGAAATAGAAGAAGTATTTTTATAGAAAATGGTCAAATGGAAAGAAGATAGTTCTCCTAAGGGGAAACAACCAGTACGTATGGCTAGCAGCTTCTTAAGCACCTACTTTATGTGCTATATTACAGCAACAACGCCTAGGTTACTTTTATAGAGGGATAGATATAATAAGGATCTGGCAGATATTAATAAAATTAATATATAAGCAAAATTTCACGCAAAATTAATTAAATCTCCTATTAGAAGCATCTTAGATAAGAATAAGGAGGAAATTCTTCGCGGCAACGCAAAGTTTAAGGCGCTTTTAGTTATCTATAAAGAAGTTATATGATTAAAAAACGTCGGGGGGTATTATAGCAAGGTTATTATTAGCACTGATTTCCTAACTATTAGGGCGGTATATATGGCAGTAAGTAATAAAACACTCTATATTTACCTCTTAATAGTAGCTTACTTAACTAGAACTCTAAGCTAACACTTGTTTTAGGCCTTGGTTGCTAAATATAGCGAGGATGCTATTGCATACCTCCCTAGAGGAACACCACTAAAGCAAAAGAACAGCATAATTAATGACTTATAAAGGCAGCTAAGCGGGCCGTGGATTCTTTTTTCATCCCTAAAGGCTATTACAGAGGGTATTACCCTTAATAAGGTATACTTTATTGTGCTTATAGAGCTTAATCCGTCCTTTAGTAAACAGCAACAGTTTATATACCGCATCTACCAAATTGGCCAAGAAAATCCTCTTATAACAGCATATATTCTATATAACACAGCTTCCTATATCGAGATTAGAATTCTAAATAAGCATAAGTTTAAGAAGACCGCCGCGGATAAGATACTAGACGTAGACATAAATAAGCTAGGGAGTTTGAAGGAGCAGCCAGTAGAAGTGCTCTAGATTATAGTAGCGAGGTATTTTTAAGATTTCTAGCGCAGAATTAGGCAATATACTAGGCAATTTACCGCAAAGTCTTGTCTAGTGGAAGAAGTATACTAAGCTGTTATTTTGAGAATTAGGCAATATAGTGGGCAATGTGCCGCAGTATTATGGCTAATAGAAGGAATATGCTAGTGTTTTTTTAGTAGAATTGCAGTAAGCAATATTCTTAGCAATGTACTACAGTCTCACGGTTAATGGAAGGCATATACTGGACTTTTTTTTATAGAATAGGGCAGTGTGTCGGCAATATACCGCAATTATTCCATTAATAAGAGAAGTTTACTATCTTACTATTTAAAGAACCGGGTAATGCGCAAGCTAATATATTATAGTGCTCTATTAATAAGCGACGCCTACTAGCTTACGATACAGGAACCGGGCAATAAGCAACTAGATATATCGCAGTGCTCTATTAATAAGCAACACCTACTAACTTAATATAATAAGTCTGCTAGCTTGTAATGGAGGAACCAGGCAATATGCGAACTAATATATTGGAATGCTCTACTAATGGGCGACGCCTGCTAGCTTGCAATTTAAAGAATTAGGCAATATACCTAGTAATATACGGTAATTTTATGCTTAGTAATGGAAGTCCGCTAGCTTACCGCTTAAGGAACTAGGCAATATACTAGGTAATATACGGCAATTTCGCGCTTAGTAATAGAAGTCTACTAGCTTACCGCTTAAGGAACTGGGCAATATGCTAGGCAATATACGGCAATCTCTTACTTAGTAATAGAAGTCTACTAGCTTGCCGCTTAAGGAACTAGGCGATATGCTAGGCAATATATAGCAATTTCGTGCTTAATAACAAAGTCTGCTAACTTACCGCTTAAAGAACTAGGCAGTGTGCCTAGCAATATACGGCAATTTCGTATTTAATAAGAGAGGTCTACTGGCCTAACCCTACAGTCACACTTCCTATACATTAGTTATTAACCTAAGTTTATAAGTAGTCTCTAGATTTTTAAACTTTGTTAAGGATTCTAATTAGCTTAAAAAAACTTGCGTATGGTAAGTTATAGTAGAATCTATATAACGAACCTAAAAATATTTTAATATTACACCGTTCCTTTTTATTAATATTTCTATTAACACTATTATATACGTCATAAACATGGCAGAACCTACTATAATTAAATGCAGTAAGTGTTATATATATAAGCCCCGCCTTAATGTTATTAAAGACAGCCCTTTAAAGAAGCTTTTAAAGCTCTGCTAGTTATGTCGGTTAAAGGCGCGTTTTCCCTATATATTATTCTACTTCTGCTTACTTTTCTAGGCCTCCAAATATAATTTAAATAAGCGGAAAGCTTAGGCGGAGCTAGGTTCTATTACTAAAACTCGTCCTATAAAGCGCTAGCGAAACGCTCCACCTAAAACCAATACCAAGAATGCCTTCTTACCTCGCGGCCAGAATAGTCAAGATACCCCTGAAATAGCTCGGCGGTGGAAGGTAATTAGGGCAATACAACAGGGGCACCGTATTCTTAATTGGCAGGATAAAGCTTACTCGCCGACTCCTCCGCTATATATAGATAAAGCTCTATATAGTAGAAGGGGCATTTAAGAGAGCCTAGATGCGTCCTTGCCAGAACTAGCTCTAATACCTACTCTAGCGCCAATACCTACTCTAGTACTAGTACCACCTTTTTCGCGGCAAGCTCCGGCACTGGCTACACTACGCCTTGTTTTAGCTGTCAATTAGGAACGAATTAAGAAGTTTAGAAGTACGCTATAGGCTAAATATATAGAGACATGCAGTCGTTGTAAGGAGTGGTGGTTTTAAATGGGCCTAGCTACGGAGGGTAACAGTATAGGTATATATAAAGCCTATATTAAGGACGCCAAAGCCTCAAGGATCCAGTACTTCCCTCTCTATTTGGTGAAAGCAATGAGCTCAATCTAGGGCCTGTTCCTAGCTTCTTACCTATACTTACCGCGGTAGAGGAGCTTCTAATAGCGCGCGTACACGTTTATCTGCAAGTCGTGCGTATATAAGGCTAGCAACATCGCTATACTAGGTATGTCTCTGCTTTAGTTAAAATACACCAAAGACTTAGAGACAACTACTACGGTTACCTACTAAACTTAGTATACTAATTGTGAGGCCTACTTTGGTAGAGGGTAGTAAATACCTAAGTTGGCGGTTCTATAAGCAGTATACCGTAAGGCGCTCTACTATAGAGTAGTGGCTTTGCTTTCTAAAAATTAATCATCCGGATTATCGCGACGTTAAAATATATAGTAGCTGGCTTACCAACTTACCTAAAAATAGCTCTATATTGGATCAGCTTCCCTATTTTAACGACTTAGAGTCTAACTCTAGTAACCTAAGGGCTTATCTTCCTCCTAGATCGTAAGCTACTTTGGCTCCCACGGGCAATCCTACTTATACTATTAATCCTTAGCCTGTTAGGCTTAGCAATAGTATATTAGATGGCGAATTTAATAACAATGTACTAGATATTTTAGTTCCTAATCTAGTGCCTAATTTTAATAAGTTGGACCTTTTAAGTCGCGAAGTTTATTATTAGCAATACTTACAGGCGGGCTTAGAGGTTCCTACTATACGGCAGACACCTCTTAGAGCAATCAGCTAATTACATTATATAAGGTACCTTTCCTACTTTATTTCCTTATAGTAGGGCCGATTTTAATATGCTATAAAGCCGTACAGTTACCCTAGCTGCGTACGCCAAGCATATACTCAAGTATAAGGATAGACAATTTGGCCGCCACTCTTTATTTTACTACTATGTGTTTAATCGGATTATAAAAGAGTAAGGCTTTAGCGCTACCCGCTTTCTTTATAACTAATCTATTAAAAATAATCTATCTTTAGATAAGCTCAGCAATCCGTACCAGAAAATCGCGTTATGTGATAACGTCTAGGAACGCGAATTAATACCCACCCTTATACCTATACCACTATTAAATATTCTAGATCTCGCACTTAGAGCTTTTTATAATAGGTGCTCCTAAAAGATCTACCAATTTAAGTCTTTAAAATTAAACGTTATTGACGTTCTATATAGGGGCTGTTAATTAAACTCCTAAGACAGGATTTTTAAGCTTAATACTACGCGAGTATCACCACTTTCTTGTAACGGCCGAGCAATCCCAAAGTCCTTTTATTCCTCTCCTCCCTCCCAAGCTTGGTACCAAGCCTTATTACATCGTCGCCAAGCCATTACGTCGTCACCGAGCCATTACATTATCGCTGAGCCATTGCATCGTCGCTAGGCAATTGCGCTATCGCCAAGCCTCCTGATTGTCGTCCTCAACCAAATCAACCACCCCGTTCTCACAGCTTCAAAAAATCATAGCTCTATAACGACGTATCGCACGACGTCTGTTCTTGCATTAAAAATCGTTTCCAATCAAGCTCTACAATATTAAAAAAGGTCGATTTTAGTTCCTACGTAATTCGCACTCATTAGCCTTTATATCGTCTAAGCCGGGTAATCAACGACGTGGCCAGGACGACGCGTTAGAGACGTTGCTACTATACCTACACTACCTCCCCTAGAACACCCCCCCTAGAGGGGAGGCTCTAAGGGGAGGTCTCGGCGTCTATATATATTTTCTTCCTACGTGCGTATCGTATTAAATTAGGGTAGGGTACTTGCTTTAATTCTATTGCCTTTAATACCACTACGCTACGGGAACTTAGTTATTAGGTAACCAAATTTTTTTAATATATAATGCTTCTAATTAAAATCACAATTAACTACTCCATCAGATCTTAAGCAGAGGTCTTTGTATCAAAGCTCTGCAGTCCAACTATACACTAAATTCGTGACTAATATAATCTTTAATTGCGAACTATAAAAGCTATTAAAAGCGTTTAACCCAAAAGCCTCTGTATCAAAAGCCTCTACTATTAAGATTTTTTTTTAAGCACGTTGTAGCAGCTAAAAATTAGGGTCTGCTTAACTGGCGATTTTGGCAATTTATGGTAATTTGTGGCAATTTGCAGCAATTTGTATAGGCTACTTATACATTTGTAGCAAATTGCTGCAAATCGCCGCAAATTGCCAAAATCGCGACTTACGCTGGTTTTGCAGACCCCGATTTTCGCTTGCGACAACGTGCCCAAAAAAAAATTTCCTAATGCTACTAACTAATTAGGGGGGAGGCGCGTTAGTATATAGACTACGTAGTCTACCTTAATAGAATTGACAGTTACTACTATCCTAAAGAGCATACAATACTATACGTATTTCGTGCCCTAAGATATAACTTAATTGTATTATTAAATTAATACAAACAATAATTTAATAGGGTAGGTTATCTTGAAAATTCGCTTAGTATAGACATTTATAACACCCCACTGTATAAGGATATATTAGGTATTAAATAAGCAATAATACAAAAATGCTAAATATATATAGATAGTATTTAGTAAAAGTTTAGGGGTTAGAAGACTTAATACTTTAACTAAAAAGATTTCTTATATAAGAATGCTTAGATAAATAATAGTAGTAGAAATGCCTAGATAATATATATTTATAATATATTAAGAATAAAAAGCGAACTAGGTATTAGCTAAAAAGCAAGCTAAGTATATAAAGATTAAGTAGCTAGTAGTTAGGAAAAGTAGAGGCCTATAAAACTAAAGGGAGCTAGTAATAGAGCCTTAGACCCTTAAAGGAATTTAAGGATAATATCTAAATTTACGAGTTAACTAGCGAGATTAAAAGTTTAAAGTATTAATAGATAGTAGATATTACGGAGTGAGTATAAGCGACGATAATATATAGCAAGGTAGATATTATTAAGCTATGTATATAAACTGTGTAAAGAGGTTAAGACGTTGTGTAAGGAAAAAAGGCAGGAAAACGGGAAGAGAGGGCATATATTGTTAACTCGGTTGCTTAGTTAATACGTATATAGGCAGAATAGGGTTTAGGTTGTGGTCCTAGCAGAACTTAGCAGAATTTAGTAGAACTTGGCAGAATATAGCAGAATGCTATAAATTGCCGTTAGATTGCTATTAGATTGCCATTAAATTGCCATTTTATAGTTAGTCTCTAATTGCTAAGTTGGTAGAAATAGGTGGATGTGTGCAAGGTATTACGGGGGTATCCTATAACAGTACCCCCCCTTTAAACTTAAGCTTCTACGAGATAGGGCTATAGTAGTTTTAGGTAGAGTTTATAAAAGTCTTCTATAGCTTATATAAGTCCTATAGAGTTAATAGGTTCCTATAAGGACTTAGTAAAGCCTTTCTATTTTATAAGATATATATATTAGCGTTTCCGTTTATTATACTTAATATTATTAATTCTTTTAACAAAGTATTTATTCTTACTATCTACTTTAACTAGTAGGGGAGGGTTTTATATCTATCTAGGCAGGGCGTTTAATATAGGGGCAGTAGGGCGGAGGACCGACGTATAAAATACGGGGTAGATTTTAACCGTATTAGGGAGCTTTAGTTAGTAGGCGTAAGGAAAGATAACCTTTTTAATCTTATAAGGGCTAGCATTTTTCTAATTAAGTTTCTTAGTAGGTCGTTTTGTGTTTAGATTTCTTATATCTAGCCAGATAAAATTACTAATTTAGTAGGCCGGTGCTAGGGTTTATTTCTTATTTACTACGGCTTTATAGACAGATTAAGCCCATATTATCTTATTAGTAAGGAACTGTTATAGTTCCTCCATCTTCTCTACGAATTTATTTGCCTCTATAACTTATAAGGTATAATAAGCGGGGTAAGGAATATTACTAAAGGGTTTAAAACCTATTTATAGGTACTAGCCGTAATTAGCTAGGAATGGGGAAACTTTTATAGTTTCCGAGACGGAGTTATTTACGGTAAACTTAGCAAATATAAGCTAGTTAATCTAGTTATCCTATAAATATAACGTGTATATCCGAATATACTATTCTATTATAGCATTTACGCGTTCCGTTTAGCTATCCGTTTCTAGGTAATATATAGTAGATAATAGTGCTTTAATACGGAGTTAAGTAGTTAGTTCTTTCTAGAATGCTAAGATAAACTAGCTGCCTTTATTAGAGATAATTATTTTAGGGAGTCTATAGAGTTTCTATACATAATCTAGAAATAGTTAGGCAATAGCAGGTGTTAATATATTAGGGTAGGCAATTAAGTGTCTTATTTTAGATAGTTGGTTTACAACTACTATAATATTTATACAGCCTTTACTCTTAGGAAGGTTAATAATAAAGTTAATTAAGATATCCTTCTATCTTCGGTCTGGAATAGGTAGTGGCTTTAAAAGACCGTTATACGTCTTATATAAAGCTTTAACTCGTCGGCAGGTATAGTAGCTAAAGACGTACCTTTGTGTCGTGTTATATATGTTTGGCTAATAATACTCCTATTGGAGTAGTTCTAGGGTCTTTCCTCGGCCTGGGTAGCCGGCGATAGGTAGATCGTATACGTGTTTAAGGAGTTTAAGCTTAAGCTTATTGTAATTAGGGATAACTAGATAGTTTTAGTAGTATAAGCGGTTTCTACGGACTTTATATTTACTTAGAGAAATCTTTTTAGAGCGTCTAATGCTATCTTATATTAGCTTAAGCGTCTCTTAAATAAACTCGTTATTTAGGTATTTATTAACTATAATCTATTTAATTAATCAATTAGTTATTTTAAGGACGTATACTATAAGATCTTTAGTAGGAGGGTTAAATAGTTTAGGGCGAAGTAGGGTCTGATTTTAGTAAGAGCGCGCTTCTTCTAGGGCTGGCGCGTCTTATAAGCGTTAGGTTAGGGCATTGGGCTTCTAGCCTTAGACGCCTAGGCGGTATATAATTAAGAATTGGAAATAAGATAAATATTCTAACTAGCGGGCCTAATAATAACTTAGCTATTTCGTGGTTATAAAGTACTATAAGTTCTTATAGTCGCTAAGAACCTTAATTAGAAATCTAGCGCCTTCTAGTTTAGGTCGCCATTGTTTAAAATATCTAATAATAGCTAACAATTCCTTATCGTAGATCTTATAGTTATATTTAGCTAGGCTTAGTCGTTTTAAAAAGTATGCTATAGGGTATAATACTCTATCCTTATTATATTAAGACAGGATGCCTCTAGTAATATAGTTAGATAAGTCGGCTTCTATAACACTTATTTAGTTTGGGTTAAAGTATTAGAGCACAGGCGCAGTAGTAAATATAACCTTTAGGTAGGCAAAGGCCTTCTTACATTCCTTATCAAAGATAAAGACTTTATTTTTTTGGGTTAGAGCTATAAGGGGTAAAACCAGGGCGGAGAAGTTATTAATAAACCGTTGGTAGAAATTAGCAAATCCTATAAAGGCTCTTACGTCCTTAACGTTCTCGGGTTTTTACCAGTTTATAATTACTTTAACTTTCTTTAGGTCTATTTATATACTATTTATAGAAATAAGGAGTCTAAAATATAGGACTTCTATTTTATAGAACTCGCATTTATCTATATCTAATTATAGACTAGCTCCGTGCAGGGCTTATAGAACAAGGTCAATATATTTCCAATATTTAGTTAGGTTATTACTATATATTAGGATATCGTCGATATAAGTAGTACAGAAGATGTCTAGGTAGGGGCGTAGGGTATCGTTTATATAGTGTTAAAACGAGCTTAGAGCGTTTACGAGGCCGAATGGCGTTACTAAGTATTTAAATAGTCTATAACGAGTACAAAATGCAGTAAGCTATTTATCTCCTTTTGCTATATAGAGGTGGTTAAATATAGAGATAATATTAAGCTTTATATAGTAGCAAGCCTTACTTAGTTAGTTTAGTGTCTCCTATATTAACAGGATCGGATATCGGTTCTTAATAGTAATGGCGTTAAGAGCTTAGTAGTCTACACAGAAGCGTAAACCACCGCTAGGTTTCTTAACAAAAATTACTAGTACGGCTATAGGCGATAAGCTTGCTCTAATAAATCCTTTGCTTAGGTTCTTATCTAAATACTTTTATAGTACTTAGAGTTTATTTTAGGACATCCTATATAGGGGTCTAAATCTAGGCTGCTTTCCTTCTTTAAGTACAATCTTATAGTTATACAATTGGTGTTCCAGTAGCTTATCGGCTTCCCTCTATAAGAATGCTTCTAGGCGGTTATAGTACTCTACTGGTACCTTTATAGCAGGGTTAGTGTACTTCTTTAGTGCTAAGGCCTTCTTAATATTAGCTATAGTAATAGCGAAGATTGTATGTTTAGGTTTCTTAGTAAGTTGCGCTAACGGGGTAGCTCTAATTATGCGGATATCTAGGGTACCGAGCTTGTTCGGCTCGTCTATAGTTTCTTGTTTAGGTTTAGGTTTAGTATTAGGTACGGAGTTAGTGTTAAATTTAGGTTCAGGTTCTTTAAGTATTTTTTTTATTGTAGGATACTAGTCCTTTTAGTAGTTTTATATGCTAAGCTTAAGTTTCTGCTTAGTTCGGAGTAGTATAGTGCTTAGTAATAACTTATGGAGCTTAGTGGAATTTTCGGATCCTTAGTGGGTGTTAATAGAATTCTTATACTAGTGGAATCTGGTGGATTCCTTAGGCGTAGAGTGAATATTAGTGGAAATCTTACGTTAGTGGAATCTAGTAGATTCCTTGGGTATAGGGTGGACAGTTATAAAAATTTTAGGCTAGTAGATTCTGGTGGATTTTTTAGATTTCGGTTCTAGATTTAAGTAGCGAGTTATAAAGCACTTCTGCTTATAACGGGAGGCGGTAAATAAAAGCTTAAGGTTGTTTTAATTAATAGTTACCTTATATAGCTTTATCTAGGGTTGTCTAAGGATTACTAAGTAATCTAGGGTGGTAACGAAAAGCTTAATTAGTTCTTCGTGGTTTAGGTATTAGAGTCTTAGGGTTACTACATAGGTAATACAGCCTAAGATGGTGCGTTTACCGTTAAATCCAAACACGTTAATATGCCGGTTAAGGGGGGTTAGGGTAAAACTATTATCTTATATAAAGATCTTGTTAATAAATCCTATGCTGCTAGCTCCTATGTTAATTAGGATTTAAGCGTTAGCCTATTAACCATTCTGCCAAAGACAGTAGTTAATAGTTATACTATAGTCCTAAGAGTCGGAGTTTGTGACGTTAAATGCGTTTAACAAGATTCTATGGCAGAGCCGTCCTAAAGAGCGACTTAGCTCTAGAACCTTCCTTTTAAAGGCGATTAGGGTGGGGTTCTTATAGGACGTCGGCTATAGCTTTGTTTTTATAAATAGTGCTTATTAGATATAGGGCTGGAACTAGGTAGAGATTGGGGTTAGTAGTTAGAAGATTAATATAGTGAACAGCTGCTAGTGTTAGCTGTTTATAATTCGTGTTTAGGTATAGGGATAAAGTAGTGGTTAAAGAGGTAAGAGCTACTTCTACATTTAAAGTAGAGGCCTAGCTTAATGCGTCGTTCTTATTTAGAGGACCCTAGTAGGGCGTACCCTAGGGTCCTAGTGTTAATATCTATAGCGTTGGGGTGCTTAGGCTGAAATAATAACTTAGTAGACGTTTATGGGGTTGCCGTATTATATTATAGAGCGGGCTTTGGTGTTAGGCATAGTATATTATTATATCATTTATTAATAACGTTTATGTAGGCATTAAGGGCTCCTAGTAGGTCTACGCCTATTAGGAAAGTTTTTAGTTTAGGGCTTAGGGATTTAATAAGGCTGTTAATTAGTACGGAGTCGTTCTAGCCTATTTCCTTTACGTAACGGTTAAATTCAAAAAAGTATACTAGGAAACTTTTCGCTCCTTAAGTCATATAGTTTATCTTTCTTTAAGTAGTAGCTTAGCGGTTTAGGTTACTATATATAGCTTTAAAAAGTATAACTAGGCTTTATACTAAGTTTAGCTAAAGCAGTTTAATAAGGTTAGCTGCATCTCCTCCTAGTTAACTTAGGGCGTAACAGAGTTAGTTAGCTTTAGTTAGGTAACGGTCAGCGTTACTAGTTAGCTTATTTTTAAGCTAGCTTAAAAATAATTAGAGCTTTTATTATTTACTAGTAAATACTAGGGGATCTAGTAGTTGTTTAGATTATTTTAGTATAGTAGTCGGCTTAAGGTAAGTGGTTACTGTAGGTTCGGGGCTCGTATTCCGCGTGTTTATCTCTAAAGATAGCGTTTAGTCTTAAGGTTCTAGCGTGGGCCTCTTAAGGGCGCGGACTTCTTCTTGGAGGTCCTTAATTAATTACTAGTATCGTGCTTCTTATTTAGCTTATTATTAATTTAAAGTAGCTTAGTTCTATTTAAGGGCGTCTATAAAAGACTTCTATATCCCTACTAATTGTTTTTAGAGTGCGGTTATAATACCGGCGGCCGTTATAGGGGCTTCGGGTTCGTTCTGCATATTAATAGTAGTGTAGGTAGTTAACGTAATATAGTGTCACGGAGTAAGTATAAGCGACGATAATATATAGCAAGGTAGATATTATTAAGCTATATATATAAACTATATAAGGAGGTTAAGACGTTATATAAGGAAAGAAGGTAGGAAAACGGGAAGAGAGGGTATATATTGTTAACTTAGTTGCTTAGTTAATACGTACATAGGTAGAATAGGGTTTAGGTTATAGTCCTGGCAGAACTTGGCAGAATTTGGTAGAACTTGGCAGAATATAGCAGAATGCCGTAGATTGCCGTCAGATTGCTATTAGATTGCTATTAGATTGCCATTTCACAGTTAGTCTCTAATTGCTAAGTTGGTGGAAATAGGTAGACGTGTGTAAGGTGTTACGGGGGTGTCCCGTGATAGTAGAGCGATAAGAAACTATATATTACTAGTAGTAGTTAAGCGTATAGGATTACCTTATAGATGGAAGAAGCATCTATACCTATTAGTTATAATTTTAGAAGATCTAATAGCTTATAGAGAAGGTATTATTAATCTTAAAATAGGACCTATTTAGATAACCACTAAAGGGAGATAAATTAAGATATCTTTTAATATCCTACTATTAGGATAGGGTAAGGCAGTACTAGAAATACTTTAGTTATAGGAACATAATTTAAAGATTAATTGGGTTATAGGTTAGATTAATATTAGAGATACTTAATAACGTAAGAGGCGTATAGTAACTAAGTTAGTATAGTACTAAGTTAGAGCGATATACAAGGAAACCGAAAAAGGGTTGTCCGATATACTAAAGAGATACTATAAGTATAGTAAAAAACTATAGAGCCTAGAAAGTTAGAAGCTATTAAAGTATATAGTATAGAACTATAAAATAGAATTAGAGCTACAAATAAGCCTAAAGTTCTTTTTAATTTATAAGCTAACTAAAGAAGAGTTAAGAGTATTTAAAGAGTTTATTTAGGAGAACCTATAAAAGGGATATATTAGACTATTATAGTCATTAGTAGGATACCTAGTACTATTTATACTAAAGAAGAACAATAAACTTAGGCTATGTATTAACTATAGATAGTTAAATAGCATTACTAGGAAGGATAGATATCTTTTATCCTTAATTAGCAAAATTTAGGATTAAATAGGTAACGCGTAAATCTTTATAAAGATAGATCTAAGGTAGGCGTACTATTAGATTAGAATTAAGGAAGGCGATAAATAGAAGGCAGCCTTTAGGTTAAAGGAAGGACTATATAAGCTATTAGTTATATAATTTAGACTTATAAATATACTAGTAATATTCTAAAAGCGGATTAATAGCGTGTTAGGAGAATACCTTAATAAATTTATTATAGTATACTTTAATAATATTATTATCTACTTAATAACTAAGGAAGTACACGGAGAATATATTAAATAGGTCTTAAAGAGACTATAAAAAGAATAGATGCTAGTAGCAATTAAAAAATACGAGTTCTTTATAAAAAAGATAGATTTTATTAGATTTATTATTAAACTAGGTTATATTAGTATAAACCTAAAGAAAGTTAAAGCTATAGTAAGTTAGCAAGAACTAGAAAATATAATATAGTTAAAATTATTTTTAGGGGTTTATAACTACTATAAGAGGTTTATAGTATAATAGTTAAAGAATATTAAACTCTTTACTAGGCTTATAAAGAAAGAGGAACTATAAGTTTAGGAAAATTAATAAAGAAAGCTATTTAAAGAACTTAAGGAGTTATTTACCTAGAAACTAATTCTTAAAATTTATTAACTAAGACTAGAGACGGTTATAAAAACGGACGTATTAGACTTTATACTAGGAGTATACTTACTATAAAAGTACGTAAATATATAGTATCTAGTAGCATACTATAGTTAGAAGATAATACTACTAAAACTAAACTATAATATTTATAATAAGGAGTTATTAAGTATAATTATAATACTTAAGAAATAGAGAGTATTCTTATAAGGTATAGAAAAACTATTTATAGTTAAGATAGATTATAAGAACTTAATAGGGGTTTTAATAATAAAAGAACTTAATTAGAGATAAGTTAGATAGGTGGAATACTTATAGAATACTATTTTAAGATTTAGTATATTAAGGGCACTAAAAATACAAGAGTAGATATATTAAGTAGAAAAGCTAAACTATAAAATAATAAGAAGCTAATAGGGGTAATACTACGTAAAGATAGTAATGGATTAATTAGATATAATTATCCTAAGATTATAAAGTATAAGCTACTAAAAAGTAATTAGATAAAAAGAACTTAAGAAGTATAATTTAAGGACCTAGAAACGGACTAGTATAAGTAAAAAACAAATATATATATATATATCCTAAAAGGAATAATTAAAGATTTTATTAAAGATTTTTATAGGGGAATAATATAAGGATATAACGGAACTATAGGCTTAATATTAAGACTTTAAGAGGAATATATTATTTATAAAATCTAGGGCTTAGCGAGAAAAGTTATAAAGGAATATTTAGACTAATAAAGAAATAAGCTAATAAGGTATAAGCTATATAAAAAGCTATAGCCTATTAAAGTACTAGAACGACTATAGAAAATTATATTATAGGACTTTATTATAAAGTTACTAAAGTTAAAGAATCCTATTACCGGATAGGAGTACAACATAATCCTTATAATAATAGATAAGTTAACTAAATAGAGCTACTTTATAGCATGCATAGAAGAAATCTTAGCAGAAGATATTACTAAAATCTATATTAAAGAAGTATTTATAAAATATAGAGCACTAAGTAAGATTATATTAGATAGAGATCTAAAATTTATAGTAATATTTTAGGAAGTATTCTTAGCGGAATAAGGAGTTAGAGCAGTAACTTCTACTATATATTATCTATAAATAGATAGGTAGATAAAAAGATTAAATTAGATACTAGAGCAGTACCTAAGGCATTATATTAATTATATATAAAAATAATTGGGTATTGTTACTACTAGTTATATAGTTTATATATAATATAACACTATAGGAAGGTATAGAGATATTACTATTTTAGGTAAATTACGGGTATAAATCTAAAATATTGTTATTGCTATAATAAGCAAAGAAGATAAGTAGTATAGTAAAAGAAAAAATAAAGACTCTAATAAATCTATATAAGAACCTCTACCTTATAGCAAAAATAGTATAAGAAAAGATAAAAAGGTACTATAATGCTAAGAGATCTAAGGGACTAGATCTTAGGAGGGGGATAAAGTGTGGCTATTATATAAAAATTTTATAAGCCAACGACTAAGTAAAAAGTTAGATTACATTAGACTAGGACTATTTAGAATTATAGCTAAAATTTTAGAAGTTACGTATAGACTTAACTTACTAGCAAAAATAAGGATTTACCCTATATAGCACATTATAATACTAAAGCCAGCGTATAGAGACGTAGAGCTATTAGTTTATAAGATAGACATATATAAAGAATAAAAAGAAGATAAATAGTAAGTTTTAAAGATTATTAGTTATAAGGATATCGATAATAGAACATAGTATAAAGTAAAGTAGATAGGCTATAATAAGACTACCTAAAAGCCACTATAAAATCTAAAAAACGCTATAGAAAAGGTATAGAAGTATTAGAAGAAAATAGGTTAAGTAATATTTAAAAAGGAGCTAAAGGTAAAAGGATTAGTTAAGGGTAATAAATAAGCCAGATTATTTAAGGGATCTACTACTAGCATATTAACTATTCCCGCCTTATCTTAATTAGAATCCTTTTTAGCCTCCTTAGCCTTAAGCTTATAAAGATCTTACTCTATAAAACGGAATTCCTTAAAGCGTACCTTTTTACGAACCTTTTTAAGACGGAGTAGCTAAATAGATATAGCTAGGTAAGCCTTAGTGGCCTATTACTAAACCTCTATAACCTTTTACTCTACCTTATAAAAATAATAAAGTTTATCTAAGGCTAGTAAAAGCTTTTTATTAAGCTTTATAGCAGCAAACTAAATATAGGACCCTATAATAGATTAGATAAGAAAGTAGAAGACTTTAAAGATTAATAAAATGTATATACTTAGTGTTAGAAACAGATTAAATATTATAGAACGATTGTATATTCGCTTATATATACTTAATATAGGAAGAAGGTTAGCAACTAAATAGAGCCGCGATTGTAATATATACTAACTTCTTCTCCTTATAACGAGAATAAGGAGACATAATTTTACCTAGTAAAAAAATTATTAAAACTATATAAGTATAATGCTTAAATATAAAGAATTTAATAAGAGGTATTAGGAATAATAAAGGTTACTAAATTAAAGATAGAAATGCTACACCTCTAATAAACAACTTAAAGATGGGAAGTATATAACAGAATCCCCTAGAAGGTGTTACGGACCTTATATTAGCAGTAGTATAACTACTAAAAAGAGATATAAACGGGTTAGTTAAAATAGTATAGGAGGCGCTAGAACCGATTAAGCTATAGGGGGTAGCCGAGTTACGTGGCTAGTTACGTTATAAGTTTAGAACGTAGGAACGTAGGAATGTAGAAACGCGACGTATTAACGTACTAACGTACTAATATACTAAACCTTTACTATAAGGAGGAGTTATATATTTAAGGACACACGGTCTCTATAGATAGTTTCTCTTCTTTATAGTAAATCTTAGAATATAATTGGAGTTAATCTATTAGGCAACTACTCTACTAGTTATGTTTACGTTATTAACTATTCTATACTTATATACCCAGCCTATTAATAAGTCTACCGTAGTATTTCCTATAAGGCTTTATTATATATTTACTACTAAGGTTATAATAAAAGAAGTTAAATAATATGCCACTAAAAGCACTAGTTACGACACTGTTAACAGCAGCAACTATATTAGGATTAGTTAGGACGACACTAGTATAGTAAATACTAACTCTTAGCTAGTTACAGTTAGACAACTATAAGCTATAGTTAATTAATTAATACACAATAATAGAATACTTAAAGAAAGGATTAATGGGATAGGAGTAATAAAGATTAAGCTACTATCTATTAAGCGATTCTTAGGTAAGAAGTTAAAACTTAAAGGATTTCTTATATAGATGCACTTTAAGGTTATATAAGAAGAAGCGAAGCTAGTAACGCCTATAGATTAAATAGCCTATATAGGACTATTCCTATTAGGAAGGGTACTTAAATAGTTTAAATCTTACCTAATAAAGGTATAGGAAAGCGGTATAGTAACTACTAATTAAAAGGTATAATATATATTTGCTAGTTAGAATAGGTTTATAAAATGCCTAACGCAAATATTTAGGGACCTAAAAGTAACCACTATAGTAGAATAAAAGCTTTAGAACTTAATATAACAGACCTTAACAATTAAGTATATAACGCAGTTTTAGATATTAGCTATATAAGTTAAATAAGTGTTTATACTAACTTAATAATATAAGTAAGTTATATCCCGGGGCACGAAATACGTATAGTATTGTATGCTCTTTAGGATGGTAGTAACTGTCGATTCTATTAAGGTAGACTACGTGGTCTATATACTAACGCGCCTCCCCCCTAATTAGTTAGCGCGTAAGTAGTTAGTGCACGAACGCGTATTTACGCGTTCGTACACTAGGTGCTATAATTATACACTAGCGGTACTTAGAAAATGAAACCACTTATATATAGCCTCTATAATTACCTTAATAGAACTATAAAACACGTAAGGAAATATATAGGAAATCCCCCCTAAGGTGCCTTCTGGGCTGCCTCCTAAACGGTACTCTAAGCTGGTCGTAAGTCCTACTTACGGTTCGTAAAATGAACTATACGGCCCTTTGACGGGCCGTAAATAAACCATACAGCCTTCTAGCGGGCCGTAACTAAACCGTAAATGCTCTATTAGTCTCGCTCTACCCATTCTATAACCTTTAGGTTAAGCTTATTTGTATTAATTAGGGTTTTAAGGGCTTAATACGGCTTTGCCTTAGTCATAGCGTCTGCTAGGTTGTCTTCGCTACTAATCCATTTAACCTCTATAATCTTGCGTCGTTTATAAGTTTAGTGGGTTTCTAGAGAACTTCTATAGTAGGTAGAGATGCTTCTAGTTTATCTAGTTTAGCGGGTGCTTTTAGTTTATCTGGTTTAACGGTATAGGTATTTTCGGACCGAAAGTAGGGTTTTACGGACGTGCTTTTAAAGCTTGTCGGTCCGCTAGGGAGCTATACATAGCAGGTCTCGTCTTCTACGGCCAGTAGACGGTAAGGTCTAGTCTAATTACCGCTTTTACGCTATATAAGGACTTTAGAATTAAGCGGGAGGTTATATACTAAGGTTGTATTAGGTCCGTTACAGTAGTATAGGGCGTTATTAACAGTTTATTTAGCCCGTAATTTGACTATTTTGGCTATTGCCTTCCGTATTATAGCTGCTCGATCTGTAATAAACGGGGTAGGAAGGTCCAGTTTGCTTATCTTTAGGTAGGCTCCATAGACTAAGAGGGTAGGTACTAGTCCGTTAGGGCTAGCAGTGTTATTAATAGCTTTTACGGCCATCTATAAAGCTAGTTCTTTTTAGATATTCTTACACTCGTCTATAATAATTTAGTAAGCTTTTTATAGAGCTAGGTAAGCTCACTTAATAAGCCTAATAAACTAGTACGCCTTAACTAGAACGGCTTTTATTAAAATAGCTATAGCTATAGCATACTATTAGAATTCCTTACTAATAAAGTTCCTGCTAGTGTTATAGGTAATATACTTAGGAGGTCTAAGGTATATATTAATCCAGTAGGTCCGTAAAATGTCCTAAGTATATTTTATAAATATATTTTACAACTAACGGGTGGCTTAATAGCGGGTTGCCTTGTTAATTATATATAATACTAAACTGCCGTTAATATATATAATGTCTACGTATACTAAGTGGTTAAAGTTAAGGTCTTTATAAAGGGTAAACTTAAATTGGCCTAGGGAACGTCCGTATTTCTAGCAAAAAGAGCAGTATTTAGTTAGGTGGTTAATTGCCTTCCTATTAACGTTATTATATCTAGTGTGTTTAAGGACTCTATATAGCTTTTTAGCTAATAGGTAGCTAAAGCGGCGGTATAGGCAGTAGATCTTAGTACTAGTAAGGTAATATAGGTTATAGTTAAAAGATTCCTAAATATAGGTTTATAAAGTCTCTCTCTATATAAGGAACGGGTGTCCGAATTGTTATACAATTAGTAAAGTAATATACTTACTTCCTAGGGCAGTTATAGGGCCAATTAGGATGTCCGTAATATTATTATAGTAGACCTATAGCCTATCTATATCCGTAAGACAGAGTAGAAAAGGGGTGTCTGCTTTTACTACGTGGAAATTAACTAGGCTAATTAGGGTCTTAACTATAACTAATCTAATTAATATAGTTAAGCTAATGCCGAATTAGACGTTTACGGCCCCAGTTTACGTAGTATTAATATCCGTATTATTATTTACGGTGGTCTTATATATAAGGTATTATCCGTAACCTATAGTAGACTTCTTAAAGGCACCTATATTAATTATAACGCTATAGAATTCTTTAGGGGTATAGCGTTTTATAGTAACATATGCAAATAGGTCCTATTTATAGTCTATAATATTCGTAATAGGTCTAACGGGTATACTTATAGGCTAGTTTTTAGGTGTAATTAAGTATATAAAGGAGCGGTCGGCTAATACGGTTATAATATTAAAGGCTTAGCTGTCTATAAAAGGTCTAAAAGTAGTTAGGAATGTCTTTAAGGTCTTCTATTCTTAAGTATTTAAGTTAAAGTTAATTATAAGGGCTTCTATTAACTCGTTAAGAGACTCCTTTACTTCCTTTCCTTTATACTCTAAAATAAACTAGTTAATATAGCTATTAAGTCTCTTCCTAGACTTATTACGTTCTTCCTAGGTATACCTTATAAACTAATATCCTTTCTTACCGCATATAAAGCACTTCTAGCTAGTTTATCTATGGGGGTATATTTTCGTATAGGAGTTGCTATAGGGGTTATAGGTAGGACCTGGTTAATATAGGTATTACTAGTAGTAGCGGCGGTCCGTAAAGTAGGCATCTAAGTTAATTTATAGATTTTATAGGTCCGTAATAAAGGCTTAAATACTACCTAGTGGGTTTAAGGCTTTATACGTTATAATAGAGGACCATAAATTATTAATAAGGCCAGCTATAGTGTCTGCGGGCTTATAATAGGCGTATTTATAGGGTTCTATTTCCTAGCAAGCCATAATAAGTTTATTATATAGGAAGTCGTCCATTTAAAGCTTAATATTAAAACCGTATTATAGGTAGCGGAGGTCTTTAATAAGGATTTGCAGGCACTCTATAGTCGATTTTTTAGTATTTTTGTCCATTACGGTCCGTAACTTAGTCGCATTCCATTAGGTAAGGATATTACGCTTATATTCTAGTCCTTTAAAGTAGTTATATATAGCTTTATATAGCTTATTAAAGAGAATACTAAGGGGGTTACTCTTAAGGTTAGTGTAGTAGTAGTTAAGTGCTAGGCCGCGCAGTATAGTAGAGTAGGTTTAGCTAAACTCTTATTTAAAAATATCGGCCTTCTAATAAAGGTCCGTAAAGATAGTTAGTTTAAAGTTAAAGTTATCGTTTTTACCGCTATACTTAGATTTATTAGTATAGAGCTTAGCTAGGTTAGCTAGCTCCTTACTATAGGTCTTTACTTAGGTGGTTTACGGATCTGTAACTTAAATAACGGAAGGGTTTTAGTCCGTATTTTGGTTTACGGGGGTATTATAGTCCGTAATTTAGGTTACGGGGGTATTACGGTCCGTAACTTAAGTACTAGGTGTACTTTAGCCCATAAGATTAATTCTAAAACTGCTTAGGTTTATAGGACGAATTTAGTTAAGTGGGTTAGGTATAAGGCTAGTGATTTTATTAAGTTTAAAAGAAGTAAAGAGTTCTTTAGTAGCTTTAACCTAGTTTAGGATTTCCTCTTTAGTTTATTCTATTTAGTCCTTTTCGTATATTGTATTGTATAAAGACTATACAATAGTAACTTGTTTATCCCTTTTAACCTATACGCCCTAGTAATATAAAAGGGTTCGTAGGTTACGGATAGTAGTAGGGTTATAGGCCTTAAAAATGGTTTCCATAAAGTCCGCAAAGTCTTCCTAATATTACTCCTATAGGTTGTTATTTATAAGCTTAAAATATTTATATTTAAGAACTTTAAATTTAATATAGTTGTTAACATCGGTTATAGACATAAGGTTGACTCCCTGCCTCCACTTTTCTTAACCTTTATTAACTTGCTTACTAATGTCTGCTATACTATATATATAGTATAGTACGTAATAGGTAGAAGAGGTCTTATAGTGGTCCGTAAAATCGGTTAATGGGTCCGTAGCGGTTTGTAGAAGGGTAAGAGTGTCCGTAAGGGGTCTTAATAGGTCCGTAGTAGTTTATAGAGAGGTAGAAGGTCTCCGTAACGGTCCATAAAGGTAATTAACAAGTCCGTAACGGTTTATAGAAGGGTAAGAGGTCTCCGTAAGAGGTCTAAAAAGACGTCGGAGGTATTAAAAGATGGTGTAGTAGGAATAGGGGTTCGAGGTTTAAGGGTAGGGGGTTCCGTACAGGTCTATATTCGCGTCTATTATACTTCTAGTAAACCGTACTAAGACTTAAATAAGTATACGGAGTTAGTAATAAGTCTATAATCCCCGACTTCCGACCTTCTAGTAGGTTGTACTAGGAGTCTAAACAGGTAGTCGCTGTTGTAATCGCTTAGGGGGAGGTATCGAGTAATTGCTAATCTGTGCGCGCTTACTAATTAGTGTTTATACCAACTTAATGGTATAAGTAAGATATATCCCAGGGCACGAAATACGTATAGTATCGCATCGGGAAAATATTCGCAGGATGAGATTTAAGTAGACTTTGGTTTTCGCGTTTCGNGTAATTAACATACAATTTAACCAACTCGACACGCAATTAACCAACTTAACACGCAGTTAACCTACTTAATATGTAATTTAACCAACTCAACACGCAGTTAACCTACTTAACATGCAATTTAACTAACTTAACACGCAGTTGACCTACTTAACATATAATTTAACCAACTCGATACGCAGTTAACCTACTTAATATGCAATTTAACTAACTTAACACGTAGTTGACCTACTTAATATACAATTTAACTAACTCGATATATAGTTAACCTACTTAACATGCAATTTAACTAACTTAATACGCAGTTAACTTACTTAATATGCAATTTAACTAACTTAATACGTAGTTGACCTACTTAATATATAATTTAACTAACTCAATATGCAGTTAACCTACTTAACAACTTTAAAAGCTAACTGTATATTTCTTAACGTGCGATTAAGGTAAAGTTATATACTATATATTTAACTATTATATATAATCTTATACAATCTTATACAATCTTATACAATCTTATAGTCTTATTACTTAGAGGCTCTGCATAAGGCTCTACACAAAGCTTTACACGAAGCTCTGCGTACAGAGGCTCTACATAAAGCTCTGCGTATAGAGGCTCTGCATAAAGCTCTGCACGAAGCTTTATATAAGGCTCTACATAAGGCTCTACACAAAGCTCTGCGTATAGAGGCTCTGCACAAAGCTCTGCACAAAGCTCTATATGAGGGTCTACGTAAGGGTCTGCGCAAGGGTCTACGCGAAGCTCTGCGTACAGAGGCTCTACACGAGGCTCTGCGAGAAGCTCTGCGTATAGAGGCTCTGCACGAGGCTTTACGCGAAGCTCTGCGTACAGAGGCTCTACACAAAGCTCTACATCGGGTCCCCGCTATATTCCCAATAGCCTCTACACATACCTCTACCCTATATAGCCACCTTATTTTTTACCCTTCCTTCCTTCTTTATATCCTCCCTACCTAGGGAGGCACCAGAACGGCAGCCAGCAGAGGACCGTTGCTAGAACTAGACAACCGTCGCCAGAACTAGATGACCGTTACCAGAACTAGACGACCATCGCCAGCCAGACGACCGTCGCCAGAACCAGACGACCGTTGCCAGAGCCAGACGATCGTCGCCAGAACCAGACGACCGTCGACCTAGCCAGACGACCGTTACCAGAACCAGACGACCGTCGCCAGCCAGACGACCGTTACCAGAACCAGACGACTGTCGCCAGAGCCAGACGACCGTCGCCAGCCAGACGACCGTTACCAGAACAGACGACCGTCTCCAGAACCAGACGACCGTCGCCAGCCAGACGACCGTTACTAGAACCAGCCGACCGTCGCCAGACCAGACGACCGTTACCAGAACTAGACGACCGTTGCCTGAGCCAGACGGCCGTCGTCTGTAACCAGACGTACCGTGGCTAGCACCAGAAACCGTCAGTCTGAGCGTTCTGGCGACGATCGTCTAGCTCTGGCAACGGTATCTCGATTCTATGCGATCGGTCGGTTTGGCTAGTACAGATAGGTCGGTCTAAATTGGTAGAGCTAAACGGTTATGTAAATTCTGGCTAACGGTCGTCTAGATTCAGATAGGTAAGCAGTCTCTAGCTAGGCTGGTCGTTGCAGATAGGTAAGTCATTGCCTAGGTAGGGAAGCAGATATAAATAAGGTAGGTAGATGCTAACGGGTAAGGGCAGCTATAGATAGGTAGGTAGATGCACGTTATAGTGGCTATCGGGAATATAGCGTAGGTCCCGATGCAGAGCTTCGTGTAGAGCAGATATAGATAGGTAGGTAGATGCTAACGGGTAGGTAGACCTCTATACGCATAGGTTCGCGCAGATGTAGATAGGTAGAGCCTCTGTAATAGGTAGATAGGTAGAAGAGAACCATCGCTATATTATATTAAATTATCTAAAATAATAATATTTATTTTGCTAGCCTTATAAATAGCTTTAAANTAGCTTTTATTTATTTAAAATATNNTATTANTATAAAAGAGGTAAATATAATTNTNGTTNCNAANNGCGNAGATTACTGGCAGGTTGCGCGCAGGCTGCGCGCAGGCTGCGTATCAAAAAAACACGACATAGGCTAGTCGGTCGAGTTGCCAAATGCCCTCAACTGCGCGCCAATTGCGTCAACCACCAACCATTAAGGCCATTGAAAGGGTACCATATTTTGCCGATGCGTATACTCTTTGGGATAGTAGTAACTGTTAATTCTATTAAGGTAGACTACGTGGTCTATATACTAACGCGCATCCCCCCTAATTAGTTAGCGCGTAGGTGGTTAGTGCATAAATGTATATTTACGCATTTATATACTAGGTGCTATAATTATACAATAAGACAATAAGGCGCTTATAGTATAATATAAGTAGGGACTTAAGGTAAAAGTTTAGGATATAATTATCCTAATAGAAGATGCAGATACTTTTAGGGAATTAATTAATTAAGTAATTAAGATTAATAATAGGATCTACTAAAGAGAGTAGACTAGGAAGGGTTAGGATAGAGTTCTATAGTTATATAAGGCGTAGAGCATATAATAATAAAGCTAAAACTAGAAATTATAGTATAGCATAGAGCTAATAGACCTAAGTGGTATTAAAGAAAATAAGAAATAAAATAAGAAACTATAGAAACCTAGAGGATAAGGATTAAGTAATTAAAGGTCTAAGGAGTAGAGGCCAAACTAGGGATTTTAGTAGTAGAAGACGTTTAGGCAGACTTTATAGCAAGAAAAATAGTTTAAAGAAGGAGCTTATATAAATTATGGAAAATAAGATTATTTTATTAAAGACTATAAAAGTAGGTAGAGTTATTATATAGTAAGAGGAATAAGACTAGTAGATAATATATATGTATAAAAGGATAATAATATACTATAAGGAATAAAAGAATGCTTAATTGTATAATTACAGTACGTGGTATACCAAACGCGTAGTTACGCGTTTGGTGCACTAACTACTTAGGTGTTAACTAATTAGGGGGAGACGCGTTAGTATATAAACTACGTAGTCTACCTTAATAGAATTAGTAGTTACCACTATCTAAAAGAGCATACAATACTATGCGTATTTTATGCCCCTAGATATAGCTTACTTATATTATTAAATTAATACAAATACTAATTAGTAAGCGCGCATAGATTAGCAATTACTTAACACCTCCCCCGAGCGATACACGATAGCGACTACCTATTTAACCCTAGTACAACCTACTAGAAGGTTGGCAGTTGGGGATTACGGACTATATTACCATCTCTATATACTTATTTAAGTCTTAGTACAGTTTATTAAAAGTTTATAAATACGAATATAGACCTTTATAGAACCCCCTACCCTTCTATAAACTATTACGGACCTATTAATTACCTTTACGGACTATTATAAGACCTCTTAAACTATTACGGACCTATTAATTAATTTTACGGACTGTTATAAGACCTCCTCTACCCGCTATAAGCTACTACTACCTATTACAGCTTATATAGATACACTACGTTATATAATATAGCAGATATAAGTAAGTAAATTAATAAAGGTTAAAAGAAGTGGAGTTAGGGAGTTAACATTACGTTTGCAAACAGCGTTAATAACTATATTAATTTTAAAATCCTTAAATACGGTTACTCTAAGCTTTTAAATAACAATCTATAGGAATAATATAAGGAAGACTTTGCGGACTTTACGGAAGCTATCTTTAAGACTTATAACCTTATGGCTACTTACAACCTATAAACCTTCTTATATAACTAAGGCGTATAGGTTAAAAAGGATAGGCGAGTTATTATTGCACGGTCTCTATATAATATACTATATAAGGAGGACTAAACAAAATAGACTAAAGAGTAGATTCTAGATTATATTAAAACTAGTAGACTCTTTACCTCTTTTAAACTTAATAGGATCTCCGGTCTTATTAACGACCTATTTAACTAAATTCGTCCTATAAACTAAAGAGATCTTAGAATTAATCTTATAGGCTAAAGTATACCTAGTACTTAAGTTATAGACTATAATACCCCTATAAACCAAAATACGGACTAAAACCCTTTTATTACTTAAGTTATAGATTTATAAACCACTTAAGTAAAGACCTATAGTAAGGAGCTAGCTAACCTAGCTAAGCTCTATACTAATAAATCTAAGTATAGTAGTAAAAATAATAACTTTAACTTTAAATTAACTATCTTTACGGACCTTTACTAAAAGGCTAATATTCCTAAATAGGAGTTTAGCTAAGCCTACTCTACTATGCTACGCGGCCTAGCCCTTAACTACTACTATACTAACCTTAAAAGTAACCCCCTTAGTATTTCCTTTAATAAGCTATATAAAGCTATACGTAACTACTTTAAATAGCTAGAATATAAGCGTAATATCCTTACCCAATAGAATGCGATTAAGTTACGGACTGTAATTAATAAAAATACCGAAAAATCGACTATAGAGTGCCTATAAATCCTTATTAAAGACCTTTAGCACCTATAGCACGGCCTTAATATTAAGCTTTAAATAGACAACTTTCTATATAATAAACTTATTACGGCTTACTAGGAAGTAAAGCCCTATAAATATACCTATTATAAGCCTATAGACACCTTAACTAGCCTTATTAATAATTTACAGTCCTCTATTATAATGTACGAAGTCTTAAACCCGCTAGGCAGTACTTAAGCCTTTATTACGGACCTATAAAACCTATAAACTAACTTAGACCCCTACTTTATAGACCGCTGCTACCGCTAGTAGTACCCGTACCAACTAAGTCCTACCTATAACCCCTAAAGTAACTCCTATATAAAAGCATACCCCCATAAATAAACTAACTAGAAGTGCTTTATATATAGTAAGAAAAAATATTAGTTTATAAGGTATACCTAGGAAGAACGTAATAAGTCTAAGAAGAGATTTAACAGCTAGATTAACCAGTTTATCTTAAACTATAAAGGAAAGGAAGTAGAGGAGTCTCTTAATAAGGTAATAGAAGCCCTTATAATTAACTTTAACTTAAACACTTAGGAATAGGAGACCTTAAAGACATTTTAAACTACTTTTAGACCTTTTACGGATAGCTAAGCCTTTAATATTACAACCGTATTAGCCGACCGCTTCTTT
Source organism: Cenococcum geophilum 1.58 (assembly GCF_001692895.1). Taxonomy (NCBI): domain Eukaryota; kingdom Fungi; phylum Ascomycota; class Dothideomycetes; order Gloniales; family Gloniaceae; genus Cenococcum; species Cenococcum geophilum. Next base: position 1,313,948 of record NW_027137583.1, read on the forward strand.
ATATACTTAATTATACCTAAAAACTAACCCATAAGTATATCTATTAGACTTATTACGGATATTACGGATTATAAACAGGACCTATTTGCATATATTTCTATAGAACGCTATACCCCTAAAGAATTTTATGGCGTTATAATTAATCTTAACCGCATTAATTAAATTAGTTATAGTTAAGACCCTAATTAGCCTAGTTAACTTCCACGTAGTAAAAGCGGACACCCCTTTTTTACTCTGTCTTGCGGATATAGATAGGTTATAGGTTTACTATAATAATATTACGGACACCCTAATTGGCCCCGAAACTGCCCTAGAAAGTAAGTATATTACCCTACTAATTATATAATAATTCGGACACCCGTTCCTTATATAGGGAGAGACTTTACGGACCTATATTTAGGAATCTTTTAACTATAACCCGCGCTACCTTACTAGTACTAAAATCCACCGCCTATACCGCCATTTTAGCTACCTATTAGCCGAAAAGCTATATAGAGTCCTTAAACGCTCTAGACATAACAACATTAATAGGAAGGTAATTAACCACCTAACTAAATACTGCTCCTTCTACTAGAAATAGGGACGTTCCCTAAGCCGATTTAAGTTTACTCTTTATAAAGACCTTAATTTTAACCACTTAGTATACGTAGACATTATGTATATTAACGGCAGCCTAATATTATATATAATTAATAAGGCAACCCGCTATTAAGCCGCTCGTTAGTTATAAAATATATTTATAAAATATACTTAGGATATTTTATAAACCTACTGGATTAATATATACGTTAGACCCCCTAAGTATATTACCCACAACGCTGGTAGGAACTTTATTAATAAGGAATTCTAATAGTATGCTATAGCTATAACTATTTTAACAAAAGCCGTTCTAGTTAAGGCGTACTAGTCTATTAGACTTATTAAGCGAGCTTACCTAGCTTTATAGAGAGCTTACTAAATTATTATAGACGGGTATAAGGATATCTAAAAGAAACTAGCTTTATAGATAGCCGTAAAAGCCGTTAATAACACTACTAGCCTTAATAGACTAGTATCCACCCTCTTAGTTTATAGAGCTTACCTAAGGATAAGTAATCTAGGCCCTTCTACTCTATCTATTACGGAACGAGCAGCTATAATACGGAAGGTAATAGCCAAAATAGTTAAATTACGGGCCAAATAAGCTGTTAATAGCGCCTTATATTACTATAATAGACCTAATATAACCTTAGTTTATAACCTCCCGCTTAATTCTAAAGTCCTTATATAGCGTAAAAGCGGTAACTAGACTGGACCTTATTATCTACTAGCTGTAGAAGACGAAATATACTATATATAACTTCCTAGTAGACTAACTAACTTTAGAAGCACGTTTATAAAACCCTACTTTTAGTCCAAAAACACCTGTGCCGTTAAACTAGATAAACTAGAAGCACCCCTACCTACTTTAAAAGTTCCTTAGAAACCTACTAAACTTACTAAACCTACTATAAAGCGTGGTTAAGGACGCCCCTAAAAGCACCCTATAACTAAGAACCCTATAATAAAGAACTACCTAACCTCCGTAGGCACATCCGTAAAGCAACCTCTACCTATAGATATATTAGTCTTAGTATAGGAAACCCCTTTTACAGACTTATGGCGTAAAGAGATTAACGGACTATTTAAAAAGGGCGTCTTTACGGTTATAATGGAGAAAGACGTCTTATAAGGCGTCCGTATGTTTAACTTATACTTTATTAATAAGATTAAGCACCCTAGTACTAATAAAGCCTTTAAGAAATTAAGGCTTATTATATAAGCTTATAACGACTAAGGAAAGGACTTAGTCCTTACGCAATTGCCTATAATTTAATAAGTTAGTTAACGGATTATGCTTATACTTACGCCTAGACTACAGCAAACTAAACCCGTAGCCCTTTACTTATGGGATATCTCGCAAGCCTATGTGTAGTCTAATACCTATCTAAGTAGAGATATCTTTATACAACCACCCCTTAAGCTTAATTTATAACTAGAAACAATTTTATAGGTTATAAAACCCCTTTACGGAGTGCTAGAAGTTAGAAACTACTAGTTTAAAACATATTACCAATATTATATTAGTAAACTCAAAATAGAATAGTTAACTTATAACCCCTACCTCCTATATACCCTATTAAACAGCCTTAATATTATTAGACTCTAAACGGATAATACCCTCTTTTTAGCAGACTGGACTTTTGCGGATGCTAAAGAGACTAAACTATAAGAGGTAAAGTTCTTAGTAAAGCTATAAGAGTAGTTAACTAAGTAGACTCTAATTAAGTTTAATAGAGGCTTAATTATATAAAAGGGTAACCTAATTTAGCTAATTTAGGAACGCTAAGCTTAAAACCTAAGGCTTATTATAGTAAAGCCTACGGACCTTACTAGTTCCCGTAGAGAGACCTATAAAACCGTAAATATAAAGGACTAATACGTTATATAGCGTGTAAGAGGCGCCTATATTGCTATAGTCTGTTAACCCAAATCTACCTACAATTTATCCTTTACGGCCTAGGTAATAGATTTATAAGAGTAAAATATTAAGTAGCTAAATAAGCGTATTTAGTGGCAAATTAATAATATAATAAGAGGACTTACTTTTATACCACTAGACCTAAATTCCCTTAGTATACTAGTATTTACGGACGCCTCCTTTACTAATAATAGGGACCTATTATTACAAATTGGCTTTGTGATTATACTTACGGACCATAGTTAAGACGCAAATATATTATACTAGTCTTTAATTAAATATAAATAAGTAACCCGCAGTATACTAGCTTCTAAGCTATACGCATTAGCTTATAGCTTTAATATAGGAGCCGCAATTAAGTTAATAATCCAGAAGATCCTATAATTGGAGCAATTACCCCTAGTTCTATATACCGATTTAAAGTCCCTTTACAATTATATAGTTAAACTAGGTACAATACAGGAGAAGAGGCTTATAGTTAACCTAATATACCTATATTAGGCCTATAAACGATATAAGATTATAAAGGTTAAATAGATTAGTAGTGAAGATAACCTAGTAGACGCTATAACTAAGGCAAAGCCGTGCTAAGCTCTTAAAACCCTAATTAATACAAACAAACTTAACCTAAAGGTTATAGAATGGGTAGAACGAGACTAACGGAGCACGTATAGTTTATTTACGGCCTATTAGAAGGCCGTACGGTTTATATTATGGACTGTAAATAGGACTCATAGTCAGCTTAGAGCACCGTTTAGAAGGTAGCCTAAAAGGCACCTTAGGAGGGATTTCCTATATATTTCTTTTATATTTTACGGCTCTGTTAAAGCGATTACGGAGGTTATATATAAGCGAGATATCTTTAAGTGCCGCTAGTGTATAATTATAGCATGTGGTATACTAAACGCGTAGTTACGCGTTTGGTGCACTAATTACTTAGGTACTAACTAATTAGGGAGAGACGCGTTAGTATATAGACTACGTAGTCTACCTTAATAGAATTAGCAGTCACTACCATCTAAAAGAGTATACGATACTATACGTATTTCGTGTCCCTAGATATGGCTTACTTGTATTATTAAATTAATACAAACATTAATTAAAAGTTTCGCAGTTTATTATAATAACGCATGCCGAATTTATAAGGACGCTAAGTATAGCGTAAGCTATTGGCTATAGGAGCTAAAAATATTAGAGTTTAAAGAAACTAATAAACTATCTTATAGATTAGATATTAAGGACGATAAATTTAATATAGGTAAAATATTTAGTAATAATAAGGTAATAAAGGTAGCTTACTAGGAGTATATAGACCTTAAAGATATTATAAAAGAGGTAGAGGATGATTCTACTACAGAATAGGGAATATTAGTAGGGATTATGACCCTACTAAATATAATATTTATTGCTTTATAAGACGTAAGAGAAGTAAGATAATGAATTACTTTAGTACTTAATAAAGGTAAAAGGCTAAAGGCTTAAGATTCTTAAGAAGAGATAAGATAAGCTTAAGGACCTATAATAGACGATAACCGATGGAGTAGAGTAATGGCTTAGTTTAGTAATATGTAAATAAGCTTAGGACGAAGTTTCCTAAAGGTATAAGATTCTTAAAGTAAGATAAGTAAGATTTAAAACTGTTGGTATGCTTTAACACAGTGCAATAGACGTAATATACGTGCAGTGCGGTGTGTAGTTGGATTCTTTAGGTTCTATTTACACGCCTCCCTATTTTCATTGCAAAGATATCAGTTCCGCTTACCGCCCTCAGTCAAGCCAATAGTGATTTTCTATGCCCGGCATGGAAAATCCTAATTAGTCCGTTTAACGATAGGGCCGGCAGAATTCTACACCGCCACCCTACCGCATTCTGCCGTATTCTGCTACCCTATTACATTCTACCATATTCTGCCTACCCGTCTTCCTACATTAGTAACTCTTTTAAATGCTAGAAAACTAATAGAACCTCTCTTGCAATAGTAAGTGTGTTTTAATATATTACTGCTTTTAACTTCTTTGTATTAAATCTCCTTTCGCATTAAATGTCCTTCTATTCCACCTACTCTATAGCTTATAGTTCTAAGTAATTGGTATTAATTAACTTCTTAAGGGTTATAGATGCCTTACTCTTAGTTATTAAGTTAGCAGGGTTACTATTACTATTGATCTATTTAACTTCCGTAATTTTTTTGCGTTTATATAACTAATAAAGATATATAATGTCTATTATAAGGCGTTTCTCTTATATAGTGCCTAGCTTAACGAGATATTTATAAAGTAATTTTAAGTCGGTGCAAAGTACGAGTGGGAGTTTAATCTGTAGGAGTTGTTTAACAGTTAACTTAACTGCGGCGCCTATATCGAATCTATGGGCCATTGCGTAGAGTTCTAAGGCTAGTACGCTTCTAGTAACTCTCTTGCACTTAATTAACGACTAGTAAATAATATTAGCCTTATATAACGCGTCCTCTAATACTAGTATATATTCTATTTATAACAAAAGGTCCTTATTATTAGCGAATAAGGCGTTAGTAAAGGCAAGTAGGCGTAATATATTAATGTCCAATTTAATAAACGTAAGGCCTCTTGTTGGATTATTAATCTGCAATTATAGTTATTTGTTAAGTATTATAACATCTTCCTTTTTAGGGTTAATTACTTAGGCGGCGAAGGAGAGGTTAAAGGAAGCTTTTAGTTAATATATAGAGGTAATATATACGCCTCTTACGCGTTACGCAACGTATTATTCCTTTATAGTTAGTGCATTACGGATAATACCTCTTAAGCTCATGGTTATAGCTATCTTACTAAGGTGGACCGTATTTAGGTTCTTACACTAATATTCTTAGGTTATTATAATATTACCTTCCTAAAAGAGTTAAATAATGCATCTATTGAATTTAAGTAATTGCTTAACTATAAGTTACTCGCGTTCTTTTACGAGAAAGTAAGCCTTTTCTAAATATTGTTGCTCCGCGTCTATAAAGGTAGTATTAGCTAGGAATAGGGTGTCGTTAGTTTAAAGGCCAACAATACTAAAGTAGTTAGGAGTGTTGCTCTATAGAAGGCAAGGATCGTACGTTAATGAGTTTATATTTAGCTCCTTAATATAATAATTATGGTAGGTTATAAACTAGTAATTGCCTACTTCTAGAATACCGTATAAAGGCTTAATTACTTTTAGGATCGAGTTCTTTCTAATGCCTAGTTGGCTTCCTAATTTGTAAGGTGGTCGGATATAGAAGTCTTAATTTAGCTTTATAAGAGACTGGATATATATCTAGGAGATATCTTATAGGTATAACTGTGTGCCGTTACCTTATAGTATCGCTACAATGCATAGAATAAGGCGTTGGCTAACTTATTAAATGGTAGGTAACTAGGTTAGTATAATACCCTTTTTGAGATCGTTATATACTTAGATAACGAGTCTTAATTTCTTAAAGGCTTTATTAGTACTAGGGTTCTTAATCTTATCTATAAATCGTAAGTTAAAGATTCTAACTCCTGCGGGTATATCCTAAGGGTTAATTATCTTAAATACGCCCTTTTTAATCAGCTCTATAATTTCCTTTTAACGGGGCGTCTTAAACTACTTATAGTTGCTATCCTCTTATAAGAATACAGTGATATTAGCAGTATTAATGTGAGGGGGATACTTATGGGGTCTTCCTCTTCCTTAGTAAGGTAGTTATACTTCTCTAGTTTCGGTAAGAGACGGTTCCTATATAGAGACGGTTTCTATAGACGGTTCGTATATTTAGGTAGTTTTTAGAATAGTTTTGTTAACTTAGATATTATTAACTTAGGTGTTATTGACTTAAATATCTTTAACTTAAATATGTCTAAGGTCTATTAAGTACGGTTTAATAATAGTGCTATAGAACTTTATAGGGCCGCTAGGTAGGTTAACAGTATACATTTCTTCTTTAATATTTAATAGGTTATATAGTCCTACCTAGTATCTAGGTTATTCTATATTGCCTTCTCTCTAGACTAGTACTAGAGAGTTAAGGGGTAGATTATAAATTATGGTAGTGCTAGGGCTATTGCGTATGTTAAGTACATCTATAACCTAGCACTCCACTTATATCTTCTTTACTTTCTCTATAGCTTTCTTAAATGTAATCGCACGCTATATTACTATAGGTAAAAGTACGTCGGACTCTGTTATTTGGGGGTACGCTCTAAATACTAATAGTGTAGGTATTAGGCCATCTAGTCCTGCGGAGTCATTAATTGCTTTAAAGGTTATTTATAGTACTATATCCTTATTAATTCCTGGTATCTTAGAAGTAATAATATAGTATATACGTTATAAGGGGCTATAGTAACGCTCTATTATACCAATTAAGTTATAAGCTTTGACTAGTACGCTCTTTATAGTAGTGCCTATATTAGTTATATATTGCTTAAACTCTCTACTAATAAAGTTCTTACTAGCGTTGTGTGTAATTATATCCGGGGGGCCTAGGTATATATCGATTTAGTACACTTATAACATGTCCTATATATACTTAGCGCTGATATTCTATAGCTATCTACCTGCTTAAAATTGGGTGCCTTTATTAATAATATAAAGTATAGGCTTGCCGTTAATGTATATAATGTTAATAATAATACAGTAGTTGAAATTAATGTTATCTTTTAAGGTAAATCTAAATCTGCCTAGTGACTTTTTGTGTTTTTAATAGTATAAGCAGTAGCGGGTAATATACTCGAGGGTCTTGTGATTAGTATCGTTTTTATAGCCAGCGCGGTCCAATATTCTTTTAAGTCGCTCTACTGATGGATATCTAAAGCGTTGGTGTAGGCGTCGCAATTCTATATTAGTTAAGTAGCATAGGTTTTAGTTAAAAGACTCCGTGATAAATACGTGTAATAAAGTATTCTATAGTAAAAATAGGTGTCCAAATCGGCGTACAACTGGTACGGTCTTTAAGGGGGCTATTAGGACATTCTTTAGGTTGTTAAAGTATACTTATAAGTTGTCTATATCTGCTAGGCAAAGTAGGAAGGGGGTGTTAACTTTAACAACGTAAAACTCCGCTATACCTATTAGTGTAGCTACTTTAATAGAACTAATAGAAGATATAGAGCCTATTCCGAACTATACGCTAACTATACCTCTTATGGACTTATTTAACTGTACTTTATTAATCTTTTTAAGTGTAAAAAACTAACTATATCCTACTATAGAACGTTTAAAGGCTCTAGTGTCAATCATTATACCTATAAACTTTGTGGAGGTGTAGCGTAAGGTTATATTATACGCAAACAGGTCTATGTTAGTAGGGAATGCATCTATTATAGTATTAATAGTTGTAACTGCGTGGCTATATGCTCTGTTAGCTAGTTCTAATACTATAGCGGTCGCATTGTCTAGTTTGATCTTACTATACAAAGTATAGTATACTGTGGCCTGGTCGTCCTCGTCTAATAAAGTGCTGGGGTTTATGTTAACTACTAAAGCATTAAATACGTCGGTGATCTCGTCGTCCTTATTATTGTCTTTATTGTTGTTACCTTTATAGTCTATAATATATTGCTTTATTCGCTCCTAGAAGCGGTCCTTAAACTTATTTTTAAACTTAGTCTTAGACTCTTCTTGCTCCTCTTTAATATGTTTCTATAAGCAATATCCTTCTTTATTATATATAAAGCAACGTAGTTTCTATCAGTTGCGGTTATATAGGGGGTTGCTGTAGTTGCTGCGGTTGTTACGGTTATAGTTATTATCTCTTCTATAAAATTATTGGTCTATAAAGAAAGTTTATGTCTTCTCCGTATGCTCTTTCTTATATGCTATAATAGACAATTAAAGTTTATTAATAAGGGCTCTAAAGTTATCCGGTGGGTTAGAGACTGTATATTTATATGCTAGTATTCCCTAATAAGAAGTAACGATTTTATTATAAAGGAAGTCTATAATTTGTAAGGTGGGTTTAAGGCCATACTATAGTTAACGAAGTCTGTAAATTAGCAATTGGAGGCATTTGCTTATAGACTTGTCTATATTTCCTGCCATTACTATTATAAGTATAATGGTATTCCACTTATCTAGGTTCTTGCGTTAAAATCCTAATCCCTTAAAGAAATTTTAAAGGTACTTATAAGCTTTGGCAAATAATAGGTGGGATAGTTAGTTTATATAGAAGTGGTCTAAAGCTAGTCCTTTTAGCATAGTAGGGAATGCCTTAAGGTAGGCTTCTTAGGGTACATCCGCTCGATTACAGATGTCGTAGAATATTATTAATTTATAGTTAAGGCTTTCATTTATGCCACCGTATTTCTACTCCTCTGTGTATATCTTAGCTATATTCGCAATCTCCTTTCTATAGCCGGTCGCCGTAATAGGGCGGTTCTCCTCGTCTATAGGTTGTATATAGGGTTTCTATATTATTATTACAGATTAAGGCGTAATAGATGGTATAAAGGTGGAGGTAGTTATAAGTTAAGGTATAACAGATGGTGTAGAGGTAGAGGTAGTTAGTATACTGGTTGGTTGGGTTACGGTAGCTTTAGCTTGTTATTACTCCTCTAAAGTGCCCTTTGTTATATATACCTTAATTAATCTAGATAGTGTTGGTCCGTACTTATTATCGGCTAATTTAATTATTTCTCTGCTCTATTTAGTTTGGTCTTCTTCTTATGCTATTTTATATAAAGACTAAGGGAGCGTTTTGCCTCGTTTATGGTTAATATTAACCTATACTTCTCTAATATTTAGGCAATTATATAGTTGCTGGAGCTAGTATAAGGGGATTTGCGTAAAGATATTGACCGTAAAGTCCTTAAAATCTCCCTAGAATAATTCCTAGAGTATTAAGTCTAGCTGGTTGTGTATCTGCGTATATATATACATCTTGCATTATATATAGTCGGTCAGCTTATCCTTAGTAACTTCTGTTAGGTTAATTCCATCTTCCTATTTAGCTACTTCTTCCTCTTAGTCTTTCTCTGTTCCTAACATCTTGTATTTTATATATTATTTAGGTAGGTAAGGGTAAGGGTAAGGGTGTTCGTAGGGTAAAGGTAGTAAAACGATTAAGGAGGCGGTTAAGGAGGCGGTTAAGTAGGATAAGGTGTTTTGCGCAGTGGTCCTCTAGAATAGATAGAATGAGATATCTAGTAGTCGTTGTAAATACTAGACAAGTACTTCTAGGTAGTTTCTCTTCTTCTCTTTAACTAAAATAGGCTAATATAAAAGGTGGATAAGTATAACTATCTTCCAGTCTGCTGTAAGATGGACAGTATAACTGTCTTCTAAGCTATCTACGTGTTTCCTAATCTGTGCGCGCTTACTAATCAGTGTTGGTATGCTTTAATATAGTGCAATAGACGTAATATACGTGCAGTGCGGTATATAGTTGGATTCTTTAGGTTCTATTTACACACCTCCCTATTTTTATTACAAAGATATTAGTTCCGCTTACCGCCCTTAGTTGAGCTAATAGCGATTTTCTATGCCCGGCATGGAAAATCCTAATTGGTCCGTTTAACGATAGGGCCGGCAGAATTCTACACCGCTACCCTGCTACATTTTGCCGTATTCTGCTACCCTGTCGCATTCTACTATATTCTGCCTACCCGTCTTCCTACAAAAACTTTTAAGATGAGATAAAAATACTATAAAAGCCTAGTTGGACTAAGGTTAGAGCGAAGCTTAAGATAGAAGCAAGCTTAGGATTAAGAGTTCTATAGGACTAAGATTTTAATATATAAATAAGGACTATTAAGAAAATTAATACTAAGATTAAGAAGTAAGAAGGCTTTAAGGATTTACTTATAAGGCGAAAAATAAAGAAAACCATAGAGGAATTTAGATACAGAATCCTTGCGTAGTAGGAATAGAAACTAAATTAGAGATTTAGTATACTAGGTTGTATAAGGGATAGAGTACCTATATAAAGAATTACTAATAGGCCTAGAATAGGCACGCTAAAAGCTAAGTGGCTTATTAAACTAGAAGATAAAGAGGATTTAGGGATCCTTACTAGATTTAAAGAACGATATATAAAAGGTTATTATAATATAGTAATAAGGAGATACTTCCTTATAGACAAGCTGTATACACTCTAATAGCTATACTAAAAGTAGTATAGATAATGACATAATAATAAGTAGAAAGACTTCTATATATAGTTAAATAAGTAAGTTATTTAAAACTACCCTATTATAAAAAAGTCTATAACTTATATTAAAGGAGCCTTAATTATAATATTAAAAGATCTAGAGGAATAATTATAGGACTAGAGAAGCGAGAGATATATTTTAGTACTCGCGAATAAAATCGCAACGTTTAGATTAATATAATAAAGGTTTAAACTTAAAGATAAAGATAAGTTAAGAGTTAACTTAAAGCACCTAGTATACTATATGCTATTATAGATTATATGCGTGAATAATATATATAAAATACACAAAAATCTAAAAGAAAAGAATTAAAAGTACCCTATAAGGATATATTAGGCGCTAGCTAAGCAATAGTATGGAAATACTAAGTATATATATAGTGTTACGGGACACCCTAACACCTTATACACGTTTACCTGTTCCTATTAACTTAGTAACTAGAGACCAACTATAAGACGGCAATCTAACGGCAATCTGCGGCAATCTGATGGCAACTTGCTATATTTTACCAAGTTCCACTAAGTTCTACTAAATCCTGCTAAGTGTTCTGCTAGGACTACTACCTAAATCCTATTTTACTCCGTGTATATATTAACTAAGCAACCAAGTCTATAATATGTACCCTTTCTTCCTATTTTCCTACCTTCTTTTCTTACGTAACGTCTTAACCTTATTATATAGTTTATGTACATAGCTTAATAATATCTACTTCGCTATATATTATTACCGCTTATGCTTGCTCCGTAACATTATGTTACATTAACTACCTATACTACTATTAAAATATAAAACGCACCCAAAGCCCCTATGGTAGCCGCCGATATTATATCCGTACTTTAAGAATAATTAGTAGAGATATAGAAGTCTTTTATAGACGTTTTTACCCAGAACTAAGCTATTTTAAATTAATAATAAACCGAATAAGAAGCACGACATTGGTAATTAATTAAGGACCTCTAAGAAGAAATCCGTACTCTTAAGATGCCTATACTAGGGCCTTAAGACCAAATACTATCTCTAGAGATAAACACGTGGAGCGTAAGCCCTAAACCTATAGTAGCTATCTACCCTAAACTAACTACCACACTATAACGATTTAAATGGTTACCTAACCCCCTAATATTTACTAGTAAATAATAAGAGCTCTAATTATTTCTAAGCTAGCTAAAAAAATAAACTAACTAATAACGTTAACTGTTACTTAACTAAAGCTGACCGACTCTATTACGCCCTAAGTTAACTAAAAGGAGAGGCAGCTAACCTTATTAAACCCCTTTAGCCAAACTTAGTATAAAGCCTAGTTATACTTCTTAAAGCTATATATAGTGACCTAAACCGCTAAGCTACTGCTTAAAGAAAGATAAACTCTATAGCTTAGGGAATAAAGAGTTTCCTAGTATACTTCTCCGAATTTAACCGTTATGTAAGGGAATTAGGCTAGAACGATTTCGCACTAATTAATAGCCTTATTAAATTATTAAGCCCTAAACTAAAAACCTCCCTAATAGGCGTAGACCTACCGGGAGCCCTTAATGCCTGCGTAAACATTATTAATAAATAGTATAATAATATACTACGCTTAATACTAAAGCCCGCCTCCCAATATAATATAGCAACCCCGTAAATATCTACTAAGTTATTATTTTAGCCTAAGCACCCTAACGCCATAGATATTAACACTAGAACCTTAGGATACGCCCTACTAGGGCCCTCTAAATAAGAACGACGCATTAAGCTAGGCCTCTACTTTAAATATAAAAGTAACTCCTACCTTTCTAACTACTACTCCGTCCCTATACTTAAATATAATTTATAAACGGCTAATACTAGCAACCGTTTACCGTATTAATCTTCTAGTTACCGCCCCTAATTTTTACCTGGCTCTAGCCCTATATCTAGTAAGTATTATTTATAAGGGCGAAGCTATAACTAACATTCTATAGGAACCCCTTCCCGCTTACTACTAAAAGGCGAGTTTTGGAGTTAAGTTACTCTTTAAGACGGCTCTACCTTAGGATCTTATTAAATGCTTTAGATGTCACAAACTCTAACTCTTAGGATTGTAGTATAACTATTAACTATTGTCTTTAGTAGAATAATTAATAGGCTAATACTTAAGTCCTAATTAATACAGGAGCTAGTGGTATAGGATTTATTAATAAGATCTTTATATAAGATAATAGTTTTACCCTAACCTCCCTTAACTGGCATATTAACGTATTTAGATTTAATGGCAAACGCATAGTCTTAGGCTGAATTACCTATATAGTATACTTAAGACTCTAATACCTAAACCACGAAGAACTAATTAAGCTTTTTATTACTACCTTAGGTTACCTAGTAATTTTTAAATAATCCTAGATAAAGCTATATAAGGTAACCATTAATTAGGACAACCTTAAGCTTTTATTTACTGCCTCCTGTTATAAGTAAAAGTGCCTTATAACGCACTGTCTTAACCTTAAACTAAAATCTAGGAAATCTACTAAGATTCCTACTAATGTTTACCCCACGCCTAAGGAATCTACCAGATTCTATTAACCCAGGAATTTTACTAAAATTTTACCGATATAAGATTTCTACCGACATCTATTAAGGATCTAAAAATTCCACTAAACCCTATAAATAGACCCCGAGTACTATACTACCCCAAACTAAGTAAAAGCTTAAGCTTAGTATATAAGACTACTAGAAGAACTAGTACTCTATAATAAAAAGAATACTTAAAGAACCTAAACCTAAATCTAATACTAACTCTGTACCTAATACTAAACCTAATACTAAACCTAAACCTAAATAAGAAACTATAGACAATCCAAGCAAGCTCGGCACCCTAGATATTTATATAATTGGAGCTACCCTACTAGCGTAACTTACCAAGAAACCCGAATATACGATCTTTGCTATTACTATAGCTAATATTAAAAAGGCCTTAGTACTAAAGAAGCACACCGACCCTGCTATAAAGGTACTAGTAAAGTACTATAACCGCCTAGAGGTATTTTTATGGAAGGAAGCTAATAAGTTACTAGAACACTAATCGTATAACTATAAGATTATACTTAAAGAAGGAAAGTAGCCTAGATTTAGACCCCTATATAGGATGTCCTAAAATGAACTCTAAGTGCTATAAAAGTATTTAGACAAGAACCTAAGTAAAGGATTTATTAAAGCAAGCTCGTCGCCTATAGCTATATTAGTAATCTTTATTAAGAAACCTAGTAGTAGTTTACGCTTCTATATAGACTACTAAGCTCTTAACGCCATTACTGTTAAGAACTAATATCCGATCCCATTAATATAAGAGATACTAAACCGACTAAGTAAGGCTCGCTTCTATATAAAGCTTAATATTATCTCTACGTTTAACCGCCTCCGTATTATAAAAGGAAATAAATAGCTTACTACATTCCGTACCCAATATAGATTATTTAAGTACTTAGTAATACCCTTTAGCCTTACAAACGCTCTAAGCTTGTTTTAGCATTATATAAATAATACCCTACGTCCTTACCTAGATATCTTTTATACTACTTATATTAATAATATCCTAATATATAGTAACGACCTAACCGAACACCAGAAATATATTAATCTTGTTTTATAAGCCCTATAAGGAGCTAGTCTATAATTAAATATAGATAAATGCGAATTCTATAAAACAGAAGTCCTATACCTTAGGCTTCTTATTTCTATAAACGGTATATAAATGGACCTAAAGAAAGTTAAAGTAATTATAAACTAGTAAGAACCTAAGAACGTTAAGGATATAAGAGCCTTTATAGGATTTGCCAATTTCTATTAATAGTTTATTAATAACTTCTCCGCTTTAGTTTTACCCCTTATAGCTCTAACCCAAAAGAATAAAGCCTTTATCTTTAATAAGGAATATAAGAAGGCCTTTGCTTATTTAAAGGTTATATTTACTATAGCGCCCATACTCTAATACTTTAACTTAAACTAAATAAGTATTATAGAAGCTAACTTATCTGACTATATTACTAGAGGTATTCTATTTTAGTATAACGAAGATAGAGTATTGCACCCCGTAGTATACTACTTAAAATAATTAAGCCTGGCCAAATATAACTATAAGATCTACAATAAGGAGTTACTAGCTATTATTAGATGTTTTAAATAATAGTAACCCAAACTAGAAGGCGCTGGATTTCCAATTAAGGTCCTTAGCAATTATAAGAATCTATAGTACTTATAACCATAAAACAGCTAAGTCATTATTAGGCCCGCTGGTTAGAATATCTATCCCGTTTTTAATTCTTAATTACGTACCGTTTAGGCGTTTAAGGTTAGAAGCCTAATACTCTAACCTAATATTTATAAGACGCGCTAGTACTAAAAAAAGCGCGCTCTTACTAAAACCAGACCCTACTTTGTTCTAAACTATTTAACCCTTCTACTAAAGACCTTACGGTATAAGTCCTCGAAATAACTAATTAATTAATTAAATAGATTATAATAGACAAATACCTAAATAACGAATTTATCTAAGAGACGCTTAAGCTAATTAATAATAGCGTTAGATGCTCTAAGAAGATCTCTTTAAATAAATGTAAAGCTTATAGAAACCGCTTATATTACTAAAACCATCTAGTTATTCCTAATTATAATAAACTTAAGCTTAAGCTCCTTAAATACGTATACGACCTACTAGTAGCCGGCTACCTAGGTAGAGGGAAAACCCTAGAGCTACTTTAATAGGAGTACTACTGGCCGAATATGTATAATATAATATAAAGGTATATCTTTAACTGCTATATTTGCTAATAAGCTAAAGCTTTATATAAGACGTATAACGGCCTTTTAAAGCCGCTGCCTATTCCGGACTAAAGATAGAAGGATATCTTAATTAACTTTATTATTAACCTCCCTGTAAGTAAAGGCTGTACAAATATTATAGTAGTTGTAGACCGACTATTTAAGATAAGATACTTGATTGCCTGCCCTAATATGTTAATATCTGCCGTTGCTTAACTGTTTTTAGACTATATTTAGAAACTCTACGGACTCCCTAAAACGATTATATTTAATAGAGGCAGCTAGTTTATCTTTATATTCTAAAAAGAACTAACTACCCGGCTCTATATTAAGGCACTATTATCTACCGCATACTACCTAAAAATGGATAGTTAAACGGAATACGTAAATGCTATAATGGAATAGTATATTTAGATATACACGTCGTATTTATAAAATAACTGGATTAACTAGCTTATATTTGGCAAGTTTACTATAAATAATTCTGTCTTAGAAACTATAAAGGTCTCCCCGTTCCTAGCTAACTACGGCTAGTATTTATAAATGGGTTTTAAACCCTTTAGTAATGTTCCTTACCCTGCTTATTACGCCTTATAAGTTATAAAAGCAAATAAATTTATAGAGAAGATAGAGGAACTATAACAGTTCCTTACTGATAAAATAATATGGGCTTAATCTATCTATAAAGCCGCAGCGAATAAGAAACAAACCCTAGTACTAGTCTACTAAATTAGTAACTTTATCTAGCTAGATATAAGAAATCTAAACACGAAATAACCTGCTAAGAAACTTAATTAGAAGAACGCTGGCCCTTATAAGGTTAAAAAGGGTATCTCTCCTTATATCTACTAACTAAAGCTCCCTAATACGGTTAAAATCTACCCTATATTCCACACGTCAGTCCTCTACCCTACTACCCCTATATTAGACGCCCTGCCTAAATAGATATAAGACCCTCCCCCACCAGTTAAGGTGGACGGTAAGGATAAGTACTTTATTAAAAGAATTAATAATATTAAGTACGATAAACGAAAACGCCAATATATATATCTTATAAAGTGGAGAGGCTATACTAAGCCCTTATAGGAACCCATTGACTCTATAGGACTTATATAAGCCGTAGAAGACTTTTATAAACTTTACTTAGAACTACTATAGCCCCATTTCGCAGAAGCTTGAGTTTAAAGGGGGGGTATTATTATGGAATACCCCCGTAATACCTTATATACGTTTACCTATTCCTACCAACTTAGTAACTAAAGACCGACTATAAGACGGTAATTTAACGGCAATCTGCGGCAATCTAACGGTAACTTACCACATTCTACTAAGTTCCACTAAGTTCCACCAAATCCTGCTAAGTGTTCTACTAGGACTACCACCTAAATCCTATTCTGCTTTATATACGTATTAACCAAGCAACCAAGTCTATAATATATACCCTTTCTTCCCGTTTTCCTACCTTCTTTCCTTACGTAATATCTTGACCTTATTATACAGTTTATATATATAGCTTAATAATATCTACTTCGCTATATATTATCACTGCTTGTACTCGCTCCGTAACACATAGATAGTATTTAGTAGAAGTTTAGGAGTTAGGAGACTTAATACTTTAACTAAAAAGATTTCTTATAAAAGAATGCTTAGACGGATAATAGTAGTGGGAGTGCCTAAAGAATTTTTATTTTTATTTTATTTTTATTTTTTTATATCCGTTGTATTATACTACGTACAATACTGCGCATGTAGCCTCTGGGCTATGGCGCTATAGTTCTATATACATAAATCCTTTCTAGGCAGCTTAATATGTACTAGTAGCTATGTCCTAGTAGTTTATAAACCCCTAAATTAGGAGTTTATAGTTTCCTAGTAAAATTACTAAGATACTACAACTACTAGGGAATGAGAAAATGGTAAGAAAAACTATAAGAAATCCTAACCCCTGTCCCTGTCCTTTTGCAATTTATTTCCGTCCTTTTGCTCTCTACTGTCTTTTAACCTAAAAGCCTAGTAGGAGTTACCTCCTTCTAGACTCCTATTAATTTTATTCTTCTATAGAATCTTCTACACCAGTACTATATACTAGTTTAGCTGCTCTAAGATTCTCGCAGTCTCTGCTATTAGCAAAGTGTTTTTCTTTACAATTAATGTAAAGAGGGGGGTGGTATGCTCTGGCAAGGCCTGCCGCTTATTAAGCAGGTAGGACAGTAGTGGTCTTTAGATAGATGTGCAGCCGCATAATATCTATAGGCCCTAGTAGAGCATCTGTCCTCCTATATGGCCAAATTTTTTGGCAGCTATTATACTGGTAGTAGGAGAGACTTTAAGGTATTTTACTACCTTAGTAGCTGTACCTGCAATTGATATCTCTTTTTTACTTAAGGATTTCTTGTCTTTTTTCTTCGTTCTCTATAGTAAAAACTATAGAGCTAAATCTGGTCTGTGGATTGTATCTTTTTTACACTAGATGAGATCCATCTTCAGGTAGTCCTTGTATCCTTATAAGGATTAAAAGTCTCTATTTCTTCTTTTAAAGCTTAGAGCCTCCTTCTCCTAAGAAAGGTAGGGTAGGAACCCTATGGCTATAATTTTAAACCTATGGTTCTAGTTTTTGTTCTCTTTGAAAGGTAAAGCAGTTATGCTAGATTTCCTTATATTTGACTAGGAAATCTGCATATACTCTTCCCGTAGTCCGTAAGGAGAATATTTTATTTCCTTTAGTTCTAGCTATAGATGCTAAAACCGGTTTTTTTACTTGCAGTTTTAAATGCAAATAGGTAATTGACTTTGTTTCGTATAGAGAAGGTATCTAGAGGTTGGTCCTTTTGGTCTGTAATTAGGATAGCTTTCTTTCTTATAGCTTGCTTTTCTTACTTCTAGTAGAAGTAGAAGGAGTAGGAAATGGTAGTAACGAGGAGGGTAGAGAGGATGAAGTAGGGAGATCCTTTTTTAGCCTCTCTGCGTAGGTCTCTTTAGTAGGGGCTACCTCCTTACGGATAGCTCTGTATTCGTTTAACTAGTCCTTTTAGGACATCTTTTGTCTTTTTTTTCCTTTTATAAGGGATTTCTCCTGCTAGGATACTACGTGTATAGCCCGCTTCCTGTCTGATTTAACTTGTTCCTTTTTATCTTCTTCTCTTCTTCCTTCAAGCCCTTTATAGGACCGGATTAGGCCATTTAGAGCGTTTTAATAGGTGTTGTTTCTGGAGAAAGGGGGAGAGAAAGATATACTAGGTATACAGCAGATATAAGGTTCATTAGTTTGGGTTGTCTTTTTATGTAGTGTTTTATTATGGTTTTTCTTTTCAGTAGAAGACTGAGGATGTCCTTTTTTTTTCTCCCTGTCCCCAAATAGGCAGGAGAAGGAGAAGGGCTAGAAAAGGTGAATGTAGATATAGGACTCATTATCACTTATTTCTATAGGAGGTTTCTTTTTATAGGCCTACCCGGGCCTTGGCATTATGTCTCTAATAGGGGGTTTTCCTAGTTTTTACTATCCTTATACCCTTTCTCCTTACTAATCCTACTAGAAGATTTCTGGGGAGATTAGGCTAAGAGGTAGTAGGGAAACTAGCCCCTATTTTGTAGTTTTGGTATTAGTAGTATTGGTAATAGTAGTAGTAGTTTTGGTGTTCCTGTCCGTGCCTCGCTTATAAGCTAGGGCCACCCTTAGAGAAATTTTTCTGTTGGGAGAAAGGGGGTAAAACGACAAATAAATCCACCTCTAGCTCGCTAGGCAGTAGGAATTAGGTCTTAAAAGTTAGAAAATCGATTGTTTTTGATGGTAAGATGGGTATGCGTAAGTTTTGGAGTGTGGCGCTACCTTTTGGTAAGGTTGTATGTGTGGTGAAGGTCGCCTAAAGAATATATATCTATAGTATATTAAGGATAAAAAGCGAACTAGATATTGGCTAAAGAATAAGCTAAGTACACTAGAATTAAGTAGCTAATAGTTAAGAAAAGTAGAGGCCTATAGGACTAGAGGGAGCTAGTAGTAGAGCCTTAAACCCTTAAAGGAATTTAAGGATAATACCTAAATTTGTAAGTTAATTAGTAAGATTAATAGTTTAAAGTATTAATAGATAGTAGAGTAATGCGGAACTATATCTTACTAATAGTAGTTAAAAAAATAGGATTACCTTATAGATAGAAGAAATAACCTTACCTATTAGTTATAATTTTAGGAGATTTAATAACCTATAGGGGAGGGATTATTAATCTTAAAATAGGACCTATTTAGATAACTATTAAAGGAAGATAAATTAAGATGTCTTTTAATATTCTATTATTAGGATAGGACGAGGCGGTATTAGGTATACCTTAGTTATAAGAATATAATCTAAAAATTAATTAGATTATAGGTTAGGTTAATATTTAAGATACTTAATAACGTAAGATATAATAATAAACTAAGTTAGTATAGTATTAAGTCGGAGTAATATATAAAGAGATATTATAAATATGGTAAGAAGCTAGTAGATTATATAGTATAGGACTATAAGATAGAGCTAGAGCTAGAAATAAGTTTAAGGTTCTTTCCGACCTATAAGCTTACTTAAAAGAAGTTAAGAGTACTTAAGGAGTTTATCTAAGAGAACTTATAAAAGGGATATATTAGACTATTATAGTTATTAGTAGGTTATCTAATATTATTCGTACTAAAGAAAAACGGAAAACTTAGGCTATATATTAACTATAAATAGTTAAATAGCATTACTTAAAAGGATAGGTATTTTTTACTCTTAATTAGCGAGATTTAGGGTTGGATAGATAATACGTAAATCTTTATAAAGATAAGTTTAAGATAGGCGTACTATTAAATTAGAATTAAGGAAGGCGATAAATAAAAGGCAGCCTTTAGGTTAAAGGAAGGACTATATAAGCTATTAGTTATATAATTTAGGTTAATAAATATACTAGTGACGTTTTAAAAATAAATTAATAGTATATTAGGGGAATACCTTAATAAGTTTGTTATAGTATACTTTAACGACATTATTATTTACTTAATAACTAAGGAAGAATACGGAGAATACATTAAATAGGTCTTAAGGAGACTATTAAAAAAATGCTAGTAGTAATTAAGAAATATAAGTTCTTTATAAGGAAGACCGATTTTATTAGATTTATTATTAAACTAGGTTATATTAGTATAGACCTAAAGAAAGTTAAAGCTATAGTAAGTTAGTAAGAACTAGAGAACGTAATATAGT
This sequence comes from Cenococcum geophilum 1.58, assembly GCF_001692895.1. Taxonomy (NCBI): domain Eukaryota; kingdom Fungi; phylum Ascomycota; class Dothideomycetes; order Gloniales; family Gloniaceae; genus Cenococcum; species Cenococcum geophilum. The sequence goes on from NW_027137583.1 coordinate 1,334,576, forward strand.
TAAGGTTATTTTTAGGGGTTTGCAACTATTGTAAAAGGTTTATAGTATAATAGTTAAAGAATATTAAACCCTTTACTAGGCTTATAAAGAAAGAGGAACTATAGGTATAGGGAGATAAATAAAAAAAGCTATTTAAAGAACTGAAGGAGTTATTTACCTAGGAGCTAATCTTTAAGATCTATTAATTAGGATTAGATACGGTTATAAAAACGAACGTATTAGACTTTATACTAGGAGTATATTTACTATAAAAGTACGGAAATACATAGCACCTAGTGGCATACTATAGTTGAAAGACAATACTATTAGAGTTAAACTATAATATCTATAATAAGGAGTTATTAGGTATAGTTATAGTATTTAAGGAATAAAAGGCATAGAGAAACTATTTATAGTTAAAATAGATTATAAGAACTTAATAGGGTTCTTAATAATAAAAGAACTTAATTATAAATAAGTTAAATAGGTAGAGATACTTATAGAATACTAAGGGAACTAAAAATATAAAAGTAGATATACTTAGTAGAAAAGCTAAACTATAAAATAATAAGAAACTATTAGGAGTAATACTATATAGAAATAGTAATGGATTAATTAGGTATAATTACCCCAAGATAGTAGTAACTTAAGAGGATAAAGAACTAGGAAGAGTTTATATAATACTAAAAAGCTTTTAGGTATAAAGAATTCTAAAAAGTATAGCTAGAAGATCTATAAATAAATATATATAAAAGTTAAGAAGTAAAGTATATCCTAAAAGGTATAGTAGAGTATTTTATAGAAGATTTCTATAAGGGAATAACTTAAGGATATAATGGAGCAATAGGCTTAGTGTTAAGACTTTAAAAAGAATATATTATTAACGGAATTTAGGGTATAGCTAGAAAAGTAATAAAAGAGTATTTAGATTGCTAAAGGTATAAATTAATAAGGTATAAGCTATATAGAGGGCTATAACCTATTAAGATACTAGAGAGATTATAGGAGGTTATATTATAGGACTTTATTATCAAGTTACTAAAATTAAAGGATCCTATTACTAAATAGAAATATAATATAATCCTAGTAATAGTAAATAAATTAACTAAATAGGGCTACTTTATAGTATGTATAGAAGAAATCTTAGCGGAAAATATCGCTAGAATCTATGTTAAAGAAGTGTTTATAAGATATAGAGTATTAAGTAAGATTATATTAGATAGAGATCTAAGATTTATAGTAATATTTTAAGAGGTATTCTTAGCGGAATAAGGAATTAGAGTAGTAACTTTTACTATATATTATCTATAGATGGATAAATAGATAAAAAGACTAAATTAAATACTAGAACAGTATCTAAGGTATTATATTAATTATGTATAAAATAATTAGGTATTATTATTACTAGTTATATAGTTTATATATAATATAACACTATAAGAAGAAATAGGCATATTACTATTTAAGGTAAATTATAGATATAAGCTAAAAATATCGTTATTACTATAATAAGCGAAGAAAATAAGTAGTATAGCTAAATAAAAAAAGAATAAAGATGTTAATAAATCTTTATATAGACCTTATAGAATTAGTTAAAAAGGTATAAAAGAGAATAAAAAGGTACTATAATGCTAAGAGATCTAAGGGAGTAGATCTTAAGGAGGGGGATAAAGTATAGCTACTATATAAAAATTTTAAAGTTAATAACTAAGTAAGAAATTAGACTACGTTAGACTAGGACCTTTTAAAATTATATAGAATATTTTATTGGTTATATTTAAGTTAAACCTATTAGCTAAGATAAAGATCTACCCTATATAGTATATTATAATGCTAGAGCTAGTATATAGGAATATTAAGCCACTAATTTATAAAGTAGACACGTATAGAGGGTAAAAAGAAGATAAATAGTAAGTTTTAAAGATTGTTAATTATAAGGATATTAACAACAAAATATAGTATAAAGTTAAGTAGATAGGCTATAATAAGACTACCTAGAAACTTCTATAAAATTTAAAGAATGCTATAGGAAAGGTATAGGAGTATTAAAAGAAAACGGGTTAGGTAATATTAAGGAGCTAAAGATAAAAGGATTAGTTAAAGGTAATAGATAAGCTAGATTATTTAAAGAATCTACTACCGGCGTATAAACTGTTTCCGCCTCTTTATAATTAGAATCCTTTTTAGCCTTCTTAGCCTTAATCTTAAATAGACCTTACTTTACTAAATATAAATTCTTTAAGCGCACCTTTTCGTAAACCTTTACTAGACGGCTTAAGTAAGTATAAGTATCTAGTTAAGCTTTTAGAGCTTAAGATACCTTATTAAAATAATACTAAACCTTAATAAGGGCCTTAGCTAGCTTACTCTTTAGTTTTTTAGCCGCTACTAATATATAAGACCCTAGGATAAATTAAATAAGGAACTAAACGGTTATAAAGAATAATAAGACGCGTATACTTAGTATAGGAAGAAGGTTAGTAATTAGATGGAGCTGCGATTATAATATATACTAATTTCTTCTCTATATACTAAGAATAGGATAATATAACTTCCTTAAGTAATAAAATAAACGTTACTAGCTGATTATAATAATTAGACATAGAGGATCTAATAAGAGGTATTAGGAATAATAAAGGTCACTAAATTAAAAATAGAAATGCTATACCTTTAATGTTATGGACGCTTTAAGTACAATGTTACGACTACTTGGAGAAGAGACGGAAGAAGCTAGTTAGTTAATTTAGGCACGGTCCAGAATGGAGCCAATAGAACTATGTAATAAGGAATGGTAACCAAGGTCACATAATATGCTACATATTAAATGAGAGGAATGGGAGAAACTTATATACCTTACGTATAAGACGTATATTACGTATAAGAAGGATTTTATAGGAGTACGGTTATATATTTAAGGACCCTTAGTCCCTACCTAGATAGTTCCTTCCTTATAGTAATTCTTAGAATATAATTAGAGTTAATCTATTGGGCAACCACTCCACCAGTTATTATTACGTTGTTAACTTTTATACTTGCATTTCCTATATACCTAGCCTATTAACGAGCCCATCGTAGTTCTTGCTATAAGGTTCCGTTACACAATTACTACCTAGTTACGGTATTAATATAAAAAGTTAAATAATATGCCACTAAAAGCAGCTACTATGACGCCATTAACGGCAGCAACTACTTTAAGGACAGGAGGTGATACTAGTATAGCAGATACTAACTTATAGCAACCTGTAACGGTCAAATAGCTATAGAAAATAGTTAACTAGCTAATAGCTAATAATATAGTATTGGAAGAAAGACTTAATGGGATAGGAGCAGCAAAGATTAAGCTACTATTAATTAAGAGATTTATAGGAGAGAAGTTAAAGCTTAAAGGATTCCTTATATAGATGCACTTTAAGGTCTTATAGGAAGGAGTAAAGTTACCTACACCCGTGGATCGGATAGCCTATATAGGACTATTCTTATTAGGAAAAGCACTTAAGTGGTTTAAATCTTACCTTACGGAGATATAGGCAAATGAAATAATAACCACTAATTAAGACGTGCGATTTATATTCTTAAGTTAGGAAGGATTCGTAGAATAATTTATACAGATATTTAGAGACCCGGAAGGAACAACTATAATAAAAAGAAAACTCTAGAACCTTATATAATAAACTTTAGCAATTAAGTATATAATATAGTTCTAGACACTAGTAATATAAGTAGAGTAAAATAATAGGGCGCTTATAGCATAGTATAAATAGGGACTTAAGGCTAAAGTTTAGGACGTAATTATCCTAATAGAAGATATGGATACCCTAAGGGAACTAATAGATCAAGCAATTAAGATTAATAATTAGATTTACTAAAGGGAATAGGCTAAGAGAGGCTAGGATAAAGTTCTATAGTTATATAAGGCGTAGAGTACGTAATAATAAAAGCTAAGTTAGAAACTATGGTATAGCGCAGAGCTAATAGACCTAAGTAGTACTAAAGAAGCCTATAAGAGATGGAGTAAACTATAGAAACCTAAAGGATAAGGATTAAGTAATTAAAGGTCTAAGGAGCAAAGGCCGAATTAGGGATCTCAATAGTAGAAGATATTTAGGCGGACTTTATAATAAGAGAAATAGTTTAAAGAAGGAGCTTGCATAAATTGCGGAAAATAGGGTTATTATATTAGAGACTATAGAAGTAGGTAGAGTTACTACGTAGTAAAAGGCACGAGATTAGTAGACAATATACACGTATAGAGGGATAACAATATGCTGCGAGGAACAAAAGAATATTTAATTAAAAGCTTTACGTTTTGTTATAACAACGCATACTAAATTTATAAGGACGCTAAGTATAGCGTAAGTTATTGGCTATAAGAGCTAGTACCTATAGGATATAGAGGAATAAACGAACTAGTTCGCAGATTGGATATTAAGGACGATAAATTCAACCTAGGCAAAATATTCCGTGACGATAAGGCAATAAGGGCTGCTTATTAGGAGCGAGCAGACCTTGGAGATGTTATACTAGAGGTAAAGGATAGTTCTATTATAGAATAAGGAATATTAGTAGGGATTAAAACCCTACTAGATATAATATCTATCGCTTTACAAGACGTAAGAGAAGTAGGATAGTAAACCACTTTGGCACTTAATAAAGGCAAAAGGCTAAAGGCTTAAGATTCTTAAGATAAGATAAGAGATAACCAAGATTCTTAAGATAAGATAAGGTAAGCTTAAGGACCTATAACGGACAGAAACCGATGGAGTAGAGTAGTAGCTTAGTTTAAAGATATATAAATAAGCTCGGGATAGAGTTTCCTATAGGTATAAGATTCTTAAGACGAGATAAGTAAGATCTAAGACTCTTAAGATGAGACGAGAACACTAGTTAAGCCTAGTTAAACTAAGGTAGGGGCTAAGCTTAAGTTAGAAGTAAGCTCGGGATTAAAGAATCTAAGGGGTTAAGAATTTGGAGTACGAATTAGGACACCCATAAATAAGAGGTAAGAAGCTTCTTTATAGATTAGAGAATCTATAGCGTAAATAGTGACTAGACTAGGAGACAGATATATAGACCTAGAAGACTTACTAGGGGAATATAGTGTTTAGCCTAAAGATTAAAAAGTTAATACTAAGATTAAGAAGCGTAAAGACTTTAAGGATCTACTTATAAGACGCGATGTAAAGGAAACTATAGAGGAATTTAGAGTAAGAATTACCTTATAGCAAGAACAGAAACTAGATAAGAGATTTAGTATATTAGGACGTACAAAGAATAGAGCACTAGTATAAAGAATTACTAATAGGCCGAGAATAGGTATACTAAGAGCTAAGTGGCTTACCGAACTGGAATAAGAAGAGGATCTAGGGATTCCTACTAGGTTTAAAGAACGATATACTAAAGGCTGTTACGATGCAGTAATAAAGAGATATTTCCTTATGGATAGACTGTATATACTCCAGTAGCTGTACTAAAAGTAGTATAGGTAAAGGCACAATAATAAGTGGGAAGATTTCTATATGTGGTTGGATAAAAAAGTTATCTAAAACTACCTAATTATAGAGAAGGCCATAACGCATATTAAAGGAGCCTTAATTATAACGTTAAAGGATCTAGAGGAACATTTAGAGGACTAGAGAAGTAAGAGACGCATCTTAGTACCTGCGAATAAAGTTATAACGTTTAGATTAGTACGATAAAGGTTTAAACTTAGGGATAAAGACGAGCTAAGAGTTAACCTAAAGCACCTAGCATACTATACGTTATTATGGATTGCGTGTATAGACAATATATACAAAATGTATAAAAATCCGAAGAAAAAGAATCGGAAATACCCTATAAGGATATACTGGATAATAAATAAGCAATAGTATAGGAATGCTAAATATATATATAGATGGCATCCAGTAGAGGTCTAAGAGGAAGGAAGTTTAGTACTTTAATTAGGAAGATTCCTTACGGAAGAATGCTTAGACGGACGATAGTGGTGGGAATGCCTAATAAATATATGTCTATGGTATATTAAAGATAAAAAGCGAACTAGGCATTAGCTAAAGAGTAAGCTAAGTGCACTAGGATTAAGTAGCTAATAGTTAGGAAAAGTAGAGGCCTATAGAACTAGAGGGAGCTAGTGGTAGAGCCTTAGACCCTTAAAGGAATTTAAGGACGACACCTAAATTTATAAGTTAAGTAGTAAGATTAGCAGTTTAAAGCGCTAATAGATAGTAGAGTAACGCGAAACTATATCTTANTANTAGNAGTTAAGAGAATAGGANTACCTTATANATANAAGNAGNAACCTTACCTATTAGTTACAATTTTAGGAGATCTAATAACCTANNGAGGAGGGATTATTAATCTTAAAACAGGACCTATTTAGATAACTATTAAAGGAAAATAAATTAAGATGTCTTTTAATATCCTACTATTGGGACAGGATAAGGTAGTATTAGGTATGCCTTAGTTATAGGAATATAATCTAAGGATCAATTGGATTACAGGTTAGGTTAATATTAGAGATACTTAACGCCGCAAGATGCGATAATAAGCCAAGTTAGTATAGTACTAAGTAGGAGCAACCTATAAAGAAATAGAAAAAGGACTAAGCTATATACTAAAGAGATACTATAAGTATNGTAANAAACTATAGTTACCNGANAGTAAAAAGCTNTTAGANTATNNAGTATNGGACTATAAAATAGAATTNGAACTAGGAATAAGTCTAAGGTTCTTTCTAATCTATAAGCTTACTAAAAAAGAAGGTAGAGCGTTAAAAGAGTTTATCTAGGAAAACCTATAAAAGGGATATATTAGACTATCGCAGTTATTAGCGGGTTATCTAGTACTGTTTATACTAAAGAAGAATAGTAAACTAAGGCTGTGTATTAACTATAGATAGTTAAATAGCATTACTAGGAAGGATAGGTATCCTTTACCCTTAATTAGCGAAATCTAAGATAGGATAGGCAATGTGTAAATCTTTATAAAGATAGATCTAAGATGGGCGTACTATTAGATTAGGATTAAGGAAGGTAACAAATAAAAGGCAGCCTTTAGGTTAAAGGAAGGACTATATAAACTATTAGTTATATAATTTAGGCTTATAAACGCACTAGTAATGTTCTAGAAGCGTATTAACAATATATTAGGAGAACACTTAGATGAATTTGTTATAGTATATTTTAACGATATTATTATCTACTTAATAATTAAGGAAGAACATGGAGAATATATTAAATAGGTCTTAAAGAGACTATAAGAAGAATAGATACTAGTAGTAATTAAGAAATACAAGTTCTTTACTAGAAAGACTAATTTCGTTAGATTTATTATTAAACTAGGCTAACTTAGTATAGATCTAAAGAAGATCGAGGCTATAGTAAATTGGTAGGAACTAGAGAATGTTATATAGTTAAGATTATTCCTAGGGTTTTATAATTACTGTAGAAGGTTTATAGCGCAGTGGTTAAAGGATATTAAGCTATTTACGCGGTTAATAAAGAAAGAAGAACTATAGGTATGGGGGGAGGAGTAAAAAGAACTCTTTAAGAAAGTTAAAGAGTTGTTTACCCAGGAGCTAGTTCTTAAGATCTATTAACTAGGACTAGAGATAGTTATAGAAATAGATATATTAGACTATATACTAGGGGCATACTTTATATAAAGGTATTAAGATAGATAGCACCTAGTGGCATACTATAGTCGGAAGATAATACTACTAGAGTTAAACTATAATATCTATAATAAGGAGTTGTTAGGTATAGTTATAGTATTAAAGAAATAGAGAGTATTCTTATAAGGCATAGAGAAACTATTTATAGTTAAGACGGATTATAAGAACCTAATAGGATTCCTAATAATAAAGGAACTCAACTAAAGACAGGTTAGATAGGCAGAGATACTTACGGAATACTATTTTAAGATTTAGTATACTAAGGGTATAGATAATATAAGGGTAGATACTCTAAGCTATAAAGCTAAACTATAAAATAAGGAAAAGCTATTAGGGGCTTTATTGCGAAAAGATATAGACGGATTAATTAGGTACAATTACCCAAAAATTGTAGTAACTTAAGAAGATAATAAACTAGAGAAAGTCTATAAGACACTAGAAAGCTTTTAGGCGCAAAGAATTCTAAAAGTATAGCTAAAAGATCTATAAACGGATATATACGAAAATTAAGAAGTAAGGTATATCCTAAGAAGTATAGCAGAGTAGTTTATAGAGGACTTCTATAAGGGATTAACTTAAGGACACAATAGAGCTACGGGCTTAGTGTTAAGACTCTAGAAGGAGTATATTATTAACAGAATCTAGAGGATAGCTAGAAAGGTTATAAAGGAATGTCTAAATTACTAAAGGAACAAACCGACAAGGCATAAGCTATATGGAGGGCTACAACCTATTAAAATACCAGAGAGACTATAGGAGGTTATATTATGGGACTTTATTATTAAGTTGCCAAAATTAAAAGATCCTATTACCGGATAAGATTATAACGTGATCTTAGTAATAGTAGACAAGCTTATAAAGTGGGGATACTTTATAGCATGTATAGAAGAAATCTTAGCGGAAGATATCGCTAGAATTTATATTAAAGAAGTGTTTATAAGATATAGAGTACTAAGCAAAATTATATTAGATAGAGATCTAAGATTCGTAGCAGCATTCTAAAAAGTGTTCTTAGCGGAGTAAGGAGTTTAAGCAGTAACTTCCACTATATATTATTTATAGACAGACGGTTAAACGGAAAGATTAAATTAGACGCTAGAGTAGTATCTAAGGCATTATATCAACCATGTATAAAATAATTAGGTATTGCTATTACTAGTTATATAGTTTATATATAATGCAACACCTTAAAAAGGAATAGGTATATTACTATTTAAGGCAAATTATAGATATAAGCTAAGAATATTGTTATCACTATGGCAAGTAAAGAAAATAAGTAGTACAGCTAAAGAAAGAATAAAGACATTAATAAATCTTTATATAGACCTTATGGAATTAGTAAAGAAAGTATAAGAGAGAATAAAAAAGTACTATAATGCTAAGAGATCTAAGGGACTAGATCTTAAGGAGGGAGATAAAGTATGGCTACTATATAAAAATTTTAAGAGTTAACGACCAAGCAAGAAATTAGACTATATTAGACTAGGACCTTTTAAAATTACGCAAAGGATTTCACTGGTTACGTTTAAGTTAAACCTACCAGCCAAAATGAAGATCTACCCTATATAGTATATCGCAATGCTAGAGCTAGTATATAGGAATATTAAGCCACCGGTCTATAAAGCAGATATGTATAGAGGACAGGAAGAAGACGAATGGTAAGTTTTGAAGATTATTAGTTATAAGGACGTTAACAATGAAATATAGTACGAGGTTAAGTAGATAGGCTACACTAAGACTACCTAGGAGCTACTAGGGAATTTAAAGAACGCTATAGGAAAGGTATAGGAGTATCGGAAGAGATTAGGTTAGGTAGTATTAATAAAAAAGGATCGCCAAAGAACGAATCACCTAAGGGGGACCTAAGAAGAGCAGTTGCCGAGCTACTTAGATCTGTTTCCTTCTCTATTAGAGGAGAATCCGTTCTTTTATTACCTAGTTCCTATAGACCTTATTTTATAAGTTTCCACTTTTTAAAACAAACCTTCTTATAAACCTTCTTAAGACAAAGCAGATAAGTAGATGCCGCGATTTAAGTATCTAGGGCCTTCTATTCCGCATTACAAGAACGTTCTAATTTAGCAAGGGCTTATAACAGTTCACTATCTAGCCGCGCAGTAGTAGATTAAATATAAGACCTTAAGATAAATTAATTAGGGAACCAGACGACTATTAAGAGTAATAGGTCGCGTATATTTAGCATTAGAAGTAAAGCGAACGTCACAGGACAAACGAATATTCGCTTTAGTACACTCTAAGTAAGAGGACGGTTATCGCGAAGATAGGTTCGCCAATACAATATAAACTAACCCCTTTTTTGAGTAGCGAGAATACGGAGACGGTATAATCTTACTAAGAGATAATATTGCAGCAATAGTGCGGGCACGACGTTGGGCGTATAAAGAAGAAATTGCTTTAGGTATAATAAGCAATAATATTAACTAAATTAATTAAACGGATATTATACCTTTAGTAAACGACTTAGAGATATTTTAAATCTTTAAGGATAAAAATAAAGAGGAGGGAGATGGAGTTACGGACGCTTTAAGTATAATATTATAACTACTTAGAGAAGAGATAAAAGAAGCTAGTTAGTTAATTTAGGCACGGTCCAGAATGGAGCTGATAGAACTATGTAATAAGGAATGGTAACTAAGGTTATATAATGTGCTACGTATTAAATAAGAGAAACGGAAGGAACTTACGTACCTTATATATAAGACGTATATTACGTATAAAAAGGATTTTATAGGAGTACGGTTGTGTATTTAAGGACCCTTAGTCCCTACCTAGATAGTTCCTTCCTTATAGTAATTCTTAGAATACAATTAGAGTTAATCTGTTAGGCAACCACTCCACCAGTTATTATTACGTTGTTGACTTTTATACTTGCATTTCCTACACACTTAGCCCATTGATAAGCCTATTGTAGTTCTTACTACAAGGTTCCGTTACATTTAATAGATAATTTAGAGATAGGAGATATCTTTAAGAACGAAGATAAAAAGGGAAAAGATAGTGTTACGGACCTTATATTAGCAGTAGTACGACTATTAAAAAGAGATATAAATAGGTTAGTTAAGATAGTATAGGAGGTGTTGGAACCGATTAATCTATAAGATAAGGGGTAGCTAAGTTATGTAGCTAGTTATATTATAAGTTTAGAATATAGAAATATGGGAATATGGGAATATAATATACTAACGTGCTAATATATTAATGTACTAAACCTTTACTATAAGGAGGAGTTATATATTTAAGAATATATAGTCTCTATAGATAGTTTCTCTTCTTTATAGTAAATCTTAGAATATAATTAGAGTTAATCTATTAGGTAACTACTTTACTAGTTATATTTACGTTATTAACTATTCTATACCTATATACCTAGCCTATTAACAAGTTTATTATAGTATTTCCTATAAGGCTTCGTTATAGAAGGTATATATTAAATAAGATAGAAGGAGGTTTTATCTATATTCCATCTGCGTTTTAAAAGACATAGTTAGATAAATAAGGGGTAAAGGGTTTTGCTAGCGTCTTAGAAGGATTATATAAGGAGCTAGTTCTCCTTTAAAAAAAGAGCTGGCAATTAGTCTCTAAATAAAAGAGGTTAAAAAGCATTTATCCTTTATTATATAAAGCTCGTTTTACCTTAACCTATCTTTTACTTACCCGTAACTCTTATTCTATACTATTAATTAGATAATTATACGTTCTAGTTAAACTAGCCTTTTATAAAGTATCTTTAAGGACAAAGATAAAGAGGAGGGGGATAGTATTACGGACCTTATATCGGCAGTAGTATAACTACTAAAAAGAGACACGAATAGGTTAGTTAAGATAGTTGTTAGGACGCCAAGGTCCTTAGGGTATGTAGTAACGTAACAACAGTAACGGGATGCAAAGAGTATCTGGTTCTTAATGAAGTAGAACTGTAGAACTAAATTCTACTGTTCTCTAATGCGGGGCGACTATGTTTTATAGGCGCCTCGCCTACACCTTGCCTGCGCTAAGCCGGTTACGGCTAGTGCGTCTCTATAGCCTAACAATTACCCCCCCCTTTTTAAGCGGCTGTCCTTAGCCGACGTTATTATATAATAGGAGTGCTATTATTATCCTTCTCTAAATAAAAAGTTTTTAACAAATTTAAGTAAATTAGATAATGTAACGATAGGATAATGTAATAATAGGACAATGTAATAATAGGACCTTATAGAGATCTATAAAGGTAGGAGTTCCCACCTAGGTAGGATATTAGATTTCCCTTCCAATTCTATTTTAATTTATTTAGCCTGCAACTTGCCTTCTTCACGACTTCTAATTAACTATGAATCGCAAGCGCTAAGCTGTCGGTCCGCCTGTTAGTAAACCTTCCGTAAGTATTCTTTATACTGGCTTATAGCCGTCGCTAACCCTACTAGACGCCGTTGAAGCTCCCACGTCGCTTATAAGCCGCTTCCCTAGCCCCGCTGGAACTAATCTGCCTCCGCTGTGCTAAGCGTGTAGCTACTGCTGGGTGGGCCACCTACGGTAAGCAGGCTAACCGCAATTGTGGGTACTGCCGATAACTAAATAAGTTATATTAACTAGTAAGTCTAAGTGTGTTGGTTTAGGTTCTAATAGCTAACAGACTAGGTCCCTAAGGCCTTCTATGGCCGCCTAAATAAGCTACTTGCCCTTATTAATAGGGCTAAGCGCTAGCGGGTTGCTGGCGGAGACACGGCTGACCTTAACGCTCGCGTTACTGCCGCCCAGAAGTCCTTTATAAAGGATATTAAGGCCTTAGTGCGTACTAGCGTTAAGTACGGTCTCCGCTAGCGCCTAAAGGGCGAAGACTTTCCTCTGCTCTAAGTGTAGGAATTATAAGCCATCCGTTGTACTTTTAAAGGAATTCTTAACATAATGCGTGCTTTAGTACGTGTTGTAGCGCAGGTGTTTCGCCGTCATAGCGTATGCTAACAGTACTTATAGGCTAATATGCCTCCCATTGTAAGGAATAAGGAGGAGGATAAGGGTAAGGAGGATAAGGAGGAGGGAGAGGAGGAGGATAATAAGGAAGGAGGGGAGGAGAGGGAAGATTTGCTGGAGCTATAGAGTATCTGTATTTCTGTCGGCGTACTGCTGTCGCTCTACCGTCGTTCTGTCATCGCCCCGCTGGTAGGGCATAATCTTAGTTACAATTAAAAGTTTTTTGTTTTCCCGCCTACTTTCTCTTCCGTTTGCCCCTTAGTATAAAGTAACTATTGTATGTCTCCTTTGCGTCTTTATTGATGTCCTCTACGGGGACCTATTAGTTATATTCTTTTGGCCATTCTTTCTACTTAACTAGGTACTATAGGGTCTAGTTATATCCCTTCCTTCCACGTACTTCTTCTACCTCGTATCGGTCCTCTTGGTTTACTTAATCGTCTAGCTTAATAGGCCCTGGTAGAGGGTCTTTAGTAGTGCCCTTACGTTATTTATATGGCTCTAGTAAGCTAATATAGAACACTGGGTGGATACGGTAAGACGTGGGTAGATATAGTTGGTATGCTTACTTTCTAACTAGTTTGGCTATACTAAAAGGTCTAATAAAACGTGCTATGAGTTTCTTACTTAGCCTTTTTAGTTTAAGGTTCTTAGTTAATAGTAAGACTAGATCCCCTACTTTGTATGCCTATGGTTAGTAATAACGATCGTAGTATTTCGCCTATGCCTCGGCGGCGTGTTCCTAGCGCTTCGCCAGCGCTTCGCGTTTAAGGGATATTCTTTTAATTTTCTTGGAGGCGGCTAGAATAGAACTACTATTATCTGCCTTGACCTTATATTTTAGATGTAGGTGAAACCTATAGCAGGTATAGAACGGGCTTATACCCGTTGTGCTATATTTAGCATTATTATAGGTGAATTCGGCTAGCAATAAGAGGCCTGCCTAGTTGCTTTGCTTCTCGTCATAGAATATACGGAGGTAATACTCTAGGGTTTAGTTCTGGCGTTTTATTTGCCCGTTTATTTACGGGTAAAAGGCCGTACTTAGCCTACGTTTAATCTTTGCAGTAAAGCATAACTCCGACTAAAACTTACTGGTGAAGATACTACCGTAATTAGATATAATCCCTCTAGGGGCTCTGAAACGGCGTACTACTTTATTAAGGAAGAGATCCGCAAGTTCGGTTGTAGTAATAGTTTTTACTATAGGCAGATATAAGGCCATCTTAGTATAGCAGTTAACTATTACGTATATCGCGTTATATACCTTATTACCTCATCTACTAGGCGGTAGGCCTGTAATAAAGTCCATTGTAATCTCCTGCCACAGCTAATCCGGGTAAGGCAGCGCTTGGAGCTCGCTATAAGGGCGATGTTAAGGCGCACGCATACGCTGGCATAAATCACAGGTAGAGATATAGCTCACAACATCCGCATTTATACTGGGCTAGTAGTACTTACGCGTAAGTAGATTTAGAGTCTTTTTCTCACCAAAGTGCCCAGCTAGGGCATTATTGTAGTAGATCTGTAGGAGTTCCGTACGAACTGCTGGGTCTAGGGGCATATATAGCCTCCCGCAGTAACAAAGTAGTCCATTAGAATTAAACTGCCACACTAGCTTTAAGCGGGCGTATCAACGGCTTCTCGCCGTATCTACGCTGTTACTGCGCTTTTGTAGTATAAAGTTATCTATAGTTTGAAGTCCTTTAATAAGCTCAACAACTATTTCCGTACTGGACTTGTAGGTACTCTCTTAAGCGCTTACTACTCTAACTTAGGTCCTTGTTACACGCTACTTAACGGTATATATGCCGGTTGCCCAGTCAAACCGTAATACTATATTACTTAGGCGTACCTCCGTCGGGTCGCTAGCTTATAGCTATAAAAGCGATACCTCTGTAGAAGGCTCGCTTTCCTATATACCTAATAGGACTTTTACCTTAAGTTAGTGGCCCTGTATTCCTAAAGTCCTTTAGAGCAGTAGTAGTATAGTATCTTCTTCTGGCGGACCCCCTGCGCCTAGGGGTCACCTTAATAGCGTATCTGCGGGGTTCGTTTTTCCCGCCCTATACTTAATAATAAAGTTATAGGCAGCTAGGGTTATAGCCCATCTGGCTTACCGTCTATTAAGGGCTTTTACTTTTATAAAACCCTTTAGATTGTTATAATCTGAGAGCACTTCTAGGTGGCTTAATAGCCCCTTAATATAGTGTCTCTAATGCTTAAAAGCCTCTATAATAGCTAGTAGCTCCTAATTATGGGTCTTATAATTATACTCTACTGGCGAAAGCTTCCTAAACTAGAAGGCTATTAGATACCAAAGGCTATCTTTAAATAGCTGTGATATAATTGCTGCTAGGCCTTATATGGAGGCATTAGTCTTTAACTGAGTCGGTAGGCCCAGTATATAGTGTCGCAGGAGCGGCGCCGTTATAAAGGCGTCGCAGAGCCGGCGCATCGCCTACTTCGCCTCCTTTGGCCAATTAAAAGGCCTAGCTTTACGGCCGTTCTTTGCTCCTTTTAGGAGATTAGTAATAGGCTTTGTAATAATAGAGTATTTATAGATAAACCAATAATAGAAGTTAGCAAAATCTAGGAAGACCTGGATATCCCTATAGGATTAAGGGCTCTCCTATTTAGTAATGGCTTCTACCCGGCTAGGATCCATTGCTATACCTTTGGGACTAATAATATATCTTAGGAACTTAACCTCTTATACGCCAAACCTGTACTTCTTAAGGTTTATATATAGTTAATATTGTTATAACCTATATAGCACTTCTAGTACGTGGCGCTAGTGTTCCTCTAGATTTTTAGAGAAAATCAGAATATTATTAAGGTAGACTATATAGAAGACGTCTACCAGTCCTAATAAGGCCCGATTAATATAGCCCTAAAAGGTCACTGGTCCGTTAGTTAGCCTAAAAGGTAAAACTAAGTACTTAAAGTGGCCGTAGCGCGTGCGGAACGCCGTCTTCTACTTATCGCCACGACGGATACGAAGGCGGTAATACGCATGCGTTAGGTCCAGCTTAGTAAAGATCTTAGAACCTGCTAAGCGGTCTAAGGTCTTACTAATCAATAGTAGTGCGAGATGATTCTTAATTATTACCTTATTAAGGCCTCTATAGTTTACATAGAGCTATAGCTTTCTATCCTTTTTAGGTATAAAGAGGATAGGTGCCCCTATAGGACTAGTACTTAGTTAGATCTAGCCTTTAGCTAAGGCATTGTCTAAGTACTCCCTTAGGACTTCTAGCTCCTTGGCCGAGAGGTTATAGAGCGGCCTATACGGGGCCTTCTGTCCCTCTTCTAGGTCAATAGCATAGTCGCCCTAGTGGTATTAGGGTAGCTTTCCTGCTTCCTTATAGGAGAAGATATTATTAACTTCCTTTAACTACGGGGGGAGGACTGGTAAGCTGCCGTTGTCTTGCTTACTAGGTATTACTCCAGAAGTTAATAGGGTAAAGACCCTAGATTCTGTCTGGAGAGACTCCGCGAAACCCTTAGGGGTTTATAGTAATAGGGACGAGCCGTCCAGCTTCTATCGCCACGCCTTTGCCTTATAGTTAATAAGAAATCAGGCCTTTTTTAACCCTGGCATACTTAGGGTAACAGTAGGGGATGCATTAGCCATTCTATAGTAGATAAGGGTTACTTCCCTAATCTTGCCCTAGCTGTCCTTTATTCTTAGTGGTACCTTATAGGCCTTATAGCAATATACCTAAGTCTTATTTAACTAGGAGTAGGTAGGTAGCTCTGCGTCTAGCGTTTTAAAGTTATACTCTATAGCAAATCGCTAGTTAACTATATTTATTTCAGCACTAATATTAAGCATTACTGAGGTCTCCTTCTAGGTCTGCTTAGAGAGGACTTTATTTGGGACAGTAATAGCTTCCTTATAATCTAGTGGGAGCTTGCGCCCTGGGGCTATAAGGGTGCTTAAGGGCGCTTATCTTTTCCTAGTATAGAGGTAGCGTTTACGCTGCTAGGCGGTGGTTAATTCTATTACTACACTTTGCATTATCGCCACCAATGTCCTAGCTGCCTACATTTAGTATAGTTTCCTTTAGGCTGTGTTGAACCCCTAGTGGTATTGCTTCGCCCCACTGTTAAGTTGCCGGCGGTGGTTTTAGAGTTTGCTTTTCCTAAGTTACCCAACTGGGTGGTTTTAGTATTTAAGTTTATGGCGCGCCTATTGCTTCTACCCTATAGGGCGCTTGCGCTCTTTTGGTTTTCCTTTAATAGGGCAGCTAGGGAAACTAGCTGGTCTTAAGTTTAAGGGAATTCTTAATAGTTGGTAATAGCAACCTGTAGCTCTAGCCGCAGCTTCGCAAATAGATGTATTATTAGATGCTTTGCATTATAAGGAGGGTTGATTTGCGCTTCTAAGGAGGTTAAGTAAGTAGCAAACTTATTTACTAGTTAATCGGTTCGCTGTATTGCCCTTAAATAGGTTAGGGCTATATGGAGTTTTTAATTAATAGGACTTTTAATCTAGTTAAGTAGGAATTCTATAAGCTCCTCCTAGGTAAACTGCGTGTTTAGATGGTTATCTTTGTACTATAGCTAAAGGGTTCGGTTAGTCCCCTTTATATATTATATGGTAAACGCGACTTTAGTATCCTTATCTATAAAGCCGTCGCGCTCTAGGCGGAACGCTAGCTTTAAGCTGTTGCGGAAGTCTTGGTGCTTTTGTATAGTCTTACCATAATATAGAGCAATCTTCTCTATTTTAACGGCCTGTTTTAACGGAGCACCTAATATATTAGTAGCCTTCTGCTTGAGGCTTGAATGTATTGGGCTACCCCCTAAGTACTCCAATGGGACTGTTTGAGGTTGTAGAGATGGGTTAAGAACGGGAGTTGACGTCGCCTTGCCGTGTTAACGCTGTTTTAGCACTTCTACCTCTTCTTTAAGCAAGTGTAGTTTTCTTTGCTCTAGGAGTTATAGCTTCTTATTCTTTAGCCGTTGTATTTCTTCCTATATATCCCCTTTGCCCGTGACTTCTGGTTCTGTCTAGGACGAGGGTTCGCCCGCGTTATCCTGGGGCCGATCCCTAGACTTAGTAGTACGTACTGCGCTAGTACGCCCGCGTCTCGCCATTAGGTTAATAGGCTGTGATATAGTTGATAAATATAGGTCGTCTTCTCGACAGAGGGTTGCCGCTATGTAGTCGTGGCCTTCGCAGACCGCTGTGTTGTCGGGCCACTACCCCTAAAAAGGGATGAGAATTTAGTACTGTTAGGACGCTAAGGTCCTTAGGGCATGTAGTAACGTAACAACAGTAACGGGATGTAAAGAGTATCTGGTTCTTGATGAAGTAGAACTGTAGAACTAAATTCTGCTGTTCTCTAATGCGGGGCGACTATGTTTTGTAGGCGCCTCGCCTGCGCCTCGCCTGCGCTAAGCCGGTTACGGCCAGTGCGTCTCTATAGCCTAACAATAGTATAGAAAATACTAAAACTAATTAAGCTATAGGATAAGGGGTAGCTAAGTTATATAGCTAGTTACGTTATAACTTAAAGTTTAAAATATAGGATTTATAAGATCTATTAGAACATTATATACTTAGATTAACCGACGTACTAATATACTTAGTATTTCTTAGGCGCAGTATTATATATTTAAAGGACTATAGTCCCTACCTAGATAGTTCTCTTTTTTATAGTAAATCTTAGAATATAATAATTATTATTCATTACTTAACGTCCGATTTAGATCCCTATTAGGCCTACGCGGACTACTCCTTATATACATGTAGGGAGAAAACTCTATTTGAGAAAACCCTATAATCCATCTCTTTGCCTTTTAGGACTCGCCTATAAGGCGCCTACAAGGCGCCTACAAGTTACCTATAGTGCTCTACTACCTTACTTTTTAACCTCCTTAGGAACCACTACTGCCGTAACAAGCCTACGGACGCGCTAGTATCGCAAACTTTACTCTACCACTATAGAGTCATTAGGGGGCGCCCGTTGCTCGCCCCCCCTATCCTTTATTGCTATTTCCTTTATAACCCAAAACTAGTTTAGTATATTTTGGCTAATAAGCTACTAGGTAACCGCCTTAAGGCCTTTTTATATTAAGAGCAGTATATTATAGTTCTTTATACTAGCTACTAAGAGCATTACTTCTTAGTTGGTGCGTAAGGGGTATAATAGTATTACGTGTTTTAGTGTCTGTCTTAGCCAGCCATATTCGCATCTTAGGCTACCTACTAGGATACCCACCTAGTAGAGCCAGTCTTTTAGTCCTATTATTCCTATTCTTAAAAGTATTGCCATTATATTTTCTGCCTTTATTAGGCCTTCTTAGAGCCCTAGAGTATTTACCCCCTATAGTATTAACTATACTACAGCTTAGGTTCCTCTTATCTTAGTCAGCCTCTATACCTTTAACTCCTATACGCCTCTCCAGCGTTAGTCTAGTTAGTGTTATATTGCGGTAGATAGTTTCCTAGCATTCTTTTATACTCTACTTTTACTCCTTTCTCTCTTTTGCTATTATCTTTACTGGCCTCTTATACGTCTCCCTTCCTCCTCTATATAGGCCTAGGCCCTAAAGCAGCACTATTTTTCTTTTACTTTCTTTACCTATTTCTCTAATATGTCTTCCCTACTTTAGGGTTATTGGTTTGTTCTCCTATAGGGCGCCCTAGGGTCCCTCTATAGTTTATTTAGGCGTGTCTTAATATACTTTATAATATTAGAGTTGCGTTTATTTTACGCCCTTTATATTACAGCGGCTTTAATATATAGTTATAGGGGGGAATATTAGCTTCCTTTTTAAGTAGTGCTGTGGCCGTTCGCTTATATCCGCCTATTATACTCCAGAGGCAGGCTATTTAGACCTTTTAGAGTGGTTTAAGGAGCAATTTAGGGGGGCCTTTCTTAGATTCTCTAATAGCCCAAATACTGGACCTATACGTTATGGTTGGCCGGATAACTGCTATATATAGTAGGCGTAACCTCTAGAAGCATAGACCCTATATAGAATTAACGATTCTAGATAATATAATATACTATACTTAGCCCTTACGGGCCGCTTATACCGTATATACGCTCTACTAGAGTTTACTATCTACCCATACTCCTAATACCCTTAGACCCTAAACTAGTTAACCCCTAAAGCCTTAGATGCGAATTATATACTAAAGATCTACAGATTAGTTGCGTTTTCTTATAAAGTAAATTAGCTGGTATTTCTCTAGTAAGAATTGAACTCTATATCGTCTTGCCTATTCTATATAGGTATTATAAGCTTTTTCTAGTATTCTACAATTTTCTGCGGCTGTTGGCCCGTATATAATTAGGTTTATATTATTAACAAAGCCTATCCCCTAAGTTACCCCTTCCTTAAAGAAGTTAAGTAGGTTGCTTATAAAGAAAAGGAAGAGTATAGGCGAGAGGGGTAATCCTTATGGTATTCCTATTATAACTGTAATAGGGGGGCTCTAGTATCCGCTAAAGACTAGTAATATTTCTTTCTAACCTATAAACCCTTAAANAAATTATATAATCNATTCTAGGAAGCCTTTTNCCCTAAGGATNTATAGNAGANGCTNNTNGGGTANGTTATTATAGGCGCCGCTAATATCTAGGCTAAGCATTAATACTACAAAGTCCCTTCGCATCGCCTATGCGGATTTAATAGTGGCAGCGAGTAACATAAGTGCTAATAGTATTAAGCGGTTCTTTCCTGCCCCTATTTAGCTTTATAGTAGTAGGTTATATTCCTTAGCCATGTCTACTATATAGTCCGCTATTACCTTTTCTAAGATCTTGCTAAGGGTGTTTTCTAAGGTAATAGGGCGGTAGCTTCCTAGAATTAAGTAATCTACTTTACCTTCTTTTTATAGAATAACCGTCGTTATAGCTCTTCCAAGTCGCGGGTAGTAGCCTATAGTAAAGTATACCCTAGCTATATCTACAAGCCAGGGTGCTATAAGTGGTCTATAGGTTTTTAAGGCCTCATTTAAAATCCTATCTGGTCCTAGTGCTATATTATTTAAAAGGCGGCTAATAGTTCTAGCCATTTCCTCTATTATTATGTCGCTATTAACCCTTAAGTAAGTCACTAGTGTTTTACCCATAATATCGCTAAGGTCTGCTAGAGCTAGTTAGGGGAAGAACCTTTCTATAAGGATCTTTGCCTTCTTATTGTTGTTATTAGTAGCCTATAATTCCCCTGCTCTTTATAGGGGTAATAGGTATAAGTCTTTTACTAGGCGCCCTACCTTTTTCTTTACCCATTTTACTATAGCCTAAAGGCCCTTATTATAGGGGAGGCTTAGGTTAAAAGTATACTCGTTTATAAACCGTCTTTAGTTATTTCTTACTTCTTTCTTTAGGGTATTCTTTAACTGGTTTCTTATATCTTTATATTATCTCTTATCTTTAGGGTTATAGCTACTTATATATTTCCTTCTTACTCGTTATTAGCTAGTAATAAGAACCGCGCATTATACGGACTATATATATCGCGCGTAGGGGCCCGGTTTTAAGACCGGGCAGTGCTCTTCTAGCCTATTTTTAATCGCTACCTAGATCCTTTCTAGTCTTTAGTTAATTTCCTTAGGGGTAGCTAATAAGCCTCGCTTATTTAGAATTAGGTGGATTTCTTCTAGGTCTTAAAGTTATTGTTTAACTGTATTAAGGAAACTATTTATCTTAAGCTTCCTTATTACATATCTTTTACTACTTAGTTACGCCTTAATATCTAAATCTAGCTATATCTAGATGGGGATATAGTCTAAGGCAAGTGCCTATTCTTCTTTAGGGTTATACCTTTTAAGTCTCTGGTATAGGCCTTTATCTATAAATATAAGGTTAATTATACTTTTGGAAGTTCCTTATTACTATATAGTTGCTCCTAGGGGGGTGGCTAACTTAAGGCCCTAGGTGTCTATAGCTCTTAGTAGGCACTCTACCTATTAATTAGCAGTAATATAGATACCCCCCTACCGCGGGTGGTAGAGGTTTATGTCTCCTAGTAGGATAAACTCTATACCTTCGGTTTTTAGTAAGCTTATTGCCGATATAATATTCTCTATTTATAGGACCCCTTTAACCCTAGGGTTATATATATTAATAATTTATACCAGTCCCCTATATATCTAGATTGTTATAACTATAATATCTAGGTTAACTACCTACTATAACTATAAGAATAGGCTAATAGCCTTACTAATTATAAAGCATACGCGTATAGCTGCTTTTAGTTTATATAGGAGCTGGAATCCTCGGGGGCAGTATATTAATTATATATAGGTATTATAGTACGGCTCTTATATAGTAAGGATATAGTATTTCTCTAGGTCTAGACCGTCTAGTAAAGGCCTTATAAGACGGTGGTTTATATTGCCGCAGTTATACTATATAATGGATAGGTAGCGGACCCCCGGCGAGGGTCCTTCGCCTCTTCTTTATTCCTTACTTTTTTTATTTCTACTTTCTCTAGGATGTTTAGAACTTCTATCTCTTATATTTATACCCTAGTTACTACTTATTTTATATAGAGCTTTCTATTTCCGTATCTTATATTCCTACTAGCGCTTCTATATCTAAGTCTATTATTATCTCTAGTTCCTCCTCTGTTCTTACTAGCTGGCTATATACCCTTTATAGGTCGGCTACAAATGTTATATTTACCGCGTTAAATCTAATTATTAATTATCCTGGTCTTAAGCTTGCTATAGCTGTCTATAAGGGTCTTCCTATAGGGCGTCCTCTCCCTTATATCCCCTGTAACCCTTATATCCCTATATAGTCTAGTAATATCGCGCGGCGCCACTTCTAGCCCGTTAAGGCTTAGGATAGCTAGCCTAGCCCCCTAGTACTAAAGATAGAAAACGCTAGGAAGGCACCTACGTCCCCCTAGCTTATCGCCTGTTGTTTCTATTTATATAACCTAGCGTGCAGTTATTCCTGCAGCTGTTAAGCCCTTACCTTCTACCTCCTATATTTAATGCAGTCTTCTCTCTCCTACGCCTTATATATGCTTTGGTGGCAGTTTACGCATTTTGTTTAGTCTTAATTTAAGTAGTATCTTATATTATAGGGGCCTATATAGTGGCCGCAGCACACCTATACTGCGCATATAGATTAGGTATATCCCCATTATACGCAGCGGTAGTATTATTTTAGGCGTAGTCTGTAGTTATAGAGCCTTACGTTATATATAAGGCTATTTATAATTATTCCTTTTTAGATAAGGAGTTTTTATATTCCTGGTATATATATGCTAATAATAAGGGAGCTATGCGTTCGACCGGCGTCTCCCTAGCGAGTCTCTGGCAACCCTTATATCCTCTTATTATTCTTATTATTTGCTTAGTTTGTATTTTCCTATCGAAGCCATTAGATTTGGGTAATCTCGAGGCCTAGTATAAGGCGTTCTATATGTTTTACTATCTCCTATATAGTTACTATATTATCCGCCTAGTGTCCCTTTTCTACCCTAAGGCTTATAGGAACCGCTAGGACTTTAACTAGGTAGTCTTTACGGAGTACTTTTATGCTAATACGTTCTCCTAGCCTATCCCCTACCCTTATAGCTTATTTCTTTGCCTATTGGTCCTTTAAGGTAACTCTAATATCTCCGCTCCTAAGGTATTAGACTATAACTACGTTATAAACCTCTTTATAAATCTCTATAAGGACTTCTGTTTTTAATTATCCCCTAAGCCCCTCTGCTTTTTCTGTATTTAGTTATATTATAATTATATACCCGGTTATTGTCTTAAGGGGGGTAGGTTCCCTATAGTATAAAAGCACGGCTATGGCGGCCTAGGTGCGGTTCGCCGGTAAGGGGGGTTTTTATTTATTTTTAATTTTGCTTAGCTATTAGAGGATTTAATTAAAGGTTTGCTAGAGGGGCGCCTAAGGTTCGCTAGACTAGCGGAGCCATTCTGCTAGCTATATTAGTTTATTATAGCTAATAGTTACTCCCCCACAATTTTAGATATTAGACATATTTAGTAGGCTTTATATTTTATTAGATACCTTCTTAATAGAGGTATTTCCGCTTTATAGTGTGGTATTCGCCCGTCTTTATTATAAAGAGCCATTATTAGGCGTAGATCTAGCGGTTGCGCGCGAGTGCGAGCCACCGTCGGTTGACGTGTGCCTCCCCTGCGATGCATGCATCTTAGGGGGATTCTCTAGGTGTTTTTCAGGGTTCTTTTTGGTTGGTTTTGGTCTTTTTAGGCCGGGTGCAGCAAGAGCTCCTCTAAGTTAAAGTCCTTTAGAATATAATTAGAGTTAATCTATTAGGCAATTACTCTACTAGTTATTATTATGTTATTGACTTCTTATTTACCTATATACCTAACCTATTAATAAGTCTACCGTAGTTTTTACTATAAGGCTTTATTATATTTAGTAGTATATAAACTATAGTAGCTTACTAATTATTAAATGGTCTCTATCTTTTAACCTATAATTAGAGGCGTGCTAAAGATTAGTAGGGATAGTACGATTAGAACAAGCTATAGAGAGTGTTAAGGTATTTATTTAGCTATTATCTAACGCGTTAGAAGCTATAGTAGTAATAGAATTAATATTATTAGTGGAAATTATATAGTTAAACTCTTCTTACCTATTAAGACTTTAGTAATAACAGTGTAAATAACAGGTAATACTTAGGTAACCCTTTTTAGTAAAGGGACTAAGGAAAATAAGGTTTAGAGCATTATTATATATAATAACGTGTTTTGGAGGCAAGCTTTACCTCAGAAGCTCAGACTAAGAAATCGATTGCGCTGTCGCGCAAATCTCCTTTGGATATTTGATCGATTTCTTAGTCTGGGGGACTTTGGCGAGATTTGTATAAAAGCATAAGCTTTTTTTATTAGGAAACTTATAAACCCCAACAAAATTAATTGATCTCTCCACAACGTATTTTAAGGATAAAATTATATTAAATTACTTAGGAGATCTAGCTCTATAGATTATAAGATTTTAGGCTTTTTATACCTTATATAGGCCTATATATAAGGCTTTTAATAATAGGAATTTTAACTTTAACGAAATTAATCTCAGGTTTAGGAAGGGATAATATAATTCTAAAGCTGTTAGTATATAAGCCCTCTAAGATATACCTATGAACTTTTAAAGACTTTATTTTATTACGTTGTAAAGGAAATCCCTTTATAAAATCGCATCTCGCCAAAGGCTCTTAGACGTGATTTTGCAATTCGGAAGACGGCGTAGGTTATTCCGACGTTAGCTAAAAATTTTCACGTCTGAGCTCGCTGAGGTAAGGGCAAGCTGGCCCTTAAAAATTAGAGAATTTATACTTTAATATCTTAACCAACCTACTTATAAAAGAGGTGATTAGGCTATATAGAGTCCTATAGTTTATTATATTAGACTAAAAACTAATTCTAACCTCTAAATTCTGGTCTTTACTGTGCTTCTATTTAGGAATTAAGTAAAACTTATTTACTGTGTTCTACCCTTAAATAAATAGGCAGATAAAAAGGTAAAATTAAACTATAGAGTAGTACCTTAGGGCATTCTGTAACTTCGAATAGATAAACTAGGCTAGTCTCCTTACTATAGCGGAGTTTGCTTATAACGACTTAATCTATACCTCTATAGAAATAACCCTATTTTAGGTAAATAAGGCTAAAACCCTATTTAGAGGTAAGAGTTTAAAAAAAGCCTATAGAGGTAGTATATTAAAGTACGCTAAAGAATTAGCTAATAAATTAAAGACAATTTACGATAATTTAAGGCAATCTTTAGTTAAGGCTTAAGAATTTTAAGTAAAATACTATAATATAGGTCACAAACCTATGGAATTTAAGGAAGGAGACTATATATGGCTAGCGGGTAAGTATATATGGATAAGTAGACCTAAGACAAAGCTAGATTATAAGAACTTTAGACCCTTTAAGGCTATAAGGGTAATTAATACGCAGGCGTATTAACTTAAATTACTAGAAAATTGGAATATCTATAATGTATTCTATATATCCCTTTTAGAAAAATATATACCAGATATAGTTAGCAGAAGATAACAGCCTATGCCTTATTTTATAGATATACCCAAATTGGAATAATAGCATATTAAGGCCATTCTAGGCTAGATAGAAGACGAAAATAGAATTATAAAGTACCAAGTGTGTTAGAAAGGATATGGTCTAAAAGATAATATATAGAAACTAGCTAAAAACCTATTAGAAACTATAATAAGAGCTTATAAGCGTACTTTAGGACAAAATAGGCCACGGACTACCTATAACTTAGACCTTAAAAGCAAGAACCATATTAGACCGGGACGGCCCCTAAAAAAGAAAAAGGGTACTAAATAGTAACTCTTTCCTAATTTCCCTAAATAGGGTTTTATAGGTTTTAGTAAGACCGTAAAAGGATATAGTTAGTCTAACTAGGATAATAATATAATTAGGAACGAATTGGAACTAATATAGTATAATTTGGTCTAGGGAATACTAATAGTAACCTATAGCTAAAAGAGCTAGTTTATACCTACCTAGGTAAAAAGTATAAAAGAAAAGGGTTAACCTATTACTATTTTTCGCTAACTAACCTAAATGTAATAAAAGAAACTAAACTAAAGAAGGCTGCCGCCTAAAGGGACCTATAAGATGTTAACCTAGCTAAAAAAGGTTAAGAAAGGACTACTTACTAAGCGCTAGTACCAAATCCCGCCGAACTAAAACTATTAGCTAAATTGTCCCTAACTAAAGAAGAATAAGCTATATTAGCACCAAAATTACGCTCCAGATTCCCTAAAGTATTAGGAGAAGTTATATTGCTATTAACTAGCTTAGAATAGCTAAGGGGATTAGCTTAAGGCGCAGGAGGGGCTATAGGGGTTAGAGTGCTGCTAATAAGCTCTATATTATCGAAACAATTAGTAATACGGCGCAAAGTGGTGTTAATGCTAGTTATACTCCCTTTAAGAAAATTAAGCCAGGCCCCTAGGTCCTTAACGTTATAAAAAAGGCGCTAAAGGAGGTTAGTATAACTATTAAGCTCTATAATAACCTTAGTAGGAGTAGCTGGAGTATATTACACCTAAATAAACTAATTAGCATTAAGAATAACTAAAGGATATTAATAAGATCTATAGTAGCAAGAGCTTCTTAGAGACATTCTAAGTTCTATTTTAGTAAATTAGACACACTGTTTAACCGGATAGATAGGACCCTATTAGAAGAAGTTAGGGCTAATTCTTATAGAAAGGACGGAATAAAAGCCGGAATGTCCCTTTATAGAGTAGAGGTTAACTTATTAGGCTTAGTAGGAGTAACGGGGTTAAAAGAGATAGTATAAGACTTCCTAGTAGTAGCAGAGCTAAATCTAGCCGAAGGGCTAGAACAGATTCTTGTAGTGCTAAAATAGGGCACCTTAGTTGCAATTATCTTATTAACTCTAGGAAGGTCCTCTTTAGAAGAATTAAGGTTAATTTTAACTCGCTTACGTTTAGGTATAGCCTTATAGCGCCGTTTGCTACTAAATAAGGGTAGATAAAGTATAGGAGTAGTAGATAAGGCACTAAAGGCAATAAAGCTAGAAGAGGCCTTAGTAATACCGCATTTAGCTAAAGCGGCCCTAATAGAGTAATTATAACGCGGAAGTTTCTTACTAGACCTATTAAAGTAATAAGTGCCCATATAGGCCGTAAGATTATTATTTTTAAGAATGCGGTAGCTATTAGGGTTAATAGGAAACTAAAAGAACTAAAAAAAACCACTTACGTATAAAGCGCCTTTATTAAAACCATATAAGCACCATCTATATTACCTTAAAGAGTCTATATCTAGTCTATATCTCCTTAGTTAATAGCTAAGATTAGGTTCTAAGCAAGCTTCTAAAATTTAATAGATTGGTTAAATAAGTGTTTAGGGATCTATAGGACCAGTTAGTTTAATAAGCGTGATACTTAACTAAAAAGGTATAATCTAGATTTAATAGGAACCGACCTAGCCGCAATAAAGTAAACTATCTCTAAAGTACCTACGATAGCGAAAATCGGAAATAAACTAGGCCGTATTAAGACCGGCCGCAGTAGAGATAGAACAGACTATATTAGACCGTTAGACCTCCTTATTCTAAAACCGTTTAAGCCACTTTAGGAACTTAGAGAAACAATTATAGCAACCATTAGTTGTCGGGGTCTATTTTAACTTATTATTATAGATTTAGGCACAACTCTCTCCTATTACTACTATATTAGGCCAAAGGATAATAGACTTAGGTAAGCAGATCCTAGATAAAAAAGAGAAAAGAAACTAAAAAAGAAGTAAACCGTTACTAATTAAAGTTAGTTAGAATATTTGGGACTACAAGGGTTAGAAGTATTAGCAGAATTATTAGTAAGGGCTAAAAGAGCTTATAAAGAGCTAGAGAGGAGTAAATTGGACTAAAAGTAGGACGAAATCTAAGAATAAGTTACTAAGATTAATAAAAGAATAACTAAAGAGCTTAAAGATTTAAATTCTGGAACTATCTTATAAGATAGTGCTAAGCTACTAGTCCCTAGTCTCTTAGCTAAGAAAGCTTAATTTTTAAAGAGCTATATTAAGGATTTCGGGGTCGCAATCTATAAGAAGGGGGGCTTTATTATAAACAGTAATAATCTAGTAACAATTAGAGTAGAGAAGGACTCACCGCCTTATACGGAGCCTAAGTAGACCTAAGTTAGGATAATAAGGTATATTTAGTCCGCGCTATAAATAAAATTAGACCAATTGGAGGCTTTACCTTAATTTAGTAAAGTCCTAACTAGACGGCGCTAGATAAAACTACGAGCAGCTACTCTAGTAGGGAGACAGCTATTTATGATGTGTTAAATATAGATAGTATCCTCCACTGACCAATCGTGCCGAGTTAAGCCTTTTTCTACTATATTAACCTTAGGAACTCCCAGTTCCTTACAATTATTATTAGTCCCTTTTATATATGCCTTAGACTTTTAAAATAATATATTTTAAAGGTACTCTACTACCTATTAAATAGATATTCGACTATTAATAAAGACTATTATCTTTAGTATCTATTTAGGTATAGGTACTCTATTACCGTTTATATAGTTATTTAATAGAAAGTATAGGTTTTCCTATAAGTCTACCTTTTCTTTAGGAGTTAGTTGTATATATATAAACATATTTAGACAATTAATAGATATTCTTATAACCTTAGTCTAGTATAAATAATAGCTAACTATTTAGAACCTAGTGCATAATAGGACTAGTTTCTTTACCTTTTTATTAAGAGTTATAGAATAGGTAAACTAAACTATACTTAGGTGGAGGATTATCTGTAGCTTACTTAGTATTAAATAGGCCGGTTAAAAGCCTTCCTATTCCTTTACAAGATAATATTTATTAATTATAACTAGCCTAATTTAAGACTGTAACTCTAGCTCCTTTAAGGTATTCTAGAATAACTTTATTAACGCCTACTTAGGTTTAAGAAGTATATATATATACGCCCCTTCCTAAATCTTTATAATTAAAGACTTCTCCTAACTTCCTATTTTAGCGTTAATAAGAACTAGATAAAAGCTATTTATTTTCTTAATATTATCTAGCTGCTTATTGCCTAGTTTATTTAATAGGATTATCTAAATAATAATCTTCCCTATAAGGATAGAATATATATAGAAGATTAGGCTTTTACTAAAGCTAGTATAGATAATAAGAAGAGTATTACCTTTCCTAAATATAAGCTAACGTAAAGTACGTACCTACTTATTACGCGGCTTAAAGTTATTAAGCTATAGGTAGGTTTAAAGCATAATTTATTAAAGGTAGAGGTTAATAACCTTATATTAGAACGGTATATTCTCTATATACCCTACCTACTAAATAACTAATAGTAATTCTTTTACGCTTAGTTTTTAAATTAACTAGAGAGTTTTTAGAATAGAACTATAATTAGCTAATATCTGTGCTATAAGCGGCTCTACTACTCTACCTTAAGCTCTATACTATTAACTCTAGTAATCTATATTCCTACTACCTATCTTCTTCTTTTTCCTTCTAAATCTCGCTATTTAATTGGCCTAAGAGTTTATAGAAGTTTATAGGAGTTTTTAAGAGAGCGTACCTAGCTAATAACGCGCTATAAATATTATATAGGTATAGTATAATTAGGCGAGCTATTTATAATAGGGTATAAGAGGTACCTTATAAAGTTTAATAGTAAATAGAGTTATAGTAGTAAAGTACGGTTACTATATTAGTAAGACTAGTTAGGTAAAACTAGGTTTAAAAACACGTCATTAAACTTTAAGGCTATACTTTACCCCCTAATATGTTAGTTAGCTAGTTAAATTTACTAAAATATACTAATAGAGGATATTATAATTTAATTATATTATAAACTATAACTATAGCTGCTAGATTAACCCTATTATAGTTACTTAAAGTTAATATATATTAAGGATTAAGCCTAGTTTATAGTAAACGTATATTTTTAATTTCTTAGACGCTTTATAGAGGAATTTGGGGGTTATAGGGGGGGTATAGGGTAGCGCGACGTTCTATTGGCTTAGGAGTTCGCAGGAGTTAGTGCGCGCCGCTGATTGGCTTAGGAGTTCTCACGAGTTGGCAGAGTGGGGCTGTGGCAAAAGAGTGGGGCCATGCAACGCCGCAAATTTCTTGGAGAAGCGGCTGAGGCACCTGAGATAACTTATTCGCCCTTATTTTAAGCTGGCTAGCTAGAATAGGGCCAGTAAGAGCAGAAATGTCTTGGTATTGTGGCTTAGCATAATAGAGTCTAAAGGTCGGCCTGTGTTGCCGAAAGCTCCGGGAGTACTGGCCAAGGCCCTAAAACCTCGGCTAGTGTAGATATTTTAGCTCCGGCCCAACTTCACTAGGTATACAATCTAACTTTTACTACGCTATATTAAGACGCTATAATTTAATTGTTTTTTAATTTTAACGTTTTTAAAGGTGGTTTTAATAATTTATTATATTTCTAGAATAGAAGAATAGCTTATAGATAAAGTAAGTTATAGTAGGTTATATTTAGGTTATATTAAGGTTATATTAAGATCTAATATAGGTATAAATTCTAGAGAAGTAGAGGCAAATTAGAGTAGAAAAGGTATTTATTAATATTCTATCTATCTATATTATTTATTTAAAATTTAATTAGACTATATTAGTTCCTACTAAATCCTTTTAGCCTCTATAGAATAATAACGATAGCATAAGGTAATAGGCTCCATATTACTTAGGACTTACTATAAAAGGTAAGTAAGTAACTAGCTTAATGCTAAGTATAGCATATAGAACAGAACAATATATATAGGTAAGGCGACTTCGTTACCTTAACGGATAGCTCTATTATAAGCAGCCGTAAGTATATATTTAGGTTATATCTATAATTTAAATATAGGAAAATAGATACCGCCTAATAGCCTAAAATATAGTAATTATATAATAAGGATCTAATTAGGATCTAGAATAAGAACTTTCTCTAAAAATAGGTAACGTAAATCTTTTTATAAGGTATAGTATAAGTATAAAGATATAAATTATATTTTAGATAAAACTATATTATATCTATAATCTAACCTTAATATATTATTAATAAGGTTCTTTATAGCCCTAATATAAGGTCTAAATATTAGTATAATAGCTATACGGTAGTACTTTAGAGTAACTTTTAGGTTATATCTTAAAGAACTTATTTCCTTAGGATAATCTAAGCTCTTTAAACTTAGATAATAGTAGAAGTGAGGGGTTCTAGTACTCCTAATTACTATAATAAGGCGCATTTCTAGCGCCTTAGCTCTATCATACTAAGTATAGTATATTAGACTTAGTAAGCGCCTAATTTAGGTACTATTCTTCTCATATTTAAGGTAATATCTAGTATATATTCTGGCTTATTCTAGGATCTAACTTTAATATAGTACTATAGTAACATCCCTTTATCTATATTACTACTAGAGAAATTTTCCTCTAAATAGGATTATACTATAGGGAAGATTATAGTTATAAGTGCTATATATCTCTATTTTATCCTATACCTAACTATAATAAGATCTAAATACTAAGTAAATATTTATTACTTAGGGTATAAATTTTACTAATAGTTTATAAAAGATTAATTAAGTATATTAAATTATATTTCTAGGTAAGAAACCTAAATATATTATACTTATAACTCGCTTTTAACTGAAAGATTAAAGAAAAATATAGCTATATAATTTATAGTTAAAGCCTAAAGGTTAAAATGAACTATAATTTAGTAATTGTAGCTAGTCTATTTTACTATATATCTATATTATATCCTAGATCTAACCTATTTATAGTTAGCTTAGTAGACCCTTTATAAAGCTATCTAATATAAGGTAGAACTAAATATTATATTACTCTATTAGTTAAGGGCAGTTAAAAAGGCTAGAATTTATAATAATATAAACTATTACTCTTCTATTAAATATTATTAATAATATATTAATAATCTAATTAAAAATAGAACTTATTTTAACTAATAATATAACGCTATTTAGATATTATAGATAACCTTTAAGGTAATAAGCTTTTTAATATAGTTAATTAGCTTATACTAAGTATCTAGATAGGTTAGATTTTTAAATATAGTATAGTTATCTCTAGTTTTAATGGTTGTATCCTAGCTTTATCCTATATTATATGTTTAAATAGATTAAAGTATGAGTATAGAATATCGTATTATTGTAAGTAAAATCATTTTTTTACTATTAGGTATTTTAATATATGCTATATTTATGTATATTAGATAAGTATGATATAAACTGTATGTTTATAAATTAAGTTTTTATAAGTTATTATTGAGTAATAAGTTATTATTATAATTTTGTATGTCATCTATCTTTTAATGTTTATAGTTTAAAGAATGCTTGCTTTTATTAGATTTTAAATTTGAGATTTATTATTAATATTGACTATTATAGAATTAATCTTTTAAGTAAGATTGTTATTATAAATTAGATAATGTAAGTATTAAGCTTATTATGTGATGATATAATATATAAAGTTTAGGACGTTCTAAGCTATGTATATTTTCGATCTATAGGTATATAGTTAGATATATTTTTTTTATGATATATATATGAGGTATAATATAGTTACTTCTATATATTAGATATGATATTTGATAATAGGTATGTATTTTTTGATATTGTATATATCTTGCGCTTTCTATAATTTATTCCTTAGATAGGAAGATAGTAGTTATGTATAATATTATATACTAGAGTTAGTAGATTGCTGGATGTATAGTGTGTATTTGATGGTTTTAATCATACGCCTTATACTTTATAGATTAAAAGGTATAGGTATATACTAGTATTTAGATGATAATATACCCAATATATTATGTATATAGATATGTTATAAGTATAAATATAATATTTATATATCCTTTTCTTATCTTCCTCTATAATTTCCTTATAGTAATAAAATTTATAGCTAAGAGTATAAATATTTATAATAAAATACGCCTATATATAGGAGTTATTTCTAAAGCACTTTAGAGCTAAAAAGATAGTGGTATATTTTTACCTATTTTATCCTTTAATATTATTTAATATTGTAATGTATTATAGTATAGAGTCAGTTGTATATATTAGTACTTAGTTATATATATGATATACTCTAGGATATATGTGGGTAGGCTTATATATTTTTATATATTCTTAGTATATATTTTTATTATATCTCTGCTTAGATAAATAGGTATAATATAATATCTATTTAACTGATATTCTTAGAGGATATTTATAATATTCTAGTATCTTTTAACTATAGATGTTAAGTCTTTTTATTACTAGAGACTAGTTTATATAATTAATATTATAGCCTAGTTATATTATATAATTAATATTAAGGCCTAGTTATATTATAGAATTCTACTTATTACTAGCGTTAAGAGGAAGAGGCATTTAGTTAGATTATTATAGCTGGTTATTTAGGATTATATTATATTTTTATAATATACTCTTATATAAGCTAGATATATCCTAGTTACTATTTTTAATATATTATATATAATATATACTTCTTCTTATACTTATTACCCTTTTATAAAAGAAGTACTCTTATAATTATTTAAAATCTTAATTAGAACTAAGTTGCTTTTATTAGTAGTAGTATAAAAGACCTTTATCTATATAGAGTGTAAGTGCGGTGGGGGTGCCTGGATTATATTCTATGAATATCTGGATTTATATTCTAGGATATATATTCTAGATTATTATTTTAGATATATATATCCTAAATATATATTCTAGATTTATTATCCCAGGTTATATCCTAGATAGTTATATCTTAATTATATCCTAGGTTATATCCTAGATTAGTATATTTTTAATATATTCCATTTAGAGTATATATTCTAGATATATTCTTATATTTATATACTAGTCTATCTTATTTAATTATATCCTAGGTTATATCCTAGATATATTCTTTAATATTATTATTCCCTCAGATTATATCCTAGATAATATATATTTTAATTATATCCTAAGTTATATCCTAAATATATTTTAGATTATATCCTATAAGATTATATTTAGATATATTATTCTAAGCTATATTTAATATCCTAGGTGTTATATCTTAGGTTATATCCTAGTAATATCTTTACGCAATTTAAAGTAGTTATATATTGTTAGTTATTTCTAATCTAAAGATTAGGATATAGTTATAATATTATATAATTTAAGTATATAAAATGGCGATAATTTTAAATAATTTTGTATTGAAAACCTCATTAAGTGTGCGCGCACGGTGTTAAAGTTCATCCAGTGTAAGATTTTGTAACGTGGCGTATTTCCACACTCCCGGAGCTTTCGGCAACACTGGCCGAGCTGTATGCTCAGCATGATAGGGTTTAGTCTGTAGTTGCCGACTAGCTGTCCAACATTCCCGGAATTCACCAATATCCGTGCAAACTACGTCATGTTAGACCACTCCACATCCCAGGTTACATTACCCATTTCCATCCCTCACTCCCAATCATGAATCTTTTACAGTATTGAAAACTTTTAGATATTGGAACCTGTGTACACTCTCTCGACGCTATATTTATGACTGAGAGCCTCGAGCTAAACATACATCTGTAGTTTATAGTGTTTATTTCGGCTCAGGCCCCCAAATAATCTCCGACTCATACTTCTTCATCAAAAATCCTGTTGGATCATCTCCGTCAACGTGAGCCCAGGCGCCCGCAAAGTGAATCACGAAAAATCCCTTCTCCCAGACTCTGCGGTTATCATCAAAGCATGCTATTTCCGGCGGGAACGCATTGATCTTCCATTGAGGGATACGCTGGACGTGTTCGGTGAGAGGAGCCTTGCTCAGCAGGAGGTCGCGCATGGCTTCCTGGTCGTTTAGGCCGTTCTCTTTTTTCTTCTCGCTGTCATGGAGGGCGCGAACGCGGTTAAGGAATTCGATGGAGCGCGGGGAGGAGCGGACGATGAAGGAGCCGTCGTTGAGGCCGTTGCTATTTTCCGTGGAAAGAAGCATTAGTATTAATTCTGACTGACAATACTTTCTTTTCTTCCAGTAATTTGGCACTGTAGGCTTAATCCATGCAGGGGGGCGGAAGTGATGAGCGCTTACCAGTCGTCCGTCACAAGAAAGTCGATATTATCAGGCTCTGTGGAATTTGCCAGAGTTTCGCTAATTACATCTTCGAGTTTCACGGTGGTATTTGTGATCAAGGTGTCGAAATCCATCCACCAAATCCAATCATGCTGTTTCGCGTGTATGAGTCGCTCAATCATGTCAAATTTCAGCCATGTAGTGCCACGCTCAGCGTGGGACTCGTAGTCCACGAACAAGTCGTATCCGTGCTGCTTGACGTAGTCTATAGCGCATCGTTAGAACCGAAGTACTGCATAATTCCTGGATGAAGCCGAATATTTGGCCACTCTTACGATCTTTGTTTCTCAGAGAGAGGTGTATGTAAGATTTTTGGTCAGTAATAAACGTGACGATTGCAATACGGTTATGACGCTGGCCTGCCGACTTGGGGATCATTGAAGCCGTGGAGTATGCCAGGCTGCTCCAGTTGATGCTCCATAGTAAAAAGATGAGTGTCACTAGCAAGATGGCGATTAGGGGTGGATTCGAGAGCTTGCGGGCGAGCATCTTTTGGAGAAGTTAGATTTCTTCGGAATCGAGTGGTAGCATTAATCTGAACTTCGCCGCCTGGATGGTAGGAACATGGGCCTTGACATAAGCCTGGACCTGTTGTAGAAAGTACCCGGCCTCTTCGCAATTAACAAGCATGCAGTGGTCCACACTGTAGAAATGGGGACGATTTCAGCTCCTTAGCGGGGTCGGAAAGATCAAATTAAGATTAGATTAAAATCATGCAACAGGGATGGGTTTTTAAATCGTATCGGGAGCTGCCGTCTTTGGAATCGAAGTATTGGCTAGTTCTGTGGCGTTTTCGATCCTGGCCCAGATCCCGTTCCGAGAGCGTTCAGGCCGACGAAAGCGAGACCTCAAACACGTTCCTGCTTCTTTCCTGCTTCTTTCCCATTCTGTCTATTTCCACATGGAGATCTTTGTAGCGTGCTTTTGATTGTTCTGCAGGTGATTACGACGCCACCGACTCCTCACGGCGAATAACCAATAGCGCCCAAAGATAAGTAGATAAAATTCTCCTGCATATCCAATAGAGGGTTACAAGCTATTGCGGTCGCTTCCCCGCAAGTACACAGCTTAAAAATTCTACACCACCTGCTAAGGGCTGGCACAGCCTGCGCCTTACTTAAATATAGTTAAGCTTCTACAAGCCTTACAGTGATTGTTATTGGATGGATTGATCTCAACCCAGACCCGCGGCGCCCAGGCTTTCAGCCGCAAGCTCATATCGAACAAAACTTCGTCATCGTGCGCATCACGATGGACGGGCCTCATCTTCCTCGTATCGTTCACTATGAGTACTTCGCAATCTTCCCTACTCCACGATGAATTTCGGCTCGAAGATCGGAGTCTGAGTCCAGCCGTTTTAACAATCGACCCCCGACAGAATGATCCCGATCCCTCCATCACCCATAATCCGTGGATGGCCAAAAGGGCCGCAGAGACCAGCAAGGGGCTGGCTCGTGGCCACTCTTGTGGCTGCAGTCACCGTCCTTGCTCCTATCGGATTTCTTTCTTTCGCTGCCATAGTCGCCTCCAGGAATGGCAAGCAAACTGTTGAGGAAGAGAAATACCTACTGGGTAAAGCGCTTAAAGTGGTGCGCACTTCCTGTCTTAGTCCATATAGTCTTGCAACCGCTGAGTTCAGGTCCCTACAGTCGACTACTTTCTTCACCCTGATCTTTGCCGCAATCGTCGGAAGGACGATGAAAATCATGGCAGCTTGGAACCTGCACCATGGCGTGTCTCTCGGCATACTGGAGCAGCTGATGGGGAGCGCCACCGTCTTTGGCACTGTGATGACCCAAGTTCAGCTTGGAATCAACTGGTTGGGGCTCGGACTCGTCGCTCTCTGGATGCTCTCGCCTATTGGAAGTCAATCAACTACATCAGTTCTGACCTTTGTCCATTCCAACATCACATCAAATGTTGCTGTCCCTTACTTCGACACCAGACAGGCGTCAATATTTACTACTTCGGGCAACCCTGAAGCATTTCAAACCCCACTAGATGCCCTCTACTTGGCTTCGCTTGTGTCTTCCGAATCCGCGAAAAACGCAAGCATGGATCTTTGGGGCAATCTGAAGATCCCCGCCTACAAGCAGCTCCTGGCGAATCTGCCGGCGGCATCTTCTGGATGGACAAGCGTCCCATCAGGCGACGTGCCATACTCATCTCTAATTGGTATTCCAACCATTAACGTGTCCAAAACCGGGAACACCACCTTTGCAGTCGAATCAACCTACCTTGATTTAGACTGCTACAATGTCAGTCGCTCTGCGGCGCCCGTTCTAATCGAGGGTGCGGACAGTAAATTCAATAAGACATTTTGGTCAGCCAGCGGCCTGCCGATTTCCTTCTCCGTTGCCCTGGATGGATTTGTGCTAGAGGATGACAACTCCACTACACACGGTCCATGGAATGGCAGTATCGGGAACATCCCGAGCGACACCGACGTTTCCGGATTTGGCCATACTCTTCTGTTCCAATCTAGAATTTACCAAGACAATCTCGGGAACAACGGTAACAGCACCACCATCGCTTTCTGCACCCTCACGCAACAATATGTAGAGTCCGCCGTCGTCTGTTCAGGCTCCTTCTGCCGCGTCACCTCCATGCGCCAAAGTCTCCGTCCCCACGTCTCCTCCAACATCACCACTCTCAGTTTCCCGCGGTTCTTCTTCCAATTCTCTCTCTGGTTTCCGTTCGCTACGACTATGCAGGGAGCGGGCGTACCTTCGATCAACTCGACTGCTACAGAATGCTATATCGCCGACCCTTCATCTCCCTTCTGCCCCGCGGCAGCCAACAGCGGTGGCTTCGGTGTCGTCGACCTCTCGACCGTGCCGAAAGACGTCTTTGAGCTACGCCTCGGCCAGCTACTGAACACGTACTACCAGGCCACTCTCGAACCATTCGGCATCAGTGGCTCCTTTGCCGCCATGCCGGCCGACAATCTCACCGCCTCCGGTACCCTCTCCCACCTGGAGGAACAATACGCAGTGCACTGGCCCTACCTCGGCATCTACGTCTTCTGCTCCTTGGTCCTGCTGGTTGCGGCGGTAGTGGGCGCCTGGTTTGATTTCCAGACGCCGGGCCCGGACTTCCTGGGGTACTGCTCGAGTTTAGCGAGGGATAGTGGCTTTGTGAGGACACCGAGGGGTGGGAGTGCGCTGGATGGCGTGGAGAGAGCGAGGTTGTTGAGGGATGTAAGGGTGAGGTTGGGGGATGTGGGTGGCGGGGATGATGACGGAGTGGGAAGGATTGCGTTTGCGGATGAGGACAGGGCGGGAGTTGTCCGGCCAAAGGCCTTTTATGAGTAAGAAGTTTTATGATGAGATGGACTAATATTAGTAGTAACAAGAATACTACACAGCTCTATCTAAGCTTTTAGCACGATTCTGCCAAGGTAAGTAAACAAACAGGTGCCAAAACTAAACGCCGCCAAGGTGCTAGCAGGTGAGATAAACAAAGGGGTGCTAAGACCAAAATTTCAGTGGTGGCACCTACTAAAACACACGAATGAAGCGACGCCCGGCTACAAAATCCACCTGACTTCGCCTAAGGTGCAAATTTCCCCTGTAGGCGCGCTCGGCCGCGGCTTCTGGCCCTCCCCCTGCGCCAATCAAGGCTATATATCAACGCTGGACACGGTCAACAACATGGGCAACCCCTACGCGAAGCAGGGAAAGCTGATTCAGGTGGAGGAGATGTCCCAGCGTGCACTGCGAGGATTCGAGAAGGCATGGGGTCCAGACCATACATCAACACTAGAGACGGTCAACAACTTGGGCAACCTCTACGCTGACCAGGGAAAGCTAGTTGAGGTGGGGGAGATGTACTAGCGTGCAATGCGAAGATACGAGAAGGCGCTCGGTCACGAGCAAGTGAAGACTTATCCCTGCGTTAAAGACAACTGAAAATCTTGCTATATTATACAAGCAGATGGGTAGGGCTAGCGGAGCAGAGTAAGTGTATTTGCATGCCCCCAGTAGTCGCGATGAAGTTTTCGGATGTTCGAGCGATCGGTAGCAAGATATTGTTATAGCACTGGCAGGTTTCCACGGCGAGAGTACTGTTCGCTAACTAAATGCCCTCATGACTGTTTCACTAGACTCAGAGAATATGTTTGAATATAACTACCGGTTCACACTTATCGCCAAATTACCTCTGATTACGTGTACGAAATGAATATATCATATTTTAAGGCTACCATTTACCAAACTGGCCTAATGGTAATCCCTATAAGACTTCTAAAAGCTTAACTATATTAGGTAAAGCGTAGACCGTGCCAGCTCTTGGCAGGCAGCGCAGAATTTTAAGTTTTGCGCCTGCGGGGAAGCCGGTAAGCTAGTGTTTGCCGCTTAAATACTAGATTGTAATATAGTATGTTTTTCTAAGTGCTATTAGATCATAATTACCCCGCTCCTAACCTCCTTATTATTAGAGTCTATTTTAGACTTGGTAGTTGATACTAATAGGATAGTAGTAGATCGACACCCCTTTAATTTAGCTTAGCTCCTACTATATCTGGTTGGAACGTCGCGTGTTTAGCTCGTATATATCTATATCGCGAGAATCAAACCTTACCTCAGTGACCACGTTCAACTTTTCCGCGACCACACCGAGCTGCCCCCCGTCGGTGACCATGCTCAGCTTTCGCCGACCCCTATCCGTGACCACACCGAGCTTCTCCGTCACCACACGGGGCTATAAGCCCCACATATTGCACAGGCACTCCCAGCGAGCTGATGCGGGAATCATTGAAAGGCGCCTAGCGGCGGCGTGGCTGTGCGACGAGACTCGATGACTCGAACACAAAGCTCCAATGGTATATCACTTCGGAACGCATGACCAGATATCCGCGATTGGTCTCTTCCTAGCCACTATGCTGTGCTCAGTTCTGGCCATCCACCTTCATAACGCCTGATTGTGTCCACTGTTGGTAAATGTTATTCGCATCATCAAAAGTTGCGCCTCTGAAGGCCGGAGAAGTTTCCGTCACGTTGATTATTGTAACTATATACCAGCCCTGCCGCCAGATAAATCGATCAATAGCTTCGAGTGGAGCACTACCAATCTGGTGAATTAGCCGTACAGCAACCGCATCGATAGGCATGGACCCCTCTCAGAGTTTGCACTATATCATCAACCACGTCTTCCTCCCACCAAAATTGCCTGGGAAGGACGATAGCGATGTTAAACATGAGTCTGTGCTAATAGAGGAGTGCGAGGCGGCATTAAGATCGTTCCAAGCCTACATTTCCCCTAACGGGCATTGGAGATGGGCTGTTTGCACTAGGATGCTGAGCAAGATGCTTGAAATGAGGGACGTATCTGGAGATATAACATCTGGAAAAGTTGAAGAATCTCTAGGATCGATGATCGACAGAGGTATTTTGTATTCGAAAATGATAGAGTGTGCGCTCACACAATGATTTGATAGATGTTCTTGTCTTTTATATCCGCGGCCAGAATGCGGGCCTCATTATCCGCAAACTGCCGGGACAATTCTCATTCGAGTCCTTCGAACTCTCACCTACCACTGAGTCCATTATGCAGGCGAAAGGTCGACTGCAGCGGTGCTTCCCCGGCCCAGTTATTGCGATAAGCCAGGACAGGATGGCGGATCCCCCTTTCCGCGAAGCGCTCGCACAGCTCCTCGCACAATTAGACGTCGACACGCCAGAGGAGGCATGGCCAATTGTCTCAAAGGCAGGGTCCCGGACCATTGAGGTCAGAGATTCGGTCCATCCGAAGTTCATTACCGAGATGCTTACCGGCATCTTGCGGGGTGTTGGGCGTCCGCTCGATGTGGTTCGCATTCATAAGCGCACACGCGACGATGTTATCTGGAAAGATGCACGTAGGCCCTGGCGCCGATCACCACTCTGGCTGTTGCTTCGAGTTGCGCTGCAGACTAGCCTTATGACAGACGCAGGTGATCTTCATGAATGGTATAAATCTGTCATGATCTTTTTCATGGCTCACATCCTGCGGCGTGCTAGGGAGGCTACTTTACCTAGTGACATTCTTTTTGTTATGGTCGCCAAGATTAACCGGCGGACGCTGAAACTCACGATAGCAGATGAAGCTCCATGGGTGCAGCATGTGCGCAGCACCATTGAAGCCACCCATCAGGAATTGGTTTGCAGATGGATCACATTGGAGCGGAATCCGGATCCATTCGCAACCCAAAAGGCCTGGAACCCGTCAGAGCTGCCTTTTCCCAATGATGCTCGGTTGAGCCTTGTAACGCTGCGTCCTTATCTGCAGACTATCACAAGCCGTGAAGCAGCACCACCAGACCGTCGGGATTTTACAGCTAATTGCTCTCGACGAATCAAGCAGTGCCGTTCAGACTTTCCAGACCTCAGCCTCTTGATAGCAGGGCCCGACCCTGCTGCACGCCTATCCCTAGCGGACCTGGAACTCTGGGTGCAAGACTGGCTCGATGGCTGGCTGATAGCGAATCTGAGCTTTCAATCTACATGTACGCTGATCGCCAAACTGACTGAGCATTACACTACCATGGCGACTTCCACATACGCGGACAATCCACAAGACATCTCATTAATGCTTCTTACGTCGATGGATCTGTGGGTCGCCCTAGACAAGTGTGCTACCTATCACTATCCGTTATTGAGCAAGTATAATCCAGGATTTCCTCCGTCACTTTTCGATCCCTTGCTGTTACCTAAAAGGCGACAGATGGAACGACTCACACTTGTGGAACAGTATCTCGCGGAAAGGAGGAACCGGGCTTCACCAGGCTTCCCTTCCATGTTTCAAGACGTCAACACTGCGAAGAGCTTTGCTGTGCAATACTTTGAGCAGTCACATAGCCACCAAAGGCTGCGGTTGAGAATTGAGACTGCGGCGCAGACCGATCGGGATCACAAGAGGAGCGAACTTTCTCAGAAGCGGCAAAGATATCACGATCTGATGCAGGATTCGGATGCTAGGAGGTGCGAATTCGAGATGCGTTGGCGACGAGGTCGCAATGTCTCTAAGCACAGCTCTCACTGTCAAAAATGTCAGTTGAAGTCGACTGCCAAGAGTCTGAATATAACGGTTCATGAGTGGCCGCTCCCACAGCCAGATTTGGAGGCGAAGTCAGCGGTGTTTGAACTCGACGTGCCAAACCCGATAGCTAGTTGGCGAGAAACAACGTACAGTCTTCTTGTTGATAGTTTCTCCCCACCGATTCCGTCCAGTTGTCGCAAAAAGCAGAAAGTCTACCGTATGGATGGGTTTACTGGCTTAAGTAAATACTTCGACTCCGGACCTGCAAGACTTCAGCTCGCATCCACAACGAAGCCATTCATCGTGGCCCACTACGCTAGCAAGCCTGTGCCGCAAGCTACTGGAGAGAATATATGCGTCAATAACGGCTTGAAATATGCGATGTATGATTCCAGGTCGAGTCAGTGGACAAAAGATCTGCTCGGTCGATGCGATGTACATAGAATTTGCACGCTTCAGCTTCCATCCGGGCCTTATCAAAAACTGCAATTTGCATTAGACGGAACTGCACACACATCTAACGAGGTTCTTGCAATGCAATCTGAGTGTCCGAAGTTGCTAAATCTACATGAGTTCTACGCGTTTGCAACATTGCGATCAGGCGACCGACTCCAGTGGCGCAATATAGCGCGTGAGCTTGTCCCTCGGGTTCTCAACTTCAGCCATGAAGAAACATACATGCTGGCAGTTCAAGCAGCCTGGCAGGCTGGCCGCTCTGGGAATGGGAGACCTTGTCGAGAGTCGCACATTGATCTGGAGGAACAGGAATTCGGAATGTCGCTACTCTCTGTGTTGGAAGAAGCCCTCACGGCCGTTGAAGGTAATTGGCAGGGTGCAGTCGCAGTTCGCACGTTCGTCGTTCTTGCGACCAGGCTGTTATCCATGTCACGCTATGAGATTGTCCAGAACCGGTGCATCCTCTTCTTACAACGAGCACGGAAAGTCGCACTACAGTGGACTCGAGATGTGGAGCAGCTGCTCAACGAGGGTCAGGGTGCAGAGGAATTAGAGGCCCTAAATATACGAGTCCTTGAAATGGCCTTGACGTGCTACGACACGTTCGACGCCGATAAACGTTACGTCTCCGAACTTCTAAAATCAGATGAAGGTGTATCAACCGCTATCGAATGCTCCATTATTGTGCATGGCCGCTGCCCTGCCGTGATAGACCATTTACCGCAACCTATAAAGACCCTATTGCAACGGCATAAGAGGCTCTCTCACCTTCTGGAACCATCACTTCGAAAAAAAGTTCTGGCGGACCGAGGTGCTATCGACAGCACAGTGCGCCAGCTATGGGCAGGGTATCGGCCAGGAGTTCATTGGGCCGCTCTAGAAGAACCAAACCAAAGGTGGCTGGCGACTCGAACGTCCAATAGAGATGGATACACCCCTGTATCTATTCACTTTAACACCTTAGACGGAAGCCTCCTCGTCAACGGAATGCCTCTCACGCGGCTTCCTCGGTCTTATGAATTGCATCCTACTTACCGTCGACTGTTTAGCGAGGTATGACCGTTTCAACTTCGAAAGCAAGAGCTATGGAGCTAACCCCTAGTAGAGAGTTCTAGATATCGTCCCATCAACAATGAGTGGGATGGCTTTCGAGACGCGGAATGAGATATTTGGCCAACAGGTACTTAAAAACTTGCTTTCCCCTGGTGCAAAAATAGCAAATATTTGAATGCTGAAATCGCTTTTAGGTTCATTTTGTAATGTACGGCTCTGAACTCATTATCCGAACTCGAAGGCAAAAGCAGGTCTGCGAGGTGCTGCCCGTGCACGCTTTGAAAGATGACTTCCCGAGATCATTGGTGGAAGATTACGCACACTGGCTGGATGTAGGCACTAGGTCGGTTGAATGGCGCCCATTGAAACATGCAAAGGACTCCTTCTACAATGTGCCAAATTGCATTAGGTCGGTTGAATGGCGCCCATTGAAACATGCAAAGGACTCCTTCTACAATGTGCCAAATTGCATTAGGTCGGTTGAATGGCGCCCATTGAAACATGCTTGGGCTTCTTCGCCGGAGAACTGGCAGATGCGAGTTGGTGGGCAAGGGACGTTCGTTCTGAGCCACGACACACGGGAGCTTATAGATGTGCGCAGCCGCACCGCCAAGGCTATCGCACGAGTCTTGAGTCCGCTGGAATATGCAACCCATCTCCATATTATCTTGAACCGCAGGACGAGAGCGCTGGAGGTTCGCTTGCCGCGACTGAAGCTTGACTTTCTCCTCCCGGATCGGCGGCGTTTGCTTGAGTCGAAGCAATTCCGCGGCATGGTAGTGGACGAGCAGCAGTCCTTTGGCGCATTTACTGGGCTG
Source organism: Cenococcum geophilum 1.58 (assembly GCF_001692895.1). Classification (NCBI taxonomy): domain Eukaryota; kingdom Fungi; phylum Ascomycota; class Dothideomycetes; order Gloniales; family Gloniaceae; genus Cenococcum; species Cenococcum geophilum. Next base: position 1,379,181 of record NW_027137583.1, read on the forward strand.
GTAAACAAGCTCGTCTTACGCGAAATTGAACGACCGTCTCGGACTGTTATTGTCCCATATGGTAGTGTGTCCTTTGCGCCAGAGGGTCACCACTTACGGGTTATGATTGATACAGCTCCAGCCATCCACGTCAGGTATCATTCGTACCATATTGATAGCCAGCTCGGGCGACTCGTCGATAACGGCAGCCTTCAGAGCAGGCTATTCAGATTATATCTACATGCTGCAACGTCGCACTGTCTGATTGATCAGCTTACAGGGCGGACAGGTACCGAGGAAGCGCTCTACGGTCTTGCAGGCGCAGCTACACGCTCTTTTGTCGAACTCGAGCCTGTTGATATCGAGCTTCTAGAAATGCTTGGGCAGCTGACTCCACGGCGTCAATTTTACCCAGAGCATCTGCGGGTGATGCAGCAAGCGGATTGGGAGACGCTTTCCCCTCTTTCGCAGCATTTCGCCTTCCAGAAGCGGGTGGCGTCGGTTTTTGACCAAGCCAAGTCATTCCAAGTGTTCCAAGAACGGCCCGTACAACTCCCTCTTCTAGATACACGTGGCGAGCGGTTCCTGCTCGAAAGGGCTGCTATCCGTGACTCTTTCTTCCAGGTACACGAGTTCGGCGCAGAGGCTTTCACGGCAGATCATGACACTGTCTACGCCTCCCGAGATCAGGTCATCGATAGTGCGCGGGAGCTTCGCACCTGCTACACTGCGAGACTCGTTGATGACTGGTCCACGGATCTCACCGTCTGTCCACGATTGCTTTCCGAGATTGAATCGTGGGGTAAGGCGATTCAGGGTCCCGGCCTCGAGGATGACCTGACAATGGGCTTTGACTTGAAGTGGCTAGACGCGCCTTCCAAGTTTCTGCCAGACTATTGGTGCACCCTCCGCACTTTCCTCTCCCATAGCGTGGCTGAAAGAGACAAATACAAGATTATTGTCTTCCTTTCCACCTTGTCGTACTCGGCCCACGCGAAGCAGGAGCTTGTTCAGACCCTCCTAGCCTTCGCGACCATCTCCGGGCTTCGAGTGATGCAGTCGCCGAGATACCTGGTGTTTCAACTTGCAGAAGGCTACCAGCCAGTACGGCCGGAGTTGGTCAGCCTGGTGGAGCAACACGCACGGCAATTTTACGAATGCCCTGAGCGCCGTTTGCCAGCCCTTCCTTCTGAAGAGTGGCACATAGCCGATGAGCGCCGAAGGGAGCAGCATCAGGTCGCGAAGGAGAGGCAGATTAGACAGTTTGTGGAGGATCTCGTGGCGCAGTGGCCTGGGGCCAATATCTCCACGCCAGCAGACACCAATCACAGCACATATATCTCGGTAGATGAGGCTGTGAAAAGTGCGCGTATCCGCTTCCAGAGCTGGCACCGCAATGCGCAATTCCAAACGTTCATTGAACAGACTCAGATTATTCTAGACGGTATTTCTCCTGCAAGCCAGAAATTGCAATGCTACTCCTTCTCCTTGCCGATCGACAGATACGCTCCTAGGCAGGGATATGTTAGCTTCAGCGACCTCTTGAGAAACCCCACTCCGCGTCTGCTGACAGCTGAGCAAAAGGGGTTTGATCGGTGGATTATGCGGGAAGCTAGACGAAATACGGATCAAAGAAAGCTCAAAGAAATCATTTCTCATGCTTCTTCTAGTTCTACTAGCGACCATGAGCGGTATTACGCTGACGATTTACTAAAGAGTTTTGAAGCACTGCGTGAAGATGCGTCCATCAAACTGAACCTGCCGTTGGAATTCACCGCGTTGTTAAAATCCAACCTGACGCGGGCTCAGGAACATGTGGATAACGTGTATCGGACGATCTGTAGTCATTTGCAGACTGGCCTGTGTCATCTCGTGCGCGAAGCACAGATGATGCCCCGTCTATCTCCTACCTCTATCCTCGCATATTTGGCAAGTGACAAGGTCAAGCTTCTCCCCAATGACTGGAAGAAGGCTTTGGTAGAATACGGGCTGTCTATTACGGCGCTTCAACGAGCAGAGCGTCTTCTTGCGTCGGCTCGAAACCCGGCTGAGCTCTTGAGCGAACTCGAGAATCCTGGCCATCAAGATTGGGAGCCAATGTGTTATCCCGAGTGGCTACTTTTAGAAGTGGAAAGCAATATCCTAATCCGTCGGGAGCAGGCCCAAATCTCTCGGGAAATGATGTCGCCGTCGTCGGGGCGGAACTCTGTCATGCAACTAAATATGGGGCTAGGCAAGTCATCTGTTATCGTTCCTATAGCTGCCGCAGCTCTAGCAGACAGAACACGACTTGTCAGGGTCATTGTCCTCAAGCCTTTAGCAATGCAAATGTTTCATTTATTAGCGAAGAAGCTAGGTGGCATGCTAAACCGACGCACCTGCTACATGCCAATCTCTCGTTCTCTCCGGCTAGGTGTGCACCAAGCACGTCAGATCCGTGGTCTGTATGAAGAATGCATGCAAGTCGGTGGAATCCTTCTGCTCCAGCCGGAGCACGTCCTTTCGTTTGAGCTAATGGGACTTGAGCGACTACTGTCTGGCGACGCAGAGCTTGGCAACGTCATGGTCCGGACGCAAGACTGGCTACGTGCCAATACCCGGGATATTCTCGACGAGAGTGATGAGATCCTGAGCGTGCGGTTCGAACTGGTCTACACCATCGGTACGCAGCGCGCTATCGAGTTCAGTCCAGACCGTTGGGCCATCGTCGAACAGATTTTGGGCCTTTTGGGTGACGCTGCGCACAAGTTTCAAGCACAATGTCCCCACGGCCTGGAAGTAGTACCTGCTCAACCGGGAGGATTTCCTAGGATCCGAATTCTTCAAAGCCCAGCCGGCGATGAACTGCTGAACCTTGTCGCAGGCAAATTGTGTGAAATCGGTTTGCCTGGAGTGCCTGTCTGTTACTTTCCCGCAAAGGTTCGAACGGCCTTGCTCAGATTTCTTACGGATCCGGATTTGAGCGTAACCGCGACAGAGTCACTACGGGAAGCCGCATATGGTTCCGAGCTCATGAGGAATGGCCTCCTCCTTCTAAAGGGCCTATTCGCTGGTGGGATTCTAGGGTTTGCACTCGAGCAAAAGCGGTGGCGCGTCAACTATGGGCTCGATCCTTCGCGGACAATGCTGGCTGTTCCGTATCATGCAAAGGACAGCCCAACGGCGCGGTCTGAGTTCAGTCATCCCGATGCCGCCATTGTTCTAACTTGCCTTGCATACTACTATGGTGGCATCTCAGATCAACAATTACGTGCTAGTTTCGAGGCGCTACTTCAATCCGACCATGCCAAGGAAGAGTACGCGAAATGGGTAAAGGATGCTCCAAGATTGGCCCCTGCATTCAGGGAAATAAGTGGCGTTAACTTGAGCAATATGGGACAGTGTTCCCAAGAAGTGTTTCCGCCACTGCGATTCGCGAGAAGCGTTATCAATTTCTACATGTCAACAATCGTTTTCCCAGCAGAGATGAAAGAGTTCCCTCATAAGCTGTCGTCATCCGGCTGGGATATCGCGGGAGAGAAAGCGCACCCAACTACGGGATTTAGTGGAACAAATGATAGCAGGTACATTTTGCCTTTGTCTATCGGCCAGTGCGACCTGCCCGCACAGCTTTCTACAAATGCCGCGGTATTGGACTGCCTGCTGCGACCTGAAAACTCCTTTGTGGGCGCCGGCCACTTCTCTCCTATAGGGGTCCTCGAGGCCGAAGTGCTATTGAATATAGCCTTGAATTTGAGACCACCAGTCCGTGTCATCCTCGATGTTGGGGCGCAGGTTTTAGAGCTGCAAAATGAGGAGGTGGTGCACAAGTGGCTCTCGCGAGTTCCGGAATCTGAAGCCCAGGCGGCCATTTTCTTCGACCCTCGGAACGAGATATGCGTTTTGAGCCGAGATGGAACAAAGGAACCTTTCCTGATTTCATCCTTCGCAAAGCAGATGGATCAATGCTTGGTGTATCTCGACGAATCCCACACGAGAGGAACGGACCTTAGGATGCCGGCGAACTATCGAGCTATCGTGACATTAGGGCCTGGCCTTACTAAGGACCGACTTGTGCAAGGTATTCTTCTCGCTGAGTTTTTGGTTTATGCTAATTGCGGACAGCTTGTATGCGCATGCGAAAACTTGGAAAAGGACAGTCGGTCGTATTTTGCAGTTCGATGGAGATTCAGCGCAAGATCCGTGAACGCAGCGACAAGAGCCAGGATACTATCGAGGTAGCCGACGTATTGAAATGGTGTATCGCAGAGACCAACTCCCACACGAGAAAGAGTATCCCATTGTGGGCGACACAGGGTGTGCGACACCAGCGTCGTCAAGCAGTGTACGCCAGGTCAGCGGCACAAGGTCTCTCAAGAGACCTGGTAGAGTCACTTCTTGAACTGGAGGCGCAGAGCCTTAAACAAAGATACGGGGAAGAACGGACACACCATGAGGAACAGCTCTTGTCACAGAGTACGATAGACGAGCCACTCATGGTTCGTAAGAAGCAGCTCGATGAAATCCGAGCTAAGTGCCAAGAGTTTGAGGTCGCATCGTTCAATACGGCAACATTGCAGGAGGAACAGGAGCGTGAGCTCTCTCCAGAGAATGAACGTGAGCAGCAGGTTGAGCTTCCGCCTGCATCATCGCCGTTGACGCATTATGTCCACCCAGATGTGCGCCAGTTGATCACGCATGGTGTTCTCAAACGCTCCTCAGACGCTTTTCAGCCGGCTTTCGAGACCCTCCGCAGGACTACTGCATCTAGCCACTATGACTCAAGAGCGTGGCCAGATGATTTGCTTGTCACGACCGACTTCGCCAACACCATCCAAGCTTCAGATGATCAATTCTTGGACTCGTTCTTGAGACCGGTGCATTGGATCTTGAGCTGCAAGGGTCGAAGCGCCGTCGAGTGTGTGGTACTCAGCCCATACGAAGCCCAAGAGCTACTTCCGTCTATACGAGAGTCTAAGGTCGTGACCTTGCACACGTATTCTCCGCGTCCTAGCGTGTCCGTGCGGACATTGGAGGATCTCTCATTCTGCGCTGTACCGGCTGTCCCTCAATCCTTACCAGACCCTGATGTCATCAGACATCTTAACTTGTTCGCTGGTCAGCTGTATATACAAGATTTTGGAGAATATATGATGCTGTGCGAGTTTCTAGGACTCTGCTCTCAACCCCCCGATGATAGCGTCCAAGTCGCATGCGATGGATTCATCAGTCCTACCAGCAGGGCGAATTCGGAACGTGCCATGATCCGAGTGTGTCCGTTCACGGCTAGCCCTGTGGCTTTTCTGAGGATGATCATAGCATTGAGGAGGAAGGGACAGAGTTTTTCGAGTTCACATTTCGGTAAGATTCTGAATGGAGAATTAATCGGGAGAAACGAATTTTAAGGTGAATCTTTGACGTGTAAGGGCGTCAGTCGATGATGAGCAAAGCAATTGATGAAGACCAGGAACGATAATGACAGGGGCGGTACGGAGAAGTCATGGAAAGGAGGAGACAAATGATTATAGCACTCTCCTGCAATGGCGTCATATGCGTCAAAGTTGATGACCGTCAACAAAATATCCCTCGCGTTATCGGAAAAGGGTTCTTACAGGCTTAATATGCTAATTGAAGATGAGAGGTTGAGAGAGTGAAAAATTGATACTCTATATGCGTGAAAGCTTTTCAGATCCTGAACCCAAGAATGGCTACTCAACATTCGAGGATGTAAAATGCCAAGCCCAAGAGGGGATTCTTAGAAAACCTCTGGGGCTTGGTGTTTCGCTTGACGGAACTAGTGGGCATCAACTTTCTCACTCAAACTCCTGACCAAAGTCCCCCGTCATCCCTAGCCACCTTCGGTGTGTCCAAGAGTCAGCGACGCTGTCAGCTTCGCTGCCAAGAGGCTCCTAATGTAAACAGTCAGCTATAAGACTGCAGCTAGCTAACAGCTCGCTGTCTTAGCGGTAAGATTTGGTAGTAGGTTAAAGCTTTAGTAGAAGTTAAGGATATTTAGATAATCTGGTTGGTTAATTATACGCTAAGTAATAAGAAACCTATAGGAATCTCTCGCTTAGCCATAGTAAATAAGGCATTTTCCCTAATATCTCTATTACGCGCCGAAACCCATACTAAAGCTTACTATTTTATTACCTATATAAAATATAATATATCTTATATTTCACGCGTTAGCTAGGCAGTAGAGCTTCTTTATCTACTTCCTTTTCTACTTCTTTCTTATTTAATTTATAATCTACGCGTTATTTAACTTCTTTAGCACCGCGTAGGATTTATAGATTAACTACCTTCTAATTAACGATAATACTAAATTGGGCTATTAAGATAATTCTGTATTGCGAGAGCCTCCCCTAGCAAATTGGAACTATAGCTATATCTTTCCTATTATGTTAGCGACTCAGTTAATCGAGACATAAGTACGGCAAAATGGTCGCGCAAGCCTGTATGATTGGATTGTCTATAAACGAGAATCTAAAGCTAAAGAAAGGAAAGGAGAAGAAGGGGAGCGCCGCTTGAAGCTATATATGATCTTCGCGTCACGTGACCGTAATATGCGGCAATCTGTGGTAACTTGCCGGTGCGTAGTTCTGCTAAGTTCTGCTAGTGCCGTAACATTACCCCCCCCTCTAAAAAAGCCTGCCCTTAGGCTTTGCCGCTAAAAGTCTTAGTAAGAGAATTTAACTAATTAGATAACTTTAACCGCCGGTTAAAGTTCCTAGATATCTTAATACCTTATATAACTAAGAAATTTCTAGGGTGTTTTTGTCCTTATATTCTTCTAGTAGCTTATTATCTTTATTATACTAGCATTCTATCTACTTATCTAGGTACTTTAGCGGTCTAGGTTTATTAGGGTAACAGCTATAGAACTTCTAAAGCTTATAGGGGCTACCTATAAAGTTCTATATAGGGTACTAAGTAGGGTTTAGGTTATATTCTTTCCAACTAATATAATACTTTAATGTTCCCTTTATAAGTTTATAGGCTAGTATTTCTTTAATTTCCTATTTATTATTATCGTTAACTTAAATTAATAAGGGAGGTTTATTCTTTTATCTAGGTAGTAGGTTATTTATAGCTTTCTGTAGCTTATCCGGTAAGAAAATAGGGTGGACTTTAATTAAGTTTGGGAGCTTAACCTTATACGAGTTGCCTACTTTATTAAGAATCTTATACGGTCCTACTATTTTATAGTCTAGCTTATAGCTAGGCCGTTCTATCTTCTAGTTCTTTATTATAACCTAAACTATATTACCTATAGTAAAGTTAGGCTCGCGCCTATGCTTATTTATCTGCTGTTTTATTAATTTCTAGGCCTTTTTTAGGTTTATATAGGCTACTTTCTAGGCTTCTTTTAAGCGCTTAGCGTACTACTAGGCTTCCTTATAAAATAGTTTTTTATATATAGTCTGGGGCCCTTCTGGTCTTTCCTAGTTAAAGCTTATATAGGGTAGGTAACCCATTTCTAGTTAAATAGGGGTAAATCCGGTAGAGTTATAGGGTAGGGTCGCTTGGGCGTAGTTTATTAAGGGTAATAGTTTGGCCTAGTTATTCTAGAAGTAGTTAATAAAAGGCTAAAGTCTCTGGTTTAAGTATTAATTTATAATTTCCGTTTAACCGTTTATCTAGGGGTAATATACCGTAGAAAGCTTTAGCTTAATGCCTAGGATCTAGGTAAACTTATTCTAAAAGGCTGATATAAACTACGGCCTATAGTTAAATATAATAGTATCTAGTAGTCTATAAATTTAGTAGACGTAGTAGATATATAGTTGGGCTGCCTCTTTAGTATTAATATTTTTATAATAGGGAATTAAGAATGGGCGCTTGCCAAAGTGGTTAACTAGGATTATAACTATATTATATCCGTTACGGTCTAGAGGTAGCTTATAAAAGTCTATAGAGATATATTACTAGGGGCGGTTAGGTATTAGGAGGGGTTTTAATAGTCCTAGGGTTTTATCTTATAGGATTATAGACCTATAGCAGTTATTATAGTTCCGTATATAGCGGTTAATATTTATAACTATTCTAGGTTAGTAGTAGCGGTCGCTAATAATCCTACGGGTTTTATTCTTTCTAGGGTAGGCCGTAAAGACCTAGGTATATACTTTAGTAATAAGCCGAGTCCGTAAGTTCTATTTCTCTACCACTACTAGTCGTTCCTAATGCTTAAGTAATCCATTTTTAAGGGACTATAGGCTAGTAACGTTCTTTGCCTTTTTATGGTACTCCTATAAAGAAGGGGCTGTATAGTTTATCTATAGTAATTCGTTAATTAAGTTAAGTCCTAAAGGGTTAATAGGATATATCTTAGCGCCTAAGGGGTCTGTACTTAGTTCTGCCTATATCTAGAGGTTAAGGTGCTCTAGTTATAGTAGCGTCTAGGTCCGTAATAAGATCTTTATAGCTATATAGTTACCTAGGTCTTATTTACGCCTAGTAAGAGTATCCGCACGGTTCGCAGCGCCTAGTCTATATATAATTAAGAAGTTAAACTAAAATAGGACGTCCGCCTAGCGTGCCTGCCAAGCTATAAGGGCCTTAGTTATTATAAAGTATTCTAGGGCCTTATAATCTAATACTACTTTAATAGGTTTAGGGGTCCCCTCTAGCTATACACGCTAGTGCTAAAAGCTAGAGATAATAGCTAGCATTTCTTTATTATGGATATAGTAGTTTAGTTTAGTATCTATTATAGTCTTTAAATAGTATGCAATAGGGTACTATTCTCCGTCCAGTTGCTTCTAGGAAAAAACACCAGCTATCGCGCTATCTAAGGCATTAGTTTCTAGCATTAAGGGCCATTCTAGGTTAAAGTGGGCAAGTAGGGGGGCTAATACTAGCCGTTTTTTAAGCTTATTAAAGGCCTGTATACATATAGCGTTAAAGTAAAAGGGCTAGTCTTTCTTAGTAAGGCGGTTAAGAGGCCGGGTAATCCTCCTGTAGTTCTTAATAAAGCGTTAGTAGAAGTTATAGAAACCTAAAAATAATTACACCCCCTTTATGGTCCGAGGGGGCGTCTACTAGTTAATTGCGGTTGTTTTCTCTAGGTTAGCCTTAATTCCGTCTATACTAATAATAAAACCTAGGTACTTTATACGCTTAACACTAAATTCTAACTTCTTAATATCGGCCTAGAGGCTAGCTTTGCGGAGCCGTTATAGGACTTTATAGACGTGCTCCTCGTATTCCAGTTTATTCTCTAAATAAATTATAATATTATTTAGATAGGCCGTATAGAAGTCGTTAAGGTAGTTAAAGAGTATATTGTTTATATACCGCTAGTACGTAGCTAGTCCATTAGTTAGTCTAAAAGGAAGTATCTTATATTTATACGTCCCGTAATAGGTCTAGAATATAGTAAGATCTTTAGACCTAGGGTTTATCCTAATTCGGTAAAAGGCCTAGCGGATATTAAGCTTTATAAAAACCTTAGCTCTACTTATTTAGGTAAAAGTCTTATTAAGTAAGGGTAGCGGGTAGCGGTCCTTACGGGTTATATTATTTAGCTTATGGTAGTTAATATAGAAGCGTAGTCCTCTATTTAGCTTTTTAATAAAGAAAATAGGTAAGTTAAAAGGGGCTTAGCTAGGCTCGATAAAGCCCTTATTTAGGTTATTAATAAGGTACTACTTTATAGCCTATAATTTGGCAATAGACTATAGGTAGAGAGGGCTAAAGCTAAGGGTGCTTCCCTTATCTTGCTTAATCTTAATCTTATAGTTATATAGTCGGTAGGGTAGAAGTATATTAGACGCTGCCTTAGAGAATATATCCTTAAATTTCTGGTATTAATTAGGCAGTTTTTACTTTACTAGTTCTTTATCTATAAGCCCGCTTTTCTATCCGCTAAGCTTACTTTCCTTTTCCTTAATTATTTAGTTAATTTTATATAGGCTAGTTATAAAGGTAATGGTATTAGGCTGAACTAGGTTCTAGTAGAATCCTATAGCGCTAATACAGCAGATATTAACTGGTAGGAGGTCTATAGGTTTCTTTAGCGTCCGTTAGGCTGTAGTTTATAGTATAGGGTTTATAGTCTTCCTTAGCTTACGTTCTATTTTCCGTAAGTTGTCCTTCCTATCTATTAGTTTAGTGTGGCGTCTAATATCCCTGGCTTTCCTTTATAGCTTTATAGGGTTCTCTATAGGGAACTTAGCTAGGTTACTACCGACTTCCTAGGTCTTTAGTGCGGGTGGCGTAATATAAGTAGTTTGGGGGCGGCGTAGTATACGGATCCGTTGCGGGTTAAGCTATATATCCTTCTTAAAGGCCTAGTCTCTACGTATAGTATTAGCCTAGTAAATAGTATTAATCTAGGGCCGTATAAGGTTTTTTATTATAATGCTGATTTCTTTTATAAAGGAAGGGGTTAGAGGTAGAGTTTTGGGCTAGATAAGCCGTCTACTTTATACTTTAAGCTATAAGCCTAAATAGGCTAGCCATTTTCTTTTTAAGATTATATTATAGCTTCCTAAGTCCGTAATAAGAAAGGGGATATTATACTACCTTTGTCCGTTAACGCGGAGGTAAATCTATAAAATAGTTATAATAGGTAGCCCTATTTGTCCGTTATAACCGCGAATAGGGATTAGTTTAGGCAGTTTTTTAAAAGGTGCATTTAAAAAGTTAGCCAGTTTTATAGCGCACTTTATATTAATTAAGGTAAAGGTATTTACTCCTAAGTTAGCTAAAGCAGAGGTTAAAACTTAATATCTATTACGAAATAAAGTATAAGGGATAGTATAGCTTCTTTTACTAACTAGCCGACCTAGATTAATATATAATATATTAATCCCTTTTAACCCTAGAGAGGAGTCTTCCTTTAAGGTTCCTCTTTTTCTAGCTTTATACTATCCTCCTAAATTAACAGGACCTCGTTTATCCTTGCCTTTATTAGGTAGTTCCTTATAGGGTAGCTTATTTAACCGTATAAGAAGCAAGCTCCTTAATTACTAAGGGCCTATATATAGGGGTCGCTATATATAGGCCGGGTGTACACTAGGCCCGTAGTAGGGGTAGTTACGCAGCTAGCTACCGGGTTAGCTATAGAAGTTGCTAATTATACTAGGGCACTACGGGCCGTACTTATAGTACTTACGGCCTAGTTTATAAGGTTTCTAGTTTTTAGCTAGTTAGCGCGTGCCTTAATTTAATAGAGGCCTTAGTTAATAGCTAGGCAATAGTCCGTAAGTTCCTTTAACGTCTATACCGTAATATAAGCTAGTAATATGGCCCGCTATAGGTCTAGGGTAAGCTTGTTAAAGAGGTCTAGCAGTAAGTCTTCTTAGGGGATCTAGGCCTATCCGGCTAGGTGTAAAAAGCGGGTTTAGAAGGCCGAAAAGGTCTCCGTTATTTTTATATTTAGGCTTTTATAGCTAAGGCGGGCGTTTTATACTTTAAAAGGGTCCTTATAAATAGAAGATAAGTATTTAATTATTTCTTCTTTAGAGATAAAGGGGTTTACTAAGTTTTTAGTATATTACGGGCGTAAATACATCTAGGCGTCTCCACTAGTACGGCCAAAGACGTAGGCCATTCTAGCTTAGTCATCAGGAAATTTTTTTTTGGGCACGTTGTCGCAAGCGAAAATCGGGGTCTGCAAAACCTGCGTAAGTCGCGATTTTAGCGATTTGCGGCAACTTGCGGCGATTTGCTACAAATACATAGGCTACCCATNTAAATCNCCGCAAATTGCGACTTAAGTAGACCCTAATTTTCGGCTGCAACAAAAACGCAACAAAAATACTATAAAGCTCTACACGAAGCTCTACACAAAGCTCTGCACGAAGCTCTGCACAAAGCTCTACACGAAGCTCTGCACGAAGCTCTGCACGAAGCTCTGCACGAGGCTCTGCACAAAGCTCTACACGAAGCTCTGCACGAAGCTCTGCACGAAGCTCTATACGAAGCTCTGCGTATAGAGGCTCTGTACGAGGCTCTGCACGAAGCTCTACACGAGGCTCTGCACGAAGCTCTACACGAGGCTCTGCACGAAGCTCTACACGAAGCTTTGCACGAAGCTCTACACGAAGCTTTGCACGAAGCTCTACACGAGGCTCTACACGAAGCTCTACACGAAGCTCTACACGAAGCTCTACACGAAGCTCTACCGAAGCTCTACACGAAGCTCTACACGAAGCTCTATACGAAGCTCTACACGAAGCTCTGCATAAAGCTCTACACGAAGCTCTACACGAGGCTCTGCACGAAGCTCTACACGAAGCTCTGCACGAAGCTTTTGCATAAAGCTCTACACGAAGCTCTACAACGAAGCTCTACACAAAGCTCTGCACGAAGCTTTGCGCGAGGCTCTACACGAAGCTCTACACGAAGCTTTGCCACAAGGCTCTGCATGAGGCTCTTACACGAAGCTCTGCACGAAGCTCTGCACGGAGCTCTATACGAAGCTCTGCGTATAGAGGCTCTGTACGAGGCTCTGCAACGAAGCTCTACACGAGGCTCTGCACGAAGCTCTACACGAAGCTCTACACGAAGCTCTACACGAAGCTCTGCCACGAAGCTCTACACGAAGCTCTGCACAAAGCTTTGCACGAGGCTCTACACGAGGCCTCTATACGGAAGCCTCTGCGTACAGAGGCTCTGTACGAGGGCTCTGGCACGAAGCTCTACACGAGGCTCTGCACGAAGCTCTACACGAAGCTCTGCACGAAGCTCTACACAAAGCTCTACACAAAGCTTTGCCACGAAGCCTTTGCGCCGAGGCTCTACACGAAGCCTCTACACGAAGCTTTTGCACACAAGGCTCTGCATGAGGCCTCTTACACGAAAGCCTCTGCACGAAGCTCTACACCAAGGCTCTACACGAAGCTCTACGTACAGAGGCTCTGCACGAAGGCTTTGCGGCGAAAAGCTGCTCTACATACGGAGGCTCTACACGAAGCTCTGCACGAAGCTCTTACACGAAGCTCTACGTACAGAGGCTCTGCACGAGGCTTTGCGCGACATACGGAGGCCTACACGAAGCTCTGCATCGGGTCCCGCTATATTTCCCATAGCCTCTACACGTGCCTCTGCCAAGTGTACCCCTTATCTATATACCTAGGTAGCCACCTTATTTTTTACCCTTCCTTCCTTACATCCTCCCTACCTAGGGAGGCACCAGAACGGCAGCCAGCTAAGGACCGTCGCCAGAACCAGACGACCGTCGACCGTCGCCAGAACCAGACGACCGTCGACCGTCGCCAGAACCAAACGACCGTCGACCGTCGCCAGAACCAGACGACCGTCGACCGTCGCCAGAGCCAGACGACCACCGTTCGAATATACAGCCAGCAAACGGCCGTAGAGAACGATTCGAATTAATACGATTAATCGATCAATCAAATCAGGCGGAGCCTTCGATCGGGCCGACCTTTCCCCCAAATTACAGACAGGTAGGCATAGACAGTAGCACAGATAGGTAGGTACAGACAGGTAGGCACAGACAGTAGGCACAGACAGGTAGGCACAGATAGTAGGCATAGACAGTAGGCATAGGCAGGTAGGCATAGGCAGGTATAGACAGACAGACAGATAGACAGACAGGTAGGCAGGCAGGCAGGCAGGCACTAGGCCTAGTTAGGAAATCGGTACACAGCCAGCAGATCGTTAGGAATACCGCCAATTAATAATTTGGAGCCTTTGTAAAGGGTATCCCCCTTATCTTAATTGCTTAATAAATAGCTCTACATTTTATATAGTTATATAGGAATATAAAATATGCAAAATATAAAATGTATAAAATGTGCAAAATGTGCAAAATATATAAAATATATAAAATATACAAAACGTGTAAAATACACAGGCTCTGCGCGTTTGCTGCGAGTTGCTATAAAATGCGCAGGCTCTATGCAGTTTGCTGCAAGTTGCTGCAAAATACGCAGGCTCTGTGCAGTTTGCCGCAAAATGCGCAAACCGCACAAGACCATATACGACTGCCGCGACCGTACAGTTTGCCGCAAATTGCCGCAAACTGCAACAACGAGCCCGAAAAAAATTTTCCTGATGTACTAGGCGTTAGGGAAGTGGTCTATATTAACTTTAAGCTTATCCTATAATTAGAGCTTCTAATTATTAAATATAGGGTTGGTTCCGTCTATAAGTAGTAGGGGATCCGCAACCTTTACTAACCGCTTTAGTGCTATATAGGCCTTAGTAGATCTATTAAGGCGCTAGGATAGGGCCTAAAGGACTATAGTAAGTCTTTAGTTATTTAATAATAACTTATTATTAGATATAGGGGTATCTCTAGCTTTAAGCAGCTCTCGCAATTGTTTAATTTTGGTATTAGCAGCCGTAAGCTCCGCCTAGGGGGTTAAAACGTTAATTATTTCTTTATCTAAAGTATTTAAGGGTCCTATAGCTACTTTACCTACTACTATAGTTCGTGGCATNGTAGTAGGGGTGTTAGGTAATTTTAGGTAATTTCTTTAGGGGTTCTAGTCTGTGCGTGTCTTATAGGTCCTTTCCTTAGGGTTCTATTCTTTTCTTTTAGGTCCTGTCCTTATAGTCCTAGTAATGTCCTTAGGGTCCTATTCTATGTTCTTATAGATATATTTAAGTTCCTTCTTAAGAAGAAAGAGTAGAGTAAGCTTTAGATAATGTTAGCGACTTAGTTAATCGAGATATAAGTACGGCAAAATAGTCGCGCAAGCCTATACGATTGGATTGTCTATAAACGAGAATCTAAAGCTAAAGAAAGGAAAGGAGAAAAAGGGGAGCGCCGCTTAAAGCTATATACGATCTTCGCGTCACGTGACCGCAATATACGACAATCTGTGGCAACTTGCCGGTATGTAGTTCTGCTAAGTTCTGCCAGTGCCGTAATATATTAATTAGGATAATCTCTACCTAATAATATACGGCAAGCTTACTAGTAAATACGGATACTAGGTTATTAATAAGCGGTTACTATTAAGTAAAGCTCCTATATTACTAATATAGAAGCATAAAGCAGACCTTTTTTAGGACGGTTTTTTAGGTAAAAAAAGGCTCTAGCTGTATAAGCTCTGCTATTTAGCTTAAAGACTAGGTACTTTACTTATAGAGGCAGAAAAGCAAGCTTAATAAAATATATTTAATAAAGCTTTGTATTTAATTAAATCTAATATAAAAATAGAGCCTCTGGAGCCCTTACTAATGCCTTCTTTCTAACCTTGCCACTAACGTTACTACTAAACGTTTTACCTTTTTAAACCTCTATGGGTGCGCAGGACGAATTTAGCTATATTTAAATACTATATTAGGTAAATTAGGGTTAAATTTAATTGGGCAATATTAATATTTGTATATAGAGAGGTGCTGCTAAAAATCCGCAATGAAACACTATAAAGTCTATATTACTTTCCTAATTGGGACAGCTAGCTAACAGCGTGACAGTCAGCGTACCTTACCTTGCAGCCAGCGGACAGCGAGCGGTCCAATTGACGCAGTCAGTCAGCTATAAAAGCTGAAGCTCGCAGCTAGCTGACTGTTAGACACACTAGCCACCTTCAACTGCTAACACTCCTCGATATTCACAGAGTCATCTCTTTCCCACCGCAGAATGTTATCTCCATTGAATTTGTAGCCGATAGGGTAAAGCGGATATGCCTGTAGGCAATTCGGATGTTGAAAGCACTGCTGGTATCTCTGCCTTAATATCGTCTCTTTCAAGTGTATCAAGGTGGTACCACAAATAAGAGACACATCTCGCAAAGTAGACGCCCTCTCTCCTATGCCAACGATATCGTCAGGTCCGATTGTTCGCACGGCATATCGATTGTCTTTCCAATATAAAGAGGCTGAACGCAAACCAGTATGCCGGTAGGAAAACAGCTTATCTAGAGTCGTACGTGTATACACTTAATTAAAACGTCTCCTAATGTAAAAAAGACCACGATAAAAGCTATAAGGGCTTTCTTAGTAGAGGATATTATAAGATAACTAAGATATAGATAAAACGTCTCTATTTACACTCAGGAGCCTAAATAAGCCCGTACTTTTTCTAATTATATTAGGATTTTATAGATAAAGTATATAAAATATTATTAAAAAAACTTTTTTTAATTTACTAAAAAAACTCTTTAATTAAATTTAAATTTGCTTTAGCTTTATCTGTAAATATTAACCAATTAATAGTTAACTATAAGATTAAATTCTATTATAAAGTATATTCCTTTAGCTTTACTTATAAATCACTCTATAAGCTTTATATATTGTTGGGAATAAAGGCAAATAGTCACCATATAAGGCATATTGCCGTCACGTATAGCAAGTTGCCGTTACGTACGGCAAGTTGCCATCACGTGCCGCCGCGGCACTAGCGTGGTAAGAAACCTTAAGTTCCTTACCCCTTTCTTTAAGAGAAAAGAAGAACAGAACAATTATCATACTATTTACGAACCGTAGCTACGTAATATCCCCTTGTGAGTCCAATACTAATTAGTGGTTAACTTTACTATTATACTATAGAGCAGCTAGGTATTCCACCAAGAAGAGACAAGCCACTATACCAGTGCTACTCGTGCTAAAGGAAGCTGTCTTTTAAGGTTAGAACTGGTCCTAAACCTTAAATAGAACTCTTCTATAAATCTAAGGATCTAAAGGCCAGAACTAGTCCTAAGCCTTTCTAAGATTACGGATTCTTGCGTCTATTACACAAAATAACACGCTTTACAAGTCTTCGCGATTTAAGGCCAGAACTGGTCCTAAGCCCTATAATCACAAATATACGTCATAAACGCGTACTAAACAATAAATATATATTATAAACGCGTACTAAATAACAATCCCTACGCCAATAACACTTCCCTCCCTCTAAAAATATGGCTACGCCTACTTTAAACGACTGGGAAGACTCCTTACTACTAANGGTAGCTTTATACGCGAAACTCATTAATAAAAATTAGGACGAATTTACCTTTAATATAACAACTTATACCGTAAAATAAGTTAATAGCTTTCTTCTATACTATATTATATTCTACTAAAGTAGACACTACGCTAATATATAGCTGTGGGAATATTTTAGGGAGGATTTTATAGGATAGACCGCTAATACCTAGGCACTTAGTAATATTAATATTGTTTAGGATTTTTAAGACTTCCTCTATAGAAATAGGGTATATATTACTAAGAATGGTAACCCAATTGCTAGTAATATTTAGGCCGTTATTACTAGTATAAAAGAACTAGTATAGATAGAAGCTAAGATTATATATTAACTACAGAAACCTAAAACTAACCTATATTCTTTAAAAGGCAACTTTAATTTAAAATAAAACCCCTAAAACACTACTCTCCTACTTAGAGGTACTTGTCCTCTACCTCTACCGCCTCTAGCTTCTCTACTTTAGCTAACTGGTAACCCTTTATTATAAGAAGTTATAAATCTAATAAAGGTATATTTAGATAAAAAAAAAGTTTAAAGGAGAATTATATAATATACTTAAAGTAAAACTATAGGTCTTCTATAACTATTATAACAAAGTTAAAATTTAATACCACTAGTACTATTATACTTTCTCTATTATATTAAAGGGATAGGCAGTAACATTCTATTATAACTATATTATAGGTAAAAACTATAGCTTTAATATAATACTTTAGCTCACTAGAGCCTACTTTAAGACTAATAAGAATTACTAACTTTATATATCCGAATGGCAAGAAACTATATTCTAGAGAGTTATTACTTTTAACCTAATAAAGACTCGTTTAGAGTGCCTTTAACTACTCTTTAATAAACTCTAGAAAATCTAACGTGGACTTACTAAAACTTACTAAAATAAGAACAGCCTAAGGGACTAGGTTATCTTAGTATGCTATAGCGTTCCTAAGTATAACTTGGCGCTATATAAACCTATAAATATATTTAAAGGAGTATATACCGAGCTACGCTCCGCTGTAGGTACTATAATGCAAATATAAGAATCTTAATAGCTCTATACTAAAAGCCCTACCTAACTAAGTATTTTTAACTAATATAATTATAACTAGACTAATTAAATATATAGCGGCCGTAGTAGGGAATATAGNAAAGGGTANNATTAANNTTAACTATAAGGTAATTATAGAGGTCCTNATAGAGGTTTATTTTAAAGTAATTACTAAAAGAAGTGCTACGTTTATAAGAAGCTAAATTACTAGTTAACTAGATACTNCNTTAATAAGCGAAAAGAGGTATATAATAAGTTCCGTTAGAGTATAAAAAATGTTAGAAATTATAANNTTACTACGGCCTACTTTTAAAGCTTTTTAGTTTAATATAAAGGCGTAAAAGACCTTAAGGGTAAGGTTAATAAGACTGAATAGCTCCTTATAGATATAGAAATTAAGGACTACTTACTTAACTAATACTTTACTAAGTATAGTAAGGTAAATAGTATATAAACCGTCGCTATTCTTAATAACTAATCTACACTCCATTTTATTATGAAGTTAAATATCTTTAATAAGCCAAAGGAGAGCTCCACGTTTTCCTTTAATAATAGATACTCGGCGAACGTCTTCTATAGTATTATACCAGATACTAGAGCCACAAGAGTATTTATAATAGGAGAACCTTAAGTTTAAGCCCTTTAGTAGCTTAATAGCTCTATTTAGATTAACTATTTAACGGCAGGCTAACACACAATTTGTTTTAGCAAAGGTACTATAATCTCTCTTAGTATAATTAGGGTTTAAACCCCCTTAGGGTATATTACTTTTTATATTATTCCTATAAATACCCCATTTCTATTTTATATTAGAGATATAGATAAACTAGGTATTAAGCTTAATAACCTTAAGAATATGCTTATATAGGGAGATAATTGGGTGCCTATTATATATAAGTAGGGTTACCCTTAGCTACTTCTTTAATAACTAGAAAAGAGTGTTGTTTAGAGCTATTTAACTAAGTTAAAGTTACGCCAACTACACCGTTGTTTTAGTCACCTATTAGTTTACTAATTACTTAGGGTTCTTTAGCGAGTAGGCTATAAAGTTAAGGTTAAGGTAATTAAGCATCTTATAAAATACTGCTACTACTACCAAATAAACCAAAGGTCCTCTAGCCGATTTAAGTTTACCCTTAAAGATAACTANNACTTTAACTTCTATATTATNGTNAANGTTATATANCTTAGCGGNAAGCTAGTACTTTAAGTTATTAACTTCTTAACCTCCTTCTAAGCCGCACGATTCTTAAAGAATATATTAGCTAGGAATATATAGGATACCCTTTAGTTATACTAGATTAATATCTACCTAGGACCCCCTAATTAAATTGTCTATAATATAAAAAAGAACTTCTTATCTATAGAGTTCCAATAATAAATAAAGGCAATAGCAATTAAGGTTAAGAAAGTCCCTATTAAGGCATATAATAGTATTAAAAAAGTAGAGCAATATTACACGCTATTACGCCGCGTATATAAGATTATCTCTTTAAAACTAAAGGACGCTAGTAAAAAACTTACCTTATAAATAACTGTTAAAGCTATTAATAATTCCGCTAGCCCGGATAGACTCATACCTATATTACTAGTCTTTAGCGCCTACCCATAAATAACTAACAATTCTTTACTATCTCCCTCTATTATATAATAAGCTAAGGCAATTTATAAGGCAATAAAGAAGGTATAACGCCTCTATACTATATACTAGGTTAATAATATATTAGGAATAAGAAATGGCCTAAATACCTTAACTACGCTTAATTTACTACTTTAGTCTAAAGTACGCGTATAGTATAAAAGGGGAGGATAGTCAGACCTATATCAACTTATTATAATTAATAGTTAAACTTACACTATTTAGATACCTTATAGACCCAATTCCGTTTAACTATTATTAAGCCTTACTATAAAGATGATAATTCTAAGCCTTTACAGAATGCCCTAGAAGATGCCCTAGAAGAGAACCACAATTAACATACTCTAGAAGGTGACTATAATCCCAATACAATTATAGTAGATACGCTATAACTATAACGCAGTAGAGGTTGCTTAAAGGGATCACAAAATCGCCAACACCTTATTAATTTTAAAGAATAATTTATTGCCGCTATTAAGAATAAAGTTAAGTTATTAATAGCCTTTATAATAGCTAAAGAGAAGGCTAACTTTAAGCTCGTAAAATAGCTTTAAAAAAAAGGTTATATTATAATCCTAGGAGCTCCTTTCTAAGCATCTAATAAGTAGAAGATTAATAGTCTTATCACAAGAGAAGTCTTTAAATTTAAGAAATATAACCCTACTAAGTTCAATAGAGTTTATATCTTTAAGTTAAGAATAGTTAATAAGATTAAGGGCAAAGCTATTAACGCCCTATTTAAGAAATTAAGGCTTATTATTTAAGGTTATAATAATAATAGCAAAGAGATAATTCTTATATAATCTCCTATAATTTAATAAGCTAGTTAGCGAGTTATTATTATATTAGCTCCCTCCTTAATAAAGAATAGAATAGCAGTTTATTTATAAGATATTACTTAAGCCTATACCCAATTAGAGATATACCTTTAGCGCTTAATATTAGCATACCTTTCGAAATAAATTCGCCACTAGTATTCTAAAGACACAATTATAGTTATACTTAAGCCATTATATAGAATCGTAGAGGTAGGAATTTACTAGTAGGCTACCTACAGCAAGCACCATAAAGAGAAGCTTTTAATAACTACTTCTATATTTAATCTCTACTTCCTTATTATAACTATAGGAACCCTATTTAGAATTATTGGTATATAAACTAATAATACAATTATCTTAGGAGACGACTAATTCTTAGCTCTTAAAGAGGATAAGCTAGTAAAGGTAAATCTTATAGCAAAGCTAAAGGAAAAGCTTAACTTAATAATACCATTACTCTTTAATAGATATATCCTCTCCCTAAATAAGAATTCTATTACTTTACGCTAGAAGGGTTAAGGTAAGAAGATTAACGTTATTAATATTAATTCCCTAAAGTAAGGATATATAAAGTAACGCGCTTATAAAGCTTATATTACTTTTATCTATTAACCTAAGGCTTTATTTAATCTCTCTGTTACTACCTAATACTAGGAACTAACTAAGGACGACGTTCTTACCCTAAATAAACGTCTTTTCTGGCAAATAAACTATCTTAATTAGGGACTACTCTACGTACCTATTAATCTTCCTACTATTAAGCTCTTTATATTTGTTAATAGATCGTTTATAAATAATAAAGATTTTAGCTCCTAGTTAGGATATAAAATTATTATTATAAACGAATTTACTAAAGAGAATAACTTCACAATCTATAGCAATCTTATTTATTAGAGCTTAATTAAAAGTAAGCGCGTTACCTAAAGTATTTTAGCGTTAGAGATATATAAAATAGTTAGTAGAGTTAATATAGCAATTACAATTAGAACTACCCTAAAGATAATTATAGATTAACTTAAACTTCCCGTTATCCCTATAATTATATACACCAATTTATTTTCCCTCTATAAGTATTTAGTTAAGCTCAGTACCACAAAAAAAAAGCGCCTTATAATTAATATTATAGCACTTTAGCAATCCTATAAGCGTTAAGAACTCTTTAANATTTAATANATTAATANCTAAGATAACCTAGTAAATATAATAATAAAGGCAAACCTAAATAAGGCACTAGAGATATTTATTAATATAAATACTTTATATATATAAGTTAAAGGTTAGGTTAAAAGGGAGTCCCTAGAAATTTCTTAGTTATATAAGGTCTTAAGATNTCTAGGAACTTTAACTNGNNGTTAAAGTTATCTAATTNGTTAGATTCTNNANACCCTAACTTAAACTAGCTAATTAGGATTTTCTATCCCTAGGATAGAAAATCGCTATTAGCTCGCTTACTGCTAGCGCCTTAGCGGCCCTACTAATAAGATACCTACCTATAACTTATAAGTAAGAAAGCACTATATACTAAAAGGCAAATTTTAGAATAGCAAGACTTATATTATAATAGCAATAGTAAGTAAGGAGGATTAATTTTTATTCCGCTAGTTAAGCGGTATATATATATAGATAGCAACCATAAAAAAAGAGTTGCTAGTGTTAGGAATAAAGGTAAATGGTTACTATATAAGGTATATTGCCGTTATATATAGCAAGTTACCGTTATATACGGCAAGTTACTATTATATACCGCCGCGGCACTAGCGTGGTAAGGAACCTTAAGTTCCTCACCCCTTTCTTTAAAAGAAAAGAAGAACAGAATAATTATCATACTATTTACGAACCGTAGCTACGTGATATCCCCTTATAAGTCTAATATATATAATTAATAACTTCTAAAAAAGCCGCTATAGAGAAAGAAACGGCCTTACCTAATTACCCTACTCTTATAATATATTTTAAAAGGTTACTAGCAATACTATTACTTTTGTTTTAATAGTAATATATTATATAATTAGGGAGTATAGAACTAGGTCTAAGGAAATAAACAATTTTTATAGCTTTATTATTAGCGGTTAGTATATATCTAGTATTTTACTACCTATTATTATTCTCTAACCTATTATAAAAGCCTATGCTAACCTCTTAGGTAGCTAGATATAGGATATATTACCTAGGTATATAGTAGGGAGTAGGTAAGCCAAGTATAAGTTATAAGAAGAGTCGATAGAAGAGGGCGATAGAGTAAAAAGTATAGCGATAGCCTTATATAGAGAGAGACGAACCAATAAGGAGGATATAAGGGCTGTAAGCCTAAGGGAGCTTATAAGGAGGTGTTAAGGCCTAGTTAAAGGCTAGCCTTAAAGCCGCTAAAAGATCCCTTATACTAGAACTATAAGGGGACTTTATAAATAGGGGGCTATAAGGACACAATTATAGAATAGAATAGATTAGTAAGAGAGACAAATTCTAAAAAGTAAGGCCTTTAGTATATAACCTATAACTATTTAAGGAGCGTCTAGGGGTTGTCCTAAAGGTAACTTAAGGTAGCTATAATAATATCTCTTATATTACCTCCCCCCTTCTTATAGTTAGCCCCTAATCGCTATTACCTTATAGTAGAAGGAGATTATAAAGGCTTATCCTAGTAGGGGTTTAGAGAAATATTAGTATACCGCTATATATTATCTATCTATCTAACCCCTACTTTAAACATCTAAAAAACCTTAGTAAGAAAAAAAAGTAACTAGAGAAAAGATATAAGGATTATTAAGAAACCTATTAAAAGCCTACTAAAAGCCTACTAGTAACTACCTAGGCTAACTTATAGATTTTTATATAACTTTATATTTAAGCCTTTATACTTATTAGACTTATAAGGGGATATTATATAGCTACAGTTCGTAGATAGTATAATAATTATTCTTCTTATTTAATTTATTTTTAAAGAAAGGGGTAAGGAACCTAAGGTTCCTTACTACACTAGTACCACGGCGGCACGTAATGGTAACTTGCCGCATATAACGGCAACTTACTATATATAACGGCAATATACCTTATATAATAACTATTTGCCTTTATTCCTAACACTAGCAACTCTTCTTTTATAGTTGCTATCTATATATATATACCGCTTAACTAGCAGAATAAAAATTAATCCTCCTTACTTACTATTGCTATTATAATATAAGTCTTACTATCCTAAAATTTACCTCTTAGTATATAGTGCTTTCTTGCTTATAAGTTATAGGTAGGTATCTTATTAGTAAGGCCACTAAGGCACTAGCGGTAAGCAAGCTAATAGTAATTTTCTATCCTAGGGATAGAAAATCCTAATTAGCTAGTTTAAGTTAGGGTCTACAGAATTTAACTAATTAAACAACTTTAACCGCTGGTTAAAGTTCCTAAATATTTTAAAACTTTATATAACTAAAAAATTTCTAAGGACTCCCTTTTAACCT
This sequence comes from Cenococcum geophilum 1.58, assembly GCF_001692895.1. Classification (NCBI taxonomy): domain Eukaryota; kingdom Fungi; phylum Ascomycota; class Dothideomycetes; order Gloniales; family Gloniaceae; genus Cenococcum; species Cenococcum geophilum. The sequence continues at coordinate 1,402,993 of NW_027137583.1, forward strand.
AACCTTTAACTTATATATATAGAATATTTATATTAATAAATATCTCTAGTGCCTTATTTAGGTTCGCCTTTATTATTATATCTACCGGGTTATCTTAGCTATTAATCTATTAAATCTTAAAAAGTTCTTAACGCTTATAGGATTACTAAAGTGCTATAATATTAATTATAAGGCGCTTCTCTTTATAATACTAAGCTTAATTAAATACTTATAAAGGGAATATAAGTTGGTATATACAATTATAGAGATAATAGAAAGTTTAAGTTAATCTATAATTATCTTTAGGGTAGTTCCAATTATAATTACTATATTAATTCTACTAACTATTCTATATATCTCTAACGCTAAAACACTTTAGGTAACGCGCTTACTCTTAGTTAAGCTCTAATAAATAAGATTACTATAGATTATAAAGTTATTCTCTCTAGTAAATTCGTTTGTAATAATAATCTTATATCCTAATTAGGAGCTAAAATCTTTATTATTTATAAATAATCTATTAACAAATATAAAGAGCTTAGCGGTAGGAAAATTAATAGGCATATAAAGTAGTCCCCAATTAAAATAGTTTATTTACTAAAAAAAACGCTTATTTAGGGTAAGGATATTATCCTTAGTTAATTTCTAGTATTAGGCAGCAACAGAGAGATTAAATAAAGCCTTAGGTTAATAGATAGAAGCAATATAAGCTCTATAAGCGCGTTACTTTACATATCCTTACTTTAGAGAATTAGCGTTAATAATATTAATCTTCTTACCTTAACCCTTCTAGCGTAGAGTAATAGAATCCTCGTTTAAGGAGAGGATGCATCTATTAAAGAATAATAGTATTATTAAACTAAGCTTTTCCTTTAGCTTTGCTATAAGATTTGCCTTTACTAGCTTATCTTCTTTAAGAGCTAAAAATTAGTTATCTCCTAAGATAATTATATTATTAGTTTATATACTAATAATTCCAAATAGAGTTCCTATAGTTATAATAAGGAAGCAGGGATTAAATATAGAAGTAGTTATTAAAAGCTTCTCTTTATAGTGCTTGCTATAGGTAGCTTACTAATAAATTCCTACCTCTATAATTCTATATAATAGCTTAAGTATAACTATAATTGTATCTTTAGGATACTAGTGGCAAATTTGCTCCAGAAGGTATGCCAATATTAAGCGCTAAAGGTGCGTCTCTAATTAGGTATAGGCTTAAGTAATATCTTATAAATAAACCGCTATTTTATTCTTTATTAAGGAGGGAGCTAGCGTAATAATAACTTACTAACTAGCTTATTAAATTATAGGAGATTATATAAGAATTACCTCCTTACTATTATTATTTTAACCTTAAATAATAAGCCTTAATTTCTTAAATAGGGCGTTAATAGCTTTGCCTTTAATCTCGTTAACTATTCTTAACTTAAAGATATAAATTCTATTAAACTTAGTAGGGTTATACTTCTTAAATTTAAAGACTCCTCTTATAATAAGACNNTCGATNTCCTACTTATTANATANTTANAAAGGAGCTCCTANNGTTATAATACGACCTTCCTTTTAGAGCTATTTTACAAGCTTAAAGTTAGCCTTCTCTTTAGCTGTTATAAAGGCCATTAATAACTTAACTCTACTCTTTATAGCAGCAATAAATTGCTCTTCGAAATTAATAAGATATTAGTAATTTTATAATCCCTTTAGGCGACCTCTACCGCGTTATAGTTGCGGCACGTCTACTATAATTATATTAGGATTATAGTCGCCTTCTAGGGCATGTTAATTATAGTTCTCCTTTAGGGCATCTTTTAGGGTATCTTCTAAGGCATCCTATAAAGGCTCGGAACTATTATCTTTATAGTAGGGCCTAATAACAGTTAAATAGAATTAAGTAAGTCTATAGGGCATCTAAAGAGTGCAAGTTTAACTATTAATTATAATGAGTTTATATAGGCCTAACTATCCTCCCTTTTTATACTATACCCGTACTTTAGATTAGAGTGGCAGATTAAGCATAATTAAGGTATTTAGGCCATTTCTTATTTCTAGTATATTATTAACCTAGTATATAGCATAAAGATATTATACCTTCTTTATTACCTTATAAATAGCCTTAGCTTATTATATAACAGAGGGAGATAGTAAAAAATTATTAGTTATTTAAGGGTAGGCGCTAAAGACTAGTAATATAGGTATAAGTCTATCCGGGCTAGCGGAATTATTAATAGCTTTAACAGCTATTTATAAGGTAAGTTCTTTACTAGCATCCTTTAGTTCTAAAGAGATAATCTTATATATGCGGCGTAATGGCGTATAATATTGCTCTATTTTTCTAATACTATTATACGCCTTAATAGGGACTTCCTTAACCTTAATTGCTATTGCCTTTATCTATTATTAAAACTTTATAAATAAGAAGTTCTTTCCTATATTATAGATAATTTAATTAGGGGGTCCTAAATAGATATTAATTTAGCATAACTAAAGGGTATCCTATACGTTCTTAGCTAATATATCCTTTAAGAATTATACGGCTTAAAAAGAGGTTAAAAAGTTAATAACTTAAAGTACTAGCTTACTGCTAAGATATATAACGTTAACAATAATATAGAAGTTAAAGTTATAGTTATCTTTAAGGGTAAACTTAAATCGGCTAGGGGACTTTTAGTTTATTTAGTAGTAATAGTAGTACTTTATAAAATGCTTAATTACCTTAACCTTAACTTTATAGCCTACTTATTAAAGAACCCTAAGTAATTAATAAATAAATAGATAGCTAAAATAACGGTATAGTTAGCGTAATTCCAACTTAGTTAAGTGGCTTTAAGTAATACTCTTTTCTAGTTAATAAAGGAGTAATTAGGGGTAACCCTACTTACATATAACGGGCACCTAATTATCTCCCTAAATAAGTATATTCTTAAGGTTATTAAGCCTAACGCCTAACTTATCTATATCTTTAATACAAAATAGAAACGGAGTATTTATAGGAACAACGTAAAAACTAATATACCCTAAAGGGGTTTAAACCCTAATTATGCTAAGAGAGATTATAGTACCTTTACTAAAACAAATTATATATTAGCCTGCCGTTAAATAGTTAATTTAAATAGAGTTATTAAGCTACTAAAGGGCTTAAACTTAAGGTTCTCCTACTATAGATACTCCTATAGCTCTAGTATCTGGTATAATACTATAAAAGATATTCGCTAAGTATCTATTATTAAAGAAGAACGCGGAGCTCTCCTTTAGCTTATTAAAGATATTTAACTTTATAATAGAATAGAGCGTAAATTAGTTATTAAGAACAGCGACGGTTTATATACTATCTACCTTACTATACTTAGTAAAGTATTAGTTAGGAGAGTAGTTCTTAATTTCTATATCTATAAGGAGCTATTTAGTCTTATTAACCTTACCCTTAAAATCTTCTACGCCTTTATATTAAACTAAAAAGCTTTAAAAGTAGGCTATAGTAACCTTATAATTTCTAATATTTCTTATACTCTAACGGAACTTATTATATACCTCTTTTCGCTTATTAAGGGAGTGTCTAGTTAACTAGCAATTTAGCTTCTTATAAACGTAATACTTTTTTTAGCAATTACTTTAAAATAAACCTCTATAAGGACCTCTATAATTACCTTATAGTTAACATTAATTATACCCTTTACTATATTCCCTACCACAGCCACTATATATTTAATTAGTCCAGTTATAATTATATTAGTTAAAAACACTTAGTTAGGTAGGGCTTTCGGTATAAAGCTATTAAGATTCTTATATTTATATTACAGTACCTATAATAGAGCGTAGCTTAGTATATACTCCTTTAAATATATTTATAGGTTTATATAGCGCTAAGTTGCACTTAAAAACGCTATAGCATGCTAAGATAACCTAGTCCCTTAAACTATTCTTATTTTAGTAGGTTTTAGTAAAACTATATTAAATTTTCTAGAGTTTATTAAAAAGTAGTTAAAGATACTCTAGGCAAGTTATTATTAGGTTAGAAGTAATAACTCTCTAGAATATAGTCTCTCGCTATTCGGATATATAAAGTTAGCAGTTTTTATTAGTTTTAAAATAGGCTCTAATAAGCTAAAGCATTATATTAAAGCTATAGTTTTTACCTATAATATAGTTATAATAAAACGTTACCGCCCGTTCCTTTAATATAATAGAGAAAGTATAATAGAACTAGTAGCATTAAATTCTAACCTTATTACAGCAGTTATAAAAAACCTATAGTTTTACTCTAAGTATATTATACAATTCTCCTTTAAACTTCTTCTTTTTATCTAAACATACCTTTATTAAATTCGTAACTTCTTAAAATAGAGGCTTATTAGTTAGCTAGGATAAAGGAGTTAAAGATAATAGAGGTAAAGGAAAAGCACCTCTAGGTAGGAGAGTACCTTTAGGTAGAAGAGTAGTGTTCTAGGGGTTTCGTTCTAAATTAAAGTTGCCTTCTAAAGAATATAGGTTAGTTTTAGGTTTCTATAGTTAACGTATAATCTTAGCTTCCGTCTATACTAGTTCTTCTATACTAGTAAAAACAGCGTAAATATTACTAGTAATTAGGTTACCGTCCTTAGCAATATACACCCTATTCCTTTAGAGGGAGTCTTAAAAATCCTAAATAATATTAACATTGCTAAGTGCCTAGGTGTTAGCGGTCTATCCTATAAAATCCTCCCTAAAGTATTCCTATAACTGTAAATCGGCGTAGTAGCTATCTTAGTAGAATAGAATATAGTATAGGAGAAAGCCGTTAACTTATTTTATGGTATAGGTTATTATATTAAAGGTAAATACGTCCTAATCTTTATTAATAAGTTTCGCGTATATAGCTACCCCTAGTAGTAAGGAGTCTCTCTAGTTGTTTAGAGTAGCTATAGTTATATCTTTAAAGGAAGGGAATATTGGTAGTATAGGGATTGTCGTTTGGTACGCGTTTATAACATATATTTACGATTATAGGGCTTAGGACTAGTTCTAGCCTTAAATCGCAAAGACTTATAAAGCGTATTATTCTATATAATAGATATAAGAATCTATAATCTAGGGAAGGCTTAGAACTAGTTCTAGCCTTTAAATCCTTAGATTTATAGAAGAATTCTATTTAAGGTTTAGGACTAGTTCTAACCTTAAAAAACAGCTTCCCTTAGCACAAGTAGCACTAGTATAGTAGCTTATCTCTTCTTAGTAAATACCTAGCTGTTCTATAGCATAACTATAAAGTTAACTACTAATTAGTATTGGACTTACAAGGGGATATTATATAGCTATAGTTCGTAGATAGTATAATAATTGTTCTTCTTATTTAATTTATTCTTAAAGAAAGGGGTAAGGAACCTAAGGTTCCTCACCACGCTAGTGCCGCGGCGGCACGTGATAGCAACTTGCCGCACGTAACGGCAACTTGCCACACGTGACGGCAATATGCCTCATATGGTGACTATTTACCTTTATTCCCAACAATACTAGTCTATAATTAATTATAAGTATTATAGATAATTTAGTGTTCCCAATATAGTTCTATAGAACTATTTAGTATATAGCTTAATATATAGGGCCTTAACTTACCACTATCTTTAATTATTAAAATATAATTTATAATCTATAATCGTTTCTTATAATCCTCTATATCACTAATATATTATTTTTATATTTGCCCTTAGGCTATTAAATATAGTTAAGGTATTAATTAGTTAATTAAGGAGACTTATCTTCTAAATTTTAGTGTATATACTTTTAAATCTAATGGTTCTATACTGTATATTTAGCGTAGTTTTACTACCTAGTAAATAGGAGGGACACTTTATAATAGCACCTATAGCTATTATACGATTATTAAGAACGTTTATAACGTTATTCTTTAATACCGTAGTATTATTTTAGGTATAATTTAACCTATATACGTCTTTAATTAACGTTATAATTGCCTTCCCCTAGCTACATAATTAGTTTTTATAAGGAAGTAATAGCTAAATAGCTTATATACGTGTTTCCTTTCTTTTAAATTGCGCTATTATAATAAAGTTATATTAGCAAGGTTGCGGCTATTTACTAAAAGAGTATTAGATGGTAAAGTATAAAGATACCTTACTTATTAAGCTTAATCCTTTTCCTTAATACCTTACTTCCTATTATTAACCTTTATCTAATTTAGATATGTCTTTAATATATTATTAAGATTTTCCTCTTTTTTATTATTAATTTAATATACCTCTTTAATCTCCTACTAACTACTCTTTTAAGCAAATTCTATAGCGTATTTTAGCCCTACCTTTATATATAAAACCCTAACCTCCGCTAATCCGTAACTAGTACTGGTTCTATAAGGCAGTATTGCCAGGGTGTACGGTAGGGAGCAAGCAAGCCAAGCATGAGTTACATAGGGAGTCGATGGAAGAGGACGATATGGCAAAGAGTAGGCAATAGCCTCGTACGGAGACGAACCAATGAGGGAGGAAGGAGGCTGCAAGCCTGAGGAGCTTATAAGGGGTGGCCAAGGCCTAGCCGAAGGCTAGCCTTGGCAGCCCCTAAGAGCTCCCAGGATGTAGCCGAGTAAGGGACTAAAAGTACCCTTATAGGTTCTATATAAATAATTTTGCCTATATATCTTTAAAAGACTATAAATCTAATAATAGGATTTTAAAGGCTTATAATAAGACCCATTATATAAAGTCTAATACCTTTAGTCCTTATAATTAATATATACGTACTTAGAGCGGTAGTTATATTAAGGTAGGCTTTTCTATCCTTAATAGATTTCTATTATTAACTTTAAGCTTTAATAGCCTAGGCCTAAGTAGTAATGTTCCTTTAATATCCTTAACTACTATATTACCCGGGCTCTCTCCTATGTAAGCGCTAATACTAAATATTTAGGTTAAATTTAAGATTATACTATAGCTATTTATACCGCCTATAACTCTTAATAAGCTAACTAGTAGCGCCTAATATATTAAGTAAAACTAGTATACTAAGAATAGGGTAAAGGATAGAGGCGATAAGAAAAAGGTTGCTGTATACTATAAGAAGAAGTTCGCGTATATATATTAAGTTTTAAAAAAGCATAATATAATACGTTATTAGGTAGGTTACCTTTTAGGTACTTAGTATTACGAAAGTAGGCACGAGCTGGAATACAATATACTAAACAGGGTAGTAATTAAAGAAGGCTACATACGCGTAACTATGCGTGGTTAATATAAAGACATTTAGATGCAGAAATAGAATAGGTTAGGTATAGGTATAAATAGGGGTTGTAGGGGAACGTGCGTAGGTGTCTCGGGACGAACGTAAGCACGGGTTAAGAACGTCAAAGCGCGCAGAGACGTGAGAACGTGTGAGTCCCGTAATAGTACTCCCCCCTTACTTCCGAGCTCCTGCGAGGCGTGTCGTATATACTAAAAAAACCTAATACGGGAAAAAAAAAATTTCGTTAGCCCTTCTCTACCCTTCTACGTCCTCCGTTGCACAGGTTCCTCCAGTTCGGTCCTTCTATATTTAATTATTAGGCCACTAACTTATTAGGCCTAAAGCATAGCCCAGCTTCTATCGCCAGCTATACTCCTATCCTCGCCGCTTAGAGACGCATTACTAAAGCTTATACAGTCCCTTTCTCGCTTCTAGCAGCTTTACAGCCTTCCCTTCCTATACTCCGGGTCCCCCTAAAAAATTACCCCAATTTTTGGTCCAAAATGGGTGTTTTAGGCAGTATTTATTGGCCTAAATGGCAGTATAGTACGGTCAGTACAGTGTTTGTAGTCGTAGTAAGGCGTATTCTTGGCAGGTTCTTATCGGTGCGGTATAGTATTCGTATTATAGGCAGGTTCTTATCGGTAGCAGTACAGTGCCAGCGCAGGTTCCGTAGGCATATCGGCACAAGATCTTATTAGATTTGGGTAGTAGTACGGTGCTAGCGACGTGTTCAGGTTCCGTAGGCGAATCGGCACGGAGCTTATCAGTTTATATAGTAGCAGTACGATGCCAGCGACAGGTCGCCTCGTAGGCGTATCGGCACGAGGCTTGTCGGTTCAGGCAGCAGTACGATGCAAGCGACGGGTTCGGGGGTCTAGGGAGCGAGGCTCTACCTAGTCGTGTTCGGCTCGTAGGCGTATCGGCACGAGGCTTGTCAACAGGTCGGGGTAGCAGTACGATGCAAGCGACAGGGTCGTCTCGTAGGCATATCGGCACGAGGCTTGTCGGTTCGGGTAGGTAGCAGTACGATGCCAGCGACAGGGTCGTAGGCGTATCGGCACGACGGGTTATCGGGGTCGTTTCGCAGGCGTATCGGCGCGAGGTCTTGTCGGTACGTAGGGCAGTGCGTGCAGGTCGGTAGGACAGTAGTAAGATACCAGCTTCCGTGTTCGTGTTCGTGTTCGTCATGCAGTAGGATGCGAGCCAGGTCAAACCGAAGGGCAGTAACGTGCCTGTTCGTAGTCGGTAGCAGTAGGGTGCAAGCCATCGAGGTCGCAGGCGTATCGGCGCGATATCTTGTCGGCAGGTCATGATTCCACAGGCGTATCGGCGTGGTGTCTTGTCGTACCAGTTCAGAACCCTAGCGTCCTAGTCTACCCGCAGCCAGCAGCTCCTGTATCTACCCCGTAGGCGTAGAAAGGCATGCTCCGCGACCAGTAGCCTATAGGCCCGCTAGGTATAGAAAAGGGATCCAAATGTAGTGTCACGGAAGTGGGCACGAGCTGGAATACAATGTACTAAACAGGGTAGTAATTAAAGAAGGCTACGTACGCGTAACTATGCGTGGTTAATATAAAGACATTTAGATATAGAAATAGAATAGGTTAGGTACGGGTATAAATAGGGGTTGTAGGGGAACGTGCGTGTCACGGGACACCCCCGTAACACCTTGCACACGTCCACCTGTTTCCACCGACTCAGCAATTAAAGACTAACCGCGAAATGGCAATCTAACGGCAATCTAATGGCAATCTAACGGCAATCTACGGCATTCTACCATATTCTGCTAAGTTCTACTAAATTCTGCCAAGTTCTGCCAGGACTACAACCTAAACCCTATTCTGCCTATATATGTGTTGACCAAGCAACTAAGTTAACAATATATGCCCTTTCTTTCCGTTTCCCTACCTTCTTTCCTTACGCAACGTCTTAACTTTATTACGTAGTTTATATATATAGCTTAATAATACCTACTTCGCTATATATTATTACCGCTTATGCTTACTCCGTAACACTATATTGCGTTAAAAACTTATACTACCCTCCAAAAATGCAGAATAACCCTAAAGCCCCTATAACGGCCAACGCTATTATAGCCGCACTCTAAGAACAATTAGTAGGTATACAGAAGTCCTTTATAGACGCCCTTACACAGTACTAAGCCACTTTAACTTAATAGTAAGCCGAATAAGAAGCACGATAATAATAATTAATTAAAGCACTTTAAGAAGAAGTCCGCATCCTTAAGATGCCTATATTAAGGCCCTAAGACTAAACGCTATCTCTAGAGATAAACACGCGAAACGTAAGCCCTAAATTAGTAGTAGTTACTTACCCTATAGAGCCGACTACCGCACTAAAATAATCTAAGAAACTACTAGACCCCCTAGTATTTACCAGTAAATAATAAGAGCTTTAGTTATTTTTAAGCCGGCTTAAGAATAAGCTAACTGGTAATACTAACTACTACCTAACTAAAGCTAACCAACTCTATTACGCCCTAAGTTAACTAGGAGGAGATATAGCTAACCTTATTAAACCTTTTTAACTAAACTTAGTATAAAGCCTAGTTATACTTCTTAAAGCTATATATAGTAACCTAAACCGCCAAGCTACCGCTTAAAGAAAGATAAACTAAATAACTTAAGAAAAGAAAAGTTTCCTAGTATACTTCTCTAAATTCAACCGCTATGCAAAGGAAATAAGCTGGAATAACTCCGTACTAATTAACAGCCTTATTAAATCCCTAAGCCCTAAACTAAAAACCTCCCTAATAGGCGTAGACCTCTTAGAAACTCTTAACGCCTACGTAAACGTTATTAATAAACGGTATAACGATATACTACGCCTTATACTAAAGCCCGTTTATTAGTATAACATAATAACCCCATAAACGCCTACTAAGTTATTATCTTAACCTAAGCACCCTAACGCCATAGATATTAACACTAGGACCCTAGGATACGCCCTATTAGGGTCCTCTAAATAAAAATAACGCATTAAGCTAGGCCTTTACTTTAAATATGGAAGCGGCTCCTACCTCTTAAACTACTACTCCGTCCCTATACCCCAAAATAATTTACAAACGGCCAGTACTGGCAGCCGTTTACTATATCAATCTTCCGGTTACCGTCCCCAATCTTTATCTAGTTCTAGCCCTATATTTAGTAAGCACTACTTATAAGGACGAAGCTTTAACCAACGTCCTATAAGAACCCCGCCCTAATTACCTCTAAAAGGAAGATCCTAGAGCTAAGTCATTCTCCAGGACGGCTCTGCTACAGGATCTCGTTAAACGCATTTAACGTCACGAACTCTAACTCTTAGGACTATAGCATAACTATTAACTGCCATCTTTGGCAGAATAGTTAATAGGCTAACGCTTAAATCCTAATTAATATAGGAGCTAGCGGCATAGGATTTATTAACAAGATCTTTATATAAGATAATAGTTTTACCCTAACCCCCCTTAACTGGCATATTAACGTATTTAGATTTAATAGCAAACGCACCATCTTAGGCCGTATTACCTACGTAGTAACCCTAAAACTCTAATACCTAAACTACAAAGAACTAATTAAGCTTTTCGTTACTACCCTAGGTCACTTAGTAATTCTTAAATAACCCTAGATAAAGCTATATAAGGTAACTATTAATTAGGATAACCTTAAGCTTCTATTTACCGCCTCCCGTTATAAGTAGAAGTGCTTTATAACTCGCTACTTAGACCCAGAACCGAAATCTAAAAAATCCACCAGATTCCACCAACGTAAGATTTCCACCAAATTCTACTAATATAAGAATTCCACTGACACCCACTAAGGACCCGAAAATTCCACTAAGCTCTATAAGTTATTACTAAGCACTATACCGCCCCAAACTAAATAGAAACTTAAGCTTAGTATACGAAACTACTAGAAGGACTAGTATCCTACAATAAAAAGAATACTTAAAGAACCCGAACCTAAATCTAACACTAACTTCATACCTAATACTAAACCTAAACCTAAATAAGAAACTATGGACGAGCCAAACGAGCTCAGTACCCTAGATATCCGCATAATTAGAGCTACTCCATTAGCGTAACTTACTAAGAAACCTAAACATATAATCTTTGCTGTTACTATAGCTGATATTAAGAAGGCCTTAGCACTAAAGAAGCACACTAACCCTGCTATAAAGGTACTAGTAGAGTACTATAACCGCCTAGAGGCATTCTTACGGAAGGAAGCCGATAAGCTACTGGAACACCGATTATATAACCATAAGATTATACTTAAAGAAGGAAAGCAACCTAGATTTGGACCCTTATATAGGATGTCCCAAAACGAACTCCAAGTACTATAAAAGTATTTAGATAAGAACCTAAGTAAAGGATTTATTAGAGCAAGCTTATTACCTATAGCTATACTAGTAATCTTCGTTAAGAAACCTAGTAGTGGTCTGCGCTTCTATATAGACTACTAAGCTCTTAACGCCGTCACTATTAAGAACCGATATCTAATCCCGTTAATATAGGAGACACTAAACTAACTAAGTAAGGCTCGCTACTATACAAAGCTTAATATTATCTCTATATTTAACCGCCTCCATATAGCAAAAGGAGATAAATAGCTTACTGTATTTTATACTCGGTATAGACTATTTAAATACTTAGTAACGCCATTTAGCCTCGCAAACGCTTTAAGCTTGTTTTAACATTATATAAATAACACCCTGCGCCCCTACCTAGACATCTTCTATACTACTTATATTAACGACATCTTAATATATAGTAATAACCTGACCGAATATTAGAAATATGTTAACCTTATCCTATAAGCCCTATACGAAGCTAGTCTATAATTAAATGTAGATAAATGCGAGTTCTATAAAACGGAAGTCCTATACCTTAGACTCCTTATTTCTATAAACGGTATATAAATAAACCCAAAGAAAGTTAAAGTAATTATAAACTAGCAAGAACCTAAGAACGTTAAGGACGTAAAAGCCTTTATAGAATTTGCTAATTTCTACTAATAGTTTATTAATAACTTCTCCGCCCTAGTTTTACCCCTTATAGCTCTAACCTAAAAGGATAAAGTTTTTGTCTTTAATAAGGAATATAAGAAGGCCTTTGCCTATCTAAAGGTTATATTTACTACTGCGCCCGTGCTTTAATACTTTAACCCAAACTAAATAAGTGTTATAGAAGCCGACTTATCTAACTATATTACTAAAGGCATCCTGTCTTAATATAACGAGGATAGAGTATTATACCCCGTAGTATACTTCTTAAAACAACTAAGCCTAGCCGAATGCAACTACAAGATCTACGATAAGGAATTATTAGCTATTATTAGATATTTTAAACAATAGCAACCCGAACTAGAAGGCGCTGGATTTCCAATTAAGGTCCTTAGCGACTATAAGAACCTATAGTACTTTATAACCACGAAATAGCTGAGTTATTATTAGGCCCGCTGGTTAGAATATCTATCTCGTTTCCGATTCTTAATTACGTACCACCTAGGCGTCTAAGGCTAGAAGCCTAATGCTCTAACCCGACGCTTATAAGACGCGCTAGCCTTAAAAGAAGCGCACTCTTACCGAAATTAGACCCTACTTCGCCCTAAACTATTTAACCCTTCTACTAAAGATCTTACGGTACACGTCCTTAAAATAACTGATTAATTAATTAAATAGATTATAGTTAACGAATACCCAAATAACGAGTTTATTTAAGAGACGCTTAAGCTAATACAAGATAGCATTAAACGCTCTAAAAAGATTTCTCTAAGTAAATACAAAGCCTATAGAAACTGCTTATATTACCAAAACCGTCTAGTTATCCCTAATTATAATAAGCTTAAGCTTAAACTCCTTAAATACGTATACGATCTACCTATCGCCGGCCACCTAGGCTAAGGAAAGACCCTAAAACTACTCTAACGGGAGTATTATTAGCCGAATATGCATAATACGACACAAAGGTATATCTCTAGCTGCTACACCTACCAACAAGCTAAAGCCTCGCATAAGACATATAACGGTCTTTTAAAGCCACTACCTATTCCGGACCGAAGATAGAAGGATATCTTAATTAACTTTGTTATTAACCTTCCTAAGAGTAGAGGCTGCATGAATATTATAGTAGTTGTAAACCAACTATCTAAAATAAGACACTTAATCGCCTACCCCAATATATTAACGCCTACTGTCGCCTAACTATTCCTAGATTATATATGGAAACTCTACGGACTCCCCAAAACGATTATCTCTAATAGAGGTAGCTAGTTTATCTCGGCATTCTAGAAAAAACTAACTACTTAACTCCGTATTAAAGCACTATTATTTACCGCATATTACCTAGAAACAGATGGCTAAATAGAACGCGTAAATACTATAATAAAACAGTATATTCGGATATACACGTTATATTTATAGGATAACTGGATTAACTGGCTCGTATTCGCCAAGTTTACCGTAAATAACTCCATCTTGGAAACTACAAAAGTCTCCCTATTCCTAGCTAATTACAGCTAGCACCTACAAATAGGTTTTAAACCCTTTAGTAATATTCCTTACCCCGCTTATTACGCCTTATAAGTCGTAGAAGCAAATAAATTTATAAAGAAGATAGAGGAACTATAACAGTTCCTTACCGATAAAATAATATAGGCTTAATCTATCTATAAAGCCGCAGCGAATAAAAAACGAACCCCAGCACCGGCTTACTAAATTAGTAATTTTGTCTGGCTAGATATAAGAAATCTAAACATAAAACGACCTACTAAGAAACTTAATTGGAAGAACGCTGGCCCTTATAAGGTTAAAAAGGTTATCTCTCCTTATACCTACTAATTAAAGCTCCCTAATACGGTTAAAATCCACCCTATATTCTATACGTCAGTCCTCTACCCTACTACCCCTATATTAGACGCCCTACCTAGACAGATATAAGACCCTCCCCTACTAGTTAAAGTGGATAGTAAGAACAAGTACTTTGTTAAAAGAATTAACGATATTAAGTATAATAAACGGAAACGCTAATATATATATTTTACGAAATAGAGAGGCTTTACTAAGTCCTTATGGGAACCCGTTAACTCTATAGGACTTATATAAGCCGCAGAAGACTTTCACAAACTCCACCCAGAACTACTACAGCCCCATCTCGCAGAAGCTTAAGTTTAAAGGGGGGGTACTATTACGGGATACCCTCGTAACACCTTGCACACGTCTACCTATTTCCACTAACTTAGCAATTAGAGACTAACCGCGAAATAGTAATTTAATGGCAATCTAATGGCAATCTAACGGCAATCTATGGCATTCTGCTATATTCTGCTAAGTTCTACTAAATTCTGCTAAGTTCTGCTAGGACCACGACCTAAACCCTATTCTGCCTATATATGTGTTAACTAAGCAACTAAGTCAACAATATATGCCCTTTCTTCCCGTTTCCCTACCTTCTTTCCTTACGTAACGTCTTAACTTTATTACGCAGTTTATGTACATAGCTTAATAATACCTACTTCGCTATATATTATCACCGCTTATGCTCACTCCGTGACAGTGTATAGGTGTCTCGGGACGAACATAAGCACGGGTTAAGAACGTTAAAGCGCGCAGAGACGTGAGAACGTGTAAGTCCCGTAACACTTAGCAGATAGGTAACTAATAGTTACTATAGTAAGGTCTTAGTAGTTCTGGACTATACTAGCTAGCTAACATCTCTATTTATTTTAGGCTTAAGTATATCTTTATTAACTATAAGCTAACGCCTTAAGAGCTTTATTAGTATTGGTTTAGACCTAATATTAGTATTAAGCATTTAAGAATCTCTACTTCTACTACATCTTATTATCCTACCCCTATTTTTATACCTACTTATATACTAATAAAGGGATCTTATTCCCGTTAGCCGTCCCTTATAGGGCCAATAGATACTAATCTTAATCCTAAGGGTAAGGCGTAACAGCTTTTTAGATTAGGTATTTTAGATTTATTCTTATATATAGTAGCAATTAAGGACCTTAATCAAGTACTTAAAAAGGCCTTATAAGGCTCTAAAAAAGGGCTTAAAAGCCCTAAAAATTAATATTTCTAATATAAATTAATAAATAGGAATGCAATTCTAGTAAAATACCCTATTAACTCTATACTATATACGTAAAAAGGGTAAGGGCCTATTCTATCTTAGGCTGTAGCCCTAATCCTTATAGTTTCTAAAGCCTATTTATTCTATATCTAATTTAATCTATTTACTCTTTAAGGCCTCTTACGGCCTACTATAAGCTTTTTTATAGGTCGCGATAATATTATAGTATTAAAGCGCTTTCTATAATTTATAAATTATAGACCTTAGTTCTAATATTCTTTTAAAATATCTTTATAATAATTAAAGCAATCCTCTAGTACCTATATAGAGTCCTTAGCGGGCTAGCCTAGCTATTTAACTTTATATTAAAGCTTGTTCTTAATTAACTTATAGCGTAGTATAGCTTTAACCTTATACTACTTGCCTACTACTTTAAGGTGTTTAATTAGGCCTAGGCGGAAGTTCTTTTCTAATAGTAGTCTATACTATAGCTCTAGTAGGTATATATAAAACACTAGATATATATAGGCTATAAATAGGAGTAGCTAAAGACAATAGGCTAGCTTACTAATTTATTCCTTAATTTAAAAGGGACCTATAAATCTTATATTAAGCTTCTTTAATAGTTAATAGGTCTTAATATTTATTAGGTATAATAGAACCTTATTACCTATTACGGCACTAGCAGAACTTAGCAGAACTTGGCAGAACTTCGCATCGGCAAGTTACCATAGATTGCCATAGATTGCCGTATATTGCGATTATATAACGCGAAGATCTTATAAAACACCAAACGGCGCTGCTCTTCTTCTCCTTTCCTTTCCCTAGCTTTAGATTCTCGTTTATAGACAATCTAATTATATAGGCTTGCGCGACCCTTTTGCCATACTTATGTCTTAATTAACTAAGTCGCTAACATTATCTAAAGCTCACTCTACTTTTTCTTCCTAAGAAGGAACTTAAATATATCTACCAGAACACAGAATAGGACCCTAAGGACATTACTAGGACCATAAGGACAGGATCTAAAAGAAAAGAATAGAACCCTAAGGAAAAGACCTACTAGATATACACAGACTAGAACCCCTAAAGAAATTACCCGGAATTACCCAATACCCCTACCACTATACCACGAGCTATAGTAGCAGGTAAAGTAGCTATAGGACCCTTAAATACTTTAGATAAAGAAACAATTAATGTTTCAACCCCCCAGGCGGAGCTTGCGGCTGCTAATGCCAAAATTAAACAACTACGAGAGCTGCTTAAAGCTAGAGATACCCCTATATTAAATAATAAGTCATTATTAGACAACTAAAGACTTGCTATAGTCCTTTAGGCCCTATCCTAGCGCCTTAGTGGACCTACTAAGGCCTATATAGCACCGAAGCGGTCGGTAAAGGTTATGGATTCCCTACTACTTATAAACGGAACCGACCCTATATTTAATAATTAGAAGCTTTAATTACAGGATAAGCTTAAAGTTAATGCAGACTACTTCCCTAACGCCTAAGCTAGAATAGCCTATATTTTTAGCTGTACTAACAGAGACGCCTAGACGCATTTACGCCCGTAATACACTAAAGACTTAGTAAACCCCTTTATCTCTAAAGAAGAAATAATTAAATACTTATCTTCTATTTATAAAGACCCTTTTAAAGTATAAAACGCCCGCCTTAGCTATAAAAGCCTAAATATAAAAACAACGGAGACCTTTTTGGCCTTCTAAACCCGCTTTCTATACCTAGCCAAATAGGCCTAGATCCCCTAGGAAGACCTACTACTAGACCTCTTTAATAAGCTTACCCTAGACCTATAACGGGCCGTATTGCTAGCTTATACTATAGCATAGACGTTAAAAGAACTTACGGACTATTGCCTAGCTATTAATTAAGGCCTCTATTAAATTAAGGCATGCGCTAACCGGCTAAAAACTAGAAACCTTGTAAACCAGGCCGTAAGTACTATAAGTACGGCCTATAGTGCCCCGGCATGATTAGTAACTCCTATAGTTAACCTAGCAGCTAATTATGTAGCTACCCCTACTGCGGGCCTAGTATACACCCGGCTTATATATAGCGACCCCTATATATAGGCCCTTAGCGATTAAGGAGCTTACTTCTTATATGGTTAAATAGGCTACCCTATAAGGAACTACCTAATAAAGGTAAAGATAAATAAGATCTTATTAATTTAGGAGGATAGTATAAAGCCGGAAAAAGAGGAACCTTAAAGGAAAACTCCTCTTTAGGGTTAAAAGGGATTAATATATTACATATTAATCTAGGTCGGCTAGTTAATAGAAGAAGCTACACTATCCCTTATACTTTATTTTATAATAGATATTAAATTTTAACCTTTGCTTTAGCTAACTTAAGAGTAAATGCCTTTACCTTAATTAATATAAAGTGCGCTATAAAACTAGCTGACTTTTTAAATATACCCCTTAAAGAACTGCCTAAACTAGTCCCTATTTACGGTTATAACGGACAAATAAAACTACCTATTATAACTATCTTGCGGATCTACCTCCGCTGTAATAGATAAAGGTAGTATAACGTCCCCTTCCTTATTACGGACCTTAGAAGCTATAATATAATCTTAAGGAAAAAATAGCTAGCCTATTTAGGCCTATAGCTTAATATATAGAATAGGCAGCTTATCTAGCCCAAAACTATACCCCTAACGCCTTCCTTTATAAAAGAGATTAGTATTATAATAGAAAACCTTATACGGCCGTAGATAAATACCATTTACTAAGCCAATACAACGCGTAGGGATTAGGCTTTTAAGAAGGATATACAGCTTAATCCGCAACGGATCTATATACTACACTACCCCTAAACTACCTATATTATACTACCCGCACTAAAGACTTAGGAAGTTAGTAATGGCCTAGCTAAGTCCCTAATAGAGAACTCAGGCCCTACGCAGCTACGTTAGGAAAATTTTTAGCAGCATTTTGCCAGCATTTTTAGCATTTCGCAGCATTTTGCAGCATTTAAAACGGACCATACGCATTAAGCAGCATCTAGGCAGCTATATATATATATATATATATATTATATATAAAAAATTTTTTTTTAAATAGATAATTAGATATAGTATATTATATAATTTTTTTTTTTATAAATTACTATATAATTACAGCACCTGTTATACTAAACGCGTGCTTACGCGTTCGGTACACCAGGTACGCGTTTACGCGTTTAGTGCACTAACTACTCGCTTACGCGTCTAGTACACTTATAAAGCACTAACTAATTAGGGGGGAGGTGTATTAGTATATAGACCACATAGTCTACTTTATATAATTAACAGTTACCATCTAAACAAGTATACAATACTATATGTATTTTATACCCGTGGATACAACTTATTTATACTATTAAGTTAGTACAAATACTAATTAGTAAGCGCGCACAGATTAGTAATTACTTAATACCTCCTCCCGAGCGATATACACGACAGCAACTACCTGTTTAGACTCCTAGTACGACCTATTAAAAGGTTAGAAGTCGGGGATTACGGACTTATCTCCAACTCTATATACTTATTTAAGTCTTAGTATAGTTTACCAGAAGTTATAGACGCAAATACAGACCTATATGGAACCCCTATTCTTAACCCCCTTAAACCTTAAACCTCTTCGGACCTTTTACGGAAACCCCCTACCCTCCTATAAACCATTACAGACCTATTAATCCATTTTACGGACCGTTATAAGACCTCCCCCACCCGTTACAAGCTGCTACTACCCGCTACGCACTATACTACACTATAGTATAGCAAATATCAGCAAGCAAGTTAGCGAAGGTTAAAAGAAGTGGAGATAAGGAGTTAACATTACGTTTACAAACAACGTTAATAACTACATTAGTTTCAAAATCCTTAAATATAAGTACTTTAAGCTTATAAATAACAACCTATAAAAGCAATACTAGGAAGACTTTGCGGACTTTACGGAAGCTATTCTTAAGGCCTATAACCCTATTACTATCCGTAAACCACGAACCCTTTTATATAACTAAGGTATATAGGTTAAAAGGAATAAATAAGTTACTATTATATAGTCCTTATACAATATAATATATAAAAAGGACTAAATAGAATGGACTAAAGAGGAAATCCTAGACCAGTTCCAAGAAACTAAGGAACTCTTTACTTCTTCTAAACTTAATATAATCGCTAGCCTTATACCTAACCCACTTAACTAAATTCGTCCTATAAACCTAAGCGGCTTTAAACTTAACCTTATTAGCTAAAATATACCCTACTCTTAAGTTACGGATTATAATACCCCTATAAACCAAAATACGGACTAAATTACCCCCGCTATTTAAGTTATAGATCCGCAAGCCATATACCCGTAAGCTATAGATCTATAAGTTATAGATCCGCAACCCACTTAAGTAAAGACCTATAGTAAGGAGCTAGCTAACCTAGCTAAGCTCTATACCAACGAATCTAAGTATAGCGGTAAAAATAATAATTTTAACTTTAAACTAACTATCTTTATAGACCTCTGCCAGAAGGCTAATATTCCTAAATAAGAGTTTAGCCAAGCCTACTCTACTATGCTGCGCGGCCTAGCACTTAACCACTACTACACCAACCTTAAGAGTAACCCCCTTAGTGTCCCCTTTAATAAGCTATATAAAGCTACCTATAACTACTTTAAAGGACCGGAATATAGGCGTGATATCCTTACCTAATAGAATGCGACTAAGCTATAGACCGTAATTAACAAAAACACCGAAAAATCAACTATAGAGTATCTGCAAATCCTTATTAAAGACCTCCAGCACCTATAGCATGGCCTTGACGCTAAGCTTTAAATAGACAACTTCCTACACAATAAACTTATTACGGCTTGCCAGGAAGTAGAGCCCTATAAGTATACCTATTATAAGCCTATAGATACCTTAGCTAGCCTTATTAATGACCTACGCTCCTCTATTATAATGTATAAAGTCTTAAACCCACTAGGCAGCACTTAAGCCTTCGCTACAGATATTTAATATCCGTAGATAAACTCAGACGTCCACTTTACGGACCGCCGTTACCGCTAGCAGCACCTATACCGACCAAGTCCCACCTATAACCCCTACAGCAACTCCTATATAAAAGTATACCCCCGTAGACGAATAAGCTAGAAATGCTTCGTGTGTGGTAAGGAAGAATATTAGTCTATAAAGCATACCTAGGAAGAACGTAACAGGTCTAAGAAGAGATTTAATAAACGGATTAGCCAGTTTATCTTAGAATATAAAGGAGAGGAAGAAGAGGAGCCCCCTAATAAGTTAATAGAAGCCCTTATAATTAACTTTAACCTAAATAATTAGGAATAGAAGACCCCAAAGACGTTCCTAACTACTTTTAGACCTTTTATAGATAGCCAAGCCTTTAATATTACAACTATATTAGCCGACCGTTCCTTTATACACTTAGTTGCGCCCAAAAACCATTCTATAAGCACCCCTATTACAGACGTTATAGATTATAAGCAGGACCTATTTGCATATATTACTACAGAACGCTATACCCCTAAGGAATTCTATAGTGTTATAATCGACACAGGCGCCTCTAAGAAGTCTACTATAGGCTATAGACAATACCTCGTATATAGGACTACCGTAAATAACAATACGGATATTAATATTACGTAAACTAGGGCCATAAACGTCCAATTCGGCATTAGCTTAACTGTATTAATTAGATTAGTTACAGTTAAGACCCTAATTAGCCTAGTTAACTTCCATATAGTAAAAGCAGATACCCCTTTCTTACTTTACCTTATAGATATAGACAGGTTATAGGTTTACTACAATAATATTACGGACACCTTAATCGGCCCTATAACTGCCCTAGAAAGCAAGTATATTACCCTACCAATTATACGACGATTTAGACACCCGTTCCTTATATAGGGAGAGACTTTATAGACCTATATTTAGGAATCTTTTAACTATAACCCGTACTACCTTACTAGTACGGAGATCCACCGTCTACACCGCCGTTTCGGCTACCCGTTAGCCAAAAAGCTATATAGAGTCCTTAAATGCTCTAGACACAACGACGTTAATAGGAAGGCAGTTAATTACCTAACTAAATACTACTTCTTTTACTAGAAATACGGACGTTCCTTAAGCTAATTTAAGTTCACCCTTTATAAGGACCTTAACTTTAACCACTTAGTGTACGTAGACATTATATATATTAACGGCAGCCTAGTATTATATATAATTAATAAGGTAACCTGCTACTAAGCCGCCCGTTAGTTACAAAATATATCCACAAAGCATACTTAGGATATTTTACAGACCTACTGGATTAACACGTACGTTAAACCTCCTAAGTATATTACCCACAACGCTAGTAGGAACTTTATTAGTAAGGAATTCCAGCAGTATGCTATAGCCATGGCTATATTAACAAAAGCTGTTCCAGTTAAGGCGTATTAGTCCGTTAGGCTTATTAAGCGAGCTTACCTAGCTCTATAAAGAGCTTATTAGATTATTACGGACGAGTATAAGGATATTTAAAAGGAACTAGCTTTATAGATAGCTGTAAAAGCCGTTAATAACACCGCTAGCCCTAACGGATTAGTACCTACCCTCTTAGTTTACGGAGCTTACCTAAGGATAAGCAACCTAGGCCCCCCTGCCCCGTCTATTATAGAATAAGCAGCTATAATATAGAAGGTAATAGCCGAAATAGTCAAATTACGGGCTAAATAAACTATTAATAACGCCCTATACTACCGCAATGGACCTAATACAACCTTAGTATATAACCTCCCGCTTAACTCTACAGTCCTTATATAGCGTAAAAGCGGTAGTTAGAATGGACCTTACTGTCTACTAGCCGTAGAAAATAAGACGTACTATATATAGCTTCCTAGCGGGCCAACTAGCTTTAAAAGCACGTCCATAAAACCCTACTTTCGGCCCAAAAACACCTATAATGTTAAGCCAGATAAACTAGAAGCAACCGCCGAACCAGATAAACTAGAAATGACTGCCGAATTAAATAAACTGGAGGCATCTTTGCCTACCCCAGAGGTCCCCTAAAACCTTACTAAACCTACTAAACCTACCGTAAAGCGTAGCTAAGGACGCCCCCGTAAGAATCCCGTAATAGAGAACTACCTAACCTCCATAGGCACATCTATAAAGCAATCTCTGCCTATAAATATATTAGTTCTAGTACAGGAAACCCCTTTTATAGACTTACGGCGTAAAGAGATTAACGGACTACTTAAAAAGGGTGTCTTTGCGATTATAACAGAGAGAGACGTTCCGTAAGGCGTCCGTATATTTAACTTACGCTTTATTAATAAGATTAAGCACCCTAGTACTAATAAAGCCTTTAAGAAATTAAGGCTCGTTATATAAGCTTATAACGACTAGAGAAAGGACCTAATTCTTATATAATTGCCTATAATTTAACGGGTTAGTTAACGGATTATACTCGCACTTACGCCTAGACTATAGTAAACTAAATCCGTAGCCCTTTACTTACGGGATATCTTATAAGCCTATATACAGTCTAATACCTACCTAAGTAGGGATATCTTTATATAACCACCCTATAAGCTTAACCTATAACCAGGAATAATTTTACAGGTTGGCCGTCGAAATCGGACTCTGCACCTGTACGCGGTGACGGCTACGAACCTAGTCTTCAAAGTTCAGATCCAAAGCCAACGCAGAGACGTTATATAGCGTGTGGACAGGACCTGGTGGTGGTTGTGGGCGTTAAGGGCAGTG
This sequence comes from Cenococcum geophilum 1.58, assembly GCF_001692895.1. NCBI lineage: Eukaryota > Fungi > Ascomycota > Dothideomycetes > Gloniales > Gloniaceae > Cenococcum > Cenococcum geophilum. Next base: position 1,426,036 of record NW_027137583.1, read on the forward strand.
GTAAAAAAATTTCGGATGGTGAGATCTTAAAAACCACTACTGTTGGCCCTCTACAATACGACGACTACTACATTATTCTCCTATCTAAGGCACCTATACGATCTAGCATGGATGTATAGCATTTAACAGCATCCCCTAACCCCTAACAGAAAGCATTAACAACCTCTTATATCGACAAACGAGCGAACGCGGAGTGAACGAACGAATGAGTAAATATACGGCCCCTCCTAACCCCTAGGGCAATCGCCCGCGGAGCATGCGGTCACTCGCCGTTTTTAACTACCAAATACTACCTAGCAGCCTAGATTGCGACCTACGGTTTTCCCTATCTCCTTTCGACGGAGTAGTGCCCTTAAAAAGGGCCTAGCTAGGGCCTAGGCATAAAAGATACCCAAATACACAATATATCCCGCTCGCTTATTAGTATTACGGTGGTTAGAACGGATAAATCCCCCTTACGCCTTTAATGGCTCTAGGGGGGGGGAGGCAAGGCGTATATGGCAATAGTCTATAAGAGATAGTATATAGGGGATGGGCAAGATACGGAACAAGACAATAAGACACAGTAATCGATCAGCAGGGCCTAGCTAGGACGTAGTAAACCCCAGCTTTAATAAGCTAGAGAAGGAAGCAGTGGTTCCTAAGGAGTTCAAAACATCTAAGGAGGAGGACGTACTGTAGGCCCGTAGGGCCGCTGCTACGTGCAAACATAGCAATTTGGGGTTTTTTATCCTACTAAGGTGGCTTATAGGGTTTTTCCTTTCCCCAACTGCAGGGTTTTTCTTCATGTAAATTATAAGTTTTCCCCCTGTGACGGAGTAGTCTGCGTAGGCCAGTAGGATCCGTATCAGACGTTAATCAAAGAATTACTACTACTACTAATTTTACGGGTTATAAAACCTCTTTACGAAGTACTAAAAGCCAGAAACCATTGGTTTAAGATATACTACTAGCACCACGTTAGTAAACTTAAAATAGAACAGTTGACCTATAACCCCTGCCTCCTATATAGCCCATTAAACGGCCTTAGTATTGTTAGACTCCAAATAGACAATACCCTCTTCTTAGTAGACCGAATATTTACGGACGCTAAAGAGACTAAACTATAAGAAGCTAAGTTCCTAGTAAAGCCGCAAGAGTAGTTAACTAAGTAAACTCTAATTAAGTTTAACGGAGGCTTAATTATATAAAAGGGCAACTTAATCTAGCTAACTTAGAAACGCCAAGCTTAAAACCTAAAGCTTATTATAGTAAAGCCTACGGACCTCACTAGTTCCCATAAAGAGACCCATAAGACTATAAATATAAAGGACTAATACACTGCATAGCGTGCAAGAGGCGCCTATATTGCCATAGTCTGCCAACCTAAATCTGCCTACGACTTATCCTTTACGGCCCAGGTAGTAGATCTATAAGAAGAAAATATTAAGCAGCTTAATAAGCGCATTTAGTAGCAAATTGATAATACAGTAAGGGGACCTACTTTTATACCACTAGACCTAAGTTCCCTTAGCTTACTAGCATTTATAGACGCCTCCTTTACTAATAATAAAGACCTATTATTACAAATCGGCTTTATAATTGTACTTACGGACCGCAATTAGGACGCAAATATACTATATTAGTCTTTAATTAAGTGCAAATAAGTAACCTATAGTGTACTAGCTTCTAAACTATATATACTAGCTTATAGATTTAATATAGTAGCCGCAATTAAATTAACGATCCAGAAGATTCTATAACTAGAGTAGTTACCCCTAGTTTTATATACTGATTTAAAGTCCCTTTATAACTGCCTAGTTAAACTAGGTATAATATAAGAGAAGAGGCTTATGGTCGACCTAATATGCTTACGTTAGGCCTATAAACGATATAAGATTACGGAGGTTAAATAGATTAGTAGCGGAGATAACTTAGCGGACGCTATAACTAAGGCAAAGCCGTATTAAGCCCTTAAAACCCTAATTAACACGAATAAGCTTAACCTAAAAGTTATAAAATGGGTAGAACGGGACTAATAGAGTACCTATGGTACGCCTACGGCCCGTTAGAAGGCCGTACGGCTTATTATATAGCCTATTCTACGGACTATAAGCTATTAGGTAGAAAAACGGTGGAAAGCTATAATAGAACTTAGTAAACTTATGTGACCTGCCGAATTCTGCTATATTCTACTATAGTAGTCGAATTAACCAATTACGATTTTCTATGCCGGGCATGGAAAATCGCCATTGGCTCGCTTAGCACTAGCGCCCTAGCAGCCCTTAAAATCTAACTTATAGCTCGTCTACTACCCGTTAAAAGGCCGTATGGTTTATTTTACGGACTGTAAGTAGGACTTACGGCTAGCTTAAGGTACCGTTTAGAAGGCAGCCTAGACGGCACCTTAGGGGAGATTTCCTATGTATTTTCCTTTATGTTCTATAGTTTTATTAAAGCAATTACGGAGGCTGTATATAGGTGGTTTCATTTTTTAAGTACTGCTAGTGTATAATTATAGCACCTATTGTACTAAACGCGTGCTTATGCATTTGGTACACTGGGTACGCGTTTACGCGTTTAGTATACTAACCACTTACTTACGCGTCTGGTGCACTTATAAAGCACTAACTAATTAGGGGGGAGGTATATTAGTATATAAACCACGTAGTCTACTTTATATAATTAATAGTCACCATCTAAACAAGTATATAATACTACATGTATTTCGTGCCCGTGGATACAACTTACTCATACTATTAAGTTAGTACGAACAATTACTTATAAATTACGTAAGTTATTCTACTTCTAAAAAAAGTTTAAATTTTTTTAAATTTTTTTTAAAAAGTAGAATAATAATAATAATAATAATAATTCATTGCTTAACGTCCAATTTAGATCCCTATTGGGCTTACGCGGACTACTCCTTATTTATATATAGGGAGAAAACTCTATTTAAGAAAAATAAGAAAACCCCGTAATCTATCTCCCTGCCTTTTAGGACTTGCCTACTTAGTGCCTATAAGTCGCCTATAGTGCTCTACTACTTTACTATTTAACCTTCTTAGGAACCATTACTGCCGTAATAAGCCTACGGACGCGCTAGTATTATAAACTATTACTCTACTACTGTAGAGTTACTAAAGGGCACCTACTACTCGCCCCCTTACCTTTTATTACTATTTCCTTTATAACCCGGAACTAATTTAGCATATTTTAACTAATAAGCCACTAGGTAACCGCCTTAAGGCCTTTTTATATTAAGAGCAGTGTATTATAGTTCTCTATGCCAGCTACTAAGAGCATTGTTTCTTAATTAGTGTATAAGGGGCATAGCAGTATTACGTATTTTAGTATCTATCTTAGCTAGCTATATTCGCATCTTAGGCTATCTACTAGAACACCTACCTAGTAAAGCTAATCTTTTAGTCCTATTATTCCTGTTCTTAAGAGTGTTGCTATTATATTTTTTGCCTTTATTAGGCCTTCTTAGAGCCCTTAGGTATTTACCCCCTATAGCGTTAACTATACTATAGCTTAGGTTCGTCTTGCCTAAGTTAGCCTCTATACCTTTAACTCCTATTTACCTCTTTAGCGTTAGTCTAACCAGTATTATATTACGGTAGATAGTTTCCTAGCATTCTTATATATTTTACTTTAGCTCTTTTCTCTATCTTGCTATTATCTTTACTAACCTCTTATATATCTCCCTTCCTCCTTTATATAGGCCTAGGCCCTAAAGCTGTAACGGAGCCTTGTAGTAGGAACTACGGTAGACTTGTTAATAGGCTAGGTATATAGGTATTATAAGTAAGTCAACAACGTAATAATAACTGGTAGAGTAGTTGCCTAATAGATTAACTCTAATTATATTTTAAGAATTACTATAAGGAAGGAACTATCTAGGTAGGGACTAAGGGTCCTTAAATACATAACCGTACTCCTATAAAATCCTCCTTATACGTAATATACGTGTTATACGTATTATACGTATCATACTCCGCGTACTCTACGTATACTACATATAACATTATATAACTCGCTTACTATTCTTCGTCATATAGTTCCACGGGTTCCATCCTAGACCGTGCCTGTATTAACCAACTAGCTTCTTCCGACTCCTCCCCAAGTAGTCGTAACATTGTACTTAAAGCGTTCGTAACAAAAGCGGCACTATTCTTTTTCTGCTTTTTTTTACCTGTTTCTCTAATATCTCTTCCCTACTTTAGGGTTATTAGTTTGTTCTCCTACGGGGCACCCTAAAGTCCCTCTATAGTTTACTTAGGCGTGTCTTAATATACTTTATAATATTAGAGTTACGTTTATTTTACGTCCTTTATATTATAGCGGCTTTAATATATAACTGTGGGGGGGGAATATTGGATTCCTTCTTAAGCAGTGCTATAGCCGTTCGCTTATACCCGCCTATAATACTCTAAAGGTAGGCTATTTAGACCTTTTAAAGTAGTTTAAGGAGTAATTTAGGGGGGCCCTTTTTAGTTTCTCTAATGGCCTAAATACTAGATCTATATGTTATGGTTAGCCGGACAACTGCTATATATAGTAGGCGTAACCTCTAAAAGCATAGACCCTATATAGAATTGATAATCCCAGATAAAGCGATAAACTATACTTAGCCTTTACGGACCGCTTGCGCCGCATATACGCTCCACTAGAGCTTACTATTTACCCATACTCCTAATACCCTTAGGCCCTAAACTAGTTAACCCTTAAAGCCTTAGTAGGTAGTTATATAGTAGAGTTTAACGTACCTACTTATTTAGGCCTTTACCCTAGTTTTCTAGTATTTATCCCAAACCTAGGCCTAAAGGCCTAGGGGCTTTCTATAAGCAGTTGGCTGCCACTATCTTAACGGGGGGTTTCACCAGTTCTTTTAAATATCTTATAATAGGTTATTGGCCCAAGTACTAGTCCGCCCCCCCACGGTCTATATAAGAGTCTCCTTCTAGAGTTAGTACGCTTTTGCACGGCTTAGGAGCCTTCCATAGCCTTTAGTTTTATACCTTTTCTATTATTTCCGCCGGTATAGGCATAAGCTACCTTTTCTAGGGGTTATAACTCCCGTCTTATATGCCTACTGGCGTAATCCTATAAAGGTATTATAGCTACATCCTATAGTATAAAAGCCTTAGGTACCTTTTATAGTTAAGGCCTAGACTAAAAAGCCTTACCTACCTAAGTAACTTCTGTTTACTCCTTAAGTATATCTTACTAGCGAGCCGCCCTAGAGGCGAACGGTTCCGTCTATTAATATACCAATACGCACATCCGTTCTCTTAAGCTATGTAATAGTCTCTCTAGCTAGGACGTAATCCTACCTACCTATTAGGTGCACTAGGGGTTAGAGCCTAGCTAAGGGGTAAAGTCCCTAAAGCTAGTAGTAGCTACTACGCACTACGCCTTATAGGAGGCTAGTAGTAGTATAGGGGCGTAATACCCTATACTACTACTAGTTCCCGTTTCGCGTTGCCTATAAGAGTCTCCTTATAATAGGCCAACCGTGTCTTATAGGAGAGGGGCCGTAGAGATACTAGGTCCCGCACTAAACGACCTACTCCCCCCCTCCTACTAACCAAGCTTATGTCCCCCCTTTTTATAAGCTATACCTATGTCTTTAACTTATTAAGTCCTTGTCCAACTAGCCTATGTTTCCCCTATAGCCTCCCCACATATATATATTAGGTTGCGTGCACTACGCCTATTAAGACCCTCTTATAAGTCGCCTTATATATATGCGCATTAGGTTACGTGCACCACGCCTATTAAGACCCTCCTATAAGTCACCTGCGAGTCAACTATAAGCCAACTATAAGTCGGCTAAGTCGTACGCTATAGGGCCGTTAAAGCTGGCCTATGTTTCCGCTGCCTAGAGCTTTGCCCGTGTTTCTACCTCGTTAAGCCGTCTGGTCGCCGTCGCGTTGCTATTACGTTGCTATCGCGTTGCCGTCGCTATACTAAGTCGCGCGCACTACGCCTATTAAGACCCTCTTCTAAATTACCTGGGTGTAACTAGATACTAGATAGGCCCTTATAGAGGGGCCTTAACGAGTTCTCTAGGTAGGGCCTTAATAAGTTCTTCGCGGTGGCCTTGGGGCCTTAATAAGTTTTATATAAAGTATCTGCGACGCATTAACCTTAACAAGTTCTTATAAAAGAGGATCCCTACGCCCTTATCGCGTATACTTTACGATCTTAGAGCTAGTGTAAGCCTAAGGGTGTCCTGTTATACGCCTAGGACGCGTCTATATTAACTAGCTAGATAAGGCCAGTTTTGGGCCTAGCTGTAAGCTAGGTAGTTATATATCAGGCGGTTTTTATATCCCAGTTTCCCTTAATAGGCCTCCCTAGATAGTAAGATAGGAGCTCTAAGTAGAGGCAGTAAGGCTCCTAATATTGTTAAGGGTGATGCTTTGTACGCATTATAGGCTCATCACTATAAAGTTAAACGACAGCGCTGCACGCGCTGCGACGGCTCTCTACTATCGCCTCTGCACTTAGCCATTAAAAGGAATAGGATTCCAGATAATGTTTCCACCCGCGGCGACGTGGACGCGTGCAGTAGGGCTTCGCGGGCAAAGTAGAATAACTTACGTAATTTATAAGTAATTTATAAAAAAAAATATTATATAATATACTATATCTAATTATCTATCTAAAAATAAAAATTTTATATATAATATATATATATATATATATAGCTGCCTAGATGCTACTTAATGCGTATAGTCTGTTTTAAATATTGCGAAATGCTGCGAAATGCTAAAAATGCTGGCAAAATGCTGCTAAATTTTTTCCTAACGTATAGAGAAAGGCTAGGGATATTAGATAATATACTAAACTAATAAACCGAAAGGATAACTTACGGAAAATGGAATATAAGCTAAGAAAGACTATAAACCTTATACCGTAAAATATAGCCTAATAAATATCTGTAAAGAAACCTATAGACCTCCTACCAGTTAATATCTGCTATATTGGCGCTATAGGATTCTACTAAAACCTAGTTTAGCCTAATACCGTTACCTTTATAACTAGCTTATATAAAATTAATTAAATAATTAAAGAGAAAGAAGCCCTAGCTTAAGAGAAAGGCGAGCTAATAAATAAGGAGCTAGTAGAATAGAAACTGCCCCGTTAATACTAAAAATTTAAAGATACCTTCTTTAAAGCAGCGTCTAATATACTCTTGCCTTACCAACTGTATAACTATAAGATTAAAATTAAGCCGGATAAGGTAGTTACTCTTAACTATAGCCCCCTCTAATAGCAATCTATTGCCGAATTATCGGCTATAAAGTAGTATCTTATTAATAACTTAGATAAGGGCTTTATTAAGCCTAGTTAAGCCCCTTTTAACTTACCTATTCTCTTTACTAAAAAACTAAATAGAGGACTTCGTTTCTGTATTAACTACCGCAAGCTTAATAATTTAACCCTTAAAGACCGCTACCCACTACCTTTACTTAATGAGACTTTGGCCTAAATAAGTAGAGCTAAGATCTTTATAAAGCTTAATATCCGCTAAGCTTTTTACCAGATTAGGATAGACCCTAAATTAGAAGACCTTATTATATTTTAGACCTATTACGGAACGTATAAATATAAAGTACTGCCTTTTAGACTAACTAACGGACTGGCTATATACTAACGATATATAAATAACGTACTATTTAACTACCTTAATAACTTCTATATAGTATACCTAGATAATATTATAATCTACTCTAAAAATAAACTGGAATATAAAGAGTATATTTATAAAGTCCTATAACGGCTTTAGGAAGCTAGCCTCTAAGCCAATATTAAGAAGTTAGAATTTAGTGTTAAGCATATAAAGTACCTAGGGTTTATTATTAGTATAAACGGGATTAAGGCAGACCTAGAAAAGACGGCCGTAATTAACTAATAGTGTCACAGTACGTGCGGACTGTCAAGGTACGATGTACGAGGTGACTGTATATGATTGACAAACGATGTCGTGTGAGGATCTATGTAGGTGAGGTGGTATATATACACGTCGCTCAGGGGTCAGGTCCGTGCTCGTGTCATGACAACACTGAATCATAACAACGTGTCAGGTCAGTGCCGTGACAGTACATCCCTCCCAATAAGGCGAGCTCCTGTGAGCCAAGTAACGGCAGTAAAAACACGGAAGTAAAAAAAATAGACCACATATCCTCATCCTTCCAGTCCTCAAAGGTTCTCGTCCTTCCAGTCCTTAAAGGTCCTCGTCCTTACAGTCCTCGGACCCTCCTACCTATATCCCTACTACATCGCTCTCCGCTAGTGCTCGTCTCGAGTACTAAATAAAGCCGAAGGCGAAGGGGTAAAATAGAGGAGACGAAAAAAATTGTAACCGCGGGGCGTAATTTTGCGGATATTGACACTCGAAAGGCTCGGTTACGGAGATTAAGGTTAAGGCGTAGACTCGAAAGGCTCGGGGGTTATGGAGATCGAGGTTAAGGCGTAGACTTGAAAGGCTTAGGGGTTACGGAGATCGAGGTTATTGCGTAGACTCGAAAGGCTCGGGGTGCGGAGATCGAGGTTAAAACGTAGATTCTTGTCGCGGTAAACTTGAAGTACTATCTGTGCGAATTCGAAGACGGAGACGGAGACGGGGACGAGATCGTAACCCATAGTCTTACACTGTAATCAAGACACGAGGACATAGCCCGCAGGGTGTCTCCCTGCAGCCGGCTTTAGAAACTCGGGACGTGAAGCAGAAGCATGGCTAGATACGGAGACTCGGAGACTGAGAAGAGGAACCATAGCCCGCAGGGTGTCTCCCTGCTGCCGGCCTAGGAAACTCGGAGACTGAGAAGAGAAACTATAGCCCGCAGGGTGTCTCCCTGCTGCCAGCTTAGAAACTCGGGTGGATGGAGAGAAGATCGGCTCAAGAATTCGGATAGATTCGACAGAGATTTTACTGGGTCGGCATTGTCGTACGGGGGTAAGAATCCCGCCCGGGGTAGGGTAGCTTTGGAAACGTGGCTTTGGAAACGAGGCCCTACCAGGGGCGTATAAGATGACACGACATACTGTCACAGTACGTGCGGACTGTCAAGGTACGATGTACGAGGTGACTGTATATGATTGACAAACGATGTCGTGTGAGGATCTATGTAGGAGGTGAGGTGGTATATATACACGTCGCTCAGGGGTCAGATCCGTGCTCGTGTCATGACAACACTGAATCATAACAACGTGTCAGGTCAGTGCCGTGACAAATAGGTACCCCTAAGGACCGTAAAGGGGGTATAGTTATTTTTAGGGTTTTGTAACTTCTACTAACGCTTTATTAAGAACTACAGTAGAATTGCCTAGCTATTAAGCCTACTTACTTATAAGGACCGGCCCTTTTACTTTAATACCGTATATAGGCAGGCCTTTAACAAGCTTAAGAAACGACTGGTCTCTGCTCCCTTACTCGCCTACTTTAACCTAAAATAGCCCTTAATGCTAGAAACTGATACCTTAGATAGTATTATAGCTGGCGTTTACTCCTAAAAGTAAATAAACGGAGAATGGCACTCTGTTACTTACTATTTAAAGACTATAGTAGATACTAAGCTAAACTACCTAATTTACGACAAAGAAATACTGGCTATTATCTCTAGCTTTTAGCACTAGTGAGCCTAACTAGAAGGTACCCCTAAGTCTATCTAGGTAGTTTCTGATTATAAGGCCTTAGAATATTTTATAATAATAAAGGCCCTTACAGCCTGATAGGCGCGCTAGGCGGACACCCTATTTTAGTTTAACTTCCTAATTATATATAGGCTAGGCGCTACTAACCGTATAGATGCTCTTATAAGGCGTAAATAGGATATAAATAACTAGATAGCTATAAAGATCTTATTATAAACCCAAGCGCTATTATAACTAGAGTACCTTAACTTTTAGATACGGGCAGAACTAAATATAAACTCTTTAGATGCCGAGATATACCCTTTTAACTCTATAGAACTAGACCTTATTAATAAACTACTGTAGGTAAACTATACGGCCCCTTCTTTATAGGAGTACTGCGAAAAGGTAAAGAACGTTTCTAGCCCATGGTCCCTTAAAAGTAGACTACTTAAGTACTATAAACGGCTAGTAGTAGTAGAGGAATAGAACTTATAGACTCGGCTTATTGCTAAAGTATATACCTAAGTCTCTATAGCCTACCCTAGAAAAAATAAAACCTGTAGGATTATTGGCGACCGCTACTACTGGCCCGAAATAATTATAGATATTAACCGCTATATATAGAACTGCAATAACTACTATAGGTTTATAATTCCATAAGATAAAACCCTAGGACTATTAAAACCCCTCCTAATACCCGACCGCCCCTAGTAATATATCTTTATAGACTTTTATAAGCTACCTCTAGACTATAACGGATATAATATGGTTATAATCCTAGTTGACCGCTTCGGCAAGCGCCTGTTTTTAATTCCCTATTATAAGAATATTAATGCTAAAGAGGTAGCCTAGCTGTATATCTACTACGTCTACTAAATTTACGGACTATTAGATACTATTATATATAACCGCGGGCCGTAGTTTATATTAGCCTTTTGGAATAAGTTTACCTAGATCTTAGGCATTAAGCTAAAGCTTTTTATAGTATATTACCCCTAGATAGACGGTTAAATGGAGATTATAAATTAATACTTAGACTAGAGACTCTGGCCTTTTATTAACTACTTTTAGGATAACTAGGCTAAACTATTACCCTTAATAGACTACGCCCAAGCAACCCTACCCTATAACTCTACTAGATTTTCCCCTATTTAACTAGAAATAGGTTACCTACCCTATATAAGCTTTAACTAAGAAAGACTAGAAGGGCCCTAGACTATACGCGAAAAACTATCTTATAAGGAAGCCCAGCAGTANGCTAAGCGCTTAGAAGAAGCCTAGAAAGTAGCCCGTATAAACCTAGAAAAGGCCTAGAAATTAATAAAATAGTAGGTAAATAAGTATAGGCGTAAGCCTGACTTTACTATAGGCGATATAGTTTAGGTTATAATAAAGAACTAGAAGATAGAACGGCCTAGCTATAAGCTAAACTATAAAATAGTAGGACTACATAAGATTCTTAATAAAGTAGGTAACTTATATAAGGTTAAGCTCCTAGACTTAATTAAAGTTTACCCTATTTTCTTACTAGATAAGCTATAAAAAGCTATAAATAACCTACTACCCGGATAAAAGAATAAACCTCCCCTACTAATTTAAGTTAATAGTAATAATAAATGGAAAATTAAAGAAGTGCTAGCCTGTAAACTTGTAAAGGGAACGTTAAAGTATTATATTAGTTAAAAAGGATATAACCTAGACCCTACTTAGTACCCTATATAGAACTTTATAGGTAGTCCCTATAAGCTTTAAGAGTTTTATAGCTGTTACCCTAATAAACCTAGACCACTAAAGTACCTAGATAAGTAGATAGAATGCTAGTATAATAAAGATAATAAGCTACTAGAAGAATATAAGGACAAGAACGCCCTAGAAATTTCTTAGTTATATAAGGTGTTGAGATATCTAGGAACTTTAGCCGGCGGTTAAAGTTGTCTAATTGGTTAAATTCTCTTACTAAGACTTTTAGCGACAAAGCCTAAGGGCAGGCTTTTTTGGAGGGAGGGGTAATGTTATAGCACTAGTAGAACTTCGCACTGGCAAGTTGCTACAGATTGCTATAGATTGCCGCATACTGCGATTACGTGACGCGAAGATCTTATAAAACACCGAACGGCGCTACTCTTCTTCTCCTTTCCTTTCCTTAGCTTTAGATTCTCGTTTATAGACAATCCAATTATATAGGCTTGCGCGACCCTTTTGCCGTACTTATATCTTAATTAACTAAGTCGCTAATATCTAATAGTAGCGCCTAGCAGCTTTCTTTTTATTATATTTCTAGTCTACTTCTATATTAAAGATAGTATAAAAGTTATCCCTTTATTGCACCTTATAGGTAAAAGCTATTTTATTTTATACTACTCTAAGTATAAGATTAGATAGTACTATAGATTTTATAACTTCTTAGTATGTATATATTAGGAAGGCCGCTATAAGGTTAAAGTCCTTTAGTTATTATAGGGCTCTAAGTTCTAATTACTTTATAGCTTTACTATTAGTTTAAGGAAATAGCTTAGCAATTAGAGGTAGTATATTACTAGGGTCTGCACTTATATTAGGGATATACTATTTAGGTATATTTAGACCCTTAATAGTAATAGACTAGGTACTAGCTAAAATATTAATAGAAGCTAATAGGGTTTATAATACCTAAGACTTAGTATATAGAGCTATAGGTACTTAAGTATCTTATACCTAGAGCTTATTCTATAATATAGAGAGTAAAATATCTATTATCTATTTTCCTTCTCCTATTTTAAAGCCTTTAGTATAGTCTAGCCGTTATAACGGTTTATTAGTAGGGTTATTTCCCCCTAGCTTATATTTAATCTTAAAATTAAATTATATAAGCTCTTTAACCTATTTAGCTTATTGAAGTATAAGCTCCTTTATAGTTATAAAGTAGTATAAATAATAGTAATCTAAAAGTATATAAGTAGCATAGATTATATACTTAAGGTAATATCGCTACTATTTAAAGTAGTTAACTATAGCTAGCAGTTTCTTATCGTGGGTATAATACCTATCACATATTAGGGGGGGTTATTTGGCGCGGTTATGACCCGGGTTAATATAAAGTTAGGGCCACCCCTGCTAATAACGCCCCCGAACCCTATACGAGGTCGCGTAGCAACCACCCCCAAGTACTTTCGCACGCGATTTTGGGCGAAAGGGTATATAATTTAAGTTTAATCGGTACTTCTAGGCGGTTACGTAATATTGCTCTAAATTTAAAATACCTGCACTATAGTAACCGAGACGCCTTAATGTAGGACTATACTTTAGTAGCCGAGACGTCTTAATATAAGACTGTATTATAGTCACTATAGTCCTATATTAAGGCGTCTTAGTTACTATAGTAAAATAACTATTTAAATATTCTTATAAAGCTAATCTAAAGAATGCCGGCCTTATAGCTGTTCTAGCTAGTTAATAACCTATCTCTTATCTCCTACCATACTATCTTCTACGCGCCGTCTTATATCCTTAATTATCCTATGGCGACGGCTATAGAATATAGCCTCGCCGTTAACCCGCTAGCGCGCCCCCTAGTAATAATTAAGAGCTTTAATTAACGGCCTACCTACTAGCCCTAAAGTCCACTTAGCCTAAAGCTAGAACACTAAATTACTGCCCTAAATGTCATGGGACGGGGTAGTGGCTACAAGACATATGTATTTGAGGAGTCTATAAGACGTTGCGCGATCGATCGTAAGGGTTAAGGGCGTAAGGAGGTAATATACCTACGCGTAGCTGACATAAGCTATACGCGAGGTGTACGCGAGAGCACGGGGCTCTCCTATNGAGGCCCCTNCGGTGGGGTTNCGTAANANTACCCCCCCTNNTATANAGGCGGAGCTCCGGNGACGCTGTNGTTACTATATATATNTAGAAGGGACACTTANGGTATAGAAAAGAAGAAAGGGGGGTATTGCTAAAGGCTTAAAATAATATTATATAATAAGGCTTAGTATCTAAGAATCCGACTAATTAAATAACTTTAACCGCTGGTCGAAGTTCCTAAACATCTTAACGATATTCCAGTTATATAATCGCACTTTGCCGCAATCTAACGGCAATCTAACGGTAATTTGCCCCTATATGGTAATGTATAACGGTTTAACTCTATAAGGGCTCCTATAGAGGATTAGGTATAAAATCTCTGCTTAGGCTTAGTTTCTATAGGTTCGCGTAGTGAAAGTCGCTAATTAGATCCTTTACATTTTCGAAGTCTTCTTATAGTTGCTATTCTGGCTGATTTATATTAAATCCTATACATATAGCTCTATAGTAAAGCCATCGTCCTCTGCCTTTGCCAAAGTATTTAGAGTTAATAATTCGTTTAACGGTCCACTCCTTATGGTTCTCGTCTTCGTTCTTATCTCAAATTAGTACTAGTAGGGGTTTAGGCTATATCTGCCCCGGTAAGGGGTTAGGCTAGTAAAGGTGTAGTAGCTATAGGTAAAATATAGGCTATATCCCGTGGGTGGCTAGGGTAGGTAGAAGCTCTAGCTTGTATACGGCTCCCCTATTAATAACTCGTTTAATTAGGTAGGGGCTAAGGTTCTTATAATCGAGTGACTTTATAGGCCTCTGTGTAGAGATATTATATATATTTAGCTATACCTAGTCGCCAACACGCATCTCCGGTGGTGGCGTTCTATAACAGTTAGCAAAGTAGGCCTACTTTACTTAAGCCTAGGCCATTTTTCCCTTGTAGTAGTCGAGTAGATTTTTTATACAGTCTGTATGCTAGTCGGTAAGTAGTATCTTAAGGCGTTTTCCATATAGCAGTTTCTTATTAATAGGTTCTGGTAGTTCTATACCAGATCGGGGGTAATATCCCTTATTCGCGAAGAATGGGGTAAGTCCTATAGTAGTTAAGACATAGTTATTTGCTATAAATTTACCTAGTAGGAGGTAATCTACCCAGTTATCTTAACTATAGGCGACTACCTATCATAGGTACGCTTTTATACTAGTATTAGCGTTTTCCGGTTATTTAGTAGTTTTGTAGTAAAAGGATGTAGATATCTTAACGGAGATGCTAAGGCGTTAGCAGATTCGTCTCTATATATTAGAGCTAAACTATATACCTTAGTCGGACGTAATTAAGTTAGGTAACCTATATAATTAATAAATTTTACGGAGGAAGGCATTAGTAACGTTGCTAACGGCTACGCCTTTAGTTAGGATATAGTGGCGCTCTTTTATAAGTCGGTATATTATTATAAGGATATTCTTATAGGTACGGCTATATCGCTTATAGGGTAGTAGGTTAATAACGAAATCTATAGCAATATCTGCCTATCGTTATATAGGTACTAGTAGAGGGTACAGTAGTCCTTAGTACTTTATATTAAAGGCCTTAGCGCGCTTATAACCGTAGTAGGCGCTTATAAAGCATTTAACTAAGTTTATTATTTTAGGCCAGAAGTAATATTGGCTAAGAAGCTTATAGGTTCCTCCTCTGCCTAGGTAGCCGCTTAATTAGAGGTTATAGGCCATTTAGATTAGTTGCCGTTATAGATTTTCTAAGTTAGGGATAAATAGATGGCCTCTATAATAGAGCCTGTTCTCTTTTACTTTTAAGGCTGCTATATTAATCTAGCCTAAGCTTTAGAGTTTAGTTAGTAGCGTATAGGTGCTAATGGTCTTTACGGCAATAAGTTAATATAGTAATAGGTTAACAGAGGTGTTATATACCATAGTAATAAGCTTATTAATTTCGGGAGGTAATTCTAGTTCTGTAGTATAGAGCTAAGGTATAGTTAGCTCTATTATAGGTAGTATACCTAGGGCCAAATTCCGTGCTTTTAGGATTGTTTGTTATTAGAACTGGTTATAGGGGTTATCTTTAGACTAAGGAAGGTCTTATAAGCGGCGTATTAGGCTATTAGGCTTAGTACCTTATACTCCTAGCCTATATGCGATTTTAAAGTTAAAACTAGAGAGGAACTCGTTCTAGCGTACTTGGCGTTAGTTTAGCTGTTTTATAGTTATAAAGTACTTAAGGTTGCAATAATCCGTAAGGACTTTAGTTGGCTAGTTAAGTTCTACTAAGGAGAGTTCCGATTAGAATTTCTTAAACGCTTATATAATCGCGAGAAGTTCCTTATTATAGATCTTATAGTTATATTCTTATAGTATAAGCTTAGATAAATAGAATGCAACTAGGTAAAAGAGACCGTTATCGCCCATTTAGGAAAGGACGCCTACATTAACGTGGTTTAAGGAGTTAGTCTTAAGATAGAGTTGTTGTCCTGGTATAAAGTAAGCTAAAATAGGTGCTTTAGTAAAAGCATCTTTAAGGTCTTAAAATACCTTCTTATATTTAGGCGTCCAGATAAAACATAGATATGTTTTTCTTCCTTTTACGGAAAGGCCCTTTGTTCGTATTATTGCTATAAGTGGTGCTATAATACCTAAGAAGTTATATATAAATTTTTAATAGAAGTTGGCGAAACTAAGGAAAGCTTATATGTCTTTAATGCAGTTAGGGGTTTACTATTTAGTAATTATATATACCTTCTTAGGGTCTATACGGACACCCTTAGTAATAATGATTAGTCTAAGGTATTTTACTTCTGTAACTAAGAATTCGCACTTCTTTAAATTAATATAAAGTCCTGCGTCCCTAAGGCGCTATAGGACCTTTTAAACATGCTCGGTATACTTAGAAGGGTTATTACTATAAATAAGTATATCGTCTAGGTACGTAGAGTAGAAGTTGTTAAGGTAGTCCTATAAGGCGTTATTAATATAGCTTTAGAAGCTGCTTGGGCCGTTATATACGCTAAAGGGTATAATAGTATATTTAAATTGGCCGAAGTATAATGCGAATATGGTTTTCTATTTATTACCTTCTCGTATTTAGAGGCGGTTAAAGGCGGCAATAATATTAAGCTTGGTATAGATTTTGGCTTAGCTAAGCCGCTTAAGAGTCTTACGTATAAGCGGTACGGGGTATTAGTTCTTAATTATAATAGCGTTAAGTCCTCTATAGTTAACATAGAATTAAATACCTCCTCCTAGCTTCTTAGTAAGGAGAATAGGGGCGGCTGTTGGGGATATACTAGGGCGAATAAACCCTTTATCGAGGTATTTGTCGATATACTTTTTAACAACTAAAAGTTCGTCTTTTAATATTAGGTAGGGTCTCTTATAGAGTAGTGTTTTTCCTTATTTAATATTAATGGTATAGTTATTAGGTTAATATAGGGGGAGTATATCTGCGCTCTTTTATAAGTATATGTTAATAAAGTTATAGTATTTCTTAAGGAGGAGCTTGCGGAGTTCCTTATTAGTAAGTCCTTTTTTAAGCTTTATAAACTTCTTAAAGTCTAAAGGTAAAAGTCCGTAGAGTTTTGCGGGGGTATCGTTTTCTAAGAAATCGACTATATCTATTCTGTTACTATAGAGGACGTAGTCCTGTTCTTTATTAAGCTTATATAGTTATAATTAAAAGGCTGCGGTAACGGTCTAGCCTTTTTTACGTGCTATACGGTAGAAGGCCGCGGCACTTATATAGTAGCAGTTGGTTGTGGATAGGGTAATAAGGGGTTCCTTAGGTTGGTATCCTAGGGAGTAGATAGAGGCGGCTAGGCCATATCCTAGGCAGGTCTCTCTATAGTATTTAGAGTTAAAGGTTACTTCTCTCTTTTTCTAGTTAATGGTAGGGTTGTATTATTTAAGCTAGTTTATTCTAAGGATAATAGGGTAGTTAGTAAGTGGTATAATATAGGCCTAAAGTTCTTCCTGGTGCCTATTTATATCTAGGTGGAGTTATATTATATAGGTAATCTTTTATACGGTATAACTACCGTTAGCGAGTTATAGGGCGCGGGCTTTAGTAAGGGGTAAGGTAGGTAGGTTATAAGTGCGCACGAATTAGGTATCTATAAATTTATTAGTAGCTCCGTAATCAATTATAGAACGGCTTTTATATTATTTTTTAGCAGTAGTTCCTATTATAGGTAAAACTATCTATTTCCGTCTATTTATCTTTACTAAGTTATCTATTAAGTAGGCCAATATATAGATCCCCTTATTATTAGGGTGTCCTAACCTATAACTTAGGGCTAGGACTTAGTGTTTTCCGTTTCCGTATCTAACTCTACCGCTATTACTACGTCTTCGTCTTATACAGTAATAGCACATAGCAACGTATTTGGTGTTTAAGGTACTAAGTTAGGTATTAGGCGGCAGCTGCTAAACCTAGCCATTAGGCAGTTTAGGCTATAGCTATAATAGCCTTCTTAACAACATTTATAGTAACGCTTTAGCTTCTAGAGTAGCTCGTATTCTCTATCTAGTAGCTTTTACGGGAAGGTTAGTATAGAAAGGTTAATATTAGGACCAGTAGTGTTGCTTAGGGTAGTAGGCGTTAGTGGTTTGGTAGGTCCGGAGGGCTTCTATAGGGAGGTTTTTGGGTAGAGGTTTACAGTAGCGATCTAATTTAGTCGTCGTTTAATCTTCTGTATGGCTGCTACTATATTATAAACATTATTATAGTTATAGCTGGCGGCTGCGTAACTAAGGCGATAAGTGACTTTTTTAAGGAGATCTTTTTAGTCTTTAATATTGTCTCGGGTAAGGGCTCCGGTATATTCCTAGAATTTAATATAGAACTTATTAAATAATTTGGTAGGGCTTATCTTTAGGGCATATAGTTTAGCTCAGTTAGTAGCCAGTAGGTTATAGTCGCGGTATATTAGGTTAAGATCGTTAAGGATTTCTTAGTAGGACTGCTACTTCTAGGGGCTATTAGTCTCCTATTAGGCGAAGAGTCTATTAAATAGTATACCCTTTATTCGCCCGATAATATAGCCAATCTTAGTATCTTTTATAGGAAAAAGGCAGGTGCTTTAAGTTAGTTTCTCGCGGATTTATATCTTCTAGTAGCTATATTCTTTACGGTTTCCCTAGAAAACTAGGGGATTAAGGTAACGTGCATTAAACCCTACGGTAGCAGCTTAGGTTTAGTTATTATAGCTTTTATTATCGCTTTAATAGGGGTTCCTATTAGGTAAGGCTACTCGGCGCTAACCCTCCGTTAAGTATTAAGTAGGTAAAGTTGCTAGGGGCATAGAGACTTAAGTGGTGTTATATACAGTAGAGAGGTGTCTAGCGTTATTATAAATGTGCTTATTAAGCTAAGATTATAGGTATTTAATTATGCCTTTTCTTTTAGTAACTATAGTAATAAGTATAATCTTAGCCTTCTTTAACTGTTAGACGTCGCGTTTAGACACGCGGAGGTTATCTTTAGTTTCTTAACGCGTATTGTCGGCGAGCGCCTCGCGAGCTTATAGGTCTTAGATGATATCGCGATCTTAAGCAGTACGCATCTCGGCTTATATAAGCTTTAGGTAGTAGTTCTATAGAAGGCGGTAGTATTTATTAGGTTTTTATACTACCATTTTTATAAACGTCTCGGCGTCTTATATTTCGATTTTAATAGGTAGTAGCCCTTCCGCTTACTTATCCGTAGTTATATAATTAATAAAAGATAAGATATTATTGGTGTCTATCTCCTTAGGGGTTAAGGCTAGAGCTAATAAATCAAATTCTCCTGGGATTAATTAGCGTTGTAGGTTAAGTATAGGTATTAAATTGTTCTTTAGGTTTAATATAGTAGCTAGTAAGGAATATCGTCTTACTATTATAGGTTCCTTAGAAGTATAAAGTGAGGTAACTTATAGGCACGCTGCTTCTAGCAGCGCCTATAGTATTACAGAGACGTAGAATTGGTTATAGGCTGGGTGTTAATGGTAAAAAGGCGTAACGTAATGTCATGGGACGGGGTAGTGGCTATAAGACGTATATATTCGAGGAGTTTACAAGACGTTGCGCGATCGATCGTAAGGGTCGAGGGCGTAAGGAGGTGATATACCTACGCGTAGCTGACATAAGCTGTACGCGAGGTATACGCGAGAGCACGGGGCTCTCCTATGGAGGCCCCTGCGGTGGGGTTCCGTGACACTAAAGCATCTTATATTTCCTTAACGGCGCCTATAGGTTAAGAATAAACGGAAGAGGTTAAGTATTAGCTTATAGCAGCTACGGCGGGGGTATAGTAAAAGCCTACGGCAGCTACTATAGAGGTATAGTAGAAGCTTACGGTAGCTACTACAGGGGTATAATAGACGTTATAGTAGACGGCTAAGTAGGCTCTACGGTAGTAAATAGTTAAGGACCCCTTAGTATCTCCCTAGGGGTTAGATATATAGAAAAGGGTTTATTTAAAGACGGAATCTAGCCGTTAACGCGTTTAGGAATAAATGCGGGTATAGGTATAAGTAAAGGTAAGGGTATAAGGCCGTTTAAAGACGGACGTATAGACTTTATAGGCCCTATTTAGATACCTATCTTCCCTTACTAGATCTATATAGGTATAAATAATACTAATAACCTTTCTATCTCGCTAAGGCGTTCTAAGATCGTTTATACGCGTAATTAAACCCCCTTTATCTCTAAGATCGCGGCCTTATATCTTAGCTTAGCTATAGCCTTATAGGCGGGCTAGTATTTCCATATTATTATTTTATTTAGTATAACTACGCTAGCTAGTAAGCTTTCTACCTATATGGTAAACCTCTAGTACTCTTTATAGCTAAAGAGGGGTTTTTTTTATAGGGGGTAGAGCGGGAACTGCTTATATAGGATTACCCTAAGCGCGTAGAGGAGGCGTAGAAATTCTAAACCTATAAGATTAAGCTATATAACCTTATTATCGGCCCTCTCTAAATAGTAGGTCTCTATATATTTTAGCCAGACGTTAGTCTTAAGCTATATTTTTAAGTAGAGGGCCTTCTCTAGCACCTCTTAGGGGAGAAAATAGCCCTTTCCTTTCTTTAGGAAGTCGGTAATTAATCGCATAAACGTATAGGGTAGGTAGCTAAGGTAGGCTCCTATTATTGTGTCCGTATTCTAGTATCCGGCCTATTTAATTTAGGTCTCCTTAACGCCGCTAAGCTTAGTATACTAGACGCTCTACTTACAGGCGCTATAGGTTTTCTCCTTTAAGTAAATTCCTACCCCTTAGAATATCTTCTTATTTTATTTAAACTATATATAATAGCTTAACAGCTATTATAGTATTTTAATACTACTAAGGAAGATATACAGGCTATAGTAGTCCTCTAGCTACTAAAAGGATAAAAAGCTCTTAGCGCCGTTCTTACCCTAATAGTTAAAGAAGTAAAAGGCTCTTATAAAGAGAGGGTAGAGAATAGGGTTAGTATTACGTATATAGCCTATATACTTAACCTTACTATATTAATTCTACTTCCTTTATATTATTAATATAATTATATATAGCGCTAGCTTATCTAGTTTAAGCCCTTTATTCTCTAGTTTAATAAGAATAAAGTTAATAAGCTAAACGTCTTATCTACTTTTACCTTAGGTAATAGTAGTATGGCCTAAAAAATAGGTTAGAAAATAGTAGCTATATAAACTAAATATAAACCTAATAAATGCTTAGCCACAGTTTAAAGGTAAGACTTAACTAAACCTAGTATCTTAGAGCCTATCTCCTAGTACTAAGTAATCGCCTTTTTAAGCCCTTTAACGTTATAGCCGCTAGTAATTATAAATAGGCCTTAATTAATAAAGTTAACGCGTTAAATCTAGTTTTTGTTATAGTAGACACTATCTAGTACCGCTAAGAGCTTCGCCCCCTATAGCGGCTATAAGGCCTTACCTTCTAATTACTATATATAAAGCTTAGTAATTGTTACGGCACTGGCAGAACTTGGCAGAACTACGCACCGGCAAGTTGCCACAGATTGCCGCATATTGCGATCACGTGACGCGAAGATCGTATATAGCTTCGAGCGGCGCTCCCCTTCTTCTCCTTTCCTTTCTTTAGCTTTAGATTCTTGTTTATAGACAATCTAATCGTACAGGCTTGCGCGACCATTTTGCCGTACTTATATCTCGATTGACTGAGTCGCTAACAGTAATAGTAAAGATATAGCTATTTATAACTAAGTATTAGACTATCTTATTAAATAAAGCGTTTAAGGCCTCCTTATCCCATATCTCTCCTTCCTTCTTTATAGCTTCCTTCCCTATAGCTACGGCTGCCGCTATAGCTACCTTTCCCTTAGCTATCTTCTACCTCTTCTTTACCCGCTTACTATCTTTCTATATTTCTTTCCGTTTTAACTTCCGTTTTTAATAGCTAGCAGCCTATAATTCTTAGTTAATAACTTACTACTCTAAAAATAAGTAAAGCTTATCTTTTATTACCTAGGCGCCGTCCGTATTGCCTTCTAATCTTATATACCAGTTTTCCCACTTTTTCTACTTTAGCTTATACGCCCTTATAGTATTCTTTAAGCGCTAGGCCTTATAAATATTATATAGCCGCGCTATTTAGGCCTTAAATTCGTTCTAAAGGCTATAGGAGGGGGCTAGGGGGGCTTCCGTTGACCATAAAGTGGACTATAGAATAAGAAGATTCCTAAAAGACTCTATATCTGTAAGAGGTAAAGGAAGACGCGTAAGTGTAGCATAGGTAAATAAAGTCACCAAACGCGTAAATATTAAAGGAGAAGAAGAAGAGGGCTCTATA
This sequence comes from Cenococcum geophilum 1.58, assembly GCF_001692895.1. Lineage (NCBI taxonomy): Eukaryota > Fungi > Ascomycota > Dothideomycetes > Gloniales > Gloniaceae > Cenococcum > Cenococcum geophilum. The sequence continues at coordinate 1,448,249 of NW_027137583.1, forward strand.
TTATACAATTAGAATTACGGTAGGCCTTTCTATATAAAATCAGAAGCCCTGCGCGAGCTATCGCGGGCACGAGGACAGGAGAGGGTTGGAAAATGGATTGTCGAGGCGGCGGTGAGGTCGAAGGCGCGCTAAGGCCCTCCATACTAACCCAGTACTAACCTAGGCCTCAAAAACGCGTCCTAAAAGTAGGGGCCACCACCAAAGGGGGGGGGTGATATTTGGACGATATGTCGCGGACCTTGGGGGGTCGTGCGTAACCCGAGGTTATGCCAAGCTTAACCCGGACCTCCCAACGCCCCAACGCCCCGATCCCCCCAGCCTTCAACCCCCCAAGAGCTTTGATAGAGCTTCAAGCAGAGCTTCGATAGAGCTTCGAGCAGAGCTTCGTGCAGAACCTCCGTACACAGAGCTTTCGTACGCGGAGCTTTGTGCGGAGCTTCGTGGAGAGCCTCCGTACGCAGAGCTTTGCGGAGCTTCGTCCAGAGCTTCGTGCAGAGCTTCGTGCAGAGCCTCCGTACGCAGAGCTTCGTGCGGAGCTTCGTGCAAAGCTTCGTGCAAAGCTTCGTGCAAAGCTTCGTGCAGAGCTTCGAGCAGAGCTTCGATAGAGCTTCGAGCAGAGCCTTGTGTAGAGCCTTAAGTAGAGCTTTGCGCAGAGCGTCGTGCAGAGCTTTGTATAGAGCTTCTCTATATAAAGCTTACATTTAGGCTTGTTTTTGAAGGCCTTATAAATAACTTTGTATAGAGCTTTGTACAGGCGTTTGCGTAGACGTTTGTGCAGACGTTTGTGTAGACATTTGCATAGACGATGGTGGAGACGATTGTATGGGCGATTGTAGAGACGTTCGTAGAGACGACGCGTCGGTGTTTACAAGCCCACGCACTATCACGTGACCTGTCACGTGCACGTCACCGAGCTCAAAGAGACTGCCTAAGTACCCCCCTACTAACATATTCCTATCGTAAAAAAGTAATTAATTATAGAGGAGACTAGTCTAACTTAACTCGTCAGCTTATTATGTTAAATAGGTGTTGTTGGGGAGTCAAATATACAGGTGAAAGTGTCTCTTATACAAAATTGCGAAAATTAAAGTCGAGCCTCACCAAAACTCGCACCAAAGGCAGGGCGAACTTAAGGTCAGTAGATAGCTGATTGGTTAAAAAAAAGTGGCGTTTTTTAGGATGGAGACTAGTGATACTTTAGTATTAGTGAGTGCGCCTTCAGTTTGCCCTTGCCGTCTGAGTCGCTTACTGAGATAATGTAAGCTTTGCAGTGTGTGGGAATTGAACGAGCAACTTGATTGTAAATCTATGGGTATCAAGTGGAATATATACATGAAATGGTAGCTGAAATGGGAACAGTGATATGCAAGCAATATTGATCTGCGATCAATATATAGGGTGGCGTTGAGGCTGTCTCGGCAGCACCTGTAGTCGGTTACAGATAAGGACGAGGGCCTCACGGAATCACTGCTGCAGGTGAGACGGGTGATTACCCAAGACCTACCTCTGTAAAATAGAAGACCCGGCATGGCGCCCTCAAGGCAGCTAAAACGGTGTATGATTTCAAAAAAAAAAAAAAAAAAAAAAAAACCTCCGTATAGGCTGTACGATGTGCAACTATCCAGTCGTACCGAGGTAGATGAGAGTTGGATAGCTCTCCTCCTATGGCCGTGAAGCTCAGTGGGGCTAATCCTTTAACTGCAGTCATCAGCCGAAACAGATAGTATATCCGTGGGTGCAGGATCCAGACGTGGTAATACAGGGTCCGGGAGGTTCGGTGTCCCCCCCCTCGTGCGCGCAGCAGCGGTGGCATCTAATTTCGCTTGAGCTTCGCCTAAACTAGTATGTAGAGCTAGCAGGAAGGGGTGTAGTACGTGGTTAGGGCTTGAACCACGGCCCACCTCAAATTCGGAGCTATGAGCTCGATTTTGAAGCTATTTTGAACTCCTCTCCCCTACCAAATTGTAATATCACCTCTAGATCTTGGTGTTTTATCCCGTTGCCTTCCTTAATATGGCTCCAAATATGGGTGACTGGCAGTACGCCTTTATTTAAAATCCTTCTTATAGCCGGCGCCAGTATGCGTGTATGTGCCCGCGTTTGGAGCTTATATTAATAGGAGAAAGAGGCTTTATAATACCACGACTTTTGGTAAGGGAGAGGAGTTCAGAATAGCTTCAGATTGAGCTCAGAGCCGTGATTCAAGCCCTAACCACGTACTACACCCCTTCCTGCTAGCTCTACATACTAGTTTAGGCGAAGCTCAAGCGAAATTAGATGCCACCGCTGCTGCGCGCACGAGGGGGGGGACACCGAACCTCCCGGACCCTGTAAGCAAGCAAGCCAAGCTAAGTCCCCAATTCAGCTTACCCATCACCAGGTCTGCCCTAGTCAGGCCGACGGGCAAACATTGTCCAGAGAGCCTATTGTGAAGAGAGGCAAGCTAGGTGTGGCTGATAGCTTTGTGGAAGGATGATGATCCCGGATTCCGTTTCATGCCCATTTTCTATCCAGAACAATTGATATAGGTTGATATGTCCCACATTGTCTCGCCGCTTGGTTTTTGATGTAAATTCAACATCTCTTCAAGTTCATACCTCGTTTGCTTTCTAAAACTCTACCAGTATCTTACAGCAACCCTCAGAGCTACTCGAACCTAGTTCCAAGTAACTTGAAAATGAAATCATCAGCAGTCATCCCTTCGTTGCTAGTCTTTGGACCACAGACAGAGTTGCCCACCCAGGAAGTCCTTGCAGAATTGCGGCAGGAACTCATCAAAAACCCCCAACTGTCCAGCCTCCAGGATGCAGTGAAGAATCTGCCTAGATTCTGGCTAACCCTGACCGACTTCGACCCAAGTTTGAGTTACGTCCCTGGGGCTAAGTACCTGGGTGATCTTCAGCGGTGGATAGTAGACGGTGGTGCTTTCCCACACCACCTCGGTAACACCCCAAATGTATACGCTCTTCCGGTCACCCTTATTCTCCAGATAACTCAATATGTTCGCTACCTGAGCCGGCTCGGAGTGAAAGACCCGCATCGCCTTGTCTTAGAAGGACTCCAAGCTGGCGGGATTCAGGGTTTTTGCGTTGGCTTTCTCAGCGCGATTGCAGTATCCAGTTCTGAAAGTGAGGCAGGCATTGCGGCCGTGGCTGCCGTCGGCTTACGTTTAGCCGTCTGCATAGGTGCGTATGTCGACCAAGATGGAAGCTTTGCCGAACAACCAAACCAAACAGCCTGTGTGGCCATTCGCTGGAGAAGTGATGATGTCAACGAGAAGGAGGAGGTTATTGATCTCGTTCGGACCTATCCAGATGTAAGGCTCCAGGATCCTCTCCAAATAGACACATAAGAAATAGAGTTAATGTTCCTAAAAACAGGCATATATCTCGAGTATTACTGATAATGCCTCTGTTACTGTCACGGCAAGAGCTGCTGATCTGACAGGCTTGACTGAGAAATTCCAGACACGTGGTATGCGTGTGAAGAATGTCCACGTGCAAGGCCGCTTTCATTCCCCAGTCCACTCATCTGCTGTGGATAAGCTCACTAAGTTTTCCGTGCACTCTGCCGAGCTGCGGTTTCCAACCGTGGACAAGCTGCAAGCCCCCGTGCGATCAACTGTCAACGGTGAGATCATTACGGAAGGGTCATTATTTCGGCTTGCTCTTGAGAATACGCTGTTGAAGCCCGCCGACTGGTACAGGACTCTGCAGGCAGCTATTCTTCAACTGCCTGACACTCACAAGGTTACCGTGTTTGCAGGATTTGGGAATCATATCCCATCTTCTCTGGTACAGACTTCAGTTCTCCAGGTTTTGTCACTGAGCAACTTGGAAGGGTCAAATTTAAAGCGACCCATCGAACCACCGTCAGTTAGTGGATTCACCAATAGTGCGCCCGTGAATGGTACATATAAGCCGATGAATGGGGCTTTGCCAAAGGAGCAAGCCCAAGAGTCTCAATATCCCTCTCAATATCCTTCTCACTCCATTGCTATTGTTGGTATGGCTGGCAGATTCCCTGGCGCTGATTCTCTGGATGAACTCTGGGAGCTGTTACTCTCGGGCAATGCAATGGTTGAACGTGCACCGTCCGACAGACTGAGGCTGCCTGGGCCTGAAACCGGTGATCGTTCGGGCAGAAAATGGTGGGGCAATTTCCTCCGCAATCCCGATACTTTCGATCACCGCTTCTTCAACAAGTCATCTCGAGAGGCAATTGCTTGGGATCCACAACAAAGAATCCTGCTCGAGGTAGTCTACGAGGCATTGGAGTCAGCCGGGTACTTTGGTGCCACGTCAAACCCGGAACCGGATGACTATGGATGCTATATTGGTGCAGTGATGAACAACTACTATGACAATGTTTCCTGCCATCCACCGACCGCATATGCCACGCTTGGAACATCACGTTGCTTCCTCAGTGGCTGTATGAGCCATTACTTTGGATGGACCGGACCCTCATTGACCATTGATACAGCTTGCTCATCATCGCTAGTTGCTATCAACACCGCCTGCAGAGCAATATGGTCTGGTGAGTGTTCCCGGGCTATAGCCGGGGGTACCAATGTCTTCACGAGTCCTTTCGACTATCGGAATCTTCATGCCGCAGGCTTCCTCAGTCCTAGCGGGGAGTGCAGGCCGTTTGATGCTTCCGCTGATGGCTACTGCCGTGGAGAAGGAGTTGGTGTGGTTGTGCTTAAGCCTTTGGCAGCCGCTATTAAAGAGAATGACAACATCCTTGGCGTCATTGTGGGTTCTGCAGCTAATCAGAACCAAAACCGTAGTCATATCACGGTGCCTGATTCGGGGTCACAAATTAACCTTTATCAAAAGGTGATGAACCTTGCAGGTGTTGAGCCAGAATCAGTGTCTTACGTTGAGGCTCATGGCACCGGTACCGGTGTAGGTGATCCTGTTGAATGTCAGAGTATCCGTGAAGCTTTTGGTGGCCCGTCAAGGGAGACCACTCTCCATTTCGGCTCTATAAAGGGAAACATTGGNCATACTGAAGCTGCTGCCGGTATTGCTGGCCTTATCAAAGTTCTTCTTATGATGCAGCATGGGAAAATTCCTGCTCAAGCCAGTCATACCAAATTGAATCCAAAGATTCCACCCTTGGAACCGGATCAAATGGAAATTCCTCGAAGCGTACTGCCGTGGAATCCTTCGTTCCGTCTAGCTTGTGTCAATAGCTACGGGGCTGCAGGTAGTAATTCAGCCGTTATGATTCGCGAGAAGCCAGCCAAGGCCATTCAAGCTTTCAGCGGCAGCCAAAATGCTATTACACGGCTATCAAAGTACCCCCTTTTCATATCAGCAGCATCCGCGAGCAGTCTCTCAATGTACTGCCAAAAGCTTACGAATTGGCTGAAGCATCTTAAGTTAGAGAGCACTACAGATATTCTAACGTCGGATTTGACGTTCAATCTGGCTGACAGAGCAAACCATTTACTACCACATATAGTTTCAACAGCTATCACAGACATACATGACCTCGAGGAGAAGCTCGCTACTGCAGCATCTGGAACAAGTACTATCACGGCTCCGAACCCAAAGCCAACTGTACTTGTGTTCGGAGGTCAAGAAAGTGACTTTATTGGAATTTCTGAAGACGTTTACCAATCCTCGTCATTGTTCCGCCATCACCTCGATGATTGTAACGACATTCTGATTTCCCTTGGCTTCGAAGGCTTATATCCCGCTATTTTTCAGCACACACCAGTCTCGCATCTAGCCACCCTGCACTCAGCCCTTTTCTCCGTCCAGTATTCTTCTGCAAAAGCCTGGATAGACTGCGGGCTTGAAGTCAGCGCAGTCGTTGGTCACAGCTTTGGCCAGCTAACTGCACTCTGTATCTCAGGCACGCTGTCACTCCCGGACGCACTTAAGCTGGTTGCAGGAAGAGCTTCCATTATGATTAGGTGCTGGGGCCCTGAACCAGGATCTATGATCTTTTTACAGGCGGATCGGCAGAAGGTTTCTGAAATTCTCAATTCACTGAAAGCTCAGGGAGATGGTGATTACGCCGAAGTTGCCTGTTACAACGGTCCAAAGAGTCACGTTGTCGTTGGCTCTGCTAAGGCTATTGATGCCTTGGAGAAATTCATCACGAGCAGTCCATCTCTTCGGGATTCAGTCCGTACGAAGAGACTGAAAGTTACGCACGGATTCCATTCTAAGTTTACAGACCCCTTGTTGCCTCATCTCACAGCTTTGGCAAAAGAAGTTGTATGGAGACGTCCAACAATACATCTCGAAACTTGTGATGATGCTCAGAGTGTCGCTGAACCGGATTTCCGCCTAGTTGCAGAGCATATGAGACGCCCAGTCTTTTTCCAGCGGGCGGTGGAAAGGCTTATACAGCGATACTCCCAGAGTACATGGCTCGAAGCAGNTCATGGATCATCCGTCATACAACTCGTTCGAGGTTCTGTTGCAGAAACCCAGGGGCATCTGTTTCTGTCTCCCCAACTCACGACATCAAATGCGCAAGGCTCACTCACTAATATAACGATCGATCTATGGAAGGCAGGTTACGCAGCGCAGTACTGGCCCTTCCACCGGAGTCAGAAATCACAATATCAATTCTTAAGCCTACCACCATACCAATTCGAGAAAACACAACATTGGCTCCCATTTACAGGGCGAGGCGGCGAGAAGGAAGTGCTGCCCGATCCTATTCAAGAAACGCCCACCACATATGAGCTTTTGACCTTTCTCCGATTCAAAGATGACAGCAAGAAGGAGGCAATCTTTTGTATAGCCCCACAAAGCGATAGATTCAAGTCCATGGTAGGGGGTCACGTTATGTCAGGCCAATATCTTGCACCAGCATCGCTGTACTTTGAGGTGGCTGCATGTGCTGCACTATTCCTTCAATCGGATACGGCAGCAACGTCCCACGTGCCCACTATCGAGGACCTACTAATGAAGTCTCCAATCAGTCTCGATACCACCAAAGATATAATACTCTCCTTAAATCGTATAGATGATTCGCGGCCATCCTGGTCGTTCTCCATTACAACCCAGGTACGGCCAAGTACTGCGGGCCATATCAGTGAGCCTTTTGAACGGTCAACTGGAATAGTACACCTTAAAAAGCGCGATGATGCCCAGGCAGCTCAGAATTTTAGACGCTTCGAAACATTGACCGGCTACCGCCGTTATGAGGAGATCATGAACCACCCCGAGGCGGAAAAGATGCAAGGGAATCACATCTATCGCGCATTCAGCCACATCGTCCGCTATGGAGACAATTTCCGAGGCATCAAAAATGTGGCCTGTGTACGCATGGAAGCCGCTGGCAGGGTGGCAATATCGGTGGATCCAAACGATCCCCCTGACCAACGTCTCTGCGATACACCGATGACTGACAGCTTCATGCAGTTCGCCGGCTTTTTGGTGAACTACTTCAATAATCCTAGTCTGGAGGACGTCTTTGTGTGCATGAGGATTGATCGGATTGAAATTGGTGGAAACTTCACCCCAGATGCAAAGGAATGGATCGTATATTCGAATATGATAGAAGACGGCGAGTCCCATGCGTCATCTGATGCGTATATCTTTGAGGCTAAAAGCAAGAAGATGGTAATGGCAGCATTTGGCTTCCACTTCTTGAAGATGTCCCAGTCCTTGCTCGCTGGGTCGTTGAAGAGTGCCAACAGATCTAATGCATCAGGGAAGTCGGCGGATAAGACCGTCAGCCAAACGAGTGAGAAACCTCTAGTAGAAGCCTCTGAAAGCCCAGCCAAGCCAGCCAAGAAATCTTCAAATAAACGCCTAGATCTTCTTCAAGTCTTACATAACGTTACCGACATACCTCTGGAAGATTTGAAAGACGAATCAACACTTGAAGATCTTGGAGTCGATTCACTAATGGCCACTGAAGTGCTAAATGATATTCGGGCAGTTTTGGGTCTCACTATCGACTTGTCGAGCTTCTTGTTCTTTCCTAATATCCAAGCGATCTGGGCCCATATTGACACGAAATTGGGCATTGGTGACCAAGAATCCGACACTACTGAGATGGGCACACCAGCTACAGAGGTGGATGCCCCAAGTTCAAATGGTGTCCCCGTAGGTGCAGATTCGCTCCCGGAGAAGTCTGCGCCGGCTCCTCAAGCGCCGTCTAGATCCGTAGAATCTTCAAGTCGACCTTCTATCACTTCCGCATATGATTCTTTTAAAGAAACTAGGTTTAGATACGATCAGCTCGCGGTAGGAACCAAGGCTATCAACTTTTGGACCCAAGCATACCCAGATCAGGCACGGCTAGTTCTAGCATATGTCGTGGAAGCGTATGCCGAGCTTGGGTGTGACTTAAAGACATTGCAACCAGGTGATGCCGTGTCGGAAGTCCAGTCCCTAGCTAGGCACAAGCAGCTCGTGCGCCAACTTTACCGTGTTCTGGAGGATGGGCATCTCATATCGGCCACTAAAGGGGGCTTTGTTCGAACAGACATTCCAGTCGATACCACACCTGCGGAAACCCTCTATCAAATGATACTCAACCCATATCCTCAGCACGCCAACGTACACAAACTTGTCAAAGCCGTTGGATCCCAGCTTGCTGCATGCCTTATAGGTGAGGAGGACGCCCTGCAACTGGTCTTTGGAAACAGAACAAACAAGCACACTTTGGAGGATATGTACGAGAACTGGCCGCTACTTCGAACACCCACGCTTCTACTTGGAGATTTCCTGTTGAAGGCATTCACTAATTTTAGTGGAAGTGGAAGGTTCCGCATCTTGGAAGTTGGAGCAGGGACAGGAGGCACTACACGATATATCGTAAACCATCTCCGGGGCCACCGAATCCCCTTCGAATACGTTTTCACAGATATATCAGCCTCCCTAGTTGCCGCTGCGAGGAAACAATTCAAGGGAGTCGAGGGCATGTCGTTCGAGCTACTGGATATCGAGAAGCCCCCGATAGAAGAGCATGAAGGCGCTTTCCACGTGATCATCGCCACCAACTGCATCCACGCAACAAGAAGACTTGACCAATCACTCTTGCACCTCCGTAAAATGCTTCGCGAGGACGGGGCACTGACACTTGTTGAGGTCACGAAGAACATGTTCTGGCTTGACATCGTCGTAGGCCTATTTGAAGGCTGGTGGTTGTTTGAGGATGGCCGATCACATGCTTTGGTGAGCGAAACGCATTGGGAACGGTCAATGAAAGAAGCTGGCTTTAAGGAAGTATTATGGACGGATGGGAAGGCGCCCGAGGCAAAAACGGTGCGTGTAATCGGTGCGTTTCCATCAGCACCCCCAGGGTCTGTAAATGCAACTAAAGGCAACAAGAAGACTACAAAGGCTGCGTTGGAAACAGTCGTCTATAAGAAGCTGGGTGACATAGAGATACATGCGGATGTGTACTATCCTATCAGTTCAGATTTACCGACTACAAAAATGCCAATCGGTAAGCCTACACCTTGAACGTGCTAACTCTTCCTCTTTCAAACCTATGGTATGCATTGCTGACCGTATAAAGCCTTAATGATACACGGAGGCAGTCATATCATCTTTTCCCGAAAGGATATTAGACCAGCTCAGACGCGCCTTTTACTTGAGAAAGGATTTCTTCCTGTGAGTTTAGACTATCGGCTTTGTCCCGAGGTCAAGCTCTCCGAAGGACCTATGGTGGATGTATGTGACGCACTGGAATGGGCCAGGTATAAGCTACCTCATATCAAACTCCAGCGTTCTGGGCTCCATGTTGATGGGGAGAGAGTTGTGGTCGTTGGGTGGTCATCAGGGGGCCAACTAGGCATGTCCCTCGCCTGGACTGCTCCGCAAAGAGGTTTAAGGCCACCAGAAGCCATCTTAGCCTTCTACTGTCCTACCAACTATGAAGATGAGTGTAAGTCCCAGCTCTCCTTCGGGCCATGAGTAGGAACCATATTTACTAATACCTCGTCTTAGGGTGGAGACATCCCATCCAGCCCATAGGCAACGAAGATACGGGAGATGAATATGATGTTTTGGAAGCGATCCAAGATGAGCCAGTAAGTCAGCTGATGGCAAAACAGAATTCTAAAAATATATCTTGAACTAATCATCAATCCAACAGATCACCAATTATGGTGTAGTGAGGGCATGGGAATGGGAACCGATATCCGATCCAAGTAGTCGTACCGATCCTCGCTGCCGTATCGTGCTGCATATCAACTGGAAGGCTCAAACCTTGCCCGTAATAATCGGTGGCCTTCTCAGCAAGAAGAAAGCTGCGGGCTCAAAGGTGCTGGACTGGAAGGCGCTTCCGCAGCCTGGGCTGGACGAAATCGTTCCAGTCAGTCCGCTGGCCCAGATCGTGCGTGGCAATTACCTGACGCCCACATTCTTCATTCACGGCACGAACGACGACTTAATTCCGTGGCAACAATCGCAGGGCACATATAGCGCACTCGTAGACCAGGGGGTTACAGCTGGCCTTGCGCTGATCGAGGGTGCGCCGCATATATGTGACCTCAGCAGCGACCCAGAATCGGAAGGGTGGAAGGCAGCTCTCAGGGGCTATGAATTTATCAGTTCTTATGTCTTGTAATGATTTTAGACGGATTACTTGTTATTTCTAGTCAATGTTTGATTGATTGATTACTCTTACTCCGATATGGCGAATGCCATGCGGGAAATCTTTATTCTGCATCCTTAGGAAACTAGTAGCTAGAAGAAAACCTAAGCTCGGTCTGTTTCCCTGCTTTATACCGGAACAAATTATCTTTAAAAAGGAACGATTCGTGTATCGGTTTTATCGTCTTAATTCCGGATTAAGTGCCTTATTCCGGAAAAGATCTTTAAAGAATTAGGCTTAATTACTAGGTAGTATAGTAGGCAGAGCCTTAGACTAATAGATAGATAGGGAATATAAGCTAATATATTAACTAGCGCCTTAGGCCCTTTATTAATTGGGGTTAATACAAAATCCACCTGCAAAGTTTCGTTTATTTCAACATCCACCTCCTATAAACAGAATCCACCTCCTGCCGATTGAGGCTTAATAGCTTCATATAGCCTAATGCTAATCTAGCTTAGTATAACGCTAATCTATCTAGGAACTAGATGTTACAGTGGGTCGGGTAATACCCACTAAGGTTCTTAGCAGGTGGGTCTAAACCTGTTAATAGACCCAACTCAGCTAGACCTAACCCATTAAAACTCGATTTACGGTAGACGTTATAGACGCTATAGTAGATGCAGAGCTCCGTGTAGAGCTTTGGTAGAGCTCCGTGCAGAGCTTCGGTAGAGCTCCGTGCAGAGCTTTGAGGGAACTGCGTAGAGAGTCTCTGGTAGAGCTTCATGCAGAGCTCCTTGCAGAACCTGCAGCTAGGGAAATTAATTGTGGAGTCTAGCTTCAAGCTAGAATTATTATAGATTAGTAGACTCTCGGTTAAATACAGCACGCGTCAAAACTAAGTCAGAAACTGAGTCAGAGGCTCTGCCAAAGGCTCTGCCAAAATATCTGCCAGAAGCTCTACCAGAAGCTCTGCACGAAGCTCTGCACGAAGCTCTGCCAGAGGCTCTCTATAAAGTTCCCTCAAGGCTCTACACGGAGCTCTACCAAGACTCCGCATAGAGCTCTACTAAAGCTCCGCGTGAAGCTCAACCGAAGCTCTGCACGGAGCTCTACCAAAGCTCTACACGGAGCTCTGTTGAAGCTCTACATGGAGCTCTATCGAAGCTCTACACGGAGCTCTATCAAAGCTCTACCGAAGCTTTATATCTACTATAATATCTACCATAATACCTTCCACCCTTTTTCCCACGTGACTGGGTCTTTGGGTATTACTATGGTTAACCCACCAAATTACCCAACCCACTGGGTCTATACCCACTTGGCAACCCTCCCAGTACTAGGCTAGATTGGCATTAGGCTATATAAAGTTATTAAGCCTTAATCGGCAGGAGGTGGATTCTGTTTATAGGAGGTGGATATCGAAATAAACGAAACTTTGCAGGTGGATTTTGTATTAACCCCTTATTAATTACTATTAAGATAACTACCCGGACCTTCTACCTATAATAAACTTCGTTACTATAGTAACCCCTAGAGTATTAACTAGCCTATTATCGTTTTGAGTAGAGATAGGTTATAAGCCTTATATATTATTTAATTAGAAGAACTATATTATTAAAGTAATACTATAGTACTAACTAAGTATATAGAGGAAGTTTAGAACTTCGCCTAGGATATAATAAAGATAGCCTAAAACTCTTAGAAAGAATAAGCGGATAAGTATTAGTATAAGGTAGACTTTAATATGTATAACTATATTTAGGTATTACTAAAGATATAGAAGACTAATTATCCTAGTAAGAAACTTAACTTTTAGATAGTAAGACCCTATAAGGTCCTTAAAAGATTAGATACTTATACTATATTAACTTACCCCTATCTATTAACGTTTATCCTATAATACTACCTAAACGCCCCTATAAATTTGCTATAGATCCCGTCCTAAGATAGGTCGCCAACCCTATACTACTAATTACCGTAAGTAGAGAAATTAAATATAAAGTTAAATAAATCCTCGTCTCTTGCCCTTATTGTAAGAACCTTTAATATAAGGCTAAGTAAGTTAGTTATAATAATAACTCAAAGTAGTATCTAGCTGTGACGGCGCTAGAGCGCGTTACCTGCCAAATTCTACCTAAGTTCTGCTATATTCTGCCACCTGTTACTATCTTATATTATCGCGTACTGTTACGTACTGTCGCGTACTATCTAGTACTATTTTCTACTATTAGCTCACCTACTACTAGCGCCTTAGCGGCTCGCGCTACTTATTTATTTACACCAGCCCTAGCGACCCCCTTTTCTTCTCCTTAGCTTAGTATCTTTATAAGATAGCATTCTATAAGCTTCGGTTCAGAGGCATTTATACGAGCCGTTACATTATACTAAGCTTACCCTACCCTGCCTGGGAAGGCCTTAATAATATCCCACCCTAAAAGAAACTTCGTCTGCAACGACGCGTTAACGCACTATACTTAGACACTAAAACAACTCTATATTACCTGGGAAGGCCTAAATAATATCCTACCTTATAAGCTAGACAGGACTAGACCTATACCCCTAGAATTAAAACCAAAGCATATAATACCGATAAACCTTAGGAAGCTAATAATGGCACCTAAAGCTAGCTTATTTAAGAGAGCTGCCTTTACCTAAGAGGAACCTAAGATCTAATTAGGATTAAAAATTAAAGATAATAATAACGTTATAGATATACGTAAGTAGATCTACGCCCTCGTAGCTAACTAGGAAGCTAATTACCTAAAGGTAAGAAATATATAAGAGACCCTATAAGAGATTCTAAAAAGCCTTACGGCCCTATAAAATAACCTAGCTTCCCCTTTTTAAAGCCTTAGCCGACCTATTTACTTTACTAAATGCGATATATTAGGGAGTATAGATATAATGGCGAAGTAATTAAAGTCCGTTAAGCTTTCTAACTCCCTACCACTATCTAATAAGATAGACTCTACCTTTAAGAATTGGAGGATTTAAGTATAAGGAAAGCTCTGTATTAACTATAACTATTTCTATAACCGACTACCAACACTATACTAAGACATAAAATCGCCGCTTGGAAGGTTCCAGGACAGCGTCAACGCCACCCTATATATTGATTGCAGATCAATATTACTTGCAAATCACTGTTCCCATTTCATCCTATTACCTACACCATTTCATGTATATATACCTCTTGATTTCCATAGATTTACAATTAAGTCGCTTATTCAATTCTCCCACACTGTAAAGCTTACAATTTCCTTTCTAAAAAGGCTAAAATACTCTACCTCTTTAGTTAAACCACTGGGGACGCCTAACGGCATCTTTAAGCTAAGTTTAAGAATAAGTCCCCTATCCGATTTATATCTATTAATAAGATAATACGGCACCTAGCAGCTATCTATATTAACCTAAATAAAGTACAGAACGCCTAGTATAACTATAATTGCCTAATAATAAAACTAAACTAACCCTTTGCTAAATTNTAAACTTAATTCCTATACCTTACGGGAGAAGGCTAGGTTCCCCTTAAGAACTACTAATTAAACCTATACAATAAGCTAATAATTTGGCTATAAGAGAAGATTACTATAACCTTAAACGACCTACTAACTTATAACAGACTTGTAGCTTATTGCCTATTATTAGACTTAGAACTAAAGTAGATTAAAGTCTATTCTAATTAGTAAAAGCAACTCTATAGTAATTAGAACTCGCTAGCTATACCTATAAAAGCTAGAGCAGGAAGATATGCTATAACTACTCTTACACTAAAAGCAGTTATAACTACGCACTAGTAAGTAACGCCTAACTAGCTACGTACCACGCCATTAACTAGTATTCGCCGTAATACTTTAATTAACCCTACCTTAGCTACGTGCTATAACTATAATAAAGAGGGTTACTTTACCTTATCTTGCCCGGAGCTAAAGGATATAGGCAATATTAAGGAGATAGAGGTAGAAAAAACGTCCAATAAGTCAGGAAAAGAAGAACCCTAGGGAAAGACTCCCCCCTAGGGTACCCTATTAATCTTAAAGAGATTAATCTTAGTTAGTTAATAGGTGGAAAGTATTTTATGGTTTTATATATAGTATCTTAAAATAGATATAGAGTTAATATAACCGCCCTAATTAACACTAAAGTAAATAGCTTCGCCTTTATAAATACTGCTTATATAAATAATATTACTAAGTTTCTAAATACAAAAGCCATCCAACTAGAGAAGCCTATTTAAGTAAAAGGCTATAACGGCTAAGCTGGTTAGCCGGTTACTTACGTCTTAAAGTTATATATTGCTCTTAACGGACAACACTAATATAATATCCCTTTTTATATCCTAAACCTAGGGTCCTATAATATAATCCTTAGACGAAAATAGATGTCCTATTTTAATATTTAGCTAAATATACAATAAAGACAGTTTATCTAGCCGGAGGATAGACTAAAGTTGCCCTCTTTTATTAGGGAAATCCAAACTAACTATAAGACACTAGCCGTAAGGGCTAACTATTGGGAATAGGGCAAATTGCCGCCATGTAAGGCAAATTGCCGTCACGTGGGGCAAGTTGCCGTCACGTGTCGCCGCGGCGCTAGCGTGGCGAGGAGCCTTAAGCTCTTCGCCCTTCCTAATAGAAGAAATATATACAGAATAATTATTATACTATCTACGAACCGTAGCTACGTAATATCCCCCTTATATAACCAATACTAATTAGTGGTTAACTTTACAGTTATGCTATAAAACAGCTAGGTATTTACCAAGAAGAGATAAGCCACTATACTAGTGCTACTCGTGCTAAGGGAAGCTGTCTTTTAAGGTTAGAACTAGTCCTAAACCTTAAATAGAACTCTTCCATAAATCTAAGGATCTAAAGGCTAGAACTAGTCCTAAGCCTTCCCTAAATTACAGATTCTTGCGTCTATTACGTAGAATAATACGCTTTATAAGTCTTTGCGATTTAAGGCTAGAACTAGTCCTAAGCCTTATAATTACAAATATATATTAGTAGTAGTAGATTCTTTAATTAACGTCTAATACGGATCCTATCTAGGCCCACACAGACTACTCCGTACACAAGGGGAAAGTAATATTAACAGGAAAAACCCCTTGCTATTGGGGGGAGGAAAAACCCTATAAGCCACCTCAGTAGAATAAAAAACCCCAAATTGCCATGCCTGCACGAGCAGCGGCCCTACAGGCCTACAGCTCGTCCTCCTCCTTAGATATTTCAAACTCCTTAGGAACCACTACTTCCTTCTCTAGCTTATCCAAAGCTAGGGTTCACTACATCCTAGCTAGGCCTTGCCGATCGATTGCTGTGTGCTTATAGTTATACCCCATATCTTAACTACCCCTATATGCTGTCTCTTGTTGACCATTGCCATATACACCATACCTCCCCCCCCCCTAAGGCCTATCGAAGGCGTAAGGGGGATTCATCCGATCTACTATCCTAAAACTAAAAGATAAAAGCGGGATGTATGTGTGTGTGTGTGTATTTGGGTATCTTTTATACCTAGGCCCCAGTCACTAGGCCCTCTCTAAGGGCACTACTCCGTTAAGAGGAGCAGGTAGTTATATATTAGCTAGTAATACAGTAGAGTTTAACATACCTACTTATCCAGGCCTCTACCCCAGTTTTCTAGTGCTTTAGTCCCAAACTATAAGCAGTTAGCTGCCACCACCAATTGCGGGGAATTTCACCAGTTCTTTTAGATATTTTATAACGGTATACAAATATATATTATAAACGCGTACTAAACGACAATCCCTATACCACTAATATTCCCTTCCTCCGAAGATATAACTATGGCTACTCTAAATAACTAAAGAGACTCCTTACTACTAGGGGTAGCTATATACGCGAAACTTATTAATAAAAATTAGGACGCATTTACCTTTAATATAATAACCTATACCATAAAATAAGTTAACGGCTTTCTCTTATACCATATTCTATTCTACTAAGATAGCTACTATACCGATTTATAGTTATGGGAATACTTTAAGGAGGATTTTATAGGATGGACCGCCGATACCTAGGCACTTAGTAATATTAATATTATTTAGGATTTTTAAGACTCCCTTTAAAGGAATAGGGTATATATTGCTAAGGACGGTAACTAATTACTAGTAATATTTACGCTATTTTTACTAGTATAGAAGAATTAGTATAGACGGAAGCTAAGATTATACATTAATTACGGAAACCTAAAACTAACCTATATTCTTTAGAAGGCAACTTTAATTTAGAACGAAACCCCTAAAACGCTACTCTCCCACCTAAAGGTACTCTCCTACCTAGAAATACTCTTCCTCTACCTCTATTACCTCTAACTCCTCTATCCTAGCTAACTAATAAGCCTCTATTTTAAGAAGTTACGAATCTAATAAAAGTATATTTAGACGAAGAGAAAAAGTTTAGAGGAGAATTATATAATATGCTCGGAGTAAAACTATAGGTTTTTTATAACTGCTGCAATAAGGTTAGAATTTAACGCCACTAGTTCTATTATGCTTTCTCTATTATATTAAAGGGACGGGCAGTAATATTCTATTATAACTATATTATAGGTAAAAACTATAGCTTTAATATAATGCTTTAGCTTACTAAAGCCTACTTTAAAACTAATATAAACTGCCAACTCTATATGTCCGAATAGCGGGAGACTATATTTTAAAGAGTTATTGCTTCTAACCTAATAATAACTTACCTAGAGTATCTTTAACTACTCTTTAATAAACTCTAGAAAATCTAATATAGTTTTACTAAAACCTACTAAAATAAAAACAGTCTAAGGGACTAGGTTATCTTAGTATACTATAGCGTTCCTAAGTATAACTTAGCGCTATATAAATCTATAGATATATTTAAAGAAGTATATACTAAACTACGCTCCGCTATAGGCACTGTAATGCGAATATAAAAACCCTAATAATTCTATACCAAAAACCCTATTTAAACTAGGATTCTAAACTAATATAATTATAACTAGACTAATTAAATATATAGTGGCCAGAGTAGGGGATACAGTAAAGGGTATAATTAATATTAACTATAAAGTAATTATAGAGGTCCTTATAGAGGTTTATTTCGGAATAACTATTAGAAAAAGTGCTACATTTATAAGAAACTAAATTACTAGTTAAATAGACACTCTTTTAATAAGTAAAAGAAGGTATATAATAAGTTCCAACAGAGTATAAAAAACGTTAAAAATTATAAAGTTACTATAGCCTACTTCTAAAGCTTTCTAGTCTAATATAAAGGTATAGAAGACTTTAAAAATAAGGTTAATAAGGCCAAATAGCTCCTTATAGATATAGATATTAAGGACTACTCTCCTAACTAATACTTTACTAAGTATAGTAAAGTAAATAGCATATAAACCGTTGCTATCCTTAATAACTAATCTACGTTCTATTCTGTTATAAAGTTAGATATCTTTAATAAGCTAAAGNAAAGTTCCGCGTTCTCCTTTAATAATAAATACTTAGCAAACGTCTTCTATAGTATTATGCCAGATACTAAAGCCGCAGGAGTATCTATAGTAGGAGAACCTTAAGTTTAAGCTCTTTAGCAGCTTAATAGCTCTATTTAAATTAACTAATTAACGGCAGGCCAATATACAATTTGTTTTAGTAAGGGTACTATAATTTCTCTTAGCATAATTAAGGTCTAAACCCTATTAGGATATATTACCTTCTATATTATTCCCATAAATACCCTATTTCTATTCTATATTCAAGATATAGATAAATTAGGCATTAAGCTTAATAACCTTAAGAATATACTTATTTAGGGAGATAATTAGGTACCCGTTATACGCAAGTAGGGTTACCCTTAGTTACTCCTCTAATAACCAAAAAGAAGCATTACTTAGAGTTACTTAACCAAGTTAGAGCTACGTTAACTACACTGTTATTTTAGCCACCTATCTATTTACTAACTACTTAGGGTTCTTTAACGAGCAGGTTATAAAGTTAAGGTTAAGGTAATTAAGCATCTTANAAAGTACTNNTATTACTNCTAAATAAACNAGAAGTCCCCTANCCNATTTAAGTTTACCCTTAAAGATAACTATAACTTTAACTTCTATATTATTATTAATGTTATATATTTTAATAGCAAGCTAGTCCTCTAAGCTATTAATTTATTAACCTTTTTCTAAGCTACACGTTTCTTAAGGGATATATTAGCTAGAAACGCATAGGATACCCTTTAATTATACTAGATTAATGTCTACCTAGGACCCCCTAATTAAATTATTTATAATATAGAAAAGAACTTCTTATCTATAGAGTTTTAATAATAGGTAAAAGTAATAGCAATTAAGGTTAAGGAAGTCCCTATTAAGGCATATAATAGTATTAAAAAAGTAAAGCGATACTATACACCATTACGCTGAGTATATAAGATTATTTCTTTAAAACTAAAGGACGCTAGTAAAAAAATTATCTTATAAATAGCTGTTAAGGCCGTTAATAATTCCGCTAGCCTAAATAGGCTTATACCTATGTTGCTAGTCTTTAGTACCTACCCTTAAATAACTAATAATTTTTTACTATCTCCCTCTATTATATAATAAGCTAAGGCTATTCATAAAGTAATAAAGGAGGTATAATATCTATACGCTACGCGCTAGGTTAATAACGCACTAAGAATAAAAAATAGCCTAAATACCTTAACTATGCTTAATCTGCCACTCTAATCTAAAGTACGGGTATAGTGTAAAAAGGGAGGATAGTTAGGCTCATATAAACTTATTACAATTAATAGTTAAACTTATACTCTTTAGATGCCCTATAGACCTACTTAATTCCATTTAACCGTTATTAGGCCCTATTATAAAGATAATAGTTCCGAGCCTTTATAGGATACCCTAAAAAATACCCTAGAAGATACCCTAAAAGAGAACTATAATTAACGTGCCCTAAAAGGCAACTATAATCCTAATATAATTATAGTAGACATACCGTAACTATAACACGGTAGAGGTCGCCTAAAAGAATTATAAAATTGCTAATATCTTATTAATTTTAAAAAGTAATTCATTACTGCTATAAAAAGTAAAGTTAAGTTATTAATAGCCTTTATAATAGCTAAAGAGAAGGCTAACTTTAAGCTCATAAAATAGCTCTAAAAGGAAGGTCATATTATAACTCTAGGAGCTCCTTTCTAAGCATCTAATAAGTAGGAAATTGACAGTCTTATTATAAGAGGAGTCTTTAAATTTAAGAAGTATAACCCTACTAAGTTTAATAAAATTCATATCTTTAAGTTAAGAATAGTTAATGAGATTAAGGGTAAGGCTACTAATACCCTATTTAAAAAATTAAGGCTTATTATTTAAGGCTATAATAATAATAGTAAGGAGATAATCCTTACATAATCCCCTATAATTTAACAAGCTAGTTAATAAGTTATTATTATACTAGCTTTCTCCTTAATAAAGAACGGAATAGCAGTTTATTTATAAGATATTACTTAGGCCTACACCTAATTAGAGACACGCCTTTAGCGCTTAATACTAGTATATCTTCCGGAGTAAATTCGCCACTAATATCCCAAAGATATAATTATAGTTATACTTAAGCCACTATATAGAATTATAAAGGCAGAAACTTATTAGTGGGCTACCTATAGTAAGTACTATAAAGAGAAGCTTCTAATAACTACCTCTATATTTAATCCCTGCTTCCTTATTATAACTATAGGAACTCTATTTAGAATTATTAGTATATAAACTAATAATATAATTATCTTAGGAGATAATTAATTCTTAGCTCTTAAGGAAGATAAGCTAGTAAAGGCAAATCTTATAGTAAAGCTAAAGGAAAGACTTAATATAATAACGCTATTACTCTTTAATAAATATATCCTTTCCCTAAATAAGGACTCCATTGCTTTACGCTAGAAGGGTTAAGGTAAGAAGATTAATGTTATTAATATTAATTCCTTAAAGTAAGGATATATAGAGCAACACGCTTATAGAGCTTATATTACTTCTATCTATCAACCTAAGGCTTCCTTTAATCTTTCTATTACCACTTAACACTAGAAACTAACTAAGGAGGATATCCTTACCCTAAATAAGCGCCTTTTCTAGTAAATAACCCATCTTAATCAGGGACTACTCTATATATCTATTAATCTTCCCACCGCTAAACTCTTTATATTTATTAATAGGTCATTTATAAATAATAAAGATTTTAGCTCCTAGTTAGGATATAAGATTATTATCACAAACAAATCTACTAGAGAGAATAACTTTACAATCTACAGTAATCTTATTTATTAGAGCTTAACTAAAAGTAAGCACATTACTTAAAGCGTTCTAGCGTTAGAGATATATAGAATGGTTAGCGGAGTTAATATAGCAATTATAATTGGAACTACCCTTAAGATAATTATAGATCGGCTTAAACTTCCCACTATTCCTATAATTATATACACTAACTTATATTCCCTCTATAAGTGTTTAGTTAAGCTTAGTACTATAAAAAAAAAGCGTCTTATAATTGATATTATGGCCCTTTAGCAATCCTATAAGCGTTAAGAACTCTTTAAGATTTAATAGATTAATAGCTAAGATAACCTAATAGATATAATAATAAAGGCAAACCTAAATAAGGCACTAAAGACATTTGTTAATATAAATACTCTATATGTATAAGTTAAAGGTTAGGTTAAAAGGGAGTAGAAGGATTCTATAGACCCTAATTCTAAATAGCTAATTAGGATTTTCTATCCCTGGGATGAAAAATCGCTATTAGCTCACTTACAACTAGCGCCTTAGCGGCCTACTCGTCTTTACATTAACCCCTAACACCCTTCTTCTTCTTCTTCCTTCCCTTAGCTTTATACCTTTATATAGTAGCAATCTATAAGTATCTATAGATAGCAACTATAAAAAGAAGAGTTGCTAGTGTTAGGAATAGGGTAAATTGCCGCCATATAAGGCAAATTGCCGTTACATAGGGCAAGTTACCGTCACGTATTGCCGCGGCGCTAGCGTGGCAAGGAGCCTTAAGCTCTTCGCCCTTCCTAATAGAAGAAATATATACAGAACAATTATCATACTATCTACAAACCGTAGCTATGTAATATCCCCCTTGTGTAACCAACACTAACCTTACTTACTAGTAGGATGTCCGGGCCCGTGACCTAGCCTTTATTTAAGAAGACGCCCGCCACAAAGCTAGAAAGAACTTTATACTAATAAAGATACTCTTCTAAAGCGCTATATTTAAAGAAGATTTTATATACAAAAGCAGGATAGATAGTAATATAGACAACGTCTAAATTGCATAGATTTAACCGGTATAGAAAAGAACGTATTAATAGGATATAAGGGATAACCTCTAAAAGATATAATAGGAGCTAAAAGGAGTAATAATAACGCTAATACCCTAAAAGTCTATAAAGTTATATACGCCCCTATTATTATATAACCCCCCTACTAGAGATATTACCGCAATTAGCACTATAGCGTTTTACTTTAATATATACTAGAAGGATAACAAGGTCTTTATAATAAGCCTATATAAAATTAACTAAATTATTAATAATAGGGAGGAAGAGCTAGCTAAGGAGACCGACGAGAAACTAGTTAAATGCCTTTTTTTTACTATTTATACAAATTACAAGGATATATTCTTAAAGGCGGTTTTAGATAAGTTACCCCCTTACTAAATATACAATTATAAGATTTAATTAGAAGCTAATAACTTGCTAGGTTATAGCTCCCTCTACTAATAATTAATAGACAAGCTAAAAGTAATAAAGTAGTACTTAATTAATAACCTAGATAAAGGGTTTATCGAGCTAAGTTAAGCCCCTTTTACTTCTCCTATTCTATTTATAAAAAAGCCTAATAAAGGCCTTTACTTTTATATTAACTATTAAAAGCTAAACGCTATTACTTAAAAGGATCTGTATTCTATTCCTTTAATTAATAAGACCCTTACACATCTAAGCTGGGTAAAGATCTTTACTAAACTTAATATTTATTAAGCTTTCCACTAAATTAGAATAGACCCCGTATTTAAAGATTTAATAATATTCCGTACCCGTTATAGTTCCTATAAATATAAAGTTTTTCCTTTTAGACTAATAAACGGACTAGCTACGTACTAAAGGTATATAAATAATATTCTTTTTAATTACCTGGACGAATTCTATATGGTATACTTAGACGATATTCTTATATACTTAAATAACGAACTTAAATATTAAGTTTATGTTAAGAAGGTCCTAGAGAGACTACAAAACATAGGCTTATAAGTTAATATTAAGAAATATAAGTTTAGGGTAAAACGTATAAAGTACCTTAGGTTTATCGCGACTATAAAAGGAATTAAGGTTAACCCTAAAAAGGTAGAGGCAATTTATAACTAGAAGCCCCCTTATATAGTAAAAGGGATCTAGTCCTTCCTTAGGTTTTATAATTTCTATTACTAGTTTATCTATAACTATAGAGTTATAGCAAGGCCTCTTATATAACTTACTCGGAAAGATACGCCTTTTATCTTTAATAATAACTATATAGAAGCCTTTAGAGAGTTAAAAAAAAATCGGCTTATCTCCTCTTTAATTCTTTATTACTATAACCCGGACCTTAAGTTAATACTAAAAATGGATGCTTCTAATAGAGTTATAGCGGGAATCCTATTACAGCTATATCTAGACGGCGAATAGTACCCTATTACCTTTTTTTAAAAAACAATAAACTCGGCTAAGTATAACTATAAGGTATATAATAAAGAAATACTAGCTATTATCTAATTACTATCCTAATAGTGTGTAGAGCTTAAAGGTATAAACTCCCGGATTAAGATATATATAGATTATAAAGCCCTAGAGTACTTTATAACTATAAAGTAACTTACTAGGCTAAAATACTCTCCTAATTCTTCTTTATAATTATATATTATTCTAGTAAGTAAAACTCTTAGGCTAATGTATTAACCTAAAGGGAATAAGATATAGGACCCTAGGATAAGCTAAAAGCCTAATACCGGACGCGCGCCCTCTTTTACCCCAAATAACTTAACCTACGGATCCTTAAGGAGCTAAACTCTAAGTAGAATAATTTAGCACCTATAAAAGAAGTCTTAAACAAACTAATAGGGCTAATTAATCGCATCCTAACCGCGAACCGCACAGTCGACTCCCTAAAGGCCCTCCGCAACTAAGCTATCAAAGGTAACCCTAATTTAGAAATAGAAGGAGGACTACTTCTATACTAAGAACGGCTTATAGTTCTAGATATTAACAACCTACGGATAGAGCTAATCTGTAAAGCCCACTATTAAGTCTCTATAGTATACCCTAGTTAAGATAAGACCTACTAACTACTAACGCCCTATTACTACTAGCGAGGACTTTTATCGGATATAGATTAATTTATTAGAAACTACTACGCCTATAAACGCGTAGATATATAAGGTAAGGATATAGATAGGGAGTCCAATAATAGAACAATAGGTATATTGTATAGACAGAGACGAATCCTTAAGGGAAAAAGGAGGAGTCTGTATATAAGGTAGGAAGGGTTTTTCCTAGGCATGTATAGCGCACGTGCCTTACGGGCGAGTTACCCCTAGGTTGCCCTAGGGTCGCCTATACCTTGCGGCTATATAACTATCTACTTAGGTTTTACCTAATAATGCCCCCCCCTTTAAAAAGGGTCGTCCCCAATCCTTTATATACTTAAGCCTTAATAAAACCCCATAAAAAACCTTAGTAAGGAAAAATTTTAGAGGGAAAAGAGCGTCTTAATTTTGCGCATAGAGAGACAAGTAGTACACATACGCGACACGAAGATGTTAAGGAACTTCAACCGGTGGTTAAAGTTGTCTAATTAGTCAGATTTACCTTGCTAAGACTCCCCCGTATTTAACCGAGCTAATAGTAATTTTATATACCCAGTATAGAAAATCCTAATTAGTCCATTTAATAGGTAGAGCTAGTGGAGCTTAATACTATTACCTGAATTTAGTAGACTAGAAATATTCCAAAAGTTCACTTATATAGGTAGGTCGCTAGTACCTCGCGGGTCGGTTATAGGTTATTTATATACAGCCAGATTTATAAACGGTAAGGCTATATACCTATTAAACCCACCACTAACCCTACTTTAGCCTTACGCTATACTGGCATAGCGCCGTATATACTTCGTAGGTAGGTTATAGGTTACTTGCATGCAGCTAGGTTTAGGACGGTAAGGCTATATACCCGTTAAATCCGCCGCTAACCTATGCTTTAGCCTTATGCGTTATCTGCATAGTATATACGTGGAATAGTATAAGTTATTAGTATAGGTTACTACTAGCGGGTTACTAGTAGGTCGTAAACCCTAGTTAAATGGACTCTAGTTATAAATAGGCCTATTCTCTAATATATAAGTAATCTGCTTAGCTAGTATAGAGTAACAGACTAGGTCTAGGAAGGGTGCTTTTTAAATTAAGCTTTATTGCTAGTATACGCTGTAGCCTTACCTACAAGTCACTAGCATCGCTAGGTTGCGTTAGAGTGTGGCTTATATAGGATATTAATAAATTAAAACTTTACCCCGTATATACGCCGTAGTTCTTCTAGTAATTATTACTTGTTTTTTAATCCCTTAGGACGTCCTCTGCTCCGCTTTAATATAGGTTATATTTTAATAGCGGTGCTTACTTTTCGCCTACGCTTCAGCTATAAGGCTAGGGTGTCCTACTTACGGTACTTATCTAGCAGTTATTAACAATTCTTGAGTTCTATCTCGTATTTCCATTTATTGTACTTATTTAGCTATCCTAGCTATTTAGTAAAATACTATAGTTGTTTAACACAATCCTAGTAGGCGATAATTGCTTTTACTTCCTAGCTGCCTTTCTTAAGCTCTTTTACTACCGGGGGTTAAAACCTAGGGCGTAACCTATAAGGCTCTAGTAGGGAGATATAAAAGACTAGGTGGAGCTATACTATAGCGGGTAGGAGCTCTAGTTTATATGCTTACTGCCCTACGCGCTCTAGGATCTAAAACGGTCCTATAAACTTGTAGTTAAGCTTTTTATAAGGACGTTTTGTGCGGATATTCTTAGAGGAGAGTAGGACTCGTTTACCGACGGCGAAATACTTGGCTAGATAGTGACGATTATAGTATTTTACCTAAAGCTATTAGGCGTACATTATTGACGCCGCCGCTACCTTATATATAAGGCGCAGGTGTTATAGATACGTCTCTACAAGTTTAACATTTATTAACTTAAACCCCTCCCCACCTTACTAGGCGTCTTAAACGCCATTTAGGACTCCGTCCGGGACGTTTAGCAGCTAGCTATAGGTAAGCTTAATAGGGGAACGCTTTGTTATGGTATAGACCTTAGAGTTATAGGCAAAGGCTACTTCTTTAAGTAGGGAGGCCTAATTAGACTGTTCCTAGTTTGTAAATATACGTAGGTATACCTTAAGCTCCTGGTTCTAACGCTCCGTCTAACTATCTATCTATAGGTAAAATGTAATGCTAAGTTTATATTAAACGCGGAGATAGTAGCATAGAGTGCTCTAGTACTCGCTTATAAATATACTACCCCTATTAGAGATGATATTATTTAGAGGCCCTATTTACGTAAAGACTCTAAATAAGAGTTCTGCGAGTTGTGTAGCATTAATTGTTTTATATACTAGATAGTAGCGTACTAGCTTTATAAAACGGTTTATAAGGATAAGGACGGAGTTATACTCTACGCTATTAGGAGTCTTAGACTCTAAGAGATCTATAATAAAGTTAAGTAAATAATACCGCTAGGCTTAGGTGGGGACCTAAAGAGGCTGCAGCTTACTATAGGGTTTATAGCGGCGCGATTTAGAGTATTAGTAGGTATTATAATTATCTAGGTATTTATGGAGGTCCTAGGTAAGGCCGTTCTAAGTATACTTTTACGCGATTACTTTAAAGGTATAGTTAAAACTATAGTGGCCGCCTATAGGATTATTATAATTCCGCTTAAGGATCTCCTATTATAGTAGTATACAATTCGGCACCTAGACCTTATTATTTTACCTTAAAAGTCCTTAATTATTAAGGGTGTAGTCCTTATTACCGGTAGGAACTTATTTTTAGGTTAACTAATTATATATAAAGCGTGTAAAGGCGTCCCTTTTTTATACTCTACAAATAAAATTAACTAGTGACTTAGGGGGTTGTTCCATAAACGCCGTTTTGGCTAAAGTAGCTATTACTACCTCTTGCCATAGCACGAGACTCTGCATAAAGTTAGTGCTAGCGAAGTAACGTATAATGTGTAGGTAACTCGCCGGGTTATTATAGGGGACTATAGCCTAGGCTAAGGGGTCTTCCCTAGGGTTAAGCGCTATTAGGTTAGTTAAAATAGTCTTAAAGAGAATAGCAAGACGCTCTAGTCCGCCGGCGCTAAGTTTGCGAGGGTCGCTTGTATACTATACGCATACTACTCGCTAGTTTAGTATAGTAGCACTAGGGCCGCCCACAAGGCCTATAACCCGCAACTTTTACTATAATATAGGCAGCATAGTATTAAGGATTATCCTCTTACTACTATCTTTAAAGCCTTTAGTATAATCTGGGCGCTAGGATAATATATTAATAGGATTTATCTTACCTAGCTTATATTTAATCTTAAAATCGAATTTAGCTAGTTTCTTAGTATACTGGGCCTAGCGAGTAGATAAGCTTTTAGTGGTCATAAAGTACCTAAGATTATTATAATCGCAAAGCACGCGCGTTATATACGCGGCGTATTTAAGGTAATAGCGCTACGTCTTAAAGTATTATACTATAGCGAGTAGTTCTTTATTATACATATTATACCGTACTTTTAGGCTAATAAGCTTCTAACTATAATAAGCGATTAGGTGCTAGTGGAGTTAATCTCCCTATCCTAAAGGCTGTAGAAGTATACCGCTATAGGTATAGTTAAAAGCGTTAGTAATTACTATTAGGGGTAGATTAGGGTTAAAGTAGCGAAGTAGAGAAGCCTATATAAATGCAGCGCGTAGCTTACGGAACGCCTACTACGCGTTATTAGGCCAGGACTAAGGTTAATACTATTTAGTAGGCCCTTTTAACTTACGCTCCTTCTTCTTCTCCCTATCTAACGTTGGGTTATAATATGCCTATATAAGATATGCGTGCAGGGGGTATACGGTATCCGAGTAGTTCCAGATAAATCGCCTATAAAAGTTGGTAAAGCTAAGGAAGACCTAAATATCCCCATAGGACTTAGGCTTAGGCTATTCCTTAATAGCTTTTACGCGGTTAGGGTTTATTATAATACCCCTAGAGGTAATAATAAAGCTTAGGAACTTAACGTTCTTAGTATAAAAGATATATTTTAATAGTTTGGCGTATAGGCCCTAAGCGCAGAGCTGTCGCAGTACCTGCTTAACGTGCTCGACGTACTTATCCTCGTTATTTAAGTAGATAAGAATATTATCTAGGTAAACTATATAGATAGTATCCACTAGGGTTCCTAGAGCTTTATAAATATAGCTCTAGAAAGTTATAGGGATGTTAGTAAGACTAAAGGGCATTACTAGGTACTTAAAGTGACCATAGCGTGTCTTAAATATAGTCTTTTATTCGTCTCCCTTTTTAATATAAATTCTATAGTACGTATTACAAAGATCTAGCTTTATAAATATCTTCGCATAGCTAAGCCTATTAAAGAGCTCGCTAACTAGTAATAGGGGGTACTGATTTTTTATTGTAATCTTGTTTAGGCGTCTATAGTTAACATATAGCCGCATTATACCGTCTACTTTTGGCATAAAGAGGATGGGCGCTCTAGCAGGCAACTTGCTAGGCCTAATTTAGCCCTTTTTAAGAGCACTATCTAGGTACTCTTATAAGATCTATAACTCTTTCTATAAGAGGTTGTAGAGGGGCATTTACAGTAGTGTCTTGCCTTCTTCTAAGTCGATTATATAGTCGTACTTAGAGTTCTGCGGTAGTATACTTACTAGCTTATTAAAGAAGATATTAATTTCCTCCTTATATACCTCTAGCAGGCCGGGGGCCACGGAGGTTAAAGCGACTATTATGTGGTAGTATGCTTTTAGAAGCTAGTAAAGAGAAGGGTACAGCCAGCATACGTTTCGTAGGTGTGCTCGCACTAAGAGTGTATATAGCTCTGCTGTAGTATACTTAATAGTTTTAGGGTTTTAATTACCTCCCCCTTATGTATAGGTAATCTGCGCTAGCACCAGAGGGTCTCTACGGGTACTCGCTGCCAGTNACGGCAGGTCCTCTACTATATTTATAACCGGTGTCTCTACGTCTAAAGGGTCTGTATAGGTACTCACTACCAGTAATAATAGGTCCTCTATTATATTCACGACTACGTTAGGAAAACGGGAGAGTAGTAGGGGCTAGCCAGGGGCTGGCCCGGGGCTGGCCAGGGTCATTTTAGCTGGATCCGCTGATCTGCTCATGTACACTTCTTTACGCTAGCCCCGGGCCCCCATTAGCAACATTAGCAACATTAGCAACATTAGCAGATATTAGCCAATATTAGCAATATTAGTATAATTAATAATAATATTAATTTTTAAAAATTATAATATATCTTTTTACTATAATAGTGTATAATATTTTCTATAACTGCAATATTTATATGGGAATAATAATAGGTTTTTAAATTTATAAAATTTGGTTATTAAGCAATTAATTAAAATAAGTGGGAAGCCTCTTGCAGAGGCTCCAAATTGTCAATTGGCGATATTCCTGACGATCCACCGGCCGTGTACTGATTTCCTAACTAGGCCTAGCACCCGCCTACCTGTCTGCCTGCCTACCTACCTGCTTGCCTACTTGCCTGCCTACCTGCCTACCTACCTACCTGCCTACCTGCCTGCCTACCTGCCTGCCTATACCTATCTGTGCCTACCTGTATATGCCTACCTGTCTGTGCCTACCGTCTATATCTGTCTATGGTATCTAATTCAATTTGATTCGGTAGCGGGCTGATATCGAGGCTCTGGTTCGATTCGATCGATCGATTAAGTCGTTCGTGGTGTTGCTGACTGGTTGTTCGAACGATCGTCTAGTTCTGGCCAGTCATCTACTAGCTGCCATTGTAGTGCCTCCCTAGGTAGAGAGGATGGAAGGAAGGGTAAAAAAAATAAGTGGTATTTAGGTGTACAAGGGGTATGCAAAGACACGTAGAGGCTGCCGGGAATATAGTAGGGACCCGATAGCACTGTGGGCCGCTGTCAGGACGATTAAGATAACCAGGAAAATTAAAGTCCTACTAGGAGCCTACTAGGAAGCCTGCTAGGAGCCTACTAGGAGGCCTTTTGGATTTTAATACCCTAATAGCAATAAACGCAATAATAGTAATAATATTTATTTTATAGCCATAAGCTAGCATAATGCTAGCGTATAGCTCTAGGGCCTAGCTAATATAGCAGAAAGCTGGCGTAGAGCTCTAGGGGGTCAGCTAATATAGCGGAAAGCTAGCGTAGAGCTCTAGGGGGTCAGCTAATATGGCGGAGAGCTAGCCCCGGGCCCTAAAAACACTTTTAGCGAAACTAAATTTCGTGCGCCACCCCCCGTTTTCCTGACGTAGCGTAGAGAAGGAGTCTTCTAGCTATAGCGAATAGACTGTTTTACTAGCCTTAATATCTACTAGGAGAGTATTAAGGGTGACTATTTAGAGGCGTCTAGGGTCCGAAGTACCCTAGATAAACTGTCTAGAATAGAAGCTAATTAATAGATCTGCTTCCGCGAGCTAATCCTATTTAAGGACTATATTATAACTATTAAATAAGCCGCCCTAAAAGGTCTGCGGGCTAATAGTGTAAGAGGTACCCTAGGAGTCGCTAGTGGTGACCGTTAGATTATAAGTATCCTAGATTATCATTTAGTTGCTATTAAGGAAACATATAATAGGTTTACGTAAACATAGCGCGTAGCGTATAGGTAGGTTAAACCTACAAATAATATCTTAATCAATGAGATTAATTTAGCACCCATTATTATATAAAGTACGTAGGCAGACTTCGCCCTAGGGCGTATTTATTACAATATATACCATAATACGTTTCTTCTCTCCCTCTATATTAGGCCCTAGTTATAGTTAAAAGAGATACGCTACTAGGGCTTTAGGTTTTCCGAAGCCCAAGCTAACTTCTCTTTATTAGCCTACTTCTAGTATTCCTTATAGTGGCCGCCTATAGTTCTTTAACTCGCCTATATAGTACTAGCGTCCAGGAGGTCCCCTAAGCCATCTAGCTTTTAGGTAATCTCCCTAGGAGTTTACTTAGAAAAGCGTCGCCCTTTTTAGGTTCTGTTCCCTAAGCCTAACTTTATAGAGCCTATGCTGCGACCGCGCTTTATACGCGATAATTTGCCGCTGCTACTTACGCGATCTTCTGCGAGCTTTATAGTATTAAGCAATTACTTTATATAGCGGATTTTATTAAAGAGGTCTTTAGCGGTTCTTACCCGTTAGGCAAAGTTCTGGCGGAAGAGCTCTGCTTATAGGTAGGCTGGAAGATATAAGAACTAAAAGTCTACCTATTGTTTAGGATTAATAAAAGGGGTATATAAGAAGAGGTCCTTTAAGCTACGCATACGGGCTAGGAAGACGTTAAACCTTTAGTTCTCCTTTATAATAGCCGTATAGTACATTATAGCGTTATTAAAGCGTCTTACTATAGGGTTCCTAATCTGGTCTTAGACTATAGTCTTAAATTCATCCTATAGTAAAGAACCCTTATCCTTAGTGCCTAACCGGCAATAAACTAGTTAGGCGATTGTCTTCTCTTTTATAAAACCTTTAATGGCCTAGCGCGTGCGTCGCTTATAGTCGTAGTTAGCATTATTAACCTTAAATCGGTTCTTAACTGCGGCAATCTACCGGTTAAAATGCTGTTAAGTAATACCGCTAATATTAGGTGGTAACTTCTTAACTAGGGCGTTGAGATTTGTTCGGCGTATATGTTTGCTATATAACTTATACTCTTTACTAAAGAGGTAACGGGAGGGCTTTGTTAAATCGATAATACTTCGTAAGTTGGCTATTTTCTTAGCCAGCTTATCTAGCTCCTTTATATTAGTGGTATTAGGTAGGACGCTAGTAACCTTACTAAGCTCCTATTAAGCCTAGGTATATAAGTTAAACTAGTCTCTAGCGTTTATAGATATTTAATCGTTTTAAGGTTTAGAAGGTAGCTTAGATTCTACTAGTATGCTTCTAGCGGTTTTGTCTATACTAGATCCTAAGGCGTTCTGCGGTTGTATCGCTAGCGTATTACCGTCGGGTATAGGCGTCGGTTTTCTTTTCGGAGGCATTATAGGAAAATTAAACCGGCTATCCTCCTAAGGGGATTGGTAAGGATTCGAATATAAGGTAAGGATGTGGATAGGGAGTCCAATGATAGAATAATAGGTATATTGTATAGACAGAGACGAATCCTTAAGGGAAAAAGGAGGAGTCTGTATGCGAGGTAGGAAGGGGTTTCCCTAGGCACGTATAGCGTACGTGCCTTACGGGCGAGTCACCCCTAGGTTGCCCTAGGGTCGCCCGTACCTTGCGGCTATATAACTATCTACTTAGGTTTTACCTAATAAGATACCCCTAAGGATTAAACTCCTAGGTAGCTATAACTGCTGCTAGTTCTAGAACGCCCTCAGTAATATATTATAATAGACTTTAAGTTATTTTTAAAGGACGCCCATGGCTATAATGCGGCCTTTATTATAATTAACCGACTATATAAGCAATCCGTCTCCCTCCCTTATTTTAAAACTATAACGACGAAGGATATAGCCCACCTCTATATTAATAATATCTATTAATTCTACGGCGCCCCTAAATTAATTATCTCTAACTATAGTCCCTAATTTATATTAGATTTTTAGAATAAATTCTACTGTATCCTTAGGATTAAGATTAAGCTCTCTACTATATTCTATCCTTAAACTAACGGCTAAACTAAGATTATAAACCAGTACCTTAACTAGCAACTACATCCCTTTATAAACTACTATTAGAATAACTAGTTAAAACTACTACCTATAATAAACTACGTATAGCTTACCCTCCCCTATAATAGTATAAGGATATTACTATTTAAACTGCTTTACGGGTATACACCATAAATGTCCTTTAATTGGGATAGGCCTACTAAACCCGCTACGGCCCGCGAACGCCTTAGTTATAAAGAGGCTTAGGCATTTACTAAGAGAATATACAGAGCCTAAGAGACTGCTTAAATAATTATAAAAAAGGTGTAAGAGAAGAAGGAGTTTAATATAAACCGACATTATTATAAGGTAGACTTTTAAGTAAGAAATAAGGTATAGGTATTAATAAAGAACTAAAAAACCTAGAGGCTGAGCTATAAGCTAGATTACTAAATAGCTAGCCTATATAAGATTCTTTAAAGGGTAGGATACTCTTTTAAGGTTAAGCTACCAGAGTTAATAAGGATCCACCCCGTTTTCTCCTTAGACTAACTATAAAAGGCTATAGATAATCTACTGCCTAGGTAGTATAACAACCCCCTACCGCTAATCTAGATTATAGAGAATAGGGAATAGGAAGTTAAAGGAATCCTAGCAGTAAAAAAGGACTATAATGTCTTAAAATACTATATAAGCTAGGTAGGCTATAATAAAGACCTAAAATAGTGCCCTATATTTAATTTTAAGTACTCTCCCTATAAGCTATGGGACTTTTATATAGCCTATCTTAACCTCCCTAAACTATTACGTAAATTAAACAACTAGATTAAATGCTAGGAAGAGGGGTTAGATAACTATAACAATTTAGATAATAATAGGGAGCTTAGACAACGCCTAAGGGTAGGCTTTTTTAGGAGGGGGGGGTAATATAACGGCGCTAGAGCGCGTTACCTGCTAAATTCTGCCTAAGTTCTGCCATATTCTGCTACCTATTACTATCTTATATTGTTACATACTATTGCGTACTATCGTGTACTATCTGGTACTGTTTTCTACTATTAGCTCGCCTACTACTAGCGCCTTAGCAGCTCGCGCTACTTATTTATTTACACCAGCCCTAACGACCCCCTTTCCTTCTCCTTAGCTTAGTATCTTTGTAAGATAGTATTCTACAAGCTTTAGTTCAAAGGCATTTATATAAGCCGTCACACTAGCTAGAGACTTTATTAATAGCCTATATCTACTTTAAGACTTCTATAATAAGTACCCTAAACGACTAAGACTACTATACTAATTAGGATGCTAGATAAAACATTAAGAGGATAATATAGATGTAGAGGACTATATAAATGTCAAGCTACCCACTTAAGGATAAGCGTTTATTTAGGGGGGGGGGAGGGGGGGTAATATTACGACGCTATAATACTTGTCTATAATTCTACCGAATTTTGCCTATCTTTACTAATTCTACTAAATTTTACCGTATTCTACTGTATTCTAATCCTTAGTAGGAAGTATAAGTTTATAACTCCTTTTTACCTTTTTTTTTTCTTTCCCTTTAGTTTGGAATCCTTATATATAGGCTACTAATTAATTTAGTTTAGATTGACAAAGCCTTTATAAACATTATATTTAGCACATATTTTCTACTACTAGATATTAAAAATATTTCTTAAAAATCCAATATCTTATAGAGATTTATTTTTAATAAAACTTTCTCTATTAAGATTTTTATTTAAAAAAAAATATAGAAATTTATTTTAAACTTTATAAAGTCTAAATTTATATATAAAAAATAATAGTTAGTGTTAGGAATAAAGGTAAGTGGTCACCATATAAGGCATATTGCCGTCACGTATAGCAAGTTGCCGTTATGTGCGGCAAGTTGCCGTTATATGTCGCCGCGGCACTAGCGTGGCAAGGAGCCTTAAGCTCCTCGCCCTCCCTTAAGATAAGAAAATAACAATTATTATACTATCTACGAACCGTAGCTACGTAATATCACCTTATGTAACCAATACTAATTAGTAGTTAACTTTACTGTTATACTATAGAACAGCTAGGTATTCCACTAAGAAGAGATAAGCTACTATACTAGTGCTACTTATACTAGAGGAAGCTGTCTTTTAAGGTTAGAACCGGTCCTAAACCTTAAATAGAACTCTTCTACGAATCTAAGGATCTAAAAGGCTAGAACTGGTCCTAAGCCTTTCTAAGATTATAGATTCTTGCGTTTATTACGTAGAACAATATACTTTATAAGTCTTCGCGATTTAAGGCCAGAACTGGTCCTGAGCCCTATAATTGTAGATTTTTGTCACGAACGCGTACTAAACGATAATCTCTATACTAATAATACCTCTATTCCTATAACTCTATAATCTCTATTACGACACCTAATAATATAACTATAAGCCGAAAACATAGCCACAGTCACTTTAAATAACTGAAAAGACTCCTTACTACTAGGGGTAGCTAAGCACGCGAAACTTATCAATGAAAATTAGGATGAATTTGCCTTTAATATAATAACTTATACCGCAAAACAAGTTAACAGCTTTCTCTTATACTATATTATATTCTACTAAAATAGATATTACGCCGATTTATAACTATAGGAGTATTTTAGGGAGGATTTTGTAAGATAGACCGCCGACACTTAGGTACTTGGAAATGTTAATATTGTTTAGGATTTTTAAGACTTTCTCTGTAGGAATAGGGTATATATTACTAAGAACGGTAACCCAATTGCTAGCAATATTTAGGCCGTTATTATTAGTATAGAAGAACTAGTATAGACGGAAGCTAAGATTATACGTTAACTATAGAAACCTAGAACCAACCTATATTCTTTAAAAGGCAACTTTAATTTATATTAAAACCCCTAGAACGCTAATCCCCCACCTAGAGGTGCTCTCCTACTAGGAGGTGCCCTCTTACCTAGAGGTGCTCTTCCTCTACCTCCCCTACTGCCTTTAACTCCTCCATCCTAGCTAACCGGCAAGCCTTTACTATAAGAAGTTACGAATCTAATAAAGATATATTTAGATGAAGAGAAGAAGTTTAGAGGAGAATTGTATAATATACTCGGAATAAAACTATAGGTCTTTTATAACTGTTGCAATAAAGTTAGAATTTAAGGCTACTAGTGCTATTACGCTTTCTCTATTATATTAAAGGGACGGGCAGTAACATTTTATTATAACTATATTACGGGTAGAAACTATAGCTTTAATATAATACTTTAGCTTACTAAAGCCCACTTTAAAACTAATAAGAATTACTAGCTTTATATATCCGAATAACAGAAGACTATATTTTAAAGAGTTGTTACTTTTAACTTAATAAAGACTTATTTAAAGTGCCTTTAACTACTCTTTAATAAACTTTAGAAAATCTAACGTAGCCTTATTAAAACTTACCAAAATAAGAACAGCCTAAGGGACTAGGTTATCTTAGCCTGCCGTAGTGTTCCTAAGTGTAATTTAGCGCTATATAACCCTATAGATATATTTAAAGGAGTATATACCGAGCTACGCTCCGCTATAGGTACTGCGATATAAATATAAGAATCTTAACAGTTCTATACTAAAAACCCTACCTAACTAAGTATTCCTAACTAATATAATTATAACTGGACTAACTAAATATATAGTGGCCATAGTAGGGAATATAGTAAAGGGTACAATTAATGTTAATTATAAGGCAATTGTGGAGGTCCTTATGGAGGTTTATTCCGAAGTAATTGCCAAAAAAAATACTATATTTGTAAGAAACTAAATTACTAGTTAACTAGACATTCTCTTAATAAACAAAAGGAGGCGTATAATAAGTTTCGCTAGAGTATAAGAAATATTAAAAATTATAAGGTTACTACAGCCTACTTCTAAAGCTTCCTAGTTTAATATAAAGGCGTAGAAGATCTTAAGGGTAAGGTTAATAAGGCCGAACAGCTCCTTATAGATATGGAAATTAAGGACTACTTACCTAACTAATACTTTACTAAGTATGGTGAGGTAAATGGCATATAAACCGTTACTGTTCTTAATAATTAATTTATACTCCACTTTATTACGAAGTTAGATATCTTTAATAAGCTAAGGGAGAGTTTTATATTTTCCTTTAATAACAGATACTTGGCGAACGTCTTCTATAGTATTATGCCAGACACTAGAGCCGTAGGAGTATTTATAGTAGGAAAACCTTAAGTTTAAGCCCTTTAGTAGCTTAATAGCTTTGTTTAGATTGACTATTTAATAGTAGGCCAACACACGATTTGTTTTAGCAAGGGTACTATAATCTCTCTTAGCATAATTAGGGTTTAAACCCCCTTAGGGTATATTACTTTTTACGTTATTCCTATAAACACCCCATTTCTATTTTGCATTAAAGATATAAATAAATTAGGCGTTAAGCTTAATAACCTTAAAAATGTACTTATTTAAGGAGATAATTAGGTACCTATTATACGCAAGTAAGATTACCCCTAGTTGCTCCTTTACTAACTAGAAAAGAGTGTTACTTAGAGCTACTTAACTAAGTTAGAGTTACGCCAACTACGCTATTGTTTTAGCTACCTATCCGTTTACTAATTGCTTAGGGTTTTTTAGTAAGTAGGCTATAAAGTTAAGGTTAAGGCGATTAAGCATCTTATAAAGTACTGCTATTACTACTAAATAAACTAAAAGTCCCCTAGCCGATTTAAGTTTACCCTTAAAGATAACTATAACTTTAACTTCTGTATTATCGTTAACGTTATATATTTTAGCGGCAAGCTAGTACTCTAAGTTATTAACTTCTTAATCTTCTTCTAAGCCGTACGCTTCTTAAAGGATATATCAGCTAGGAATATATAGGATACCCTATAATTATACTAGATTAATATCTACTTAAGATCCCCTAATTAAATCGTCTATAATATAGAAAAGAATTTCTTATCTATAGAGTTCCGACAATAGATAAAGGTAATGGCAATTAAGGTTAAGGAAGTCCCTATTGAGGCATATAATAGTATTAAAAAAGTAGAGCAATATTACACGCTATTACGCCGCGTATATAAGATTATCTCTTTAAAACTAAAGGATGCTAGCGAAGAACTTACCTTATAAATGGCTGTTAAAGCTATTAACAATTTCGCTGGCCTAGATAGACTTATACCTATATTACTAGTCTTTAGCGCCTACCCTTAAATAACTAATAATTCTCTACTATCTCCCTCTGTTATATAATAAGCTAAGGCTATTTATAAGGCAATAAAGGAGGTACGACGTCTCTACGCTATACGCTAGGTTAATAACGTACTAGAAATAAGAAATGGCCTAAATACCTTAACTACGCTTAATCTGCCACTTTAGTCTAAAGTACACGTATAGCGTAAAAAGGGAGAATAGTTAGGCTTACACTAACTTATTATAATTAATATCTAAACTTATACTATTTAGATACCTTACGGACCTACTTAATTCCGTTTAACTGTTATTAAGCCTTACTATAAAGATAATAATTCTAAGCCCTTATAGGATGCCCTAGAAGATATCTTAAAGAATAACTACGATTAACGTGC
Source organism: Cenococcum geophilum 1.58 (assembly GCF_001692895.1). NCBI lineage: Eukaryota > Fungi > Ascomycota > Dothideomycetes > Gloniales > Gloniaceae > Cenococcum > Cenococcum geophilum. The sequence goes on from NW_027137583.1 coordinate 1,486,278, forward strand.
TTTAGAAGGCGACTATAATCCTAATATAATTATAGTAGATGCGCTATAACCACGACGCGGTAGAGGTTACCTAAAGGGATTATAAAATCGCTAACATCTTATTAATTTTAAAGAATAATTTGTTACCGCTATTAAGAATAGAGTTAAGTTATTAATGGCCTTTATAACAGCTAAAGAGAAGGCTAACTTTAAGCTCGCAAAATAGCTCTAAAAGGAAGGTTATATTATAACCCCAGGAGCTCATTTTTAAGCATCCGATAAGCAGGAGATCAACGGTCTTATTATAAAAGAAGTCTTTAAATTTAAGAAGTATGACCCTACTAAGTTTAATAAAGTTCGTATCTTTAAGTTAAGGATAGTTAATAAGATTAAGGGTAAGGCTTATTATCTAAGGTTACAATAATAATGGTAAGGAGATAATTTTTATATAATCTCCTATAATTTAACGAGCTAGTTAACGAGTTATTATTGCATTAGCTCCCTCCTTAATAAAGAATAGAATAGTGGTTTATTTATAAGATATTACCCAGGCCTATACCTAATTAGAGACGCACCTTTAGCGCTTAATATTAGCACACCTTCTAGAGTAAATTCGCTACTAATATCTCAAAGATATAATTATGGTTGTGCTTAAGCCATTATATAGAATTGCAGAGGTAGGAACTTATTGGTGGGCTACTTATAGTAAGCACTATAAAGAGAAGCTTTTAATAACTATATCTATATTTAATCCCTGCTTCCTTATTATAACTATAGGAACTCTATTTAGAATTGTCGGTATATAGACTAATAATATAATTATCTTAGGAGATGACGAATTCTTAGCTCTTAAAAAAGATAAGCTAGTAAAGGCAAATCTTATAGCAAAGCTAAAAGAAAAGCTTAATTTAATAATACTATTACTCTTTAATAAATGCATCCTCTCCCTAAACGAGGATTCCATTACTTTACGCCAGAAGGGTTAAGGCAAGAAAATTAACGTTATTAATATTAATTCTCTAAAGTAAGGATATGTGGAGTAACGTGCTTACGGAGCTTATATTGCTTCTATCTATTAACCTAAGGCTTTATTTAATCTCTCTGTTGCGGCTTAATACTAGGAACCAACTAAGAATAATATCCTTACCTTAAATAAGCGTCTTTCCTAGTAAATAAACTATCTTAATTGGGGACTACTCTATGTGCCTATTAATCTCCTAACCGCTAAGCTCTTTGTATTTATTAATAGATCGTTTATAAATAATAAAGATTTTAGCTTCTAGTTAGGATATAAGATTATTATTATAAATAAATCTACTAAAGAGAATAACTTTATAATCTACGGTAACCTTATCTATTAGAGCTTAACTAAGAGTAAGCGTATTACTTAAAGCGTTCTAGTGTTAGAGATATATAGAATGGTTAGCGGAGTTAATATAGTAATTGCAATTGGAACTACCCTAAAGATAATTATAGATTAACTTAAACTTCCTATTATCCCTATAATCGTATACACTAACTTATATTCCCTCTATAAGTGTTTAATTAAGCTTAGTACTATAAAGGAGAAGCGCCTTATAATCGATATTATAGCACTTTAGCAATCCTATAAGCGTTAAAAACTCTTTAAGATTTAATAAATTAATAGCTAAGATAACCTAATAGATATAATAATAAAGGCGAACCTAAATAAGGTACTAGAGATGTTTGTTAACATAAATACTCTACGTATATAAGTTAAAGGTTAGGTTAAAAGGGAGTTTATAACGGAGCCTTATAGTAGGAACTACAGTGGACTTGTTAATAGGCTAGGTATATAGGTATCGAATAAAGTCAACAACGTAATAATAACTGGTGGAGTGGTTGCCTAACAGATTAACTCCAATTGTATTCTAAAAATTACTATAAGGAAGGAACTATCTAGGTAGGGACTGTAGGTTCTTAAATACACAACCATACTCCTATAAAATCCTTTTTGTACGTAAAGTACGTGAGCTACGTAAGGTACGTAAGACGTCCCTTATAGACCTCGCAGAGCTTATAGAGCTCATTATGTGACCTTGGTTACCATTCCTCGTTATATAGCTCTACGGGTTCTATTCTAGTCCGTGCTTATATTAACCAACTAGCTTCTTTCGACTCTTCTCTAAGTAGTCGTAACATTATATTTAGAGCGTCCGTAATACTATCTCCCTCCTCTTTATCTTTGTCCTTGAAGATACCTAGTATCTCTAGGTCGTTTACTAGAGGTATAATATCCGTCTAATTAATTTGGTTAATATTGTTACTTATAATGCCTAAAGCACCTTCTTCTTCTTTAGCTAAGCGCCGATCTTGCACCGTAGCTGTTATATTATCGCTGGGTGAGATTATACCTTCTTACTCTTATTATGCGAAAGAGGGGTTAGTCTATATTATAATTGTATTACCTATTAACTAATAACCGTCCTTTTGTTCCGAGTGTACGTAAACAAATATACGGTCTTTCTATAATGTTCGTTCCGTTTTTAATGCTAAGTATACGCGTCCTATAACTCTTAATAGTCTCTAAGTTCCCTAAGTAATTTGTTATAGGGTCTTATATTTAATTTACTGCTACAAAGCTTAATGGTGAACTATTAGAGGCGCTAGCCGAGATTTATTAACTTTAGCATAATAATAAGCTTTATCTGGCTCGCATCCGTAATAAGAAGTGTTGTGCCCTTAAGGCCCGTCGAAACGCTTATGCTTATCTTCTTTATTTAGAACGTGTCCGTAAAAAGGTTCGTTTAAAGGAGTAGAAACTTATTTAATAAGGTCTATAGGAACTTAGCAATAAAAGAATAGATTCTCTTTTAATAGCGAAGGAAACAACTCTAAGTAGTTTGGCAATCGCTTTTTCTAGGTCCCCCTTAGGTAACTCGTTCTTTAGTAATTCTTTTTTATCAATATTGCCTAACCTTTTTTCTTCTAATACTCCTATACCTTTCTTATAGCGTTCTTTAGGTTCTTTAGTAGTTCCTAGATAGTCTCGTTATAGCCTATCTACTTTACTTTATACTATGTTTTATCGTCTATATTCTTATAACTAACGATTTTTAAAACTTACTATTTATCTTCCTCTTGTCCTCTATATATGTCTGCTTTATAGACCGGTGGCTTAACATTTCTGTGTGCTGGCTCTAGCATTGTAATGTGCTATATAGGGTAGATCTTTATCCTAGCTAGTAGGTTTAACTTAAATGTAACCGCTGAAATTTTCTATATAATTTTAAAAGGTCCTAGTCTGACGTGGTCTAACTTCTTGCTTAGTTGTTAACTCTTAAAAATTTTGTATAGTAGCTATACTTTATCTCCCTCCTTAAGATCTAGTCCCTCAGATCTCTTAGCATCGTAGTACTTTTTTATTCTTTATTGTACCACCTTAGCTGTTTCTATAAGGTTTATATAAAGATTTATTAAGCTCTTTATTCTTTACTTAGCTATACTATTTATTTTCTTTACTTAACGTGGCGATAATAAGGTCCTTAACTTATATCTATAATTTACCTTAAATAGTAATATGCCTATTCCTTCTTATAGTGTTATATTATATATAAACTATATAACTAGTAATAGCGATACCTAATTATTCTGTGTATAATTAATATAATACCTTAGATACTATTTTAGTATTTAATTTAATCTTTCCATTTAACTGTCTGTCTATAGATAATATATAGTAGAAGTTGCTGCTTAAACTTCTTACTCTACTAAGAACACTTCCTAGAATGCTGCTACAAATCTTAGATCTCTGTCCGATATAATCTTATTTAGTACTCTATATCTTATAAATACTTCTTTAATATAGATTCTAGCGACATCTTCTGCTGATATTTCTTCTGTGTATGCTATAAAGTATCCCTACTTTATAAGCTTGTCTACTATTACTAAGATCGCGTTATAATCTTATCCGGTAATAGGATCTCTTAACTTTAGTAACTTAATAATAAAGTCCTATGATATGACTTCCTATAGTCTCTCTAGTATTTTAACAGGTTATAGCTCTCTATATAGCTTATGCCTTATTAGTTTATTTTTTTAGTAATCTAGATATTCCTTAGTAATTTTCCGTGCTAAACCCTAGATTCTATTAATAATATACTCCTCTTAAAGTCTTAACACTAAGCCTATAGCTCCGTTATGTCCTTAAGTTAGTCCTTTATAAAATGACTTAATAAACTCCTTTATAATAGATTTTGGTATATACGTTACTTTTTAATTTTTATACTGCTCTAAGTCTAGATCCTCTACCTATATATCTTAGATCTTCTATATCTAATTACTTTCTAGTAAATTATAGATCTGTTCTTCTTATGTTGCTACAATTTTTGGATAATTATATCTAATTAATCTGTCTATATCCCTTCGTAATAAAGCCCCTAATGGCTTTTTATTATTTATAGTTTAGTCTTTCTACTTAGAGTATCTGCTCGTGCATTTTCTGTACCCTTGGTATACTAAATCTTAAAATAGTATTCTATAAGCATCTCCGCCTATCTAACCTACCTATAATTAAGTTCTTTTGTTATTAGGAACCCCGTTAGGTTTTTATAATCCGTTTTAACTACAAATAGTTTTTCTATACCTTGTAAGAATAATCTCTATTTTTTTAGTACTATAACTATACCTAACAACTCCTTATTATAGATGTTATAGTTTAGTTCTAGTAGTGTTATCTTTTAACTATAGTATGCCACTAGGTGCTATCCATCTTTATATTTTTATAGAAAGCACGCTCCTAGTGTATAGTCTAATGTATTTGTTTTGACTACTGTCTCTAACTATAGTTAATAGATTTTAAGAACTGGCTCCTAGGTGAATAACTATTTGATTTTCTTAAACAGTTCCTTTTATTCCTTTTCCTATGCCTATAGTTCTTCTTTCTTTGTTAATCTTATAAGTGGCTTAATGTCCTTTAACTATTAAGCTATAAACCTTCTATAGTAGTTGCAGAACCCTAAAAATGACCTTAACTGTATTACATTTTCTAGTTCTTGCTAATTTACTATAGCTTCGATTTTCTTTGGATCTATACTAAGTTGGCCTAGTTTAATGATAAATCTAATAAAATCCGTCTTTCTGGTAAAGAACTTGTATTTTTTTAATTGCTACTAGCATCTACTCTTCCTGTAGTCTCTTTAAGACCTATTTAACGTATTCTCTATGTTCTTCCTTACTTATTAAGTAGATGATAATATTGTTAAGGTATACCATAATAAATTCATTTAAGTATTCTCTTAATATATTATTAATACGCTTTTGAAACGTTGCTAGTGCGTTTATAAGCCTAAATTATATAACTAGTGGTTTGTATAGTCCTTTCTTTAACCTAAAGGCTGCCTTTTATTTGTCGCCTTCCTTAATCCTAATTTAATGGTACGCCTATCTTAGATCTATCTTCGTAAAGATTTGCGTATTATTAATCCTGTTCTAGATTTTGCTAATTAAGGGTAAAGGATATCTATCCTTCCTAGTAATGCTGTTTAACTGTCTATAGTTAATGCATAGCCTAAGTTTTCTATTCTTCTTTAGTATAAATAGTACTGGATATCCTGCTGATGACTGTAATAGTCTAATATATCCTTTTTAAAGATTTTCCTAGATAAACTTCTTAAGTGCCTATAACTCTTTTTCTGTTAACTTATAGGTTAGGTAAAACCTTAAACTTATTCCTAGTTCTAGCTTTATCTTATAGTCCTATACTATATATTCTAACAGCTTTTTACTTTTTAGTGACTATAGCTTTTTGCTATACTTATAGTATCTCTTTAGTATATAACTTAATCCTTAATTGGTCTCCTTATATATTGCTTTAACTTAGTACTATACCAACTTAGTTTATTATTATATTTTGCATTATTATATATCTCTAATATCGACCTAACCTATAACCTAATTAATCTTTGGATTATATTTCTATAACTAAGGCATTCCTAATACTGCTTTATTATTCCCTAATAGTAATATATTAAAAGACATTTTAACTTATTTCCCTTTAATAGTTATCTAAACTGGTCCTATTTTAAGATTAATAATGCCTTCTTTATAGGCTATTAGATATCCTAAAATCGTTACTAATGGATAAAGGTACTCTTTTTGCCTATGTGGTAGCCCTATCCTTTTATCTGCTGCTAATAAGATGTGGTTTCGTATTGCTCTACTATTTATTAATGCTTTAAACTGTTAATCTTGCTAATTAACTCTTAGGTTTAGGTGTTATCCTTAAATTCCTTTAAGGGTCTAAGGCTTTACTACTAGCTCCCTCTAGTTTTATAGGCCTCTACTTTTTCTAACTATTAGCTACTTAATCCTATTATACTTAACTTATTCTTTAGCTAATATCTAGTTCGCTTTTTATCTTTAATATACTATAGACAGGTATTCTCTAGATATTTCTACTATTATCGTTTATCTAAGTATTCTTCTATAAGGAATCTTCTTAGTTAAAGTATTAAATTTCCTTCCTCTTAAACTTCTGCTAGATGCCATCTATATATATACTTAGTATTTCTATACTATTGTTTATCTATTATCTAGTACATCCTTATAGGGTATTTCCGGTTCTTTTTTTGGATTCTTATGCATTTTATATATATCGTCTACGTATACAATCTATAATAGCGTATAGTATGCTAGGTGCTTTAGGTTAACTCTTAGCTTATCTTCGTCCTTAAGTTTAAACCTCTATTATGCTAATCTAAACGTTGCGACTTTATTTATAGGTACTAAGATACGTCTCTTACTTCTCTAGTCCTTTAATTATTTCTCTAGATCCTTTAATATTATAATTAAGGCTCCCTTAATATAATTCATTACTTTTTCTATAATTAGGTGGTCTTAGATAACTTTTTCGTCTAACCATATATAGAAATCTTCCCACTTATTATTATGTCATTGCCTATACCACTTTTAGTATAGCTGCTAGAGTATATACGGTTTATCTATAAGGAAGTATCTTCTTATTACTATATTATAATAGCCTTTTATATATCGTTCTTTAAACCTAATAGAAATCCCTAGATCCTCTTCTTATTCTAGTTTAGTAAGCTACTTAGCTCTTAGTATGCCTATCTTAGGTCTATTAGTAATTCTTTGTACTAGTACTCTATCCTTTATACGTCCTAATATGCTAGGTCTCTTATCTAGTTTCTATTCTTACTATAAGGTAATTCTTACTCTAAATTCCTCTATAGTTTCTTTCTTTTCACGTCTTGCGAGTGGATCCTTAAAGTCTTCTTACTTTTTAATCTCAGTATTAAACTCTTAATCTTTAGTCTAAACATCTTGTTCAACTAGTAAGTCCTTTAGGTCTATATATTTATCTCCTAATCTAACTGCTATTTATATTATAGATTCTCTAATTTATAGTAAAGCCGCTTACTTCTTCCTTATAGGTGTAAGGGTACTTTTGGTCCCTTACTCGGCTACATCCCGGGAGCTCTTAGGGGCTACCAAGGCTAGCCTTCAGCTAGGCCTTGGCCACCCCTTATAAGCTCCTCGGGCTTGCAGCCTCCTTCCTCCCCCATCGGTTCGTCTCTGTACTCAGGCTATTGCCTACCTCATTACCATATCGTCCTCTTCCATCGACTCCCTATGTGACTCATGCTCGGCTTACCTGCTCCCTACCATACACCCTAGCAATACTGCCTCACATTTGAACCGATCCTACACCCTCGCGGGTGGTAGCCTGCAGCAAGCCGAGGGCTGCGCCCTCGAGCAATTTCACGATCCTCCATTTTTACCTAGGACGATCGCGTTCACTGCGACACAGCAGGTACACCAGCAGACGCCTGGCAGATCGCATCCGCATAACGGTGTTAGAATACGGATCAGGTCCTCTACCTTACCTAGGACGATCGCGTATACTGCAGAGCAGCTACACCAGCAGACGTCTGGCAGATCGCATCCGCATATTACGGTGGTAGATACGGATCAGGAGACAAGGGAGACGGTAGCTACCTAGCCAAGGGTCGGTGCTATCCGGATCATACGCGATCATCTCTCGACGCGATTGGTATACGCATACAATCGACAGTGCAGCGGTGCAGCTCTGCCCCGACGGCGACCCGAAGGCGATTCGATTGCTATCCGAAAGCTTTCTAGCAGGAGTCAAGGGGGATCCTACGCGATCAAGCTTGCAAACACTCTATAGGCCAACCGCGGTTCACTCGCTACAGAGGTCCCACCAACAGAGATTAGAAGGTTGAACGTCCTTAAAGAGATGCAGCTACCCTAGAGGCTATCCGATTGCTATTCAATAGCCATCCGAAGAACTGACGGCTAGTTTTCAAAGCTACAGCTACTACCATGCGCTTCCAGATCAAATGCAATCGAGCTACGGCTCATCGATCCTACGTGATCGACCCAAAGACTCTCCGGTTATCAGCCAAAGGGCTGCCGAGACTAAACCGTAGGCGGTTGTCTCATTAAGCTACGGCTTACCTCAAGAGCTTCGGCCCAGAGATCCTATGTGATCTCACAAGCTACTGCTTGCTTCAAGAGCTATAGCTTGCCCAAGAGAATGGCAGCAGCTCAAAGATCGTACGCGATCATCTTTCTGCAAGGCTTTGGTCGCTCCAAGAGCTCCAGCTTGCATCAAGAGCTACGGCTCGTCTTAGGGCTACGGCCCGACCCGGAGACTCTCCGGTTGTCAGCCTAAGGGCTGCCGAGACTTAATCGTACGCGATTGTCTCTTCTGAAGTTACAAGCTCAGCTTATAAGATCCTATTGCGGTTAAATGCCATCCTTAAGCTATAGCTACAGCTTCAAGAGCTACGGCTCAAAGATCGTACGCGATCTCTCTGCAAGGCTTTGGTCGCTCCAAGAAGCTCCAGCCTGCATCAAGAGCTACAGCTTGCCCAAGAGAATGGCAGCAGCTCAAAGATCCTACGCGATCATCCCTGCAAAGCTTTGGTTGCTCCAAGAGCTCCAGCTTACATCAAGAGCTACAGCTTGCCCAAAAGATATGGCAGCAGCTCAAAGATCCTACGCGATCTCTTAGCAAAGCTTTGGTTGCTCCAAGAGCTCCAGCTTACTTCAAAAGCTCACAAGACCCTATTGACATCTCTCCAAACCCTTCCGGGACGAGCCCTCTATAATCTCCCGCTACCGCAAGGTAATGGAGGGGGTTGACCGCAAGAAGGGGGGGGGATGTAAGGATAATTCTTGCGATCAAGCCGGCTCCAAGTGGAGACTATCTGGCTGTCAGCCATAGAGCTGTCAAGACTTAATCGCAGGCGATTGTCTCCAAGACTGATCGTATACGATCAAGTCTTACCCACCAGCAGACGCTCTTTTCCTACCTAAAATAGGCCCTTTTTCCACTGGGTTTTGGCCATAGGTTAAGGTTTTTATCAAGGCTGCTTGGCTGGTCCTTTTCCCCCATTTCTTTACTCCCCTATACAGCAAGGCTTCTACACTGCTTACCTTTCTGTACATAGAATCAATCTATTAGGATACAGGCTGGGGGCAGCCTAACCAAGGGGGGGGCAATGTAAGGGTACTTTTGTCCCTTACTCGGCTACATCCCGGGAGCTCTTAGGGGCTACTAAGGCTAGCCTCGGCTAGGCCTTGGCCACCCCTTATAAGCTCCTCGGGCTTACAGCCTCCTTCCTCCCCCATCAGTTCGTCTCTGTACTCAGGCTATTGCCTACCTCATTACCATATCGTCCTCTTCCATCGACTCCCTATGTAACTCATGCTCGGCTTACCTGCTCCCTACCGTACACCCTAGCAATACTGCCTCACAATAGGTGTCCTAATTTATACTCCAAATTCTTAATCCCTTAAATTCTTTATCCCTAAGCTTGCTTTAACTTAAGCTTAGCTTTAGCCTTAGTCTAACTAGGCTTTACTAGTGTTTTTATCTTATCTTAAGAGTCTTAAATCTTACTTATCTTATCTTAAGAATCTTATGCTATTAGGAAATACTTGCCCAAGCTTATTTATATATTCTTAAACTAAGCTACTACCCTACTCTATCGGTTTGCGTCTATTGTAGGTCCTTAAGCATGCCTTATCTTGTCTTAAGAATCTTAGTCGTCTTTTATCTCTTCTTAAGAATCTTAAGCCTTTAGCCTTTTGCCTTTATTAAGTGGTAAGCTAGCACTAGCAGTTGTCTACTTACTTAATCGTCTTTAGATATTGCTCCTTTTATTTTATAAAGCAATGGATACCGTATCTAATAGTATTATAATACCCGTTACTAAACCTTGCTCTATAGCGGTCTCAGTCTTTACTTCTATTGCGTTATTAAGGTTTAGATACCCCTAGTTAGTTCCTTTACTATCCTTATCGCTATTAATTAATAAGTACTTCGACTCTATTGTTATTGTTGCTAATCGTTGTCCGTATATTGCTGTGACATCTTAATCTAGCTCGTAGAGTCGATCTTATTCTTTGTCTAGCTCTTTAGTTCCTTATAGCATACTATCGTCCCTTTATACGTGTGTGTTATATACTACTAGTCTAGTTTCCTTTACTGTATAATAACTCTAACCACTTCTATAATCTCTGGCGAAATAACTCTGTTTTCCGCAATTTATATAAGCTCTATCTTTGAACTATTGCTTTTACTATAGAGTCCGCTTAAATGTCTTCTACTGCTAAGATCCTTAGTTTGGCCTATACTCCTTAGTCCTATAATTACTTAATCTTTAACTTCTGGGTTTCTATAGTCGCTTTCCCTATCTCTTATAGGTTTCTCTAGTACCACTTAGGTCCATTAGCTCTGCGCTATACCATAGTTTCTAATTTAGCTTTAGTTGTTGCGTGCTCTATATCTTATATAACTATAGAACTCTATCCTAGCCTCTCTTAGTCTGTTCCCTTTAGAAGATCCTATTATTGATCTTAATCGCTTAATCTATTAATTCCCTTAGGGTGTCCGCATCTTCTATTAGAATAATTACGTCAGCCCGCGAAGCCCTACTGCACGCGTCCACGCCGCCACAGGTGGAAACATCATCAGGAATCAATTCCTTACGATAGCTAAGTGCAGAGGCGATAGTAGAGAGCCGCTGCAGCGCATGCAGCGCGCTGTCGTCGCGGTTCTGTAGTGTTAAGCTCGCGACGCGTACGCATCGCCCTCAACAACACCAGGAGCCTTACTGCCTCCGTTTAAGGCTCCTGCTCTACCACCTAGGGAGGCCTATCAAGGGATACTAGGATACGAAAACCACCCGATATACGACTACCTGGCTCGTAGCCAGGCCCGAAACTAGCCTTATCATCAGCTAGTCAACGTAGACGCGTCCTAGTCGTACAATAGGACACCCTTAGGCTTGCACCAGCTCTGAGATCGCAAGACAAGGGCGTAGGGAAACCCTTTTTTATAAGAACTTGTTAAGGTTAACGCGTCGCAGATACCTCATACGAAACTTGTTAAGGCCCCAAGGCCACCACAAAGAACTTATTAAGGCCCTGCCTAGAGAACTCGTTAAGGCCCCTCTACGAGGGCCTATCTGGTACCCAGGTGACTCAGAAGAGGGTCTTAATAGGCGTGGTGCGCGCGACCTGGACGACAGACGCGACAGCGACGCGACAGCNACGCGACGGCGACCAGACGGCTNAACGAGGTGGAAACACGGGCAAAGCTCTAGGCAGCGGAAACACAGGCCAGCTTTGACGGCCCCATGGCGTTCGACCAGGTCGACCAGGTGACTCACAAAAGGGTCTTAATAGGCGTGGTGCACGCAACCTAACGCATACGCATACGCACACATATATGCATATATATATAGGGGAGGCTATAGGGGAAACACAGGCCAGTCGGACGAGGTCTTAATAGATAAAGACACAGGCCAGCTTATAAAAGGGGGGGACATAAGCTTAGTTAGTAGGAGAGGGCAGAGCAGGTCGCCTAGCGCGGGACTGAGTATCTACGACCCCTTCTACAAGATACGGTCGGCCTATTATGAGGAGACTCTTACAGGCAACGCGAAACGGGAATTAAAACCTCCTATAGGGCGTAGTGCGTAGTAGCTACTGCTAGCTCTAGGGACCTTACCCCTTAGCTAGGCTCTGACCCCTAGTACACCTAGTAGGCAGGTAGGATCACGTCCTAGCTAGAGAGACTACTACGTGGCTCGAGAGAACGAATGCGCGTATCGGTGTACCAATAGACAGAACTGCTCGCTAGGGCAGTACGCTAGTGAGGTATGCTTAAGGAGCAAATAGGAGTTACTCAGGCGGGAGAGGCTTTTAGCTAGGCCTCGACCGCAGAAGGTACCTAAGGCTTCCACACTACAGGATGTAGCCACGACGCCCTTATAGGACTACGCCAGTAGGCGCGTAAGATGGGAGTTACGACCCCTGCAAATGGCAGCTTATGCCCGTGCCGGCGGAAACGATAAAGAGAGGCGTAAAACTAGAGGCTATGGAAGGCTCCCAAGCCGTGCGAAAGCGTACCAACTCTAAGAGGGAACTCTTATATAGACTGCTGGGGGGCAGACTAGTACTTAGGCTAATAGCCTATTATAAGATACTCGAGAGAACTGGTGAAATTCCCCGTGCTATTGGTGGTGGCGCAGCTAACTGCTTGTGAAAAGCCCCGGGCCCTTAGGCCTAGTAAGGGAAAGCTACTCAAAAACTGAGGTAGAGGCCTAAATAAGCAGGCATGTCGAACTCTACTATATAACTACCTGCACCTATCTACAGCCATCGAGCTGCAGACGACCTCCACCATCACCTGTCTACAGCCATCGAGCTGCAGACGACCTCCACCGCAACCTGTCTACGGCCATCGCGCTGTAAATGCGGACGACCTCTACCGCAACCTGTCTACGGCCATCGAGCTACAGACGACCTCTACCACAACCTGTTTACGGCCATCGAGCTACAGATAACCTCTACCACAACCTATCTACAGCCGTCGCGCTGCAGACAACCTCCGTAACCTGTCTACGGCCATCGCGCTACGGACAACCTCTACTACAACCACCACTACTACCGCTACAATATACCATACAACACCGCACTATAGGCGTACCGCAGATGCGCAGATAGGGTAGCTACAGCAGGGGGGNAAGGGGGCCGGCCCNTNTTACTTTAGNANGTAAAATATAAGGTGTATAGGCGAATTGGTGTTTATAACCTATATAAGATAACCTTATGAAAATTTTTCCTTCTAGGGTGGGTTTATATAGCAAGGTTTACCCTTATAAAATACCCGTTTTCTAGAACGTAAATCTAGGATTAATAGCCTACTTTTGGGGAGAGTAGCTATTAATTACTAATTCCCTACCTATTCTTAAGCAAGGAGAAGAAATAGGTTATATTACCAAAAAAAGTCGTATAAGAATAACTGGTAGTTGTCTCCAAGCTGGCAAACTATATAAAGCCCTTTGTTTTTATATGCAAAAATGTTATTAAATCTATCTTTTAGAGCGCTTTTTCTACTCTAGAAACGGTAGAATACGGTAGAAATAGATAAAAAAGCCAGGATTTCTTTATTTCCTTGGTGTAAACTAAATATTAAAGAGCAAAATACCAGGATAAAACTCCCCTAGTATCTAAAACGGGCCAGAGTGTCCACTTAGTTACTAGTACATATTAAGCTGCCCTAAGGGATTTATATATATAGGACTATAGCGCCATAGCCTAGAGGCTGCATGCGTAGTATTATACGTAGTATAATACAATGAATTAAAAAAAAAATTACGTCCTAGACTTTAGCCTTAAGTCCCTATTTATACTGTACTATAAGCGCCTTATTATTCTATTCGACCTATATAGCAAGTGTTTAAAACTATATCGTATACTTAATTGCTAAAGTTCGCTGTGTTAGGTCCTAAAGCTTTCTCTCTATTATAGTTGTTGCTTCCGGGTCCCTAAATATCTATATTAATTATTCCGCGAATCCTACCTAGCTAAAAAACACAAATCGTACCTCTTAATTGGTAGTAGTTATTCCGTTAGTCTATATTTTCGTTAAATAGGGTTTAAACTATTTAAGTGCTTAACCCATTAGGAATAGTCCCGCGTAGGCTATCTAATCTATTATTATAGCTAACTTAGCCCCTTCTTGTATAACTTTAAAATATATTTACGTTAGAAATCCTTTAAGCTTTAATCTCTTTCCTAAGAATTGTTTAATTAAAGGTAACTTAACCTTTGCTGCTCCGATCCCATTAAGTCTATTTTTAAGTGCTATATTATTTTCTATTAACTAGTCAACTACCTCTTATAATTGTCTTACCGTTATAGGTTATTGCGAGTCAGTGTTTACTATACTGGTGTCGCTCCCTAACCTTAAAGTAGTTGCCGCCGTCAATGGCGTTGTGGTGGCTGCTTTTGGTGGTATGTTATTTAACTTATTGAAACCGTAACCGTGGTAGTGATTGTGTAATAGAGCCTTATAGTAGGAACTACGGTAAACTCGTTAATGGGCTAGGTATGTAGGTATTAAATAAAGTTAATAACGTAATAACAACTAGTAGAGTAGTTGCCCAACAGATTAACTCTAATTATATTCTGAAAATTACTATAAGGAAGGAACTATCTAGGTAGGGACTGCGGGTCCTTAAATACACAACTATACTCCTATAAAATCCTTCTTGTACGTAAAGTACGTGAGCTACATAAGGTACGTAAGACGTCCCTTATAGACCTCGTAGAGCTTATAGAGCTTATTATGTAACCTCGGTTACCATTCCTCGTTATATAGCTCTACGGGTTCCATCCTAGTCCGTGCTTATATTAACTAACTAGCTTCTTCTAACTCTTCTCTAAGTAGTCGTAATATTGTACTTAGAGCGTCCGTAATAGAGTCCCTAGAAATTTCTTAGTTACGTAAGGTCTTAAGATATCCAGAAACTTTAACTAGCGGTTAAAGTTATCTAAATAGTTAGATTCTCTTGCCAAGACTTTTTTTAAAGGGGGGAGTATAATATTCTGCAGACCCTAACTTAAACTAGCTAATTAGGATTTTCTATCCCTAGGATGGAAAATCGCTATTAGCTCGCTTACTGCTAGCGCCTTAGCGGCCTTACTAACAAGATACCTACCTATAACTTATAAGTAAGAAAGCACTATATGCTAAGAGGCAAATTTTAAGACAGCGAGACTTATATTATAATGGTAATAGTAAGTAAGGAGGACTAATATTTATCCCGCTAGTTAAGCGGTATATATATATAGATAGCAACTATAAAAGAAGAGTTGCTAGTGTTGGGAATAAAGGCAAGTGGTTACTATATAAGGTATATTACCGTCACGTATAGCAAGTTGCCGTTATATGCGGCAAGTTGCCATTATATGTCGCCGCGGCACTAGCGTGGCAAGGAGCCTTAAGCTCCTCGCCCTCCCTTAAGATAAAAAAACAACAATTATTATACTATCTACGAACTATAGCTACGTAATATTACCTTATATAACCAATAGTTAGAGTGTATATATAATATAAACTTTAGATTTTTTTTAACACTTTAGATTTTTTTATATCTATTATATTATACTACGTATAATATTACGTATATAGCCTCTAGGCTATAGCGCTATAGTTCTATATATATAAATTCTTTCTAGGCAGCTTAATATATACTAGTATTTATATTCTAGTAGTTTATAAATCCCTAAACTAGGGGTTTATAGCTTCCTAGTAAAATACTAGGTTATTAATAACTATTAGGTAATAAGAAAACAGTAGGAAAATAGTAGAGAAATTAAGTGTCACGGAACGCTGCCATAGAAGCCCCTATAGGAGACTCCCTAGCGGAACCCCGTGCCCTCGTATACGCTTCGCGTATAGCTTACGTCAGCTACGCGTAGTATATTACCTTCCTACGCCCTTAATCCTTATAATTGATTGCGTAACGTCTTATAGACTCCTTAAATACATACGTTTAGCAGCCACTATTCCACGCCTTATAATATTACGTTACGCCTTTTTTACTACTAATACCTAGCCTACGACCAATTCTACGTCTCTATAATACTACAGGCGCTGCTAGAAGTAGCGTGTCTATAAGTAACCTTCGCACTATAATAGTAAAACGATATTCCTTACTAGCTACTATATTAAGCCTAAAGAGCAACTTAATACCCTAACTTAACCTACAACGCCAATTAATCCTAGGAAAATTTAATTTATTAACCCTAGCCTTAACCCCTAAGGGTAAGCCTAGTGGCTTAAAAGAGTTATAACTACAAGTACCCCTAAGCACCTAATATCACCTTAAATACGATAAGAGTTAACTAGCCTAGCAGGATAGGTACACCCCTATTAGTATAGGTGGCTATAATAACAACCTTAACGAGATAAACACCGGCGACGTCTTATCCTTTATTAATTATATAGCCACGGAAAAGTAACTAGAAAGGCAGCTACCTATTAAAATTAAAATATAAGACGCTAAGATATTTGCATAAATAGTAGCACAAAAACCCGATAAATACTACCGCCTTCTATAGAACTACTACCTAAAGCTTATATAAGCTAAACTGCGTACTACCTAAGATTATAATATCATCCAAGACTTATAAGCTAGTAAGGCACTTACTAATAATACACGCTAAGAGATTAAAGATAACCTCCGTATATTTAAGCGCGACGTTTAATAATTAAAGAAAGCTAAGATTATACTCATTGCCTAAGTTACTAAGAAGGAGGGTATAATTAAATACCTATAGTCTTAGCTTAATAAGCACATCCGTAACAATGCTAAGTACCTCCCTACTACGCACTACACTACCTAAATCTCTACGCCTCTGGCAACTTTACCCACCTAATACTTAGCTAAAAGTTAGCGTTAAGCAGCTTTACCTAATAGAGACGACCCCTATAATAGCAACTAAACTTAAGCTATAATTGCGGGGTCTAATATATAATACCCTGATCTTCTAGTCTTCTAGGGAGACTATAAGGAATACAGCTACTAGAAGATATAAATCCGTAAGAAACTAACCTAAAGCGCCTACCTTTTTCCTAGGGAGGATATTAAGATTAGTTACATTATCGGGCGTATAAAGGGTACCCTATTTAACAGACTCTTCGCCTAATAGGAGACTAATAGCCCCTAGAAGTGGTAGTCCTACTATAAAGTCCTTAATAACCTTAACCTAATATATCGCGACTACAACCTAGTGGCCACTAGTTAAGCTAAACTATACGCCCTAAAGATAAGTCTCACTAAGTCATTTAACGAGTTCTATATTAAGTTCTAGAAATATACTAAAGTCTTTTCCTAAGACGACGCTAAAGACTAGGAAGACCTCCTTAAAAAGGTTACCTATCGTCTTAATTACGCTGCCGCTAGTTATAATTATAATAACGTTTATAGCATAGTAGCAGCCCTATAGAAGATTAAACAACGGCTAAATTAGATCTCTACTGCTAACCCTTACTTAAAGGCTCCTATATAAAAGCCCTCCGGGCTAACTATACCTATATATACTAGGTTACTAATACCTACTACTAATACCATTACCAAAGCTAATATTAACCTCTCTATACCAACCTTTCTACGTAAACTCCTAGACGGAGAGCGTAAGCTACTTTAAAAGCTAGGGCGCTACTATAGATGCCATTAAGAAGGCCATTATTGCGAAAACCTAAACTACCTAATAGCTAGGTTTGGTAATCGCCGCCTAATACTTAACTTTATACCTTAAACACCGAATACCTTGCTATGTACCATTACCGTATAAAATAAAAAAGTAGTAGTAGTAAAAGTAGCGGGAAATACTTAGTCCTAGCCCTAAGTCGCGAGCTAGAATACCTTAATAATAAAGGGATTTATATATCGGCCTACTTAATAGATAACTTAGTAAGAATAGACGGACGGAAATAGATAGTTTTACCTATAATAGGAACAACTACTAAAAAATAATATAAAGACCGTTTTATAATTAACTATAGAGCTATTAATAAATTTATAGATACCTAATTTATGCGTAAATATAACTTACTAACCTTACCCCTTACTAAAGCCCGTGCCCTATAACTCGCTAACGGTAGTTATACTATATAAAAGATTACTTATATAGCATAACTCTACCTAGATATAAATAGACACTAAGAAGAGCTTTAGGCCTATATTACACCACTTACCAATTACCCTATTATCCTTAGAATAAACTAGCTTAAGTAGTATAACCCTATTATTAACTAAAAGAAAAGAAAAGAAACCTTTAACTCTAACTACTGTAGAAAGACCTACCTAGGGTATAGCCTAGCCGCCTCTACCTACTCCCTAGGATATTAACCCAAAGAACTTCTAATTACATATCGGCAAAATATTGTCCCTTGTAAATGACCTCAGCTACTAAAAGTTGGCGTCGTTGGCGGGCCATTAAGGGCATTAACCAACTTAACAAACCAGCCTATATTAAGTTCATTTAACACGCAGCCTACGCGCAGCCTACGTATAGCCTACGTAACCTACGCAACCTATATAACTTATAATTTTAGATAATAAAGGTTACTTTAAAGCCGTTTATAAAGCTATTAAGATAAATTATATACACTTCTTTATATAATCTATTATATCTATATCTGCTACCTATCTACATTATCTACCTATCTACATTACCTACCTATCTATATCACCTACCTGTCTGTATTACCTACTTATCTGCATTGCTTACCTATCTACATTATCTACCTATCTGCATTATCTACCTATCTATATTACCTACCTGTCTGCATTACCTACCTATCTATATCGCCTACCTATCTGCATTGTCTACCTATCTATATCGTCTACCTGTCTACATCGCCTACCTATCTACATCGTCTACCGGTCTACATCGTCTACCTATTTATATCACCTACCTGTCTGCATTACCTACCTATTTGCATCACCTACCTATCTATATTACCTACCTATCTATATCATCTACCTGTCTGCATTATCTACCTATCTACATCGCCTACCTGTCTGCATCTGCCTATAGTGTCTAATTTAATTTGGGGGAGAGGTTGGCCCGATCAAAGGCTCTAATTAATTCGAATCGTTCTCCATGGCCGTTCGCTGGCTGTACATTCGAACAGTGGTCATCTAGGGTACCTCCCTAGGAGGCCTTGATTCGATTCGATTCGGTAATAGGCTCTGGATTAATTCAATTAATCGATTAAATCGTTCGTGGTGTTCGCTGGCTGGTTGTTCGAACGGTCGTCGTCTGGTTCTGGTAACGGTCGTCTGCTAGTTCTGGCGACGGTCGTCTGGTTCTAGCGACGGTCATCTGGTTCTGGCGACGGTCATCTGGTTCTAGCGACGTTCGTCTAGTTCTGGCGACGGTCGTGGTTCTGGCGACGGTCGTCTAGTTCTNGCGACGGTCGTCTGGTTCTGGCGACGGTCGTCTAGTTCTGGCGACGGTCGTGGTTCTGGCGACGGTCATCTAGTTCTGGCGACGGTCGTCTAGTTCTGGCGACGGTCGTCTAGTTCTNGCAACGGTCCTCTCCTACCTGCCTACCTGCCTGCCTACCTACTTATCTGCCTACCTACTTATTTATCTACCTACCTACCTACCTGCCTACCTGCCTGCCTGCCTGCGTCAGTGTCTAGTTTAATTCGGGGGAGGAGTCGGCCTAATTAAAGGCTTTTATTAATTTGAATCGTTCTCTATAGCCGTTCGCTGGCTATATATTTAAACGGTAGTCGTCTAGGGTGCCTCCCTAGGAAGTCTTAATTTGATTTGGTAACGGGCCGATATTAAAGCTCTGGTTTAATTCAATTGATTAATTAATTAAATCGTTCGTAGTATTTGCTGGCTGGTTATTCGAACGGTCGTCGTCTGGTTTTAGTGACGTTTATTTAGTCCTAGCAACGGTCGTCTAGTTCTGGCGACGGTTATTTAGTTCTGGCGACGGTCGTCTAGTTCTGGCGACGGTTGTCTGGTTCTAGCGACGGTCCTCTACTGGCTGCCGTTCCAGTACCTCCTAAGGTAGGGAGGATGTAAGGAAGGGTAAAAAATAAGGTGGCTGCAAAGGGGGTAACTTAGCAGAGGTACGTGCGGGGACCCAATATAGAGCTTTGTGTAGAGCCTCTTAAGTATATAACTTAAAAATAATATATTATATTACCTTAATTATATATTAAGGAATATATAAGTTAGTTAACTGCGTATTATTTAACTTTTAAATATATTAAGTTGGTTAATTGCAGGTTAATTACAGGTTAATTACGTGTTATTTAACTTTTAAATATATTAAGTTGGTTAACTGCGTGTTATTTAACTTTTAAATATGTTAAGTTGGTTAACTGTATATCAATTACGCGAAACGCGCTTAACAAAGTCGACTTGAAACCTAGCCTGCGAATATTTTCCCGACGCACCACCCACGACTAACTATTACCACGTTAGTGCTGCAGCCTTCTATTATATAGCACGAAGGAAAAGCTAGGTTATTATAGCAGCCTCCCGCTTACAGCTATATAAACTTAATAAAGAATAGGATTACGTCCTTTATAGTAATAGGATAGATCTAGTAGACCTTCTAGAGGACAACACGCCTATAGAACTTAATAAACTCTTAACCTTAGACTTTAAGAAGTTTATAAAGCTTAAAAAGGGACTTATTAATGAGGAACTCCGTAAGCTCCTCCCTAAGAGGTATTATAACTTTATCGACATATGCTTATAAAAGGGCGTAGATATACTCCCCCTACATTAACCTAATAATTATGCCATTAACATTAAATAAGGAAAAATACTACCTTATAAAAGACCTTACCTAATATTAAAAGACGAACTTCTAGTTATAAAAAAGTATATTAACGAGCACCTTAATAAAGGGTTTATTCGTCCCAGTATATTACTAATAGCTGCCCCTATTTTTCTTACTAAGCTAGAAGGAGGTATTTAATTCTGCGTTAACTATAGAGGACTTAACGCTATTATAATTAAGAACTAATACCTAGTACCGCTTATATATAAGACTCTTAAGCGGCTTAATTAAGCTAAAATCTATACTAAGCTTAATATTATTGCCGCCTTTAACTATCTCTAAATATAGGAAGGTAATAAATAGAAAACCACATTTATATCGCGCTTTAGCTAATTTAAATATACCGTTATACCCTTTAGCGTATATAACGGCCCAGGCACCTTTTAAAGCTATATTAATAACGCCTTATAGAACTACCTTAATGACTTCTACTCGGCGTACCTAGATAATATACTTATTTACAGCAATAACCCTTTTAAGTATACTAAGCACGTTTAAAAGGTCCTATAGCGCCTTAGGGAAGCAGGACTCTATATTAATTTAAAGAAGTACGAATTCTTAGTTATAAAAGTAAAATACCTTAAACTAATTATTACTACTAAGGGTGTCCGTATAGACCCTAAAAAAGTACATATAATTACTAAATAGTAAGCCCCTAACTGCATTAAGGACGTATAAGCCTTCCTTAGTTTCGCTAACTTCTATTAGAAATTTATATACAACTTCTTAGGCGTAGTAGCACCACTTATAGTAATAATGCGAATAAAAGGCCTTTCTATAAAAGGAAGAAAAATGTACCTATGCTTTACCTAGACGCCTAACTACAAGAAGGCGTTCTAAGACCTTAAAAATGCCTTTACTAAAGCACCTATCCTAGCTCACTTTATACTAGGACAATAACTCTATCTTAAAACCAACTCCTTAGACCACGTTAACGTAAGCGTCCTCTCCTAAATAGGTAACGATGGTTTCCTCTACCTAGTCGTATTCTACTTGTCTAAGCTTATACTATAAGAGTATAACTATAAGATCTATAATAAAGAACTCCTTATAATTATATAAGCGTTTAAAGAATTCTAACTAGAACTCTCCTTAGCAAAACTTAACTAGCCAACTAAAGTCCTTACAGATTATTATAACCTTAAGTACTTTATAACTACGAAGTAGCTAAACAGACGTTAAGTACGTTAGAATAAGTTCCTCTCTAGTTTTAACTTTAAAATTATATATAGGCTAGGAGTATAAGGCATAAAACCTAATAGCCTAATACGCCGCTTATAAGATCTTCCTTAGTTAAAGGATAACCCCTATAATTAGTTTTAATAGCAGATAATCCTAAAAGTAAGGAACCTAGCCCTTTGTCACGGAGTAAGCACAAGCGGTGATAATATATAGCGAAGTAGGTATTATTAAGCTATATATATAAACTGCGTAATAAAGTCAAGACGTTGCGTAAGGAAAGAAGGTAGGAAAACGGGAAGAAAGGGCATATATCGTTGACTTAGTTGCTTAGTTAACACGTACATAGGCAGAATAGGGTTTAGGTTATAGTCCTAGCAGAACTTAGCAGAATTTGGTGGAACTTGGCAGAATATAGCAGAATGCCATAGATTACCGTTAGATTGCTATTAGATTGCCATTAGATTACTATTTCGCGGTTAGTCTCTAATTGCTAAGTTAGTAAAAACAGGTAGACGTATATAAGGTGTTACGGGGGTGTCCCGTAACAGTACCCCCCCTTTAAACTTGAGCTTCTGCGAGATAGGGCTATAGTAGTTCTAGGTGGAGTTCGTAAAAGTCTTCTACGGCTTATATAAGTCCTATAGAGTTAACGGGTTCCTATAAGGACTTAGTAAAGCCTCTCTATTTCGTAAGATATATATATTAGCGTTTCCGTTTATTATACTTAATATTGTTAATTCTTTTAATAAAGTACTTATTCTTACCATCTACTTCGACTGGTAGGGGAGGGTCTTATATCTATCTAGGCAGGGCGTTTAATATAGGGGTAGTAGGGCGGAGGACTAACGTATAGAATATAGGGTGGGTTTTAACCGTATTAGGGAGCTTTAGTTAGTAGGCATAAGGAGAGATAACCTTTTTAACCTTATAAGGGCCAGCGTTCTTCTAATTAAGTTTCTTAGTAGGTCGTTTTGTATTCAGATTTCTTATATCTAGCCAGACAAAATCGCTAATTTAGTAGGCCAGTGCTAGGGTTTGTTTCTTATTTGCTGCGGCTTTATAGACAGATTAAGCCTATATTATCTTATTAGTAAGAAACTGTTATAGTTCCTCCATCTTCTCTACGAATTTATTTGCTTCTGCAACTTATAAGGCATAATAAGTAGGGTAAGGAACATTACTAAAGGGTTTAAAACCTATTTATAGGTGCTAGCTGTAATTAGCCAAAAACAGGGAGACTTTCGTGGTTTCTAAGACGGAATTATTTGTAGTAAACTCGGCGAATACAAGCCAGTTAATCCAGTTATCCTGCAAATACGACGTGTATATCCAAATATACTGTTTTATTATAGTATTTACGCGTTCCGTTTAGCCATCCGTTTCTAGGTAATACACGGTAGATAATAGTACTTTAATGCGGAGTTAAGTAGTTAGTTCTTTCTAGAATACTAAGACAAACTAGCTGCCTTTATTGGAGATAATCGTTTTAGGGAGTCCGTAGAGTTTCTATATATAATCTAGGAATAGTTAGGCGACGGCAGGCGTTAATATATTAGGGTAGGTGATTAAGTGTCTTATTTTAGATAGTTGGTTTATAACTACCATAATATTTATGCAGCCTCTACTATTAGGAAGGTTAATAATAAAGTTAATTAAGATATCCTTCTATCTTTGGTCCGGAATAGGCAGCGGCTTTAAAAGACCGTTATATGTCTTATGTGAGGCTTTAGCTTATCGGCAGGTGTGGTAGCTAGAGACGTACCTTCGTGTTATATTATATATATTCGGCTAATAATACTCCCGTTGGAGTAGTTCTAGGGTCTTTCCTTAGCCCGGGTGGCCGGCGATAGGTAGATTATATACGTGTTTAAGGAGTTTAAGCTTAAGCTTATTGTGATTAGGGATAACTAGACGGTTTTGGTAATATAAGCGGTTTCTATAGGCTTTATATTTATTTAGAGAAATCTTTTTAGAGCGTCTAATGCTATCTTATATTAGCTTAAGCGTTTCTTAAATAAACTTATTATTTGGGTATTTGTCGACTATAATCTGTTTAATTAATTAATCAGTTATTTTAAGGACGTATACCATAAGATCTTTAGTAGGAGGGTTTAATTTCGGTAAGAGCGCGCTTCTTCTAGGGCTGGCGCGTCTTGCGAGCGTCGGGTTAAGGTATTAGGCTTTTGACCTTGGACGCCTAGGCGGTATATAATTAAGAATTAGAAACGAGACAGATATTCTAACTAGTGGGCCTAATAATAACTTAGCTATTTTATGGTCGTAAAGTACTATAGGTTCTTATAGTTGCTAAGGACCTTAATTAGAAATCCAGCGCCTTCTAGTTCGGGTCGCCATTATTTAAAATACTTAATAATAGCTAATAATTCCTTATCGTAGATCTTATAGTTATATTTGGCTGGGCTTAGTCGTTTTAAGAAGTATACTATAGGGTATAATACTCTATCCTTGTTATATTGAGACAGGATGCCTTTAGTAACGTAGTTAGATAAGTTGGCTTCTATAACACTTATTCGGTTTAGGTTAAAGTATTAGAGTACGGGCGTAGTAGTAAATATAACCTTTAGATAGGCAAAGGCCTTCTTATATTCCTTATTAAAGATAAAGACTTTATCCTTTTAGGTTAGAGCTATAAGGGGTAAAACNAGGGCGNAGANGTTATTAATAAACCGNTAGTAGAAATTAGNAAATCCTATAAAGGCTCTTATATCCTTAACGTTCTTAGGTTCTTACCAGTTTACAATTACTTTAACTTTCTTTAGGTCTATTTGTATACCGTTTATAGAAATAAGGAGTTTAAGGTATAGGACTTCCGTTTTATAGAACTCGCATTTATCTACATCTAATTATAGACTAGCTCCGTATAGGGCTTATAGGACAAGGTTAACGTGTTTCCGATATTTGGTTAGGTTATTACTATATATTAGGATGTCGTTAATATAAGCAGTACAGAAGATGTCTAAGTAGGGGCGTAGGGTGTTGTTTATATAATGTTAAAACAAGCTTAGAGCGTTTGCGAGGCCGAAGGGTATTACTAAGTACTTAAATAGTCTATATCGGGTACGAAATATAATAAGCTATTTATCCCCTTTTGCAATATAGAGACGGTTAAATGCAGAGATGATATTAAGCTTCGTGTAGTAATAAGCCTTACTTAGTTAGTTTAGCGTCTCTTATATTAACGGGATCGGATATCGGTTTTTAATAGTAACGGCGTTAAGAGCTTGGTAGTCTATATAGAAGCGTAAACCGCCGCTAGGTTTCTTAACGAAGATTACTAGTACGGCTATAGGCGACGAGCTTGCTCTAATAAATCCTTTACTTAGGTTTTCGTCTAAATACTTTTATAGCACTTAGAGTTTATTTTAGGACATCCCGTATAAGGGTCTAAATCTAGGCTGCTTTCCTTCTTTAAGTATAATCTTATAGTTATATGGTCGGTATTCTAGTAGCTTATTAGCTTTCTTTCGTAAGAATGCATCTAGGCGATAATAATACTTTATTAGTACCTTTATGGTAGAGTTAGTGTGCTTCTTTAGTGTTAAGGCCTTCTTAATATCGGCTATTATAACAGTAAAGATTGTATATTTAGGTTTCTTAGCAAGTTACGCTAGCGGGGTAGCTCTAATTATGCAGATATCTAGGGTGCCAAGCTTGCTTAGATTGTTTATAGTTTCTTATTTAGGTTTAGGTTCGGTATTAGGTATAGAGTTAGTATTAGATTTAGGTTCGGGTTCTTTAAAAAAAAAATTTATAGTGGAATACTAGTCCTTCTAGTATTTTCGTATATAAAGCTTAAGCTTTTACTTAGCTCGGGGCGGTATAGTGCTTAGGGCCAATTTGTAGAGTTTAGTAAAATTCCCAGATCCTTAATAGATGTTAGTGGAAATCTTACGCTAGTGGAATTTAGTGGAATTCCTAGGTTAGTAGAATCTAGTAGATTCCTTAGGCGTAGGGTAGATATTAGTAGAAATTTTAGGCTAGTGGATCTTAGCGGATTTCCTAGATTTTAGTTTAGGGTTAAGGCGGTATGTTATATAATACTTCTACTTATAACAGGAGGTGGTAAATAAAAGCTTAAGGTTGTTCTAATTAATAGTTACCTTATATAGCTTTATCTAGGGTTGTTTAAGGATTACTAGGTAACCTAGGGTAGTAACAAAAAGCTTAATTAGTTCTTTATGGTTTAGGTATTAGAGTCTTAGGGCTACTACATAGGTAATACGGCCTAAGATAGTGTGTTTACTATTAAATCTAAATATATTAATATGCCGGTTAAGGGGGGTTAAGGTAAAACCATTATCTTATATAAAGATCCTGTTAATAAATCCTATGCCGCTAGCTCCTATATTAATTAGGATTTAAGCGTTAGCCTTTTAACTATTCTACTAAAGGCGGCAGTTAATAGTTATGCTACGGTCCTAAGAGTCGGAGTTTATAATATTAAATATATTTAATAAGATCCTATAGCAGAGCTATCCTAGAGAGCGACTTAGCTCTAGGATCTTCTTTTTAGAGGTAATTAGGGCGGGGTTCTTATAGGACATTAGTTAGAGCTTTGTCCTCGTAAGTGGTACTTACTAAACGTAGGGCTAGAACTAGATAAAGATTGGGGACAGTAACCGGAATATTAATATAGTAAATAACTGCTAGTGCTAGCTGTTTATAAATCGTTTCGGGGTATAGGGATAAAGTAGTAGTTTAAGAGGTAGGAGCCGCTTCTATATTTAAAGTAGAGGCCTAGCTTAATACGTTATTTTTATTTAAAGGACCCTAATAGAGCGTATCCTAGGGTCCTAGTGTTAATATCTATGGCGTTAGGGTGCTTAGGTTAAGATAATAACTTAGTAGGCGTTTATAGGGTTGTTATATTATACCAATAAATAGGCTTTAGTAGAAGGCGTAGTATATCGTTATACCGTTTATTAATAACGTTTATATAGGCGTTAAGAGTTTCTGGGAGGTCTACGCCTATTAGGGAGGTTTTTAGTTTAGGGCTTAGGGATTTAATAAGGCTATTAATTAGTGCAGAGTTATTCTAGCCTATTTCCTTTACGTAGCGGTTAAATTTAAAAAAGTATACTAGGAAACTTTTCTTTTCTTAAGTTATTTAGTTTATCTTTCTTTAAGCAGTAGCTTAGCGGTTTAGATTACTATATATAGCTTTAAGAAGTATAACTAGGCTTTATACTAAGTTTAGTTAAAGAGGTTTAATAAGGTTAGCTGTATCTCCTCCTAGTTAACTTAGGGCGTAATAGAGTTAGTTAGCTTTAGTTAGGTAGCGGTTAATATTACTAGTTAGCTTATTCTTAAGCCGGCTTAAAAATAACTAAAGCTCTTATCGTTTACTGGTAAATACTAGGGGGTCTAGTAGTTTCTCGGATTGTTTTAGTGCGGTAGTCGGCTCTATAGGGTAAGTAACTACTACTAATTTAGGGCTTGCGTTCCGCGTGTTTATCTCCGGAGATAGCATTTAGTCTTAGGGCCTTAATATACATCAGGAAAATTTTTTTTGGGCACGTTGTCGCAAGCGAAAATCGGGGTCTGCAAAACCTGCGTAAGTCGCAATTTTGGCAATTTGCGGCAATTTGCAGCAATTTACTATAAATACGCAAGTAGCCTGTGCAAATTGCTGCAAATACGCAAGTAGCCTGTGCAAATTGCTGCAAATACGCAAGTAGCCTGTGCAAGTTGCTGCAAATTGCTAAAATTGCTAAAATCGCGACTTAAGCAGACCCTAATTTTTGGCTGCAATAAAAATACCACAAAGCTCCGCACAAAGCTCTGCACGAAGCTCTGCACGAAGCTCTACACAAAGCTCTACACAAAGCTCTACACGAAGCTCTACACGAAGCTCTACACAAAGCTCTACACGAAGCTCTACACGAAGCTCTACACGAAGCTCTACACGAAGCTCTACACGAAGCTCTACACGAAGCTCTACACGAAAGCTCTACAACGAAGCTCTACACGAAGCTCTACACGAAGCTCTACACGAAGCTCTACACGAAGCTCTACACGAAGCTCTACACGAAGCTCTACACAAAGCTCTACACGAAGCTTTGCACGAGGCTCTACACGAGGCTCTACACGAAGGTCTGCGTTACAGAGGCCTCTGCACGAGGCTCTACACGAAGCTCTGTACGAAGCTCTGCACGAAGCTCTGCACGAAGCTCTTACACAAAGCCTGCACGAAGCTCTACACAAAGCTTTGCGCGAGGCTTTACACAAGGCTCTACATAAAGCTCTGCGTACAGAGGCTCTATGCGAGGCTCTGTACGAAGCTCTGCACGAAGCTCTACACGAAGCTTTGCACGAGGCTCTACACAGGCTCTACACGAAGCTCTGCATAGGGCTCTACACGAAGCTCTACGTACAGAGGCTCTGCACGAGGCTTTGCGCGAAGCTCTGCGTACGGAGGCTCTACACGAAGCTCTGCATCGGGTTCCCCGCTATTTCGATAGCCTCTACACGGGCCTGCCAGATACCCCTTAAATATACACCTAGGTAGCCACCTTATTTTCTACCCTTCCTTTATATCCTCCCTACGAGGCGTATAGGGACGACAGACGAGAGTGCCCAGAAGGTGTGAACGAGCCTCAGAACGACGAGTCAATCACGATCGCGATTGAAGAGCTTTAATATCGGCCCGTCGCCGAATCGAAATCAAGCGCTTCTAGGTAGCACCCAGACGACCACCCGTTCGAGCAGCGAACGGCCGTAGAGAACGATTCGAATAATACGATCAATCGATCAATCGACCGGGGGAGCCTTCGATCGGGCCGCCTTTCCCCAAATTACAGACAGGTAGGCCATAGACGGTAGCACAGACAGGAGGCAGACGGTAGGTACAGACGGGTAGGACACAGACAGGTGGCAGTAGTAAGGTGTAGCACAGAGACAGGTAGCGGTAGGACAGACAGGTAGGCAGCAGACAGTTAGGCACAGACAGGTAGGCAACAGACAGTAGGCATAGGCAGGTAGGCATAGGCAGGGTACAGACAGATAGATAGACAGAGACAGACAGACAGACAGGCAGGTAGGCAGACAGCCTGACAGACAGACGACAGACAGGTAGGGCAGGCAGGCAGGCAGGCAGGCAGGGCAGGCAGGCAGGTCTAGGCCTAGTTAGGGAAATCCGTATACAGCCAGCAGATCGTCAGGAATACCGCCAATTGATAATTTTGGAGCCTTTGTAAAGAGAGTATCCCCCTCTTATCTTAATTGCTTTAATAAATAGCTCTTACATTTTTATATAGTTTAATATAGGATATAAAATATGCAAAATATAAAATGTATAAAATATGCAAAAATGTGCAAAATATATTAAAATATATAAAAAATATACAAAACGTGTTAAAATACACAGGCTCTGCGCATTTGCTTGCGAGTTGCTGTAAAATGCGCAGAGGCTCTGGTGCAGTTTGCTGCAAGTTGCTGCCAAAATACGCCAGGCTCTGTGCAGTTTGCCGCAAAATGCGCAAACCGGCCACAAGACCATATACGACTGCCGCGACCGTACAGTTTGCCGCAAATTGCCGCAAACTGCAACAACGAGCCCGAAAAAAAAATTCCTGATATAGGCATCTTAAGGATGCGGACTTCTTCTTAAAGTGCTTTAATTAATTGTTATTATTATACTTTTTATTCGGCTTACTATTAAGTTAAAGTGGCTTAGTGTTATATAAGGGTATCTATAAAGGACTTCTATATACCTACTAATTATTCTTAAAGTACGGCTATAATAGCGTTGGCTGTTATGGGGGCTTTAGGGTTGTTCTATATTTTTAGAGGGTAGTATAAGTTTTTAACGCAATATAGTGTTATAGAGTAAGCATAAGCGGTGATAATATATAGCGAAGTAGGTATTATTAAGCTATATATATAAACTGCGTAATAAAGTTAAAACGTTATATAAGGAAAGAAGGTAGGAAAACAGGAAGAAAGGGCATATATTATTAACTTAGTTACTTAGTTAATACATATATAAGCAGAATAGGGTTTAGGTTATGGTCCTAGCAGAACTTAGTAAAATTTAGTAAAACTTAGCAGAATATAGCAAAATGCCGTAGATTGCCGTTAGATTGCCATCAGATTACCATCAAATTGCTATTTCGCGGTTAGTCTCTAATTGCTAAGTCGGTGGAAATAGGTGGACGTGTGTAAGGTGTCACGGGGGTGTCCCGTGACACCCTTAGTATATTACCTATAACAGAACCATCCGTACCTTAGCTTTACGCTATAGACTTAGAGCCGCCCCCTAAAATTAATAAGCTTATTACTACTATATATAATATCTCTATTAACCTATTATTATACTAACTTATTACCACGAAAACTGCTAGCGTCCGTAAGCCACCTACTAGCCTCTAAAACTTAGGCTAAATTAATATAGTAGCTATAAAAGTAAAGGAGAACAGACTCTACTATAGAGGCTATCTATTTATCCCTAATTTAGAAGACCTATAACGGCAACTAATTTAGATAGCCTACGACCTCTAGTTAAGCGGTTACCTAGGTAAAGAAGGAACGTATAAACTCCTTAGCCAATACTACTTCTAGCCTAAAATAATAGACTTAGTTAAACGCTTTATAAGCGCCTACTATAGCTGTAAGCGCGCTAAGGCCTTTCGCACTAAGTACTAAGGACTACTATACCCACTACTAATCCCTATACGGCGATGGGTAGATATAGCTATAGACTTTATTACTAACCTACCACCCTATAAACAGCATGGCTATACCTATAAGAATATCCTAATAATAATATACCGACTTATAAAGGAATGTCACTACGTCCTAACTAAAGGCATAGCCGTTAATAATATCGCAGATGCTTTTCTTTGCGAAGTTTACTCATCAGGAAATTTTTTTTAGGGCTCGTTGTTGCGGTTTGCGGCAAATTGCCACAAACCGTACGGTTGCGGCAGGTGGATATGGTTGATAGCAATTTGCGCAAAACGCACGTTTTGTAACAAGTTTACAGCACCCTAATAGTAATTTGCGCGTTTTGCAACAAATTTACAGCACCTAATAGCAAATTACGGCAAAATGCTACCCTATAAATAAATAGTGCGTAAACTATACAAATTATACGAATTATAAAAACTGTACGAATTATACAAATTATACGAATTGTACGAATTGTACGAATTATAAAAACTGTACAAATTGTAACTATATAAATTATAATTATATTATATAATAACCAAATTATCACATATTTCCATAGATTTCTATAGTATACTTTTAAATATATTTATATTATAACTATATAAAATATAGAGCTATCTACTTTAGGCGTTAAGGGGAAGCCTCTCGCGGAGGCTCTAAATCATCTGCCTACCTACCTGCCTACCTGCCTGCCTGCCTACCTGCCTGCCTGCCTACCTGCCTACCTACCTACCTGCCTACCTACCTACCTACCTACCTGTCTGTCTGTCTATACCTACCCGTCTATGCCTACCTATCTATGCCTACCTGTCTGTGCCTACCTGTCTATATCACCTTAATTCGATCGATCGATCGAATCGTTTATCGTGTTCGCTGGCTGGTCATTCGAACGGTTGTCATATGGCTCTGGCGACGGTCGTGTGGCGATAACAACAGTCGTCTGGCTCTGACGGTCGTCTAGCTCTAGCGACGGTCATCTGGCTCCGGCGACGGTCGTCTAGCTCTGACGACGGTCGTCTGGCTCTGACGGTCGTCTAGCTCTAACGACGGTCGTCTAGCTCTGACGGTCGTCTAGCTCTAGCGACGGTCGTCCAGCTCTGACGACGGTCGTCCAGCTCTGGCGACGGTTATCTGGCTCCGGCGACGGTCGTCTAGCTCTAACGGTCGTCTAGCTCTAGCGACGGTCATCTGGCTCCGGCGACGGTCGTCTAGCTCTGGCGACGGTTATCTAGCTCCGGCGACGGCCGTCTAACTCTGACGACGGTCGTCTAGCTCTGACGACGGTCATCTGGCTCCAGCGACGGTCGTCTAGCTCTAACGACGGGTCGTCTTGGCTCTAACGGTCGTCTTAGGCTCTTAGCGACGGTCATCTGGCTCCCCAGCGGACGGTTGTCCAGCTCTAGCAACGGTTTTATCTGGCTCCGGCGACAGTCGTCTGGCTCTAACGACGGTCATCTAGCTCTGACGGTCGTTCTAGCTCTGGCCGACCAGTCGTCTGGCTCCGGCGCAACGGTCGTCTACTAGCTGTCGTTTGACGTGGGTGTCTTTCCCCTCATAGGTAGTAGGGAGGATATAAGGAAGGGTAAAAAATGAGGTAGCTACCTAGGTGTAATATAGGGGGTATACTTTAGCAGAGGCACGTGTAGAGGCTATCGGGAATTATAGCGGGGACCCCAATAGTAGTGTGTCGCGCCACACACACACACAAAGGCTTTGTATAGAGCTTCGTGTAGAGCCTCCATTATGCAGAGGCTTCGCGCAGAGCCTCGTGTATGAAGCTTCGCGCAGAGCCTTGTGTAGAGCTTCGCGCAGAGCCTCGTGTAGGAGCTTCGCGCAGAGCCTCGTGTAGAGCTTCGCGCAGAGCCTCGTGTAGAGCTTTCGCGCAGAGCCTCGTGTTAGAGCCTTCGCGCAGAGCCTCGTGTAGGAGCTTCGCGCAGAGCCTCGTGTAAGAGCTTCCGCGCAGAGGCCTCGTGTAAGAGCTTCGCGCCAGAGCCTTCGTGTAGAGCTTCGCGCAGAGCCTCGTGTAGAGCTTCGCGCAGAGCCTTCGTGTAGAGCTTCGCGGCAGAGCCTCGTGCAGAGCCTCTATATGTAGAGCTTCGTGTAGAGCTTCGTTAGAGGCTTTAATGCAGAGCTTCGTGTAGAGCCTTTATTATATAGAGCTTTGTGCAGAGCCTTCGTGTTAGAGCTTCGTGCAGAGCCTCTGTACGTAGAGCTTTCGTGTAGAGCTTCGTGTAGAGCTTCGTGTAGAGCTTCGTGTAGAGCTTTCGTGTAGGAGCTTTGTGTAGAGCTTCGTGCAGAGCTTCGTATAGAGGCTTCGTGTAGAGCCTCGTACAGAGCCTCTGTACCCAGAGGCTTTGTGTAGAGCCTCGTGTAGAGCCTCCGTGTAAAGCTTCGTGTAAAGCTTCGTGCAGAGCTTCGTGTAGAGCTTTTGTGTAGAGCCTCTGTAACGCAGAGCTTCGTGTAGAGCATCGTGCAAAGCTTCGTGTAGAGCATCGTGTAGAGCTTCGTGCAGAGCTTCGTACAGAGCTTCGTATAGAAGCCTCGTGCAGAGCCTCTGTACCCAGAGCTTTGTGTAGAGCCTCGTGTAGAGCCGTCGTGCAAAGCTTCGTGTAAAGCTTTCGTGCAGAGCTTCGTGCAGAGATTCGTGTAGAGCTTCGTGTAGGAGCTTCGTGTAGAGCCTCTGTACGCAGAGCTTCGTGTAGAGCATCGTGCAAAGCTTCGTGTAGAGCTTCGTGTAGAGCTTCGTATAGAGCCTCGTGCAAAGCTTCGTGTAGAGCTTCGTGTAGAGCTTCGTGTAGAGCTTCGTGCAGAGCTTCGTGCACGAATTCGTGTAGACTTTGTGTAGAGCCTCGTGCAGAGCCTCTGTACGCCAGAGCCTTTGTGTAGAGCCTCGTGTAAAGCCTCGTGCAAAGCTTCGTGTAGAGCTTCGTGTAGAGCTTCGTGTAGAGCATCCGTGCAAAGCCTTCGTTAGTAGAGCTTCGTGTAGAGCTTTCGTATAGAGCCTCGTGCAAAGCTTCGTGTAGAGCTTCGTGTAGAGCTGAGCCTTCGTGTAGAGCTTCGTGCAGGAGCTTCGTGACCCCGGAATTCTCGTTGGTAGAACTTTGTGTAGAGCCTCGTGCAGAGCCTCTGTACGCAGAGCTTTGTGTAGAGCCTCGTGTAAAGCCTCGTGCAAAGCTTCGTGTAGAGCTTCGTGTAGAGCTTCGTGTAGAGCTTCGTGTAGAGCTTCGTGTAGAGCTTCGTGTAGAGCTTCGTGTAGAGCTTCGTGTAGAGCTTCGTGTAGAGCTTCGTGTAGAGCTTCGTGCAGAGCTTCGTGCAGAGCTTTATGTAAAGCCTCATGCAGAGCTTTGTATAGAGCCTCATGCAGAGCCTCTGCATTAGGATTTTTTTTTTTTAGGTATATTGTTGCAAGCGAAAATTGGGGTCTGCAAAACCTGCGTAAGTCGCAATTTTGGTAATTTATGGCAATTTGCAGCAATTTGCTACAAACACATAGATAAGGCAGGCGCGTGCATAGGTGGCCTATGTATTTGTAGCAAATTGCTACAAATCGCTGCAAATTGCCAAATTTGCGACTTACGCAGGTTTTGCAGACCCCGATTTTCGTTTGCAACAACGTGCCCAAAAAAAAATTTCCTGATGCTAACTATATAGGATACCTAACTCCATTACGTCCGACCGGGGCATATAATTTAACTCTAACCTATAGAGACGGATTTATTAACGTCTTAGTATCTCCGTTAAGATATCTATATTCTTTTACTATAAGACTATAGGACAGCTAGAAAACGCCAACGCCAGTATAAAGGCGTACTTACGACAGGTCGTTACCTACGGCTAGGACGACTAGGTAGATCACCTCCTATTAGGTAAGTTTGCAGCCAATAACTACGTCTTAGCCACTATAAGACTTACTCCGTTCTTCGTAAATAAGGGCTATTACCCCTAATCCGGCATAGAGCCACCAGAACCTATTAATAAGAAACTACTATATAGAAAACGCCTTAAGATACTACTTGCTAACTAGCATACAGACTATATAAAAAATCTACTCAACTACTATAGGGGAGAAATGGCCTAGGCTTAAGTAAAGTAGGCCTACTTTGCTAACTGTTATAGAACGCCACTACCGGAGATGCGTGTTAGCGACTAGGTATAGCTAGATGCACATAATATCTCTATATAGAGGCCTATAAAGTTACTTAATTATAAGAATCTCGGCCCCTATTAGATTAAATAAGTTATTAATAAGGAAGCCGTATATAAGCTAGAGCTCCTACCTACCTTAGCCACCTGCGGGATATAGCCTATATTTTACTTATGGCTACTATACCTTTACTAGCCTAACCCCTTACCGGGATAAATATAGCCTAAACCCCTATTAGTACTAATCTGAGATAAGAACAAAGATAAGAACTATAAGGAGTGGACCGTTAAACGAATTATTAACTTTAAATACTTTAGTAAAGGTAGAGGACAGCGGCTTTACTATAGAGCTATCTATATAGGATTTAATATAGATTAGCCAGAATAGTAACTATAGGAAGACTTTAAAAATGCAAAGGACCTAATTAACGACTTTTACTACGCAAACCTATAGAAACTGGGCCTAAGCAGAGATTTCGTGCCTAATCCTTTATAGGAGCCCTTATAGAGTTTAACCGTTATACACTACCACGTAAGGGCAAATTGCCGTTAGATTACCGCAGATTGCTATTTTATAACTAAAAAATCGTTAAGATATTTAGGAACTTTAACCGCCGGTTAAAGTTATCTAATTAGTTAAATTCTTAGGTGCTAAGCTTTATTATATAATATCGCTACGGACTATAAAGATGTTAGTTTAGCTTACCGCCTTCTACTAAGCTAATAGCGATTTTCTATTCCGGGGATGGAAAATCCTGATTAGTCTATTTAATAATTAGAGCCGGCAGAACTCCACACTACTAACCCCTTTAGCGTTATTTCTTTTCCTTCTCTATGCCTTAAGCGTTCCTTCTATTTATATATAGTAACTACAGCGTCGCCAGAGCTCCGCCTCTATAAGAGGGGGGGGTAGTATTACGGAACGCCGCCGCAGGAGCCCCTATAGAAGACTCCCTAGCGGAACCCCGTGCCCTTACATACGCTTCGCGTACAGCTTACGTCAGCCACGCGTAGTATATCACCTTCCTACGCCCTCGATCCTTACGATCGATCGCGCAACGTCTTATAGACTCCTTGAATACATACGTTCAGCAGCCACTGTTCCGCGCCCCATAACATTAAGAAATCAAGTAATCCTAACGCCTATCCCTATCCTATTTACTAGGAATCTACGCGAGCCTTCTGCCTATTTTAGGCAACAAGTAGTGGATTAAATGCGTTAGATTGCACCTCATACAAATTTTAGTGGGGTGCGATGCCGGCTCTTCGTGGGCTTAAGCGAGTAAACGATCTTTTGTGGATGACTATATCTAGATCGTGTGCCCGCTTCAAGATTAGCTCCCACAATTACGATGATTACTCCGTTCAGGGTTAGAATTCTTAAGTGAAAGAGACTTACGGTTAATGAGACGACATCGCTATTCTATCACGTATGGCTCCGGCGAGCGCGAGCAACAACCTCGACATCGAAATTGTGCCGGAATGGGATCCATACCCCCTTGGAAAAGTTTCACCAAGCGATCAATTGTGGGCGCTGTGCAGGGACTCGATCGAGCATTTTGTGAAGTGAGGGCACTAACCCCACCGCCTCATCACCCAAACCCAGAGGCACCGCTCCCGCGCTAAACAAAGCCATCATCCACTCCTTCACCTTCGGCAACTGAGAATGATACGCCTGGCCACCGCCCTGCACACCTCCCCGAAACTCAGCAAACTCGTCGAAACTAGACCCAGCTAGTACCGTAAAAATCTCGACATACACACAGCCCAGCGAAAACACATCCGCCGCTCGGCCATGCGCCTCGCCCTCATAAATCTCTGGCGCACAGTACTTGGGCGTGTGGCCCACACACCTGCTCATCTGGCTATCATCCTGCGGCTCAAAAGACTGCGACAGCCCAAAATCCGCCACATACACCCGATACTTGGGATCACCTGCACGGCGCAGGCTTGTCGGCACTCTCTTCAGGAGTATATTTGCGGGTTTGATGTCCATGTGCTTAGTTGTGCTGCAATGGATGTACGCGAGCGCGGAGGCCAAACAGGGGACACAGGCCGCGAGGCTGTCTTCCAGAGCTCGGATATCGTCGACGCAAGAATCCTGCGCCGTCAACTCACATTTCTTTGCCTCAGCCAGATTCTCCATATACCCGCCCAGATGCCACTCCGCCGCTGGATAGATTAGAATGGCGAAGAACCGGTTCTGGAAATATGTCCCGACGAGCTGGACAATATGCGCGTGGCGCAGTCGGTGCAGATGCGATACTTCGTTCATCGAGTCGGCTAGCGACCAGCGCCGCCAGCATTTCATTTTCTTGCAGGCTAGCACGACGCGGCGGCAGCGCACGCGCTCGACGACGGAGAATTGCGAGGCACCAATGTGGCTGAGGAATTGGAGGGGCGGATGCTCGTTACGTGGGTATTCGACGTGCTGGCCTCTCCCGGACCAGTCAAGCTCCTGTGTGCGAGGAAGGATCAGGCCTTTAGAGTGGAGGAGCTTGTAGTATTCGGAGGCTTCGAAGGCAGCGGGTCGGGAAGATTCTGTCAATACTATTCCAGATCTAGAGGTGATGGAGAGGGCGGTGAAAAAGGTTGATGTTGTGGACTTGGATCGTACCGATAGAGCGGTATAGTATGCTGTTGATCTAGTCGAGGATGCGTATTCCCATAAAGAGCCCTCTGAGGTGGGTATATAGACGGAAGATCTCTCGATAGAGGGAAATATGTAGCAGGGCTCGCAATATGGGATTGAAACGCGCACAGGCATATCACGATAAAGCGGCGGTTTGTGAGGGGGCAGTATGACCCAATAGCGGAAGTAGATTGGGATGTTCACTGGGTCCAAGGTACTTGGCAGTGAGATGCGCATTCTAGAGTGTCCTATTTTGGTGTTTGTTATTGAACGACCTAAGAATTGGGAACGGTGCCAATTAAATGTTCTAGCGTCTCCATGAGCATTCGCAGGTCCTTCACAGTTTTCAGACTCGCCGATCCCCTCCTCTAACCCCTCAGACAAATCCTCCTCCTCAAGCTCTTCAAAGTCCAGTCCAAAGAAGTGATAATCGTCCATTGGTCGAGTCTGAGCATGGAGCGGG
This sequence comes from Cenococcum geophilum 1.58, assembly GCF_001692895.1. NCBI lineage: Eukaryota > Fungi > Ascomycota > Dothideomycetes > Gloniales > Gloniaceae > Cenococcum > Cenococcum geophilum. The sequence goes on from NW_027137583.1 coordinate 1,524,057, forward strand.
CTATTTTCTATCCATTCGTCACCATAAGCATCATAGACTCCGTGCGCCGCCGAATGCAGCACCAAATCTCCTGGGATGATGTCTTGCTCGCTGATGGGTAACGACTGCAGCCATGACGTGATGTCGGGTGCTTGGACAGTATTCTCCAGACTCGTCATCCTTAGAACAACGAATAGGTGTGGGACGGCCACGTTGAAGAGGAATTATTGCGGGTCAACTCTGGCATAGCTCAGACAGTAAATGGAAATCTGTCGGCGAGGCTCGATGTTGCCTGGTCTTGAAGGCTTCGTTGACCTAACGTCTTGGCTACCTAATCAAGCCACCCCTCATTCCTCAGTCGCGCGCACATTACACTCCTCTGCATATACCACACTGAATATCACCGACATCTATCTACACCTTCCAGGGTACTGAAACAACCTAGAACAAAGCTCGCTTCCGGATTGCTTTTTCGTCTCGTTTCTTACTGAAAAGGTAGAGGAGAAACAAAAACTGAGGGAAGCTGGTCGTGCCCGAAGCTGTAGTTACTTAAAGGAGTTTAAGTCAGGATTAGGTAGGTTTTAGCAAAAACTCCCCGGAAAATTACGGTCTAGCAGGCATTTTGCCACTTAGCGGTTTATTATAAATTTAATTTATATACATTAAATAGTTATCCCTTAACCCGCCAAATTTCGTCCACACGTTATCGATAAGGATTTACCAATCAAATCAATGCATTAAAATCGCCGTGCCTAGGAATATACAGCTAATGTTAAGGGGTTTAAAATCGGGTAACAGCCAAGACCCCAGGGGAGGCTTTTTTGAGACACGACTTAGTTAAACATTATACTAAGTCGGCTGAATAAGGCCTATATCATTGGAAGTACAATCTGATCCTGGCGTTCCGCACTGGCCACTTGATTTGTGGACGTTGCCGGGTTAAGAGATATTAATAGGATTTTTTTATTAAATTATTTATTAAGGGGATGTTATTTAAAGATAAAGAGTGCCTCGCTTCGGGGGGTGTTTCGCTCCCTAGGGTTCCCAGGCCGCGTTTCCCCGCCACTACCAGCCACAAGCCTTTGCTTGGTTTAAGGCACAACTGCAACCTTTTATTCTTTCGTATGATATAAACCGCATTCCGCACGGTGAAGCTCACCACGTAGCTCGCTGTCATTAAATCACCATCTACGGAACATCATCTGCGATGTCTGGGTACGGAGGCAGGGGCCGGGGCAGAGGGGGTCATGGAAGTCCGTCTACTAGGGTACAGAGGGGGCTCTTTGCGGGCGGCGAGTGGCTCTGTTAGTATTATTGCCTAGAATATCACTGTCGTAGCTGACCTGAGTGAAGGCGATTGTCAACCGCGTCAACCGGCGAGTCACTTTCAAGTAAAGGCGGAAACGCCGAACAAGGGCCGGTGGTGTATGTCCATGTGTACCTAGTTTTGGGGCTGTCGCTGACTTTTGCGGAGTCTATACATGTCAGAAACAGAAATCCGATCCTGGCTGTTGCAAGTTCTTCCTCTGGGAGGAGGATGCGAAGCCGCGAGAAGCGGGTGCAGTTATGAGCGGTTCCAGGAACGAGCCTCGTCGCGACCCAGACACAACCCCGAGCAGACCTCCGAGACGAACAAGATCGGTTTCGCCGCCTCCGCCATACAAAAGTCCAACTTATGATAGGGCAACTACGCCTAGGAGGAAACGTAGTGGTCCTAGTGCCGAGGATGACGACGAGTTTGGATGGCCGATAACTGCTTCGGATGAGAACCGGCTTCAAAGAGAAGCTGATGGTGCAGCCGCGCGTCTGGAATCACCAAGGAAGGCCGCTAGAACAAACTCGTATACTACTCCATCCAGGCGGAGGCTACCGTGGTTGGAAAATAATGCCCCGAATGGTCTTCCTACACCCAACACAACTCACACCGCGAGGAATCCTTTCACTACGGACGCATCAGCCTCGTCTCGTAATTCTCATATGAGATCTTCGTCTGCCCGCAGACAGGATGAAGAAGATATTTTGAATGGCTACACATTACCGGCTCTGAACTCAACGCCCACCCCGAGCCGGTTCAGGGAGGCCAACGTTGTCGATACAGATGATGCTAGCCTTGCGACCGAAATATTCGACGTTCTTCGCGAGGAGAACGTAAATCTGAACGAAGACGCGAAAGATAGCCTGAAGAGTGTGCTCGCCCAACATTCGTTGCGCACTCAAGGTATTCTCAAAGGGTAATTGCTAATCCTGCTAAGAGGATCCACTTTTCTTTACTAACACGCCTACAGCCGCGAGATATCCCGCCTAGCGATTAAGGCGAAAGACGCAAAAATCACGGAGCTCCAGCATCGAGCTGCTACCCTGGAAGCCGAGCTGGAGGCCGAGAAAGCTATTGTGGAGCACCTGAGATGGGAAGCAACGACTGGGCATCGATCCGGCGCGTGACCCGCTGTTCAATTAATATGATGGGTACAAGTGCCATGCAAGCAAACTATTAAGATCAACCCCGGTTGACAACGAACCGCACATCATTCCTCGCAGAAAGGCTAGGGTTTCCTGTAAAAAAAATTTCGAATTTTACGCCGAACGGCAAAAAACGCTACAACTATTTTTGGTGATCCAAAGGTACCGAGGCCAACGTAACGCCCCGCTTCCCCGCAATTCCTTAACAGCGTACAAGAAGTTGTCACTTAATTAAACCTGGTCTGAGTTGGGTTACTGCTTTTGAAAGGTCGAATCCGGATCAATGGGGTTGGGAAATATATCGTGTGCGACGGCAATGCGCGTTTGCGGGGTCCGCAGGTGACTTTCGGAATGTTGACGTAAGGAGGTATTCGGATTTGGACTTAGCCTCGAATTTGGTAGCCTATGAGCTGGAGGACAGTAAATAGAAAATTTAACATTCATCGCTGATCAGCTATGCAAGGGATCTCGTTCGTCGTGGGTAGATTGCGAGCTATGGATGAATCAATGAATCAATGAATCTGGAGCGTAAACGGTATGATTTCAGCGGTATGGTTTCAGCATAAATGTACTCGGTGCACGATTTGGATCGTCCGTTGTCGGAGTGTGGCGGAGATTTCCTGCGGCTACTGTAGAAGCGAGAAGCTTGATTGAATGACAAGAGCTGCAAGCCAGGTCACCGTCTCTGGCCAACGTCAACACCGCCCTTTAACACAACCATGACGATGCAACCTTCAATCCGCGACAGACCCTGCGAGAATCCCGCGGGAGTGGGCTTCATACTCGGCACCCCTGATCCTATATTGCCTCGTGTTGTTCCAACCGAAGATGCCTGGAACGATGGAGCCAATCACGACTGCTGCGGGTTTTGTGCGATGGCCTATAGACACTAACTGCCCATTGTGCTGCGGGACATTTGCGGTCATTGGCCGCGGGACTTTTGCGGCCGCCACCATGACCATTATGGACCATTCCTCAAGGTAAACTTTTCCTACGCTCAAACAAGCGAACCAGCGTCCGTCTTTATTTCGCCAGCACCTTCCAGCTTGCTGAGGAATGCGGCATTAGTGCTGTTGAAAGCTACGTTTTGCCATCTCCGCAACTTCTTAAATGCAGTCGCCCTGCCGTGCCGTCGGTTCATCTCATCAGGCCTATCGTCTACCACCTCTCTTTAATATTACATAGTAATTTACCCCTCCAAACCTGGCATCCTGTACGCAACTCATGGCTCCTCATCCCTCAGAGTGCAGTGACACAGCCATGGCCACTACGACTATTTTCATTTCTAATCTCCACTGTCTTTCATGCGTCGACAGCATAGAAGAGTCTTTAAGAGCTTTGGAGCTTCCACCGCAGTCCATTTCCCATTCTATCGTATCTCACTCTATTATTGTACGCCACAAGGCTTCCCTTCCTGTTAAACATATCTCCGAGGCCCTCGAACTTGCAGGCTTTGAGGTGCATAGCGTTTTCCAAGACCAGTATTCCTTCACTGGTCCTCTCGAAGGTGCGTCTTCAGGTAACTACAGCCCTGAATGGGAAAATAGCCTAGAGCAAGCCGTGTCACGGTGGCGGCAATCCCGCGTACACACTAAAGAGCCAGATATGGATAAGAGAAGGAAGCATGTCGAGCAGTGCAAGCAATGTAAAGCCGAGTCGAAAGAAGAGAACCGCAGAGCCAGCTACCCTCAGGAGATCCCACTCATACTGGACTCTGCTGCCACCGCCTCGGAGAAGAATGTCGACACTTCTAGTGATACAGGCACAGAAGCAGGCTCACCCATCACGGATAGCTTCATTATCGTCAATCCTCCATCGATGCCAAACGTATACAAAGCTACTTTGAGCCTCTCTGGAATGACATGCAGCGCTTGTGTGAGCGGCATATCACACAATGTTGAGCGGTTACCGTGGGTCCGCTCGGTCGATGTCAACCTCCTTACCAGCAGTGGCACGGTCATCTTTCACGGTAAAGACCACGCTGAAGAACTCGTAAGTGCAATTGAGGATTTAGGATTCGAGGCCAGCATTGAGAGCGTGGAAGAGATCCAAACAACGTCATCAAAGGCAAAGCCAGTACTTCCGGCGGACAGGTGGCGAGCAACCTACTCCGTTGGTGGTATGACCTGCAGTGCCTGTACCGGAAACATTTCGAATGCCTTGCGGCGGCACGGCTACATCGAGAGCGTGGATGTAAATCTTCTTTCCAACAGTGCTACCATTGTTTTCTCGGGGAAAGATCGCCTCTCACAGATTCAGGAAACCATTGAGGATGCTGGATACGATGCCACTCTTGACAATGTCATTAATGTTGAATGGGAAGAGCAGGAAGTTAAGGAAAGGTCGATATCGATACGCATAGATGGAATATACTGCCACCATTGTCCTCCTCGGATCATCAACACTTTGAGCGAGCTCTACGGTCACAAGATTGAATTTGAGGATCCGCTCTTGGCTGAAAAGACTCCCATCTTGAGAATCAAGTATGTGCCTGACACGCCAACGTTCACAATAAGGCACATCACCGAATCAGTAGCAGCTATCGACCCTGCTTTCGAGGTATCCATCTATCATCCGCCAACCATCGAAGAGCGTGCCCGAGACATGCATGCACGCGAAAGGCAGCGCATTCTGTTTCGGCTTTGTTTGTCCATCATCGTCGCAATCCCTACATTTATCATTGGAATTGTGTACATGGACCTGGTCTCCAAAAGCAACAAGAGCCGCCACTATCTAATGCAGCCAATGTGGGTTGGGAGCGTTAGCCGGACTGAGTGGATTCTCTTCATCATGGCGACCCCGGTATACTTCTTCGCAGCTGACACTTTCCACGTCCGAGCACTCAAGGAAATCCGGGCGATGTGGAGACCCGGTAGTCGCACACCTTTCCTGCAACGGTTTTATAGATTCGGAAGCATGAATATGCTCATGTCATTGGGTACCAGCATAGCTTACTTTGCCTCGATTGCGGGGTTAGCCAGAGCGGCGACAAGACAGTCGTCAGGTGCCCTCAGTGATTCATACTTCGACTCTGTGGTGTTTCTTACCATGTTTATCCTCATTGGAAGGTTCCTCGAGGCGTATAGCAAGGCCAAGACAGGAGATGCCGTGACTTCTTTGGGAAAGTTGCGACCTGACGAGGCCACTCTTATTGACTCAACCGAGCAGGGAGGTCGGAGGGTCTCCGCCGACTTACTGGAAATTGGGGACGTGGTGAGGGTCCCCCACGGCACCTCTCCACCATTCGACGCTGTTGTCCTCGAAGGAACAGCTACGTTTGACGAGTCGAGTCTTACTGGCGAATCTCGCCCTGTAAGCAAAGCATCTGGCGACACCGTGTATTCGGGAACAGTCAACAAGGGTGGTCCAATAACTGTCCGGATTACCACCGTATCAGGGACTTCCATGCTTGATCAGATCATCAGCGTCGTTCGGGAGGGTCAAACGCGGCGAGCACCTGTCGAGCGAGCTGCTGACATCATCACGAGTCATTTTGTGCCGTTTGTCGTTTTTGTTGCGATCGTCACATGGTTGGTTTGGTTAGGGCTGGGAATGTCCGGTACTCTGCCCAATGATTGGAGGGATGCAAGCTCGGGAGCTTGGCCTCTTTGGTCCCTCCGATTTGCCATTGCGGTCTTCGTCATCGCTTGCCCGTGTGGAATTGGCCTCGCTGCACCAACGGCACTGTTTGTCGGTGGTGGGCTGGCGGCTAAGCATGGTATCCTGGTCAAAGGCGGAGGCGAGGCTTTCCAAGAAGCCAGCTCCCTCAACTGCATCGTATTCGATAAGACCGGGACTCTTACGCAAGGAGGCGACCCGGCAGTGACGGAGTATGAGGTTCTGGAGGGCCAGGCCAAGGGCTCTATCCTGGGCATGGTCAAGCAGTTGGAAGAGAGCAGCAGCCACCCCATAGCGAGGGCAATTGTCTCATTCTGCAATTCACAGTCGATTCAACAAAGAGAAGTCAACGACGTAGACGAAGTTCCCGGCAAAGGCCTGAAGGGCTACTTCACCGCCATCTCAGCAACCGACTGCAACATTTCAGTCATCATCGGCAACGAAGCCTTCATGGTCGATCACCAAGTACCCATCCCCCCTTCCACAACCGCAACCCTGGAATTGTGGAAGTCCCAAGGCAAATCCGTCGCCCTTGCCGCCATTAGCACCAGCCACCGCCGCCCCGACCCAGCACCCACCCACCCACCCCAAACCTCCCCCTGGACCCTCGCCGCCCTCTTCGCCATCGCCGACCCTCTCCGCCCCGAAGCCGCCTCCACGATCGCCGCCCTCCGCAGCCGCGGCCTCGACGTTTGGATGCTCTCGGGCGACAACCCGACCACCGCGCGCGCCGTCGGCGCCATGGTCGGCATCCCGCCCTCCAACATCATCGCCGGCGTGCTGCCGGACCAGAAAGCAGCCAAGATCCAGTACCTGCAGCGCGCGCTCGGCGCCACCGGTTCCTCGCGGCGCTCACCTCTCATCCGCAAGCGCAGAGCAGCGGGCCGGGCGAACGTTGCGATGGTCGGCGACGGTATCAACGATGCGCCGGCCCTCGCGGCCGCCGATGTCAGCATCGCGGTCGGCAGCGGCTGCGACGTCGCGCTGTCGTCGGCGTCGTTCGTGCTCGTGGCGTCGGATCTGCGCGCCGTGCTGACGCTGCTCGCGCTCTCGAAGGCCGTGTTTCGCCGCGTCTGTTTTAATTTCGGCTGGGCCCTCGTGTACAATCTGCTCGCGATGCCGATTGCGGCGGGGGTGCTGTATCCGGTTAGGACGGGGGCAGGCACGCATGTCAGGCTGGATCCAGTCTGGGCGAGTTTGGCGATGGCACTGAGTAGTGTTAGTGTGGTGTGTAGTAGTTTGTTGCTGAGGTCGGGGTGGAAGGGGGTGGGGTTTCGGGTGCAGGAGGTGGGAGAGGTGCGTAAGAAGTAGCTGCGGTCCTGAATGGGCAGCTGCGTTTGGGGTAGAGCTAGGCAGGCGTATCAAGGTGTCTTGACGCATTTTCTGCGGCTTTAGATACCCCCTGATGTTTCCTCTATCATGGTATTCGGGCATTTATCAGCACGGCTTAGGAGTTTATAGGCGCTATCAACGATTATGGGAGATCATTCTGAGAATTAGAAAATGTTGACTGTGCATAATGCTATTAGAAGTATGTAGAGAATGATTTGTCAGGTTATTGGATGTCATTCGTTGTGAGAAAGCCAGGCCATGGTAGATCGTCAGATTATAGTACCGCTTGCGACTGAACTTGTTAGCAACTCGGTAACTTAATCCAAACCACCAAGAAACATCTCCCTATGCATATTGATGTGCTCTTTTTAATTATTTTAAGTATTAGTGTTGTTCCTCAGGAATGGATCGCCGTCGAATGCTGAATCCCAATATCCTCAACGTGCCGGCCTAAATCTGTGCCGACCCGACGGCATGTTGACAGCCGACGGACGCTTCCTGAGGTCTTACTTTGCGAAAGAGATGGTATTTTCTGAATGGAACCGAACCAAAAGAGCCTAGGAATCTATTATGGAGCTACACTTGTCGAAAATCCAGGGCTTGATGATCCCACCCCCCGAAAAGAATAGAGATAAGCTGGTGACTTTTCTTCTTCAACCGCGTACCGCGAATGTGTCTCCAGCGGGCAGGTCCTATTATACCCACCGCCTGAGATAATATGGAGCGAGAATTACAGGATTTGAGCCAATCTGCGCCAAAAACGGCCACAGGCCGCGCCATGGTGATGGTACGGCTAAGTAGTGTGGCCCTGAGCGGCCTTCTTACCGTTGTGGGAAGTTAGTTGTATTAAGGGTGCGCGGCCTCGGGGATGCCTTATCTGCATCATTGATCTCCGCAATATACCTTCTCCAGATCCTGTTCATGATATGTTGGCCTTGAGAATCAAGCATGGCAGCTAAGGTGAATGGAAACTCGAACGGCTGTGCCACAAATCTCTAAATCAACTTCTTAGGCCGGCATCAAATGCGCCGTCTTCAAGAAAACACCCAGCCTCTCTCGCGAGCGCGACTAGAAGATGGGCCTACACTGGGGCGCACCAGTCCTCAAGAGCCTAAATCCCCTCAGACCTCTGGGGCAAGATCCAATCCGTGCAAACGGACCCACCCGCAGAGCAGTGCACGCTCAGCATGCTCAACGACGCGACAGGCGAGCCGCTCACCAGCTTCACCTTCAACCACTTCTACCGACTCCGCCGCAACGCCCTGCGGGCCTTCATCTCCCCAACCTCGACACCTGCTACAGCAAGAAACTGGTCAGCATCACCTACCCCACCGATGGCACCGCCGTAACCGCGCACTTCGTCGACACCTCTACCGCAACCGGCACCCTCCTCGTCGGCGCCGACAGCGCGCGCCCCACCACGCGCAGCCTACTCCCCGGGCCTAAACTCGGCACTATCGACACCGTCCCCTTCGGCCAGACCTAGGTCCACGCGTCCTCGGCCAGCGACCAGGCGCTCTTCCTCCACAGCTTCCATCCGCTCTACCTCGACGCCGTGCACCCGGCCGGCCGCTTCGCTATCTTCGGGATGCAGCACGCGCCGGAGATCCGGGTCTTCTTCTACGTCTCGCAGCGGTACAGCGCAGACGATGTGGCGGGCGAGTAGACGGAGGCGCGGCGGCTTGCGCCAGCTGAAGGACATGGCGCGCACATTTGCGGAGCCGTGGCGCAGCGCGGTGGCGTGGTTGCGCGACGGGCATCCGGTCTGGCGCGTAGGGCTGGCGGAGTGGGATCTGGGCGCCGCCGGGCGCCGGTAGGATGGTAGGAGCGCAAGGGTCACGATGGCCGGCGATGCGGTGCATCCAATGACGTACCAGCGGGCGCAGGCGCTGAACCGCTCAGTGACGGATGTGTGGAGGCTGGTTGAGGCGATTGAAGCGATTGAGGCTATGGAGGGGAGGGGCCGAGGATGAGGGGGGAGGTGTTGAGGCAGTTTGAGGAGGAAATAGTTAGGAGGGGGCGGCGAGGAGGTTAGGCTGTCGACGGAGAATTCGGTCTTTTTGCATGATTGGGAGAGGGTGATGGCGAGTCCGCTCATGAGGAAGGGCTGAATAGGGATTCTCATACAGCGCGGGTGTTGGTCTGGCTGTTTGATACTGCTTCCAAGGCTGTTGGGCTACTGTTGAACCGACTGGAGTAAGATTTTCAATTTTATTGTGGAAAGGGGATTTAAAGGGAAGTCATGAGTTACGTCTAACGGCAGCTTTGTAATTTCTTGTCATTACAGAAAGAGCTCTGAATTTTGTCTCTTCTAAGCGTGGAGCAACTTTTCAGCTAGGCTTGAAGTTCTTCAGAAGTTTCTTTGATTGGTCCAAGGCCGGATTAGATAAACAGAGCACCCCCGAGGGGGGGGGAACCAAGCTTAAGCTCCCCTATCTATCAATCTAGAATACAGCCGTCCTATATTTTTAACAGACTCAATTAGTGAAGTGCGGATACAAAATCTATTGTTTCGTTACGAGATGTTCAGATCTATGTGCTAGTTTTATATACATTCCATATGTATCATGTCTTATCAGTAATCTTCCTGGACTGAACTGGACTGGACTGGATTTAAGGATTAAGTCTTATAGAAACCAGGTTTGGATCTAGGAGCCCCATAGAGCTCTAGTCTACCTACTAAACCTAATATAGTAAATCTTGGTAATCTCTGTCTTGGTGCGCTACTCTTGTAGGTTTAGCGCGGCCCCTGCTCCTGCTTTAGAAGCCCGGAAAACTCAATAGTTTATTCTTTATCAGTAATGTGAGGACAATGATTTATGTGGATAAAGTTGATTGATTGTTGTTGTAAAGTCTAAGCGGTTTTATGCGAAGTACAATTGGTTTCCCTGTCTCCTGCCATGTTGTCTAAGCCCACAACAAGTAAAATGATGGTAAAGAATTGATTCTCTCTCTAAATTCGTCATTGGTGCATGCCAAATTCAGACTCTTGTCCACAGGCTCAGGACTCCGGTAATATACTGAGTGATCTCATCCCCATTCAGCTTACTATCCCCGTAAAGCCGGTCGACGAAGCTGATAGGTACCTCTGCAATCGTATAACCCATTGCCTGAGCTAGAACAATTAACTCCATCTGAAAGACATATCCCTTGCTCTGAACCTTCGTAATAACATCCTGTAGCATATTCTTCTTATAGAGGCGGAAGCTGCCTGTAAGATCTGAAACTCCGGGCCGAAGAAGCATATCGGCGAAACTAGATAAAATGAAATTAGTCTGCTTGTTTAATTATATAAAGCAGGCCAGATTAATCGCTCACATGTTAGCGCCTTTTGATATAAGCTTCCTCTTCAAATCCCAGCCGTATACCCCGCCATCACCAGCATATCGAGTACCCGTTACGATATCGTAGTTGTTGGTCGCTTGTATGCGGATCATCTCAGGTATGAACTTGGGGTGATGGCTGAAGTCAGCGTCCATAATAATAACAAAGTTGCCAGTAGCGAAGCGGACTAAAGGATCATTATGTTAGGCATATTGCTATATTTTCTGGATTGATGTGACGTACGTGCGTGAGTGTATGCTGTTCCTAAGCCCAGTTTACCAGTGCGTTCCTTGAGGATGATTCGGCCAGGGAAAGCTTTCTGTAGCTGTTTGGCGACATTAGCGGTGCCGTCTGGGCTCGCATCGTCGACGATGATAATCTCGTAATTGAGGTTGCTATGAATTGTTAGAGAGGAGGTGGATGAATCGTTTTGCTTACTTCTTCGTGAAACTGTCATTGATGAGGAAGACGGCGACTGGCAAGTTCCTTCGCTCATTGTAGGTTGGCAGAATGACAGAGTATTTGTTTTTGGCATCCATTATTGAGGGTTGGGAAAGAGAGCGAAAGGTGGAACTTGAAGTAAAATTGTCTGTTGAACTTGGATGGAGGCACGCTAAAACTGCGCTTGCTATATCTCGGATCTTATCTAATCTAACTCCGGTGCATGCCTTGAGTTCGGTATTATCTCAGTAAGCGACTCAGACGGCAAGGGCAAACTGAAGGCGCACTCACTAATATTAAAGTATCACTGGTTTCCGTCCTGGGGGACGCCACTCTTTTTAACCAATCAGCTATCTACCGACCTTAAGTTTGCCCTGCCGTCTAAGGGCCTTTGGCGCTCAACTTCAATTTTCGCAATTTTGTATGCAAGACAATCTCTCCTATATATTTAACTCCCTAATAACACCTATTTAACCTAATAAGCTAACGAGTTAAGTTAGACTAGTCTCCTCTATAATCGATTACTTTTTTACGATAGGAATACCATTTTCTTACGAGTTACGCGCTTCTAGTATTTGGGTAGACACCGACGCGTCCCTAGTTAACGCAGCACTAATATGTACTAGGAAGTCTTATAATCGTCTCTACAAACGTCTCTACGAATATCTCTACGAACGGCTCTACAACCGCCTATATAATCGTCTGACGAATGTCTCCACCATCGTCTCTATAAACGTCTGCACGAACGTCTGCACAAATGCTTACACAAAGCTCTGTACAAAGTTGTTTACAAGGCCTTTAAAAACAGGCGCTCTATATAGAAGCTCTGTATAAAGCTCTGCACGAGGCTCTGCCTAAAGCTCTACTCAAGGCTCTACACGAGGCTCTGCTTGAGTTCTATCGAAGCTCTATCGAAGCTCTATCGAAGCTATGCTCGAAGCTCTATTAAACCGTCTAGCGCTTGACAATTTGGGGTTCGGGACCATCTAATATGGCTCCGGAGCTGTGGGGTGGTTAGGGTCGGTATGCGTTTTATTCGGGCAGTATATAACGTATGTGATGGGGTTTTGACCGACACCCTAGTTTTGACCGAGCTAGCGTACCGCCTGCTATTTTAAGTAAAGTTTTATTGTTCTGCCAAAATTAGAGTAACACATATATTTAAAAGGCGGTGTATCGTGCTAACGCTTACCTAGGCGTGATAGATACAACTTAGGTAAAATTTTGATGTTCCTTTCGGTCAAAACTAGGGTGTCGGTCAAAACCCCATCATATACGTTAACTAGGTCTTTTGGGGGGAGGGGGGGATTCGCAGAGTCGACCCAAAAAGACGCGTCGAGAAATTTCGACCCGTAATTTTAGAACTTTATATTAGCTAAAATGCATAATAAGTACATAGATAAATAAAGCGGCCTTTGAAATATAATCGATTACCTTTTATAGTGGTTAACTAATCAACTGGTGGAGATATATTGCTCTTTAGTACGGAGGTGCGTTGCAAAAGTCTTCGCCGCCCCTTATTAGGCGGTCTTATGGGCGGTGGCTGCCTTAAGGTTGGTAGGGCAACGGGCTAGAAGCCGCCTAATGGCGCCCAGGGTCCCCCAGAACGGGCTTAGAATGCGCCCAATTTTCGGCTACATGCGGGCTCTTCAGGCTCAACCTAGGCAGGGCCGGCAAAGACGCACCTCCTGAGTCGCTTACTGAGATAACCTGAGTAACGTAGATGATAGGGTTATGACGGCGATAGGGTTATGACGGTAGGCTACTACCGCTTCCTAATGTAGATGGAACACCAAAATACTGCCAAATACCACAGAAGTAGCAGTTGGGTTACCTCAGCGAGCTCAGACGCGATTTTTTAGCTAGCATCGGAATAACCTATGCCGTCTTCCGAATTGCAAAATCACGTCTGAGAACCTTTGGCGCGTTTTGTTAAAATTATGACCAAAATCCGCCAAGCGGAGATTGCGGATATCTAATTCATTTATTTATATAACGCATTATTATTACTAAAAGTTAATACAATATTTTTAAGACTTAGGGCTTCTAAATGGTATGAATTTTATAATACGGCTATTGCCTAGTCCTAATATTAATTTCGTTAAAGTTAAAAAACGTGTTATTAAAATTATGACCACATATTATATCTTATTGAATAGTCTGCTAATATAGATAAAACTCTACAGATATATAGATATCTACTACTTAAGGCTATTACAACACCTAGGAGGTGCTATAGTTGGGTCCTTCCTTGAAAATATCCTCCCTTGGCCCGGAGTGCCTCTACTACTGCTAGGGGGCAGAGCCTTATGCAGAGCCTTAGTAGAGCTTCGTGCAGAGCCACGTGCAGGCGTGTAGACGTGTAAATGTGCAGACGTTTGTACGGGCGTTTGTACAGGCTATTGTAGAACCTTCCTAGTATATTAGTGCTGCGTGTTAGTAGAGCTTTGGAGCTCTATATAGGGCTTCGGGCAGAGCTTCGTGCAGAGCTTCGTGCAAAGCTTCGTGCAGAGCCTCGTGCTGAGCCTCCGCAGAGCCTCCGCAGAGCTTCGTGCAGAGCTCCTTGCAAAGCCTCATGCAGAGCTTCGTGTAGAGCTTCATACAGAGCTTCGTGCAGAGCTTCATGCAGAGCTTCGTGCAGAGCTTCGTGCAGAGCTTCGTGCAGAGCTTCGTGCAGAGCTTCATGCAGAGCTTCGTGCAGAGCTTCGTGCAGAGCTTCATGCAGAGCTTCGTGCAGAGCTTCGTGCAGAGCTTCATGCAGAGCTTCGTGCAGAGCTTCGTGCAGAGCTTCGTGCAGAGCTTCGTGCAGAGCTTTGGTAGAGCTCCGTGCAGAGCTCTGTGCAGGTCTCCCCCTGAGCTTCGTTCCGCAGAGCTCTCGCAAAGCTCTACAGCTCTACGCAGACGCAGAGCTTGCAACTCTATTAGGGCCTACACTATAACCTATAAAGGGCTGCAAAGTAAATAAATTAAATAGATATATACTAGATGGAATACCTACTGGCTACAAAGAGGGCTGGCGACGTAGGCGTAAATGTTCAGCATTGGTGTTTACTGCGCGGCTTGGCGGTGCAAGAGGTAGAATTGGGGCCTCTACAGTAACGAATTCTTCTTAACGTCGCGGGCGTATAAGGAGCTGAATATCTCATAACTTATAGAGTAGGATTTTCTCTATAATTTGGTGTAATTTTTATGTTAACAGGTATTGTGGGAGGGTAGATCAATTTTGTTAAAGTTAATGAGGTCTTCTCATATAAACCGTGTTTAGGTTTTCTACAAATCTCGCCAAAGCCCCTCAGACTAAGAAAAACGATTACCGTCCTAAATCAGCTTAGCGGACGGTGCGGATATTCCTATATCCGCAATCGATTTCTTAGTCTGAGCTTCTGAGGTAAGCAGTTGGGTCGTGCACGATATGATGACATAACGGCGCACGACCCAACGGCTGTTTCTAAGATATTTGGCAGTATTTTGGTGTTCCATCTACATCAGGAAGCGGCAGTAGCCGACCGTCATAACCCTATCATCTACGTTACCACATCACATGTGCTCGAGGCACGTTACAAAGTTCCTTCCTCTAGCCTTTTGGGAACTCAAAACCGACGATCGTGCACTACAATCACTGATATCAACCTTCATCTCAGCACTACTAGTAGCATGGGTAGAAAGCATCGTACCAGTGACGTCTCAGGCGAGCAGAAGAAACCCCGTGCCAGTTATAGAGTTGGGCCAAACTCTGCTTGGACGAATCCGGAGATCAATATTCTTCGTAATCTCACTATGGAGCAACACCGTTTGTTGAGCAAAAATTCCAGAGACCGAACAACATGCAAACAACTCTGCACTATTGATGGCTTTCAACGTCGTACATTCAGCGCAGTCTACTCACAAGTTTGTAAATTACGCCCAGTCAGCCAGAAAACCAAACGTTGGACTGAGCCAGAGGACGATATTATCCGCAGAATCACGAAGGAGCAGCAAGAGGCACTCCTATTTCTATTAAATAAGAGAACCAATGGAAAATCGGCCTCAACACAACTCTGCAATATCAAAGGCCTTCAGCATCGTACGGTCAACGCAGTTTATGTTAATTATCTTAAGCTTCGTAATCTCAACACGTCCGCCCAGGAAAGCAATATCCCTCCGTTCAGCCAAGAAATCAATCTCTCTCCATCCAGCCAAGAAATCACGCTTTCTCGGTCCAGACAAGCGATCAATTCGTGGACCGACAAAGAGGACGACATTGTCCGCAAACTTACAGAGGAAGAGCGGAAGGCGTTAGGTTATCTAAAACGCTCGACCAAAGGTGAAAAGCCCCAACAACTCTGTTTCATTGATGGCCTTGAACATCGTAGGGTCGGCGCAGTTTACAACAGGTTTTATGAACTGCTTCCGCCGGCCGGCCCAAAAAACGATTTTACCGACCAAGAGCTGGGAAATGTCTATAAGCTTACGACGGGACAGCGCAAAGAATTGATTGCCCTCAGAAATAGCGAGAGAAGTACGCTCTGTTCGTTCCCCGGTCTCCAAAGCCGAACAGTCCACAGTGTGTTGAACAAGTGGTATAAAATACATTCGGTTAAGAAGTGGACGGATGAAGAGGTCAATGTCGTGCGCCATCTCACTGAGAAACAGCTCGATAAGCTTGAAGAGATGGAAAAAAAGCATGGCGCCGCTCATGCTATGGAAATGTGCGATATTGACGGCCTTCATCGCCAAAATTTCGGCTCAGTTATATATCACGTCCAAAGGGAGTTGAAGCAAGGCCGATTGGAAAATGACCGAGAGACGATTCCGGCGAAGGAATCGCCACCAGAGATTTGTAGGAAGCAGGATCAATTACAGGATGAGCAAAAGACATCTCCGGCGAAAGACTTCCGATCAAGCGTTTATCGGGCTAGGCCATGGACACCCGAGGAAGACGGTATTCTCCTAAAACTTACAAAACGTCAGCGAACTACCTTGTTGAGCTATAAAGTCGCCGCACGCAATGAAAGGTCAAGATTCCCTGGGCTTGAACGCAGAACGAGGCGAGCTGTCGAAGTCCGGCTCCAAGCGATCGAAAAGGCAGCTGGCGTATGGGGAAAGTCTATAGATACGCTACAAATCAGCTATTGGCGTCACGAACATACATGGACTTTCCGCGAGATATCTACTCTCACCGCACTATCCGAGGAACAAAAAACTAGAATACGTACGTCCCATCAAAGTTTACCGGGCGTACTCTCCCTGATACCCGGTCTTCAGCATATCCCGATCAGTTCAGTCCGTAACAGATTAAGGTCGGTTATTGGAATAAGTAAGCATACACTTCCGTATTTAAATTTTGACAACGGATTGACAATTACATACAGATTGCCCTGATTGTGAACAACTAGTAAACTCAGGATACGGAGGAATGACGGAGCACATCAGAAAGCGCCACACCGAACAGCGTCGCAATCCGCCGTACCGATATGCACCAATCCGGCTTGCTGAGCATGAATCTGATACGCCTCCCACGACCCTTACTGCGCACTCTGAAAGTGACGGCGCTCAATCTGTGTCAAGCGCGTTAGATTTGAACAATAGTGATAAACCGGAATACACACCCCTCTTTGCAGAGTTTATTGCTGGCATTTCTATTCTCCAAGGCTCGGAGGGTAAGATTGATCCAACTTCTGTTGGGGTCTGTCTATGGGCAAATTTGATTCATATCGGTACGTTGCACCAGTTATCTACACAGAAAGAATATGAACGTAAAACAGCAAGTAGCAAGACAAATATATTTTATGACAAATTTCCCGAAAACGTTCTCTGCAGGGGACCCAGAAACAAGGTTCAACTTCAGCGTCCGCCTTGTACGAATTGGATTGCTTTTGACACCGCTCGGCTGGCCATTCGTCTTCGGAGATCTCAGAAGATTAACGGTTTCTGCGAGGTCCTCTCGCTTAAGCCGCAATGCTATGTTTGCGAATTTCTTTCGACCCATCTAGAACTGGACCTCACACCTCTAGAGCCGGAGACCAACCAGTGTGAATGGTTTGAAGCGCCACACGAACGAACAGAGCGATGTAGAAGCATAAAGTTCCATCCGTTAGCGAGATTCTGTTTTGAGCACGTAAGACAATGGCGCCTCTGGAGCTTTGGAAGGGGAATAGGCCATATGATAGGAACGCCCTTAGAATCCGTTACAAAAATCCGAACTGCCTTCGAGACCCTCCATATTGATGGACCTGCTACAGCATTGGATAAATTGCGCGATGCTATGGAGAACGTCGCTGAGTGCAACAGCCAAGAGGAGGTGGCTCGGGTACGTTTCATCGATACAGAATTCAATCCTCGAACTCAACGTGTGTGGCAAATCGCAATCCTCGATTCGGATATGGAACCAATTCTGGTCGCAATCATTGACAACGGTGACGAATCTCATCAAAGAATAGTGCAGCACATTGAGCACAATACGTTTGTTGGTCTTGTCAAACGACTCTCGCCGGCACAATTTGCATTGGCTCTGAAAGAATGCGACGGTTTGAGGTCTACTGACATTTTAGTTGAGTGGAGTAAAAGCAATTGCGACGAAAGGGGACTAAAGGCAACACTCCTTCAAGGCGGACTTTCCCCATCTGAGGTCATGGCCATTGTTCCGCAAGGTGAGAACTTTATTAACCTGCTTAGTATCTCGAAGAAGTACCTTGCGCAGATTGTACACTTCAGTTCTTGGGCCCTAGAGGTGGTCTTTGGATATTTATTTCCTCAGCACCCACTTACGACCTACCATCACGAAGCATATATAGACACCACTAAGTTGTGTCTCATAGCTTCTGTACTGATTCAGCTCCGAAAATCTGCAGAGCGAAGAATTTACCCTGGAAGCTTTCTTCGAAACCTCACTGAGTTCTTTGAGGGACTTACACCAATCGTTGAAACAAAGCTTGATAATCGCAGGCTGAGGAAAAAGTTTCATGTGACTCGAAGACTGCTACGTACTAAGCTCCCGCAAATGACACAGAGCAAAATCACCGACTTCTACTCGGTTATGGAGGAAGTAAACCAGGAAGCCGACGAAATAGCAAGAACCCTTCCAGGAAACGTCGGGATGGACGTTGATGATACTGATGATGAGCTTGAGGATGGGTTCGAGGATGGATTCGAGGATGGGTTCGAGGATGGGTTCGAGGACGGGTTCGAGGATGGCTCCGAGAATGGATTCGAGGATGAGCTCGATTAGGGTGGTTTTTGATGCTATCGATAAGGCTTCGGTTGATAATCGCAATCATTGGTCATAATCGATAATTATCGATAATTACCCGGCATTATGGTACGTGCTTAAAGCCAGTTAATTTATAAAGGGAACTTAGAGGAAGGCTTTTAGAAAAGGTCAACAATAATCGTACACCCCCCAAATGATACGTATACACCCCCTAACCAATATACATACACCCCCGTCTAAACAGGCTTAGATCCTGCCTGTTTAGGTTAGAACATCACGTGAATTTGACTTGTTTATATCTGTATTACGAAAATTAAAGTGTTAAAATGTAACTTTTGTAACTGCAACACCACAATTAAGTCTTAATTTGAACTATAATACAACTAGTAAACTTTAAGTTAAATTTAGAATATACTAAAGGACCCCTTAGTAAGATTCTCCTAAAAGGCTAAAGCCCTAAGACCCCTAAAAGCCTATTAGATACTACCACTAACATAAGATAAATTATTTATAGTAGTATCTTAACTTCTACTACTATCCTTACCACCATTCTTACGACCTATAATACTACCCAGCTGCTCCTAAGTTAATTAATTAAATTGCGTAGTAGCCTATAAGGCACCGTGTAAGCTAATTTGGGTACTACTACCTCTGCTTAACGCCTACAAACTGCCTCCGCGGGCACGCCCGCGTCCTTACCCACGCCCGCGCCTAGTGTATCCGGTATTTTATTTAAATACTAATAGCTTATAATGAGTTAAGGTATTAACGGGATTTATATTTATAGAGCTAGCTAGGCAGCTATAGCGGCGTTTAATAATTATAGGCTCTTAAATACGGAGTAGAGGATTAATAGGTAGGCTAGGAGGAGGATCTAATTAAGGGCGATTAAACTACTAGTATTTATTAATTTTAGTAAGCTAAATCTTAAGTATAGAGGTGGCGCTTTTATGTAGCTGCTAGTAGAGTATAGAGCAGTATAGGAGGCCGTATACTGCAGTCCAGGCGCCGCTATAGATTAGCTAGTAATTAGGAGACTTTATAAGCTTTAGTTGGGCCTTAAGGTAGCGGAGGCACTAAGGCGTTACTTTATATAGGATATTATCAAACTCTGGCTCGCAAACGTTATATAGTGGGCGGTCTTAGTGCTTTACTAGGGTTATTATATAGTTATTTATCTCGTTCTTAATAAGGTTTTTAATATTCCTAACTACGTTAAATAAGTCACCGGTAGATACCTAAAGAAAGGCTTTTAATCTAGAATAGGCGCCCTTAAGTTGCGATATAATACTAAAAGAAGTTAGCTAAGAAAATAAAGAACTAGTGGCTTTATCTACGCCCGTTAGCGCAACCACGGTAAGCTTTAACTATAATAAATTTTAGTAATATAAATAGTGGAGGCGCTTTTAAATGCACAGATCCTAAGGCTTTAAAAGGGGCTTAAAGATATTATAAGGCGTTATAGTGTTTTAAAGGCGTATTAACTTACGTGGATGTTCTATATAGTGCGACTTTTTACTTACCAATTTCTAAAGTGTATCTAAATATCAGTATAGTAAGTCACGAACGCCCTCCTATATAGCTACCACTTATTATATAAGTAGCTAGTAAGCCGCTCTTAATTATAGTAGTCTTTTATAAGTTAATGCTAGGCTATAGTAAACTTCTCTAAGGACTTTTAGCTATAATAATTAATCTAGCGCTTTATAAAGTTATTATAGTACTCCTACGCCTTTTCGTTTTCCTTATCTAATTAATCTACCCTTTATAACGGCGCTATCGCACATTACCTGCTAAATTCTGCTAAATTCTACCGACTTATAATTGGCCCGCCCAAAGCTAGTATCACGGCTCGAACAAATGCCTCTGAACCGAAGCTTGAACGAATGCTGTATTACCAAGATACTAAGCTAAAGAGAAGGAAAAGGGGTCGCTAGGACCAATGTAAATAAATATATAGGGTGAGCCGCTAAGGCGCTAGCTTTAGGCGGGCTAATCGCAGGTCGGCAGAATATGGCAGAATTTGGCAGGTAACGTGCGATAGCGCCGTTACATCACCCCCCTCTTTGAAAGAAAGCCTGCCCTTAGGCTTAGTTAGAAAAAATAGGGTAGCACTAGGCTTATAAACGTAGGATTATAAAAATATAAGATGAGGAGACAAAAGGGGACACGAGTCCGTCCTAACTAAGTACAAAGGGCGATTGTGGGCTAAGTAGAAGCACTAGGCCAGAAAGAGTAGCCGCTAAAAGTCTTAGCACGGATCTGACTAATTAGATAACTTTAACCGGTGGTTAAAGTTCCTGGACATCTAAAATTTTACGGTACTGGCAGAATTTGGCAGAATATGGCAGAATTTGGCAGACAGCTGTATTAGGGCTTTAGGGCGTTTTTGTCCCTATATTCTTCCGGTAACTTATTATCTTTATTATGCCAGCATTTTATCTATTCGTCTAGGTACTTTGGGGGTCTAGGCGTATTAGGGTATTAGTTATAGAATTTTTTAAGCTTCTGGGGGTAGCCTATAAAGTTCCACGCAGGGTACTAGGTTGGGTTAGAATTGTAGCCCTTCCATTAGACACGGTATTTTAGCGCTCCCCGTACTATCTTATAGGCCAGTATTTCGTTAACCTCCTATTTATTGTCACCGTTTACTTAAACTAGTAGGGGAGGCTCGTTCTTTTGTCTAGGCAATAGGTTGTTTATAGCTTTCCGTAACTTATCTAGCAAGAAGATAGGGTAAACCCTAATTAAGTCTGGGAGCTTTATTTTATATAAGTTGCCTATCTTTTTAAGAACCTTATACGGTCCTGCTATCTAGTAGTCCAGCTTATAGCTAGGTCGTTTAGTCCTCTAATTCCTTATTATAACCTAGACTATATCGCCAGGGGCAAAATTAGGCTCTTAATGGTGTTTGTTCGCCTGCTGTTCCATTAACCTTTAAGCTTTTTCCAGGTTCTTGTGGGCTACCGTCTAGGCCTCCTCTAATTGTTTAGCGTACTATTGGGCCTTAGTATAGGATAGCTTCTCTTATACAGTCTGGGGTTCTTCTGGCCTTTTCTAGTTAAAGCTTATGCGGGGTAAGTATCCTATTTCTAGCTAAATTGGGGCAAACCCTGTAGAGTTGTGGGGTAGGGTTGCTTGCGCGTAGTCTATTAAGGGTAGTAGTTTAGACTAGTTGTCCTAGAAATAGTTAATAAAGGGCCTAAGCCTCTAGTCTAGGTACTAATTTACAATCTCTATCTAACCGTCTGTCTGGGGGTGATAAGCCGTAGAAAGCTTTAGCTTAATACCTAGGATCTAGGTAAACTTATTTTAGAAGGCTAATATAAACTGCGGCCTATAATCGGACATAATAGTATCTGGTGGTCCGTAGATTCGGTAGATGTAATAGATATATAGCCGGGCTACCTCTTTAGTATTAATATTCTTGTGACATGAAATTAAGAACGGGCGTTTACTAAAGCAGTTAACTATAACTATAACTATATTATATCCGTTACGGTCCCTAGGTAGTTCGTAGAAGTCTATAGAGATATACTGCTAAGGGCGCTCTAGTATTGGGAGTGGCTTAAGTAGTCCTAGGGTCTTATCCCGTGGGATTATAGCTCTTTAGCAGTCTTCGCAGTTCCATATATATTAATTGATATCCGCAACCATTCTTAGCCAGTAGTAGCGGCAGTTAATGATTTTACGGGTCTTGTTCTTACTAGGGTGTGCTATAGAGACTTAGCAATAAGCTTCGCAGATTAGTTTAGTCTGTAGATTGTTGACGTCAGGGACTACAAGCCGCTTTTGGTATAGGAGCAATCCTTCCTTCATCTTAAAATTGGGGTCTCCTTTCGCGGCTTATTCGCGGAGGGCCCTTAGGGTATCAGCCGTGCGGTTTACAGTTAGGAGGCGGTTAATTAGCCCTATTAGCTTATCTAAGGACTCCTTTATTAGTGCTAGCTCATTTTACTAGGAGTTTAGCTTCTTAAGGATCCGCAGGTCAAGCTGTTCTGGATAGAGGAGGGCGCGCGTCCGATATTAGGTCTTTAGCTTATCCTAGGGTCCTACGTCTTATTCTCTTTAGGTTAGGGTATTAGCCTTAGAGTTTTGCTTACTAGAACAATATATAATCATAAAGAAGAATTGGGAGAGTATTTTAGCCCACCGGGCTTATCGCCCTATAAGCTGCTTTATAGTTATAAAGTACTCTAGGGCTTTATAATCTGTATATATCTTAATTTAGAAGTTCGTACCTTTAAGCTCTACGCGCCATTAGGAAAGTGATTAAATAATAGCTAGTATTTCTTTATTATATACTTTATAGTTATACTTAGCCAGGTCTATTATCTTTAAAAAGAAAGCCACAGGGTACCATTTGCCGTCTAGATATAACTATAATAGGATTCCCGCTATAACCCTATTAGAGGCGTCTGTTTCTAGCATTAATTTAAGGTCTAGGTTATAGTAACAAAGGATTAGGGAAGAGATAAGCCGATCCTTTACCTCTTTAAAGGCCTCTATGTAGCTATTGTTAAAGATAAAAGGCGTATCCTTCTTAGTTAGTTGTATAAAAGGTTTTGCCATAATTCTGTAGTTATGGATAAACTAGTAGTAGAAATTATAAAAACCAAGGAAGGACTAGATTTCTTTTACTATATGAGGGGGCTTTTAGTTATGGATTGCCTCTACCTTCTTAGGGTTAACCTTAATTCCTTCTATAGTTACGATAAACCTAAGGTATTTTGTATATTTTACCCTAAACTTGTATTTCTTAATATTAACTTATAAGCCCGCGTTTCGTAGTCTCTCTAGGACCTTCTTAATATAAACTTAATGCTTAAGTTCGTCGTCCGAGTATATAAGAATGTCATCTAGGTATACTGTATAGAATTCGTCGAGGTAATTAAAAAGAACGTCATTTATATACCTTTAGTACGTAGCTAGTCCGTTTATTAGTCTAAAAGGAAGAACTTTATATTTATAGGAACTATAGCGGGTACAAAACGTTATTAAATCTTTAGATGCAGGGTCTATCCTAATTCGGTGGAAAGCTTAGCGGATATTAAGTTTAGTAAAGATCTTTACCTAGCTTAGACGTGTAAGGGTCTTATTAATTAAAGGAATAGGATATTGGTCCTTTTAAGTAATAGCGTTTAACTTCCAATAGTTAATATAAAAATAAAGGCCTCTATTAGGCTTTTTTACAAACAGAATAGGGGAAGTAAAAGGGGCTTAACTTGGCTTAATAAACCCTTTATCTAGGTTGTTAATTAAGTACTACTTTATTACTTTTAGCTTATCCGTTAATTAATAGTAGAGGGGGCTATAGCCTAGCGAGTTATAGGCCTCTAATTAAATCTTGTAATTATATGTCCGGTAGGGAGGTAACTTGTCTAAGGCCGCCTTTAAGAATATATCCTTATAGCCTATATAAATAGTAGAAAGGAGGCGTTTAACTAGTTCCTTATTAGTTTCCTTATCTAGCCTTTCCTCTCTATTATTAATAATTTAGTTAATCTTATATAGGCTCGTTATAAAGACCTTATTGTCCTTCTGGTATATATTAAAGTGGAACGCTATAGCGCTAATTACGGTAATATTTACGGTAGGGGGGTTAACTAATAATAGGGGCGTATGTGACTTTAGGGACTTCTAGGGTACTAGCGTTATCATTACTCCTTTTAGCTCTTATTACATCTTTTAAAGGTTATCCCTTATATCCTATTAATACGTTCTTTTCCATAACGGTTAGATCTATACAATTTAGACGTTATCTACGTTATTATCTGTCCCGCTTCTATATATAGAGTCCTCTTTAAACATAGCGCTTTAGGAGAGTATCTTTATTAGTATAGAGTTCTTTCCAGCTTTACGGCGGGCGTCCTCTTGGGCAAAGGCTAGGTCACGGGCCCGGACATCCTACTAGTAGGTAGGGTTAGCCCTTACGGCTAGTGTCTTACGGTCAGTTCGGATCTCCCTAATAAAGGAGGGCAACCTTAGTCTATCCTCCAGCTAGACAAACCGTCTTTTTCACATGTTTAACTAAATATCAAAATAGGACATCCATTTTCGTCTAAGGATTATATTATAGGACCCTAGGTCTAGGATGCAAAAGGGGATGCCGTATTAGCGTCGTCTATTAAGAGTAATATATAACTTTAAAACATAGGTAACGGGCCAACCGGCTTAGCCGTTATAGCCCTTTACCTAGATAGGCTTCTCTAGTTAGATAGCTTCTATATTTAGAAACTTGGCAATATTATTTATATAGGCAGTATTTATAAAGGCGAAGCCATTTGCTCCAGTATTAATAAGGGCGGTTATATTAACTCTATATCCATTTTAAGATACTATATATAGAACCATAAAATGCTTTCCACCTATTAACTGACTAAAATTAATCTCTTTGAGATCAATAGGGTACCCTAGGGGGGAGTCTTTCCCTAGGGTTCTTCTTTTCCCGACTCATTAGACGTTTCTCCTTCCTCTATCTCCTTAATATCGCCTATATCCTTTAGCTCCGGGTAGGACGAGGTAAAGTGACCTTACTTATTACAGTTAAAGCACGTAGCCGAGGTAGGGTTAATTAGAGTATTACGGCGAATACTAGTTAATGGCGTAGTACATAGCTAGTTGGGCGAGGCTTGTCAGTGCGTAGCTATAACCGCCTTTAGTATAAGAGTAGTTATAACTTATCTTCCTGCTCCAGCTCCTATAGGTGTAGCTAGTGAGTTCTAATTATTACGGAGTTGCTTCTACCAATTAGGGCGGGCGTTAATCCGCTTTAGTTCTAAGTCTAATAATAGGCAACGAGCTATAAGTTTTTCATAGGTTAGTAGGTCATCTAAGGTTATAGCAATCTTTTCTTATAGCCGGATTATCAGCTTATCGTATAGGTCTAATCGGTAGTTCTTAAGGAGAACCTAGCCTTCTCCTACAAGGTGTAGGAATTAAGTCTAGAATTTGGCAAAGGGTTAGTTTGGTTTTATCATTAGGTAATTATAGTTATAACGGGCATCCCGTACTTTATTTGGGTTAACATAGATAGCCGCTAGGTGCCGTATTATCTCGTTAACAGATATAAATTAGACAGGGGAGTTATCCTTAAACTTGGCTTAAAGGTGCCGTTAGGCATCCCCAGTAGTTTAACCAAAGAGGTAGAGCATTTTAGCTTTTTTGGAAAGGAAATAGTTGTGGTTAACATAGAGCTTTTCTTATACTTAAATTCTCTAATTTTTAAAGGTAGGGTCTATCCCGTTAGACAGTGGTGGGGGGTTAGGGAGCTTAACGGACTTTAATTACTTCGTTATTGTATCCGTACTCCCTAGTATATTGCATTTAGTAGAGTAAATAGGTCAACTAGGGCTTTAAGAAGGGGAAGCTAGGCTATTTTATAGGGCCGCAAGGCTTTCTAAGATCTCTTATAGGGTCTCTTATATATTTCTTGCTTTAAGACAATTGGCTTCCTAGCTGGCTACAAGGGCGCGAATCTGCTCGCGTATATCTACGATATTATTATTATCTTTAATTTCTAATCCCAATTAGATCTCAGGTTCCTCTTAGGTAGAGGCAGCTCTCTTAAATAAGCTTGCTTTAGGTGCCATCGTTGGCTTCCTAAGGTTCATCAGTATTATATGCTTTAGTTTTAATTCTGGGGGTATAGGTCCAGTCCTTTCTGGCTCATAAGGTGGGATATTATCTAGGCCTTCCCAGGCAATATAGAGTTGTTTTAGTGTCTAAGTATAGCGCGTTAATGCGTTATTACAGACGAAGTTTCTTTGGGGTGGGATATTATTAAGGCCTTCCCAGGCAAGGTAGGGAGAGCTTAGTATAATGTCATGGCTTAAACAAATGCCTCTAAACCGAAGCTTAAACGAATACTATATTACCAAGATACTAAGCTAAAGAGAAGGAAAAGGGGTCGCTAGGACCGATGTAAATAAATATATAGGGTAAGCCGCCAAGGCGCTAGCTTTAGGCGGGCCAATTGCAGGTCGGCAGAATATGACAGAATTTGGCAGGTAACGTGCGATAGCGCCGTTACAGCTAGCGCCTTAGCGGCTTACCCTATATATTTATTTATATCGGTCCTAGCGACCCCTTTTCCTTCTCTTTAGCTTAGTATCTTTATAAGATAGCATTCTATAAGCTTTAGTTCAGAAGTATTTATATAAGCCGTTATATTATACTAAGCTCTCCCTATATTACCTAGGAAGGCCTTAATAATATCCCATCTTAAAAGAAAAAACTTCGTCTATAATGACGCGTTAACGCGCTATACTTAGACACTAAAACAACTCTATATTACCTGGGAAGGCCTAGATAATATCCTACCTTATAAGCTAGATAGGACTAGACCTATACCCCTAAAATTAAAACTAAAGTATATAATACTAACAAACCCTAGGAAGCTAATAATAGCACCTAAAGTAAGCTTATTTAAGAGAGTTACCTTTACCTAAGAGGAACCTAAGATCCAATTAGGATTAGAAATTAAAGACAATAATAATATCGTAGACGTACGCGAGCAGATTTGCGCCTTTATAGCCAGCTAGGAAGCTAATTGTCTTAAGGCAAGGAATATATAAAAGACCCTATAAGAGATCCTAGAAAGCCTTACGGCCCTATAAAATAGCCTAGCTTCCCCTTCTTAAAGCTCTAGCCGATATACTTACTCTACTAAATATAATATACTAGGGAGTACGGATATAATAACGAAGTAAGTAAAGTCCGTTAAGCTCTTTAACCCCTAACTACTATTTAACGGGATAGACTCTACCTTTAAGAATTAGAGGATTTAAGTATAAGGAAAGCTCTGTGTTAACTATAACTATTTCCTTTTTAAGGAAGCTAAAATGCTCTACCTTTTTAGTTAAACCACTAGGGACGCCTAACGGCACCTTTAAGCCAAGTTTAAGGACGATTCCCCTATCTAATTTATATCTATTAACGAGATAATACAGCACCTAGCGGCTATTTACGTTAACCTAAATAAAGTATAGGACGCCCGGTATGACTATAATCGCCTAATAATAAAACTAAACTAACCCTTTACCAACTTCTAGACCTAATTTTTATACCTTATAGAAGAAGGCCAGGTTCCCCTTAAGAACTACTAATTAGACTTATATAATAAGCTAATAATTTAGCTATAAGAGAAGATCGCTATAACCTTAGATAACCTTCTAACGTATAATAAACTTATAACTTATTACTTATTACTAGATTTAGAACTAAAGCAAATTAATACCCGCCCTAATTAGCAGAAGCGACCCTAGAATAATTAAAACTTATTAGCTATACCTATAGGAGCTAGAGTAGGAAGATAAGCTATAACTACCCTTATACTAAAAGCGGTTACATCTATATACTAGCGGGCCTCGCCCAATTAGCTATATACTATACCCCTAACTAGTACTTATCGCAATACCCTAATTAACCCTACCTCGGCTACTTGCTATAACTATAATAAGGAGGATTACTTTACCTTATTTTGTCTAGAGCTAAAGGATATAGGCGATATTAAGGAAATAGAGGAAGGAGAAACGTCCAACAAGTTAGGAAAAGAAGAGCCCTAGGGAAAGACTCCCCCTAGGGTACCCTATCGATCTTAAAAAGATTAATCTTAGTTAGTTAATAGGTAGAAAGTATTTTACTATTCTATATATAGTATCTTAAAATGGATATAGAGTAAATATAACTACCCTTATTAATATTAGAGCAAATAGCTTCGCCTTTATAAATACTGCCTATATAAATAATGTTGCTAAAATTTTAAATATAAAAGCTATCTAACTAGAGAAGCCTATCTAGGTAAAAGGCTATAACGGCTAAGCTGGTTAGCCGGTTACTTATATTTTAAAGTTATATATTACTCTTAATAGATAACACTAATATAGTATCCCTTTTTGCATCCTAGACCTAGGGTCCTATAATATAATCCTTAGATAAAAATAGATGTCCTATTTTAATATTTAGCTAAACGTATAATAAAGATAGTTTATCTAGCTAGAGGATAGACTAAAGTTGCCCTCTTTTATTAGGGAAATCTAAACTAACCGCAAGACACTAGCTATAAGGGCTAACTCTATCTACTAGTAGGATATCCAGGCCCGTAACCTAGCCTTTACTTAAAAAGACGCCCACTATAAAGCTAGAAAGAACTTTATACTAATAAAGATACTCTCTTAAAGCGCTATATTTAAAGAAGACTCTACATATAAAAGTGGGATAGATAGTAACATAAATAATGTCTAAATTACGCAGATTTAACTAGTATAGAAAAGAACGCATTAATAGGATATAAGGGATAACCTCTAAAAGATATAATAGGAGCTAAAAGGAGTAATAATAACGCTAATACCCTAGAAGTATACAAAGTTATATACGCCCCTATTATTATACAACCCCCCCGCCGTAGATATTACCGCAATTAGCGCGGTAGTATTTCACTTTAATATATACCAGAAGAATAATAAGGTCTTTATAATAAGCCTATATAAAATTAACCAAATTATTAATAATAGGGAGGAAGAGCTAGCTAAGGAGACTAATAAAGAACTAGTTAAACGCCTTCTTCCTACTATTTATATAAATTATAAGGATGCATTCTTAAAGGCGGCTTTAGATAAGTTACCCCCTTACCAGACGTATAATTATAAAATTTAATTAGAAGCTAATAACTCGCTAAGTTATAGCCCCCTTTACTAATAATTAACGGATAAGCTAAAAGCAATAAAGTAGTACTTAATTAATAACCTGGATAAAGGGTTTATTAAGCTAAGTTAAGCCCCTTTTACTTCTCCTATCCTATTTATAAAAAAGCCTAATAAAGGCCTTCGCTTTTACATTAACTATTAAAAGCTAAACACTATTACTTAAAAGGATTAATATCCTATTCCTTTAATTAATAAGACCCTTATATATTTAAGCTAGGTAAAGATCTTTACTAAACTTAATATTCGCTAAGCTTTCCACCAAATTAGAATAAATCCTATATCTAAAGATTTAATAACATTTCGTACCTGTTATAGTTCCTATAAATATAAAGTTCTTCCTTTTAGACTAATAAATGGACCGGCTATATACTAAAGGTATATAAATAACGTTTTTTTAAATTACCTTAATAAGTTCTACACGGTATATCTAAACAACATTCTTATATACTTAGACAATAAACTTAAGTATTAAGTTTATATTAAGAAGGTCCTAGAGAGACTACAAAATATAGGCTTATAAGTTAATATTAAGAAATGCGAGTTTAGGGTAAAATATATAAAATACCTTAGGTTTATTATAACTATAGAAGGAATTAAGGTTAACCCTAAGAAGGTAGAGGCAATCCGTAACTAGAAGCCCCCTTATATAGTAAAAGGAGCCTAATCCTTCCTTAGTTTTTATAACTTCTATTACTAGTTTATCCGCGACTATGGAATTATAGTAAAACCTTTTATATAACTAATTAGGAAGAATACGCTTTTTATTTTTAATAATAGCTATATAAAGGCCTTTAAAGAGATAAAGGATTGGCTTATCTCTTCCCTAATCCTTTATTACTATAACCTAGACCTTAAATTAATACTAGAAACGGATGCCTCTAATAGGGTTATAGCGGGAATCCTATTACAGTTATATCTAGACGGCGAATAGTACCCTATTACTTTCTTTTTAAAAATAATAAACCTAGCTAAGTATAACTATAAAGTACATAATAAAGAAATGCTAGCTATTATTTAATTACTCTCTTAATAACGCGTAGAGCTTAAAGGTATAAACTTTTAAATTAGGATATATATAGATTATAAAGCCCTAGAGTACTTTATAACTATAAAGCAGCTTACTAAATAATAAGCCTAGTAGGCTAAAATACTCTCCTAATTCTTCTTTATAATTATATATCGTTCTAGGAAGTAAAACTTTAAGGCTAATACCCTAACCTAAAGAGAATAAGATATAGAACCTTAGAATAAGCTAAAGACCTAATATTAGACGCGCGCCCTCCTTTATTTAGAATAGCTTAACCTATAGATTCTTAAGGAGCTAGACTTCTAGTAAAACGAGCTAGTACTAATAGAGGAGTCCTTAGATAAGCTAATAGGGCTAATTAACCGCCTCCTAACTATAAACCGCACGGCTAACGCCCTAAGGGCCCTTCGCGAATAAGCTGTAAAGGGAAACCCCGATTTTAAGATAGAGAAAGGATTGCTCCTATACTAGGAGCGGCTTATAATCCCTAACGTTAATATCTATAGACTAAACTAATCTATAAAGCTTATTGCTAAGTCTCTATAGTACACCCTAATAAGAATAAAACCTATAAAATTATTAACTGCCGCTACTACTAGCTAAGAATAGTTGCGGATATTAATTAATATATATAGAACTGCGAAGACTGCTAAAGAGCTATAATTTTACGGGAGAAGACCCTAGGATTACTTAAGCCACTCCTAATACTAGAGCGCCCTTAGTAGTATATTTTTATAGACTTTTATAAACTACCTAGGGACCGTAATAGATATAATATAGTTATAGTTATAGTTAACCAATTTAGTAAACGCCCGTTCTTAATTCCCTATTATAAAAATATTAATACTAAAGAGGCAGCCCGGCTATATATCTATTACGTCTACTAAATTTATAGACTATTAAATACTATTATATCTAATTATAGGCTATGGTTTATATCGGCTTTCTAGAATAAGTTTACCTAAATTCTAGGCATTAAGCTAAAGCTTTTTATAGCTTATTACCCCTAGATAGACAGTTAGACGGAGATTATAAATTAGTACCTAGACTAGAAGCTTAGGCCCTTTATTAACTATTTCTAAAATAACTAGTCTAAACTACTACCCTTAATAGACTACGCGTAAGCAACCCTACCCTATAACTCCACAGGGTTTGCCCTAATTTAGCTAGAAAATGGGATACTTACCCTATATAAGCTTTAACTAGGAAAGGCTAAAAGAACCCCAGACTATATAAAAAAAGCTATTCTATACTAAGGCTTAATAGTATACTAAATAATTGGAGGAAGCCTAAATAGTAGCCCGTAAGAACCTAGAAAAAGCTTAAAGGTTAATAGAATAGTAGGCAAATAAACACTGTTAAGAGCCCGACTTTGTCCCTAGTAATATAGTCTAGGTTATAATAAGGAATTAGAAGACTAAACAACCTAGCTATAAGCTGGACTACTAGATAGTAGGACTATATAAGGTTTTTAAAAAAATAGTCAACTTATATAAGATAAAGCTCCCAGATTTAATTAGGGTTTACCCTATTTTTTTGCTAGATAAATTATAGAAAGCTATAAATAACCTATTGCTTAAACAAAAGAATAAGCCTCCCCTACTAGTTTAAGTAAACAGTGATAATAAATAGAAGGTTAATAAAATACTAGCCTATAAGATAGTATGGGGAACGCTAAAATACTATATTAAATAGAAGGGCTATAATTCTAACCTAACCTAGTACCCTATGTAGAACTTTATAGGCTGCCCCTAGAAACTTAAAGAGTTTTATAACTAATACCCTAATACGCCTAGACCCCCAAAGTACCTAAATAAATAGATAGAATGCTAGTATAATAAAGATAATAAGTTACTAAAAGAACATAGGGATAAAAACGCCCTAAAGCCCTAATATAGCTATCTACCAAATTCTGCCATATTTGGCCGTTTTCTGTAAGTACTATAAAAAAATTAGATGTTTAGGAACTTTAACTAGCGGTTAAAGTTGTCTAATTAGTTAGATCCGTGCTAAGACTTTTAGCGGCTACTCTTTCTAGCCTAGTGCTTCCACTTAGCCTATAATCGCCTTTTATACTTAGTCTGGACATACTTATATCCCCTTTTATCTCCTTATTTTATATTTTATAATCCTATATTTATAAGCCTAGTGCTACCCTATTTCTAACTAAGCCTAAGGGTAGGCATTATTTTAAAGAGGGGGGTAATATAACGGCGCTATTGCATATTACATGCCATATTCTGCTATATTCTGCTGACCTACAATTGGCCCGCCCAAAGCTAGCGCCTTAGCGGCTTACCTTATATATTTATTTATATTGGTCCTAGCAACCCCTTTTCCTTCTCTTTAGCTTAGTATCTTTATAAGATAGCATTCTACAAGCTTTGGTTTAGAAGCATTATATAAGCCGTTACACCCTTACTACCTAGTTATTTTATATATATATAAGAACGTTCTTAGCAACGTGCTATAGGTAGAGGAGTTAAGGCACTAAAGGGAAGTATGTGCGTAGTGCGTTCTTAAAAGCCAATTCCTTATTAGTAATTATAACCTTAGAAGTAATATTATATTAGGAGTAAAGAAGATAGATTTATTAAATTATGAAGTTATAATCGGCTTTTGTTTTACCTAGTAGGAAGTAATAAGCAAGCTTAAAGTTCTGCCCTATATTACTAACTCCTATAGCATATAGAAAAGGCATTTTAAAATTATTTATTTTATAGGTGCAGTTAATTAATAAAACGTTGGGATTTTTTTAGAAATATTTAAGAGACTTTAGGTAAGCAAAGAATAAGTATTTAACGCAATCGTGATTGTCTTCCTTATACGCGAAGTAGTATTTTAATTTAGGATCGTCGCCTCTATATTTATTAAGAGCCTTAAGTAATGCTTATACGGAGAAAAGCCTACTAAGTAGCTTCTTCTTACTTGCTTGCCGTTTGTTATAGATATCTTAGATACTAATTATAATATCCTTCTTAAGTAAATTTATAAGTATTTTGCCTGGGTTAATACTACTAGCTAATATATTAGCAATCGTCTTCTTTATCTCCTTAGTGCGTTATTAGTAATGTAGTAGAGCTCCAGTATAGGCAAACTCCTAGTAATTATAGGTAGGATTTTATACCTCTACCTACTACCTAATTACTATACGAGTAAGTATAAGGGTAAAGGGGTAGCTGGTTATATAAGAGCTAGTTAGCCGCTTCTTAGCAGTTTTAGTATAGTTACTTCCTTTAGCATACTAAAGCCACATCTTATGTATAGTTAGTGGCACATACTTATTAGTTTTTAAACGGAAAACTAATACCGCATAGCCTTGCCCTTTGACGAACTTATAGATATTATTAAGGGCAAGCTTTATAGAGTTGTATAGCTTTAATGGGGGTAGGTTAAGAGCTATAGTTAGTGTAGGGAATGGTAGGGTAAATGCAAGGTGACGTTTTAGGTATAGGCGCGCGTCAGTAGCGCGTTGGTTGCGCGTTAATGCAGATGCAAATAAGTCAAATTTACGTGATGTTTTAACCTAAACAGGTAGGATCTAAGCCTGTTTAGACGGGGGTGTATGTATATTAGTTAGGGGGTGTATACATATTATTTAGGGGGTATATAATTATTGTTGACCTTTAGAAAATGCCCTATTAATTCTTTAAAGCGGGCTAATTAATAACCTTAATTGCTAGTTAAAGTTCCTTAAAGTTACTACTAACGTATAACGTCTTAGCTACCTAGTCAAGCCAGCTACCCAGTTGAGCCACCCTAAAATACACCAAAACCTACCAACTTTAGCCTTTTATAACTCTACTCCTATTAAAGATATTTAAATAATTTTTTTTAATATAGCTAGTTATATATAAAAGTATTTTATTTATTAGTTCTTTTTTAAAAAAATTATATATATTTAAGCTAATATAATATTCTTTAATATAATATTTTTAAATTTTAATATTTATTAATAAAATTATTATATTAGCTTAAATATATATATTTAAAAACACTATAAATAAAATCCTTTTATATATAACTAGCTATATTAAAAATTTTATTTAAATATCTTTAATAGGGGTAGAGTTATAAAAGGCTAGATTTTAGTATGTTTTGGAGTAGCTCGACCAGGTGGCTAAGACGTTAGCACAGGCGAGTGGTCTACCTCAAAACTCACCAAAAATTGGAAAAATCGCACCTTAGTATCTCGACAACCACGTAATAATAAATTCTAAAAATTTAGATTTAGGCTTTTATATATACTCTATAGCCTCTATTAAAGTTATATAGTAAATAGTTTAGTAGTTTTTAAGATATTAAAATTTAGGGGCCAAATTAAGGCCAAACTACTATATCTTAAAAACCACTAAACTATTTACTATATAACTTTAATAGAGGCTATAGAGTATATATAAAAGCCTAAATCTAAATCCTTATAAGATATAGAGAAACTATTAGAGATAGTATTATATAAAACAAGCATAGGTTAATTAAATATAACTATTATTATTAATTCTATTTATCGCCCGATTCGGTCCCTTTTTAGGTCTATATAGGCTTCTACCTTCTATATATAGGAAAAACCCCCTAGGGGGGAAAACCTAGGTATATCCTTTTAGCTAGTCTTACGCGCTCCGCCTTCGCCTAGCCTATATACCTTTATATAATGTCTGCCTTATATACTATACTTTTAAGGTATCTTAGAAGATCTAGGGGGTAGTGGGAGGGTTTGGTGATTCGCTGGCGTGTTACCTTTAACTAGGTAGGGGGTGTCCAGTCTCTAAGGGACTAGAAGGGGGCGTATCCTTTAGTGTCCTTCTGCTGAATCTCATTTGCTGTCTAGAACTGCTAAAGGACTCCTTGGCTTATAAGCCATTATGCTGCTTTATATAGACCCCTACTTATAGAGAGTATTTAGGTAATATTATTTGTGCCTACTCTAGCGAATAACTGGTCTCTTATAGTGCGTTAGTTACAGAATAGTAGTATATAGCGTACTAACTATATAGGCCATCCGTACGTATAGTGTGGCGTAATATTTGGGATATAGATGCTTACTAGCCATACATTTAGCCCTAGGACCTCTATTCTTAGTAGGAAGGCGGCTATAGATTCTGCCTTTATCTGTCCTTCGTATAGGGGGAGAGTTAGTGTTGTCTATAGGGTAATCTATATAGCTACCCTCTGTGTTTTTGCCGCCTTCTTCCATTATTAGTTCCACTTAATATCTGCCCATCTTGCGATGCATATAGTAGATCTCTATTTATGCTAGTGGCCTCCTATCCTCTGCTGCTGTGGTAGCGCTCCGCCGGCGTGGCGCCGGGTCTCCGCTTGGTGTTATAGTAGCTCCTGTATTTCCTGTTCTTTCTCTACCATATATAGGCGGAGGGCTTCCTGGCTTGTAAGCTTGGGCGCGTTGCCCCTCTAGGGGGCCCTTACTCCTCGTATACAATTAAGTATTTAGCATATATCCTTCTCCACTAGGTGGTCTTATACTGTAGCTGCTCTCTATATAGCAATTATGTCTGTGTATATATCTAGTAGAAGTACTACTACTTCGCGTTCTAGTGTGGCACGTGGTGTCCTCTTATAGGCCCCTGTGATTCTATATAGGCATTAGTTTTATAGTTTAACTAGTGGCTCTAGGGAGCTTTTTGCTAGTGGCTTGCCTTTTAGGTCTACGCCCCAGATCTAGGCGCCGTATAGCATTATTGGCCTTACTACAGCTATGTATAGTAGTCGTGTGCGTCTAAATAAGGGTCCCTANGTTAAGGCTGCGATANNCNATATCGCTNCGAATGCTGCTGCTCCCNTATAAGTTGCCTNTGTNATATACNCATTCNAGTTTAGTNTAGCGTCTACCTATACCCCTAGGACCTTAAGGGTGGCTTCTAGTTTTGCTTCGCAGCCCTAGATGCTTACTATTAACGCTAGGTCGTTATTCGCCCTCCTTTTCCTTATAAAATGGATAAGCTGGTATTTATCTGGTGCAAATTTAGCGCTATACTATTTTGCCTATATAACGCACCTATCATACGCCTAATTTAGTCTGGTGCAGTTTTCTACTACTGTGTTTCCCTACGTAATTAGGTTTATATCGTCTATAAATCCTAAGGCTACTATTTCCTAGTTGCTCTTAAATATCTCTAGTAGCTTAGATATAAAGAATAAGAACAGGATTAGCGATAGGGGCGACCCCTATAGGATACCTGTAGGTATTAGTATTAATTCGCTTTTATAGCCCTTAAACACTATCTTAGTAGTACGCCCTATTAGAAAGGCTTATATAAACTTAACTATCCATTTTAGTAGACCCTTCTTTCTTAGGATCTATAGGAGTCTCTTATATAATACATTATCGAAGGCTCTACTTAGGTCTAAGCTGAGTATAAATACTACGCATCCTAGGCGGGCTTACCACGCCGCCTAAACGCTAGAGGTAATTAGGGAGAGGGCTAAAAGGGTTAATCGCTTCTTTCTTACGCCTATTTATGTCTATAGTAGTAGTCCTTACTCCTCTACGGCGTCTTATATACGCTCTATAACTATCTTTTCTAAAAGCTTTCCTAGCGTATTTTTGAAGGCGATTAGTCGGTAGCTTCCTAGGAGAGAGTAATCCTTTTTATTTGGCTTTCTTAAGACGACTATAGTTGTTACTTTATAGCAGTCTGGTAGATTGCCTTTGTATAGGCAGGTAGTTGCAGCGTTCGCTAGTGGTATTGCTAAGGCTTTTAATGCAGCCTTAATTGCCTTGTTTAGGATCCTGTTTAGTCCTACCGCTTTGCCTATAGGGAGCTTCCAAATAGCTTCTTTTATATCCTTTGTTAAGACTATCTAGCTTATCTCTAGGGGTAGGGGGTAGTCTTAGTTGCTGGTGTCCTATAAGTCTGCTTAGCCTACGCCTAGGAAGAACCTCTCTGCTAGTATTCTTATTTTTTCCCTGTTATTATTTATGTACTAGTTGTATGCTATCTAACGT
This sequence comes from Cenococcum geophilum 1.58, assembly GCF_001692895.1. Taxonomy (NCBI): domain Eukaryota; kingdom Fungi; phylum Ascomycota; class Dothideomycetes; order Gloniales; family Gloniaceae; genus Cenococcum; species Cenococcum geophilum. The sequence continues at coordinate 1,561,097 of NW_027137583.1, forward strand.
AGTGCGGGTAGGTGGGGGTCCCCTAGCGTTTCCCCTGCGGCTCGCCTACTCCACTTTAATATTCGCCAGAGTCTCTGGTTATGTGGCTTAGTAGGGTTTAAAGTAATTTTCTTAAGGAACCGGCGCTAGCTATTTCTGCTCTCCTTCCGTATTATCTTCTTAAGCCTATTCTTTAGGGCTTTATAACTCTATTAGTGGTAAACCTCGCCTATCTTACTATACTGTCGCCTCGCCCTCCTTAAGCCTGCGAGTATCTGCGCTGCCTTCGGTAACCATTTACGCCGGGCGTATTTACTAGGCTGGGCCATTGGGCAGTACTTGTCTAGGCAGTTACTTATAGTCTTCTAGATATCCTCTAGCGTTGCCTAAGGTATTATTGCTAGCCTATTAGTAATTTCCTAGGTATATTTTTCCTAATTAAGTTTCTGGATAGCGTATCTCTAGCGGGTTCATTATGCTAGTGCGTTGACGTTAAGGGTTATCTGTATAGGTATATAGTCTGCAGTTATTGCCTATATATTCTCTAGCCCGCAGAAAGCTAGCCAGTCTACTAGTGCTTTATATATAAATGTAAGGTCGATTATACTCTCTTAGGTTCCTCTTTTCCAGGTAGGTTCGCCTATTAGGGTAGTTAGGGCGAGGCCTCGCGTTTCTAGTTCGTTAAGTAGGTAAGTCGCCTATGCTTCTACTATGGCCTGCTGTCCTCCCTATACTATATAGTGTGTATTAAAGTCCCCTAGGACTATTATCTCGCCTTCTGCTGTGTTAATTATTTATTAGAGTAGCCCCCACGTGGTTATCTGGGGCCTATTGTTGCTTAGGTTATAGACATTAATTATACTAATTTGGCCCCTATTTGTAGCTATTTATAGTTTAGCTATATTAGGGCTAATAGTGTAATAGCTCTAGGCCTATGTATTAATGCGTTGGCTGATTAGGAAGTATACGCGGGTAGACGGGTTTGGTTCGTATAGGAGGTAGTATCCTTTTAGTTAGTACGTTTTATAGGTTTATTTATTATACGCTAGCTCCTATAGGGCTATTATTTGGTGTTTTTTTAGGTCTAGGCTGTTAAATAGAGGGCGTGTTACTCTGTAGTTTAAGTATCCACAGTTATATTATATTGTTGTTAATTCTTTTATAGTTCGTCTGGTGACTTATAGGCGTCTTCCATTTATATCTAGGGCGTTTTACTTAGGGCCGCTATAATTGGGATTCTTTATTAGGATGGGTCTTTAGCGGCGTTAGTGCTACCTCGCGGGCGTCCTACGGCTCGTTTTACTGCTGGTTAGGTAGAGGCTGCTTCTATTAGGGTAGGTATCCTAGTTCTCTTCCGCTGTTTAATTATCTAGCCACCGTTGTTTACCCTACTTATCTCCTTCTTCTTATATGCGTTTCCCTAGAGCGTAGCTATAATCTAGTGTAATTAGGCTTGTTTTATCCTAGTGGCTTCTAGGTACACCTAGTAGGTTCTACATTCCGCCTTCTGCCTTGCTCTATATTCTTTTCCGCAATTTATATATCTAACTCCCTTGTCCTTAGGGCAGTCCCTAATGTTGTGGTTATTGGCGCACTCTCCGCACCTTACTTACTTCCCGCATGCGTTCTAGGTGTATCCCTATTATTAGCATCTAAAGTATTATTAGACTTGGACTCCGTAGTAGTATAGCTAGGCTTTATACTAAAGGCTGTTTATAACTACTCCTTTACGGGCTACTATTGCCTACATCTCTTAGGTTGGTAGGTTAATTATTAGGGTACCGCGCGTTTTAACCTTTTGGAACCCTAGTAATTCTCCTATATACGTTATACGTTCTTTATAGAGCTATATAACTCTAGTTATAGTAATTCCGGGGGCTAGTTTTTTAGTAGCCTCTGTAATCCTCTGGATAAGCTGTGTATTTATAGCGCCTCGTCCGCTTTCTACTTATGTACTAAGTAGTACTCCTATTACTTTAACTGGGTAGTCCTAGTGGAGGATCTTATACTTAAGGGTGTCTCTCTAGGTAATAGTCTGGTCCTTTACCTACTGGTTAGAAAGCGTAACCTCTATGTCGCCGTTGCGTAGGACCCTTACTGCCACTGCCTTTGGTATATATGTTTTAATTAATATAAGAATCTATTCTGGGTCCGCCCCTAATACCTCTAGTATTCGGACCCTAACTATAGCTCTAACCGGTACTACGCTAGGTATACACTAGGGAGTTGCCAGTTAGGCGCTTGCGGCGATGTTAGCCTATATTAGCTTTACTGCTTATACTATTAGTGTTCTCTATAATTTTATAGCATCCTTAATGCGCCTAAGCCTATCCTCTACCGCGTTCTGGTTCCTGTTGTGCTTTATCCAGAGCTCTTGTGCAATAAGGCCTACTTATTATGCCACACGCGCTACCCCTACGCGTAGGCGTTTGTCCTCTCCCTTCCAATCGTCCTCGATGTTCTTTAGGAGGTCTATAAGTTTCTGCCAATTCTGGTCGTTGTCCTTTGGTTGTTGTGGTTAAGTCGCCCCCTGTTGGGTTTGTTGTGGTGTCGCGATTTTCTGTGCGGCGCCCACCCTTCGAGTCTGCTGCGACCCTCCTGTGTCGCGCAGGCTTTCCGGCTGTGCTGCATGCATTGGTTCTAGGGCATAAAATGCCGTAGATTTGATTGGAGGTGGTTATTTCTCTATTAGGTGATTGGTGGGCGTGTTCTGCTGCTGTAGCGGCCTTTCTTAAGATTATTAAATATAACTACCTAAAGCTTATAGCAACTTAGGAAGTTTAGGTCTATAAGTTACTAAAAAGTAAATAAATAAAGTGGATTTAAGAGGTATAGCTTAAAGATTTAAACTTAGAGTAGTATAAAAACTAAGAAGCTATATATATTCTAAAGGGAATTATAAGGGAGTTTATTAAAGAATTCTATAGAAGAATAATATAAAAATATAATAAAGTTATAGGCTTAGTATTAAGACTCTAAGGGAAGTATATTATCTAAGGAATTTAGGGCTTAGTAATATAAGTTATAAGAGAATACCTAGATTGCTAAAGAGATAAGTTATATATAAAGCTATAGCTTATTAAGACACTAGAGAGACTATAGAAAACTATATTATAGGACTTTATTATAAAGGTACTAAAATTAAGAGATTTTATTACTAAATAGAAGTATAATACTATAGAAAGGTATAGGTATATTACTATTTTAGGCAAATTATAGGTAAAAGCCTAGGATATTATTATTATTATAATAAGTTAAATAGTTAAGTAAAGAATATAAACTTTAATAAATATTTATAAAGACCTCTATTTTATAGTAAAGATAGTATAAAAAAGAATAACTAAGTACTATAATACTAAGAAATCTAAGGGACTAGATCTTAAGGAAAGGGATAAAGTATAGCTATTATATAAAAATTTTACAAGTTAATAACTAAGTAAGAAGTTAAAATACGTTAGACTAGGGCTATTTAAAATTATAGTAAAGATTTTAGAAGTTATATATGGACTATTAGCGACTTAGTTAATTGAGGTATAGGCATAGCAAAAGGGACACGCAAGCCTATACGATTGGATTGTCTATAAACGAGAATCTAAAGCTAGGAAAAGGAAAGGAGAAGAAGGGCAGCGCCGTTTGATGTTTTATAGGATCTTTGCGTCACGTAACCGCAATATACAGCAATTTATGGCAACTTGCCGGTGTAAGGTTCTGCTAGTGCCGTAATATTACCCCCCCCTCCAAAAAAGCCTACCCTTAGGCTTTATTACTAAAAGTCTTAATAAGAGAATCTAACTAATTAGATAACTTTAACTGCCGGTTAAAGTTCCTAGATATCTTAATACCTTATATAACTAAGAAATTTCTAAGGTGTTTTTGTTCTTATATTCTTCTAGTAGCTTATTATCTTTATTATACTAGCATTCTATCCACTTATCTAGGTACTTTAGTAGTCTAAGTTTATTAGGGTAATGGCTATAGAACTCCTAAAGCTTATAGGGACTACCTATAAAGTTCTATATAGGGTACTAGGTAGGGTCTAGGTTATATCCTTTCTAACTAATATAATACTTTAATGTTCCCTTTATAAGTTTATAGGCTAGTATTTCTTTAATTTTCTATTTATTATCGCTATTAACTTAAATTAGGAGGGGAGGTTTATTCTTTTATCTAGGTAGTAGGTTATTTATAGCTTTCCGTAGCTTATCCGGTAAAAAAATAGGGTGAACTTTAATTAAGTCTAGGAGCTTAACCTTGTATAAGTTGCCTACTTTATTAAGAATCTTATACGGTCCTACTATCTTATAGTCTAGCTTATAGCTAGGCCGTTTTATTTTTTAGTTCTTTATTATAACCTAGACTATATTGCCTATAGTAAAGTTAGGCTCGCGCCAATACTTATTCGCCTACTATTCCATTAATTTCTAGGCCTTTTTTAGGTTTGTATAGGCTACTTTTTAGGCTTCTTCTAAGCGCTTAGTGTACTGCTAGGCTTCCTTATAAGATAGTTTTTCGCGTATAGTCTAGGGCCCTTCTGGTCTTTTCTAGTTAAAGCTTATACAGGGTAGGTAACCTATTTCTAGTTAAATAGGGGCAAATCCGGTAGAGTTGTGGGGTAGGGTTGCTTAGGCGTAGTTTATTAAGGGTAATAGTTTAGCCTAGTTATTCTAGAAGTAGTTAATAAAAGGCCGGAGTCTCTAGTTTAAGTATTAATTTATAATCCCTATTTAACCATCTGTCTAGGGGTAATATACTATAGAAAGCTTTAGCTTAATGTCTAGGATCTAGGTAAACTTATTTTAAAAGGCTAATATAAACTACGGCCTATGGTTAGATATAATAGTATCTAGTAGTCCGTAAATTTAATAGATATAGTAGATATACAGTTAGGCCGCCTCTTTAGTATTAATATTCTTATAATAGGGAATTAAAAATAGGCGCTTACTAAAGTAATTAACTAAAATTATAACTATATTATATCCGTTATAGTCTAAAAGTAGCTTATAAAAGTCTATAGAGATATATTATTAGGGGCGGTTAGGTATTAAAAGGGGTTTTAATAGTTCTAAGGTCTTATCTTATAGAATTATAGACCTATAGTAGTTATTGTAGTTCCGTATATAGCGGTTAATATCTATAATTATTTTGGGCTAGTAGTAGCGGTCGCTAATAATCCTACGGGTCTTGTTTTTTCTAGGGTGGGCTATAGAGACCTAGGTATATGCCTCAGCAATAAGCCGAGTCTATAAGTTCTATTTCTCTACTACCACTAGCCGTTCGCAGTACTTAAGTAGTCCACTTTTAAGGGACTATAGGCTAAAAACGTTCTTTACCTTTTTATAGTACTCCTATAAAGAAGGGGCCGTATAGTTTGCCTGCAGTAGTTTATTAATAAGGTCTAGTTCTATGGAGTTAATAGGGCATATCTTAGCATCTAAAGAGTCTATATTTAGTTCTGCCTATATCTAGGAGTTAAGGTACTCTAGTTATAGTAGCGCTTAGGTCTATAATAAGATCTTTACGGCTATCTAGTTATTTATATCCTATTTACGCCTTATAAGGGCGTCCGTATAGTTAGTGGCGCCTAGCTTATATATAATTAGGAAGTTAAACTAAGATAGGGTGTCTGCCTAGCGCACCTATTAGGCTGTAAGGGCCTTTATTATTATAAAATATTCTAAGGCCTTATAATCAGAAACTACCTAAATAGACTTAAGTGTACTTTCTAATTAGGCTCGCTAGTGCTAAAAGCTAGAGATAATAGTCAGCATTTCTTTATCGTAAATTGGGTAGTTTAGCTTAGTATCTACTATAGTCTTTAAATAGTTAGCAATAGGGTGCTATTTTCTATCTGTCTACTTTTAGGAGTAAACGCTAGCTATAACACTATTTAAGGCATTAGTTTCTAGTATTGAGGGCCGTTTTAGGTTAAAGTGGGCGAGTAAGGGAGCAGAGACTAGTCGTTTCTTAAGCTTGTTAAAGGCCTACCTATATATAGTGTTAAAGTAAAAGGGCCGGTCTTTGTAGGTAAGTAGGCTTAATAGCCGGGCAATCCTGCTATAGTTCTTAATAAAGCGTTAGTAGAAGTTATAGAACCCTAAGAATAACTGCACCCCCTTTACGGTCCTTAGGGATACCTATTAGTTAATTACGGCCGTCTTTTCTAGGTCTGCCTTAATTCTATTTATACTAATAATAAACCTTAGGTACTTTATACGCTTAACACTAAATTCTAACTTCTTAATATTGGCTTAAAGGCCAGCTTCCTAAAGCTGTAGGACTTTATAGATATACTCTTTATATTCTAGTTTATTTTTAAAGTAGATTATAATATTATCCAGGTATACTATACAGAAGTTGTTAAGGTAGTTAAATAGTATATAATTTATATATTGTTAGTATATAGCCAGTCCGTTAGTTAGTCTAAAAGGTAGTACTTTATATTTATATATTCCGTAATAGGTCTAAAATATAATAAGGTTTTTTAATTTAGGGTTTATTCTAATTCAGTAAAAAGCCTAGCGGATATTAAGCTTTATAAAGATCTTAGCTCTACTTATTTAGGCTAAAGTCTTATTAAGTAAAGGCAGTAGGTAGCGGTCTTTAAGGGTTAAATTATTAAGCTTANNGTAGTNAATANAGAAACNAAGTCCTCTATTTAGNTTTTTNNNAAANAGAATAGGTAAGTTAAAAGGGGCTTAACTAGGCTTAATAAAGCCCTTATCCAGGTTATTAATAAGATACTACTTTATAGCCTATAATTTGGCAGTAAATTGCTGTCGGAGGGGGCTATAGCTAAGGGTAACCACCTTGTCCAGCTTAATTTTAATCTTATAGTTATACGGTCGGTAAGGCGGGAGTATATTAGATACTGCTTTAAAGAAGGTGTTTTTAAATTTCTGGTATTAACGGGGCAGTTTCTATTCTACTAGCTCCTTATCTATAAGCTTGCTTTTTTCTTAGGCTAGGGCTTCTTTCTCTTTAATTATTTAATTAATTTTATATAAGCTAGTTATAAAGGCAATAGTATTAGGCTAAACTAGGTTTTAGTAGAATCCTATAGCGTTAATATAGTAGATATTAACTAGTGGGAGGTCTATGGGTTTCTTTATAGATATTTATTAGGCTATGTTTTGCGGTATAAGGTTTATAGTCTTCCTTAGCTTACGTTCTATTTTCTATAAGTTATCCTTTTAGTCTATTAGTTTAGTGTGTTATCTAATATCCCTAGCCTTCCTTTGTAGCTGTGTAGGGCCTAAGTTCTCTATTAGGGACTTAGCTAGGCCACTACTGACTTCCTAAGTCTTTAGTGCGGGTGGTATAATATAGGCAGTCTAGGGGCGGCGTAGTATATAGATCTATTGCGGATTAAGCTATATATTCTTCTTAAAAGCCTAGTCCCTACGCGTTATATTAGCCTAGTAAACGGTGTTTATCTATAGCTGGACTAGGTTTTCTATTATAATACTAATCTCTTTTATAAAGGAAGGTGTTAGGGGTATAGTTTTGGGCTAGATAAGCTGCCTATTCCGTATATTAAGCTATAAGCCTAAATAGGCTAGCTATTTTCTTCTTAAGATTATATTATAGCTTCTAAGGTCCGTAATAAGGAAGGGAATATTATACTACCTTCGTCCGTTAACGCGGAGGTAGATTCGTAAGATAGTTATAATAGGTAGCCCTATTTGTCCGTTATAACCGTAAATAGGGATTAGTTTAGGCATTTTTTTAAGGGGTATATTTAAAAAGTCAGCCAGTTTTGTAGCGTACTTTATATTAATTAAGGTAAAAGTATTTACTCCTAAGTTAGCTAAAGCAGAGGTTAAAACTTGGTATTTATTACGAAATAAAGTATAAGGAATAGTGCAGCTTTTTTTACTAACTAACCGGTTTAGATTAATATATAATATATTAATCCCTATTAACCCTAGAGAGGAGTCTTCCTCTAAAGTTCCTCTTTTTTTAGCTTTATATTATCCTCCTAAATTAATAGGACCTCGTTTATCTTTGCCTTTATTAGGTAGTTCCTTATAGGGTAGCCTATTTAACCGCATAAAAAGTAAGCTCCTTAATCGCTAAAGGCCTATATATAGGGGTCGCTATATATAGGCCGGGTGTATACTAGGCCCGTAGTAGGGGTAGCTACACGGCTAGCTACCGGGTTGGCTGTAAGAGTTGCCGATTATACTAGGGTACTATAGGCCGTACTTATAGTACTTACGGCCTAGTTTGTAAGGTTTCTAGTTTTTAGCTAATTAGTATATACCTTAATTTAACGGAGGCCTTAGTTAATAGCTAGGCAATAGTCTATAAGTTCCTTTAATATTTATACTATAGTATAAGCTAGCAATATGGCCCGCTATAGGTTTAGGGTAAGCTTGTCGAAGAGGTCTAGTAGTAGGTCTTTTTAGGGGATCTGGGCCTGTCCGGCTAGGTATAGAAAGCGGGTTTAGAAGGCTAAAAAGGTCTCCGTTATTTTTATATTTAGGCTTTTATAGCTAAGGCGGGCGTTCTATACTTTAAAAGGGTCTTTATAAATAGAAGATAAGTATTTAATTATTTCTTCTTTAGAGATAAAGGGGTCTATTAAGTCTTTAGTATATTGCGGGCGTAAATGCGTCTAGGTGTCTCCGCCAGTACGGCTAAAGATATAGGCCATTTTGGCTTAGGCGCTAGGGAAGTAGTCTATATTAACTTTAAGCTTATCCTATAATTAAAGCTTCTAATTATTAAATATAGGGTTAGTTCCGTTTATAAGTAGTAGGGGGTCCGTAACCTTTACTAACCATTTTAGTGCTGTATCAGCTTTAATAGGTTTACTAAGGCGCTAGGATAGGGCCTAAAGGACTATAGTAAGTCTTTAGTTGTCTAATAATGACTTATTATTAGATATAGGGGTATCTCTAGCTTTAAGCAGCTCTTATAGTCGTTTAATTTTAGTATTAGCCGCCGTAAGCTCCGCCTAGGGGGTTAAAACGTTAATTATTTCTTCGTCTGAAGTATTTAAGGGTCCTACAGCTACTTTACCTACTACTATAGTTTATAGCATAGTAGTAGGGGTATTAAGTAATTTTAGGTAATTTCTTTAGGGGTTCTGGTTTGTGTGTATCTTATAGGTCCTTTTCTTAGGGTTCTATTTTTTTTTTAGGTCCTGTCCTTATAGTCCTAGTAATGTCCTTAGGGTCCTATTCTATATTTTTGTAAATATATTTAAGTTCCTTCTTAGGAAGAAAGAGTAAAGGGAGCTTTAGATAATGTTAGCGACTTAGTTAATTAAGGCATAGGCACAGTAAAAGGGACGCGCAAGCCTATATAATTGGATTGTCTATAAATAAGAATCTAAAGCTAGGGAAAGGAAAGGAGAAGAAGGGTAGCGCCGTTTAATATTTTATAAGATCTTCGCGTTACATAACCGCAATATACGGCAATTTATAGCAACTTACTAGTATAAGGTTCTACTAGTGCCGTAATATGGACTTAACTTACTAGTAAAAATAAAAATCTACCCTATATAGTATATTATAATACTAGAACTAGTATATAAGAATATTAAGCTATTAGCCTATAAAGTAGATATGTATAGAGGATAAGAAGAAGATAAATAGTAAGTTTTAAAGATTATTAGTTATAAGGATATTAATAATAAAATATAGTATAAAGTTTAGTAGTGTTACGGAGTAAGTACGAGCGGCGATAATATATAGCAAGGTAGATATTATTAAGCTATATATATAAACTATGTAAGGAGGTCAAGACGTTGCGTAAGGAAAGAAGGTAGGAAAACGGGAAAAAAGGGCATATATCGTTGACTTAGTGTAACAGGACTAGCCCAGTTACAGTAGGAATGTCTCGGTGAAACACTCAACAGATGAATTCCGACGCTTTAACCAAAATCTGCTAGATCAATCGAATTACCGAAGTCCGTCAAAGACCGCGTGCGTATATACGCACGCATCGACCACTAAGCCCCTGACTATTTAATTATATAATTCTCTTGTTATTCCTTTCTCTTCTTTACGCAACGTCTTATTCTTAGCGAGAGCTATATACCCTTAGATTTAGATAGAATTTATATTATTCCTTTAAATCTTCCCTAAAGCCTCTCCGCGCCCTTATATTACGTTACATTAATACTAATACCCTTAAAATGGCAAACGAACTTAAATCCGCCACGTTAACTATTATAGCCCTAGTTAGGGAATAAATAACTATAATATAACAGTCCTTTATAGACGCCTTAGCCTAGCAACAAACTATACTAGAAGCTTAGCATTAGTAATTAATTAAAGTAATACGTAAAGAACTCCACAACGCTAAAGTACTCGCGTTAAAGACCCTAATAGTAACACCTGTAAATAAAATCAAAATAACTGTATATAAACCCGACCCATTAAATACAAACCCTAAATTAGTAACGGTAGCTTAACCTATACCTATAACAAACCTAGTACCTACTATAAAATCTAAAAAGCTCCCTAACCCTCTAATATTTAATGGAAATTAAAATAACCTACATCCCTTTATAACTAAGCTCCGTCTTAAACTTTTAATAAACTATAACTAATACCCTACCAAAGCCAGTAAGATTAGCTATAAAATATCCCGTTTAAATAAAGACGCTATATAAACTATAGACCTATTCTTCTATAATAGCACCTTTATTAATTTTAAAATCTTTATCTCTTTACTAAAACGAATATATAATGACGCCAGCTGCGAATATACAGCTATTACTAAACTTAAAAACCTATAATAACGGAACTAAGACTTCACCAGCTTCTTTTTAGAATTTTTAGGCCTTATTAGTAAACTAGATTAGAATAAAGCCGCTAAATTTACTACTCTCCGCCAAGCTATTTTAGATAAAATTAGAGCATAGTTAATAGGCAGAGAATTGCTAAAGAACTTACCCAAATTTACTATAATATATTAACGAATTAATAAGGACCTTTAATATAATAAATAGACTCGTTCCCTAAAGCCAACTACATCTTACGCTTAAAACTCTACAAAACCGGTATATACCCTAAAGCGCGATCCGTCTTTAAGACCTAAAAGCCCTATATACAACCCTATAGACCTTAATACCACCTAATCTTATACACCCTTAGGAACCAACGAATAAAAAATATAAGCTATAAATAGAGAATGTTTTAGATATAGAAAAAAGGGATATATTTAAAGGGATTACTAAACTTACCCTTTTAAAAAGGTCCGCCGTAGCTCCTCTTAGTCCTTAAGTCATACTTATTCTATAAATTATACTTAGTCGCTATAAAGTATCTTGCCTTTAGTTAACTTAGAAAACAAATTATTCTAAGGCTAAGTTACGCCTTAGGATAAAAAGTGGAAGAGTATAAGTATTTAGACTCTTCTAGCGCTAATATATAACACAACTCCCTTAATATACTTAGCGAAATTTAAATACTTAAAAAATAGAAGGAAGTATAAATCCTTATAGACAGCAGAGCTACTAGTATAGGCTTTATTAATATAAACTACGTAAAAACTTAACACTTAAATTTAAAGAAACTTAATAAGCCCTAAGGCCTATAAGGCTTTAATGGTAAGCCTTTAATATATAGCAAACTAATACACTACGCTCTTATAAAGATGCAAATAAGCGAATACCTTAAATACGTTTTCCTATTTATAACACCCTTAAAGTATTATAAGGTAATACTTAAATACGGATAGCTAAAATAACACAACCCTTTAATTAGCTAGGTTAAAGAAACACTAAAATTCCGTATAACCTACTGCCGAAGTTATTACTTAAAATACTACTTACCTTATAAACATACATGTAACTATTTAAATTTAATATAATATAAATTGCCCTTACTATAAACCTCAAACCAATATAATAAAGTTATAACTGCTAATCACGGTAAAAAATGCGAAGATAATATATTAAAACCTCTTAAAATTTATATAATATAAGCCGCACCCTTTTATTCATTAGCAAGAAAACAAGACTATAAGATCTTTACTATAACACTAAAAGATATTAAGAAGGCGTTAGAACCGAAGCAATATATTAACCCCCAACCTCTTATACCTAAAGAACATTACAATTTAATTAATACGTTTAAGAGATAATTTATAAACTAACTACCCCCATATTAAGATAAATATAATTTTAAGATAGAACTTAAACCTAGTATAATGCCAAAGTTCGGCCCATTATACGGTATATTATAAAAAGAGCTACTTATAATATAATAATACCTTAAAGAGCACCTAAAGAAAGGATTTATTCACCCTAGTTAATCACTATTTACCTCGCCTATACTATTCGTTAAGAAACCTAGAGGAGGCTTAAGATTCTATATCAATTATTAAGCCTTAAATACGATCACAATTTAAAACCAATATCTAATTCCTCTGCTTTAAAAAACGCTCAACCACTTAGCGAAAGCACAATACTTTACAAAGCTCGACGTAGTCGCTACCTTTAATCAAATCTATATTCGCAAAGGAGATAAGAAGTATACGGCTTTCCGTATATAATAGGGACTTTTTAAATACCTAGTAATGCCGTTCGGCGTAAAAAACGGTCCCAGTACATTTTAGCAATATATTAATAATACGCTTTGCGAATTCCTTAATATATTTATTACCGCGTATATTAATAATATCTTAATCTATTTATCTTCGCTTTTTAAACATTAAAAGTACATCCAAATAGTCCTTAAACGCCTATAAGACGCGGGCTTATAATACAATATTAAGAAATGCAAGTTCCATACGTCTAAAGTCACATACTTAGGCCTAATTATATTCCATAACGGAATTAAAATAGACCCTAAGAAAATCGCTATAATTATAAACTAGAAAAGTCCTAGTAGTATATAAGACATTTAAGGATTTCTAGGATTTACAAATTTCTACCATTAATTTATTAATCACTTCTTAAAAATTATTTAGCCATTAGTAAACTTAATAAGGAAGAATATAAGATTTAAATAGATTACTAAATGCGAACAAGCTTTTAACAACCTAAAATATTATTTTACAACTACTCTAATCCTCGCCTATTTTAATCCGGACCTTAAATATATTGTTAAAACAGACTTATCTAATTATACACTAGGAGGGGTATTAACAAAAACGGCGAGCTGCGCCTAGTAGCCTTTCTCTCCCAGAAACTTACCCCTATTAAATTAAACTATAAGATATATAATAAGGAACTACTTACAATTGTTAAATACTTTAAATAATAGCGCCCAGAACTTAAAGGATTATTATTCCTAATACGCGTATTAACAGACCATAAAAACCTACAGTACTTTATAACTATAAAGCAATTAACACAGCACCAAATTTGTTAGGCTAAATACCTTTTACAATTTAACTTTAAGATTACGTATTAACCTAGCAAACTTAACTAAAAGCCTAACTTATTAATATAATAATTATAGAACTTACCTATAAACGCCTCTAATAAACGGATTATAAATCAATTACAAATTCTACTACCCCCTAAACGCTTTAAGAAACTACGCCCTATATTCTTAGACACGGAGCTTAACAGGAATAAATTAGAAATCAATAAGTGGAATATAAAAGTCAATAAATTAATAAAACACAAATATAAGAACGACCCCTAAATAGTAAATATAATAAAAGCGATTTAAATAGGGAAACAGCAATATAAGGATATTACACTCGCTAAATGCGAAATCCGTAATAATCGGTTATACTATTAATAGAAGATAGTAGTCCCAAATTCCAAACCCTTACAATTTAAAATACTCGAATTCATATACAATTCCCCTATAGTAGGGCATCCTAGCTATACAAAGACCTATAAGATTATCCAACGAGTATACTACTGGCCTATAATACACAACTATATACGAAAATACGTCCGAGTATACAGAATATACATACGTGGGAAGACCTCTCATATAAAGAAGTAAGGAGTACTTTAACCGTTACCAATTTTAATACAAAGATGGCGAGATATCTTAATCGACTTTATAGTTAACCTACCTAATAGTAATAGGTTTACAAATATTATAGTAGTTATTAACTATCTTATAAAAATGCAATATATAATTCCTATAGACTTAATTAATATAATATTAGTAGCCGAATGTTTTATTAAGCACATCTTTAAGCTACACAGACTTCCTAATTTAATAATATCCGACTACGGAAGCTAGTTCGTTTCAGACTTCTAGCAAGCCCTATATAAACAATTAAGTATACAAATACGACTCTTAACTACATTTTATCTAAAGATAGATAATTAAACCAAAATTACAAACATAATTATAGAACAATACCTATAAATATACTGCTCCTACCTATAAGATAACTGGGAGAAATGGCTACCGTTAGCTAAGTTTACTACAAATAATATAAGAAATGAATTAATAGGTATAACGCCGTTTTACGCAACCTATAGATAAGACCCTTAACTTAGATTTAAACTATAACCTAAAATTAATATAACAGGACCTATAATTAAGAGGATTTAACTAATTAACGCGCATAACTTCGCTAATTAAATAAAGTAGTTAACAGAACTATTACGAAGTAAATTAGCGTACGCTTAAATAGTATAAGAATAGCATATAAACAAAGAACGAGCTCCTATATAGGACTTTAAGGAAGGTAATATAGTTTACCTAAATATATAAAACCTAAAGACTTAACAACCTTTAAAGAAACTAGACTAGAAGTTTGCGGGTCCGTACTGTAACGGCGCTATCGCATGTTACCTGCCAAATTCTGCCATATTCTGCCGACCTGCGATTGGCCCGCCTAAAGCTAGCGCCTTGGCGGCTCACCCTATATATTTGTTTATATTGGTCCTAGCGACCCCTTTTCCTTCTCTTTAGCTTAGTATCTTTGTAATACAGCATTCTACAAGCTTCGGTTTAGAGGCATTTATATAAGCTGTAACATTATACTAAGCTCTCCCTACCTTGCCTAGGAAGGCCTTAATAATATCCTACCCTAAAGAAACTTCGTCTGCAACGACGCATTAACACACTATACTTAGACACTAAAATAACTCTATATTGCCTAGGAAGGCCTAGATAATATCCCACCTTATAAGCTAGACAGGACTAGACCTATACCCCTGGAATTAAAACTAAAGCGTACAATACTGACGAACCTTAGGAAGCTAACAATGGCACCTAAAGCAAGCTTATCTAAGAGAGCTGCCTCTACCTAAGAGGAACCTAAGATCTAATTAGGATTAGAAATTGAAGATAATNATAANGTNGTAGACNTACGNNAGNAGATTCGCGCCCTNNCAGCNAGCNAGGAAGCCAATTNTCTTAAAGCGAGAAATATATAAGAGACCCTATAAGAGATCCTAGAAAGCCTTATAGCCCTATAAAATAGCTCAGCTTCCCCTCCTTAAAGCCCTAGCTGACCTGTTTACTCTACTAAATACGATACACTAGGGAGTACGGATATAATAATAAAGTAATTAAAGTCCGTTAAGCTCCCTAACCCCCTACCACTATTTAATAGGATAGACCCTACCTTTAAGAATTAGAGGATTTAAGTACAAGAAAAGCTCCGCGTTAACTATAACTATTTCCTTTCTAAAGAAGCTAAAATGCTTTACCTCTTTAGTCGAACCACTAGGGACGCCTAATGGTACCTTTAAGCCAAGTTTAAGGACGACTCCCCTGTCTAATTTATATCTATTAATAAGATAATACGGCACCTAGCGGCTATCTATATTAACCTAAATAAAGTACGGGATGCCTATTATAACTATAATTACCTAATAATAAAACTAAACCAACCCTTTGCCAAATTCTAGACTTAATTTCTACACCTTATAGGAGAAGGCTAAGTTCCCCTTAAGAACTACTAATTAGACCTATATAATAAGCTAATAATCCAGCTATAAGAAAAGATCGCTGTAACCTTAGATAACCTACCAACCTATAAAAAACTTACAGCTTATTACCTATTATTAGACTTAGAACTAAAGCGGATTAACGCCTGCCCTAATTAGTAGAAGCAACTCCGTAACAATTAGAACTCGCTAGCTATACTTATAGGAGCTAGAGCAGGAAGATAAGTTACGACTACTTTTATACTAAAGGTAGTTATAACTATGCCCTAGCGAGCCTCGCCCGACTAGCTACGTACTATACTATTAACTAGTATTCGCCGTAATACTCTAATTAACCCTACCTCGGCCATATGCTTTAACTGCGATAAGTAAGGTTACTTTGTCTTATCCTGCCCGGAGCTAAAGGATATAAGCGATATTAAGGAGATAGAGGAAGGAGAAACGTCTAATAAGTTAAGAAAAGAAGAACCCTAGGGAAAGACTCCCCCCTAGGGTACCCTATCAATCTTAAAGAGATTAATCTCAGTTAGTTAATGGGTAAAAAGCATTTCATGGTTCTATATATAGTATCTTAAAATGGATATAGAGTTAATATAACCGCCCTTATTAACACTAGAGCAAATAGCTTCGCCTTTATAAATACTGCCTATATAAATAATATTACTAAGTTTTTAAATACAGAAGCCATTTAACTAGAGAAGCCTATCTAGGTAAAGGGCTATAACGGCTAAGCCGGTCGGCCCGTTACCTACATCTTAAAGTTATATATCGCTCTTAACGGACGACGCTAATACGGTATCCCCTTTTATATCCTAGACCTAAGGTCCTATAATATAATCCTTAGACGAAAATGGATGTCCTATTTTAATATTTGGTTAAATATACAAAAAAGACGGTTTATTTAGCCGGAGGATAGACTAAGGTTACCCTCCTTTATTAGGGAGATCCGAACTAACTATAAGACACTAGCTGCAAGGGCTAACCCTACCTACTAGTAGGATGTCCAGGCCCGTAACCTAGCCTTTACCTAAGAGGACGCCCGCCATAAAGCTAGAAAGAACTCTGTACTAATAAAGATACTCTCCTAAAGCGCTATATTTAGAGAGGACTCTATATACAGAAGCGGGACAGATAATAATGTAGATAATATCTAAATCACATAGATCTAACCGTTATAGAAAAGAACGTATTAATAGGATATAAGGGATAACCTCTAAAAGATATAATAGGAGCTAAAAGGAGTAACGATAACGCTAATACTTTAGAAGTCCCTAAAGTTATATACGCCCCTATTATTAGTTAACCCCCCTACCATAAACATTACCGCAATTAGCGCTGTAGTGTTCCACTTTAATATATACCGGAAGGACAATAAGGTCTTTATAATGAGCCTATATAAAATTAACTAAATTATTAATAATAGAGAGGAAAGGCTAGATAAGGAAACTAATAAGGAACTAGTTAAACGCCTCCTTTCTACTATTTATATAGGCTATAAGGATACATTCTTAAAGGCGGCCTTAGATAAGTTACCCCNNTACNNGACNTANAATTATAAGATTNAATTANAGGNCNATAACTNGCTAGGCTATANCCCCCTCTACTATTAATTAATAGATAAGCTAAAAGTAATAAAGTAGTACTTAATTAATAACCTGGATAAAGGGTTTATCGAGCTAAGTTAAGCCCCTTTTACTTCCCTTATCCTATTCGTAAAAAAGCTTAATAGAGGCCTTTGTTTTTGTATTAACTATTAAAAGCTAAACACTATTATTTAAAAGAACCGGTATCCTATTCCTTTAATTAATAAAACCCTTATATATCTAAGCTAGGTAAAGATCTTTACTAAACTTAATATCCGCTAAGCTTTCCACCAAATTAGGATAAACCCTATATCTAAAGATTTAACAACGTTCCGTACCCGCTATGGTTCCTATAAATATAAAGTTCTTCCTTTTAGACTAATAAACGGACCGGCTACGTACTAAAGGTATATAAATGACGTTCTTTTTAATTACCTTAATAAATTCTATACGGCATACCTAGACGACATTCTTATATACTCGGACGATAAACTTAAGCATTAAGTTTATATTAAGAAGGTCCTAGAGAGACTACAGAACGCGGGCTTATAAGTTAATATTAAAAAATGCAAGTTTAGGGTAAAACGTATAAAATACCTCGGGTTTATTATAACTACGGAAGGAATTAAGGTTAACCCTAAAAAGGTAGAGGCAATCTATAACTAGAAGTCCCCTTATATAGTAAAAGGAATCTAGTCCTTCCTTAGTTTTTATAATTTCTATTACTAGTTTATCCGTAACTACGGAATTATAGTAAAACCTCTTATACAACTAACTAGGAAGGATACGCCTTTTGTCTTTAATAATAGCTATAGGGAGGCCTTTAAAGAGGTAAAGGATTGGCTTATCTCTTCCCTAATTCTTTATTACTATAACCTAGACCTTAAATTAATGCTAGAAATAGACGCCTCTAATAGGGTTATAGTGGGAATCCTATCACAGTTATATTTAGACGGTAAATAGTACCCTATAGCTTTTTTCTTAAAGACAATAGACCTGGCTAAGTATAACTATGAAGTACATAATAAAGAAATGCTAGCTATTATTTAATTACTCTTCTAATAGCGCGTAGAGCTTAAAGGTATAAACTCCCGGATTAAGATATATATAGATTATAAAGCCCTAGAGTACTTTATAACTATAAAGCAGCTTATAGGGTAAAAAGCCCAGTAGGCCGAAATACTCTCCTAATTCTTCTTTATAATTATATATCGTTCTAGTAAGCAAAACTCTAAGGCTAATGCCCTAACCTAAAGAGAATAAAATGTAGGACCTTAGGATAAGCTAAAGACCTAATATCGGACGCGCGCCCTCCTCTATCTAGAATAGCTTAACCCACGGATCCTTAAGGAGCTAGACTCCTAGCAAAATAAGCTAGCACTAATAGAGGAGTCCTTAGATAAGCTAATAGGGCTAATTAACTGCCTTCTAACTGCAAACCGCATAGCTAACGCCTTAAGGGCCCTCCGCGAATAAGCTATAAAAGGAGACCCCAATTTTAAGACGGAGGAAGGATTGCTCCTATACTAGGAGCGGCTTATAGTCTCTAACGTTGACAATCTATAGACTAAACTAATTCGCGAAGCTTATTACTAAGTCTCTATAGTATACCCTAGCAAGAACAAGACCTATAAAATTATTAACTGCCGCTACTACTAGCTAAGAATAGTTATAGATATTAATTAATATATATGGAACTGTAAAGACTACTAGAGAGCTATAATCCCACGGGATAAGACCCTAGGACTACTTAAGCCACTCCTAATACTAGAGCGCCTTTAGTAGTATATTTCTATAGACTTTTATAAACTACCTAGGGACCGTAACAAATACGATATAGTTATAGTTATAGTTAACCGCTTTAGTAAACGCCCGTTCTTAATTCTATATTATAAGAATATTAATACTAAAAAGGCAGCCTAGCTATATATCTATTACGTCTACCAAATCTACAGACTATTAGATATTATTATATCTGATTATAGGCTATAGTTTATATCGGCCTTCTGGAATAAGTTTACCTAAATCCTAGGCATTAAGCTAAAGCTTTCTATAGCTTATTACCCCTAAATAGACGGTTAGACAAAGATTATAAATTAGTATTTAGACCAAAGGCTTAGGCCCTTTATTAACTATTTCCAGAACAACTAGTTTAAACTACTACCCTTAATAGACTACGCGCAAGCAACCCTACCCTATAACTCCATAGGGTTTGCCCCGATTTAGCTAAAAATGGGATACTTACCCTGTATAAGCTTTAACTAAAAAAGGCTAGAAGAACCCTAGACTATATAAGAGAAGCTATCCTATACTAAGGCCTAACAGTACGCCAAACGATTAGAGGAGGCTTAGACGGTAGCCCGTGAGAACCTAGAAAAAGCTTAGAGGTTAATAGAATAGTAGGCGAATAAACACCGTTAAGAGCCCGATTTTGCCCCTGGTAATATAGTCTAGGTTATAATAAGGAATTAGAGGACCAAACGACCTAGCTGTAAGCTAGACTATTAGATGGCAGGACCATATAAGGTTCTTAAGAAGATAGGCAACTTATATAAGATAAAGCTCCCAGACTTAATTAGGGTTTACCCTATTTTCTTGCCAGATAAGTTATAAAAAGCTATAAACGACCTATTACCTAGACAAAAGAACGAGCCTCCCTTACTAGTTTAAGTAAACGGTGATAATAAATGGGAGGTTAATGAAATACTGGCCTGCAAGATAGTACGGGGAGCGCTAAAATACCGTATCTAATGGAAGGGCTACGATCCTAACCCAACCTGGTACCCTATGTGGAACTTTATAAGCTGCCCCTAAAAGCTTAAAGAATTCTATAACTAATACCCTAATACGCCTGGACCCCTAAAGTACCTAGACGAATAGATGGAATGCTGGTATAATAAAGACGATAAGTTACCGGAAGAATATAGGGACAAAAACGCCCCAAAGCCCTAATACAGCTGTCCGCTAAATTCTGCTATATTCTACCGTTTTCTGCTAATACTGTAAAATTTTAGATATCTAGGAACTTTAACCGCCGGTTAAAGTTGTCTAATTAGTTAGATCCGTGCTAAGACTTTTAGCGGCTACTTTTTCTAGCCTAGTGCTTCCACTTAGCCTATAATTGCCCTTTATACTTAGTTAGGATGGACTTATGTCCCCTTTATCTCCTTATCTTATATTTTTATAATCCTACATTTATAAGCCTAGTGCTACCCTATTTTTTCTAACTAAGCCTAAGGGCAGGCTTTCTTTTAAAGAGGGGGGTAATATAACGGCGCTATCGCACGTTACCTGCCAAATTCTGCCATATTCTGCCGACCTGCGATTGGCCCGCCTAAAGCTAGCGCCTTAGCGGCTTACCCTATATATTTGTTTACATTAGTCCTAGCGACCCCTTTTCCTTCTCTTTAGCTTAGTATCTTCGTAATACAGCATTCTACAAGCTTCGGTTCAGAGGCATTTGTACGAGCCGTAACACGTACTAAGTTAAGAAGAAACTAAGCCTATACGCTTATAAACTTAAACTACTAACTAAGATAAAAATATATCTAACATTTTACGTAAACTTGCTATAACCCTTAAAGGGTAAACCTATAACTTATAAAGTACCACTACTACCTCCCATAATTATTAATAACGGCAATAGTTCTTACTTTATTAACTTAATTAACGATATATAATAGAAGACATAATCTAAACAATTTAAACTTCTTATTAAATGGGAAGGATATAAAATATAAACTTAGGAAACCTATAACCAGATTAAGACCGATACGCCTTCCCTAGTAAAAAAATTCCATAAGGACCATCCTTCGCAGCCTACTCTAGCTAAATAGACATAACATAAAAGTAAATAATTACCACCTAATATAAATACACAAAACACAATAGCAGGAAGCTTAAAATTAAAAAAGACTTAAAATATATTACAACGTTTATAATACAATCACGTAATACATAAGATATTAAGGAACTTTAACCGCCGGTTAAAGTTATCTAATTAGTTAGATTTGCCTTACTAAGACCTACTACAAAGATATTAGTTCTGCTCACCGCCTTAACTAAGCTAATAGCGATTTTCTATCCCGGGGATAGAAAATCCTAATTAGTCCATTTAACGATAGAATTGGTAAAACCCTACACCGCTACCCAACGCGAAAACATAACACGCAATAAGTTATAAGTCTTAACTAAAATTAAATTATTTGGACCTTTGGCTAAAAGGGGGGGTACTATAACGGGACTAGCCCAGTTATAGTAGGAATGTCTTAGTGAAATACTTAACAGATAAATTCCGACGCTTTAACCAAAATCTGCTAGATCAATCGAATTACCAAAGTCTGTTAAAGACCGCGTGCGTATATGCACACGCATCAACCACCAAGCCCCTAACTATTTAATTATATGATTCTCTTGTTATTTCTTTCTCTTCTTTACGTAACGTCTTGTTCTTAGCGAGAGCTATATACCCTTAGATTTAGATAGAATTTATATCGTTCCTTCAAATCTTCCCCAAAGCCTCTCCGCGCCCTTACACTTAGTTGCTTAGTTAATACGTATATAGGGCAGAATAGGGTTTAGGTCGTAGTCCTAGCAGAACTTAATAGAATTTAGTAAAACTTAGCAGAGTATAGCAGAATACCGTAGATTGCCGTTAGATTGCTATTAGATTGCTATTAGATTGCTATTTTACGGTTAATCTCTAATTGCTAAGTCGGTAGAAATAGGTGGACGTGTGCAAGGTGTTATAAGGGTGTCCTATAATAGTACCCCCCCTTTAAACTTAAGCTTCTGTGAGATAGGGCTATAGTAGTTTTAGGTAGAGTTTGTAAAAGTCTTCTACAGCTTATATAAGTCCTATAGAGTTAATGGGTTCCCATAAGGACTTAGTAAAGCCTCTCTATTTTATAAGATATATATATTAGCGTTTCCGTTTGTCGTACTTAATATTATCAATTCTTTTAATAAAGTACTCGTTCTTACTATCTACTTTAACTGGTAGGGGAGGGTCCTGTATCTGTTTAGGCAGGGCGTCTAATATAGGGGCAGCGGGATAAAGGACTGATATGTGGAATACAGGGTAAATTTTAACCGTATTAAGGAGCTTTAATCGGTAGGAGTAAGAGGAGACGACCTTCTTGACCTTATAAGGGCCAGCGTTCTTCCAATTAAGTATTTTAGCAGGTCGTTTTATGTTTAGATTTCTTATATCTAGCCAGACAAAGTCACTAATTTAGTAGGCCGGTGCTGGGGTTTGTTTCTTATTCGCTGCGGCTTTATAAACAGATTGGGCCTATGTTATTTTATTAGTAAGGAACTATTATAGTTCCTCTATTTTTTCTACGAATTTATTTACTTTTATAATTTATAAGGCTTAATAAGCGGGGCGAGGAACGTTGCTAAAGGGTTTAAAACCTATTTATAGATATTAGCCGTAGTTAGCTAGAAACGGGGAGACCTTTATAGTTTCTGAAACGGAATTATTTGCTATAAACTTGGTAAATGCAAGCTAGTTAATCTAGTTATCTTATAAGTACGACGTGTATATTCGAATATACTGCTCCATTATAGCATTTACATATTCCGTTTAACCATCCGTTTCCGGGTAGTATGCTATAGATAATAGTGCTTTAATATAGAGTTAGGTAGTTAGTTTTTCCTAAAATGCAAAGATAAACTAGCTGCCTTTATTAGAGATGATTATTTCGGGGAGTCCGTAAAGTTTCTATACGTGATCTAGGAACATCCGGGCGATAGTAGGTGTTAATATATTAGGGCAGGCGATTAAGTGTCTTATTTTGGACAGTTGGTCTATAACTACTATAATATTTATGCAGCCTTTACTTACGGGGAGATTAATAACGAAGTTAATTAAGATATCCTTCTATCTTTAGTCCGGAGTAGGTAGTGGCTTTAAAAGGCCGTTATACGTCTCATGCGAAGCTTTAGCTCGTCAGCAGATATAGTAGCTAGAGATGTACCTTTATGTTATATTATGCATATTCGGCTAATAGTATTCTCGTTAAAGTAGTTCTAGAGTTTTTCCTTGGCCTAGGTGGCCGGCTACTAGTAGATTATATACGTATTTAAGGAGCTTAAGCTTAAGCTTATTGTAATTAGGGATAACTAGACGGTTCTGGTAATATAGGCGGTTTCTATAGGCTTTGTATTTACTTAGAGAAATTTTTCTAGAGTGTCTGATGCTATTTTATATTAGTTTAAGCGTCTCTTAGATAAACTCGTTATTTAGGTATTCGTTAACTATAATCTATTTAATCGATTAATTGGTTATTTTAAGGACGTATACCGTAAGATCTTTAGTAAGAGGGTTAAATAGTTTAGGGTGAAGTAGGGTCTAATTTCGGTAAGAGCGCGCTTCTTCTAGGGCTAGCGCGTCTTGCGAGCGTCGGGTTAGGGCATTAAGCTTCTGACCTTAGACGCCTAGGCGGTACGTAATTAAGAATTGGAAGCGTAATAGATATTCTAACTAGCGAGCCTAATAATGACTTAACTATTTCGTGGTTGTGAAGTACTGTAGGTTCTTATAGTTGCTAAGGACCTTAATTAGAAATCCGGCGCCTTCTAGTTTGGGTCGCCATTGCTTAAAGTATCTAATAATGGCTAGTAATTCTTTATTATAGATCTCGTAATTATATTCGGTAGGGCTTAGTTGCTTTAAGAAGTATACTATAGGGTGTAATACTCCTTCTTTGTTATATTAAGATAGAATACCTTTAGTAACGTAATTGGATAAGTTGGCTTCTATAACACTTATTTGCTTTAGGTTAAAGTATTAGAGTATAGGTGCAGTAGTAAATATAACCTTTAGATAAGCAAAGGCCTTCTTACATTCTTTGTTAAAGATAAAGGTTTTATCCTTTTAGGTTAGAGTAATAAAGGGTAAGACTAGGGCGGAGAAGTTATTAATAAACCGTTAGTAGAAATTGGCAAATCCTATAAAGGCTCTTATATCCTTAACGTTCTTAGGTTCCTGCTAGTTTATAATTGCTTTAACTTTCTTTAGGTCCATTTATATACCATTTATAGAAATAAAGAGTTTAAGGTATAGGACTTCTGTTTTATAGAACTCGCATTTATCTATATCTAATTATAGACTAGCTCCGTGTAGGGCTTATAGGATAAAGTTAACGTGTTTCCGATATTTGGTTAGGTTATTACTATATATTAGGATATTGTTAATATAAGCAGTATAGAAGATATTTAGGTAGGGACGTAGGGTGTTATTTATGTAATGTTAAAACGAGCTTGGGGTATTTGTGAGGCCGAATAGCGTCACTAAATATTTAAATAATCTATACCGAGTACGGAATGCAGTAAGCCATTTATCTCCTTTTGCTATACGGAGGCGGTTAAATATAGAGATAATATTAAGCTTTGTATAGTAGCGAGCCTTACTTAGTTAGTTTAGTGTCTCCTATATTAACGGGATTAGATATTAGTTCTTAACGGTAACAGTATTAAGAGCTTAGTAGTCTACGTAGAAGTGTAAACCGCCGCCGGGTTTCTTAATAAAGATCACTGGTACGGCTATAGGCGACGAGCTTGCTCTAATAAATTCTTTACTTAGGTTCTTATCTAAATACTTCCGTAGTACTTGGAGTTCGTTTTAAGACATCCTATATAGGGGTCTAAATCTAGGCTGCTTTCCGTCTTTAAGTACAATCTTATAGTTATACGATTGGTGTTTTGGTAGCTTATCGGCTTCCTTTTATAAAAATGCCTCTAGGCGGTTATAGTACTCTACTAGTACCTTTATAGCAGGGTTAGTGTGCTTCTTTAGTGCTAAGGCCTTTTTAATATCAGCTATAGTGACAGCAAAGATCGTATATTTAGGTTTCTTAGCAAGTTATACTAACGGAGTAGCTTTAATTATGCAGATATCTAGGGTACTAAGCGAGCTTGGATTGTCTATAGTTTCTTATTCGGGTTTAGGTTCAGTATTAGGTACGGAGTTAGTATTAGACTTAGGTTTGGGTTCTTTGAGAATCCTTTTTATAGTAGAATACCAGTCCTTCTAGTATTTTCGCGTATTAAGCTTAAGCTTTTACTTGGCTCAGGGCGGTGTAGTACTTAGTAATAGCTTATAGAATTTAGTAGAGTTTTTAGATCCCTGGTGGATATCGGTAGAATTTTTATATTGGTGGAATTTAGTGGATTCCTTAGGTACGGGGTAGACAGTCGTGGAAATTTTAGACTGGTGGATCCTGGTAGATTTTTTAGATTTCAGTTCTGGGTCTAAGTAGTAAGTAGTAAGGCACTTCTGCTTATAACGGGAGGCGGTAAATAGAAGCTTAAGGTTGTCCTAATTAATAGTTACCTTATATAGCTTTATCTAGGGCTGTTTAAGGATCACTAGGTGACCTAGGGTAGTAACGAAAAGCTTAATTAGTTCTTCGTGGTTTAGGTATTAGAGTCTTAGGGCTACTACATAGGTAATACGGCCTAAGATAGTACGTTTGCCATTAAATCCAAATACGTTAATATACTGGTTAAGGGGGGTTAGGGTAAAACTATTATCTTATATAAAGATCTTGTTAATAAATTCTATACCGCTAGCTCCTATATTAATTAGGATTCAAGCGTTAGCCTATTAACTATTCTGCTAAAAACAATAGTTAACGGTTATGCTATAATCCTAAGAGTTAGAGTTTGTGATATTTAAAGTATTTAACGAGATCCTAAGGCAGAGCTGTCTTAGAGAGCGACTTAGCTCTAGGACGTGCCTTTTGGTAACAAGCGAGAAGGGGTTCCTATAGAACGTTGGTTGTAGCTTCGTCCTTATAAGTGGTGCTTATTAGATATAGGGCTAGAACTAGGTAAAGATTAGGGGCGGTAACCGGAAGATTAATGTGGTAAACGGTTGCTAGTGTTAGCCGTTTATAAATTGTTTTGGGGCGTAGGTAAGGGGACGAGATAGTATTTTAAGATGTGGTCCTTACTTCCGCACTTAAAGTAAAGGCCTAGCTTAATACGTCTTTCTCATTCGGGGGGCGTACTCTAGGGTTTTAGTGTTAATATCTATGGCGTTAGGGTGCTTAGGCTAAGATAATAACTTAATGGACGTTTATAGGGTTGTCGTATTGTATTAGGGGGCGGACTTTGGTATTAGGCGTAGTATATTATTATACCATTTATTAACGACGTTTACGCAGGCATTAAGGGCTCCTAATAGGTCTACGCCTATTAGGGAGGTTTTTAGTTTAGGGCTTAAAGATTTAACGAGGCTGTTAATTAGTGCGGAGTCGTTCCAGCCTATTTCCCTTGCGTAATGGTTAAATTTAGAGAAGTATACTAGGAAACTTTTCGTTCCTTAAGCTATGTAGTTTATCTTTCTTTAGGCAGTAGCTTGGCGGTTTAGGTTACTATATAAGGCTTTAAGAAGTATAACTAGGCTTTATACTAAGGTTGGCTAAAGAGGTTTAATAAGGTTAGCTGCCTCTCCTCCTAGTTGACTTAGGGCATAATAGAGTTGGTTAGCTTTAGTTAGGTAACGGTTGGCGTTACTAGTTAGCTTATTTTTAAGCTAGCTTAGAAATAATTAGAGTTCTTATTATCTACTAATAAATACTAGGGGATCTGGTAGTCGTTCAGATTGTTTTAGTATAGTAGTTGGTTTAAGGTGGATAGTTGCTATAGGTTTGGGGCTCGCGTTCCGCGTATTTATCTCTAGAGATAGTATTTGGTCTTAAGGTCCTAACGTAAGCATCTCAAGTATACGGATTTCTTCTTAGAGGTCCTTAATTAATTATTAATATTATGCTTCTTATTCGGCTTATTATTAATTTAGAGTAGCTTAGTTTTATATAAGGGCGTCTATAAAAGACTTCTGTATTTCTGCTAGTTATTCTTAAAGTGCGGATATAATACCGGCGGCCGTTATAGGGGCTTTAGGGTTGTTCTGCATTTCGGAAGTAGTATATAAAGTTAACGCAACATAGTGTTACGGAGTAAGTATAAGCGGCGATAATATATAGCAAGGTAGATATTATTAAGCTATATATATAAACTATATAAGGAGGTTAAGACGTTACGTAAGGAAAGAAGGTAGGAAAACGGGAAGAAAGGGCATATATTGTTAACTTGGTTACTTAGTTAATATATATATAGGGCAGAATAGGGTTTAGGTTGTAGTCCTAGTAGAACTTAGTAGAATTTAGTAGAACTTGGCAGAATATAGCAGAATGCCGTAGATTGCCGTTAGATTGCTATTAGATTGCCATTAGATTGCTATTTCGCGGTTAGTTTCTAATTGCTAAGTCGGTAGAAATAGGTAGACGTGTGCAAGGTGTTACGAGGGTATCCCGTAATAAGTAGATAGACTATAAAGTATAAGGGGCTAGCTTAACCGGAATGTATAATTATCTAATTAATAGTATCCCTAGTAAGTAGAAGGTAAGTTAAAGGTAGAATAGGTTTTATATATTAAAGGATAAATACTTTTTAACCTCTTTTATTTAAAGACTAATTGCTAGCTCTTTCTTAGAGGAGAACTAGCTCTCTATATAATCCTTTTAAGATACTAGTAAAACCTTTCGCCCCTTATCTAACTATATCTACTAGGATATATATAGGATATTAATAAAACATCCTACTATTTTACCTAATATATACCTTCTAGAGGAGCCTATTATAATTGCCTCCCCTTTAAGGGTCTTAGTCCTCTAAAACTTTATCTCTACTAAGCTTTTATAGAGTTCTAATTAAAACTACTAGGGAAACCCCTTATTTAGGGGGAAACCTATTAGTAAAAAGGTACTCTATAATACGGCTTATTGCTAGCTCTAACGCGGAACTTTACTTTATATTTTATTCCTTTACTTTTCTTCTACCCTAGCTCTTTATAGTACTTTTATAATAGAATTTTAATAATAATAATAATAATTTAGTAGAATTTACCTTTTTAATTTTAGGAGTTTATTATAAATAGATATAGAGGTTATCTGGTATAACATATTAACTACGTTAGGAAAAAATTTAGCAGCATTTAGCCAGCATTTTCAGCATTTCGTAGCATTTCGTAGTATTTAAAACAGACTATACGCATTAAGCAGCATCTAGGCAGCTATATATATATATTATATATAAAATTTTTATATTTAGATATATAATTAGATATAGTATATTATATATAAAAAATTTTATAAATTACTTATAAATTATATAAGTTATTCTACTTCTAAAAAAAGGTTTTATTTTTTTATATTTTTTTTAGAAGTAGAATAACTTATGTAATTTATAAGTAATTTTTTAAAAAAAAATTATATAATATACTATATCCAATTATCTATCTAAATATAAATTTTTTATATATAATATTGAATTAAAGAACCTGTTACCTTATATTGCAATTGCAGTACCCCCCCGGGTGATACCGACACTAATTAGTAGATATCACAGATCAGCCAGGTGTCATTACGAAGAGAGACGATACGCGATCGCTCCTACCAAGGCCCGTCGATCACGTCGCGTTTGCTAAGGAGAACCCTTCCGGTATAGGCTCTGGGAACTTAAAGAACCGACTCCTACCAAGGCTTCGTTCGGTTCGCGTCTACCACGCAAATTAATACCTAGTACGACCTCTTTACTGAGCGCCAGTACACCCAGCAGCGTCAGCAGCACCCCTACCTACACTACGACCTACACCACGACCCTACACCACGACCCTATACTACGACCTACGCCAGTTAATTATGTCCGACACAGGAATCTAACGTCCGAACTGGGCTAACGGGATTACCCTAACCAGCGAGACTACCGCAGAAGATATCACCAACTATATTAACTTTAAAATCAATAAGTATATTAAATGGGACTTTAAAGATAAAAGCTTATGGGAATTATATTAAGAGGACTTTAACAATTTTAAGGTATAGACATTTAAAGACGCCAACAGGCTTACACTTAAGGGACTTAAATAACTACTCCGACGTAATAGGGTATAGGTCTTTAATATAAAGAGCAAGTTAGTACCACAAGCACTATATGACGTTGCTCACGAGGACGACTATACGGAATAGTCAGATGCAGAAATCAAACTATTCATTAGTACTAAAGGACCTTTTAATTTATACGTCATTAACCGTCGTCTTAAATTAATGTCACTTGCCACTACCCCTAGGATACCTTAACCACTTATTGCATCTATACCCCAAGCTACTCCGTCTACATAAGCTCCGCCTGCACAAGCTCCGTCTGTATAAGCTCCGCCTACACAAGCTCCGTCTACGCAGGCTCCGCCTATAAACATTACGGCCTCGCCTACAAATGTTACGGCTCCCTCTGCGAATGTTACGGCCCCCTCTGCAAACGTTACAGCTCCCTCTATAAACGTCACAGCTCCCTCTACAAATACCCCTATAATACCTTAACCACCTATTGCATCTATACCCTAGTAAGCTGCACTAACTACTACTTAATAGCAGTACTACCCTCAAACACCTATTGTACTTATACCCCAGCAATAGTACAATCTTTAGCAGCCTGCCTAGTAGCAGTAGTACGACCCTCGACAACCTGGCCGATAACAGTATACCCTATTACAATTTACCTAACAACAGTAACTAGACCCAGGAAGAGGAACAATCTTATATAATGCTTAGTTATCAGCCCTTCTACCTACTTTCCCCTATAGTCTGCGACAACTTTTATACCTTTTAAAGCCGCCATACCTTTAGTTCTAACTTTAACTACGCTCTGTTATGGGATACCTTAGTAACACCTTATACGCGCCTACCTGTCTCCACCGCAATATCCGAATGTTTACAATATCCGCAATATCCGTAATATCCGTAGCGATATTCGCAATATCTGTAGCGATATCCGCAATATCCGTAACGATATCCGCAACGTCTGCAATATCCGTAATATTCGCAATACCCGAGACATTCGCGATTACTGCCCTGAGCACCTGTTGACCTATATACTTCTCCTTTATACTTTCTTACCTTCTTTCCTTTTTGTAAATGTCGCCAGTGTCTATATAAGTAGAGGTTACGTAGTTATATCTCTGATTAGTTATCCTTATGGTGACTTATTAGCCCCCTATTTAGGCACCGCGATCCTTATAATCCTTTGCGAAAAACACAAATAAATTAAAGAACCTGTTACCTTAAAAAAAAAAAAAGACACGAATGAATTAAAGAACCTGTTACCTTATATTGCAATTGCAGTACCCCCCTAGGTAATACCGACAAATATATATATATAGCTACCTAGATACTGCTTAATGCGTATAGTCTGTTTTAAATACTGCGAAATGCTACGAAATGCTAAAAATGCTGGCTAAATGCTGCTAAATTTTTTCCTGACGTAACTACTATCCCTATTTACTTAAAATAGGTTTTAATAATAATATCTTAATTTTAATTTCTTCCTATTTATAAGTCGTTATCTCTTACTTATCCTTCTATTAATAATACTATTTATCTTATTCTTTTATAGACTGTTTTTATTATATTTTAACCTTTAGCTTCTATATCTCTAACCGCTCTTTTACTACTACTTTAATATCTTCTTATAATATATCTTTAAGTAATAGGATCCCTATCTTATCTCTTATAATAAGACTAACTTCTTAGAGTATTCTCTTATAATAGCTTATAGTTATACTATATATCCCTAAACTAGCGGTAGTATTATTTCTCTTTTAATAGCGCCTTAGACAACTTCTATTACTCCTATAGTAGTTTCCCTAAAGTGCTAGTATTACTACGTCTACGCTCTTATACTAGACCCGTCTTATACCTATAAAATACCTTATTCTAATAAAAATAAGTCTAAGTACTCCTATTACTATAGCTAGAGAAAAATCTATATACTAGCATTTCCTATTCTATCCTATTTTAAATTTTACTAAATTTACTAAATCCCCGCTATTTATATATATAAGACTTATAAGCTCTAGCGCGCTATTTAGAATTTCTGCCTATATTTAAATAATAATAAATAGGGATAGAAGGTATTATCTATTACTTATAAACTCTTTAATTTAATAAAGGGTTCTACTACTATAAAGATATAATAATCTGAGATATATAGTATCTAGAAGTATATCTATAAGCAGCTTACTCTTATAAATAATAATATTTACACTCTTA
Source organism: Cenococcum geophilum 1.58 (assembly GCF_001692895.1). NCBI lineage: Eukaryota > Fungi > Ascomycota > Dothideomycetes > Gloniales > Gloniaceae > Cenococcum > Cenococcum geophilum. Next base: position 1,592,608 of record NW_027137583.1, read on the forward strand.
TACGGGCTTTTCTAGCTAGGTAAGTTTCTCTAGTAATATATTTAGGAACTATACTAATTCTTTTAGCTAATAGCTTTCTAATCCCTACTTAGACACTAATTTGGAACCTAAGGCGTTAGGAAAACGGGAAGTGGCGTAGGAAATTTAGTTTCGCTAAAAGTGTTTTTAAGGCCCGGGGCCAGCTTTCTGCCATATTAGCTAACCCCCTAGGGCTATACGCCAGCATTACGCTAGCTTATGGCTATAAAATAAACATTATTACTATTATTGCGTTTATTGCTATTAGGGTATCAAAATCCTAAAGGCCTCCTAGTAGGCTTTAGTAGGCTTCCCTAAGGCTCTTATAGGACTTTAATTTTCCTAATTATTAAAATCGTCCTAAGTACTATCGGGTCCCTAACAGCCTCTACACGTGCCTTTACATACCCCTTATATACCTAAATACCACCTTTACCCTTCCTTCTTTACACCCTCCCTATTTAGGGAGGTACTAAAACGGTAGCTAGTAGAGGACTATGACCAGAACTAGACGACCGTCGCTAGAACCAGACGACCGCCATTTAAACGACCAGCCAGCGAACACCACGAATAATTTAATCGATCGATTAAATCGTACCAGAGCCTTAATATAGCCTATTACCGAAATAAATCGGATTAAGGCCTCCTAGGGAGGCACCCTAGATGACCACTGTTTAAATAACCCCTCCCCTAATTAAATCAGACACTAATATAGGCAGGTAGACACTAGGCCTAGTTAGGAAATCGGTACATAACCGGCAGATTATCGAGAACACCGCCAATCGACGATTTGGAGCCTCTGCGTAAGGTTCCCCCCTTCTCCTCAATTAATTGCTCGAAGCCTAAGCGGTAGTCTCCCTAAAAAGACGTAGAGCTCCTATAATAGACACAGGCAAGCAGGTAGGTAGGTAGGCAGGCAGGCAGGTAGGTAAGTAGGTAAGTAGGTAGGTAGGTAGGTATATAGGTACATAGGCAGGTACGCAGGTAGGTAGATAGGCACTAGACCTAGTTAGGAAATCAGTACACAGGTAATAGATTATCTAGACTAGCCAATTAACGATTTAGAGCCTTTGCGTAAGGCTCCCCCCTTTAACTACTATTAATTTAATATTATAAATATTATAGCTATCAGATATAAAGTGGCTAAAGTAGCTAAAGTAGCTAAAGTAGCTAAAGTAGCTAAAGTAGCTAAAGTGGCCCCGGGCTAGCGTAAAGAAGTATATATAAATAGATCAGCGGATTTGGCTAAAAGGGCCTGGGGCTAGCCCCTATTACTCTCCTATTTTCCTAACAGGATAATACTAAGAATAGTAATAAAAGTTAAGATAAACGCTCTCCTCGCCAGTCTCTCGCCTATACTAGTCCTTCTAGTTCCTACTACTATAAAAAGAAAATTAATAGAAGTACTAATAATATTACTAATAATAACGTTAATATAGAAGAGGAGGCCCTTATTACTACTACTAGTATTTAAGTTATTATCTAGTTGTTTTCTTCTTCTTATAAAATAGCTTTATTTAGTACCTCTTTAATACCTTCAGGGTGCCCTAGTACTAGGAATTAACTTTATACCTTAGGGATACCCTTATTCTAAGCTTTAGTGATAGTCTATATAAAAGTAGTATACTACTATAATCCCTATATATAATAAATAGGTAGTATTCCTATAAGTACTTTATAATTTCTTAAAATTTCTAATTCTTTATAGGCTATCCTTTTACTTCTCTTTATACTATTAACTCTGCTATATATCTTTAGTACTAGACTAAATACTCTCCTTTTATCCCTAGAGGACCTATCTAAAGCCCTAGGGCCTCTTCTTATAGTACTACTACTTATTCTTAAATAGCGTCTTCTCTAGATAGTATCCCTAGTAGTTCTCCTATAGATCCCTATAGGCTTCCTCTTATAGGATTTTAGGATCCCTATTATAATAGCAAAATATTTCTATTCTTAATGCCTATACTTAACCCTATATATTTAATTTATAGGGGTTTCCCTATTATCTTATCTATAGTATATCTAGAACTATTACTAAATCTTTAATTTTAGTCCTTAGAAAGGTTTTAATTACTATATTATATTTTAGCTAAAGGTATTCCTTATTACGGAACACCTCTGTAATACCTTATACACGCCTACCTATTTCCACTAACTTAGCAGTTAGAAGACCGACTACGAGATAGCAATTTGCCGCAATCTATAGCAATCTGCCGTATTTTGCTATATTCTACTAGGTTCTGCTAGGACTACTGCCTAAATCCTATTCTACTCTATATATATATATATTAAGTAAGTAACTAAGCCTATAATATATACCCTTTCTTCCCGTTTCCTTACCTTCCTTTCTTATATAATGTCTTAACTTTATTATATAGTTTATATATATAGCTTAATAGTATTTACTTTGCTATATATTATTGTCGCTTATACTTACTCTATAATACTATATTATATTAACTTTATATACTACCCTCTAAAATATAAAATAACCCTAAAGCCCCCCTAATAGCCGCTAGTATTATATCTATACTCTAAGAATAACTAGTAGAGATATAGAAGTCTTTTATAGACGCCCTTATATAGAACTAAGCTACTTTAAATTAATAATTTATTAAGGACCTCTAAGAGAAAGTCCGCACCCTTAAGGTGCCTATACTAGGGCCTTAAGACTAAACGCTATCTTTAGAGATAAATATACGGAACCCAAGCCCTAAACCCGCAGTAGTTACTTGCCCTAAGCTGACTACTATACCGTAACAATCTAAATAACTACTAGACCCCCTAGTACTTACTAGCAAATAATAAAAGCTTTATTTATTCCTAAGCTAGCTTAGAAATAAGCTAACTATTACCTAACTAAAGCTAACCGACTCTATTACGCCTTAAGTTAACTAGGAGGAAAGATAGCTAACCTTATTAAGCCTCTTTAGCCAAACTTAGTATAAAGCCTAGTTATACTTCTTAAAGCTATATATAGTAACCTAAACCGCCAAGCTAATACTTAGAGGAAGATAAACTATATAGCTTAAGGAATAAAAAGTTTCCTAGTATACTTCTCTAAATTTAACTATTACGTAAGGGAAACGGGCTATAAGGGCGCGAAGAGACTTTAGGGAAGATTTAAAGGAATAATATAAATTCTATCTAAATCTAAGGGTATATAGCTCTCGCTAAGAACAAGACGTTGCGTAAAGAAGAGAAGGGAATAACAAGAGAATTATATAATTAAATAGTTAGGAGCTTAGTGGTTAATACGTGCGTATATACGCACGCGGTCTTTAATAGACTTTAGTAAAATTTAATTAATTTAGCAGAATTTGGTTAAAGCGTTGGAATTTATCTATTAAGTGTTTTACTAAGATATTCCTACTATAACTAGGCTAGTCCTATTATAGTACCCCCCCTTTTAGCCGAAGGTTTAAATAATTTAATTTTAGTTAAGACTTATAACTTATCGCGTGTTATATTTTCGCGTTAGGTAGCGGTATAGAGTTTTACTAATTCTATCGTTAAATAGGCTAATTAGGATTTTCTATCCCCGGAATAAAAAATCGCTATTAGCTTAGTTAAGGCGGTAAGCAGAACTAATATCTTTATAGTAGGTCTTAGTAAGGCAGATTTAACTAATTAGATAACTTTAACCGGCGGTTAAAGTTCCTTAATATCTTATATATTACGTAATTATATTATAAACGTTATAACGTATTTTAAGTTCTTTTTAATTTTAAGCTTCCTGCTATCGTGTTTTATATATTTATATTAGGTAGCAGTTATTTACCTTTATATTATATCTATCTAGCTAAAATAGGCCGTAAAGGATAGTCTTTATAAAATTCTTTTACTAAGGAAGGCGCGTCGGCCTTAATCTAGTTATAGGTTTCCTAGGTTTATATTTTATATCCTTTTTACTTAATAAAAAGTTTAAATTATTTAGATTATATAGCTACCGCCCTATTGCCTTAGAAAACACCCTTAGCAAGATCTTAGAAAGGGTAATAGCGGAACGCATGGCAGACACGGCAGAGGAACACGCCCTACTACCACAAAGCCAAATGGGGGCAAGAAAGAACCGCTTAACACTATCAGCACTTACGCTACTCGCTGCCACCATTAAATCTACATGGGCGATGCGAAAGGACTTTGTAGTATTAATGCTTAGCCTAGACATTAGTAGTGCCTACGACAATGTACCCCACAAGCGTCTCCTGCATATCCTTAGGGCAAAGGGCTTCCCAGAATAAATTATACAATTTGTCTAAGGGTTTATAGGCCAGAAAGAAACATCACTGGTCTTCAGCGGATACTAGAGCCCCCCTATTACAGTTACAACAGGAATACCACAAAGATTACCCCTCTTGCCTATACTCTTCCTTTTCTTTATAAGCAACCTGCTTGACTCCTTTAAGGAAGGGGCGACCCAGGGGATAGGCTTTGTTGACAATACAAACCTAATTATATATAGGCTAACAGCCGCAGAGAACTATAGAACACTAGAGAAAGCCTATAACACTTATATAGAGTAAACAAAACGTTATAGAGTCTAATTCTCACCAGAGAAATACCAGCTAATCTATTTTATAAGAAAACGCAACTAACCTGCAGATCTCTAGCATATAATTTATATCTAAGGCTTTAGGGGTCAACCAGTTTAGGGCCTAAGGGTATTAGGAGTATAGGTAGATAGTAAGCTCCAATAGAGCGTATATGCGGCGTAAGCGGCCCGTAAAGGCCAAGCACAGTTCATCGCTTTATCTAGGATTGTTAATTCTATATAGGGTCCATACTTCTAGAGGTTACGCCTACTATATATAGCAGTCGTCCGGCCAACCATGATATATAGATCCAGTATCTGGGCCATTGGAGAAACTAAGAAGGGCCCCCTAAAATTACTCCTTAAACCACTTTAAAAGGTCCAAACAGCCTGCCTCTAGAGTATTATAGGCGGGTATAAGCGAACGGCCATAGCACTACTTAAGAAGGAATCCAATATTCCCCCCCTATAGTTACATATTAAAGCCGCTGTAATATAAAGAACATAAAATAAACGCAACTCTAATGTTATAAAGTATATTAAGACACGCCTAAGTAAACTATAGAGGGACCCTAGGGTGCCCCATAGGAGAACAAACCAACAACCCCAAAGTAGGGAAGAGATATTAGAGAAACAGGTAAAGAAAGCAGAAGAAGAATAGTGCCGCTTTAGGGCCTAGGCCTATATAGAGGAGGAAGGGAGACGCGTAAGAGGTTAGTAAAGATAACAGTAAGACAGAGAAAGGAGCTAAAGTAGAATACGCAAGAACGCTGGGAAACCATCTACTGTAATACAATACTGGTTGGACCAACGCTGGAGAGGTAAATGGGAGTCAAAGGTATAGAGGCTGACTTAGGCAAGACGAACCTAAGCTATAGCATGGTTAACGCCATNGGGGGTAAATANCTAAGGGCTCNNAGAAGGCCTAATAAAGGCAGAAAATATAATAGCAACACTCTTAAGAACAGGAATAATAGGACTAAAAGATTGGCTTTACTGGGTGGGTGTCCCAGTAGGTAGCCTAAGATGCAAATGTAGCTGGCTAAGATAGACACTAAAACACGTAATACTGCTATGCCCCCTACGCACCAATTAAGAAATAATGCTCTCAGCAGCTAGCACAGAGAACTATAATACACTGCTCTCAATATAAAAAGGCCTCAAGGCGGTTACCCAGTGGCTTATTAGTTAAAATATACTAAATCAATTCCGGGTTGCAAGGGAAATGGTAATAGAAGGTAAGGGGGCGAGTAGCAGGTGCCCCCTAGTAACTCTACAGTAGTAGAGTAAAAGTTTATAATACTAGCGCGTCCATAGGCTTGTTACGGCAGCAGTGGTTCCTAAGGAGGTCAAACAGTAAGGTAGTAGAGCACCACAGGCGACTTGCAGGCGCTAAGTAGGCGAGTCCCAAAAGGCGGGGAGATGGATCACGGGGTTTTCTCATTTTTCTTAAATAGAGTTTTCTCCCTATATGTAAATAAGGAGTAGTCCGCGTGGGCCTAGTAGGGATCTAAATCGGACGTTAAGCAATGAATTATTATTTAGATTATATTTTCTATTATATATTATTAATTAAGTTAATAAAATAGAAACTGTTACCGTTATTAATAATTATAGGAGGTAGTAGTGTGGGAGGGTACGACCTCTCTAAGATAGGAAAGTCATAGTGCTGTCAGTCTGTCTGTCTGTCGGTTGGTCGGTCGGTTAGTCGGTCAGTCGGTTGTAATCAGTTAGTAGAACAGTTAGTAAGAAAGAAAGAAAAGAGTGTATTTCCGGTAACTGGTAGAGTCGTAATATGTATATAATAGAGGGAAGAAGGAAGGAAGCCGAAGGCTCTATAAATATAGGAAAATGCCAAGATAGTAGGCGACGTCCAATCTACACCACTACATACCTCCCCTACTAAGAACGTTGTCCCCTAACGTTCTATAATATAGAAGAATAATAAAACGAGAGTATAGCAAAAGCAGAATAGATAAAGGAAAGCATATCCCTAAACGAACGCAGGTAACTATATCCTTAGCTCTTCCATAGAACTGTTCTACGGTGTCCTTCCGTTACCTATAGCTAAGATCCGATCCCCCTATTAGCAGTAACTAGGACAGCAGTAAACCAAAAATAATAATGGTAGCAGTAACAGCAGTAATAGCAGTAGCAGTAGCAGTGGCATAAACAGTAATAAAAGCAGACAGTTAGCGCGGCAAGATAAAACAAAACAGTTAGCGGTAGAACAGTCGGTAATAGAACAGTCGGTAGAAGAGCTCGGTCCGTATAATAAGCAGTAGGACATCCGGCAGCAGAACTTTTGGTAGTAGAAATCTCGGTAGCGGCAGACGGTTAGTAGCAGTTAGTTAGTAGCAGTTAGTGAGAACGGTAGTAGTAGAATAATTAGAATAATAGAACGGAACAGTCGGAATAGTAATGGCAGTAGTGGCAGCGGTAGAACAGCTGGTCGGAAGCAGTAGAACAGATCGGTTGGAATAGCAGTATAGACCGGCATAATAGACCTAGCAGATCCAGCAGTAAATAGACCTAGCAGCGGTACAGATCTAGGACGGTAGAGACAGCAGTCGGTTGAGACAGTAAGGACGAAATAGCTGGACGGAATAGCGGCAGCAGCGGCGGTGGTAGGACAGTCAGTCAAGGTAGCAGAGGCTCTGGATTGACTCGATCGTTCCGCTGCCGTTTAATATCAAAACTCTGCATCTAGCTCTGTATCGGTCTGCATCGTACGCAGCTTCTTAGTTAAGGCTCTGCCCGTGGCTTCGCATCAGGCCCTGCATCTAGCTGTGCGTCTGGCTGTGCGTCTGGCTGCGCATCTAGCTGTGCATTAATAGCCCTGCATTGCATATTCTGCGTCCGTGTCTACATGCGTGCCTATATGCCTGCTTTGACTGCTGGCCGAAGACTGTCTAATTGGTCGGCGACGACGTGCTGCAACTGATCGTTCGGTCGTTTAATTAAGGTAGAAAGTCGGCCCGGTTAAAGGTTCTAATTGTCCTAATTTGAATGCGGAGACGGCGTTCAGCTGATCTAGACTTGATGAGGCCCTGGCTTAACTTAAGGTGTTTTCAGCTGCATGTATGACTGGGGCTTTGCATCCGTAGACAATTGATCAAAACCTCCGCGTAGACGTACGGTCGGTCAAGGCTCCGCATCTGCCGTTCGACCAAGGCTTCTCCTATATAGGCGTCCAGTCAAGCTGCCGTACTGTTGTCCAATTAAGGCTCTACACCTGTATGTTCTATATCCATAGACTCCGTATACGACTCCGTGTGAGACTCCATGTAAAGCTCCGTATCTATGTCTGCAGGAAAGGTCGTTCTGGTTAGCCAATCCGTAGGCGTCGAGACGGGCGGCAGTCGATCGATACGGGGGTGGGCAGTCAAGGGGAGACTCTCGCAGGGGCTTTAAGACGCTGATTGACCGTGTTTCCGACGTTCTTCCGGCCGTGTACTGGTTTCCTGATTAGGTCTAGTGCCTGCGTGCCTGCGGTGATGTATCTTTTGACTGCCGATCGAGGACGTCTGACGGCGACGGTGACTGACTCGACTGATAGTGACAACGTACGATCGACTGACGTTCAAATAGGGTATTAGGTCGGCCCGACTGAAGGCTCTAATTTGACGACTTGACTGTAGAGGCAGCGTTCGACTGATCAGGATTTGACAGAGGCTCTGGCTTAACTTAAGGTGTCTTCTGCTATACATACGATCGAGGCTCTGTATCCGTAGGTTCGGCATCTATGGACAATCAATCAAGACTCTAGCTGCACAGTTGTTCGGTTAAAGCCTTGTATTTATACAGTCGATTAAGGCTCCGCATCATATAATTAGGGCTCTTAGTGTCTACTAGACGTCCAATCCAGAGACCTGTCTTAAGACTTCTTTCTTTACAAGCACTAACGGTAGCTTCCTCTAAACCACTACGCTAGGCCTAGCGCTTTTATAGGACGTCCTTGATAGCTGCTTTCTTCTCTTTCTAGGCCGTCTTTGCACTTGGCTTCTTTGGCGTATCTTAGGCCTTTACGGCTTCTCCTTTGCCCTCGCTGCTAGCAATACGCTTACGTGTCCTTAATCTTCTTTTAGCTTAAGAGCCTTCTAGGGACTGTCTTCTGCTTCCAGTCTCTTTATTATCCGGTAACAGCTTCTCGGCTGTTATAACTACCTCCGTCGCATATCCCTTGCCCTTGCGTTTATAATATAGTCCTTTCGTCAAGACGACCTTTAAGAAGTGTTGGCTCCTATACGTCCAATTCCTGTTTCCCTTGTAATCCTCGACAAAGTCCTTTACTAGCTTAGTTAGATACGGCTTTATCCTGTCTGCCCTATATACGATCTCTCGCAGAGCATCTTTGTCAGTGCCTCTTCGTATGCTGCTTTATGGTTCCGCGGTGCTTGTTTCCAATATCGTGCTGCTATCCTTGTATGGGTCCCTTTCTTGCCGCGGTATCTGTTCTCGTCGTGCAGCTAGTGCAGTGCTGAATTCGGATGGCAGTGACAGTCGTGCTGCGATCAGCTGTCGTTCGAATAAGGAACAAGGTCGGCCCGGTCGAAGGCTCTAATTTGACGACATTCGACTGATTTGATTCAGTGACGGCGACGTGCTGACATCGAGGCTCTGGCTTGATTCGATTCCTCGACCAGTCGCGGCTTCTGTGCAGTCATTCGATTGATCAAGGCTTCCGTGCAGTCGTTCGATCAAGGCTCTGCGTACAGCTCTGCGTCAGTCTCTGCATCGTACAATCGGCTCTGTATCCGTGCAATCAATTGAGGCTCTTGGTGCCGTTCTCGTCGTGCAGCTAGCGCATCATCGAATTCCAGGGGCGGTGTAGAGTTCTGCCGGCTCTATTGCTGAATAGACCAATTAGGATTTTCTATGCCCGGCATGGAAAATCGCTATTGGCTCGGTGATAGGCGGTGAGCTAAACTGATATCTTTGCAGTAGGTCGTCGCGACTGACGCGTCTTAACGCGTTACGATCAAGAAAATAAATAAGAAAAGGTGCTTTAGGAAATACTGTAATTAAGCAGACAAATAGAAATCTTTTACGCGGTCGTTACCTACGTCCCCTCCCCTACCTTAGAACTTGACTGTCCCTTAGTCAAACATCCTATACCTGCTGCGAAGCCTGCTGCGGAGCCTGCTGGTTAAGCGTCTGTCTCCAAGACCGTCTCCAAAGGTCGGACGATTTATTCTTCCTAGCTTCAGCTGTCTCATCCGCGGGCCGTGACCTAATCTGGATATAATCTCCTAGTCGTATATTCTTCCCCTACGGCGAAGTCTGCGGCTTAACGGTTGCCCTAGCTGTACGGCTGTCTCTAAGGGTTAGGTGAGTCTGCGGACGTTACTAGCTAGGCGTTACTGAGTCCGTGGGCCGTACTTGATAGTAGTCCTCCCAGTTCGTACGCATTTTGTCCCTATTTTTCAGCACTACTCCGTTATAGAAAGCCGGTTACTGCGTCTGTTCTTTCCTTGGCCTACCTAGGTTAGTTCCTTAGTACGTATGGAGCCAGTCCTTGATACCCTCTAGCCGTCCTTTATTGCCGAGCCGCGGTAGTTTAGGTCTAGGTCATTCGCGCGTCCCCGCTACTAGTCTCCCTCGATTAGACAGATATACAAATCCTTGCTGGATAAGATCCTTTAGGCCTTGGTATTCGAATTTAGTAAAACGGTGACCTCCTCTGCATCCAAAACAGGTCTGCCAGCCTTGTCTTCGTGTGCCTTGCTGACCCCGTACGTCCCACTGCGGCCGTCTAAAGGCAGTGGAATCTTGCGGATATTGGGAGCCTTGCGGATATTGAGAGTCTTATGGAGGTCGAGATTCTTGCGGAGGTCGAGAGTCCTGCGGAGGTCGGGTGCTGTTCTGCCAGTCTTCGTATCCTAGTGCTGGGCTATGAACTGTAGCCTGATCCGTGGGTGACTGCTGCTGTATTAGGGCTCCTCTGTGTATACCTGGTCTAGCTGGGTTAAGAAGTCTTCCTTCCCTTTAACGGTCAAGCCTATTCCTTTACTGCCGTAGCTCTTGTATAAGCTGGACATTTAGGACATCTTCTTCCAAAAGGACAGCTATTCGCTTAGCGTTCTCTGCAGCTATTATCCTTAACTCTACGGCCTCCTTCAGTCCTTCAAATATAAGGGTGCTAGGCTCGTCTGCTACGGCTCCTGTCTTTTCCATTATATGTCTGCGGTATTTAATAGGGAGTCCTCGTATAAACCACCAGCCCTTCTCTTGCTTAGTAAGGTTTCCTACAGCTACCGCTTTAGCTGAGATGGTAGTAAAGTCCTGCACGTAGTGACGCAGATCTCCTAGCTGCTCCGCTGACTTTTGAACGAAAGCTTCCACAAAGTCTCTTGTTTCTATACGTCTGTAGTAGTCGTCCGCTCAATATTTAGCCCTAAGCTTTCTTACAAGCTCCATCCAATTGCCAGCTATGAATTTAGGCAGACTTCGGATCCACATCCCTATCCAGTAATTGCAGTACTCCGGAAGGCCCTAGTGCTTCTTCTTGCTCATAACGTGATATCGGGCGCATAGTCGTTCGTACTGCTTAATAAACTGTAACACGTCCTGTTCTATAAAGTATGGAGTTCCAATAGTTCCTGGGGCCGGCATAGGCTGGGTCACAATGTAGATCCTATCTCGAGTCGTCGACTGCTGGTCATAGGGTGATATATCCAAAGCTTCCTTAGGAGCTTGCAGGTGGTCCTTGCGGCTTATATCCTTCGTCTGCTAAGGGCTATTAGTCCGAGGTGTTACGGGTGAACGCTGTGGTAGGTCTGCTTGCATAGCTGCCTAAGATAAGGGTGTCCCAGATGACTGTCCTAGTGGTACTTTAGTAGGTGCCTGCTGCGGCTAGTCTACTTATACAGCTATATCCCTAACGGAGGGCACCTACTTCTTAATACCTGAGGGGGGGTCTTCCTGGGAGAGTACGGAATCTTCACCATCTACTGCTACCCGGTCTCGGTACGTCCATCTATTTTGGCCTGCCGTCATTCCGTATAGTAGGGTGCTGCTAAGCCTCTTACTTCTACTTATATCTACCTCTTTACGGAACGCCTTTAGAGCTGCTGCTGACATAATCCAGATGACTTAAAAGAGGATAAAGCTAAGCCAGAATAGGAAGCTTTTAAGGATAGATCCTATCTTGTATACTTGCGACCTTGCTCGGTATTGCGTCCTTTGTTCGTAAAGGGTAGTACTAACTTCCTTTGCCGCCAGATGCCTTAGATCTCGTTTCCATCTAATTAATTGGCCCTTAGCTTGTCGTCTTTGCATCTTTAATAAAGGTCTGGCCATGCTTGGTAGTAGATCTCGGTAACTCTAACCGCCGGTTGACGTTGTCTGATTGGCTCTCCAGTTCGCTTAACGTCCTTATACGTAACTTTTTAAGACCATCTAACCCATGCTCTTTTGCCTCTTATTGCTACTCTTTAGCCTATACGTTAAGTTTGGCTGTCCTGTCTTTTTCCAGTACTGCCTAGTTCCCCTTACTGTTCGATATTACCTAGTTCTCTTCTACTGTCTCGTCTATCTAGCTGGCGGTTCTTCCGTAGCTGGTCGTTCTTCTATAGCTGGCGGTTCTTCTATAGTCGTAGTATGTTTCTGCGTGTCTCCTATATATATATAGCACTAGACTTCTAATCCAAAGAGCTTACCGTCGTCCCCACGTGGAATGCCATAAAATATGTGGGAGGGTACAACCTCTCTAAGATAGGAAAGTCACAGTGCTGTCAGTCTATCTGTCTGTCGGTTAGTCGGTCGGTCAGTCGGTCGGTCGGTTGTAATCAGTTAGTAGAACAGTTAGTAAGAAAGAAAGAAAAGAGTGTATTTCCGGTAACTAGTAGAGTCGTGATATGTATATAATAGAGGGAAGAAGGAAGGAAGCCGAAGGCTCTATAAATATAGGAAAATGCCAAGACAGTAGGCGACGTCCAATCTACACCACTACAGTAGTGGCACTTCGCGAGTTATAGGTTTGCCTTTTAAGGGTTATAGCAAGTTTATATAAAACGTCGGATGTATTTTTATCTTAGTTAGTAGTTTAAGCTTATAAGTGTATAGACTTAGTTTCTTTTTAATTTAGTATAAGCCTATAAACTTAGAACAGTAACCCAATTACTAGTAATATTTAGGCCGTTATTACTAGTATAGAAGAACTAGTATGGACGGAAGCTAAGATTATACGTTAACTATGGAAACCTAGAACCAACCTATATTCTTTAGAAGGCAACTTTAATTTAAAATAAAACCCCTAGAACGCTACTCTCCTACCTAGAGGTGCTCTTCTACCTAGAGGTACTTTTTCTCCACCTTTACCGTCTCTAACTCCTCTACTCTAGACAACCGGTGAGCCTCTACTATAAGAAGTCACGAATCTAATAAAGGTATATTTAGACAAAGAAAAGAAGTTTAGAGGAGAACTATATAATATACTCGGAGCAAAACTATAGGTCTTTTATAACTGTTATAATAAGGTTAGAATTTAATGCCACTAGTACCACTACGCTTTCTCCATTATATTAAAAGGATAGGCAGTAATATTCTATTACAACCATATTACGGGTAAAAACTATAGCTTTAATATAATGCTTTAGCTCACTAGAGCTTACTTTAAGACTAATAAGAATCGCTAACTTTATATGTCTAAGTGGCGGGAAACTACGTTCTAGAGAGTTATTGCTTCTAACCTAACAAAGACTCGTTTAGAGTGCCTTTAATTACTCTTTAATAAACTCTAGAAAATCTAACGTGGCCTTACCAAAACTTACCAAAATAAGAATAGCTTAAGGGACTAGCATGCCGTAGCGTTCCTAAGTGTAACTTAGCGCTATATAAACCTGCGGACACGTTTAAAGGAGTATATACTAAGCTACGCTCCGCCGTAGGTACTATAATACAAACATAAGAATCTTAATAGTTCTATACCGAAAACCTTACCTAACTAAGTATTCCTAACTAATATAATTATAACTAGACTGATCGAATATATAGTGGCCGTAGTAGGGAATACGGAAAAGGGTACGATTAATGTCGACTATAAGGTAATTATAGAGGTCCTTATAGAGGTTTATTTCGAAGTAATCGCTAAAAGAAGTACTACGTTTATAAGAAGCCAAATTGCTAGTTAACTAGACACTCCCTTAATAAGTAAAAAGAGGTATATAATAAGTTCCGTTAGAATATAAGAAACGTTAGAAATTATAAGGTTACTGTAGCCTACTTCTAAAGCTTCCTAGTTTAATATAAAGGCGTAGAAGATCTTAAGGGTAAGGTTAATAAGACTAAATAGCTCCTTATAGATATAGAAATTGAGGACTACTTACCTAACCAATACTTTACTAAGTATGGTGAGGTAAATAGCACACAAACCGTTGCTATTCTTAATGACCAATCTACACTCCACTTTATTACAAAGTTAGATATCTTTAACGAGCTAAGGGAGAGTTCTACGTTCTCCTTTAACGACAGATACTTAGCGAACGTCTTTTATAGTATTATGCCGGATATAGAAGCCGCAGGAGTATCTATAGTAGAAGAACCTCAAGTTCGAGCCCTTTAGTAGCTTAATAGCTCTATTTAGATTAACTATTTAACGGCAGGCTAATACACGATTCGTTTTAGCAAGGGTACTATAATCTCTCTTAGCATAATTAGGGTTTAAACCCCCTTAGGGTATATTACTTTTTACGTTATTCCCATAAACACCCCATTTCTATTTTGCATTAAAGATATAGATAAATTAGGCGTTAAGCTTAATAACCTTAAGAATGCACTTATCTAAGGAGGTAATTAGGTACCCGTTATACGCAAGTAGGGTTACCCCTAGTTACTCCTTTATTAACTAGAAAAGAGTATTACTTAGAGCCATTTAACTAAGCTAGAGTTACGTTAACTACACCATTATTTTAGCTACCTATCCGTTTATTAATTACTTAGGGTTCTTTAGCGAGTAGGCCATAAAGTTAAGGTTAAGGCAATTAAGTATCTTATAAAGTACTGCTATTACTGCCAAATAAACCAGAAGTCCCCTAGCCGATTTAAGTTTACCTTTAAGGATAACTATAACTTTAACTTCTATATTATTATTAACATTATATATCTTAGCGGCAAGCTAGTACTCTAAGTTATTAACTTTTTAACCTCCTTCTAAGCCGTGTGTTTCTTAAAAGATATATTAGCTAGAAACGCATAGAATACCCTTTAGTTATACTGGATTAATGTCTATTTAGGACCCCCTAATTAAATTATCCATAATATAGGAAAGAACTTCTTATCTATAGAGTTCTAATAATAGATAAAGGCAATAGCAATTAAGGTTAAGGAAGTCCCCGTTAAGGTATATAATAGTATTAAAAAAGTGGAACAATATTACGCGCTATTACGCCGCGTATATAAGATTATCTCTTTAGAACTAAAGGATGCTAGTAAAGAACTTACCTTATAAATGGCTGTTAAAGCTATTAACAATTTCGCTAGCCCGGATAGACTCGTACCTACATTACTAGTCTTTAGCGCCTACCCTTAAATAACTAACAATTCTCTACTATCTCCCTCCGTTATATAACGAGCTAAGGCTATTCATAAGGCAATAAAGGAGGTATAACGTCTCTACGCTATACGCTAGGTTAATAACGCACTAGGAATAAGAAATGGCCTAAACACCTTAACTACGCTTAACCTGCCACTCTAGTCTAAGGTACACGTATAGTGTAAAAAGGGAGGATAGTTAGGCCTATATTAACTTATTGTAATTAATAGTTAAACTTATACTATTTAGATGCCTTACAGACCCACTTAATTCCATTTAAATATTATTAAGCCTTACTATAAAGATAACAAATCCGAGCCTTTACAGGATGCCCTAAAAGATGCCCTAGAGGAGAACTACGATTAACGTGTTCTAGAAGGCGACTACAATCCCGAGATAATTATAGTAGATACGCCATAACTATGACGCGGTAGAGGTCGCCTAAAGGGATTACAAAATCGCCAATATCTTGTTAATTTTAAAGAACAATTTATTACCGCCATTAAGAGCAGAGTTAAGTTATTAATAGCTTTTATAACAGCTAAAGAGAAGGCTGACTTTAAGCTCGCAAAATAGCTCTAAAAAAAAGATCGTATTATAACTCTAGGAGCTCCTTTCTAAGTATCCAATAAGTAGGAGATCGATAGTCTTATTATAAGAGGAGTCTTTAAATTCGAGAAGTATGACCCTACTAAGTTTAATAAAGTTCGCATCTTTAAGTTAAGGATAGTTAATGAGATTAAGGGTAAAGCTACTAACGCCCTATTTAAAAAATTAAGGCTTATTATCTAAGGTTATAATGATAATAGTAAAGAGATAATTCTTATATAATCTCCTATAATTTAACAAGCTAGTCAGCGAGTTATTATTATATTAGCTCCCTCCTTAATAAAGAATAAAATAGCGGTTTATTTGCGAGATATTACTTAAGCCTACACCCAATTAGAGACGCACCTTTAGCGCTTAATATTAGTATACCTTCCGGAATAAATTCGCCACTAGTATCCTGAAGATATAATTATGGTTATGCTTAAGCCATTATACGGAATCGCAGATGTAAGAACTCATTAGTAGGCTATCTACAGTAAGCACTATAAAGAGAAGCTTTTAATAACTACTTTTATGTTTAACCTATGCTTCCTTATTACAACTACGGGAACTTTATTTAGAATTATCGGCATATAAACTAACGATATAATTATCTTGGGAGACGACCAATTCTTAACTCTTAAAGAAGACGAGCTAGTAAAGGTAAATCTTATAGCAAAGCTAAAGGAAAAGCTTAATTTAATAATACCATTACTTTTTAATAGATGCATCCTCTCCCTAAACGGGGATTCTATTGCTTTACGCTAGAAGGGTTAAGGTAAGAAGATCGACGTTATTAACGTTAATTCTCTAAAGTAAGAATATATAGAGCAACGCGCTTATAGAGCTTATATTACTTCTATCTATTAACCCAAGGCTTTATTCGATCTCTTTATAGCCGCCTAATACCAGGAACTAACTAAGGATAATATTCTTACCCTAAATAAACGTTTTTCCTAGTAAATAAACCATCTTAATTGGGGACTACTCTACGTGCCTATTAACCTTCCTACCGCTAAGCTCTTTATATTTATTAATAGATCGTTCGCAAATAATAAAGATTTTAGCTCCTAATTAGGATATAAGATTATTATCGCGAACGAATTTACTAGAGAGAATAACTTTATAATCTATAGCAATCTTATTTATTAAAGCTTAACTAAGAGTAAGCGCGTTACCTAAAGTATTTTAGCGTTAGAGATATATAAAATAGTTAGCGGAGTTAACATAGCAATTACAATTGGAACTACCCTAAAGATAATTATAGATCGACTCGAACTTCCCGTTATCCCTATAATTATATGCACCGACTTATACTCCCTCTATAAGTGTTTAGTCAAGCTTAGTACCATAAAGGAGAAGCGCCTTATAATCGATATTATAGCACTTCGGCAATCCTACAAGCGTTAAGAACTCTTTAAGATTTAATGGATTAATAGCTAAGATAACCCAGTAGATGCGATAATAAAGGCGAACCTAAATAAGGCACTAGAGACGTTTGTTAATATAAATACTCTACGTATATAAGTTAAAGGTTAGGTTAAAAGGGAGTCCCTAGAAATTTCTTAGTTACGTAAGGTCTTAAGATATCCAGAAACTTTAACTGGCGGTCGAAGTTGTCTAATTAATTAGATTCCCTTGCCAAGCCTTTTTTAGGAGGGGGGAGTATAATATTCTACAGACCCTAACTTAAACCAGCTAATTAGGATTTTCCATCCCCGGGATAGAAAATCGCTATTAGCTCGCTTACCGCTAGCGCCTTAGCGGCCTTACTAATAAGATACCTACCCATAACTTATAAGAGGCAAATTTTAGGATAGCGAGACTTATGTTACAGTGGTAATAGTAAGTAATTTATTCCGCTAGTTAAGCGGTATCTATATATAGATGGCAACCACAAAAGAAGAGTTGCCAGTGTTAGGAATAAAGGCAAGTAGTCACCATATAAGGCATATTGCCGTTACGTATAGCAAGTTGCCGTCACGTGTGGCAAGTTGCCGTTACGTGCGGCAAGTTACCATCACGTGTTGCCGCGGCACTAGCGTGGCGAGGAGCCTTAAGCTCCTCGCCCTCCCTTATTCTTTCTATATAGAACAATCATCATACTATCTACGAACCGTAGCTACGTGATATTACCTTGTGTAACCAACAAAAACATTCGGCTACTAATATTATATTAATTAAGTCTATAGGAATTATATATTATATTTTTATAAGGCGGTTAATAACTACTATAATATTTGTAAATTTATTACTATTAGGTAGGTTAACTATAAAGTTAATTAAGATATCTTACTATCTTTATATTAGAATTGGTAATGGTTAAAGTACTTCTTACTTCTTTATATAAGAGGTCTTTCTATATACACATATTCTGTATACTTAAATATATTTCTGTATATAGTTATATATTATAGGCCAGTAATATACTTATTAGATAATTTTATAGGTCTTTATATAGCTAGGATGCCCTACTATAGGGGAATTATATATAAATTTAAGTATCTTAAATCGTAATAGTTTGGAATTTAGGCCTACTATCTTTTGTTAATAGTATAACCAATTATTACGGATTTTATATTTAGCAAGTATAATATCCTTATATTGCCGTTTCCTTATTTAAATCGCTTTTATTATATTTACTATCTAGGGGTTATTCTTATATTTATACTCTATTAATTTATTAATTTCTATATCCCACTTATTAATTTCTAATTTATTTCTATTAAGCTCCGCATTTAAAAATATAGGGTATAGTTTCTTAAAGCGTTTAGGGGGCAGTAGAATTTATAATTAATTTATAATCCGTTTGTTAGAGGCGTTTATAGGTAAGTTTTATAATTGTTATATTAATAAGTTAGGCTTCTAATTAAGTTTTCTAGATTAGTATATAATCTTAAAGTTAAATTATAAGAGATATTCGGCCCAACGAATTTGGCGTTATATTAGTTGCTTTATAGTTATAAAGTACTATAGGTTTTATAGTCCGTTAATACATATATTAAGAATAATAATCCTTTAAGTTTTAAACGCTATTATTTAAAGTATCTAATAATTATAAGTAGTTCCTTATTATATATCTTATAGTTTAATTTAATAGGGGTAAGTTTCTAGGAGAGAAAGGCTACTAGGCGTAGCTTGCCGTTCTTATTATATTGCGATAATACCCCTCCTAGTATATAATTAGACGAGTCTGTTTTAATAATATATTTAAGGTCCAGATTAAAGTAGGTAAGAATTAAAGCAATTATAAGCCGATATTTTAGGTTATTAAAAGCTTATTTATATTTAGTAGTTTATTTAAATTTTATTTTCTTCCTTATTAAGTTTACTAATAGCTAGACAATTTTTAAGAAGTAATTAATAAATTAATAGTAGAAATTTGCGAATNNTAGAAATCCTTAGATNTCTTATANACTANTAGGACTTTCNTAGTTTATAATNNCAGCNATTTTCTTAGGGTCCATTTTAATTCTATTATAGGATATAATTAGGCCTAAGTACGTAACTTTAGACGCGTAGAACTTGTATTTCTTAATATCGCATTATAAGCCCGCGTCTTATAGGCGTTTAAGGACTATTTAGATATGCTTCTAATACTTAAAAAGTAAAAATAAATAGATTAAAATATTATTAATATACGCGGTAATAAATATATTAAGGAATTCGCGAAGTATATTATTAATATATTACTAAAATATACTAAGACCGTTCTTTATACTAAATAGCATTACTAGGTATTTAAAAAGTCCCTATTATATATAGAAAGCTATATACTTCTTATCTCCTTTATATATACGGATTTGATTAAAGGTAGCAACTATATTAAGCTTTATAAAGTATTATACTTTTACTAAGTAGTTAAGCGTTTCTTAAAGCAGAGAAATCGGATATTAGTTTTAAATTATAATTATATTTAGGGCTTAATAATTAATATAGAACCTTAAGCCTCCTTTAGGTTTTTTAATAAATAGTATAAGCAAGGTAAATAGTAATTAATTAGGGTAAATAAATCCTTTTTCTAAGTGCTCTTTAAGGTATTATTACATTATAAGCAGCTCTTCTTGCGATATACCGTATAACGGGCTAAACTTTAGCGTTATACTAGGTTTAAGTTTTATTTTAAAATTGTGCTTATCTTAATATAAGGGTAGTTAGTTTATAAATCGTTTCTTAAACATATTAATTAAATTATAATATTCTTTAGGTATAAAAGGTTGGGGGTTAATATATTGCTTTAGTTTTAACGCCTTCTTAATATCTTTTAGTGTTATAGTAAAGATCTTATAGTTTTATTTTCTTACTAATAAATAAAAGGGTGCGGCTTGTATTATATAAAATTTAAAGAGTTTTAATATATTATCTTCGCATTCTTTACCGTAATCGGCAATTATAACTTTATTATATTAGTTTGAGGTTTAGTAAGGGTAATTTATATTATATTAAATTTAAATAGTCGTGTGCGTGTTTATAGGGTAAGTAGTATTTTAAATAATAACTTCGGCAGTAGGTTATATAGAATTTTAGTATTTCTTTAACCTAGCTAATTAATGGGTTTTATTATTTTAGCTATCTATATCTAAGTATTACCTTATAATGCTTTAAGGGTATTATAAATAGGGAAATGTATTTAAGGTATTTGCCTATCCACATCTTTATAAAAGCATAGTGCGTTAATTCGCCGTATATTAAAGGCTTACTATTAAAGCCTTATAGGCCTTAGGGCTTATTAAGTTTCTTTAAATTTAAGCGTTAAGTTTTCGCGTAGTTTATATTAATAAAGCCTATACTAGTAGCTCCGCTATCTATAAGGATTTATACTTCCTTTTATTTTCTAAGTATTTAAATTTCGCTAAGTATATTAAGGGAGTTATATTATATATTAGCGCTAGAAGAGCCTAGATACTTATACTCTTCTATTTTTTATTCTAAGGCGCAACTTAGTCCTAAGACAATTTGTTTTTTAAGTTAACTAAAGGTAAGATACTTTATAGCGACTAAATATAATTTATAAAATAAGTGTAACTTACGGACTAAGAGGAGCTACGGCGGACCTTTTTAAAAGGGTAAGTTTAGCAATCCCTTTAAATATATCCCTTTTTTCTATATCTAAAACATTTTCTATTTATGGCTTATATTCTTTATTTTATTAGTTCCTAAGGGTATTGTATAATTACAGCACCTATTATACCAACCGCGTGCTTACGCGTTCGGTACACCAGGTACGCGTCTACGCGTTCAGTGCACTAGCCACTCGCTTACGCGTCTGGTGCACTTATGAAGCACTAACTAATTAGGGGGGAGGTGCATCAGTATATAGATCACGTAGTCTGCTTTATATAATCGACAGTCACCATTATCCAAAAGAGCATACGATACTATACGTATTTCGTACCCCTGGATTTAACTCACTCGTGCTATTAAGTTAGTACGAACACTAATTAGTAAGCGCGCACAGATTAACGTGTTCGGCGGGCATCCTGCCCACCACCAAAAATTAATAAATTCATACTTTAATATCTTAACAACCACTTAATAATAAATTCTAATAATTTAGATTTAGACTTTTATATACACTTTATAGCTTCTATTAAAGTTATATAGTAATTAATTTAGGGGTTTCTAAGATACTATAATTTGGGGGCTAAATAAAGCTAAAATACTATATCTTAAAAACTACTAAACTAATTACTATGCAACTTTAATAGAAACTATAAAGCGTATATAAAAGTCTAAATCTAAATTATTAGAATTTATTATTAAGTGGTTGTTAAGATATTAAAGTATGAATTTATTAATTTTTGGTGAGTTTTAAGGTGGGCAGGATGCCCGCATGGGCAGCTTGCCCGCCGAACACGTTAGCAATTACTCGATACCTCCCCCTAAGCGACACTCAATAGCGACCACCCGTTCAATCCCAGTACGACCTACTAGAAGGTCGGAAGGTGAAGGATTACGGACCTATTACTAACTCTGTATACTTATTTAAGTCTTAGTACGGTTTACTAGAAGTTTATAGGCGCGAATACAGACCTTTACGGAACCCCCTACCCTCCCGCAAACCACTACGGACCTGCTAATTACCTTTACGGACCGTTATAAGACCTTACGGAAACCCCCTACCCTCCTATAAACCGTTACGGACCTGTTAACCGCCTTTACGGACCACTATAAGACCTTTTCCACCCCGCTACGTACTATACTATACAGTATGGCAGATATAAGCAAGCAAATTAATAAAGGTTAAGAGAAATGGAGCTAAGGAGTTAACCTTACGTCTATAAACGACGTTAATAACTACATTAAGTTTAAAGTCCTTAAATACGGATATTATAAGCTTATAAATAACGACCTGTGGGAGCAATATAAGGAAGACTTTGCAGACTTTACGGAAGCTATTTTTAAGGCTTGCAGCATTATACCTGTCCGTAACCTATGAAACCTTTTGCGTTACCAAGGTATATGGGTTAAAAAAGATAAACAAGTTACTATTGCACAGTCCCTATATAATACACTATATAAGAAAGACCAAACGGAATGGACTAAAGAGGAAATCCTAGACTAGGTCAAGGCCACTAATAAACTCTTTACTTCTTCTAAACTTAATAGGATTACTGGCCCTATACCTAACATACTTAACTAAATTCGTCTAATAAACCTAAGTGCATTTGGAATTAATCTTATAGGCTAAAGCACACCCCATTTTTAAGCTACGGACCGTAATACCCCCGTAACCCAAGTTATGGACTATAATACCCCTATAAACCAAAATACGGACCAAATTACCCCTGTTGTTTAAGTTACAGATCCGCAAACTATATATCCGCAAACCATATATCCGCAAGCCATAGATCCGCAAGTTATAGATCCGCAACCCACCTAAGCAAAGACCTACGGTAAGGAGCTAGCTAACCTGGCTAAGCTCTATACCGACGAATTNAAGTATAGCGGTAAAAACGACAATTTTAACTTTAAACTAACTATCTTTACGGACCTTTGTTAGAAGGCCGATATTCCTAAATAGGAGTTCGGCCAAGCCTACTCTACTATACTGCGCGGCCTAGCCCTTAACCACTACTATACCAACCTTAAGAGCAACCCCCTTGGTGTTCCATTTGATAAACTATGCGAAGCTATACGTAACTACTTTAAAGGACCGGAATATAAGCGTGATATCCTTACCTAATGGAATGCAACTAAGCTACGGACCATAATCGACAAGAACACCAAAAAATTGACTATAGAGTGTCTGCAAATCCTTATTAAAGACCTCCGGCACCTATAGCACGGCCTTAACGCTAAGCTTTAAATAGACGACTTCCTGTATAACAAACTTATTACGGCTTGCCAGGAAGTAGAGCCCTATAAGTATACCTACTACAAGCCTACAGATACCTTAGCTGGCCTTATTAATGATTTACGCTCCTCTATTATAACGTACGAAGTCTTAAACCCGCCAGGCAGCACTTAAGCCTTCGCTATAGATATTTAATATCCGTAAATAGACTCAGACATCTACTTTACGGACCGCCGTTACTACTAGCAGCACCCGTACCGACCAAGTCCCACTTATAACCCCCGTAGTAACTCCCGTACAAAAGTATACCCCCGTAGACGAACAAGCTAGAAATGCTTCGTGTATGGCAAGGAAGGATATTAGTCTATAAGGCATACCCAGGAAGAACATAACAGGTCTAAGAAGAGATTTAATAAACGGATTAACTAGTTTATCTTAGAATACGAAGGAGAGGAAGAAGAGGAGCCCCCTAATAAGTCAATAGAAGCCCTTATAATTGATTTTAACCTAGATAACTAGGAACAGAAGACCTTAGAGACGTTCCTAACCACTTTCGGACCTTTTACGGACAGCTAAGCCTTTAATATTACAACCGTATTAGCCGACCGCTTATTTATACACTTAATTGCACCCAAAAACCAATCTATAAGTACACCCGCTAGACCCGTTACAGACGTTACGGACTATGAATAGGACCTATTTATATATATTACCATAGAACGCTATACCTCTAAAGAATTCTACGGTGTTATAATTGATATAGGTGCCTTAAAGAAGTCTATCGCGGGCTATGGATAATACCTCGCATATAGGACCACTATAAATGACAATACGGACATTAATATTACGTAAACTAGGGCCGTAAACGTCTAATTCGGCATCGGCTTAACCGCATTAATTAGATTAGTTAAAGTTAAGACTCCAATTAGCCTAGTTAACTTCCACGTAGTAAAAGCGGACACCCCCTTCCTACTCTGTCTTGCAGATATGGATAGGTTATAGGTATACTATAACAATGTTACGGATATCTTAATTGGCCCCGCAACTGCCCTAGGAAGTAAGTATATTACCCTACCAATTACACGACGATTCAGACACCCGTTCCTTATATAGGGAGAGACTTTACAGACCTATATTTAGGAATCTTTTAACTATAACCCATGCTACCTTACTAGTACGGAGATCTACTATCTACACCGCCGTTTCGGCTACCCATTAGCCGAAAAGCTATATAGAGTCCTTAAACGCTTTAGACACGACGACGTTAATAGGAAGGCAGTTAATTACCTAACCAAATACTGCTCCTTCTGCTAGAAATACGGACGTTCCCTAGGCCGATTTAAGTTCACCCTTTATAAGGACCTTGACTTTAACTACTTAGTATACGTAAACATTATATATATTAACGGTAGTCTAGTATTATATATAATTGACAAGGCAACCCGCTATTAAGCCGCCCGTTAGTTGTAAAATATATCCGCAAAATATACTTGGGATATTTTACGGACCTACTGGATCAACATATACGTCGAACCTCCGCAGTATATCACCCACGACGCTAGTAGGAACTTTATTAGCAAGGAATTCCAGTAGTACGCTATGGCTATGGCTATATTAATAAAAGCTGTTCCAGTTAAGGCGCACTAGTCTATTAGGCTTATTAAGTAAGCTTACCTAGCTCTATAGAGAGCTTACTAGATTATTACGGACGAGTGTAAGGATATTTAAAAGGAACTAGCTTTACAGATAGCCGTAAAAGCTGTTAACGACACCGCTAGCCCTAACGGACTAGTACCTACCCTTTTGGTTTACAGAGCCTACCCAAGGATAAGTAATCTAGGCCCTCCTACCCCGTTTATTACGGAACGAGTAGCCGCAATACAGAAGGCAATGGCCGAAATAGTTAAACTACAGGCTAAATAAACTGTTAATAACGTCCTGCACTACCGTAACGGACCTAATATAACCTTAGTATATAACCTCCTACTTAACTCTAAAGTCCTTATATGGCGTAAAAGTGGTAGCTGGAATGGACCCTACCGTCTACTAGCCGTAGAAAACGAGATATACTGCGTATAGCTTCCTAGCGGGCTAACTAGCTTTAAAAGCACGTCCGTAAAACCCTACTTTCGGCCTAAAAACACCTATAATGTCGAGCTAGATAAACTAGAAGCAACTACCAAACCAAATAAAATAGAAGCACCCCTACCTACTCTAGAAGTCCCCCAGGAACCTACTAAACCTGCTAAACCTGCCGTAAAGCGTGGTTAAGGACGCCCCTAAAAGCACCCTATAACTAAGAACCCCGTAATAGAGAATTACCTAACCTCCGCAGGAATATCCGTAAGGCAATCTCCGCCTGCAGATATATTAGTTCTAGTATAGGAAACCCCGTTTACGGACTTATAACGTAAAGAGATTAACGGACTACTTAAAAAGGGCGTCTTTGCGGTTATAATAAAGAGAGACGTCCCGCAAGGCGTCCGTATATTTAACTTACGCTTTATTAATAAAATTAAGCACCCTAGTACTAATAAAGCTTTTAAAAAATTAAGACTTGTTATATAAGCCTACAACGACCAAGGGAAGGGCTTAGTTCTTACGCAATCGCCTATAATTTAACGAGTTAGCTAACGGATTATACTTGCACTTATGCCTGAACTATAATAAACTAAGCCCGTAGCCCTCTACTTACGGGATATCTTATAAGCCTATATGCAGTCTAACACCTACCTAAGTAGGGATATCTTTATACGACCACCCTATAAGCTTAACCTATAACCAGGAATAATTTTATGGGTTATAAAACCTCTTTACGGAGTACTAGAAGCCGGAAACCATTGGTTTAAGATATACCACTAGCACCACGTTAGTAAACTTAAAATGGAACAGTCGACCTATAACCCCTGCCTCCTATACAGCCCATTAAACGGCCTTAGTATTGTTAGACTCTAAATAGACGATACCCTCTTCCTAGCAGACTAGACCTTTGCGGACGCTAAAGAAACTAAACTATAAAAGGTAAAGTTCTTGGCAAAGCCGTGTCAAGCCCTTAAAACCCTAATCGACACGAATAAGCTTAACCTAAAAGTTATAGAATGGGTAGAACGGGACTAACGGAGTACCTACGGTACGTCTACGGCCTGTTGGAAGGCCGTACGGCTCATTTTACGGACCGTAAGCAGAACTTACGGCCAGCTTGGGGTACCGTTTGGAAGGCAGCCTAGACGGCACCTTGGGGGAGATTTCCTATATATTTTCCTTTGTGTTTTATGGTTTTATTAAAGCAATTACGGAGGCTGTATACAGGTGGTTTCATTTTTTAAGTACTGCCAGTGTATAATTACAGCACCTATTGTACCAACCGCGTGCTTACGCGTTCGGTACACCAGGTACGCGTCTACGCGTTCAGTGCACCAGCTACTCGCTTACGCGTCTGGTGCACTTATGAAGCACTGACTAATTAGGGGGGAGGTGCATTAGTATATAGACTACGTAGTCTGCTTCATATAATCGACAGTCACCATCATCTAAAAGAGCATACGATACTATACGTATTTCGTGCCCCTGGATCTGACTCACTCGTGCTATTAAGTTAGTACGAACAGGTATATAGGATTAAGTGGCGTTAAGGTCCATAGGGTTATATATAGGGCTTTTAGGTCTTAAAGATGGATCGCGCTTTAGGGTATATATTAGTTTTGTAAAGTTTTAGATATAAGATGTAGTTAGCTTTAGAGAATAAGTCTGTTTATTATATTAGAGGTCTTTATTAATTCGTTAATATATTATAGCAAATTTGGGTAAGTTNTTTAGCAGTTCTTTNCCTACTANCTATACTCTAATTTTATCNNAAATAGCTTNNCNGAGAGNAGTAACTCTAGCGGCTTTATTCTAATCTAGTTTACTAATAAGGCCTAAAAATTCTAAAAAGAAGCTAGTAAAGTCTTGGTTCCATTATTATAGGTTTTTAAGTTTAGTAACAGCTATATATTTATAGCTAGCGTTATTATATATTTGTTCTAATAGAGAGATAAAGATTTTAAAATTAATAAAGGTGCTATTATAGAAGAATAGGTCCATAGTTTATATAGCGTCTTTACTTAAATAAGATATTTTATAGCTAATCTTACTAGCTTTAGTAGGGTATTAGTTATAGTTTATTAAAAGTTTAAGATGGAGCTTAGTTATAAAGGGATATAGGTTATTTTAATTTCTATTAAATATTAGAGGGTTAGGAAACTTTTTAAATTTTATAGTAGGTACTAGGTTTATTATAGGTATAAATTAAGCTACTATTACTAGTTTAGGGTTTATATTTAATGGGTTAGGTTTATATATAGTTATTTTAATTTTATTTATAGGTGTTATTATTAGGGTTTCTAACGCAAGTACTTTAGCGTTATAGAGTTCTTTATATATTGCTTTAATTAATTACTAATGCTAAGCTTCTAGTATAGTTTATTGCTAGGCTAGGGCATCCATAAAGGACTGTTATATTATAGTTATTTATTCCCTAACTAGGGCCATAATAGTTAATATAGCGGATTTGAGTTCGTTTACTATTTTAAGGGTATTAGTATTAACGCAACGTAATATAAGGGCGCGAAGAGACTTTAGGGAAGATTTAAAGGAACGATATAAATTCTATTTAAATTTAAGGGTATATAGCTCTCGCTAAGAATAAGACGTTGCCTAAAGAAGAGAAGGGAATAATAAGAGAATTATATAATTAAATAGTTAGGGGCTTGGTGGTCGATGCGTGCGCATATACACACGAGGTCTTTAACGGACTTTAGTAAAATTCAATTAATCTAGCAGAATTTGGTTAAAGCGTTGGAATTTATCTATTAAGTGTTTTACCAAGACATTCCTATTATAACTGGGCTAGTCCTATTACACGGGCTAGAATAACTCTATTAATTAATAGCCTTATTAAACCCCTAAGCCCTAAACTAAAAACTTCCCTAGTAGGTGCAAACCTACTAGTAGCCCTTAATACTTATATAAACGTTATTAACAAATAATACAATAATATACTACGCCTAATACTAAAATACGCTCCTTAATATAATAAAACAGCCCTATAAACATCTACTAAGTTATTATCTTAACTTAAGCACCTTAACGCTATAGATATTAATACTAGGACCATAGAATACGCCCTACTAGGGTCCTTTAAATAAGAACGATATATTAAGCTAGGCCTCTACTTTAAATATAAAAGTAACTCCTACCTCTCTAACTACTACTCCGCCCCTTTTTAAAAAGATTTATAAATAGCTAACGCTAGCAGTCTACCACCCTAATTCTCTAGCTATTATCTCTAATTGTTATAAGGACGATATATTATATATAAACGCTAGATAAATAAGAATTAGATTTAAAGAATTAATAGTTATATATAGCTATTATAGAGACTTAAGAGGATTGCTAAAGAGCTTAGTAGGAATATAGCTGCGGTTAAATCTATATAGGGATATTAGGGTAGATAAACTATTTACCAAACAAGGAAAGGAAACCAGCTACGCATATCGCGTAGCACGTATTATAGGTAGTCCCGTAATAGTACCCCCCCTTTAGGGGGTAGTAGATCTAGAAGGTAGTAGTATAGTACTAGTAATAGATTCTAGCGGGTAGGACTAGGTTAAAAGTTAGAATAAGAGTATAGATACTAAGAGATCTAATAATCGCTTATACCATAATAGAGACAAAATCCGTTCTTTATATAATATAAGTAACACTTAATAGAGGAGGATTGTAATCGCGATTATAATAAGGTGGTAGGTAGTAGGCGGGAGCAAAAGCTAAATAGGGCTCTTAACTTATTTCTAGACTAGGGAGTAGGGATAAGGCTAGCAGTCTAGATTTAGAGGTTGACGTCTATAGGCTTATAGGCGGCGACGGGTTTTTAGGCTAGTTTCTAAACTAGCGGGTTCTAGATTAGTAGATTCTAGATAAGTAGGTAATAAAAGTAGCAATTAAGGCGCTAAATAAGCTTAATATACTTACTATATAATAGGCTAAATAGGGTATCGCTTAACTTCTTAAGGGACTAGTAGAGGGCAGGACGGAAGCTATAGTAAAGCGCTATAACGCGTAATACGTCTAGCTAGGAGGAAGCACTAGCCTTATATACAAATCGCTTAAAGCGAGTAAGGTACGCGATAAGTAACTCCTTTTCTCTCTAACGTATAGACGAGAAGCGCTAGATAGCCTCCTATTATTCTCTTAGGTTATAATAAAGGCGCTAAAAAAAGGAGAAGATATCCTTATAGTCCTAGGACTAGGTATCTTTAGCTAACTAGCAGAGATATAGGATAGAAGCCTGCTATAACTGCTTAAGGAGATCCTATATATAGTTAAATGCGTTAGTACTAGTAAGCTAGTTAGATTAAAGCTTTACTCTAATTAATAGGAGCTATATATATAACGTAAGAGGCTTACCATTAAAGTAAGGGGGGTTAGGGAGGTGTGGGCGAGTTAGAGTAGGTGTAAAATCGGTCTAGAGCTAGAGCTAGTAGACGTTGGCGCGTAAGGCGTCAAGGTCTAATTAGAGTAACTAGATCTTAGAACACTAGTTCTAGAGCTCCTACTATAGCTGCTATACTAGTAGGAGAAGAGCTAGCTAGTTGGATATAGAGGCTAGGCTGGAAAGAAGGCTGAAAAAAAATCTAGACTAGATACGTCGAAGACTCTACATAGAGAGTCTACGATAGCTCTACGCTATCGTCAACGTCTGGCTGGACAGCGCGAGCAATTCTAATATCACGAGGACGATATATTATATGTAAACGCTAGATAAACAAGCATCGGATTTAAAGAATTAATAGCTACATACGGCTGTTGTGGAGACTTAAGAGGATTGCTAGAGAGCTTGGTAGGAATGTAGCTGCAGTCAAATCTATATAGGGGCGTCAGGGTGGATAAACTATCTACCAAATAAGAAAAGGAAACCAGCTACGCGTACCGCGTAGCGCGTGTCACGGGCAGTCCCGTAATACTAATCTTTATCTAGCTCTAGCTTAATAACTAGTAAGCACCACTTATAAGGATAAAGCTATAACTAATACGCTATAAAAACTCCGTCCTAATTACCTCTAAAAGGAAGGTCCCAGAGCTAAGTCGCTCTTTAGGATAGCGCTACCTTAAGATCTTATTAAACGCATTTAACGTTATAAACTCCAACTCTTAGGACCGTAGTATAACTATTAACTGCCATCTTTAGCAGAATGGTTAATAGGCTAACATTTAAATCCTAATTAATATAGGAGCTAGCGGCATAGGATTTATTAATAAGATCTTTATATAAGTGTTAGGCTATAAAGACGCACCTACCGTAACCGGCTTAGCATAGGCGAGACGCCTATAAAACGTAGTCGCCCCGTATTAAAGAACAGTAGAGTTTAGTTCTATAGTTCTACTTTATTAAGAACCAGATACTTATTGCATTCCGTCACTATTATCACGTTACTATATACCCTTTAGGCCTTGGCGTCCTAATAATAAGATAATAGTTTTACCCTAACCCCCTTTAATTAGTATATTAATATATTTAGATTTAATAGTAACGTGTTTTACCACTTAACGCCATACCCCAGTCAATGCCGCACTCTAGTTAAAGCCGCACCCCAGTTAAAGCCGCACCTTACTAAAACCAAAAATAAAAGCAATTACAATATTAACACCAAACCCTTAATTACTTTAGAAAGAGGCTAAAATACATCTTATAGAGCAGGCCTCTAAAAAAATAATTTTAAGTTAATAAAAGGCCGTAAAAGGTGGGGTGTGGCGTTAAGTGGTGGAACACGTTAAACGCACTACTTTAGGCTGTATTACCTATATAGTATCCCTAAGACTCTAATACCTAAACTATAAAGAACCAATTAGACTTTTTATTACTACCCTAAGTTACCTAGTAATCCTTAAATAACCCTAGATAAAGCTATATAAGGTAACTATTAATTAAAATAACCTTAAGCTTCTATTTACCACCCCCTATTATAAGTAAAGGCGCTCTATAGCCCGCTACTTAGACTCTAGACTAAAATTTAAGGAATCTACTAGAATCTACTAGTCTAGAATTTCTACTAGTCTACCCTATACCTAAGGAGGAATCTACTTAATTCTACTAACCTAGATTCTACTAAATTTTACTAAAGATCCGGAAATTCTACTAAACCCTATAAACCGACCCTAATTACTATACCGCCCTAAACTAGGTAGAAGCTTAAGCTTAGTATATAAAACTACTAGAAGAACTAATATCCTATAATAATAAAAATACTTAAAGAACCTAAACCTAAATCTAATACTAACTCTATACTTAATACTAAACCTAAAGTTAAGTAAGAAACTATAGACAATTAAAGCCCGCTTAACGCCCTAGATATTTATATAATTAGAGCTATCCCACTAGCGCGACTTACTAAGAGACCCGAATATATAATCTTCGCTATTACTATAGCCGGTATTAAAAAGGCCTTAGTACTAAAGAAGCATACTAACCCTACTATAAAAGTACTAGTAGAGTACTATAATCGCCTAGATGTATTCTTATAAAAGGAAGTCGATAAGCTACTAGAATACTAACTATATAACTATAAAATCGTACTTAAAGAAGGAAAATAGCCTAGATTTAGACCTCTATATAGAATATCCTAAAACGAACTCTAAGTACTATAGAAGTATTTAGACGAGAACCTAAGTAAAGGATTTATTAGAGTAAGCTCTTCGCCTATAGCCATACTAGTAATCTTTATTAAAAAAACCTAGTAGTAGTCTACGCTTCTACGTAGACTACTAAGCTCTTAATGCTATTACTATTAAGAACTAATATCCAATCCTATTAATATAAAGACGCTAAACTAACTAAGTAAGGCTTACTACTATATAAAGCTTAATATTATCTCTATATTATAAAAGGAGACAAATAGCTTACTATATTCCGTACCTAGTATAGATTATTTAAGTACTTAATAATACTATTTGGCTTCGCAAACGCTCTAAGCTTATTTTAATATTATATAAATAATACCCTATATCCTTACCTAGATATCTTCTATATTGCTTATATTAACAATATTCTAATATATAGTAATAATCTAACTAAATACTAGAAATATAATAACCTTATTATATAAGCCCTATATAGAGCTAGTCTATAATTAGATATAGATAAATACAAGTTCTATAAAATAGAAGTCCTATACCTTAAACCTCTTATTTCTACTAATAGTATATAGATAGACCTAAAGAAGGTTAAAGTAATTATAAACTAGTAAGAACCTAAGAATGTTAAGGATATAAGAGCTTTTATAAGATTTACCAACTTCTACTAATAGTTTATTAATAACGTCTTCGCCTTAGTTTTACCCCTTATAGCTCTAACCTAAAAAGATAAAGCCTTTATTTTTAATAAGGAATATAAAAAGGCCTTTACTTATTTAAAAGTTATATTTACTACCATGCCTATACTCTAGTACTTTAACTTAGACTAAATAAGTATTATAGAAGCTAATTTATCTAACTATATTACTAGAGGTATTCTATCTCAATATAACGAGGATGGAGTATTATACCTTATAGTATACTTCTTAAAGCGACTAAGCCCTACTAAATATAATTATAAGATCTATAATAAGGAACTACTAGCCTTTATTAGATGCTTTAAGCAATAGCGGCCTAAACTAGAAGGCACCGGATTCCTAATTAAAGTCCTTAGCGACTATAAGAACCTATAGTGCTTTATAACTATAAAATAGCTAAGCTATTATTAGGCTCGCTAATTAGAATATTTATCTTATTTCTAATTCTTAATTATATACTACCTAGGTATTTAAGGTTAAAAGCCTAATACCTTAACCTAATGCTCTTAAGACACGCTAGTACTAGAAGAAGCGTACTCCTATTAAAACTAAACCCTACTCTACCCTAAACTATTTAACCCTTTTACTAAAGATCTTGTAGTATACGTTCTTAATATAACCAATTAATTAAATAGATTATAGTTAATAAATACCTAAATAATAAGTTTATCTAAGAGACGCTTAAGCTAATTTAAGATGGCGTTAGATACTTTAAGAAGATTTCTCTAAGTAAATATAAAACTTATAGAGACTACTTATACTATAGGAACCGCCTAGTTATATCTAACTATAATAAAATTAAGCTTAAGCTTCTTAAATATATATATAATTTACTAGTAGCCGGCTACCTAGGCTAAGGAAAGACCCTAGAACTACTCTAATAAGAATACTATTAGCTAAATATATATAATATAATATAAAGGTACGTCTCTAGCTACTATACCTACTAATAAGCTAAAGCTTTATATAAGATATATAACGGCCTTCTAAAGCTACTACCTATTCTAGACTAAAGATAGAAGGATATTTTAATTAACTTTATTATTAATCTCCCTACAAGTAAAGGCTATATAGATATTATAGTAGTTATAGACTAGCTATCTAAGATAAGGTACTTAATTACCTGCCCTAATATATTAATACCTACTATTGCCTAACTATTCCTAAACTATATATATATAGAAATCCTATAAACTCTCTAAAATAATTATCTCTAATAGACGTAGCTAGTTTATCTTTATATTCTAGAAAAAACTAACTACTAGACTCTATATTAAAGTACTACTATCTACTACTTATTACCTAGAAATAGATAGTTAAATAAAATATGTAAATACTATAATAGAATAGTATATTTGGATATATATATTATACTTATAAGATAACTAGATTAACTATCTTATATTTACCGAGTTTACTATAAATAACTCTATCTTAGAAACTATAAAGGTCTCCCTATTCCTAGCTAATTACGGCTAGTATCTATAAATAGGTTTTAAACCCTTTAGTAATATTCCTTACTCTATTTATTACGCCTTATAAGTTATAAAAGTAAATAAATTTATAAAGAAGATACAGGAACTATAATAGTTTCTTACTAATAAGATAATATAGGCTTAATCTATTTATAAAGTGATAGTAAATAAGAAATAAACCCTAGTACTAGTCTACTAAATTAGTAATTTTATCTAGCTAAATATAAGAAAACCTAAATATAAAACGACCTACTAAGAAACTTAACTAGAAGAACGCTAGCCCTTATAAGGTTAAAAAGTTATCTCTCTTTATGCCTACTAACTAAAGCTCCCTAATACGGTTAAAATCCACCCTATATTCTATATATTAGTCCTCTACCCTACTACCCCTATATTAGACGCCCTACCTAAATAGATATAGGACTCTCCCCTACTAGTTAAAGTAGATAGTAAGGACAAATACTTTATTAAAAGAATTAATAATATTAAGTATAATAAACAGAAACGCACGCGGTCTT
The DNA here is from genome assembly GCF_001692895.1 of Cenococcum geophilum 1.58. Classification (NCBI taxonomy): domain Eukaryota; kingdom Fungi; phylum Ascomycota; class Dothideomycetes; order Gloniales; family Gloniaceae; genus Cenococcum; species Cenococcum geophilum. The sequence goes on from NW_027137583.1 coordinate 1,626,940, forward strand.
TAACAGACTTTAGTAGAATTTAATTAATCTAGCAGAACTTAGTAGAAGTTAATTAAGCTGGCAAAATTCGGTAGAATTTAGTTAAAGTATTGGAATTTATCCGTTAAGTATTTTATTAAGACGTTCCTACTATAACTAGGCTAATCCCATTATAGTATCCCCCCTTTTAGCTAAAGGTTTAAAATAATTTAATTAGTTAAGACTTATTACTTATTACGTTTATATAGTTATATTAGGTGGCGGTATAGAGTTTTACTAATTCTATTATTAAATGGACTAATTAGGATTTTCTATCCCTAGGATAGAAAATCGCTATTAGCTTAGTTAAGGCGGTAAGCAGAACTAATATCTTTATAGTAGGTCTTAGTAAGGCAAATCTAACTAATTAGATAACTTTAACCGGTGGTTAAAGTTCCTTAATATCTTGTATATTATATAATCGTATTATAAACGTTATAAAGTATTTTAAGTTCTTTTTAATTTCGAGCTTTCTACTATTATATTTCGTATATTTATATTAAGTAGTAGTTATTTACCTTTATATCGTGTTTATCTAGCTAAAGTAGGCTATAAAGGATAGTCTTTACAGAATTCTTTTACTAGGGAAGGCGCGTTGGCCTTAATCTAGTTATAGGTTTCTTAAGTTTATATTTTATATCCTTCCTACTTAATAAGGAGTTTAAATTGTTTAGATTATATTTTCTATTGTATATTATTAATTAAGTTAATAAAGTAGGAATTGTTACCGTTGTTAACAATTATAGAAAGTAATAGCGGCACTTCGCGAGTTATAGGTTTACCCTTTAAAGGTTATAGTAAGCTTATATAAAACGTTAGATATATTTTTATCTTAGTAGTTTAAGCTTATAAGTATATAGGCTTAGTCTCTTCTTAATTTAATATAGGCCTATAAACTTCTAATTAAGTTTCTTTAAGGGTTGTTAAGTCTTTAGGTTTTATATATTTAGGTAATCTATATCTAGGTACGCTACCTCTTTAAGTTTAGTAGGGCCCCAACACCCGTTTTAGGTATCGCTCTCTCGCTTAGCTAACTGCCGCTTTTAACGTCTATAAAATACTCTATTGCCTTTACTGCCCTCTCTACTAGCTCTTTCTCCCTTAAATTCCACTTCTGCCCTAGCCTTACCCCTGCTATAAGGCCCTACCCTTATAGCTTACGCCTGCCCCTTAATACTAAACTTCTAATTATAACTAATACTAAGGTGCACGCTCTCTTAGCTAACAACTCCTAAATATTTAACTGTTATTTCTACTCCTGCGGCCTATATACTACTATTATAATCTTAGCATAGACTACCTTAAATAGATACGCTAGATTTGGGGAGGCTAATATTATATCCCCTCTTTAAGCCTCTTTTTCTCTCTACGCTCCTTCCGTTTATTTTTCTCTCTAGTATTCTTTTTATAGACTATCTAGGTCTCTAGTTCTAACTTTTACATAGTCCTACTTTATCTATATTCTATTATCTTAGCTCTATTAATTAATAGCCTACCCTAGAGTTAAGACGCCCATTTAAACACTTAGACGTTATACTAGAAATTACTTTAGCATTAGCACTCTACTACGCTATTGCTATAGCCAACTAAAGAATATATCTTATCCTTACTACTTTAATAATATAACTTAGGAAATTATAGTTAAAATAAGGAGCTACGGAGCCTAAACCGCAATTAGTTACTAAGACAACTACTACAGCAGTAGGAGTGTAAGTAGGGTAGGAGGGCGCGGCGAAAGGACGGTAGGGGGCTTATATAAAGGGTAAACTTAACTAAAGGACTACTAAGTTAATCTTCTAACTAATAAAGGAAATGCCTTATTATATAAAGCTATTATAGCGCCAGAACAGATTAGTAGAGCTCTATAGATATTTTATATAAGTGCTTACTAAGTTACTCCAGACTAGTTAATTCTGTCTTTATTATAGGGTCTCTATCTTATAAAAAAGAGTAGGTAGTATATTTTAGCGGATAAATATGATAAATTAAGGCTAATAGGCTAGGATCTAGGGTTTTCTATTAGCCCTCTATTTCCTAGGCATTAGTTTTAGCCCTCTTTAGAAAGGCCTAAAATTAAAATCTAGGGAGAATAACCGGGGATACATAGTCTGGATTTAATGGTAATACTATAACATATTATTAATCTAGAATAACCACGTTATACTACTATACTAGGGGCACTTAAAGTATCTACTATTAGGACTAGTGAAGGGGGGAAGGGTTATATGGCTGAAAGGGGCGGAGTAAGCTAATCCGGTACCACTAATAGATATTAGTGTTACTACTACTTATAAAAGTTATAAACACAGCACTATTAACGTGGATCCTAGTGTCGCAAGACTTAGACAGTAATGTTTATTTATATATTTACTAACTAAAAGAAGCAGTATTATGCAAGAATATTCGAAGGATTTAGTAGGGGAAGCGACGTAAAAGCCTTAGATAACTCTCTAAGTGGTTCTAGCTAAAAGTTAACTTACTAAGCTAATTCTAATACCGTAGGCACTACCAATTCCTAGGGGATAGGCGCAATATTTATATACTATAACGCCTTAGCCCAAAGCTATATAAACTAAGCCACCGCCGTTACTACTAGGTTTGGCAGTAAGTACAGAGAGGATAATAGATTAAATTAGCTGAGGACTAGGCTATGCCGAGAGCATATATATAAGAATACACTCTCCCGCTAATTCCTAGATTATCTTACTCCTTAAAAAGATTTTTTATTACTTCTATATCTTTCCGTCCTAAACCTTAAATTATAATAGATTCTTAATCTTTTTATATACCTGGAGTACTAACTGCCCAAATATCTAGGCCTAAGCTATACTCTTAACTACCCTATATATAATTACCTCCTATTATAACTAGTAGACAAGGTAGGCAATTTGCTAAAAGAAATAAGATTTCTATATTAATTATTAATCTTATAGCTCTTACCTTAGAAAATACTATTATAGAATACTAGATAACTAGAGATAACCTAACTAGGGCTTAAGATAAGTATATACGCAGTTAGATTATAGTAATAGTATCTAATACAATATAGGAAACTTATCTATTGTTAAAAACAATATTGCTAAAAAAACTTCTGGCGGCCCCTATAATAATAATAGTAATAACTACCTTTTAAAAGTGGAAGACCTCATTTCTAGAAAACATTAGAGAAAGGAAATAGAAAATTTCAGCCTTAATTCTCAATATGCGACCACTGGGCAGTTGTTTAACAATAGAAGTTATAAAAGTGGCCTTCCCTATAATGGATATAGATCTAGAGCTGGGGCTAGGGTATTAGTTAACGGCAAAGGTAAACACGTTATATTAGAGATTTCTTTATAATCGGCTTAAGAAAATTGCTTATACTATACTATAGATAAACTAGCTACGCCAAATACTGGAAAACTATATAGCGGCCCACTCTACTACGACGCCTAAAGCCTTAAGCCTACTACTATTGGCGACCAAACCAGCCTTACTCCTATTTTTAGTATCCTAAGTAATATTATGGTTAGTTATCTAGGTGCCAACCTAGGAAGCACTAATGGTATTAATAACAGCTAGAGCCTTAGCGACTAAAACTATAATATTAGCGAAAGTGCCAATAAGGCAGATTAAGAGATAATAGCGTTTAAAAGCCTCTATCATAAGCAGAGAAAAGGCGGTTTAGATTCTTTATATAACGCTAACTCTATCCGCACCGGTCCGCCTAGTAGCCCAATTAGGGTATTAGTTTATAGTAAGGTTTTAACTAAGGTAACAGACTATAAGTATTTTATTTACAATCGTACTAATAAAGTGCCCTACGGTTAATTTGGTTCTAAAAAGGTAGATAAGTAGCTAGAGAAGCTAGTTAGAATTATTTTAGTCTCGGAATACCCTCTAACCCCCTTTAAGAATCCCAATTGGGGCACCCCCTAAAGAATTATAAACGATACTGGCTTTTAGGGTAAGGAGTCGGCCCTTAATTACCTCGAAATAATATATAGAAGTGGCTCTAACTCTAATAACGCTAGCGACTATATAAGTAATTAAGACGTAAATACTCTCTAGAAGTAAGGAAGTAGGCTATAGGATGGACTAGACTGTACCCATATAATTAAAACCGGGCGTTCTAACTTACTTAATAAACTTGCTAAAGAGAAACTACAGAACGAATCTGCGGTAATAGTTAGCGATTTTTGCCTAATAAGTCCGACTAAAGTAGATACTGATAACGTTTACGGCAAATACCTTTATGGTAAAGGAGTCAACTCTAAATAAGATGGTGACTAGTATTTAAAGCAAATACCCCCCTAAAGCGATTCAGCTATAAAGCATTATATTAGTAGCAATCCTACGAAAAGTAACGTAAGTATAAGAAGAGCGTATTTTTAAAGAGTTTATTAAGGTATGCCCAAGATAATCTTAAAAGAATCCTAGCCCATCTAATACGTTTCCTTAGAAAACGCTATCTATAAGTATAGTTAAGCTAAAAACGTAAGCAGATTAGACCCTATATATTAATTATTACCAGAGTAATAAAGTTAGTATGCCCTACTTTAAGCCAAGGCTCCACTATCTAGCATTAATACTCCACCTTAGAATACGCTTACTTAGAAACGGCCTACCTCACTTATTAATTCCTCTACGCTCCCTTAAAATAATTAATCCGCTAAGCAATATAAACGCTTAAGGGGAAACCGGGGAAGGCTAAAAAGGTAAAGGAAATGCTCCTTTACGTATATCTACCTAATAATAAAAATATAGGTTATACGGTTAAATCTATTAAAGCTATTTACCTTATAGATAATGGGTTTATGCTATCTACTATAAGATAGGAGTTATTTAAGGTACTAACAGATAGTCTAGTAGAAGAAGAGTATTATAGCTAGTTCGAAGTTTTATTTAAGATGAAGTTTAGAGAAGAGGAGTAGGACCTATAACGGAAGAAGCGGCTTTAGAAGATAGTAAGATATCTATATAATAGAGAGGATAACGATTATATAGTTAAGTATATTGAGGCTCTTTACGTTACAGAGGATAGATCTATACAATATATTATTAAATAGGCGTTATTAGTGGTAGCGGAGGATGATCTTAGAGAAGATCTGCTTAAATAAGCTAAGAAACTATTTAAGGAAAAGTATAGAGGGGAGAAGTGGGAGTAGTAGCTTTAGAAGAAGTAGGAAGCTACTAACTAGAAGCCTTAAAGTAAAAGTTAGAAATGTAAAGAAGGTAATGGGGTATTTTAGCTAGCTGTAATAGTTTTATTATTCCTTATCTGGCGTTAGCATTAAAGAAAGAATAACATTTTTAGTATTTTATATTTAGTAAATTAACTAATTGCTTTTAGCTTAGGCATAAAATATACTTTTAGTAATTAGATAAACTAGCGAGGTAGATAAGATCTAGTAATTGCTTCTACTAAAAGGTTATCCCTTAAGAAGGTAAACCCCTTACTAAAATCACCCCCTATAAACCTACTTCATTAAGTGCCGTAAATCTTACTATAAAAAGGTTAAAGCTAGTCTTTTATTATAAATACTTATTAACTCTATTATTTAAAGATGTTTTCGGTTTAGGATAACGATATACTTCTTCGGCCTAATATATCTACTAACATTAATAAAGTAAACTATTTTATTAATGGCGACTATAATACGCGTATTGCGATATATTAGTAACACATAAGCTAGTTAATAAATTCGCATATCCGCCGAGCTTTCCTTTAAGAAATACCATATAACGATTATAAGAAATTATTTAAGAGCATAGACAAACAAGCACTTTTAAGATCACTTCCCTATATAGACTACTACTAAGCTAGGGACGCCCTTACAAAATACTATAGGGAAATTAACTCTATAATTAAAATTCTTAATTATATTAATAACTAATAGCAAGCACCATTAATATTCGCGCTTACAAAAACAGCTTATATAAGAATATTTAATAATATAGATAAGGAAAGTAAGGAAAAGGCTATTTATAGTTTTAATAGCAAAGCAGTCTATAACGAGAGAAAGCAAATAGGTGCTGTAGCACTTAGTAGTTATAGTGCCTGTCCGTTAGACTGGATAAAATTTAAAAATTCGTATACTTTATATAAGAAGAAATATAACTTTAGAGACGAAATATAGAGAGTAAATTATTAGGACTATACCTATTATAGAGACTGTTTACTTAATTACTATAAAATAAACTATATTTAATGCTAAGTTCCACTATATATTATTTACCTTTAAGACTGGTATTACTTATAGGAAATTAGACTAACCAGGATAAAGGTTAATAGACTTATAGTCTACCTATAGGACCTAAATGTAACGGCGCTATCGCACATTACCTGCTAAATTCTGCTATATTCTGCCGACCTGTAATTGGCCCGCCTAAAGCTAGCGCCTTAGCGGCTTACCCTATATATTTGTTTACATTAATTTTAGCAACCCCTTTTCCTTCTCTTTAGCTTAGTATCTTTATAAGATAGCATTCTATAAGCTTTAGTTTAAAAGCATTTATATAAGCCGTTACATTATACTAAGCTCTCCCTATATTGCCTGGGAAGGCCTTAATAATACCCCACCTTAAAGAGAAAACTTCGTCTATAATAACGCGTTAACGCGCTATACTTAGACACCAAAATAACTCTATATTGCCTAGGAAGGCCTAAATAATATTTTACCTTATAAGCTAAACAGGACTAGACTTACACCCCCAGAATTAAAACTAAAGTATATAATATTAATAAACCCTAGAAAGCTAATAATGGCACCTAAAGCAAGCTTATTTAAGAGAGTTACCTTTACTTAAGAGGAACCTAAGATCTAATTAGAATTAGAAATTAAAGATAATAATAACGTTATAGATATACGCAAGTAAATTCGCGCCCTTATAGCTAGCTAGGAAGCCAATTATCTTAAGGTAAGGAATATATAAGAGACCCTATAAAAGATTCTAAAAAGCCTTACGGCCCTATAAAATAGCCTAGCTTCCCCTTTTTAAAGCCCTAGCTAATATACTTACTCTACCGAATATAATATATTAGGGAGTATAGATATAATAACAAAGCAATTAAAGTCTATTAAGCTCCCTAACCCCCAACTACTATCTAATAGGATAGACCCTACTTTTAAGAATTAGAGGATTTAAGTATAAGGAAAGCTCTATATTAACTATAACTATTTCCTTTTTAAGGAAGCTAAAATACTTTACCTTTTTAGTTAAACTACTAGGGATGCCTAATAGTACCTTTAAGCTAAGTTTAAGGATAATTCCCCTATCTAATTTATATTTATTAACAAGATAATACGGTACCTAGCGGCTATTTATATTAACCTAAACAAAGTACAAGACGCCCGGTATAACTATAATCGCCTAATAATAAAACCAAACTAACCCTTTGCTAAATTTTAAACTTAATTCCTATACCTTATAGGAGAAGGCTAAGTTCCCCTTAAGAACTACTAATTAGACCTATACAATAAGCTAATAATTCGGCTATAAGAGAAGATTGCTATAACCTTAAACGACCTTCTAACGTATAATAGACTTATAACTTATTACCTATTACTAGATTTAGAACTAAAGTAAATTAACGCCTACCCTAATTGGTAGAAGCGACCCTAGAATAATTAAAACTCATTAGCTACACCTATAGGAGCTAAAGTAGGAAGATAAGCTATAACCGCTCTTATACTAAAAGCGGTTATATTTACGCACTAGCGGGCCTTATCTAACTAGCTATGTACTATATCCCTAATTAGTACTTATCGTAATACCCTAATTAACCCTACCTTAGCTACTTGCTACAACTATAATAAGGAGAATTACTTTGCCTTATTTTGCCTAAAGCTAAAGGATATAAGCGATATTAAGGAAATAGAGGAAGGAGAAATGTCTAACGAGTTGGGAAAAGAAGAGCCCTAGGGAAAGACTTCCCCCTAGAGTACCCTATTAATCTTAAAGAGATTAATCTTAGTTAGTTAATAGGTAAAAATTATTTTACCGTTTTATGTATAGTATCTTAAAATAAATATAGAGTAAATATAACTGCCCTTATTAATACTAGAGTAAATAGCTTTACCTTTATAAATACTACCTATATAAATAATGTTGCCAAATTTTTAAATGCAGAAGCTATTTAACTAAAGAAGCCTGTTTAGGTAAAAGGCTATAACGGCTAAGCTAGTTAGCCAGTTACCCACGTTTTAAAGTTATATATTACTTTTAACGGACAACGCTAATATAGTATTCCTTTTTATATTCTAGACCTAGGGTCTTATCCCATGCGCCGTTAAGGTGCTCCTTTTATTGTGGCCCGTGCGCGAACACCAAAACATTAACACGCGTTTCTCTATAGCTTCTTATCATGATTAAACCACCACGATGGGCTGCAAACGTTCTTCTAATGATGCAGACCTTGTTCAACCTAGAGTCGAATTATACATTAAATTTAAGCTTTATTACTATAATATTGGGTTATAATTAATTGATTAAATCTACGGCTTAGTTTTGCCAAGACTTGATTTAATCCAGAGCCTCTGGTTGGCTCAGGAAAAGGAGCACCTTTTGTAACGGCGCATGGGATAATATAATCCTTAGACAAAAATAGATATTCTATTTTAATATTTGGCTAAATATATAATAAAGACAGTTTATCTAGCCAGAGGATAGACTAAAGTTGCCCTCTTTTATTAGGGAAATTTAAACTAACTATAAGATACTAGCTATAAGGGCTAACCTTATCTATTAGTAGGATATCCGGGCCCATGACCTAGCCTTTACTTAAGAAAACGCTCGCTATAAAGCTAGAAAGAACTCTATACTAATAAAGATACTCTTCTAAAGCGCTATGTTTAAAAAAGACTCTATATATAGAAGCGGGATAGATAGTAATATAGATAACGTTTAAATTACGTAGATCTAACTAGTATAGAAAAGAACGCATTAATAGGATATAAGGGATAACCTCTAAAAGATACAATAGGAGCTAAAAGGAGTAATAATAATATTAATACCCTAGAAGTCTATAAAGTTATATACGCCCCTATTATTATATAACCCCCCCCACTATAAATATTACCGCAATTAATATAGTAGTATTTTACTTTAATATATACTAGAAGGATAATAAGCCTATATAAAATTAACTAAATTATTAATAATAGGGAGAAAGAGCTAGCTAAGAAGACTAACGAGGAACTAGTTAAATGCCTCCTTCCTACTATTTATATAAATTATAAGTATGCATTTTTAAAGGTAGCTTTAGATAAGTTACCCCCTTACCAAATATATAATTATAAGATTTAATTAAAAGCTAATAACTTACTAGGTTATAGCCCCCTCTACTAATAATTAATAGATAAGCTAAAAATAATAAAGTAGTACTTAATTAATAACCTAAATAAAGGGTTTATTAAGCTAAGTTAAGCCCCTTTTACTTCTCTTATCCTATTTATAAAAAAGCCTAATAGAGGCCTTTGCTTTTATATTAACTATTAAAAGCTAAATACTATTACTTAAAAGGATTAGTATTCTATTCCTTTAATTAATAAGACCCTTATACGTCTAAGCTAGGTAAAGATCTTTACTAAACTTAATATCCGCTAAGCTTTTTACTAAATTAGGATAGACCCTATATTTAAAGATTTAATAATATTCTATACCTATTATAGTTCCTATAAATATAAAGTTCTTCCTTTTAGACTAATAAATGGACCGGCTATATACTAAAGGTATATAAATAACGTTTTTTAAAATTACCTTAATAAGTTCTACACGGTATACCTAAACAACATTCTTATATACTTAGACAATAAACTTAAGTATTAAGTTTATATTAAAAAGGTCTTAAAGAGACTATAAAACGTAGGCTTATAAGTTAATATTAAGAAATGCGAGTTTAGGGTAAAATATATAAAATACCTTAGGTTTATTATAACTATAGAAGGAATTAAGGTTAACCCTAAGAAGGTAGAGGCAATCCGTAACTAGAAGCCCCNTTATATAGTAAAAGGANNCTAATCCTTCCTTAGTTTTTATAACTTCTATTACTAGTTTATCCGCGACTANGGAATTATAGTAAAACCTTTTATATAACTAATTAGGAAGAATACGCTTTTTATTTTTAATAATAGCTATATAAAGGCCTTTAAAGAGATAAAGGATTGGCTTATCTCTTCCCTAATCCTTTATNACTATAACCTAGACCTTAAATTAATACTAGAAACGGANGCCTCTAATAGGGTTATAGCGGGAATCCTATTACAGTTATATCTAGACGGCGAATAGTACCCTATTACTTTCTTTTTAAAAATAATAAACCTAGCTAAGTATAACTATAAAGTACATAATAAAGAAATGCTAGCTATTATTTAATTACTCTCTTAATAACGCGTAGAGCTTAAAGGTATAAACTTTTAAATTAGGATATATATAGATTATAAAGCCCTAGAGTACTTTATAACTATAAAGCAGCTTACTAAATAATAAGCCTAGTAGGCCAAAATACTCTCCTAATTCTTCTTTATAATTATATATCGTTCTAGGAAGTAAAACTCTAAGGCTAATACCCTAACCTAAAGAGAATAAGATATAGAACCCTAGAATAAGCTAAAGACCTAATATTAGACGCGCGCCCTCCTTTATTTAGAATAGCTTAACCTATAGATCCTTAAGGAGCTAGACTTCTAGTAAAACGAGCTAGTACTAATAGAGGAGTCCTTAGATAAGTTAATAGGGCTAATTAACCGCCTCCTAACTATAAACCGCACGGCTAACGCCCTAAGGGCCCTTCGCGAATAAGCCGTAAAGGGAAACCCCGATTTTAAGATAGAGAAAGGATTGCTCCTATACTAGGAGCGGCTTATAATCCCTAACGTTAATATCTATAGACTAAACTAATCTATAAAGCTTATTGCTAAGTCTCTATAGTACACCCTAGTAAGAACAAAACCTATAAAATTATTAACTGCCGCTACTACTAGCTAAGAATAGTTGTAGATATTAATTAATATATATAGAACTGCGAAGACTGCTAAAGAGCTATAATTTTACGGGATAAGACCCTAGGATTACTTAAGCCACTCCTAATACTAGAGCGCCCTTAGTAGTATATCTTTATAGACTTTTATAAACTACTTAGGGACCATAATAAATATAATATAGTTATAGTTATAGTTAACTACTTTAGTAAACGCCCGTTCTTAATTCCCTATTATAAAAATATTAATACTAAAGAGGCAGCCTAGCTATATATTTATTACGTTTACTAAATCTATAGACTATTAAATACTATTGTGTCTAATTATAAGCTATAGTTTATATTAGCCTTTTAGAATAAATTTACCTAGATCCTAGGTATTAAGCTAAAGCTTTTTACGGCTTATTACCCCCAGATAGACGGTTAGATAGAGATTATAAATTAGTACCTAGACTAAAGACTTAGGCCCTTTATTAACTATTTTTAGGACAACTAGTCTAAACTACTACCCTTAATAGACTACGCGCAAGCAACCCTACCCTATAACTCTATAGGGTTTGCCCTAATTTAGCTAAAAATAGGATACTTACCCTATATAAGCTTTAACTAAAAAAGGCTAAAAAGAACCCTAGACTGTATAAAAGAAGCTATTCTATGCTAAGGCCTAATAGTACGCTAAACGATTAGAGGAAGCTTAGACGGTAGCCCATAAGAACCTAGAAAAAGCTTAAAGGTTAATAGAATAGTAGGTAAACAAATATCATTAAGAGCCTAACTTTGCCCCTAGCGATATAGTCTAGGTTATAATAAGGAATTAAAAGACTAAATAACCTAGCTATAAGCTAGACTACTAAATAGTAGGACCGTATAAGGTTTTTAAAAAGATAGGCAACTTATATAAGATAAAGCTCCTAGATTTAATTAGGGTTTACTCTATTTTCTTACTAGATAAGTTACGGAAAGCTATAAATAACCTATTGCCTAAATAAAAGAATGAGCCTCCCCTACTAGTTTAAGTAAACGGTGATAATAAATAGGAGGTTAATAAAATACTAGCCTATAAGATAGTATAGGAAACGCTAAAATACTATATTAAATAGAAGGGCTATAATCCTAACCTAACCTAGTACTCTATATAGAACTTTATAGGCTACCCCTAAAAGCTTAAAGAGTTCTATAATTAATACCCTAATATACCTAGACCTCTAAAGTACCTAGATAAATAGATAGAATATTAGTATAATAAAGATAATAAGTTACTAGAAGAATATAGGGATAAAAACGCCCTAAAGCCCTAATACAGCTATCTGCCAAATTCTGCTATATTCGGCCGTTTTCTGCTAGTATTATAAAATTTTAGATATCTAGGAACTTTAACCGCCGGTTAAAGTTGTCTAATTAGTTAGATCTATACTAAGACTTTTAGCAGCTACTCTTTCTAGCTTAGCGCTTCCACTTAGCCTATAATTGCCTTTTATACTTAGTCTAGACGTACTCTTATCCCCATTTATCTCCTTATCTTATATTTTATAATCCTATATTTATAAGCCTAGTACTACCCTATTTCTAACTAAGTCTAAGGGTAGGCTTTCTTTTAAAGAGGGGGGTGATGTAACGGCGCTATCGCACGTTACCTGCCAAATTCTGCCATATTTTACTAACCTATAATTAGCCTGCCCAAAGCTAGCGCCTTAGCGGCTCACCCTATATATTTGTTTACATTAATCCTAGCGACCCCTTTTCCTTCTCTTTAGCTTAGTATCTTTGTAAGATAGCATTCTATAAGCTTTAGTTTAGAAGCATTTATATAAGCCGTCACACTAAATAATATACGCGATAGCAAAATTTATAAAAGAAGGAGACCCTTACTAGTATAAAGCAGAAGTCCTTTATAACTATTATAGCGCTATATATAATACAGCAGTATTTAATTTCCATTATATACTAACTTTTAGGCAAAGGCCTTGCCTATAAATAATAATATAGGAGATAAAGGTAAAGGTAATAATAGTAGGTAATGCGGTGCTAACTAGTGTGGTAGATTTCTATTACTTTAAAGAGATGTTTATATACTCGCTATAGGTTTATATAATAGCGCTTAAACGGTTCTTTCTATAAAATTAAAAGAGTATAATACATTCTATATAATCTTAATATTAATACACTATATTTTACTAGTAATATTAGCTACGGATTGGCGCCTAAGAACTAATATATACGTAATTAGACGTTATAAAGTATAGGAAATGGCTTCCTTACTAGCAAAAGTATTATCTTTAGCTATAGCTATACGCTAATAGAGCACGCATTGCTGTTATAAAACTTAAAAGAAATGTGCTCTTTGGACGTTCTATCTCCTATATTAGGGGCATATTCGTTTAAAAATATTGCAGTGTTAGCTTAAGCTATTTTCTTGCTTTGGTAATATAGGTACCGTAGGGGTATTTATAGGGTGTAATTGTCCTAGCTATTTATATAACCAGCTAACGCGTAGTAATAGCAAGAACTTTTTTATATATTTAAAACCATTACAATAGCGTTCCGGCGCTGCTAAATATACTATATAGCCAAAGTACGCGGATACGGAAAAATTAGACTAAGTAATAATGTATTTATCTGCCCTTCTTTTCTCTAGACGGCTTATTTAGTTAATAAGCTGGCTCTTTCCTTTAATCCACAAATCCGTATCGGCCCGCGTATACTAATATAGTAATTTACCTAGGAAACTAGCAATAGACTAATACCCTATTAAAAATCCGGATAACTATTAGTTATTATTAACTAACAGCTAAACTTCTAGAAACTTAATAATATTCTTTAGGGCTTATAAGTTACACTTAACGGTTTTGGCCAATTCCGGCTTTATCTAATCTTTTATCTAGCCCCCTCTAAAATTAATTATCTATGCATTATCGTCCTTGTTAATTAATATATTTCCTAGCTTCCTATTACCCTAGATAATACTAATGTTATAAAGTTGGGCAATAGTGTGCCGAATTTAATTTGCCTATTTCGCTCTTTAGAATTTGTCCACAGAATCGATTCGGACTAGATTAAGGTTCGGTGTATTTAGGTCGGCTTAGATATAGTTATAAAGTACGGCAATTACATTATTATAATCTGACTTAACATATCTAACTAGCTTTAACACGTGAATATAAGGAAGGTTGGCATCCAGTATCCGTCGTAGCAAATTAAATTCTCGAGCAATGGACTTGTGGGTGTATTTAGTAATTACTTTACAGCAGCTTATCCGGCCGTTAATTGAGACTTTTAATATCCTAGCTCCTAGGAGTTTATTTAATACCTTAACCTCTAAAGAGCGTAACTTAGGTAGAGTGCTTTTAGTATTTAATAAATCCTTAGTTTGGGACATCTTAAGTAATATATAAGTCTATTATTTAATAAGTTTTGCTTCGCCCTTAAGTGTAACTGCAACTTAAAGGTATTTAGATTTAGAAATGTATGCAGATTGTTCTTTTAAGCTCTATCCTTAATAATATAAGCAAGTTCTCGAAATATCGGCTAATAGGTACTTATAACTAGGTCGGATATTTCTTTATATATTATATCTATTTTAGAGTTTTTATAGGACTTTATAGCGCAATTAAGCTTCTGGAGTAATTGGCATTTAATACTATACTCCTTATTAAAGCCTAGAGGTAAACGTCGCGAGAGGACTACGTTAAAACGATTCTTATTGTAGGTCAAAACGAGGTTATAATTAGATCTAATACCGCAATTTAGATCTATAACGGTACAAGGCATCACGGGATAATAGTAGATAGCCATTATGTGTAAGTGGTAATATTATAGTATTAAGGATTAAAAGCAGAGGTAGCGATCCTTATTAAATTATATATAAAATGGTCCATATTATATCTTAATTAATATTAGGAAGCCCCTTCTCTACCTCATCCTCATGCTCAGTAGCCTCCTCCTCCTCTTTAGCATTAAGAACGTTCGTATTAAGGTAGTCTTATAGGCGATCGATGGAGGGAGTCGCGTCTTCGGCGTCGGCTTGGTGAGGAAGGGAAACACTAAAAGTAGTAAGTGTAGATATAGGAGTAGTAGAGCAGGGTGTACGACCTTCAGTGTCCCCTCCTGTGCGCGCGCGCGGCGGGCATCTAATTTCGCTCATGAGTAGTCAGGTGCACTATTCAGCGCGGATGCTGTGCACTTGGAAGAAACACTGTGCATAACGTGAGCGATAGGGTTATAACGGTCGGCATAGTTGTCTGTGCGTAGTTTTGAAGCAAAGTCTTTGATTTTTAAGCTTAATCGCAAGAGTTAAACTCGAAGTTCTCTAGTACGCAAAGTAACGAAATTTGATGGCAGCTGCGCGCATAAAGGGGGACACCAGCTCATACACCCTGTAGGAGCAGCAGAGTTTGATTAATTGCCCTCAAATCTACACCACCATAACGCATCCGGTTGAAAGGGCGTGTTGATCACGCTAATCAAAATGCGTAGATTTATACCTAAAAGAAGGTAAAAATACGTTAAAATGGCCATGCGTATTACTTCAAAAGGTATAAACTCTACCGTTTGATCACCAAGATCGACACGCGCTTTCAACCGGATGCGCCAGGGTGGTGTATACTAAAATACCATGTCTTAAGACAGGATCTTATTGCCAGTAAAGCCGATTGGTGCCGTTCAGCCTCAACACTAAGCACTGACTTCCCAGCGGCCTGCCTCCCTGCCTTATTAGAATCCCTTTGTGTGGCAGAAGAGACTTTTCGTATTAGGTAGGTTAGCATGGAAGACTACCACTAAAAACACACACATATATATAATTTTTAAAGAAGTTAGGCAAAAAGTTGTGATATATGACGTTATGACTATAGATTTCTACCCTTCCTTATTAACAGCCTTGGAGCTTCAGAGCGACTTTTTTAGGTGGTATATGGACAATATTTTACTAATAGTAAATAATTAAATAGACGGTGATAATACTAAAGTTTTTTAATTAACCATACTAAATATTATTATAGGCTTCCTGACCACGTTGCTGCCGTTTACCGCAATATCCAAGCGTTAAAAACGTCAATGAGGCGCCAGCACCCTTACTACCGAGCAACCGCATTGACCAGAGGCTTCAACACCAAGCTCTATACGCCTCTAGATTGGCTTATGAGGCGTGCATATACGAAAAGTCCATGAATGCCACACAAAGGGATACAGAAACGGGTCCAATCTGGGGCTCCGGATTGGCGCCAGTCCAAAATATCAACTGTGTCTCATAACCTTGGCTTCTAAACCGATGATCGATATTCTAACTACAACTTAGAGTCGTCCTTGTTCACTAACACGTACCCTATTAAAATTAGCATCAGTCTCAGAATTATGGGGTCAAAAGCTTATTATATCTTGACTTCCCATCCGCCATATCTACCACCGCCTGATTCGCATCCCGCATCGGCCTCTTCTGAATCCAGGGCTGGATATTCTTCTCCGCCGCCACCTTCAACATCTCCTCAATCTCCCGCGGACTCCCAATCTGGACCCGTCGATCTTAACCTCCTTCTAAATCAGCACAAACACATTGAACCCCGGAATCGCATCCTCGGGCGCGCCAACCTGGATGAACTGGCCGTTGGTCTGCAGCAGCCGAAGATACTTCTGCGGCGGCATCTTGGGACTCGAGACAGTGCTGATGATCATTTTTCGCTCATTTACACTTTTGACTAGCTATGTATCGCAACTAAGCCACCTCCTCTAGATTAATCATCGGACCACAATCGACGCTTATGCCTAGGTGTTGCAGCGTTATCTTTCACCAGTTTCTTCGTGCCACCTTCCTAGCCCATCGTGCATATTGTCATGTCTGAGGCACTAGCAATTGTTGGACTCGCCAGCAATGTTGTTCAATTTATGGATGCCGGTGGGAACTTATTTCTGTTAATCCGCGAGCTGCACAGAGATGGCTCATTAACGGAGAATACTGAGCTAGAAAAGAGGATAGGCGTGCTTCAGGCATCCCTTGAAAAGCTCAAGCGTGGCCCGGCTTCACTAAAGGACAGTACACTTGTGTCAACCGTTGAAGTCACTCTCAGGTATCACCTTATGACTCACCACCTTGTTCTCGTATGTCTTACTACTGTCTCGGTCAACGACTCGGTCAACAACACGGTCTACGACTCGGTTTACAATACGGTCAGTGAAGTAGTCTACTACCTATTTTCCTTATGTATTTATAGAGGCTCTAGAGCCACATTCAATAGATAGAGTTCTTCTTAGTGACTTGTCCGTCCGACAGTTATGAGCCTAGGCTATCTACTACATTATCTTTAATTTGAAACCCTGATTACCCTATTATTAACTGAACAGTAGAGGCCTTAATATGTCCTCTTAATAATCCGAAACTCTTATTACGACGTATACTATAATCCTAGCAGGCCTAAACGATTGGGACTAATAGATTGGTGTCGTTAAGTATTAAGCCGACGGTGAGGATATATGGGAGTATATCGATCTGGATGTTAAGAAAAATAATCTACCTAGATACAGAGCACCGTTAGAGCTATTACTATTAGTTATTAATCCTTAAAAGACTACGTTCTTAGCCCTCAATAAAGGTAAAAAGGAGGAGCTTCGAGCTTTATAAAAATAGTATAACCGTACTTATAAGCGGTATAAGAAAGAGGAAGCAGCCCTTAAGTCTCTATATACCTATATTATCAGCATAATATCCCGTAACTATATTAACTACACCTTTAAAGGAAATACCGTCTACGATGTCCTTATGTCACTTAAGGAGGCAGTCGCTTTAACTGATGATGCTTAAAAGGTTAATCTAGCCACCTAATATTTAAAAATAAAGAAAGCCCTAAAGAGTTAGAATATTAAGAAGTGGCTCCGCGAGTGGGAGAAGGTGTATAATAATTATAAGAAGGTTAAACTACCTAAGGTAGATAGCGATCGACTAGTTAAGGACTTCGTGTATACTATTAAATTTACCTTATTAGGATGGTTAGAATACTAGAAAAACGAATTATAGAACCTTAAGAGGAAGAAGGAAAGTCTACCTACCCTTTAATCTATTATCGAGGTTTACCGAAATTATTGTTAATTAGACTTAGCTTAGAAGGCGAGGAGCTAGCACAGCTTTTATATAGCTAGCTTTAAAGGAGAGCTAATTAATAAGCCTAAATTAAAAGATAAATTAGAAACTAAACCAGAAGCTAATTCTTTAAGAAGGATAGATAAAAAGGAATAGACAAAGCCGTGCTTATACGGATTACTATACCTATAGAGGAAATGCTTCTACCTTATTAAGTTAATTTAACTGTTGGGTTAGAAACTAAACAATTTAAAAATATAGTCAGTAGAGCAGAAGCTTACTAAGGCTTCACCCGAATTCAAGGCCTTAATCAACTAATTAAGGAGCTAAGCCTTATCTAACAAGAAGCCAAAGAATGCAGAGAATGTAGAGTAGAAGAGCTTACCCAGTAAACTATACGGAAGCTTTACAGTATATTAAGCAGGAGCTTATATTACATTAGATTACACTCTCTATAATAGCGTAATTTTAGACCCTGTAATAACCTTATATATTATTAACGACAGAGCAAGATTTATAGATAATATCTAACCGGCTAGTGAACAGTTATATACTAAATCTAGTATAGAAAATATTAAAGGCTTTAGAACAGCTAAAGTCACAGTTATTACCCTATTAGGAAAGTAGAAGATTTATCTTATTAACGCTACGTATATACTAGGATTTTATACAAATCTAGTTTGTAATCATAGACTTAATAAGAAGGGTGTCTTTTAGTATAATAAGGGCAACTACCTCTACCATCGCGGTAGCGAGAAGTTTGTATATTGCGGATATTACTACGGTTAGATAACCCTTGAATATAACGAATTAAAGCTAAAGACGGAGGATATATCTTTTGCGGCTTAATTAACGGATCCTCTACTAAATCAAAAGGTAGACGGATGACTTTAGCACAGTCGACTTGGACACACAGGAAGTGCTACTATTAAGTGATTGCCTAAGGAAGTGACTAGGGCGATTCTATAAGGCCCTACGACAATTAAATGTAAAACTTATACAGTCAGTAAAGCTTATAAAATTATATTAAGAAGAGCACCTACGGATAAGGCAACAAGGCCTTTCTTCCGTATATATATAGATTTGATTTAGGGAATTAAAGCCTATAACAGATATAAGTACGCAATCCATTTCCTTAATAATTTAGTTCGAATAAATAAGGTTAAGACGTTTATATAAAAGTTATTAACTACCTAAGTAATTATTAAATATTATAATATAGTCAAGCGACGCTATAGCTTTAAAGTTATTATTATTTATATAGATAACAAGTCATCACTTAGAGGCAAATTTAATAACTAGACTACTAAAAAAGGTATTACGGTGGAGTACTCAGCTCTAAGTATATTAGAACAGAACGGTCCTATAAAACGTTCTAGGGGGGTAATTATAACAAAGTCTTAATATATATGAATTAAAGCACAACTACTAGAGGAACTCTGGCCTAAAGTCTTTAAAGTAGCAGCGTATATAACGAATAGGACACCAAGCCAACGGCTTAACTAGAAGACGCCCTTTAAAAAGCTTTAGTTAGTAATAGGTCTCTTACCAGCTAAGCCAAATATAGCTTACTTACGTGCCTACGGCTGTAGAGCCTATCCACTTAAATATAACATTCTATATACTTAAAAACTTGCTCCTAGAGCCTATATTAGGTATCTAGTGGGGTATAATTTAACGAATATCTTTTAAATATATATACCAAGCGAAAAGAAGGTAATTTAAACAAGAGACGTTACGTTTAATAAGTGACTTGTCTATAACAATAGCAAGCCAGATCTTGCAAATTTACTTTAAAAAAAAGCCGATTAAATGCTAGAGGTAATTAATATAATTAACCTCAATAGGACGCTTTAAGAAGACTTAAATAAGAACACAAATAAGAAAGATAAGATTTTTAATAAAATTTAAGTAAGCACTAATGGAAATTAATAGGTAGATTCTAGTGGAAATTAAGGATAAATTGTTGACCGTAAGCAGATAGACACTTAAGGCGATAACTTAATTGTAACAAATACCTTAAAAGACAATCCTCCACCTAGCCTTCCTATACTAGAACCAACGCCAGAACCTTAATTAAATCCTATAAATACAGGTCCCTTAAGCTCCTTAAGCACCTCTAGATCCTCCGCACCCTCTACCCGTTAACACCCTGGTTTTGAATATGTTAAAATTAACCCGGAGGAGTTAAAGAAAGGAGACACAGCTAAGGTCTTTAAGGATAATATAATCAAAGGAAGAAGATTAAAAAAGCCACCTAAACAATATAGAGCTTATTTAACTCACCTTAAAGAGGTAGACACCTTCTAACTGCTTTAAGCAGCCTTTTACGCAGGGCTTAAATATTAAAGGAAAATATACTGTGATAAGCTTCCACCTCTACCCAAGAACTGGAAGGAGCTTATAAGACACTAGTATAAGGCAGAATTTCTAGCAGCTGCTATGAAGGAGTACACGGATTTAGATAATTGTGGAACATTTAAAATCGTAGATAAGACTTAATCTATTAAAACGGTACCTATCACCTAGGTATTTACCTACAAGACAGACACTAATGGATATCTCACGAAGTTTAAAGCTTAACTTTGTATAAGAGGTAATCTATAACAGTTAATCTATAAGGATACGTATGCAGTAACTTTAGCAGCTAAAGTCTTTAGAGCTCTCGCAGCAATCATTGCAGCATTTAATTTAGACGTCTGGCAGGGTAACGCTGTTAACATATTTGCAAATAGCCTGATTAACGAAATCGTCTATATTAAATATCTAGATGGATTTACTATTAAGGGTAAATGTCTACTACTACGCAGAGCGCTCTATAGACTTTAACGATCGCCACATCTTTAGCATAACAACTTCAGCAATCAGCTCGTTAAATTAGGGTTAAAGCCCGTCAGTAGTAAGCCGTGTCTCTACCATAATAACTCACTGATCGTATTCTTCTACGTAGACAATATCTGCGTCGCCTTTACTAAAGAAAATCGATTAGAGCTCTAGAGCTTTAAGGAAGCACTAATAAAGAAGTATAAGATGAAGGATCTAGGTGACCTGTCCTAGTTCCTAGGAATTTAAATTATAAGAGACAGAACTTAAAGAAAGCTTTGGCTCTGTCAAGACTCCTATATTAAAAAGATTACTAATGCATTTTACCTAACTAATATGCGCTTAGTTAGTATACCTATAGGCACTAATGAGCTCCTATCTAACCCGGAGGAAGCTTTAAAATAGGACATCTACGTCTACTAAAGGATAGTCGGATTATTACTTTATGCGACCTGTATTATAAGACCCAATGCAGCTAGAGCTTTAGGCAAGCTATTAGAGTTCCTACGTAATCCCTTACCTCTACATAACGCCGTAGCTTAACAAGCGATTACCTACCTATATCAGTATAAGACCCTTATAATCAAATACTTAGGTTAAAATATAGGAAGCCAAGCTTTTATAGGAGTAAGCGATGTGGCGTTTAAAGATAATTTAATAAGCAGACGTAGTACAGAAGGATACTTGTTCACCCTATTCGGAGGGGTAATTAATTGGCGCTCTACTAAGCAGATGATGGTAACAAAGTTAAGCATAGAGGTAGAGCTTACAGCTCTATCTTATACAGGAACGGAGTTAATCTAATAGAATCGCTTCTTTAAGGAAATTAAATTGTCCTTAGATAAGGAACAAACAATCAGCTACAATAATCTACAGATAATTAGACTGCTTACAAAGGATGGATAAGAGCTTACTATAAAGCTTCAACACGTCAATATACACCACCACTAGCTTTGTTAAGAAGTACGTAATAGCCGAATTAAAATTAATTAGACGCCTATAGCTGCTATAGTCACAGACGGCTTAACAAAGGCCCTACCGCGTCAGAAGCATAAGGCGTTCGTTTAATAGTTAAATCTCGTTGATATTAAGGATCTAATTTAATTCGATTTGAATGATATTAGGTAAGGTAACTATAGAGGATTTCCTTTAAAACTTAACACCAAATTGCCTATCGTGACTTTTTATTTTATTTTCTATCCAGCTGCTCAGTTAAGACTGAGCAGCTAGGGGGGTGTGTTAACCGTTGAAGTCACTCTCAGGTATCACCTTATGACTCACCACCTTGTTCTCATATGTCTTACTACTGTCTCGGTCAACGACTCGGTCAACGACACGGTCTACGACTCGGTTTACGATACGGTCAGCGAAGTAGTCTACTACCTATTTTCCTTATGTATTTATAGAGGCTCTAGAGCCACATTCAATAGACAGAGTTCTTCTTAGTGACTTGTCCGTCCGACAACTTGCCGTGCTGGTAGAAGCATGCTTCGTACTTTCTAGCGACCTGATGGCCATTCTTAAAGGACTGAGACCCAACAAGCAAAAGAACCAGCTTTTGCAGGCCACATCAAAATCTTTAAAGACCATTCGTAAGAGAGGACAGATGAAAGACATTGAACGCCGGCTTGAGAAAATGCGGGACACTATTTGCTCCCATCTAAATGTTCTTCTAAGGTAACCTACTGTTCCCCGCCGCTACCTTCAAACTCTAATAGCCTCTAGTACACATCAGGATGAACTCACCCCTTCCATCAAGGATCTAGCAGATCTGAGCACGACATTTAACAATGAGAACAGAATAAGACTCGATGAAATGGCTTTAGACATAAGGAGAATGCTCAATCACAGAAATTGGGGCCAGGACAACAACGTCGCATTCAGTGATTTGACCAAACAGTTACAACAATTTGTTGATGAAGCGCTGGAATCCAAACACGTAGTGCGGATACTGAAGAGTTTACATTTCAAACAGATTAAGGAACGCCATTCGGACATTCGAGAGGCTCATAGACAAACATTCGAATGGATCTTCAATCCCCACAGCGGCGTCAATTATATACCTTGGCTGCGCTCACCTGATAGTATTTACTGGATCACCGGAAAGGCCGGGTCTGGGAAGTCAACACTAATGAAGTTCATTCAAGGCCATTCCGAAACGCAAGAACTTCTTCACCAATGGGCTCAAAATCAAGGTCTTATCATAGCAACTCATTATTTTTGGAGCGCTGGAACATCCCTGCAAAAGTCACAGGTTGGACTCTTCCGAACGCTCCTTTTCCAAATCTTAGCCCAATGCCCGGAAATTATTCCTCGGGTCCTTCCAAATCGATGGAGAAGTAGATCTATTGGAACCCTTGAAAGCTGGACTCGCGCCGAGCTATTAGCTGCTTTTAAGAGGCTGGCTAGTTTACCTCGACTAAGGGATAAGATTTGTCTTTTCGTGGATGGGCTAGACGAGTACAATGGGGATCATCCAGAACTTATCAATGTTTTCCGCCTCTTGGCCCAATCACCTAATCTCAAGATTTGCCTATCCAGTCGGCCTTGGCAAGATTTCATTGACGCCTTTGTTGTGTCTGAATGGAAGTTGTACGTTCAAGAACTTACGAAGAATGACATACGACTCTATGTAAAGGATAACCTTGAGCAAGATAAGAGATTTCGGACTATAAGAATGGAAGACCAAGAAGGTGCTGACGCACTAGCTCAGCAGATACAAATGAAAGCACATGGAGTCTTCTTGTGGGTATATCTAGTCGTTCGATCTTTATTAAGAGGTCTGGCCAAC
The DNA here is from genome assembly GCF_001692895.1 of Cenococcum geophilum 1.58. NCBI lineage: Eukaryota > Fungi > Ascomycota > Dothideomycetes > Gloniales > Gloniaceae > Cenococcum > Cenococcum geophilum. The sequence continues at coordinate 1,650,598 of NW_027137583.1, forward strand.
AGTGATGAAATGGTGGATCTTCACAGACGACTCAACGAGCTGCCTAATGAACTGGAGAAGTACTTCGAGCTCATGCTAGACACCATCGAGCCTATCTATCAACGGCAGACAGCAAAAGTGTTCCGAGTGATGCTCACTTCCTTTAATGCACTGCCCGTTATTGCATTCTATTTCGTAGGCAAGGAACAATTGGATCCTAACTACATACTCCACGAGCGTATCGAGCCGTTGTCGTCTCAGAAAATTGCTACCATAGTTGATCAGCAAAAACGGCAACTGAATGCAAGCTGTAGAGATCTCTTATTTGTTACCACTGACCTTGAAGCGCCTAGTTTCTCCGGGGTTAAAGTCGGGTTCCTCCACCGAACTGTCATGGACTTCTTGCGGACTGGTCAAATGGATAACCTATTAAGCATGCGGTCAGGTGCATATTTTAACCCAAACTCATCATTATGCAAAGCGTACTGGGCAATGTTTAAAGCCTTCCCGTCAGATACAGCAATCAGCGTTGGGAGCATGCGCGAAACTATGATTGCCGGAATGATGTATTACGCAAGAGAGGTCGAGAGGCAATCCGAATATTCGGAAATCGACATTTTGGACGACCTGGCAAAGACAGTCCCGCTAAACATGACCTGGTCTGATCTCGTTGGAGATCTAGATTGCACGGATTTTCTTGATATAGCAGTGAGGTTCGATTTAAAGCTATATGTCGCAGAAAAGACCAAAAAACTCAGGGAGCAAAGTCAAGAAGGTACAAGTCAGGGGGAGCAAATTGCGGCACTGCTTCGGCAAGCACTGAGGGGTGGGTTCTCCGTCGACAGTGACGATTGTTTTCAATTTTCCACAACGGACCAGATTGGATTGTCCATGCTTCAACGCGTCCTCGAGGACGGCGCAGATCCAAACGCAAAACTTGATCGAGTATCTGTACTGTCACCACAAGAGATTTCCCAAGGTCAAGCTGAGTGCCAGGAATTCATCGGAAAGCTGTGTAACGAGAACCCAGAGCATAGCCGTTCGGTGTGGGGAGACTTTCTCATGCAACTCCAAGTAGATTGTCCGAGAGAAAGAACCAGTCAAGAGGCATGGGACATGAATAGATTTCTCGATCCGCCCATGCAAAAGCGCAAACTTCTCGACAACGCGTATGAAGCTTGCGAACTCATGATCCTTTATGGTGCCAACAGACACTATCAGAAGATCAAGGGTATGGAAGTTGACCGGAAATATTTGACGGCAGATTGTGTCTTCCTAGACGTTTTCCCAGGTGATGCGAGGAAATTAATTCACCTACTTGGTAGGAAGGAAAAATCAAAGAAAGAGCGGCAATGGTGTAGTATTATGTGAATAATAAAATATGTCTTTCTTTACTATAACGTAGGTAACGGGGTTTTGACCGCTCCCTAGGTTATGACCGCGCTAGCGTACCGCCTGCTATTTTAAGTAAAGTTTGTTATTCTGCCAAAATTAAAGTAACGCATACATTTAAATGGCGGTGTGTCGTGCTAAGGCTTACCTAGGCGTGATAGATATAACTTAGGTAAAGTTTTGGTGTTCAAAACGGTCATGACCCAGGGAGCGGTCAAAACCCCGTTACCTACGTTACCTTCTTTGTAATAAAGCTCGAATTTTTGTGACCAAGCATGGAAAAACGCTACAGATCTACTCCCGTTCATATGACAATGATTTTTCTGCAGTAGATATTGCAAATCCGCTTCACAGCCGTGTAGAGGACTTTACCCGTGTGCAATGCATCTACTTTGCAGAGTGTCGCGGGTAAATTTGCGGGTCTTAATAGGATTGCAAGCTGTATAGTTGTGTGGAGGCAGAGAGCTTTGGGGGTAAGCTCCACACGAGGCTCTGCACGAAGAGGTCCAAACTGCGCGAATACTTTCTATTCCACGCCTCGTCCTCATCCATCGCAATAAACACATCGACCCCCATCGCCAGAGCATCCTGCTTCTTCGCCGCGGTCCGCGAAATCGCCACGACCCGCTCGCACCCCAGCGTGCGCGCAAACAGCAGCCTAAAATGCCCCAGCCCCCCCCACGCCCACGATCTTGACCCGCATCCTCGGCCCGGCCCCGTTCTTCTTCAGCGGTGCATACACCGTGATGCCGCTGCACAGCGTCGGGGCCGCGGCGGCACTGCTCAGCGCGTCGGGGATCTTGACGACGAAGTGCGCCGGCACGCACACGCGCTCGCTGTACCCGCCGTAGCTGCGGCTGCCGTTGCCGAACACGCCGTTGCACGTCCCGACGAACTGCTTCGCGCAGTGGTTCTCCTGTCCCGCGCTGCACTCATCGCAGTCCGGCCGCTGGCAGCTGGCAGCTGGCGCTCTGCGCGCCGACTCGTGTGATGCGCCCGACGATCTCGTGCCCGACGCACACGGAGTATTTGGTGGGCGCCCACCCGGAGCGCAGCGTGTAGATGTCGCTGCCGCAGATGCCGCAGTGCGTGACGCGGATGTCGACGTCGGTTGCGGTGAAGTGTAGGTAGGTGTAGAGTGTGAGAGCGTGGTAGACGCAGCTAGGGCGGGCTAGCTAGCGCAATTGGACTTAGAAGTAAGTGTAGAGGTCAGAAGATGTGAGTACAGGAAGTGTGGGTTAGCTTGGGAAAGCACAAAAGAGTCACGGTCCGCGAGTCTAGTATCCACGGTGTCTCTGCGCTTCAGGAGCCGCGGTCTTTGGGCGTGGCTAGCTAGTTAGTGATTATCTCCCAAGCCCGCGAGTTGAGGGGGCTCGCTCTTCTCTGATAGGAGGACTTAGTGACGCCAATCGCGAGACCATCATTTGGCGTAGCTGTTGTTTAGATGGTGATGGCATGCGGCGAGAATTTTTCGGCGGGGGACGCCGCTCGGGTGAGCTCCGCCAGTAGCTGTCCTGGGTGCTTTCATCACCGAGTATTGGCTTAGCAGAATGCCATCATGTCTAGGGCTCCATCTACGATAGAAGGATCCCTGAATAATTAGCAGGCATAGTATAGCCTCCGAGCCGACTAGTAGGAGAAGGTAGGTTAGTAAATACTACCCAGGTCATTTAATCTGGTTTTTATTTAAGCATTGCCTTATTAGAGGTTCCCACAAGCCTCCCTATAATGCCAATTGGATGATAATGGGCTTCAATTACGGGCATAGAGAAGTTATAATGTTACAATTGAATGAACTGAAAAGAGACATGACGGCTCTCACTTTTTTTTACAAACACACTGTCTACTCATATCTGATCATTTGCTGGCTTCTTACCCCCGAGAAACCCCATTCCACTCGTGCAGGCAGCAGCTGAAGGGCTACCTGCTTCCGGCGGTTGCAGGAAACCTAGCCTACAAAAGGAGTACAGTACCACGAACGGCGCAGACGTCCTCTCCACTAGTATAGTTTTCAAATAAGCCAGCCCTTTGAAAAATAGCTAGGTTGTGTTATTTTACAAACCTGCTAGCAGGGAGGCCCTCTGACTCGTTCATTTACCCCCTTGTAAAGAAATTCTTGGCACAGGCCACTACAAAGCTGATTGGAATAAGGTGCAAAATGGCAAAATGGCCCCCAGGTTACCTTGAATTTCAGCACCTCAGCTCTGCCTGAAAAATTCGACTTTTGGTTGCATGAAAACTGAGATTATTATGGCTATCCCCCCAGCCCACAGGCTAAGTTTCCTGTTTAATTTACTTCAACGCACCAAACGCTATGAGTCGGCGGTATCACCAAAGCCCAGGTTACCTAGACCGCCAACCTTCCTGGGACGTGGTGGAGGTGGAGCCAACGGAGATTGAGTCACGAGGCCCTCCACCACAAGTGTATTACGATCCTCCAAGACCTAGCTCACCAACCGGGCTCCTCCAGTATGAGGGACGTCCACGTTATGGCTCAATTTCGAGCCCGAAATCCGTCTCTCCTGTACGCAATTCTCGTGATAATACGGGACGCGTGCGTTTCGAGACACAATCTCGACGTCCTCGATTTATGCGTTCGCGGAGCCGCGATTCGGAAGAGTGGGCACTGAATGATCAACTTCGGCAATCTGAGAAGGAGCGCGGATGGGATCGTGAGATTGATGATCTCCGTGCAGAGATACGGGCAAAGGAAAGAGTTAGACGGCTTAATAGAGATCAAGATGAAACTTCAGGCCTTGCACCCTCCCAATCAGGTGGATTGTCCAGAGCCCAAGGGTACTACCCGCATAGGAATTTTCTGAGTCCTGACTCGGTCGCCGGATCTACTCTAGGCGCCCGCCGAAACTCTATTGCCGTTCAGGTTCAGGGCGAGCAGTCTTCAGATAGTAATGTTGGAGAAAGTGATGATGAGGAGAGTGACACTGAATCATCCTCAAGTTTTGGTTTCGGTATTCCAGGCAGTCAGAACCACGGACCCAGCCAAAATGGCGATCATAACCACGACCCAAACACCATCTCTCCGGAGCTGCAAGAATCGGTAGGGAATGATGGCGCAGGGCGCCAAACCGATTGAAAATATGAACTATGCATAGAATCATTCGTTCATAATTCTCAAGTTTAGGGGAGGGAGGAGAAGAGATGAAGATTGAGCTAAATACTGGGCAAGGTAATAGGCTCGAGTTAGAAGCTACGCCTGGGCCGTTATTTCGATGGATGTAAGGGCCTCGATTGCCCAGGAGTTTGAAAGATTCTAATGATGAACTGGATCTGAGGATAAGAGAATGAATATGAATCTATCGAATCTATCTACGACGAATATAGGCCCTTATACAGGCCTATACCTACTGAGTCAGAAGTGGTTGCTTACTGACTCTGACCACGATGGAAACAAAGGGAATCTGCTTATGTAAGCCAGAAACGAATGTGGAGGACTCCTCCAGAACCATCGTCACACCCCCCAGTGCTCCACCAAAACAGAAGCAGATCCTTCCTAAATTAGTGTTGAACTTAATAATATATAAAAGAAACACCTCGTAATCCTCCGATTGTCCTATGGGTCCTATTTAACCTTTCCCTAAGCTGTGATCGATCACCTATCACGAGCTCTACATCGTTCTCATCCCTCATTTAGAAGTCGTCAGCATTGGTCTAAATTATCAAATAGCGTATCCTCCGAGGATTTGCCGGCCTGTATACGATTTCCTACTTAGGTTTAGTGTCTATATTGCATCGGACAAGGCCTAGCTGCTTAACAAAGTTCCTAAACTAAGTCGTTAATAGTGGCTTTATAAGACCGTCTACCACCATACTACTTATAAGAACGTGCTATAGGTAGATTACGCCGCTTTAAACCTTATTACGAATATAGTGCCAGTATAGCTTAAAGTGCTTAGTACGCGCGTGGTAGTCGTCGCTTTTAGCAAGGCTAATAGCTGGTTAATTATTGCCATATAAGTATATCGGTAGTAGGTTCTTTCCGGTATAGCCTAAATTAGTAAGCAATCAACGGAGCTATAAGGCTTCCTTAGCCGTATACGTCATTGCTACATACTTAGCCTCTATAGTAGAGGTTGTAAGAATTAACTACTTACTTAACTTGTGTAAAACTAGGCTACCCGCTAGCTTATAGATATAGCCAGAAGTTAACTTCCTATTGACTATATCTGCGAATACTGCATCGCTATAGCCATATAGCTATAGGTCAGGTATATCACCTGGTGGGCTTCCGCTATATTCCCTATTGCAATTAGGGGTAGTATAGTCCGTAGCTAACGCCTCGGCAAAGACCTTCGGAGGTAGCTGCTGCCCTTAGGGTAAGCCGAATTCTATGCCTAAGTCGATCGTCCCTATATAGTAGGCGAGTACCTACATCGCGGCGTCCATATATAGTTCGGTAGGGTTATATAGAAACTAATAGAGCTTTCCTACGGCCCAGGCCATATTGGGCCGAGTCTAATTACATAGATAAAGTAGAGAGCCTATCAACGATTAATACCGTTTTACCAGCTTTAGGGGAGCTTGATCCTTAAGCTCACGTAGCTTAAAGTCTACTGCAGAGGGGTAAATTAGTATAGAGGCCGGTACGCAGTCTTCCATATAGAATATATGTAGGATCTTCCTAATATAGGCGTCCTGTACTAGTCGAATTAACCGCGTCTAGCGGTCCCTTATAATTCGAATACCTAGGTAGTACGCAATTAGGCCTAAGTCTCTTACTTTATACTTATTCCTAAGTGCCTCTTTAAGCAGTTTAATCGTCCGAATATCCCGTCTAATTAAGATAAGATCATCGATATAGACGATAATAATTTAGCCGCTTTATTGGCTAACAAAGACGTATAGGTCCGCTAGAATTAGCGTATATTTAAGGGTAATAAGGAAGCTCTTAAGCTCCTTATACTAAAGATATAGCGCCTACTTAAGACCGTAAAGAGCCTTAAGCAGTAAGCCTACGAGAGCGACGCCGTCCTTTTAATACTAGCGGTATCCTTCCGGTAGTTAAATATAGATATTTTTGCGGTTAAGCTTCCTATTAAGGAAGGCCATAATTACGTCTAAGTACTCGCACTCTAGATCGTATGCGGCAACTAGGGCCATTAGTAGCTTAAATATACTAGGTTAAACAACGCCTATAAACATGTCGCTATAGTTAATTCCTAGGCGCTACTTATTACTACGCAATATAAGTCGTGCTTTCCATCTAAATAGGACGTTATTCTTATTGAATTTATATATAAAGACCTACTTAATGGGTAGAGCCTTAGCTCCGGGTAGAAGTTTAACAATTTTAAATAAGTTATTAACTATTTAAGACTCCTATTCCTTATCCGCCGCAGCCTTCTACTCCTTCTTAAATATTAAATTTATGGCTTTCTTCCAGTTCCATGGCTCCGGAGGTAGTCCCTTAATTATCCTTATCTACTAAGGCTGTAATAAGGCACTTATAAATATATAGGTAAAGGATAGGGTAAGGTAGGTAGCCTTTATAGCCGGCTCCTTCCTTCTGGTTCTATAGAGTACGCTATAGTTAAGCCGTGGCTTTAACCGTATACGAGTGTTCGCTATAGGTTTAGGTTTATTATCTAAGTACTTAGGCAGAATCTGCTCTAGATCCTCCTAGTAGATGTCCCTTAGGGGAGTTGCTTCCTAATAAAGGTGTCCTCCTAAATTAGGTAGCTCTTGCTAGTTAAGACCTGCCTATTCTTCGTTAGTAAGGGGAGGTTAATTAGGCTACGGTGCGATATCGTAATCGTTAGAGGCACCCCCTAACTAAGAGTTACCCCCTAACTGCGAGGCCTAAGAGACCTTATCTACCTCCTACAGTGACCGAGCAGCTTTACTTCCTTCTTACAGTGACCGAGCGACCTCACTTCCCTCCTATAGTGACCAAGAGACCTCTGGTGCAGTATCTTTAGTAGGAAGTTCCTTAAGTGGTATTCAGCAGATATCGTTATCGCCACCTTCTTCCTTACTAATTAGTGTAGTAAGAAAGGTTCCTAATTCGTTAAAGGTAACGCTACTTAATCGGACGACCCTGTTCTTGTAAGGTAGATAGACGCAATATATGTGTAAGCCTTTATAGCCAACCAATTATCCTTTCTAAGCTCTTATAACGAACTTATTACCCTATTGCCGCTAAGGGTCTTTTTTATTAATATAGACGTAGGTGGGACAGCCATAGATCTTCTAGTTAGCGTATATAATTATAGAATCGGTGTTACCTAGGGTAAGAGCCATTGCTTAAGCGGGTGGAGCTTTGTCCTTATTAACTAATATAGATAATATATTAAGCCCGTATACGGCTGCCTTAGCAGCTTTAGGCCAGAGCTTTAGTAGCAATTAAGTCTTAATTAATATCACCCTAACCCTTTCTTTAACTAGGTGATTAGCCTTCTCTACTATTCTATTTTAGTATACAGTGTATAGGGTAGAGGCTTTAGTAACTATGCCTTCGTTCTTAAAGAAATCGGTTATATCCTTACTAAACTACTTAGCGGCTCTATCCAATCGGAAGCAGCTAATCGTTATCCCTATTTAAGTCTTAATTATACAGACGAACTGCTTTAAGGTAGAGGCCGCGGAGCCTCTATTTAATATATAGTAGATCTATCTAAAGCGTGTTTAGTTATTAGTGAATAGTACCTAGTACTTCTTACTATGGAGGCCTTTATGTTTTAATAGCCTAACTACGTTAACGTGCACCTTATTAAATATGCAATTGCTATATTATTAAGGGCGTCTTAATATTTACTTCTTGGCTTTTCCGAGGTAACAGTCCTCGCAGTAAAATGGCTTATCCTTAGTAACTACGATCCCCTTTATACTCCTGGCGAGGAGACGTATCTAGTTAGAAGGAAGGTATTATAGTCTCTTGTGCTAAGTCTCTATAATAGCTTTAGTAAGCACGCCTTTCTTATAGAGGCGCGATTATGTAGTAGCCAGAGCTATTGTAAAAGGAACCTCTATAGGGTTATCTACCAATATAAACGTATTAAGTCCGTTAATATATAGGATATAGGCTATTTCTGCCCAATCTTTAATAAGGTTAATCGTATTATAGAGACCGTTAAAGAAGGCTCCCTTCTTTTATAGAATACTAAGCGAGACAATATTCGTAAAGAAGTTAGGACAGTGATATACTTTAGTAAATGTAATTATATGGGCTAAGTGGTTAGTTTAGGCGACTATAAGCTTAACTAATCCAACGCCAATGGCCTTTATTAGGCCTCCTCCCGTCTGGATTTAAATAGGTTTAATTTCCTAATACTGGACGAACTTCCTAATATTATTGCCTATATAAATATTTAAGCAACTATTAGCTATCTAGGAGTCCTTAATATTTATTTCTAAAGCCATAGTTGCTGGCCTAATGACCTACGTAGCAAAGATTAATCTAGTTGCCGAATTAGTAGCCTAAGATAGGCGATTAGATGTCCCCTTAGAGGCCTTATTTATATTTAAGGCTGCTCTGTCACCTAAGCGCTAAGGTCGCCTTTCTCCAGGTCTCCACCATTTGGGCCTTAGGTAGGCGTGCTTTATCTAGCAGCCCTCCTCGCCACCTAAATAACCTTACTTGCACCACTTATACCTGTTTAAAGCATCCTTGGCAGAGCCTTGATTGCCTAATAAGGCACCGTGACCGGCTCCCCTACCTCCGCCGCGACTATTGCCACAACTACAACCATTGCCGCGTCCTCGACCGGACTGCTTATTCGAACGTAAGTTACCTAGTGGCTTATTGACTAAGGTGAAGCTCTTAGGTAAGTCCTTCCGCCGGGCCTCGTTAGTGAGGTTAGTGATTAATTAGGGTAGTAAGATTGTATAGTTGTCGCGAATCTTATTACGTTGGATTTAAGCCCATATAGGGAAGTGTTTATTAACGGCGTTAATGAATTAATAGTTAATAATCTTGCTATCTAGGGCAAGCTTTACCTACTTAACTCCTTAAACCGCTTCTTAGTAACGGCTTAAAAAAATAGTAACCGCCTAGTTTAATTAAAAGCGGAGCTTAACAAAAGTCTCCTATATGTTAGCCTTATGGATTAAGCCATGGGCCTTAAACGTCTACTTAAGGTAATTAATATAGTTTTTTGCCGTTTGCTTATGCTCTAAGGTAGTAAGGATCTCATTATTAATTATACTAAGGATAACTAAACAGACTTTACCGTCGTCCTTATCAAACTATTTAAACTCCTTATTGTATTTATTAGAGAGTGCCTTATTAGTTAAGCAAATTAAGTTATTAGTATCCATAATAATTTAAGACCTCTTAAGGATCTCGTCTCGCTCCTCCTTACTAGCATCCTTTAGTACTTAATTAATAGATATTATAGGTTTTTCTTCCTAGAGCTTTAGGTAGAGTAGGGCCGCATCTTCTTAAATAATATATAGAAGGCCCTTACCACATAGGTACGTGCTAAGCTGTGTCCAATATTAGTGCCAATTTAAACCGTCTTTCTTAAGGCGTTAAATGCCTGGATAGTCTTTACCCATGGCAACACGTAAATAAATAAATTTAACGCGTAAACAAAAGATTTTTAACGCGTAAATAAACGATTTTAACGCGTAATTTTAATAATAAGGAATAACTTTATACGCAGGTGTAGTAACCCTTAATGCGGCCTATGGTAAGGCGTTAAATATAAAGCAGTAAGATATGACCTAGCACAGGTATGGTAACCCTTTATGCAACCTATAGTAAGGTGTCAATCTTCTAATATCGCAGCTTGGTAGCAATAAGTGCTCATAACCTAATGAACTAGATCTAAGGATAAGAGAATGAATATAAATCTATTAAATCTATCTACGACGAATATAGGCCCTTATATAGGCCTATACCTACTAAGTCAGAAGTAGTTGCTTACTAACTCTAACCACGATGGAAACAAAGGGAATCTGCTTATATAAGCCAGAAACGAATGTAAAGGACTCCTCCAGAACCATCGTCATCTAATAAGTTGTATGGCAGACATCTCAAAGGCGAAGCGATGGATTTTGATGACTTTATTATACTGCGGCCCATTTCATCATTTGAACCAGGGCGATCAAAGTATATTTACTAATTATCAACCAGGAAGTCGCCATTTAATCACCGGAACTAACTCCTAGTGAAAAGGGAATAATAAAACAGCATCTTAGACGTCTCCGCAACCCAACTGAGAAACCCTTAGTGACCCCGGCAGCGTGGTTTAAAATCAGCCAATCAGAGGAAATAAAATTATCGGCATTTACCGGGATTTTATTTTTTAGCCAATAAAATAAAATTTAATTTCTGAGAGCCCTTTTTATTAGCGACTCTACTAAGGTATAAGCACAGCAAGGAAGACGCATACAAGCCTATACAATTAGATTATCTATTAACGAGGATCTAAAGCTAGAGAAAGGAAAAGAGAAGGAGGGTAGCGCCGCTCGACGTTTTATACAATCCTCTAGTTACATAACTATAACTATATCCGCCATAATCCACCGTTTTCCACCAGCGCCGTAACACTTTTATTTACTTAAGATTCCGCTCCGTAACCAATTCTTAGAGTACTCTACCTTCTCAATATTTTCTACCCCAAGCTACATCCTCTCCTAAGATATTATACGACGTGCTCCTAAGAAAACTCTCTCTAGTTTGTTACTTATTGCTAATATTAATAGAATATCAATCGCCATTAATGAGAGCCTTGGCCATTATTACTGTTATTAATCCTAGCACCACCAATTAAGAGCTAATATCCCTAAAATTGGACATAGTAGCTCGGCAATATAGTTCTTATATTCGTTCTGGCTTTATAGCCGAGCAAAAAGGTAAAGATCCTTAAGAATCTTATTAAAATAGTCTATATTCTCTTTTGGCTTTGGAATCTTATCGTACAATATAGTAGTACTTGGGGTAAAAGGACTATCTCCTCTATACTTTATCTCCTATAGAGCCTTAACCCTATTAAGCGCGGGCTTCTACCACTTCTTTTCCCAGTTTGACTTAATATACTTTATACAATGACTTAGGTAAAGAATGATTGCAGCAGCGTATAAGGGGGAATCGTCTAACTTAAGGTAATACTTATTAAATACTTGCCAGCCTGCGTAGATATGCTTACAGAAATCCTTATTAGCTTTATAGTATTCCTATTATAAGATTAATAAATTCCTAAAATAAGGGGAATAAGAGTTATATAAGGCTGTTTTTAAAGTGTCGAATAAGAGCATCCATTAAAGTTAGCACACTATTAATCGTTGCTTAATATCCTTGCGTTCTAAGGGTAACTTTATAAAACATTTAGAGAAACTTATATATTATATAAAGCGTATCCTAGTCTAAGTTAGTTAACTTATCCTCTTTAAGGGTGTCCTAATAATTCCTCCAATACTTATAAATCGCCCTATCCTTCTAGAGCGCAACATTAAGCATATAGAACCAGCTATTCCATCTCGTACAATTATTAAGAGGAATTCTTCTTCTAGCAAAAGCCTTAATATCTTTTATACGACCTGCAGAACTTTATATATGGATAATAATATTATAAAGCTTGCCAAGGACACCTATATAACAAAACGTATCCCTTTAAATAGCTAGCTATACTTTACTAATTTTATCTCCACTTTTATCCTCTACTTTATACAACTGGATTTACTTAATACCAATAACGTCCTTAAAGAGAAAAGCCTATACAGCAAGGTTAATAATATAGCCGTTATAGCGGATACATTAATAAATAGGATTCTAGTTAATCTTCTCCTTTTTCTTTAGGTAGGCACCTACTATATAACAGAGAGTATTATTTATAGAAGCATTATTATAAATAATTGCACCAATCTATTATACGACTCTAAAGTCCTATAAAATAGAAAGAAGAACTCCAAATTAATCCTTGCCGCTATAAAAATATACCATATAAAGAGCAAGAAGCGCCCTTAAAAGCTTCTGCTTATTCTACTAAGTAAAGTACACACAGACTGCGAGAAGAAGATGCTTATTTAGAGACGTCCAGATATTAAGTAAGATATGGATGCTTAATGTTGCTACCTAAAGCTTGTCTTATATAATATCCTTTTAGGAGAGCCAGGAGGTATTAATTAGTTTACTAACTTTAGAATAAGCTGTTATAATAATATCGTCTACCTAAGGATTAAGAACATAATAAAGTATATAGAACTCTAGCTACTTAACCATTCGGAATAGAAGACATTATATGACAATTAATAAAATAAGAGCCTCGTAAACTAGCTCCTTATTAAGGACTTTGCGGAGTATAATCTAGTTAATTTCTTCTCCTTAATTAGTAGCCGAGAGCCTCTCATATAACTCCTTAAGCCGCGTCTTTACTATTATACGAATGCCTAGGCCATTAACTAGACAATTAATTTAATGCTTACTTTTAAGGTAATTTCGAAGGTTTATTATAGATTTTCCGCCATACGGTAGATCTATACAGTATTTATAGTAATAGATCTTATTCTTCTTATATCTTTCTAGTTTATGGTTGTACGGCAGCTAAGTGTACTCGTGGAGAGAGATATCTAATAGCCCGCGTATACTAGCTTCTGGTCCTTCAACCTTAGTAGATTTAAGAGTAGATAAGAAAATAGATGACTCTGCTTCAGAAGCTATTATACCGTACAATAAAAGATAAAATTAGAATGGTGGTTGATAGAATTCTTAATATTAGATAGGTAGAGCGGGGTATGCTAAGAGATTTTATTTTTTCAGCTAATCGATAAAAATAATAACAAATACGAAAATAAAATTATTTATTGATCTTATCAGATAAGATTTTATTTTAAACCACACTGGACCCCGGTGGGATACCAAGGCCGATACATGGAGCCCACAATGATTCAGGAGCTAAACCTACAGTCAGCAACCTCCAAATCGCATTTAGACACAAGCGTTATAGCTCTTTGTCTACCTTATTTCTTGCTTGACGAGTATTCGTCTAATTCAGAGGTTCCCAAGTCAGCTAAGCATCCCACCCGGACTCTACTTCAGTCTTCTATATCAACAACAGCACAAGAGAGAGATATGAGACAAGCCGTTTGTAAGCTTTCTGTCAAGCAAACGGGATACTGCTTTCATGTTTCTCAATTATGGTGTCTTATCCTGAACGATAGTGAGTAGTATGCACATTAGATAGGAAAGTAGCTGACGATATAAGAATTGATGGTTACCTGCGCACGGCTGGATTGGACTGAGCTCGGTAGAGACTCAATCGCGATACGCGGTAAGCCAACTCCAGCATATCCTCACATCCAGGTAAGCGATGGAGGTAATTGTTTGTGGCAAATTGGCTTGGATCAGTGCCAAACATGGTTTGTAAGTCACAAAGCCCTGCAGCAAGTACTTGGGCAAAGTCTCACTGCAGTCAAGGCCTTCACGGCAAACTTTATGGAGATAAAGAGCAGCTCGGACGGATTCATGAGTAGATTTGAGGACCAGTTTCGCGTTATGATGAAAGGAAAAACTGTGACAGCCAAAGACTGGTCCCGGATACTCTCTATAGCCCATAACTCGACAGTACGGTTGTTTCTATACCGGAAGAGGTAAGATATTGAATGTTTATGGTATGGTCGCTGCTCACATTGAACAGACCCTCAAGGAGCCCATATATCCTTACGGAGAATGTCGGTGAGGAAGGTGACGGATCAAGTTCGGAAAGCGAAAATATGTTCCCTTGGCAAATGGAGCATCCACCACCACCACCTGACTTGGCTGGATCACACTCATTCGAGCCGTGTATCAAAAATGAAGCTGTTTCGCGAAATCCCTCGGTCCCAAATAGTCCACAAATCATCGTAGATGGCCCAAAGTCCGAGCCTGAACCAACATCTGTCAACAACTTTCATGTCTTTTCTTGGTTGAGCAGGCAAAATTCAGCATTGGAGGCAATCGATAATCTTCATGAAGCCGAAGAGGAAGGAGATACAATGGGTGAAAAGAAAATTAAGGCAGATCTCGACGCAATACATCAAATTCTCTCGAAAAGCACAAACCAAAAAGAAATGAAGGCCTACCAAGACTGTCGCGAAAAAAGGTTACCAGAAGTGGTGAAACTTCTTGCTCTTGTCACCCAGGTTAACGGTCAACTTACGCCAGGGATCTCGATCGTCGATAAATTCTTCATTGCAGCTACAGATATGTACGAGTTATTCATACCCCTAGATATCGAAACTAAAGTTGGGTTTCGCTATTGGGGTGCTGTCCATTTCATCCTCAAGGTACGTCTTATGGATGAGTGATTAAGTCAAGACCACTTTATACTAACGGGATATAGAAATCAATTCCTCGTGACCAACCTTCACTTATCAAAAGCATTGAAAAATTTATTCTCGTCTCACGTCTGGCGAAAATAATAAAGGAAGAACTCTCCGGGACACGCGGACCCAAGCCAGAGCATGCCGAGCTTCCGGAAGAGTTCCAGACAGCGTGGCTTCACTGCATTGTCTATCTTGTTCTCTTCAGGGTAAGAGCCAAGAACGTGAGAGACAGGGATCGGCATATTGAAAAATGCCAACTCCTGCTCTACCGTGGCAGACAGAACCTAGCAAGGAAATTAGGAAAGATGAGGCTCGAAAAGAAGGAAGTTGCAGTTCCCCAAGTTGTCTTATCCGTATTGATCTTCCGGCTGCTGAAGGATATCACCCCAGACCCAGGCCAACTAGACCTGTACAGAACATATTGGGAGTATTGGGATCAACTGGTATACCTACTGGCGGGAGCGTCTAGGGTGTTCTATTCGCTGACATGAAACAGGAGGCCGAAGTTCAAACTCACCGGATAGAAAGAGCACAGCCGGAGATCAGCGACCTGCGACAAGAAATCACAGCAGTAACCAAGGCGTTAGATAATCAACTCAGTGTCCTTGATGCGCTCCGTGAGGGATTTCTCAGTCAACGAGCAGGGTGGTCGTACTTAAATAATGGCGACAGGAAACACGAAGTGTCTGTCATCAAGGAATGTATCTCCCACGTTGAAAATAGAATAAGAGGTTTTGAGGAGATGGGATTCCGAGCGAACGAGCTTGAAAGCTGGGTATGTGCGCACTTTCCGAACATCAATGATTTTCAGAGATTGACCGTTACTTGGCAGAATACCCAAAAGATTGCCTCGACCAAAGATCGACAGGATAAAGCAATCTACGCCTTTACCATTGTCACCATCATCTTCCTCCCTCTCTCTTTCGTCTCTGGTTTCCTCGGTATGAACACGACCGATATTCGCAATTCCAATTCCAAACAATGGGTCTTTTGGGCCTCTGGTCTTCCCCTCACTGCCGTAGTCATCCTGGTTGCCTTATTATGGGCAGGAGAACTCGGTAATGCTTGGAGAGCAGTAGCGAACCTCTTCCCTACTCAAAAAAGGGGCTCTGGATATATGCGGATACGCGACCAACAGAAGAAATGGTATGGTTCTAGTGCAAAGAAGACAAAACCGTATTTACCTTCTCCCCCATCGCCAATACCCCCACAACCTCCCCGATTGCCGACACAGGAGCCGTGGGATAAGCCATATCGGCGGACGGAGACTTATAAGTCGACAGCATGAGATGAATGTAACTGAGATGAGCTGGATGTGAGGAAATTTCTTAAGATATGGTTTTTTTCTCTATATTGTTTCCTATCTTAACACCCTCCAATGTAAAAGACGAATTGACGAACTCTCTTAATTCCTGCTAGGTGTTTTTGTTATTTTGACAAGGCTCCTGGTAATCTCTATCTAGGTGCGCCTCTGTTTGCGCTCACCCGGACTTTTTCGGGTGTCAGTAAGCTGCCCTCCCTCTTAGTCTACTCTATTTGTCATTCCTCACCATCTTCTCCTTTTCTTCCACTAATTTCAATTTTCCCCTCTTGTCATATCATTCCTACAGCGCTCCATCATTCCGCTGCGCTTTGCTCTGCAACGCCGGTAAGGATCGCCTACCCGGCTAAACAGACCAAAGCGTTCGCTTTACGCAAATAAGCCTCAAAAACAGCACGACAATATCAACATGACAGAAATACGATGGGTTATGCCCCACCCAATCTTGTGTACATTGAACTCTCCATAGTGGACAGACTTGCTGATAAACAAACCCGTTTGCTAGTTTGTTTACTTGTTTGCTTTGTAATCAAACAACCAATCAAACCTACAGGTCTGATTTTAGCAGTCAATCAAGCCCTATATCGTCCCATTTGGTCGAGTTAGTTTGCTCGTTTAATATATAAGATATAGCTATTATTTTTGGTTAAGGGAGTAAATATAGGGGTTCGTAATAGTTAAGTCTTAGGCAGTTCTATAATATACTACGATCGTGATATACGCGCCAAAAATGAACATCCGAACGCGTCTTTCTAACTTAACCCTCTAAAATATCCTCTTTTACCCACCAATTCCTATCACTATACTGCCTATATTATGTCTTCCCATCTTACTAAAGCTGGCCCCGTTAATTTAGCAGAGAATACGTCTACAATTGCGCCCAGCGAAGCCTGGGAAGGTTCCGATACCTCATTAGAATTAAACCCCCTTAAGGGCGAATATAAAGGCCTTAATTGGGACCGTGTAGAGAGATACCAACAGCCTTATCGAGACCTCCTTAGAACTCCAAGCTTTATATAGGACTATGGCTAGCGGCTTCAGCAAAGATTTAGTAAGAAAATAACTGTTTTCTTATGCAAATATTGCCATCTGTATAAGATTAAGGTAACTTTATATAAAACTAGTAGGAGCTACTATTTTTGTAGTAGGATACCTTTAACGACTTAAGGACACTTATAAGACTCTTTATATATATAAAAATGCATTATTAAATTAAATTAAAAAGAGGTTTATTATAACTTAAGCAGAGAATAACTAATTATTAATTAATATAACTAGCTGCGATTATAATAGCTGCAGCCCCAAATTCTATAATACAAGAGCTTTAACCTTATTTTCTTCGGCTCTACAGTCACAAATTAAGGTTGTTCGGATATTTCCATTTAATATCAGCGATCAATCTGTATACGGCTAGTAGGAGGCTTGATCGACACGCGCTTTCAATCGGAGTTGACAAGGTGGTGTACATGTGCATCACTAGCTTCCATCGGGCTTTGCCTCACATATCAACGGGTTTTAAGCCCTATGCAACGTGAATTATCCAGCGCAGCCGCGTCAGTGATCTTTTTGGACTGGAGTGGAGTGGATCTGGCCTTGGATCCACTCCATCCAGCTAGTAAATTATTTTACTCCAGGAGCTCCTTAGAGCTCCAGTATATTTATATACTAAAAATAGAAAAGCTTAGCGTTAATATAATACTATAAAAGAATATAATAAAGGTAGATTTAAAAAAAAATATATAGATAGGGCTAAAGAAAAAGAATAAAAAGCAGTATATAGAGCTAAAGAAGAAAGAAAGAGGTAAGTAGGTAGAGGTAGATGCAAGAGATAGGTGTGAGCATTTACAACGAGCACAGAGCACGAAGGTTCTTATCTTATCACACATGATATACGCACGCACCTTCCTTCCTTATTAAGACTAGATGCTTCCTTATTAGGTTAGATTTGGAGCTCCAAGAGCTCCACGGCCTCGAATCTACTCCATCCAATTAATCAGATTGGTAAGATCCACTCCAATCAAACTATGGCTCCACCACGGAGCTCCAGAATTAACCCAGTCCAAAAAGATCACTGAGCCGCGTTATGTGCGCAGCCGAACATAGCCCCTAATCCCACCAAATGTACCATTACCAGCAGCCTGGGGAAGGCTGATATGAGCTCCATTGCAAACTAATTTCTCAGCGGTTTCATCAGAACTATGACACCACATTGCCAGGCAGCCAAGCTCACTTGTTGTTCAAAACTGCCCTTCACTTCCGTTTACATTCCTAGGCCTGTAAACTCGAGCCGTGCCAATTGCTCACTCTCACTCTCACTCTCCCTAGCTTAGACGAGTTGTGGAAAAGCAGCCAACAGTCTTCCCTCCCCTTCCAATCAACAGCTCCCACTGCTCAAAATGTCCAAACCCGTCTTCGTCCTCCTCCACGGTGCCTGTCACAGTCCATCTTGCTGGTCGCGCTTGACGCCTATCCTCTCCGAGCACGGCTACGAGAGCATCTGCCCCACATTACCGACATCAGGCTCCAATCCCCCGCTGCCAGACTGGTCCGCCGATGTCGAGGTCATCCGCTCGACAGTCTCTGAGCTAGTCAAAGAGCACGATGTAGTTGTCGTGACGCACTCGTTCAGCGGCATGACGGGCGGAACCGCGCTGGAGTGGCTGGACAAAGCGAGCTGCGCAGCGAAAGGGCTAAAAGGAGGCATCATAAGATTAGTCTACGTCATGGCGTTCATGGTTCCCGAAGGATTCCAGCACTCGAAGGAAGGAACGCGGGATAACATGGTCGAGGAGATGAAGACAGACCTAGAGGCGAGTATCCCCACCCCTCAAAAACCGCGCCCCGCAACGCTCCTTCCTTTTCCCTCTGCGGAAGCGCAGATCTGCAAACTGACAGGCTAGCTAGGCCCGCACCGTGAGCGTCAACGCAGAAGACGCAAAGGGCTTGTTCTACCAAGACCTCAATGACGAGCAGGTCGCAGAGCTGTATAAGGACATTCGCCCACACAGCCTGCCCGCTTTTTGGAGCACCACTACTCATGCCGCTTGGCGCCATATCCCCACTACCTATGTGGTTTGCGCAGGAGACAAGCCGTCAACGGTTGTGGCTGCGGAATGGCTGGTGGAGAGCGCGAAGCAGTCAGGCCCGCATAAGATCGACAACGTGGTCAAGCATCAGGTGGGTCATTCACCGTTTATCAGTCAGCCGGAGTGGTTGGCGGGAATTCTGCGGGAGGCTGCTGGAGAAAAGGTGGAGAAGCAGGGGAGTGTAGCCTAGAAGGTGGTGTGGAGGGAGGGAGGGGCAGATATATGACGATAGTGCTGGTCTACGTGGTTTGACGCAAAACATGTGCGCCTGTTTGGACTGAGAAAGTTTGGACGTGGGATCAGAATAGGCTTGAGCCGGCGGTTTGGAAGGGAAAATACAAACCAACGACTCGAAGGCGTACGATGATCAGCCTCAATGCAATGGGATGATAGATTTTGACCTTTTAATCTTGAGAAGCGTCATAACCTGCTCTAGCTGTGAGGTACTACTAATCATCACATCTACAGTCCCTCATGTCTAACCCTTAAGTCAAAATCCAAACTAAAACCTCTCATATCCCAGAACTCAACGAGCAAAGCTTTCCAGTAGCTATACCAAGCAAAGGGCCCTCGCGAATCCCCCTCTCTTCATCCACATTCCGTTAATCTTCTGGCTTCGTTACAACCGTTAGTCGATGAACATTATATGCAGTATTCTGCCTGTTACGGAAACACTTCGCAATCAACTCTCTGCAGTGCTCCCCCCGCCCACCACCCAGCGCATCCATGGCTTTGTAGCTAATCTCCTCACTCGCCATGAGCGCAGTGTCAAGCTGGAAAAGTAGCAGCTCAGGTGGGAAAGGGTGACTATTGATGAACTGGATCTGAGGATAAGAGAATGAATGAATCTATCGAATCTATCTATGACGAATATAGGCCTTTATATAGGCCTATACCTACGGAGTCATAAGTGGTTGCTTACGGACGTCGTCCAAAAAGGAACCAAAGGGAATCTGCTTATGTAAGCAGGCAACGAACGTGGAGGACTCTTTACCTCAGCGAGCTCAGACGTGATTTTGATTGGAGCGGATGTTCCTTCGGCCCGTCAGCAAGCTGACTGACATCCACCAAAATCACGTCTGAGAGCCTTTGGCGAGCTTTGTTAAAAGCGTAAGCAAAAATGTTAGTTTTCGCGATTTTATAAGGGGATTTCCTCCACGACGTAATAAAATAAAGTCTTCAGATGTTCATAGATATATCTTAGGGGGCCACTTTATATATNAAAGGCCTTAGAATTNCATTATCCCCTCCCGAATCTGAGATTAATTTCGTTAAAGTTGAAATTCCCGTTGTTAAAAGCGTAAGCACTTTTACGTACGGCCCGTATAGGCCCATATAAAGGTATAAAAAGCCTAAAATCTCATAATCTATAGAGCTAAACCTCCTGAGCAATTTGATATAATTTTTACCTTAAAAGACGTTGTGGGGATGTTGATCAATTTTGTTGGGGTTTGTGAGTTTTCTCTATTGAAAAAGCTTGTGCTTCTATACAAAGCTCGCCAAAGTGCCTCAGACTAAGAAATCGATCAAATATCCGAAGGAGTTTAGCGCGCCAGCGCAATCGATTTCTTAGTATGAGTCCACTGAGGTAAGAGGACTCTTCCAGAACCATCGTCACACCCCCCAGTACTCCACCAAAACAGAAGCAGATCCTTCCTAAATTAGTGTTGAACTTGATAATATATAAAAGAAACACCTCGTAATCCTCCGAGTGTCCTGTAGGTCCTATTTGACCTCTCCCTGAGCTGTAATCGATTGCCCGTCACGAGCTCTCTATCGTTCCATCTGCGTGGCTCCGGAGGTAGTCCCTTAATCGTTCTTATCCACTGATGCTGCAATAAAGTATTTACGAATGCGTGGTCGAACGCAGGGGTGAGGTAGATGGCTTTTGCGGCCAGCTCTTTCCTTCTTATCCTATGGAGTATGGTATAATTAAGCCGTGGCTTTGATCGCGTACGCGTGTTCGCCATATCACGTGTATTCAGTGTGTCCAACAGTCAGCGACGCTGGCAGCGTAGCTGCCAAGAAGCTGATAATGTAAGCAGTCAGTCAGCGTATAGGGTAGTTACAGTCAGTCAACAGTCAGTTAGCATAAATTCTATAGCGCGCTGAAAGCTCGCTGCCTTAGTGGTAAGATTAGGAAGATTTAAGAAGATAAGGAAGATNAGNAACTAGTTAAGCCGTAANGCAGGAAGGTTTCTTATNAATCNAACGGCGATTTAGCTAATAAATATACGCAGTTAGTAGTTGTTAATAAAAGCCTTCTAGACGCAATTAAAAGCAGATTAAGCTCGCTAGTAAGCTTAATTACTACTATAATATAGGCCTTAAGTTTAATAAGATCTATACTAATAACGGTAATAAGGTAAATANTATTATTTCTAATCCTCTTACTTAGTGGCTTAATATTAATTAAGTTCTCTACCTAACGTTTACTAAGATCGCTCTTAATATATTCTCTATACTAGCTATAAGCTCTATATATATATAAGTCTTTAGTTAAGCTAAAAAGATTATTACTAGTAAGCGTAATTAATTATTAGCCAATACTATTAAAGCGGATTAGTGCTAGAAATAGTAGCTAATTAAAGGCCTTTTATTAAGTAGTTTAATTAACTATATTAATACTAATAGGGCGTTGACTATACCCTAGTTAATAAGCTTAAATATTAATCTTACTAGCTATAAGCTAAATATAGGGATAGAAAAGCTGGCTTAGTAAGCTATATTTACTAAAGTTTTATATTTAATTAAAATTTAATACTAAAATAGAGCCTTTAGAGCCCTTACTACTTACTCCCTTTTTATCTTTTTTAGCCCTCTATAGGCGTATAGGACAATTTTAGCTATATTAAAACACTATATTAGGTAAATTAAGGTAGATTTTTAATTAGGCAATATTAATATTTATATATATAGAGGCACTGCCAAAAATCTGGAATAAAACACCCTTAAATCTATACTAATTGCCTAATTAGGAAAGCGAGCTGACAGCGGAACAGTCAGCGTACCTTAACTTGATGCAGCGGACAGCGAGCGATCTGGTTGGCCGCAGTCAGTCAGCTATAGGGCCTCAAAGCTCGCTGGAGACTGACTGTTGGACACACTGCGTGTATTGACTCTTCTGCTTGTATCGCGAGAGGTTCGGGTTAGTTTAGGCTTAGGCTCTTCCTTAGCTGGAATCTGTTCCAGATCCTTTTGATAAATGTCCCTTGGGGGAGTCCCTTCCTGATGGACGTAGTCTCCTAGATTAGGTAGCTCTTGCTGGTCAAGGCCTGCCTGTTCTTCGTCAGGGAGAGGAGGTCGATTGGGCTGCGGTGCGATATCGTGATCGCCTGAAGCACCCCCCGACAGCGAGGCCTGAGAGACCTCGTCTTCTTCCTGCAAGGCCCGAGAAGCCTCGCATCCTTCCTGCAGTGACCAAGAAGCCTCGTATCCTTCCTGCAGTGACCGAGAGACCTCTTCTGTCTCCTGCGATCTTTTGATGATGTTTGTGACTGGCTCGCTGCTCAGTTCGTCGTCAGTAAGTAAAGGTCGATCGGGCTGCTGTGCAATATCGTGATCGCCAGAGGCACCCCCCCAACTGCGAGGCCTGAGAGACCTCGTCTTCTTGCGGGGCCCGAGAGACCTCTGGTACAGTGTCCTTGGTAGGAAGTTCCTCAATAAGGCGCGGTCGTGCGGGTTTGTCTAATAGGATAAATGAATTAAGACCGTTGATGCATGGAATGTAGGCTACTTCTGCCCGATTTTTAATGAAGTTAATTGTATTGCGGATATCGTTAAAGAAGGCGCCCTTCCCTCGTAGAACTCTGAGCGAGATAATATTCGTAAGGAAGCTAGGGCAGTGATATACTTCGGTGAATGTAATTATATGGGCCGAGTGATCAGTTTGGGCGACTGTGAGCTCGACTAATCCAACGCCAATAGCCTTTATTAGGTCACCTCCCGTGTAGATCTGGAGAGGTTTAATTTCCTTATACTGCACGAAGTCCCTAATGTCGTTGCATATGTAAATATTTGAGCATATATCGGCTATCCAGGAGTCCTTGATATTCGTTCCTGAAGCTATAGCAGCTGGCCCGATGGCCTGCGTAGCGAACACCATAGCAGTGCGTGGATAAATGAAGTTGATAAAAAAATAATAAAAAAGGATTTTGCACGGGTGTGGTAACCCTTAATGCAACCTTTAATGCAGAACAGTAAGAAATGACTTAGCACGGGTGTGGTAACCCTTTATGCAACCTGTGGTAAGGCGTCAATCTTCTGAACAGCTAAACCGTGGCGCTTGGTAGCGACCCGGCGCTCATAACCTGATGAACTGGATCTGAGGATAAGATTCATTCATTCTCTTATCCTCAGATCCAGTTCATCAACTATCGACAGCGATGCTGTCGAGATCATTATCCTTGAAAATCTCCGGTAAACGCGCGGGCCAGCTGATTGGTTATAATGGCTGTTGGCCGCCGAGGTAGCTTTACTGCAGAGGTGCGACGGGTGCTGTTCGACGTCCGTATCAGACGGTATCAGTATAGTTTCAACGTGTATCATCACTCTCTAGGGACCCCTGTAGGGGGTCAATTCTCTTATGTATATTAGGGCTCTTAGAGCCACCTTGAATAAGACAGATCGCTCCTTTAATTTCTGTGTCTCTATATAATCAGCTAGCTATATGTTATTCGTGATACCTACCTGGCTGACAGTTATGAGCCCGGTAACCTTCTGAGCACCAGGGAGATCTTAGTGGCCAGACGAATACCACTAAGCCTCTTTGAGCATCGTTCGTCACGAAATATCGCGTACGCGAAAGCGCGTTTTTTTACGCAACCTCTCTCGAACCTTAATAAAAGCCACCATGGCACCCACAATAGAGTCAACCAACCCTCTATTGCTAACCCAAAAAGACTGGCCTTTATGGTTTTAATTTATCCGTCGAGAAGCAAGTTTTGCGAAGATCTGGGACTATGTGGACCTAGATAAAGCGGAGAACGAAATTAAAGAAAACACTGAGCCAGAGATACCTTTGATAGCCGCAGCACCAGCAGCTCCTGCAACGCTAGCAGCAGCACCTGCAACACTAGCAACAGCTCCTGTAGCACCAGCAGCAGCTCCTATAGCTCTAGCAGTAACTCTAGCGTCTACTGGAACCGCTACACCTGCTTTATCGAATCAGCAAAACTAACAAACTCCACAATTAATAGAGACACAGAGAATGCTTTTTGAGCTATATAAGCTCTAATGATAGGACTACCTAAAGCGGGAAGAGAAGCTCTATACGTTTGCAGCACTCTTGTATGCTACCGTGGGCACCAACTTCTCTGGGTATCTTAAAAACCTCATCACACTATATTCTGTTCTAAGACAGCTGAAGAAGGTAGCAAAGCCATCTTAAGCTACGCTACAGCAAATGGTATTGGACGATCTTAAGAAACGGAAACAAGGGCCTAAATATCAGACTCTGGAATCTTGGCTTTAGCTTTATATCACCATTATACAGAAAGGCGAAGAGCTGGAGGAAGGGTTGATAGAGGTAACGGAAAGCAGCGTTGTACGAGCCTTTGTCCAGGACTGTGAGGAGGTCTGTCCAGCTCTGTATTATGCCTTTATTTAAAAGGTAGCGAAGAGGTCAGAGAAGCTCGAAATGGTGACGATGATAGAGGAATTTAACCTGCTCTATAAGAACCCGACGCTTGTATCGTACTGCTAAGGACGCTTGCATTGTACTGCTTAAGACGCTTGCATCGTACTGCTCAAGACGCTTGCATCGTACTGCTCAAGACGCTTGCATCGTACTGCTAAGGACCTGATAATCGAATTACAGCAAAAGCTTACTACCAGCTCGTCTATCCCGACTGCCTAATCCGGTAATCCAGCTCTGACGCTCTGCGCCAGATCTGAGGGGGTGTGTTGGCCGCCGAGGTAGCTTTACTGCAGAGGTGCGATGGGTGCTGTTCGACGTCCGTATCAGACGGTATCAGTATAGTTTCAACGTGTATCATCACTCTCTAGGGACCCCTGTAGGGGGTTAATTCTCTTATGTATATTAGGGCTCTTAGAGCCACCTTGAATAAGACAGATCGCTCCTTTAATTTCTGTGTCTCTATACAATCAGCTAGCTATATGTCATTCGTGATACCTACCTGGCTGACAATGGCCAGTAGTGAGCTAATGTCATTAAGATGGCTTATCATAAACAAGGTGAGAGGGTGGGAGCGGGAGGGAAGAACTAGGGGGGTGCAGGAGGATTCTTACTCGCCGCGAACCCAGCTGGGCCGGGTTTCGCCGATTGTGCCGATGTAGTCCAGTTAGAGAGTCTTCCTCAGCCGACTCGGCGTCTGAAGTGCGAACGACTGTTAGTGTAGTCGATTTCACCCCAGGAGATCCAGCCACCAGGTTCTATTGCGTTTCAGTAAATGAAAACTATAAAGGAAGAAAGATGAGAGCGATTAAGGAGAGAAGGGGTGAGTTACTCAACAAGCTGGTCAGGTTCTGCACGACTGGCTTGGGATCGTTGTTACGGACAGCGATATGGAAAAGCTGCACGTGCACAATGTCATACTGCCCGAGGAGGTAGCCCGGAAGCGGTTTGACGCAATCGATGTTATGCACTGAAACATCTGACGGTAGCCATTCTTTGGGCGGACATTGCGAGAGATCGATATCGAAACCGTCAATGTGGGCCGAAGGTGGGAGGAAGCGTGCCAGGTCAACAAGCCAGATACTGTTTCCCCGGTCAGGAGTAAACCAATTGCTATGAAAAGGTACCTTTACGGACCCAGTACCGACGCCAATCTCGGCGACGTGAAGGTTCTCTTTGTCAGTTGGGATGCTTGGGTGTACTATTAGTACCCCTTTACAAAACAGCTACTACTATACCTCCTACTCTAGGCACCTATGTAATCCTTATAGATGTAAAATGAATATTAATTAAAACGTCCCCTAACTCTTAAAAGCATTAATAATAACTTTATATTAACGGATAAGTAATTAAATAAATAAATTAATATACCCCCCTTCTTTACCCCTAAGGTACTCGCCTATAAAGTATACAGTTACTCACCATTAGCTAGCATTATATACTGCCTAGCAGCCTAAATAATAATAACCCCACGGTTTATGTTACGGACCTTATATTAGCGGTAGTACGACTACTTAGAGAGGATATAAATAGGCTAGTAGTAGAAGCGCGGGAGGCGCTAGAACTAGTTAAACTATAAGATAAAGGATAGGCGAGTTATATAACGAGTTACGGGGCTTACGTACTTAACGTGCTAATGTACCTAATATACTAACGTACTAAATACCTTTCTTAGGGGTTAGGTTGTGTATTTAAAGGACCACAGTCCCTACCTTAGATAGTTCTCTCTTTATAGTAAATTTTAGAATATAATTAGAGTTAATTTATCGGGCAGCTACTCTACTAGTTATATTTACGTTGTTAACTTTTTGTTTACCTATATACCTAGTCCATTAACAAGTCCACCGTAATACCCACTATTAGGCTTCGTTACACTCCGGATCTAAGTTAGACTTAACTTTATAATAGGTAAGAGGCTCTACTAGAGCCCTAGCTAGCGCGCTTTTAAGAGGTGGTAGGAGCCTTATCTATAGAACAATTACTACTTATAAGGCTGCCTCTTCCTCTACGTAATAATCGACCGGTTAAAACAATAAACCCCTCTATTAAATTGGCGATAGGTAGACATAAGGGTAATAAGGATAAGGTAGTAAGGCGATATAAGGAGGCGACGTGTGGAAATAGGACGCGTAAAAATACTGTCGTTGTCAAAATACTGTAGTTTGCTTATCATCTGCAAATTCGCTTGATAAGAGCCGCACACATCAAAATATCGGCTTTGTATACAAAATCACATACAAATCAAATATTCTTGTATGCGCACGACTTTTTTTGATCTTAAAAATATATAAAGCTTTAATTTACACCGATATTTACATCGCAACGCCTTGGCAGGTGTTTTTACCAATATAGTGTCCTTATTAAGCCGCCGGAAATAAGCTGTATCGCAGGTTATACTACCTTAACGCTTTTTACTAGCACCCCCTAGCTCTGGCTCTCTTACTAAAAGTAATTAGTGTCTTGGTGCTATACCTAAAAGAGGCCAAGCTAATTATGTAAGAGCTTCCTCTATAGCTATAGAGCAGCTCCTTAAGGATATGGACTTTTTAGATAAGGAAGATATTAGGATTAACGTTAATAATAACTGCGGTTCTCCTACTCAAGTCCCTCCTAGTAGAGGAGGCTTTGTTCCAGCTAGCTTACTGCCTAAGGATGTTCCTACTATTAAGGATAAAGTAATGTCCTTACTACGCGTACGACGTTAGTTAAGAAAGGCAGCAGAGAATAAGGAAGTATTCTTTTAGCGAGCTTCTAAAATGGCTAGGAAGAAGAATATTAAAAAGCTAAAGCCTCTTAAGAAGCTAAATATAAGAGATTATTTACGTTACAAGTCTTTGTATAATTAAGAGGTAGTTAATCTAGTAGATTCGTCTCCCCCTAAATTACCTAGTCCTATATCCGAACTAGATGCGATATAGGACCAGAAGCCAGAGCCGAAGCTAATTGCTTATACGCTTACTTGGCGTGCAGTAGTAGGCAATATACCTTTTGGAAATATAGCTTAGCGAGTATATATATATGGCTTTCGGTACTACCAATTGATCTATTAAATTGATACAATTCGTAAGAAATATCTAGGGCGGTTTAAATCTACTATAGCAATATAAGTAGCCGCTAGCTATAATCGAGCCACCAAGCGTAAGGAGGTGCTTATAGATATATATGGTATTGTCGGTATCACCCAGGGGGGTACTGCAATTGCAATATAAGGTAATAGGTTCTTTGATTCATTCGTGTCTCTTCTTTGCAGAGGATTGTAAGGATCGCAGTGCCTAAATAGGGGGGGGTTGATGAGTTACCATAAGGATGACTAATTAGGGATACACAACTACGCAACCTGTCCATACATTCCAATATATATATTCCAACACTGGCGACATTTACAAAAAGGGAAAGAAGGTAAGAAAGTATAAAGGAGAAGTATATAGGTCAACAGGTACTTAGGGCAGGAATCGCGGATATCTTGGGTGTTGTAGGCGTTGCGGATATTGT
Source organism: Cenococcum geophilum 1.58 (assembly GCF_001692895.1). Lineage (NCBI taxonomy): Eukaryota > Fungi > Ascomycota > Dothideomycetes > Gloniales > Gloniaceae > Cenococcum > Cenococcum geophilum. The sequence continues at coordinate 1,678,766 of NW_027137583.1, forward strand.
TACGGATATTGCGGATATCGCTGCGGATATTGCGGATATCGTGAATATTGCGGAAGGTGTTGTAGGAGTATCTAAGTATCTATAGTCCTATCCGTCGTCGTCGAAATGATAGTTGAGGAAGTCGATATTAAGAGTAAGGTTCTTAGATTTCGTACTACTAGGTTCCGTACCACTAGGTTCCGTACTACTAGTAAGGCTATAGGCAAAGGTATTGTTGTTCATAGACATAACCATATTCTTGGCGGTTTTAATTAGTATTGGTCTATTTAAAGTCATAAAGTGTTTAATACTATGGTTATCGTAGAAGAAATTACTACTAGTAATAGTTGGAACTATGTCCTTATTAAAGTCGTTGTTAATATTATTGTCCGCGAGGTACTGGTGGACACGTCTTTTAAATCCTTCTCTTGCTTTATTACGTTCTTCTTTAGTGTACTTAGTTAACTAATAGTTTCCTTTCTTATACACAAAGCACGTTCTAGCATTATTGCCGTAACGATTATTTAATAAACTTAGTTGGGATATCGGTCGGTGGTAGCGATGGTTAGTAAAGAACACGTCCATAGGCTGTTCTATAGGCTGTAAAAATATATTAGCAGGTTATCCTATAGTACCATTAATCTTCTTATAAGTAACGATTAATAATTATAGGCTGTTTATAAGGCCAGTAAGTGTAGTAGGTGGGTTTAAGTAAGCTGCCTAGTAAGCAGTGACGTCTTAATAAGCGACGATAAGCTTATTATGTAGGAAATTGTTATTATAGAGGTTAGCGTCGAGACCATGCTGTAAATGATGGAGGTTGTTAAGCAGTAGCTGTAGGTAGTCCTCTGTAGACTTGCCCTTGCTCTTTATTATTACTATCTTAAGAGTTATAGCGTTCCACTTTATTAGAACTCCACGCTTATATTTTAGTCCTTTAAAGTAGTTGCGTATAGCGTTATAGATGCTATTAAAGGTGGTATAGGTTGCCTTGTTCTTATAGTAGAAGTTAAGAGTAATACTACGTAGTATTATTGGAAAGCCTTTAATCTTTACCTCTTGTAGTATACCAACTCTGTTATAAAGGTTGTTGAAAATTGTAAGCTTGCGGTTAAAGTTGTTATCCTCTCTGCTGTATTTGCTTTCCTCTATATATATCTTTGCTAGGGTTGCTAAGTCTCTACCGTAGTTAATAGTGGCTGTGACTTTTATAGAAGGAGCTGCGGCGTTTATAGGGGAAGCTATAATGTTTATAGAGAGAGCCGTGGCGTTTATAGGGGGAGCCGTAACATTTGTTAGGGGAGCCGTAACGTTTATAGGTGAGGGGGGCTCGGCCGTAGGGAGGTTATTTAAGACAGCTGGGGTTGGGGTAGGTGATGTTAAGGGGGTTAATAAACGTAATTTAAGACGGCGGTTGATAACGTATAAATTAAAGGGTCCTTTATTGTTGATATATAGCTTAATTTCTTTATCTGACTATTCCGTAGGGTTGTCCTTATAGGCGACATCGTATAGTGCTTGTGGTACTGACTTGCTCTTTTTATTAAAGACCCATACTCTATTACGTTGGAGTAGTTGTTTAAGTTCCTTAATTGCGGACCTATAAGCGTCCTTAAATATCTGTACCTTAAAATTATTAAAGTCCTCTTAGTATAATTCCCATAAGCTTTTATCCTTAAAGTTACGCTTAGTATACTTATTAATTTTAAAGTTAATATAGTTGGTAATATCTTTTGCGGTAGTCTTATTGGTTAGGGTAATCCCGTTGCCCTAGTCCGGGTGTTAGATTCCTATATTAGATATAATTAACTAGTATAGATCGTGGTGTAGGTTGTGGTGTAGGTAGGGGTGTAGGTAGGGGTGCTGCTGACGCTGCTGGGTGTACTGGCGCTTAGTAAAGAGGTTATACTAGGTATTAATTTATGTGGTAGACGCGAACTGAACGAAGCCTTGGTAGGAGTCGGTTCTTAAGTTCCCAGGGCCTTAGTAGGAAGGGTTCTTCTTATTAAGTGGTTAATTTGCGTAATGGACGCGAACCGAACAAAGCCTTGGTAGGAGTCGGTTCTTTAAGTTCCTAGGGCCTTAGTAGGAAGGGTTCTCCTTAGTAAACGCGACACAATTGATGGGCCTTGGTAGAAGCGATCGCGTGTTATCTCTCTTCGTAATAACACCTGGCTAATTTGTGATATTAACTGATTAGTGTCGGTATCACCTGGGGGGGGTACTGTAATTGCAATATAAGGTAACAGGTTCTTTGATTTATTCGTGTCTCTTCTTTATAAAGGATCGTAAGGATCGCAGTGCCTAAATAGGGGGGGGTTGATGAGTCACTATAAGGATGACTAATTAGGGATACACAACTACGTAACCTGTCCATACATTCCAATATATACATTCCAACAGGTATGAAGGATATTAACGCAATAGAGCAACTTTTGGAGGCCTAGTATGGCGAGAAAAGGAAAGGCTTAAAAGTTAAGGTTACCGTAACTCTTTCGGAGCTCCCCTAGATATTAAATACGTTATTAAATTTATAAGCTAGTATACCCGACTCCTCTATATAAGGCCTTAGTAATTAAATAGGAAGTCTCCTAGAGGCAATTACTGGTTAGAATAAGAAAGGTAAGGCCCTAGGCAGTACTGCAACTGCTTTATAACGCCTAAATATACCTAGTACACTTTTAACTAAGGTTCTTGCTTAGTATAGTAGGCCACTAATTACGATGCGATGGCCTTGCTAAAATGCAATTTATTCAAACAGCGGGCGTAGCTGCTAGATTAATAGTGGTAACCCAGAGAATCCAGTAAATCACCACCCTATTAATACACTAACTATAACTGCCTGGGGGAACGATATTATAAAAGGCAAGGCTACTGCAGATAAGCCGTCTATTTGTATTGCCATACAGTTAAGTTAAAAGGACGGCTTAATGCAATTATGTAAGGCTAGAATAGAGCTTACTAATTAACCGAGCTTTCCTTCCTATACTCCTTACCTAATACATCCTACCCAGTATTAGCCACAACCCCACGTTTAGTACACTCCCTACCTATATTAGTAGCCTATTGCACCTAAAGCACCTCACCTAGCTTATTTAATAGAGCTAGCGCTACCTCCAGATCCTCCTACGAGCCTAATTATACCTAGCCTAGACGCCGCCAGAGAGCTAAGCGACTACTTTAACTAGCTTTAAAAGCAACCCCGTTAGAGTACGGCAAAGTTAGCTATTAAGCTGAATTATGTTATAAATACCTTAAATAATTATAACCATGATTTGGAAGCCTTGCGTAATAGTAAGGAGCTTAGTAATATAATATAGGAGGATTTAGGGTTAAAGCTGGGTACACTAATAAAGCTTTAGCGAGACTTAAAGGTATATAGGAAGTTAATTAAGTAGTAAGTATTATACTCTACTGTAATATTTTATACTAGATTTAATACTAAAAGAACTAACTAGTTAACTACTAGATAACCTATATATTTAAAGTACAAAGCATCGCAACTAGAGCTCTTGCTGCACCCGGCCCAAAAAGACCAAAACCAACCAAAAGAACCCTGAAAAACACCCAGAGAATCCCCCTGAGATGCATGCATTGCAGGGGAGGCACACGTCGAACGACGGTGGCTCGCACTCGCGCGCGACCGCTAGAACTACGCCCAGCAATAGCCCTCCACAATAAAGACGGGCGAATACTATACCACAAAGCGGAAATACCTCTATTAAGAAGGCATCTAATAAAATATAAAGCCTATTAGACGCGTCTAGTATCCAGAATTGTGGGGGAGTAACTGTTAGCTATAACAAACTAATACAGCTAGTAAAATGGCTCCGCTAGTCTAGTAAACCTTAGGCGCCCCTCTAGCAAACCCTTAATTAAATCCTCTAATAGCTAAGCAAAATTAAAAATAAGTATAACCCCCCCTTACCGGCGAACCGCACCTAGGCCGCCGTAGCTGCGCTTTTATAGTATAGGGAACCTACCCCCCTTAAGTTAACAACTAGGTATATAATTATAATATAACTAAACATAGAATAAGTAGAGGGGCTTAGGAGATAATTAGAAATAGAAGTCCTTATAGAGATACGCAAAGAGGTCCACAATACTGTTATAGTCCAATACCTTAAGAGCGGAGATATTAAAGTCACCCTAAAGGACTAATAGGCAAAGGAACGAGCCATAAGGGTAGGGGATAGGCTAGGAGAACGTATTAGTATAAAAGTACTCCACAAGGATTACCTAGTTAAAGTCCTAGCGGTTCCTATAAGCCTTAGGGTAGAAAAGGGACGCTAGGCGGACAACATANTAATTATATAGGAGATAGTAAGACAAACGGAACGCCTTATACTAGGACTTAAAATCACCTAAATCCAATGGCTTTAACAGGAAAATGCAAACTAAGTATATAATAAGAACAATAAGAGGATATAAGGGTTGCTAGAGACTTACTAGGGAGACACTAGATAAACACATGGCTCCCTTATCGTCAGCATATATATACCAGAAATGCAAAAACTCCTTATCTAAAAAGGAATAATTATAAATGGCCTTATATACAACATAAGGCTCTATAACTATAGACTACGCCTAGAACGATGCTATTACTATATATAATAGGGACATACCTAATCTATATATGCAGTACAGGTGTACTACGGCCACTATATAGGCCCCCACGATATAAGATATTACTTAAATTAAGACTAAACAAAATGCGCAAACTGCCACTAAAGCACATATAAGGCGTAGGAGAGAGAAGACTGTATTAAATACAGGAGACGGAAGGTAAGGGCTTAACAGCTGCGGGAATAACTACACGCTAGGTTATATAAATGGAAACAATAGGCAATAAGCTAGGGGGACGCAGGTGCTTTCCTAGCGTTTCCTACCTTTAATACTAGAGGGCTAGGCCAGCCATCCCAAGCCTTAACGGGCCAGAAGCGACGCCGCGCGACATTACTAGACCGATTAAAGACATAAGGGTCACAGGGGACATAAGGAAGAGGACGCCCCGTAGGAAGACCCCTATGGACAGTAATAGTAGGCTTAAAACCAGGACAATTAAAAATTAGACTTAATGCGGCAAATATAATATTTGTAGCCGACCTATAAAGGGTATATAGCCGACTAGTAAGAATAGGGGAAGAACCGGTAATAATAATAGATTTAGATATAGAAGCGCTAATAGGAACACAAGACACGGGAATAAAAAGCTCTATATAAAATGAGTAGTAACTAGGGTATAGATATAAGAGATAGAAGCTCTAAATATTTTAGAGAAAGTAAAAACAGAAGAAGTAAGAAACAAAGGAGAGTCAAAGGACCCTTACCGGGGGTCCGCCACCTATCCATTATATAGTATAACTGCGGCAACACAAACCACCGCCTCGCAAGGCCCCTACTAGACAGTCTAGACCCAAAGAAACACTATATCCTTGCTATATAAGAGCCGTATTATAATACCTTTATATAATTAATATACTGCCCCCAAGGATTCTAGCTCCTATATAAACCAAAAGCAGCCACACATATATACTTTATGATTAGTAAGGCTATTAGCCTATCCTTATAGTTATAGCAGGCAGTTAACCTAAATATTATAGTTATAATAATCTAAACATATAGGGGACCGGTATAAATTATTAATATATATAACCCTAGGGTTAAAGGGGTCCCATAAATAGAGAATATTATATCAGTAATAAGCTTACTAGAAACCGAAGGTACAAAGTCTATCCTATTAGAAGATATAAACCTCCACCACCCACGGTAGGGGGGTATCCATATTGCTACAGACTAACAGTTAAAGTGCCTACTAAGAGCTATAGATATCTAGGGCCTTAAGCTAGCTACCCCCCTAGGAGCAATTATATAGTAACGAGGCACCGCTAGAAGTATAATTAACCTTATATTTATGAACGAAGGCCTATACCAAAGACTTAAAAGGTGTAACCCCGAAAAAGAATAGGCACTTACCCTAGACTATATCCCTATCCAAATACAACTAGACCTAGACACTAAAGCATAACTAAATAGAAAAAGATACGCAATAAGGAAGCTTAAGACAAACAGTTTCCTTAATATAGTTAAATAACAACTCTAAGACCTAAAAGAAATCCACCCAATACCAAACAAATAAGGCCCATTAACTACCCCCAAGGAAATCAACTAAAGACTAGAAAGGATCCAGGCAACAATTAAAAATAGGCTAGAAGAGCACTGCCCAATCTTAAAACCGGGCCCCTACACGCGACACGTATAGTCCACATAATACGCAGTTCTAGTTACCAGCCAACGACGAGTAAGAAGGAAATATATAAGTAGCCACGACCCTAAAGACAAGAGATAATATAAAGACATAAGAAACCAGCTAAAGAATACCCTAAAAAAAGAAGTAAGGAATAACTGGAAACGGTTTATAAACAAGCATACTTCTAACCCGAGCCTCCCCTATAACAAGGGCCTTTAGGATATAGCGAAATAGGTAAAGAAAAAGGCAGGGCGCCTAGTAGAAGACCCACACCTACTACCCCTACAAAGAGTAGGAGAATTATAGGCCACAAACGACAATAATAAGAAGGCAAAGATCCTTATAGAAAGGTTCTTCCCCTAACCGGCTCTAGTAGACCTTAGTGATATTATAGGCGAAACACCAGTAACTCGCCTGCGGGTTAACAGCGACATAATAATAGAGGAAATGGCTAGAACTATTAGCCGCCTTTTAAATAATATAGCACTAGAACTAGATGGGATTCCAAATAAGGCCCTAAAAACCTATAGGCCACTTATAGCACCTTGGCTTACAGATATAGCTAGAGCATACTTTACTATAGGCTACTACCCACGACTCAGAAGATCTATGACGACGGTTATCCTATAAAAAGAAGGCAAAGCAGATTACTTAATCCCAAAAAGCTACCGCCCTATTGCCTTAGAAAACACCCTTAGCAAGATCTTAAAAAGGGTAATAGCGGAATACATAGTAGACACAGTAGAGGAACACGCCCTACTACCACAAAGCTAAATAGGGGCAAGAAAGAACCGCTCAACACTATTAGCACTTACGCTACTCGCTACCACCATTAAATCTACATAGGCGATACAAAAGGACTTTATAGTATTAATGCTTAGCCTAGATATCAGTAGTGCCTACAATAATATACCCCATAAGCGTCTTCTATATATCCTTAGGGCAAAGGGCTTCCTAAAATGGATTATATAATTTGTCCAAGGGTTTATAGGCCAGAAAGAAACATTACTAGTCTTTAGCAGATACTAGAGCCCCCCTATTATAGTTATAATAGGAATACCATAAGGATTACCCCTCTCGCCTATACTCTTCCTTTTCTTTATAAGCAACCTACTTAACTCCTTTAAGNAAGGGGCGACCTAGGGGATAGGCTTCATTNANNANANAAACCTAATTATATANNGGCNAACAGCCGNANAGAACTGCAGAACACTAGAGAAAGCCTATAACACTTATATAGAGTAGGCAAAACGTTATAGAGTCCAATTCTCACTAGAGAAATACTAGCTAATCTATTTTATAAGAAAACGTAACTAACCTACAGATCTCTAGCATATAATTCGCATCTAAGGCTTTAGGGGTCAACTAGTTTAGGGCCTAAGGGTATTAGGAGTATAGGTAGATAGTAAGCTCTAATAGAGCGCATATATAGCGCAAGCGGCCCGTAAAGGCCAAGCACAGTTTATTGCTTTATCTAGGATTGTTAATTCTATATAGGGTCCATACTTCTAGAGGTTACGCCTACTATATATAGCAGTCGTCTGGCTAACCATAATATATAAATCCAGTATCTAGGCCATTAGAGAAACTAAAAAGGGCCCCCCAAAATCACTCCTTAAACCACTTTAAAAGGTCTAAATAGCCTACCTCTAGAGTATTACAGGCGGGTACAAGCAAACGGCCACAGTACTGCTTAAGAAGGAATCCAATATTCCCCCCCTATAGTTATATATTAAAGCCGCTGTAATATAAAGAACATAAAATAAATATAACTCTAATATTATAAAGTACATTAAGACACGCCTAAGTAAACTATGGAGGGACCCTAGGGTACCCTATAGGAGAACAAACCAACAACCCTAAAGTAGGGAAGAGATATTAGAGAAACAGGTAAAAAAAGCAGAAAAAGAATAATGCCGCTTTAGGGCCCAGGCCCATATAGAGGAGAAAGGGAGACGCGTAAGAGGTTAGCAAAAACAACAGTAAGACAGAGAAAGGAGCTAAAGTAGAATATATAAGAACGCCAGAAAACTATCTACCATAATATAATACTAGTTAGACCAACGCTAAAGAGGCGAATGGGAGTTAAAGGTATAGAGGCTAACTTAGGTAAGATAAACCCAAGCTATAGCATAGTTAATGCTATAGGGGGTAAATACCTAAGGGCTCCGAGAAGGCCTAATAAAGGCAGAAAACATAATAGCAATACTCTTAAGAACAGGAATAATAGGACTAAAAGATTGGCTTTACTAGGTAGGTGTCCTAGTAGGTAGCCTAAGATATAAATGTGGCTGGCTAAAACAGACACTAAAACACGTAATACTGCTATACCCCCTACGCACCAATTAAGAAATAATACTCTTAGTAGCTGGCACAGAGAACTATAATACACTGCTCTTAACACAAAAAGGCCTTAAGGCGGTCACCCAGTAGCTTATTAGTTAAAATATGCTAAATTAGTTCTAGGTTGCAAGGGAAATGGTAATAGAAGGCAAGGGGGCGAGCAGTAGGTGCCCCCTAGTAACTCTATAGTAGTAGAGTAAAAGTTTATAATACTAGCGCGTCCGTAGGCTTGTTACGGCAGCAGTAATTCCCAAGGAGGTTAAATAGTAAGGTAGTAGAGCACTANAGGNGACTNNNAGGCGCTAAGTAGGCGAGTCCTAAAAGGCNGGGAGATAGATCACGGGGTTTTCTCATTTTTCTTAAATAGAGTTTTCTCCCTATATGTAAATAAGGAGTAGTCTACATAGGCCCAGTAGGGATCCGAATTAGACGTTAAACAATGAATTATTATTATTTAAAGTACGATCGCGCAGCTAAATAATTACCAATACTCTCTATACTAAGCCTTAGAAAGCTTCTAAAGTCTCTATATATACTAAGCCTACTAATATTACATTGAATCCACGTCTTTAGGTTATAAAAAGCGTGCTTAATTGGGTTAAACTCTGGAGAGTATAGAGGAAGATATTCTATATAAACGCCTACGTTCTTATAGAGAGCTTAAAGCTCCTATTTTCCGTTAAAATGTATATAGATACTTACTTAAATTAACTCTCTTACCTAACTCTTATATATTAATGCATTATCCATAACTAGAGTTATATAGCCAGGCGTGCACTATAGGAGGACTATAGCTTTAATCCATACATTAAATATCTTAGAAGTAATAGAGCCTTAATAAATTAGAGTCCCCTAAAGGAAGCCCTTATAGGTATAAGCAGGTAGTATACTCCACCTCTTAAAGCGTTAAATTAAGGAGACTTCTATTGTAGGTGTAGTAGTAGGACTCTACCCAAATTTCCTATAGCTAGTTCTCTTATTAGCTCCTAATTCGTTAATAAACACTAATTAATTAATGTCCTATTTAATTTAATAACCCTTTTATAAGGCACAAAGATCTTCTACTTACTTAAGCGCCTTCCTCTATACAACTTTTTGACTCTACTATAGGCGCGCGAGAGTCTTCTATATAGTTGTAAGGCCTATAATTAGGTTGAACTTGTTATATAAGAACCAGGCCATTTCATTAAGGAAGGCAGTTAGGCGCTCGATAAGAAATTTAAGTAGAGCCTATAATATCTATAAGAAAGTGGCTATAACACTATAACGTTAATTATCGTAAACCTACTCATATATTAGTATAAGAGCTTAAGGCCTTTCTTGCCGAGCCATAGGAGGGGAGTATAGAGTCCCCTATATATCTAGGGAGGTTCTTATACAATATATAGTTAAGTAATTGTAAGAGTATATATATTAGGTCCCGCCGCGCTTGTAACAAGTTCGCAAGCACTCTTAGTCTTTTTGGCCGTATAGCGACGTGGAGGCGGGCCACGTTACAATTGTACTTGCGAACTTGCTAGGGCCAGGTGCCGTGGGTTCGATCCCCATCAGTTGCACTTTGCTCTAGTATAGTCTAACACGCATCCGTGCGATAAGGCGGGTTAGCTAAGTCCGATCGCTTATGTTACTGGGGACTAACTAATATGGTGATACTCTTGGCGTTTGATCCCTGTGGAGGCCTAAACGGGCGTATAGAGGAATCCCTGCGAGCGCTTGAGGACGAGTGCGCAGAGGAGAGGGCAATTGTAAGAGTATATATATTAGGTCCCGCCGCGCTTGCGATAAGTTCGCAAGCACTCTTAGTCTTTTTGGCCGTATGGCGACGTGGAGGCGGGCCACGTTATAATTAATTGTAAGAGTACATATATTAGATCCCGCCGCGCTTACGATCAATATCGCAAGCACTCTCAGTCTTTTTGGCCGTATGGCGACGTGGAGGCGGGCCACGTTACAGTAATATACCTAAGTAGCTGCAGCAATCTATGTGACCTTCTAACCGTAGTATAAGGCGACGCATATCTAAAAGACGCAATAAGGGGGAAGTTTAAAAGGCATTGCGATTAAATTAAGGCCAAAAAAAGTCGTGCGTATATAAGAATATTTGATTTATATATGATTTTGTATACAAAGCCGATATTTTGATGTGTGCGGCTCTTATTAAGCGAATTTGCAGATGATAAGCAAACTATAGTATCGGTAAAAATCGCCAAGCCGCACGACGCGTATCGCCCCCTCCATCAAAATAATATACCCCCTTATAGTCCTACTAATATAGCTCTATATTTTATAAATAAAGGCCTGTTTTATAGCGCTAAAATAGGGCTATAAAATAAGCCCTTATTTATATAATTTAGGGCTGTTTTGGTAAAGTTATAGGGGGTGCTTATTTCTAGGAATAGAGGGGTCGGCTTAGCCAGCACAGAGCCTCAATTTAAGTCTTATAGTTACCCCCTATAGCCCTACTAATACAGCTCTATATTTAATAAATAAGGACCTATTTTATAGTTCTAGAATAGAGTTACAAAATGAGCCCCCATATATATAAATTAGATTAATATTGGTGGAATTATATAGGGTGATATACTACTTGTTACGGCACTGGCAGAACTTGGCAGAACTTGACTGGCAGAACTTAGCAGAACTTTAAGGTTACGTGACTAGAGGACCGCATAAAAGAACCCTACTTTGACCGGCGCTGCTCTTCTTCTCCTTTCCTTTCTTTAGCTTTAGATCCTTATTTATAGACTACTAATTATATAGGCTTGCGCGTCTCTCTTGTTGTGCTTGTGCCTTGATTGACTAAGTCGCTAACATTATCTAAAGCTTATCTTACCCTTTCTTCCTAAGAAGGAACTTAAATATATCTACAAGGCTATAAAAAGGATAAGGATATAGAATAGGACCTTAAGGATATTACTAGGACTATAAGGATAGGACAGAACCCCTAGAATACGAAAGGAATATGAAAAGAACCCTAAGAACCGGACGCGTATAGACTAGAACCCCTAAAGAAATTACCCGGAATTACCTAATACTTATACCACTATGCTAAGAAATATAGCAGCTAGTAAAGCAGCTGTAGGACCCTTAAATACCTTAGATAAAGAAATAATAACTGTCTTAACCCCCTAGGCGGAGCTTGCGGCAGCTAATGCTGAAATTGAATGGCTATGAGAACTGCTGGAAACTAGGGATATCTCTGCCTCTAGCGATGACCTATTGGACAGACTTGCTATGGTCCTTAAGGCCCTAGCCTAAAGCACCGTATTATTACGATCTGCGAAGGTTGCGGACCCCCTATTGTTTATAGACGGAACCGACCCTATATTTAATAATTGGAAGCTTTAACTGTAAGATAAGCTTAAAGTTAATACGGACTACTTCCCCACTACTTAAGCTAAAATGGCCTATATCTTCGGCCGTACTGGTGGGGACGTATAGATGTATCTACGTCTACGATACGCCGTAGACTCCGCAGACCCCTTTGTCTCTAAAGAAGAAATAATTAACTACTTGTCTTCCGTTTATAAGGACCCCTTTAAGATATAGAACGCCCGCCTTAATTATAAAAGCCTGAATATGAAAACAACGGAGACCTTTTTAACCTTTTAAACCCGCTTTTTGTACCTAGCTGGCTAAGCCTAAATTCCCTATAAAGACCTACTGCTAGACCTCTTTGATAAACTTACCCTAGACCTATAGCGCGCCGTACTGCTAGTTTTTACTACTATATAGACGCTAAAGGTACTTACGGACTACTGTCTAGCTATTGACTAAGGCCTCCGTTAAATTAAGGTATGTGCTAAGCGGTATAAAGCTAGAAACTCTTTAAACTAGACTATAAGTACTATAAGAATAGCTAATAGTACCCCTATACGGACCGTAACTCCTATAGTACTAACCGTTTAGCCTGCCGTCAACCTAGCAGCTAGTTGTGTAGCTAGTCCTGCCGCGGGCCCGGTATATACTTAGCCTACTTATAGTAACCCCTATAGATAAGCCCTTAGCAATTAAGGAGCTTGCTTTTTATACGGCTAAAAAGACTACTTTATAAGGAACTGCCTAATAGCGGTGAAGATAAACGAGGTCCTGTTAATTTAGGAGGATAGTACGGAGTTAGAAAAAGAGGAACCCTAGAGGAAGACTCCTCTTTAGGGTTAAAAGGAATCGACATGTTATATATTGATCTAGGTTGGCTAGTTGGTGGAAGAAGCTGCACTATCCCTTATACTTTATTTCGTAATAGATATTAAGTTTTAACCTCTGCTTTAGCTAACTTTGGAGTAAATGCCTTTGCCTTAATAGATACCTAGTATACTGTAAAGCTGGCTGAATTTCTAAATGCACCCCTTAAAGAACTGCCTAAATCTATTCCTATTCGCGGGTATAACGGACGGATAGGGCTACCTATTATGACTATCTTACGGATCTACCTCCGCGTTAACGGACGAAGGTAGTATAATATCCCCTTCCTAATTACGGACCTTGGAAGCTATAATATAATCTTAGGAAGAAAATGGCTAGCCTATTTAGGCTTATAGCTTGACGTATAAAATAGACAGCTTCTCTAGCCCGAAACTATGCCCCTAACGCCTTCCTTTATAAGAGAAATTAGTATTATAATGGAAAACCTTATACGGCCGTAAATAAACCCTGTTTACTAGGCCGATGTAATGTGTAGGGACTAGGCTTTTAAGAAGGATATATAGCTTGATCCGTAAAGGATCCATATACTACGCCGCCCCTAGGTTACCTATACTACGCCACCCGCATAAGAGACCTAGGAAGTTAGTAGTAATCTACCTAAGTTCCCTAGGGAGAACTTAGGCCCTATAAAGCTATAAAGGATAGCTAGGAACATTAGACGACATACTAAACTAATAGATTGGAAGGATAACTTACGGAAAATAGAATGTGAGCTAAGGAAGATTATAAACTCTATACCGTAAAATACGGCCTAATAAAAGTCTGTAAAGAAACCTACGGACCTTCCCCTGGTTGATATCTGCTGTATTGGCGCCGTAGGATTCTACCAGAACTTGGTTTAACTTAATACTGTTGCCTTTACTACCAGCTTATATAAAATTAATTAAATAATTAAGGAAAAGGAAAGCGAGCTTAGTGGATAGGAAAGTGAGCTTATGGATGAGGAGCTGGTTAAATAGAAACTGCCTTATTAACACTAGAAATTTAAGGACGTATTCTTTAAGGTAGTATCCGATATGCTTCCGCCTTACTAACTATATGACTATAAGATTAAGATCGAGCTAGATAAGGAGGACACCTTTAGCTATAGCCCCCTTTGTTAGTAGTCTGCTGCCGAATTATAGGCTATAAAGTAGTACCTTATTAATAACCTAGATAAGGGCTTTATTGAGCCTAGCTAAGCCCCTTTTAACTTACCTATTCTCTTTACTAAGAAGCTAAATAGAGGACTTTGTTTCTGTATTAACTACCATAAACTTAATAATATAACCTGTAAGGACCGCTATCTACTGCCTTTACTTAATAAGACTCTAGCCCGAATGAGTAGAGCTAAGATCTTTATAAAGCTTGATATCTGTTAGGCTTTTTACCGGATTAGAATGGACCCTGGATTAGAGAATCTTACTATATTTTAGACCTGTTACGGAATATATAAATATAAAGTACTTCCTTTTAGGCTGACTAACGGACTGGCTATATATTAGCGGTATATAAATGATATACTATTTGACTACCTTAATGACTTCTATATAGCCTACCTAGATAATATTATGATCTACTCTAAGAATAAATTGGAGTATTAGGAGCATATCTATAAAGTCCTATAACGGCTCCGGGAAGCTAGCCTCTAGGCCGATATTAAGAAGTTAGAATTTAGTGTTAAGCGTATAAAGTACTTAGGTTTTATTATTAGTACGGACGGAATTAAGGCCGACCTAAAAAAAACGGCCGTAATTAATTAGTGGACACCCCCACGGACTATAAAAGGGGTATAATTATTTTTAGGTTTCTGTAACTTCTACCGACGCTTTATTAAGAATTATAGCAGGATTGCCTGGCCTCTTAACTACCTTACTAGGAAAGACTAGCCCTTCCACTTTAACGCTATATGTATGTAGGCCTTTACTAAGCTTAAAAAACGACTGGTATCGGCTCCCCTACTTGCCCATTTTAACCTAGAACGGCCCTTGATATTAGAAACTGATGCCTTAGACGGCGTAATAGCTGGTGTTTTTTCCTAGAAGTAACCGGACGGAGAATGGCACCCTATTGTATACTATTTGAAGACTATAATAAATGCCGAACTGAACTACTACATCTATGATAAAGAAATGCTGGCTATTATCTCTAGCTTCTAGCACTGGCGTGTATAGCTAAAAGGGACCCCTAAGTCTATTAAGGTAGTTTCGGATTATAAGGCCCTAGAATACTTTATAATAACTAAGGCCCTTACGGCCCAGTAGGCACGCTAGGCGGATATCCTATTTTAGTTTTACTTCTTGATTATGTATAGACTAGGCGCTATAAACCGTGCGGATGCTCTTATAAGGCGCAAATAAGACCTAGGTAACTAGACGGTTGTGAAGATCTTATTATAGACCTAGACACTACTATAACTAGAGCACTTTAACTCCCAGATATAGGCAGAACTAGGTATAGACTTCTTAGGCGCCGAGATGTATCCTATTAACCCTTTAGGACTTAACTTAATTAATAAATTGCTGTAGATAAACCGTACGGCCCCTTCTCTATAGGAGTACTGTGAAAAGGCAAAGAACGTTATTAGCCTATGGTCCCTTGAAAACGGATTACTTAAGTATTAGGAACGGCTAGTAGTAATAAAGGAATAGAACTTATAGACTTAGCTTATTACTAAAGTACATGCCTAGGTTTCTATAGCCTACCCTAAAAAGAATAAGACCCGTAAAATTATTGGTGACCGATATTACTGGCCTGGAATAGTTATGGATATTAACCGCTATATACGGAACTGTAATAACTGCTGTAGGTTTATAATTCCGCGAGATAAGACCTTAGGACTATTAAAGCCACTCCCGATACTAGAACGCCCCTAGCAGTATATCTCTATGGACTTTTATAAGCTGCCTATAGACCGCGACGGATATAATATAGTTATAATCCTAGTTAACTACTTTGGCAAGCGCCCGTTTTTAATCCCCTGTTATAAGAATATTGACGCTAAAGAGGCGGCCCGACTATATATCTATTACGTCTACCAAATTTATGGACTATTAGACACTATTATATTGGACCGCGGACTGCAGTTTATATTGGCTTTTTAGAACGAGTTTACCCGGATCTTAGGAATTAGGCTAAAGCTTTTTATAGCGTACTACCCCTAGACAGATAGTTAGATGGAGATTGTAAATTAATACTTAGACTAGAGACTTTAGCCCTTTATTAACTACTTTTAAGATAACTAGGGCAAACTGCTACCTCTAATAGACTACGCCTAGGTGACCTTACCCTATAACTCTATAGGATTTGCACCTATCTAACTAGAAATAGGGTATCTACCCCAAACAAGCTTTAACTAGGATAGGCTAGAAGGACTATAGACCGTACGTAAGAAACTGTCTTATGAGGAAGCCTAGTAGTACGCTAAGCGCTTAGAGGAAGCCTGGACGGTAGCCTATATAAACCTAGAAAAGGCCTAAAAATTAATGAAATAGTAGGCAAATAAGTATAGGCGCGAGCCCGACTTTACTATAGGTGATATAGTTTAGGTTATAACAAAGAACTAGAAGACGGAACGGCCTAGCTATAAGCTTAATTATTAGATAGTAGGACCGTATAAGGTCCTTGAGAAAATAGGCAATTTATATAAAGTAGAGCTCCTAGATTTAATTAAGGTTTATCCTATCTTCTTACTGGATAAGCTACGGAAGGCTGTGAACAACCTATTACCTAGATAAAAGAACGAACCCCCCCTGCCGATTTAAGTTAGTGGTGATAATAAATAGGAAATTAAAGAGATACTGGCCTATAAGCTAGTAAGGAAAATGCTAAAGTACCGCGTTAGTTGGAAAGGCTATAACCTAGATCCTACCTGGTACCCTATATGGAACTTTATTAGTAGCCCCTATAAGCTTTAAGAATTTTATAGCCGTTACCCTAATAAACCGGGACTGCTAAAGTACCTAGACGAATGGATGGAATACTGGCATAATGAAGATAATAAGCTACTGGAAGAGCATAAAGATAGGAACGCCCTATAGGTATAATACGGATATATAAAGCCTAAGGGTAGGCTTTTACGGAGGGGGGGGTAATATTACGGCACTGGCAGAACTTGGCAGAACTTAACTGGCAGAACTTGGCAGAACTTTAAGGTTACGTGACTAGAGGACCGTATAAAAGAACCCTACTTTGACTGGCGCTGCTCTTCTTCTCCTTTCCTTTCTCTAGCTTTAGATCCTTGTTTATAGACTACTAATTGTACAGGCTTGCGCGTCTCTCTTGTCGTGCTCGTGCCTCGATTGACTGAGTCGCTAACACTACTGCGACTTGGCGATTTTATTAATATTTCCAAAACAGCAGTATACCCCCTATAGCCCCACCAATATAGCTCTATATTTTATAGCTCTATCCTAGCGCTATAAAATAGGTCTTATTTATTAAATATAGAGCTGTATTAGTAGGGCTATAGGGGGTAGCTGTAAGACTTAAATTGAGGCTCTGCGCTGGCTAAGCCGACCCCTCTATTCCTAGAAATAAGCACCCCCTATAACTTTACCAAAACAGCCCTAAATTATATAAATAAGGGCTTATTTTATAGCCCTATTTTAGCGCTATAAAACAGGCCTTTATTTATAAAATATAGAGCTATATTAGTAGGACTATAAGGGGGTGTATTGTTTTGATGGAGGGGGCGATGCGCGTCGTGCGGCTTGGCGATTTTTACCGATATCTTGACAACGACAGTAGGCGACGCATAACACTACTCGACTCTTAATTAAAAGAGTATCTAGAAATAAGGTGGTAGATCTTAACGATTTAGTGGCTTCGGCTCCCCTATATAGCGTGCGCTCTAACCTAAATTATCACCACTAAGGGCCTATACTAACCCTACTGGTTTAGCTAGTTACCCGGTTAATTAGAGAGCTTTAAGACCAACCAGCTGGAAGCCAATCAAAGCTCCGAACCGGTTGCAATTTTAAAGCTTTCCCAACCAACCAACCAATAAGCGAACTAGACCAGTTACAGCATTGGGTCTACATGCACGCCGTACAATTCATTATATTAACGCTAGCACTTGGCAGGAGGTGACTTTCAGGAACATTTACGATTGGTCACACTCTCTCCTCCTCTTTTTATTTCTTCCCACAGGCCCTTCTTGTGCATAGCTATGCAGCTACCAGAGATACCATAGGTGGAATATTGTTAAACACCAAATTACGCTTTGGAATTTCATAAGATAATGATAGAATTTACATTGGAATGATTGGATTCTCATAGATCACTCTATCGTCAAGGCGAGAATATATACAAAAATATCGTGAACCTCATCTTCTCATCTCAAAAGAGCGTACAGATGCAAATGCTCGTTCCACAGAAAGCCTTGGAACGGCGCAGACGGTACAAATCGTAGCGAAGTGAAAGACTGGACTTTCGTCACTCAATACTTCTCTGCCGTACCTAATGGCTGCTGGCCTTCGTTGTGTGTAACGCTCCTCTTCCTAACGGCCTCGTTCTCGATGTCGGTCAAAGACATCTTTCTTGCATCTATATGCACATCTTGCACATCTTGGAATGAGATCGAGGGTACAAAGCCTGGAGAGCGCCACGCCCTGTTGACTTTGGCGTAAAGTTCGTCAACTTGTTCGAGAGACAAACCCTTCGTCTCGTAAATCATGCCCCAGACGAAAAGAATACAGATGAAGCAGCAGCCACCCCAGATAAAGAAGACTTTGGCGCCAAGGTTGGCGTCACCTGGGTCATTGTTTACAAGGTAAGGGGTAGCACTATTTGATGTTAGAGTGATAAATTGCTATTGAAAGTGATAGGGTTGTACTTACTATGCGATTGCCCAGTTGAGCAGCCAATTGGATGCCGTAGTCATTGATAGAGACTTGGCGCGGACCTTCAATGGGAATATTTCACCAGTAACTACCCAAGCGACTGGTCCCCAGGAACAAGCGAAAAAGAAGATGTAAATACAGACAAACGCAATTAGGGCCTTTTGAGCTGCGAGATTGTCGATTCCTGCAACAGTGCCTGTGATGGCGACAATGAATTGACACACAGCCATGCCAATGGCACCGAAGAGCAACAGATTGCGACGACCCCATTTCTCAACAAGGTAGAGTCCAGGGAAGGTCGAGCCAACATTGACGCATGACGTGATTAAGCTGACAACGAATGGGTTCTTGATTCCGGAATTCTGGAAGAAGGAAGTACCGTAGTAGAAGATGAAGTTCACGCCAGAGAGCTGCTGAAGAGCCTGGAGAAGACAGCCGGTAGCTAGACGTTTTCCCAGATTGCCTTTAAAGCAGTCGATATATGTCGCCTTACCCAATGATAGCTCATATTCATGATTAGCAGTAATTTCCGCAAGCTCTTCCAATAAAGCTGGATGCTCAACGTCTAGCCTCCGGAGCTTAGAAAGAGATTTAGCAGCTCTTTCTGGATTTCCCTTTTTGATGCAATAGCGAGGCGTTTCAGGCAAGAATAGACATCCCGTTACCATAATAATAGCCCATGCAAATTGTACAGCGATTGGAATGCGGTAGGAGCCAGTGTCGTTTCGATTCTTAGTTGCGTTGTCGACAATAGCGGCGAGCAGAAGACCAATGGTGATAGCAAGTTGGTAAGTTCCGACAATGGTACCGCGAATCCACTTCGGCGAAGTTTCGGATTGGTAAAGCGGGACTGTTTTCGTTAGTACGGTTATGATGAAAAATTAGCGAACAACATCATACTGGTAGCGGAAATCATTCCCACACCATAACCAGCAAAGAATCTGCCAGCGACGAACATGGGAATTTGGGTAGCAGCTGTCTGCAAGATGACACCAAGGGTGAAAACGGCGGAGGAAGTGATCAAGCCAAGACGTCTACCAATCGCGTCGGCAACGGCTAAAAACATGTTAAAACTGCTATCCTTTAGAACAGAGAAGAGGAAGGATCATACGGGCAGCAGTAAGAGCGCCAAAGAAGGTACCAGCGGAGAGTATAGACACGATTTCAGATGATTGACTGGACGTCACATCCTTATAGTGGTCCTTTGTATTGATATACCCGGTCGAGAATTCATTTCGCCAGTATTTCATACCTAAGATTCCGCCAATTGTGCCAGTATCATAACTGTAACGTGTCAGACAAAATATCACATTTGTTGTTATTGAAGGTGAATAGACCCAAAGAGGATACCACCAAAGGCTACGAAGAGGCCAACGCAAATGGCGGGCACAGCCGAGCCGGGTGTGCCCTCAGGCTTCTTGAGCATAATACCCATGGTGGGCGTAAAGAGTAACCGGCACTGCGGCGATAATCGTTAAAACTAATGGATGGAGGCACCGTGCAAGGGGCGGGTTGATGCTTGCTGGAATGTGAAGGGGGGGTCTGGTCTGACTTTATGTACGGAGCAGTAGGGCTGATGTTTTGCCTGAGACAAGGGCTATTGAACCCTTCCTAGGCACTGACGGGCTAGATGCAAAGAGTTTTCGCTGGACTGGGGGCGAACTGGTGTAACTCTGGATGGCTGGCCGGATGCGGAACAGATAGGGAAAGCACCATACGCTAGCTGGGGCTCGACCAGGGAGAGTGAGGGGGCTTCACACTCAACACCAACCCTATGCTCTGAATTTTGTTGGATTCCAACTAGCTTCTTGCCACCATGCTTTACTAGAATAGGAAAAGAGATGAGCGAGCAGACAGAAAGGAAAAAGGGAAGGAAGGACACTGGACACTAACTCTTGGCTACAATAATGTGGCCGTGATGTGCGCTGGGGTTTCCTGCGTCCAGATATCGTGCTGGGGATGACACCGGTGGCTAAAGCCCGGCCCATGCTTGGTTGGGCCTTGGCCCGCGGTTCTGCCTCAATCGTGGGGATTTAGTTTCGTTAGGGTGCCACTTACCTCACCTTACCAACCTGTGACATGTGGTCATGATGCTTTGTTCTATCATGGCCTTTCAAGATCGTCCAGAGTTATGTTATTAGCTATAACAGTTGAGAGTGTCTTGATAGCTAGCACCACTCATCACTGATTCTCATCTCATAAACCGACCTAGTAAGAGTGGAAGCCCAAGTGGAAGTTAGTGAGTCCCATAGCCGTGGGCCATACACGCAACCTGATGCCTCAACAGCCGCATGCACAATGATGTGGATCTGTTGAACTACGTGAATCGTTTTTAGGCATAGTCTGTGGAATTGTTCTAGAAGCTTGCCAGAACTTGACTTCGGGATCGGTCTGCGGGACTTCTAGTGCGCCTAGTGGGCGGCTACGTGCCTCGGCATATGAAAGGGCGTATGGCGGGGCCAGCTCCGTTGTGTCCTGACAGGTCCACGCCAGGTGCGGGAAGTTGTAAGCAAAATTCGGCCAGTCAGAATGAGAAAAGAAATGGCGAGAACAGCCCGGGCGGGAATCTAATGCAGCCGTCGAGCTGGAGGCAGTTCCATGGATAGTGATTCGCCAAACATGGGCCTGTTCTGAGATGCATTGATGCCACTCTCTTTTGCGGGAGGCAGCTTGTCGGCTTCCTTTCGGTTTGTCGGTTTTTGACCTGGTGACAGCTGTGCCCCCCGATGTCACAAGACAGTGGGTGGAGCCGATTCAGCATGCTGCTTTGAATGCTGCTTGAGGCCCCGGAGATTTTGGCGGCGTTCAGAGGCTTCACTCCAGATAAGCGTCCATAGCCGGCAATTGGTGAAGGTATAGAGGCATGGCGCAGAGGAGGCGTTGTGTCACAAGCTGCACACAAGACTTAACATTAAACCAGACTCTTCATGTGGTCTTCCCAAGGTTGTAATAGGGACGGAGAAAATGCGCTTTGCTGTCGTATGCCAAGCCGTATTCTCTACGGTAGACTGAAATGACCACTTTCTCCGGCCTGGTCGCGACGCGACTAACTCCCAAGACACGCGACTCCGAAATGGCAATCCTTCTTCGCATCAACTTCCATTATGGACAACACCACCATCGGCACATCAACTCCAGCCGCAGTCGCCCACGATCCTCCCTCACTACCCGCCTCTCCTCTTCCAAAACGGACAAAAGTAATTGATCCAACACTCACAACGGGAACGCTCCCTAGAGGCTCGGATAGCGGTACCGCAACACCCACACCTCTCGCAATGACAGGACCTGCAACGCGTCCTACACACCCTCTACCCTCCCAATCTGCATCCTTAGTTTCGACATTGCAGGTTCAATTCCTCTCCGACAAAGCTAGGGCACCGACGAAAGGCAGTGCTTTCGCAGCCGGCCATGATCTATACAGCGCCCGCGGTGTCGTCATCCCAGCTCGAGGTCGCGCACGCGTAGATACTGATATTGCTATTTCAGTGCCTGCAGGGACATGTATGTTTCCCGAGTCTCCTTCAATTGCTTAATGGGCCCATACCTCTCAATTCCCATCCTGACTCCTCTTGAGCCCAGGTGTATCTCACCAACCGATCATGCACTTAGCTTACCACCTAATCCATCTTCTGGCTTAAGCATTGATCTCCAATTCCCATGGTTTTACCCGAAACTTTACCTTAATTTCATCCCATCTAAACCCATGGAACTCTAACTAACCTTCCTTCCACCCTAACAGATGGCCGCGTCGCCCCCCGCTCGGGCCTCGCCGCCAAACACGGCATCGATACAATGGCCGGCGTCATCGACGCTGACTACCGCGGCCAAGTCGGCGTGATCCTTGCCAATCTCAGCGACACAGACTTCGAGATCAAAGAAGGCGACCGCATCGCGCAGCTGATCATCGAGAAGATCGTGATGCCTGAAGTAGTCGTCGTCGAGAAGCTGGCTGAGAGCGTGCGTGGCGCTGGCGGCTTCGGGAGCACAGGCGGTTTCGGAGCCGGGCCCACGGTGAATGGAGTGTAGGATAGTAGAGATGGTAGAGAGCTGTGTGCATACGGATGCACTGGCTTAGAAACGGGGGCATGGATAGGATATAATTAGGAATCTAGAAAAACTAAGTGAAGATTTCAACATATTTGACACATCCGCCGTGTATGCTACCGCCTTCAAATGCAACATGTCTAAGCCACCTTAAACCAAGCCGATTAAATGCCCATCATACACTCGCCTATTACTTCAATTAGCCCCTCTGCTTACCACCTATAACATTCACTGCGCCATGCCTTAGTCCACCGATCCCTAAATTCACCACGCCCAGCTCATTCAGCTTGGGCTCCCCGGCCGGCCTACTCACGCCTTCCACATCCACCGCTCTAGCCCGAAACCGCTCCACATGCTCCGGACTCACCAAATCCGTAATGTTCCTCGCAACCCTCACCTCGCTCGCCCGCGTCAGCCTCAAATGCCTCCGCATCGCCCTCTCCTCCCCGGCCTCCTCACCAGTCCCATAGCCCTCGCGCGCCTCCTTCGCATCAAACAGGCGCATCTCCTCGTCGCAGTACGCTACCGTCTTCGCCAGCACGGCCTGCATGCTCGCGAGGACCTTCTCCGTCGCCTTCGCCAGCGGCAGCTCCGGCGCCGGGACGTCGTCCGGCGACTTCCACGACGCCGTGTGCTGGAGCTCGGCGGCGAAGACGGCTTCGCGCAGGCGCGCGACCATCAGCGCGGCGAACATGTCGCCCGTGCCTGAGAAGAAGAGCGGGTAGGCGGGGATGTCGATGCGGAAAAGCCGCGGCGTGTGGTCGCTGGTCGCCGTGCTGCCGATGATCGTTATCGTGTCCACCTCCGCCTCCTCGCCCTCTGCCAACTTGTCTCCTAGCCTTGGGCCGGTTCTGGCGCCGCTGCGGTCGGGGGAGGTGGAGGAGGAGGCGGAGGGCGTGGCGCGGGAGGAGGGATTTTTGGAGGAGACGCGGGAGGCGGATTTGGATATCGTGCGGTTTTCGGGGCTGAGGCGGAGGGAGGTGATGATGACGTGCGGAACTAGGTAGGTGCGGTGGAGGACTTTTATTGCGGTTGCGAGGGAGGTGAGGTCGGTTATTTGGGTATCGGAGAGGAGTCTAACGGTGGCGTGTTAGAATGCGAGAAGAAATTGGCTAGGAAGAGTGAGGCGAGATGATAGGGAGAGATGGGCATACTCCGCTTCGAATTGGTTGGGCAGAATGAGGTCGGCTTCCCCTAGCAAATATTTGTACTGCGGCACCTCGTCTTCCGGAATATACAGCTTGCCTTCATCTCCCATTACTGGATCCAGCACTTTGCTCGCTGTCAGCACCATCTTCTCTCAGACCATTACCACGTGTGTAAGAGCAAGCGCTCACCCCAGAAGAACGAGCCTGGTTTCGTTGTAGCATTAAACTTCAAATCCCTCCCTATTCGCCCAACTTCCTGTACATCTTCCGCATTGGGCATATAGCCAGAGAGCAGGACATCGAAGTTGTTAAGGTTGGATTGCTTCAAGCCTTCGTATAGGTCGTGGATTTGCTCGGCAGAGGTCTTGGTACCTTTGACTTGCTTGTACGCAGTATGATTGCCTGTAGCGGAAAGGCTTCAGCTAATTGGATCTGGTACATGAATACAAGAACAATGCGCGGCTCACTGTAGTTCACGGTGTTGATGGCAGAGACATCACAGCCCAAACACTGCATGACGAAAGTCGCCATCTTGTTACCAACGTATCTCGCGTGCCAATCAGCTAATTGCTAGCTTCTGTATAACCACGATACTCACCCATAGACAACCTTCTATAGGTTAGCTAATATATGCAATCTGCAAGCCCGGAACTGTCTTACATGGCTGGCGATGGCGAGCACGCGAGTCTCTGGGACCGACGGCTCAGAGATCATTGCGACAACGATATCAGAACAGTAGGATATTCGCTGAGATGTTGATTTTAAGAGTATTTGAGGTTATTTAGAAGTTGATAGTTTGGTCAGAAGGGATTGGCAAAATTTCAATGGGTTGTCTTGGAAGCTCGTATAGCGGGAGTAATTCCGAAGGTTCGCCGACTGCTGTTTATAACAAAGCGGCACGAGAATAACTGGAAGTTCACGATCACAATGACGGAATGTGTAGGGGAAATGTTGTACCACAAAAGATTCCGCATTTTTTTTCGTTATCTGGGTCGGGAGACGCGCCGAGTGACGTTAGTGGGGCACATCCGAGCCTCGTCTCGACCTGACCGTGTGCAGATCAGAAGCGGCACAAAAAGAAAAACCCATGATTTCACGTCTCCCCTTCGCGTATCGCCGTCAGGCTGCTCCCCTTGCATATCAGAACGTTACGTGCTGCAAATGCCACTGCAGACTTTTCGCAGCTGCCTAAATCCAATCATCTCTGTCGTGTGCTCCACATCACTCCTCGTCCCCAATCTGCCATAATTTGTCAGTTTGTAATCCCGCCATGTGTCTCGGAAGTTGTTCCTCTTACCTTTGGCGCGAGATAGAACCTCAAATAGCTGTTATTAGATAAAGCATACTCAACGAGCAGCGGTACTTCATTGGAAAGGCACAATTTGACCTGGCTTGACAAGCCGCTTGCCTTGCAGAAGTTGACTAGGTATTTTAGCGAGAATGTGAGGGCCACAGGCTCCGTCAGGTCAATCTCTACGTTCATCTCTGGCTTATCCACATTGGTATGACTTCGAAGGGTGACAGACCCTGAGCCAATGTCGCCCTGACAAGCGAACTTCACGCCCTCCTTGGTGCATTCAATCGACACTGTCACAACATGTCAGTGTGTAGCCTTTGTTATTTGAAAAAAGGGTGACAGACCAGATTCTGAAAGTGCCATCAAGTCTCTGCAAATACGCTGAAACTCAGCTGACGGCATCGTAATAACCGCAGCATAGTCTGTCTCCGGAATACCCAGGTGCTCCTGATCAATGTCCATGAGCTTAATATCATACTCGCTCAGCCTATCGCTTTCAGCGCTCTCAAATACTAGGTTAACAACATCTGGTGCGTCTTCAGCCTTGAGCGTTAGGATATCCTCGTTCTGTGCGCATCGCAACACCTTGGTGAGAGAGGTCAGGTTGATGCCCAGTGCAATGTTGCGGTCGCATCGAAAGGGTGAGAAGCTCTCTGACTTGAGCATCATAGATACAAGGGCAACATGGGAATTGTCCATGGCCTGAAGGGCGATGCCCGAGTCATTGCAGTCGAAGTTGCAGTCCTGAACTAGGTCTTTGATTGCATCGACAACCTACAAGCAGGTCAGAACAAGGCTAAAATGAGCCTAGAGAGTATAATTGACCTTCTTCAAAAGATTTGCCTGCTCTAAGCGTGCCTCGAGCACTGGTAATCTAGCGTTAGTATTTGAAGGCTAGGATAATAACAGCCTAGCTTGGACATACTCGTAACGATTTGATAGCAAATTAAGAAGCCGCAAGCTCGGATTACCACTAGGCAGAGTCTTGTCTGTAGGCTATTACTGAGAAATGGGCGAAAGGCTGGTGAGGATCGGATGGTGGAGGTGTTGTATGGTGGAAATGGTGTTTTCAGTGACAGTAGGGTCAGGACGCGAGAGACGCGTTCGCGAGTCGCTGACTAACACAATCAATTAAACGTGCATCGCCCCTTTGAACCAAGTCACGTTTCTACGCCGGGATCATTTAGGTACAGTCGAAACTCTTCAGTACGATATCTGATTACAACGATATACTCTATATTACAATCCGCACCCCTTAATTAAAGCTTTTTTTGGCGTAACACTACGATGTACTGACTTTTGATAATATCGTTAAGTTTGCTCTACCAAAATCGTTATAACCAGAAGAGATTTTGTATATGGGAGGGGCCCTATTTGGCTCGTGAGGCAAATACCCTACGCCCTTTTAGGATTGGTCTCCTATTTCCTGATCATTAACCTGACACGTAACTTTTAGTATAACAGTTACCGTTGGCATTACGATACGCTCAGCCGTACGACCCTTATCGTACTAAAGAGTTATGACTGTAAATGGTTCTACCTGAGTAGGTGATTCCAAATACTATCTACGATTCTAGTCTTACTGTGAAAAGTGCGCCCTGCCTGCTGCCTTCTTAGCTTAGACCAATTCAACATTTCGCCGCCACGCCCCACGCCGGCTCCTTATTCTTCTCTTGGTAATTTCTGACGTTGAGGGCTTTGCCCCTTCAACATATATAACTGGAATCTCAACCTATATATGGTGATGGTCTTGAGTCACAAGTAATACAGCCGTCCAATGCGGACACTGAGATATCTCCTCACCATAGTCCCTCACAAGGACACCGCCTCGAATGACGCCGCAATCGCACATCACCATTTCTTGCGGATGAAACGCGTGCCTGCTTGGCATGTCCCACTTCAACCCCAAGTCTGCAATACATCTTCATGCCCTCACCAGCCCGTAAAATAAGGTCCACGTAAGCACAAAGCTACTCAGCCCACTGAACACATCACCACCCCATAGGTCACTGAGAGGCTGATGGAAGTATGCCGAAGGCTTCCATTCCGCCCGGAAGGCGAAGATGAGGGCCGAGACAAGGAGGGTACCGACCAAATAGAAGATGAAGCCGGGGTATGACTCGAGGCCTAACGTTCCGGCGGCCACGCCGAAAAGCGATGCGGTAAGGTTTCGCATATTCGAGATGGTCTATAGTGGCAAGCGTGAGCACTTATGCAGGGCTGATGTTGACTGAGGGGTGAAGGATACCTGGGCATTGTGCTGCACACTAGCCTGTACTATAGGGTTGACGGCAAGTTCCCTTTCGTCAAGCATGATGGAATGGACTTCTTAAAGTGACTTAGATCACACCGAATGCTTGACGTTAGATTCGTCCGCTCCTAAAACTGGGCGAATGCGCTCGGCCGAAGTGACGATAGGGACAGCGACGAGATGCGGTGTAGAGGATTGACGCGGGTAGAGGCTACAGTAACGGGCAGCTAGGAATGAATGTCGTAATGGCTCAGCTTGCACGTCCGCCACAATGGCTTTGTCGTAATGACTCCCGAACGAGCGGAGATAATTCTTGATATCTTCGAGGTCGGCTCGGCGTTGTTGTGAGTTTTAACTAGTTAGACGGTGCCAAGCTCCTCCGTGCTGCGCCGTAGCTCAGGTCCGTGCACACTTCAACATCACTGACATATTACGCTAGCATCGTTCAAAAATCCTTCGAAATACAGCCTTCACCCTTTCACAAGAGTAATATTTAGCGGAAAGGAAATTAAAAGTCTATTTTTTTCTTTCTAAGAAGCAGCTATCTAAGGCACCAGGCCGCGGGCATACTACACTAATGCAGTAGAAGCAGTCCCCACCAATGCAATTACATTCATTCTTCGTTCAACAAATCGTATGGTCCATAATCGGCAAGGTACCTAATATAGTGTAAATAAACAGTTATTGAATTTGAAGTTTTCTGTAAGCTTACTGCTGCAAATGGGTTGGAAGCGTATAGCCAGGCAAATTCTCAGCAAGTCTTAAATACGCCAGTGCTTGGTGGAAATATCGATCGTTGATCCGCATGGACGACACATTCCCCAAACTCATGTATCCCTCTGCAGCCTGTGATAATTTGGTCAGAATTTGGAAATATAGCCGTGGGAGGGAATGCTAACGGTTGCAAGCAGATGTCCTGTCAATCTTCCCTGAGACTGGGCCACCCCAACTGCTCGAGCTAAGTATTCAACTGCTGGAAGAAGGATACCACTGGCTTCAACATAGTCTGCAGTATGTAGTCGATCTTCTGCTTCTGCAGCTGCTCTAGCAGCCTGGCGTTCTTCTTCACTCCTACTCAAGGAAAAAGCGGATGCGGTTGCTCCATGGCTGCCGCCGCTACTGGACGAGTGGCCATCGAGCAGGTGTATTCTTGCCAAACACGGCTGTGCCCGGAGCAGCCAGTTTTGTCCAACAACTGTCATTTCATTAGCCCGGTTTCCTATTGTGAATGTTTCCACTCACGTCTCAGAAGGTCCACGTCCTCAGGTTGGTGTTGCAGTAGGGTGAGTGCTTGTCGGACACACCAGTTGGCAATGTCCGCAACACCGCCATTGTCTACATCGGAGTATGCCAATCGCTGAAAAACATCAATGTGCCAATTCTGCCGCTGCCTCTCCGTTGGATCAGCGGATGGGGCGAGGGTATGCATTGACGCCATGACATTTCTTGCAAGGGTCACATAATTTCTCCAGTTATCTGGGTTTGTATCCAGCATTGCAGAAATCTGATTCACAGTATTGAAAGTTTGGTAGTCCATTGAATCAGAAGTTGGTCAGGATTCAAACTTTCTATGGTAATACTGAAATGCTAGGGAATATGAAAGACTGATAATAAGGTCAAGACGGCGAATAATTGAAGCTAGGGAATAACAGTCTCGGCTGATTTTAGATGGTGAGGTGCAAACGATATATACGAAATTATCATCAGTGGAAGCTCCTAGTCTTGAAGAGGAAGCAATCCAGCACGACATGAAGGGGTGCCAGTCTAGAGTACGTGATAGGTTCAGAGAAGATGAAGTGAGCTAAGGAGCGGTTGCTGAGAATAGGAAACTGTTAGCCAGCTTGGCCTCCTGAACAAATGCAAAAAGTGAATGATACCCAATAATCAGACACCTTACGCACCCTCGGTATAAGGCAGCCTTGCAATTCGACACAGGGCGGGCATCTGACAGGAGGCGCACACCTTAAGGTTTGTTGCGCCTATTGCCACATGGTAGGCCCAGCCGGATGACAACGAAACATGTGTGCGAAATCTCCGCCGTGCACTGACCCAGCCCGTGGGCACCGTCTTTGTGGCGAACATTCCGCAGTTCGCGATAGAAGCCTTGAGCGTACTAGACCGCGTGAATTGATTGCGTGCATGCTAGTGCAGGACACCTTCCCCTACGAGACGTACTGACTCAAGTTAGAGAGAGTTACGCTAAGCACCAGGCATCGATTGAGCCAGGCTAACCACGCCAATGCAGACAAGAATCGGCGTGGAGGTGAAAGAAGTTAAAAAATGGAATATTGTGGAAGCTCGATGGTCGTTGGATCGAAAGTTAGCGATTTTGTCAGCAAGTATGGTGGAAGCGATCTACGCGGTAACAGGAACACGAGACATCGCGGTCGTTCCTGCAGTCTTCTCTTTCTTTGGAGTTATCTCGGGGCGATGGCGCGATTATGTGATACAAGCTAAAAGAGAGGATCCCGTTCCGCGAGGGAGACTTCGGCACGGTTCCAAGAAAGCCCAGAAAACAAACAACACGGCGTAGGGCTGAAGAACAGATCCTCGGTTTGTGTCAAAATCAGTAATCTCGGAGTAATAAACAAAACTTGCAACCCACATCCCCATCGCTTGGTATTTCTTGGTGCTGTTGCAACTGGAGCAATCGGAAAAATGGAATGTCTAAAGGACGATGCACAACAACGTCAACCTCACCAACAGCGAGCCATGCGTGACATAAGCAGTGATGCAACGGGCGCTTGGAGCATGTCTTGGCTCACCCACAATTCCGCCTCCTGGCGCGCCTCTTAGCACATCTCAGCGAATCCATGCATGCCGATGAGCTTCGCATTCTTGCATTCCTAACACCCTTCAAAGCGCCGTACTTTGGCATACCCTGAAAACGCGGCGGCTACCACTGCGCAATGTCCCCTTGAGACGCAATTTTTCCGCACTACCCCGTAAACAGTCTGCTTGTGTGCAAAGGGCCACGAGACACCAACATGACCCTTTGATGGAGAACATCATCTACGAAGACTCGCCTCTGGCCGAGTTTCTAGAAGGTACGAATAAATATGCATACTTGCTTCTCTCCAAGTGCGAAGCGGGTCTGGCTCAGGAACCTGATGCTTGGTATAGGTGAAGGCAGAGGGCGTGCTTCATCCCAGGATGCCTCCGAACCAGCCTCACCTGTGGAGCAGGGTTTTGCACCTCGGGGGCCATCTATGCTGCATTCAAGGATCAAGGGCAGGCTACCGCAGCCTCTACGGGTGCAGATTACGCATAATACACCCGTTGCGAGGATACACAGCGCCTGCTCAGTAAGTCCCGAATACTGCAATGACCTTTCAGCATTTGCTAATATCGGAACCCCTCAGAAAGCCGTGAACTCCAGACTTGGCCGGGCTGACAACCAACGATTCCTAGAACATTTCCGATACCTCATAGTTGCATCTCAGCTTCTTGGTGAACACACAGGGCAAGGGGCTTTCAGAGCAGCGGCGATTCCCCATTTCGATCCTAGCACACAATCCCAGTCTCCTGGATATAAGGATACTTCCACGAGCCTAACTGGTGCCTTATTGACAGGAGCAGCAGCTTTCCTGCTAGTTTGGTTGCTACACTGGTCTAGGAGCAAGCCGACTGGTCTCAGCAAAGGGCGATTGTTCCTCGTCTTCTTGGCTTTTGTAGTAGTTGCCGTAATATGCTACGCGTACATGAGGCGACAATGGCTTCAATATCTAAGACAGCAAGCTGTTGAGGCGGCTTCTGTTCTTGTTGCCAACCTACAGTCATTTGACACTTGCACGTCATCAGGTCTAGCACTAGTACAAGAAGTCGAACTTGTTTCTAGAGGCTATCGACTGTAAGGCTCCCCTTGTGTGTCTCGGGATTTCCAAGTCTCTCATAGCTGACCATTCAACAGGAGCAGCCCACTCCCACCTATCACGAGACTCGAAGAGAAAGGACAAGCCCGTCGATGTCACCAGCTACGTCGTAGTCTTCGAAGCGCATTTGCTGAGGCTATTCCAATAGTAGTAGAGCAATGTAGGATATTACGGCAACTTATCGAAGAAGACGATTTGGAGAAGTATTTCGACGTTTACGACATAAACAACCCCGATCTTCAAGCAGCGGCGCAAGGATTTTCAGAATCCGAGTTTGAAGACGCAGAGACATTAAAAGCCCTTCGAATTCTCCAATATCGGTTCTCCATTCTTAGACGAGTATTTCTGTGCTCTCTCCTAGCACTTGAAGCGGATGGAGGAAAGCCAGACTTTGCTCGATGGCGCATAGCTGTGAATGTTATGGAGACCACAGCTGTCTCTACAGGCAAATGGGCCGAGAAGATAAATCGAACCTTAGGCGAGGAAGAGCGTACGTATATTCACTGAATTATTCTCGAGCGTGGCTAAAT
This sequence comes from Cenococcum geophilum 1.58, assembly GCF_001692895.1. NCBI lineage: Eukaryota > Fungi > Ascomycota > Dothideomycetes > Gloniales > Gloniaceae > Cenococcum > Cenococcum geophilum. The sequence continues at coordinate 1,710,508 of NW_027137583.1, forward strand.
TTAGACGCAGAATTCACAATCCCCTCACCGCAAAAAGTCCAGCCAAATCCTGCACGAGAAAGACTACGCGCTTCGGTCCGCAAACTAAGCTCGCTATCTCAAGGTATTAGAGGGCTTCAGGCTAAAATGCAAATTTTGCGTGAAGAGTCCAATAAAAATCTAGAAGATTCAGAGGATGTGACAGAACTGGGTTCAAGCCTTATGACGCAATACGAGTCAATCGGAGCAGACCTAAAGAGTCTCATTCAAGCTTGGGAAACAGGTAAAGCCGCATTAGCCCTAAATATTGACAGACATGAGCGTCGTGTTTCTCAAGCCTCAAGTGGGATGCGCTCACCAGCCCCGAGTCTGGGAGGCTTGACAGCAGTAGAGGAAGGCAGCCCCTCAGACGCATTACGAGCATTGAACGGGGACACTCCATCACATTCTGGTCCTCCTAGTGTCTCTGGCAGCAACTCCGACGAGGAAATCTTCGAAGCAATTGCAATTCCTCGGCGACGCAAAACTCTCTCCCGTGAAGAGCGAATGATGAAGATACAAGAAGATCGCGCACGTCAGGCCGCTTTTCGGGAGCAAAGGGAGGCCAGCAACAATATGCTCAAGGAACTTGAGTCTGTGATAAACCTCCGGCCTCAGCGTCCTCATTCCGGGCGTGTTACATCGATATAATGAAAACACTGGCAACACTATGATTTTCTTTTATCACGGCAACTAGGCGCACAGGGCGCATATATATTTAGTTCATCAAGGTGAAAGTCGGGCGTAAATTCTAGACATTCGTTCGGATTTAGAGCGGCATTTTTTCTGGTCGATATCTCAACAAGCTGATCTTCAAGATCATCAGATACCCGTCTATACATTTCCAATTATTTTAACATTCTACTCAGGCTCCGTTGATTTGATTCGCTTGTACTAAAACGTTCCGAGAGCAGCCACTTTACAGTCATTTCATTGAATTCATCATAACCAAAAAATTGTGCCTATCAATGCTGCCGGACTAGAGAAACCTACACCAAAAAAAATTCTTGCCATTATTGCTACAAGCATCAAAAATGGAAAAAGATACTTTTCTCCGCAAATCTTCCCCACAAAATCAATACATTTCTCTAATTTAGTCTAGCCTTGCTTCGTGCCGCGCGCCACCCCTGGTCTTCCACACTGCTATCCCACTATGCTTATACATCATCGCTAAACTTACTAAAACATCGCTCTTCTCGACTTTTGCTTCGAAAAACCATTCGAGGAATGTGCTATCCGACAGAACTTTATGTCGAAAGATCCGTCGCAGGAACCCCGGACCACGCGGCCGCTACAGAATGATGTGGTACTGTTGCGGATGAGATAGAGTTAAAATATACGGGGACAGTTACATGGTGCCTGCATCACACCTTCATGAAAGGTGAGAAATGGTGAGAGGCCCTGATTTTTGAGGACACTGAGCTAGTGTTAGGGCGTTTGAAGCAACTCGGTGGCAGCTAGTCGTTCGTCTTTGAATTGAGCAGATCCGAGCCGGAGTTGCGTAGATAACTGGGACGACAGTTACTGATGTTGCATTTAGGACCGATAAGATTCTACATCTCTGAATACGAGGTGGCTCTTACGATGATTTTAATGCCTAATTTCGCAACGAGCGCTTCTAATCAGGCTTGCAGGCAAACGTCGGGGTCCTTTGGCTGACTCTTAGCCACTCCGGTTAACGAACGTATTGGCGGCTCGTGTGGCGAGGTGGTGGGCCATGACGCCGCATGCAGATGGTGTGAAAAGCTGTGGCTTCGTGAAATCTAATTGGGCGACGGCTACACGAATGAAGTGTAATGAGGCACGGTTCTGGGAGCCTACTCATGCCCCAAATTCCTAGCCTCACATAATTAAAGTATAAAACGTAAACCTAACGCCCTCCCTTATATGCAGAACTACCAACCCAGTCCTTCACAATGGGTGTTTCAATTTCCACTTTCTCTGCGAATATTTACGCAACTGTCAAGGCCAGCCTAGCTCAACTCGCCCGCGCCGTGCTTCCTAGTCCGGTAATCCGTTACGTGGTCGCACATCCTATTCGGACATTCTTTCACGCCTTAAGCGGTCTCACGTTGCTGTTTCCAGGCCTGATGACCGTGCCACTGCTTTCAGCATTTGGATGGACAGCTTTAGGCCCAAGAGCTGGTAAACAATGAAAATGGTTCGCCGGTGGCCCCCATTGCTAACACCATTCTTAGCCTCTTTTGCCAGCATGGCTCAATCAGGAATAGGAAGCTTGCAGGCTGGTAGTGCATTGTCGACACTGCAGAGTGCAGCGATGGGTGGATATGGCACTGCTGCTGTATTGGGAGCTACAAGGGCTTTAGTGGTCGTTTCGGAGGGCGTGGTAGCGGTAATAAAGAGACGTTCAGAATGAGAAGAGGGCTGTTCAACGATTTAGTGGGAAAGAGCCCTGACTGTAGTGTAGGCTAACCTAACGCAATGAAGACAAATTGGCTGAATGCTGAAAAGAGCTCACTGAAAGCGCAAAATCGTGGGCTCGAAGCTTAGAGTCAGCAACGAGTTACATATAACATTTTACTCTTCTTATTTACTCTTCTTATCTTCCAATCCAACCAGAACTTCATGAGTGATAACTAGATAAGATGACTTTTATAAAGAAGAAGTTCATGTGGTCTCGGATATAAGTGTTCAATATCCACTGCCTTCTGACCGTAGATTCCAGTGCTAAACTGATAGAGCACTTCCACGATACATACTATGGTACCCGGCCGAAGTTTTGTACATCGTCAATGCGCTTACGAGGGCCAAAGAGGCTTGAAATCTATTCAATTACTAATCAGAATCTAGTAAATCCACCTTGCGCAGCGATTACTACCTATATTGATTGGTGTATTTTTGTCGGGTGGCGCTGGCAGGGCCCCCCGTAAGCGCATTGACAATGTACAAAACTTCGGCCGGGTACCATAGTATGTGTTTCTCCCACAGCTCTCGAAGCCGCCTGTGAGCATCGCAAGAACTCCAAAGAACATAGCAAGCTCGAAGCAAGCCCTGAGATGATTAGGCTGAGTTGTGAGGGGCTATGGCGTTCTTGGCGGCACCGCTCAGTGCGCCTTCAGCTCTGCCCTTGCCGTCTGAGTCGCTTACTGAGATAAGGATACGCAGCTGTCTCGGTATCCGTTATGTAATCCATGTTTTATATAAGCAATATTAATGCAGCTATTCATTAATAAAATTGATATCGTTGACAACTGCGCTTCGCATAACTAACTAATCATATTAGTTGCATTCCGTTCATTTTTACGAAAAACTCATGATAACATCATGAGTTCGGACACGGTAGTAGATATACAATCATCTGCGTATACTGTGTCATAGTGCAAAGCCGGCACGTGCGTGGCGGCCATCGAACTTTCGCCTTAAATGTGAGTCACTAATCAATGGTGCGATCATGAATTGATGCCTCCCCATCGGACAACGCTGAAAATTAGAGGAAGCTCTCCTTGGCATTCTTATCCTGCACTGACTGTATTGATTCGATAAGCATATGTTCCTTGAAAATGGTGGTGGCGTTGCAAGGATGGAGAACACATGAGCGAAATTTCGCCTTAATTTCGCCTGGTTCGCCTTGTGGAGTGATCAGGCAATCATCTTTGACGTCTACCTTGCGCACTCGTCGACGATGCAGCTGGTTGGTATATAGCTAGCCATCGTTGCCGCTGGGGATATCTTGCATTGTTTCCATTTCAACACATCAAGAACAACGCTAGTGAGACCATATTCCTTCTTCGTGGCATTGCCGCTCATCTCTTGTCCGTAGCGCCTTCTGCTCTAAAAGTCATGTATACGCCAACTACTTCCGGTGATCCTTTCGAGTCTACTAAAAGGACTTGGGATGAGGACTGGCTGCCTCTCCCAGCATTTATCACTACTCACTTTCTCTCGGATATGACCCCTGCTTTTGGTCTCAGCTGCCAGCCCCTTAAGAGCATTCCAGACCAAAATGGGTTGCAATCCAACACGAGCCTCGTCAGCAAGGATTCATCTGCTGTCAGTAGCCCTCCGTGCGGGGCTTCATCCAATCAAATACAAGCCGGACTAGTTGATGCCCACACTGAATCCTTCAAGAGCTCATTGGGCTCACCAGCACCTTTGCGAACGAGGAGCCGGCCTGTTCCCAATGAATCAATTAACCCCTACTTCTTTAGTAGATTTAGTAGACATAGCAATGTCTTTAGGGAATGTTTCTTTAGTCTTAGTCTTACGGAAGTGATGGAGCGACGACGTGAGCGACGACGTCAACGACAACAGCGAGAAGAGGAGCGACGACGACAGCGAGAGAGCATCCGTCTTGGAACGAAATCGAAGGAGCTCAAGGCTCTATGGGAATTCCTGATGATAGTTTGGGGACTATTGGATCAAATTATCGAGCTTATGCAGACCATTCGTCTCTACATAGCTCTTATTTTGAATGAAGTCTATTCCAGATTCTCCGAATTTCCGGGCGGTATACGACCACCGTGTACAACTATGCCCTGGACTATCTGGCCAGCTTTGGTGGTATTATGGGGTGTCTGCTGGATGTTCTATACCCCTCTCAGCCCCGTCGATGAGCACCAGTTGCATCTTTTGTTGGAGGATGAGGACTGGAGGCTCTTCCCAGGTTCTGGTAAGTGAGAACAGATGCAAATTTTACAGCCAATACCACTGACAATTTATTCCAGAGGCTTTGTTTAATCCACCGGCTGCACCATTATTGCAATACCAAGACATCTCAGAACAATCAGCATTGCAAGATTTGCCTTCTTCCCCTAACTCCCTAGAGTGGTTGAACGAGATAGACTTTGCCGACTTTTCGGTTTCCGATGGAAACATAGCTTTTGACACTCTTTTCGAACAAGTTGCTTCACCTAACTCACTCGACAAGGAGATCTCATCAGATTTTCCACCATTAGTGGAAACCTTTGAAGCCGGTAGCTCAACCCAGCAGCACTCAGATGTTGCTCATGCGGATGACCACATCGCCGCACCTTTGCCTACTCAAGACTTATTGACGGTATACATTGCAGGAGCCGGCACTCAGGTTGAGCAAACCGCTCTACCTCCCCAGGCGTCGACAACCGCGACGAGCTCTACGCAGCTCGAACAGGCTCCTAGAAACTCAGACGGTGATATTATCTGTGACCACGTCGATTGCAGGAACAAGACCCTCGTCTTCGCCAATATCCGCAATTGGTCGTAAGTCCCCCATATCTTTTCTCCTAATCCATTCATATCTATTCCTCCAACTGAGCTAAACGCACCAAACAGGAAACATAAAAACAAGCATGAGCGCCCTTACAGATGTACAATCCCCGGCTGTATCCGGACCCAAGGCTTTGCCGCCAAAGGTGACCAGATACGGCATGAGCGTACTGTTCACAAAACACCCAACAGCGGGGGCAGCAAGCAAGACAGCACCAACACCTTATTTTTCTGCAGTGAGCCGAACTGCCCACGTGGACCTGGAAGTGGGAATGGATTCAGTCGCAAAGACAATTTAATGCACCACGTGAAGCAGAGACATCAGCGGGTTCTGGCTTCGTCTCGACATGTGAGCGCTTCAACTCAGCTTGACATACAAACACCAGTATTGCCGCTACCTGATGACCGGCAAATGGCTTCGCTGGAAGTAGCGCCAAGGAAGCGGAGACATGCATCAGTGAGCCTGACACCAAATGCTGTCGACGTCGAGGACACGAATATGAGGAAGAAGTCGAAGCAAGAGGACCGTGATGGGAATGATCATACGGAACCGGCCCCTAGGGAGCGAGCATTAATGAGGGAAGTTGAGAAGCTGCGCAAAGAGCTCGAGAAAGTGCAAAGAGAGAAAGATATTTTGATGGAGGTTGTTCATCGCTTGAATCAGGGGCCAAGATGATATAGCGGGGATGAGGATGAAGGTGAGGGTGGAGTTGGCGTTCTTCTGATTTTCTGATTAGAGATATATTTCCTTCTCTTATGCATCCTTATTTCTCCTTTTTTATTCTATCTTCTCTAGAAATAAAAGCTCTTAAAATTCGGATTATTCGTTGAATACAATTACGGATAAACATACTCAAGACACCTCAAGCCGCAATCTGCCACATAGCATTCTTATCTCCTCCTTCCTCCAAGTCGCGAACTACCTCAGTGCCGTGCAGACCTGTAGCATCGGTTCCTGCTTCCATCGCTGGAATCTTGATCCAATGGACCAGCCGCTTCAAATGACTTGCGCGTTCCTTTGACGATCTTAGGTGTTGGTCTTATGATCAAGTTCCGTAAGCCTAGTAAGAACGTTTGCTTCATTGTCATATGCCAGATCTTCATTCCTTTGCAGGTGGAACCCTGGTCATCTGCGAACAGATCGCCGTGGCAGCAGCATCCCATCAATACGTCGCAGTCCTGCCTATGAAAGGAATGTTCTATTAACTAGGTAAATAATTTTTTAATTTAAAATAGCTAATTATCTATATTATACTAAGGGGCCTAGTATCGCTATTTTAATTAAAGATTTAGATTGCTATTCTTTTATAATTATATATATAAGGGAATAAATCCTTATAAGTTCTATTTAAGTACCTAATTAATAAGTAAGGCCTCCTATATAGGAGTTAATTGCTATTTATATTGGTGTATAAATTACCTGGTAGCGTGCCACTCGATTAATATAAGTGTACATATATTAGATCCCGCGAGCACTGTCTGTATTTTTGGCCTTATGGCGACGTGGAGCGGGACGCGTTACAATTAATCGCTTAAAATTAACAAAGGGACACCGTATATAAGTACAGCTTTTCGTACAGACTTATAAACACTAGATTTAAAATCTACGATAGCCACTTGTAAGTTCTACTTATTTTAGTCTATATTAATCGATTCGTTATAGAGAAAATAGGTTAATAAATCGGTGGTTTAATTTTGGTTCGGTGGCCGACTTTAGGGGGTAGGTGAGCTTAGATAATTTATAGCGTTTATAATCTTAGAAGCTATTCGGCGGCCCTTTATAGGTAAATATATAAAAGAGCTATAGTATATAAGACTGTATAAGACTGCTTTTAGGACTTTCTAAATTTAGTAAAGCTATATTTAGAGGTTTTAGTAATATTACTATTAAGATAAGAGAACTATTTTAAGTCTCTTATCTATAAATAGGTGTCGAGGGGCCAAACCTAGCCTCTTAAGTAAAAGGACGGCTGGAAACTACCCGGCTAAAGAAACCTTACGAGGTTAAGAAAATAGTTAAACATTTTTCCTAATTAGTACTACTTTTGCCGATTCTCTAATTGTATTTACTCTTATTATATACCTATTCTTTAGCTATATAGGTTCTTTAGCTATCTAGTTTATTTAGCCGCTTAATTTATCCTAAATATTTAACTTATTAAAGAAAGCTAAGGAGTTATTTGGTTATAATATAGAGGCCTTATTATTACGGACGCTTTAAGTACGATATTACGACTACTTAGAGAAGAGTCGGAAGAAGCTAGTTAGTTAATACAAGCACGGTCCAGAATGGAACCCGTGGAACTATATAACGAGGAATAGTAACCAAAGTCACATAACATGCTACGTATTAAATAAGAGGAACAAGAGGAACTTACGTACCTTACGTATAACACGTACATTATGTACAAGAAGGATTTTATAGGAGTACGGTTATATATTTAAGGACCCTTAATCCCTACCTAGATAGTTCCTTCCTTACAGTAATTCTTAGAATATAATTAAAGTTAATCTATTAGGCAACCACTCCACCAGTTATTATTACTTATTAACTATTATTTAATACCTATATACCTAGCCTATTAATAAGTCTACTGTAGTATCTACTATAAGGCTTTATTATATAATTACTACCACGGTTACGGTTTTAATAAGGAGTTAATAATATGCCACTAAAAGTAGCGACTATAACGCTATTAACAGCAGCAAGGACCTTAGAGTTAGGTAATAATACTAGTATAGCAGATACTAACTTATAACTAGTTATAGTTAGACAGTTATAGAAAATAGTTAATTAGTTAATAAGTAATAATATTATACTTAAAAATAGACTTAATAGAATTGGAGTAGCTAAAGTTAAGTTACTATCTATTAAACGGTTTATAGGAGAAAGGTTAAAACTTAAAGGATTCCTAACATAGATATACTTTAAGGTTATATAAAAGGGAGTAAAGTTAATAATACCTATAGACTAAATAGTATATATAGGATTGTTCTTATTAGGAAGGGCACTTAAGTAGTTTAAACCTTATCTTATAGAAATATAGAAATACAGAATAACAACCATAAACTAGAAAGTATGGTTTATATTTTTTAGCTAATAAGGATTTATAGAACACTTAACGTAAATATTTAGAGACCTAAAAGCATCTACTATAGTAAAGAGAAAGCTTTAAAATATAATATAGCGGACCTTAGCAATTAAGTATATAATATAATTTTAGATACTTATTATATAGGTTAAATAGAATAATAAGGCGCTTATAGTATAGTATAAATAGGGACTTAAGGCTAAAGTTTAGGACGTAATTATTTTAATAGAAGATGTAGATACCCTAAGAGAATTAATAGATTAAGTAATAAAGATTAATAATAGGATCTTCTAAAGGGAATAGACTAAAAAAGGTTAGGATAGAGTTCTACAGTTATATAAGGCGCAGAGTACGTAATAATAAAAGCTAAATTAAAAACTATGGTATAGCGCAGAGCTAATAGACCTAAGTAGTACTAAAGAAAACTATAAGAGATGGAATAAGAAACTATAAAAACCTAAAGGTTAAGAATTAAGTAATTATAGGACTAGGGAGTATAGGCTAAACTAAGGATTTTAGTAGCAGAAGACATTTAAGCGGGCTTTATAATAATAGTAATAGTTTAAAAATAAAGCTTATATAAATTGCGGGAAATAAGGTTACTTTACTAGAGATTATAAAGATAGTTAGAGACGCTATATAATAAAGGGAACTAAACTAATAGTATATAATATATACGTATAGAGGGTTAATAGTATACTATAAGGAACAAAAGAATATTTAATTAAAAGTTTTACGTTTTATTATAATAACGTATATTAAATTTATAAGGACGCTAAGTATAGCGTAAGCTATTAGCTATAAGAGCTAGAGTTAAGAAGACTTAAAGGAACTAAAAAGTTAAATAAAGAATAAGATTAACTCTATAAGCTAGATTAAAATATTATAGTAACGTACGGATAAAGATTAGTAACAATAATAATAGAGTTAGAGTACTTATTAATTAATAGCAATAAGAAAAAAAAAAGGAACTAACTAGGGGTATTTAAACCTTAATAACGTAATAGAAGTAGAGATTAAGACCGCTATAAAGTAAGGTTTAATAACAGGCATTATAATACTATTAGATATAGAATCTATTGCTTTATAAGACGGCAGAAGAAATATTAAAGAATAATTAAGTAAGTAGACAACTGCTAGTGCTAGCTTACTACTTAATAAAGGTAAAAGGCTAAAGGCTTAAAAATCTTAAGAAGAGATAAGAGATAACTAAGATTCTTAAGACAAGATAAGGCACGCTTAAAGACCTATAACGGACAATAACTAATAAAGTAGAGCAATAGCTTAGTTTAGTAATATATAAATAAGCTTAGGACGAAGTTTCTTAAAGGTATAAGACTCTTAAGATAAAATAAGTGAGATTTAAAAGCCTAGTTAAACTAAGGCTAGAGTATAGCTTAAGAAAGAAGTAAGCTTAAGATTAAGGATCTTAAGGAGCTAAGATTTTAAAGAACAAATAAGAACACCTATAAGAAAGAAGTAAGAGACTTTATAAATTAGAGATTCTGCAATATAAATAATAATTAGACTAGAAGACAGGTATATAAACCTAAAGGACTTATTAGGTAAATAAAGTATTTAGCCTAAAGATTAAAAAGTTAATACTAAGATTAAGAAGTAAGATAACTTTAAGGATCTAATAGCTAGACGTAAGCTAGGAGAAAGCGCATAAGAATTTAGAGAAAGAATCTTTATATAGTAAAGATAAGACTATAAGCTAAGAGGGCTAGGTTATCTAAGGGATAGGAGACCTATAAGAAAAATCACTAATAGGCTAAGAGTAGGCACGCTAAGGGCTAAGTGGCTTACTAAACTAGAGCAAGAAGAAGATTTTAGAATCTTAACTAGGTTTAAAAAACGGCATATAAAGGGTTATAACAAAGCAGCAATAAAAAGATATTTCCTTATAAATAAATTGTATACGCTTATAAAACTATATTAGAAGTGGTATAGGCAGTATAAGAATAATAATTAGGAAAGTTTCTACTTATAGCTAGATAAGAAAGTTATATTAGATTAAACTATATCAGAAAAACAGATAAGCTATATAAAAGGAGTACTAATTATAATATTAAAGAACTTAAAAAAATAGGCTATAGACTAAAGAGATATAATATAAATATCGGTACTAGCAAATAATAAGCTAATAATTAGGTTAAGTAAATAAAGGTTTAAGCTTATAAAAATAAATAAACTAAGAGTTAACCTATAACACTAAATATATTATTGTCGGTATACTCGCTTTATCAACGTGCACGAATATCACTTGTAGTGGTACGTATGCGGTGTTAAAGTTAGTAGTTAATTGTTTTTCTAGAAGTAAGGGGTTACTCCAAGGTCAGGTTAGCTAACCTCGCTACGTGGTCCCGTAACTACGTCACATAATTAACGTTCCAACACTAGAGCAACTCTAAAAAGAAGACTAATTTATACTTTAAAGTTAAGTCTACTTCTAGGCTATTCGTAGTATATACGCAATAGCGACTTTCTGCTAAATTCTGCTATATTACCAAATTCTGCCAAATTCTGACATATTACTAAATTCTGCCGAATTCTGCTATAATACCGAATTCTGCCAAATTTTGCCAAATTCTGCTAAACCTAACTTCTGCCAACCAATTAGGATTTTCTATCCCCGGGATAGAAAATTACTATTAGCTCGCTTAGTACTAGCGCCGACACTAAACTAAAGTTAAATCCGTTCGCTTAACCCACCCTACGGCCCGTAATTTAACTTAATTCATGTTAATAAGCTATAATAGTGCCGTATAGGGCTTACCCTTTATTATAGCGTCCGCAGGGTTAGTATCTCTATTAATCTACTTAACTTTAGTAATCTGTCTTCGTTTATAAGCTTAGTAAAGGCATATTATATTAATTATTAAGCGTTTCTCTTACGTAGTTCCTAGTTGGATAAAACAGTTATATAAAGACTTTAAATCAGTATAGAGAACAAGTGGTAAGTTGACCTATAAGACCTTGTCTAGCGTGGATTTAATTACAGCGCCTATATTAAAACTATACGCTATGCCGTATAACTCTAAGGCTAATATACTCCTAGTGACTCTTTTACACTTAATTAAGGACCAGTAGACAATATTTGCCTTATTTAAGGCGTCTGCTAGTATAAGTATATAGCTAATTTACGAAGATAAGTCCTTATTATTAGTAAAGGAAGCGTCTATAAATACCAGAAGTTATAAGGTATTAACGTCTAGCTTAATAAACTTTAGGCCTCTATTTACGTTCTTAATCTACCAGCTTAATTACTTATTAAGACTCTTTATATTATCTTTAACTAGGTTAATTACCTAGGTAGCAAAGGATAGGTTAAATAAGGCCTTTAGCTAACAGACTAAGGTAATATAGGCTCCTTTAGCGCGTTAAGCGATATACTAGTTCTTTAGCGTAAGCAGGCCACGCGTAACTCCTTTAGAGCTAGTGCTGTCTACTAGCGTAGTATTAACTACACTAAGGTTCTTACACTGGCGCTTTTACGTTAGCGTAATACTCCCGTCTTATATTAATTAAATAAGTCCTCCGTTAAACTTAATTGGTATATTAGCGGTTAATTGCTCTCGCTCCTTAGCTATAAATTTAGCCTTATATAGTTCGCTTTATTTAGCCTCTATAAAGGTATTATTTGCGAGGAATAGTGTATCGTTAGTCTATAGGCCAACGATTTTAAAAGGCTTATTGCTATAGAGCAAGCAAGGGTTATACGTAGACTGGTCCATTCGCAGCTAATTAACATAGTATAAATAGTAGGTCTTAAACCAGTGGTTTCCAGCTTTAGGTACTCTATAAAGTGGCTTTATAACCTTTAGAACGGAGTCCGTATTAATTCCCAATTATTTATTTAGCTTGTGTGGTGGTTGTATATAGAACTCGCGGTTTAGGTTTATAGTGGACTGGACGTAGGCTTATAAGATGTCTCGGAGGTAGAGTTATATCTACGGTAGTATAGTAGCGATATAGAGAATCAGCCGCTAGCTAACCCGTTAAATTATTGGTGACTAAGTAAGGACTAGCTCTTTCTCTAAATTATTATAGGCCTATATAACAAGTTATAATTTCTTAAAGGCTCTATCGGTTCCCTTATTCTTAATCTTATTAATAAACCGTGAGTTAAAAAGTCTAACCCCCTTTGGCATATCGCGTAGCTTAATAATCTTAAAGACACCTTTCTTAAGTAGGCCTGTAACCTCCTTTTGTTATAAAGCGCTAAATTAGGTATTATTATCGTTCTATAAGTAAATAGCGATATCAGCGATATCTGCAATATTACCTATAAAAGCACCTATATCTATTGTAGCGTCTATAGTAGCTATATCTGCGATGGCCGTAAGTAATAGGTATTTACAGGGGCGACCTCTGCCTTGCTTTGGCGGTAGCTATAGTTCGGCTTTAGGTAACGATTAAGGTTTAGCTAGTGAAGGTACTAGTTTAGCTAATTTAATAGGCTCTTGTGGTTCGACTGGGTCTTATAGGTCTAGTAGGTAAGGTTTTACAACTATAGAGCAGAAGGTTATAAGCCTATTCAGTAGCTTTACGGTATAGGTCTTACCGTTAACGGCAAGTAGCGTATATGGCCTATCCCAATAACTACTCTGGCCAGTATTGCCTTTTCTTTAGACTAAGACAGGCAAACTAGGTGGGAGGCTATAAATGGCATTAGTTTGTGGTCCGTTTTGCATATTAAGAGCGTTAGTAATCTATTGTTTAGCTTATAGCTTCTAGATTTCTACCATTGCTTTCTTAATAGCCGCAGCTCGCTATATAACTAAAGGTAATGGCGCGTCCAATTTAACTATTTAGGGGTAGGCTCCGAAGACTAGGAGTATAGGGACTAGGCCTTCTGGGCCAGCTATGTTATTAATAGCTTTAAAGGCCATTTATAGGGCTATCTCCTTACTAATTTTAGGGATTTTAGTTATAATAATTTAATAGGCTTGTTATAGCAGACCGTGGTAGCGCTTTACCATTCTAATAGAATTATGTGATTTGACTAGAACTAACTTTATAGTTACTCCTATAGTGGCAGCGTAGTACTTAAACTCCTTATTAATAAAGTTCTTCCTAGCGTTTGTGGTAATTAGGTTTAGTAGTTCTAAGTAGCTATTAATCTAGTATATCCGTAGAATATCCTAAGTGTACTTAGCGCTAATATCTCGTAGCTATCTGCTAGCTTAAAATTAAGTTGCTTTATTAACTACGTGTAGTAGGGGGGAGCCGCTAATATACATAATGTTAACGATAATATTGTAATTAAAATTGATGTTATCTTATAGGGTAAAGCGAAATCTACCTAGAGATCTGCTATACTTCTAGCAATAGTGGCAGAGTTTAGTTAGCTCTTTAATAGCGGATCTATTAGTATTATAGCCATAGCTAGCCTTATTAAGAAGCTTTTATAGTTTATTAACTAACGGGTAACTAAATTAATAATATAAACGTCGTAGTTCTACGTTAGTTAAGTAGTAAGGGTTTATATTAAAAGACTTAACTAAATAAGACTGTAAGGAGAAGCTCTATAAGAGAAATAGGTGGCCAAATTATCTAACTACTGGCACCCTTTTAGTGCGAGTAATAATAACGTCCTTTAGGTTATCGTATTTAATATAGAGTCTATCTATATTTGCTAAGTAAAGTAGGAAGGGAGTATCTACTTTAATGATATGGAATTATATCTTGCCTATAGGGCTGTTAACGTCTATGGTTTTAATAGATATAGAGGCTCCAATCCCAAATTAGACAGTTACTTAGCCCTTAGTTAATGTGTTAAGACTTATAGACTTATCTACGGCCTATAGAGCTTAGAATTGACTGTAGCCAGCTATAGACTTACGTAAAGCACCTGTATCGATTATAATTCCTATAAAGACCGTTAAGGTGTATCGTAACGCTGTGGCTGTAGCTATACTGTAGGTAAATAGGTCGGTCTCCGTATAAGGTTCTATAGTAGACTCCGTAGTGAGTTCTAAAGCCATAAGCAGGTGTATATAAGCCTTATTGGCTAGTTCTACGCTTATAAAGGTTGCTTTCTCTATAATAAGTGTTCTAAAGGTAGTAATATAGGTAGAACTATCGTTAGGTTCTCCGGCATTGCTTTTAGAGTCGTTAGCGTTATATATATAGGCTTTAAAGTCTAAGTTATCCTCTTTATCTCTTTTATAGACGGCGACATATTATTTAAAGTGGTTATTAAAGTTGCCCTTATTACGGCCCTTAATATTAGTAAAATGTCTCTTATAGTTATCTCTAGACCAATTACGCTCCTCCTCTATATGTTTCTATAAACGGCAGTCCTCCTTCTTACAGATATAGCACTTAGCCTTTAGTCTACCGTTGGTTCTATAGGGGCGATTACTGCCGTAGCAATTAGTGTTTCGGTCTTAATTCTGGTTATTTTAGTAATAGCGTTAATCCGTAAAGAAGGCTTAATAAGATAATCTTATTAAGGCCTATAGGGGGTGTTCTTTTTCCTACGCAATAATAGAGGATTGTAGCTTGCTAATTAACTAAGAGAGGTCTTCTAAAGGGTTGGAGACAGTAATATAGCATGCTGGTACTCCCTGGCAAGTAGTAACTAGCTTATTTATAAAAATGCGGTTCGTACGGAAGTCTAGGTATAGTCTATAGCGTTGCTTTAGCAGCTTATCTATAAGTAGTTAGAAGTTCTAATAGATTAACTTATTAGGGTTCTTATCCATAACTCTTTAGAGGGTTATACTGTTCCACTTTATAAGATTCTTGCGGTAGTATTCTGGCCCTTTAAAGAACTGTTATATATAGTTGTAGGCTTTAGTAAAAGGTCTTAACTTAAGGTTGCTGTTATAGTAGTGGTCCTAAGCAAGCCCTTTTAGCATACTAGGGAATGCCACTATGTAGCCTTCTAGTGGTAAGCCAGATCTCTTATAGATGTTATAAAAGATAGTCAGCTTAAAGTTAAAGCTATCGTTAACTCTATTATACTTTTAGTCGTCTATATAGATCTTTGCAATTATAGCCACCTCCTTACTATATTTAGATCCTTGCTTAGGTCCTTACTCCACGCTAGGCACAGCTGGTTCAGGTAGTATATATATATATAGCTGCTGCGGTTGCTATAGCTGCTATAGTTACTACTCTCTTAGCTATAGCAGTTGGTTAATAAGAGCGTGGATTTAGTTATAATTAAAGGATTAAGGACCAGGAGGGGTAGCGAGGTTAGTAGGGGTAGCGATTAGAGTAGCTGGCGGTGCAGCAATTGGAGTAGATCTGGGGGGGGTAGTAGGGGTAGCGGGGGCAGCGACTAGGGTAGCTGGCGGTGCTATAATTGGGGTAGCTGGCGGTGCAGCAACCGGAGTAGCTAGTAGTACAGCGGCTGGAATAGCTAGTGGAGTTAGTGGAGTACCTAGTAGTAGGGCTGGAGGTATAGCAAGCTTATCTAAGGTCGAATTAAGTCAGTCTTACAAAGTTATTATAATTATTGGCTTTACCTTTATAAGGGCCGCAATAAGCTCCTCGTCCGTCTATTTATAAAACTCTTCTTTATAGGCGACGTCCGTCAGCACCTTACTAAGGGTGTGCCTCTTATCTTACTTAACAATGTATATTCCTCTCTTAACTAGGTAGTTACGGATTCCCACTCTAGTTTTAGATCGTACTTGTTTAAAGAGCTCTAGTATAAAGTCTTTAAAGTCTTCCTAATACACTATCTATAGTGAAAAGTCTATAAGGTTGTGCCGTATATATAGGTGCATCTTAGTCTCTATATACTCCGCTAGATTATTATCCGTAGCCGTCTCCAAGTTAATTCCGTAGCCGTATTTGGCAATTCTTTCCTTCTAGTTAATTTCTATATTATCATGTCTTTGTGTATAAGGGTAGTCATTGTTTAGAAGTTAAGGTTAAAGTTAAGGTTGAGGTTAAGGTTAAGGTCGAGGTTAAGGTCAAGGTTAAGGTCGGGGGTGTAAAGGTAAGGGTATAAGGGTATATGCGTGTCCCCTTAACAAATCTACAGTTTTTAAAGACTAAAGACTAAAGACGATTCTTAGTAAAGATATGGTCCTCTAGGCGATCTTACGCGTTAGCAGTTAAGTTAATACGTAGTCTTAAGCTTTAAGGTCCTCTAGGCGATCTAATGCGTTAATAGTTAAGTTAATGCGTGGTCTTAAGCTTTAAGGGGTAACGTAGCTCTCTCTAAGTAAAGATACGATTCTCTAGGCGATCTTACGCGTCAGTAAGCTGATACGTGGTCTCAAGCTTTAAGGGTAACGTAGCTTTCTCCTTTAACTGAAATAGGGCGATAGCTCTGCAATCTAACGCGTTAGCAGTTAAGCTAATACGTAGTTTTAAGCTTTGCTATTGCGTATTTCCTAATCTATACGTCTACTAATTAGTGTCGGTATACTCGCTTTATTAACGTGCACGAATATCACTTGTAGTGGTACGTATGCGGTGTTGAAGTTGGTAGTTAATTATTTTTCTAGAAGTAAGGGGTTGCTCCAAGGTCAGGTTAGCTAACCTCGCTACGTGGTCCCGTGACCACGTTATATAATTAACGTTCCGACAATTATATATTAGCATAGATCGCATATATAGATAATACGTGCAATATATATAGGATACTAAAAAATAAGCACCGGAAGTACCCTATAAGGATATTTTAGGTATTAGATAAAAGAAAGTATAGAGATACTAAGTATATATATAGCTAGCATTTAGTAGAAGTTTAGAAGTTAGGTAACTTAATACTTTAACTAAAAAGATTCCTTATAGAAGAATGCCTAGACAGATAATAGTAGTGGGAATATCCTAAAAATACGTATCTATAGTATATTAAGGACAAAAAGCAAACTAAGTATAAATAGGATCTAGTAGCTAATAGTTAGGAAAAGTAGAGGCCTATAAAACCAGAGGGAGCTAGTAGGAAAGCCTTAGACCCTTAAAGGAATTTAAGAACAATACCTAAATTTATAAGTTAAATAGTAAGATTAATAGTTTAAAGCATTAATAGATAGTAGAGTAGTAAGGAACTATATCTTACTAGCAGCAGTTAAAAGGATAGGGCTACTACACAGGTAAAAAGAGCACCCTTATCTATTAGTTACAATTTTAAGAGATTTAATAGCCTATAGAGGAGGCATTATTAACCTTAAAATAGGACCTATTTAATTAACTATTAAAGGGAGATAAGTTAAAATGTCTTTTAATATCCTACTATTAGGGAAGGGCGAGGCGATACTAGGAATGCCTTAGTTACAGGAATATAATCTAAAGATTAATTAGGTTATAGGTTAAGTTAATATTAAAAATACTTAACGCTATAAAATATAATAATAAACTAAGATAGTATAGTACTAACTTAGAGTAATATATAAAGAGACTAACCTAGGATTAAGTTACGTACTAAAAAGATACTATAAGTATAGTAAGAAACTATAGTTACCGGAAAGTAAAAAACTATTAGAGTATATAGCATAGAACTATTAAATAGAGTTAAAACTAGAAATAAGTCTACGGTTCTTTTTAACCTATAAGCTTACTAAAGAAGAAGGGAGAGCACTAAAGGAGTTTATCTAGGAAAATCTTTAAAAGGGATATATTAGACTATCGCAGTTATTAGCAGAATATCTAGTACTATTTATACTAAAGAAGAATAGAAAACTTAAACTATATATTAACTATAAATAGTTAAACAGTATTACTAAAAAGGATAGGTATTCTTTACCCTTAATTAGTAAAATCTAAAATAGGATTAGTAATACGTAAATCTTTACAAAGATAGATCTAAGATAGGTATACTATTAGATTAGAATTAAAGAAGGCAATAAATAAAAGGCAGCCTTTAAATTAAAAGAAGGACTATATAAGCTATTAGTTATATAATTTAGGCTTATAAACGTATTAGCAATGTTCTAAAAGCATATTAATAATATATTAAGAGAATACTTAGATAAATTTATTATAGTATATCTTAATAATATTATTATCTACTTTATAAGCGAGGAGAAGTACGGAGAATATATTAAATAGGTTTTAAAGAAACTATATAAAAAACAAATACTAATAATAATTAAAAAATGCGAATTCTTTACCAGAAAGATAAATTTAATTAAATTTATTATTAAACTAGGCTAACTTAGTATAGATCTAAAGAAGATTAAGGCTATAGTAAATTAGTAAAAACTAGAGAATATTATATAGTTAAGATTGTTTCTAGGGTTTTATAATTACTATAAAAGGTTTATAGCTTAATAGTTAAAGGATATTAAGCTATTTATAAGGTTAATAAAAAAAGAAAAACCTTAAATATGGGGAGAAAAACAAAGGAAGTTATTTAAGGAGGTTAAGGAGTTATTTACTTAGGACCTAATCCTTAAAATCTACCAACTAAAGTTAAAGATAGTAGTTAAGATAAATATATTAGACTTTATACTAGGAGCGTACTTTTTATAAAAATATAAAAATAGATGGCACTTAGTAGCATACTATAATTAAAAGATAATACTACTAGAACTAAACTATAATATCTATAATAAGGAGTTATTAGGTATAGTTATAGCACTTTAAAAATAAAAAGCATTCTTATAAGGTATATGTCTGTATAAGTAGAGGTTATAAATAGTGTTACCCGTAGAGCGTATGCGGCAGGGGCCGCATAGCGTAGCGTAGGTCACCTGACCACCTACGGCCCGATAGATAGTCCGACCTCAGCCCCCCCTATTTAGGCACCGCGATCCTTACGATCCTCTACGCGAGAAAAGAAGAAATCAATTGAGACCAAAAACCCCCCCTACCGTGATCCAAACACTAATCAGTGCCGTACAGATCAGCAACGGTATAACGAAGAGAGGCACTGTCTGATTCTCTAGACCTCTCGTCAAAGGCTAAGAATTAAGGTATTGCTTGCTAAGCCTAAAGGCCAGTTTATAAGGTTACTCGCGCTTCTAACCTGCGTCTATTACGCCTTCAGAACAATTAGTTTATAGGTTTCCACGCTTCTAGTCCGACTATCAAATCAAATTAACTGCGGAACCAAAAGATAGCTACCTCCGCGATAGATACTACAAAATGGAAGACCGGAATTAACGCGACCGCAACCAATATCAAGGAAGTCGAAGCATTCGTTAATTGGCGATTATCGATATACAAGGAGAATGGATGGAAGGGATTCAACTTATAGGAGAGCTTTGTCGACGATTTTAAGTCGTTTACGAGGGATATACTTAATAACCTTGGCAAGGATCGATTAAAGAAGATCAGGGATTACCTCCGTAAAAATAGGGTATACGTACGGAAGGAGGCAAGGAAGTCAATTACAAACGGCCTCTTAGGAACTATTCACGAACCAACTCCCTCAAAATGGCCTACCGACGACCCTACTGACGGCCCTACCAACGACCCTATCAACGGCCCTACCGACAGCCCTACCGACGGCCCTACCGATGGCCCTACCGACGACCCTACCGATAACCCTACCCCAGCTCTACCATCACTATCGACTGCCCCCGTTCAAATTATTCAGCCAACCCCAGCAACTACCCCCCCAACCTTACAAGGAAGCTTCGGAAGAGAGATTACCAACTTAGCTAAGCTCTACACGGACGAAGTCAAATACTCTAGCAAACAAGATAACTTCGATTTTAAGTTTAAGATCTTCCAAAACTACTGCCTCCGAGCCGGCGTCCCTAAGCAGGCCTATACCATTGCTATTCCAACTATGCTCCGCGGCCTTGCTCTTAAATACTACTTCACCCACCTCAAAGATCTTAACCTTCTCGAGAATATATGCATAGGCCTTAAATTATACTTCAAAGGCGACGAATACAAACGCGACATCCTATCAAAGTGGAATGCAATTACGCTTAAACAAGTTACTGCTCAAAAAGGACTTAATACAGGCCAAGCATTTCAGATATTAATTGACGAGATGTGGCAGCTACAACGTGGGTTAGCAAAGGACCTTCAAAATAACACAACATTCTATAATAAGCTCCTTACTGCGTGCCAAGACGTACCAGCTTATAAACCAGCTTGCTTTCAACCCGCTACTACCCTTACCGGCCTTATTAGCGACATCAAATCCTCAATCACAACGTACGGTAAACAAGAACCAGAGATTAAATCATTCTATACCGACCGACGATACCGCTCCTCTAACCAACGACATTACCCCCCTAATCGTCAATACCGCAAGGGCAAAAAGTGCTTTGTATGCAGCAAATCTAGGTATTGGTCTACGAACCATATAAAGGAAGAAAGGGACCAAAGAATACGTCAATATATCTCCGATTTTGAGGGCAGCAACGGCGATACTAATAACGACGACGACGATAACCAAGGGGATACCTTTGGAGCTTCTAACTTCTACCTCGATATAGAACCCTATCCTAGCTATTACGGCGACCCTAAGGCGGAGGCGTTTTGGACTAAGTTTGTAAAGGGAGAGGGATAGAGATTATAGACACCTCAGTAACACCTTATACGCGCCTACCTGTTTCCACCGCAATATCCGAATATTTACGACATCCGCAATATTCACAATACCCGAAACATCCGCGATTACTGCCTTAAGCACCTGTTAACGTATATACTTCTCCTTTATACTTTTTTACCTTCTTTCCTTTTTGTAAATGTTGCCAGTGTCTGTATAAGTAGAGGTTATAAATAGTGTTACCCGTAGAGCGTATGCGGCAGGGGCCGCATAGCGTAGCGTAGGTCACCTGACCACCTACGGCCCGATAGATAGTCCGACCTCAGCCCCCCCTATTTAGGCACCGCGATCCTTACGATCCTCTGCGCGAGAAAAGAAGAAATCAATTAAGACCAAAAACCCCCCCTACCGTGATCCGAACAGTATAGAAAAACCATTTATAGTTAAGATAAATTATAAAAACCTAATAGGGTTTCTAATAATAAAAGAACTTAATTAAAGATAAGTTAAATAGGTAGAAATACTTATAGAATACTATTTTAAGATTTAGTATACTAAGGGTATAAATAACGCATAAGCAGATACTCTAAGTAGAAAGGCTAAACTATAAAATAATAAAAAGCCATTAGGGGCTTTACTGCGAAAAGATATAAACGGATTAATTAGATATAACTATCCAAAAATTATAATAACTTAAAAGAGTAAGTTAAAAAAAGTCTATAAGATACTAGAAAGCTTTTAGGTATAAAGAATTCTAAAGGCATAGTTAGAAGATCTATAAATGGATATATATAAAAACTAAGAAGTAAAGTATATCCTAAAAAGTATAGCAGAAGAATTTATTAAGTTATTCTATAGGGGATTAACTTAAGGACATAACGGAGCTATAGGCTTAGTATTAAGACTTTAAAAGGAGTATATTATTAATGGAATTTAGGGACTAGTAAGGAAAATTATAAAAGAATATTTAAATTGCTAAAGAAATAAACTAATAAGGTATAAGCTATATAGAGGGCTATAACCTATTAAAATACTAGAGAGACTATAGGAGGTTATATTATAGGACTTTATTATTAAGTTACTAAAGTTAAGAAATTCTATTACTAGATAAGATTATAACGTAATCTTAGTAATAGTGGATAAGCTTATAAAGTAGGGATACTTTATAGGATATATAAAAGAAATCTTAGTAGAAGATATTACTAGAATCTATATTAAAGAAGTATTTATAAAATATAGAGTATTAAGTAAAATTATATTAGATAGAGATCTAAGATTTATAGTAGTATTTTAGGAGGTATTCTTAGCGGAATAAGGGGTTTAAGTAGTAACTTTTACCGCATATTATCTATAGACAGACAGTTAAATAGAAAAATTAAATTAGATACTAGAATAGTATTTAAGGTATTATATTAATTATGTATAGAATAATTAAGTATTACTATTACTAGTTATATAATTTATATATAATATAATACCTTAAAAAGAAATAGGTATATTACTATTTAAGGTAAATTATAAATATAAGTTAAGAATATTGTTATTACTATATTAAGTAAAGAAGATAAGTAGTATAGCTAAGTAAAGAATAGAGAATTTAATAAATCTTTATATAAACCTTATAGAAATAGTAAAGATAGTATAGTAAAGGATAAAAAGGTATTATAACGCTAAGAGATCTAAGGAACTATATCTTAAGGAGGGGGATAAAGTATAGCTACTATATAAAAATTTTAAAAGTTAATAACTAAGTAAAAAGTTAAATTATATTAAACTAGGACCTTTTAAAATTAAAAAGAGGATTTTACTAGTTATATTTAAGCTAAACCTACTAGCTAAAATAAAGATCTACCCTATATAGTATATCGTGATACTAGAGCTAATATATAGGAATATTAAGCTACTAGTTTATAAAGCAGACACATATAAAGGATAAGAAAAAGATAAATAGTAAGTTTTAAAGATTATTAGTTATAAGGACGTTAATAATAAAATATAGTATAAGGTTAAGTAGATAGGCTATAATAAGACTACCTAGAAACCACTAAAAAACCTAAAAAACGCTATAGGAAAGGTATAGAAGTATTAAAAGAAAGTAGGTTAGGCAGTATTAATAAAAAAGGATTAACGTGTTTCACCATCGAGCCGGTCACCCCATCGAGCCGGCCAGTCCATTTCCCCACCAAAAATCGTAAAAATTACAATATAATATCTCAACAACCACTTAATAATAAATTCTAATAATTTAGATTTAGACTTTTATATACACTCTNCAGCTTCTATTAAAGTTGCATAGTATATAGTTTAGTAGTTTTTAAGATATAATATTTTGGCCTTATTTTAGCCTTATTTTAGCCCCTAAATATTATATCTTAAAAACTACTAAACTATATACTATGCAACTTTAATAGAAGCTGNAGAGTGTATATAAAAGTCTAAATCTAAATTATTAGAATTTATTATTAAGTGGTTGTTGAGATATTATATTGTAATTTTTACGATTTTTGGTGGGGAAATGGACTGGCCGGCTCGATGGGGTGACCGGCTTGATGGTGAAACACGTTACTAAAAAATAAGTTATTTAAGGGGGACCTAAGAAGAGCAATTACTAAACTACTTAGAGTTGTTTCCCTTTCTATTAAAGAAGAATTTATTCTTTTATTACTAAGTTCCTAAAGGCCCTATTTTATAAGTTTTTACTCTTTAAAATAAACCTTCTTATAAACCTTCTTAAGATAAAGTAATTAAGTAAACGCAGTAATATAAGTATCTAAGGCCTTTTACTCCGCGTTATAAAAGCGCTTAAGCTTAACAAGAGCCTACGCTAGGTTACTATTAAGCTTTATAGTAGTAAGTTAAACATAAAACCCTATAATAAATTACTTAAGGAACTTAAAGACTATTAAGAATAATAGGACGCGTATACTTAATATTAAAAGTAGAGCAAATGTTATAGAACGATTAAACATTTACTTTAGTATACTTTAAGTAAAAAGAGGGTTACTAAAATAAAGGACTTACTAATATAACGTAAACTAACCCTTCTTTTATATAATAAGAATATAGAAATAGTATAATTTTACTAAGTAATAGTATATCAGTAATAGTATGGGTATAATATTACGTGTATAAAGAAGAAGATGCTTTAGGTATAATAAGTAAGAATATTAACTAAATTAATTAGATAAATATTATACCTCTAGTAAACAACCTAGAGATACTAGGTATCTTTAAAAATAAAGATAAAAAGGAGGGAGATAGTGTTACGGACGCTTTAAGTATAATATTATAACTACTTAAAAAAGAGTTAGAAGAAGCTAGTTAGTTAATATAAGTATAATCTAAGATAGAACCCGTAGAACTATATAATAAGGAATAGTAACTAAGGTTATATAATATACTATATATTAAATAAGAGAAATAAGAGGAACTTATATACCTTATATATAACATATATATTATATATAAGAAGGATTTTATAGAAGTACGGTTGTATATTTAAGGACCCTTAATCCCTACCTAAATAGTTTCTTCCTTATAGTAATTCTTAGAATATAATTAGAGTTAATCTATTAGGCAACCACTCCACTAGTTATTATTACTTGTTAACTATTATTTGATACCTATATACCCAGCCCATTAATAAGTCTACCGTAGTATCTACTACAAGGCTTCATTACATTTATCTTTAGTTTATAACCTATTAATTTAGAGTAATTTTATCTATATAGTCTTAAATTTTAATACTCCTCTTATTACTTATAAAACGCTAAAATAGTAGGCTAAAATATTAGTAACTTTACTATATATTACGGCACTGACCTAACGCATACTGTTTTATACTATCTTATACTATTTCCTACTGTTAGCTAGCCTACCACTAGTACCTTAGCGGCCGGTCCTACTATTTATATATAATACCCCCTTTTCCACCTTCTTCTCCTCTTTATACCATAACGTAGTTATTTAGTCTACTTTATTAAAGCACTATAACAGTTTATAGTATCTCTAATTGCGCCCTATCGCGATCTTTATTTTTCCCAGTCTACTATCTCCGTTTTCCTAGTGTAATCGCGACCTAGCGCGACCGACAATACCATACTATAGTCCCAGACAATCTTAGTATAGTCTTAGTATAGCCTTAGTACAGTCTTAGCAATCTTAGTATTATAGTTAGCCTTATAGATTCCAATTGCCTTACCTAGATCTCCTAGAATGGGCGACCATAATATAGACAACGTCCCGCTAACGAACCCTTACGAAGCGCTCGCCCGCCTTCTTAATACCTCCTATACTAATATCGCCTAGGCGATTAAGAACGGTCCTAAATACCTAAAGGACCTTAATATGGCAGGAACCTTTTAGCAACTCTCTATATATGCAGCCTTCTTAACTAGTATTAAAAGCGGCCTTTAAGCTATCTATAGTAAAGGCTAAGCTGTAAAGTCCTAACTTAAAAAAGCTTAATACAGAATCAACTCCCTTAAGATACTTAAACTATATATTAAACAATATAAATAGTAAGCCCTTATATATACCGAGACTATATAAAATCTAAGCTTTTAGATTACTACACTTACTAAGACTATTACCGATAAGAACCCTACTACTAGCTCCTTTCTTTTAACTAAGCCTTATAGAAAAAAGCGTAAAGCAAAAAATCTAACCCCGTTTAACGGTAAGGGATCACTAATTAAAAAGTAAGAAAAATTTAAAATATAGGAAATAAAGATCTAAGGGTTTTTTTTAAAGGGATGTAAAGTGCTTTAAGACCCTAATAGACGAAATCCTCTATATATTAGATATACTAACGGATAAGGCTTATAATTATATTAAATATAGCCTTAATATACTACGCATATACCTAAATAACTAGGAGTCTATGTTTATATATATAAGAGGATACCATAAGACTATAGATATAATCTAAGCGGCTAAAAATAAGTTAGATACCTTAAGCTAAGGTAAGTATAACTACTAGTTCTAAAAAGCAGAGCTTAATAAGTTAATAATTAAAGCAAACAAGACCGAGGAATAAAAAGTGGATTTACTTAAAAAGAATATTTCCTCTAAAATAAAGGACCTAGCCGTTACCCTTAGCCGTAAAATTGCCAATGCTAACTATAAAGGCTAGAGTAAGTAGATAGATATATTCGCTTATAACCTATAGAACTACACCCACTATACTAAGCTAAATACCGCTAAACTAAGTGCCGCTATCGGCTATTAACCTGTATTACTATAGAATAACCTAATAAACCTAGACGCCGTTAAGTTCGGCAGCGGTAGTAATAGCCTCCCCGATAATGTTTAAAGACATTATATAAATAACAGATTCTATATAGCGTGTGGTTAACCTAGCTACTAAAAAGATACTTATAACCCCTAGCAAAACCTAAATCCCCTTCTAATGCTACTATACTAACCCCCCCCCTAGCCACGGCGGATTCTTTAATAGAGGGAATAGTAATTAAGGCGGTAACTATAGATAAGGACGTAGGTTTAGATACAGAAACCTACCCCTATGGTTTCTTTCCCCAACCTAGCCCTAGTTAATAGTCCCGTACGTAAACTATAGATAAGTACTCTATATTACTACTAACCGCAAGACCAGCCATATTATTGGCGAAGTACCCCCTAGCATATATATACCGTTAGAGACCAATATATTAGAACATACTAGCTAAGACTATAGCTACTAGCTAAGCCCTATAACGCAGCCATTAAAAGGCTAACCCTTAGACTAAGTCGCCTCTAAGGGTTAAAACTATATGGGGAAAAGGATAAAAGGATTAGATCTATACTATTAGATTAGTTAAACCTTATTCTAAGCTAGCTACTATTTAATCTTAAAATAGTAAACAACAATAGAAATTCCATCCTTATTTAGACTTACCTCTCTTTACTACATAACCTACTCCTAAAAGCTTTTATTAAAATAGTAAGCCTTACTAATAGTAGTAGTATAGTACTAGTATTTATAGACAAAGACTTGCTTATAAAGAAGCATAATATTATAATAAAAAGACTCCTAGTCCTAAAACCACTTTACCTTGCTAACGGACTCCGATCCAGCTTTATTACCCATTACTTTACAGTAAAATAATAATTAGCCACTATACAGAATCTATGCTTTTCTACGTTATAAAGTTATTACCCTTAACACTAGTAATCCTTAGAATGTTCTAGCTTAAAAAGTATAACCTAAATATAAACTTCCCCGTTTTAAGGCTTAAGTTTAACTCTAATTACTATACCTATAACTGTCTCCTATAGCATATCCCTAATTATAACTAAGTAGTACTATACGGACGTATTACACAGCTAATGCTTAGATACCGTTAGCTAATAGTAAAAGAGGTACCTAATATTAGTAAGCTAATATATACAGTAAACAAAATAGAGATTCTAGAAAACTAGACCACCGCCCTACCCCTAAAAAATACCGCCCCGCCCCTAAGAATATAAACACTACCAAAACTATAAGTCCCCTATATATACCCGCTTAACCTAGGCTAGCTAATAAAATACCTAACTTTAAGTTATTTGCTATATATATACGCGACTATATATATAACAGCTAAAGGCGTTATAGCTAAGACCAAAACTAGAGCAATTAAGACCTCCCCCCCGTAACGCCTAACTTTATATCTATCTCCCACGTATACCGTATAGGGCCGCTACTATATTTCCGCCCCCTAGGGCCAATTAAGCCGCGTTAGTCTAGCCGTAGCACTAAAGAACTAAACACGCCCTAAACTAGACAACATTAAATATACTTATACCGTTAATTTCACCTAGTTCTATAAATAAAAAGGCATAAAGGTAATAAGGATCTATATAGCGGAGCTAGTAGAACTAGTTAAATAAGAAGAACACTAATAGCTGCTTAAAGAGCTGCCTATAGACCTAATAGAAGTACTAAACCTATTAGAAATGTCTTTCCGCTAGCTAGTAGAAGGCGACTATATAATAGAAAAAGCCCGTAAAGCGCTACCCCCCTATTTTTATAATTTCCTTAAGATAAACCTAAAAACTAAGCCTAAGCCTCTACGCCGGAAGATAGTTAATACTAATATTAAAAAAATTCTAAAAGGCAAACTAGGATTAACCTATAAAGATATTTTATAATGCTTACTAAAGGAGTTCCGCAAATATATTAAGCACTTTCTCCCTAAGAACGTAGATAAGCTACCCCCTTACTAACTATAGGACTATAAAATTAAGATTATCCCTAGAAACTAGGCCCTATACTATAAAAATAGACCATTCTTACCTGCTAAACTTAGGTATATAAAAAGTGGATTAATAAGATACTAGATAAGGGTTTTATCCATAAATTAACCTTACTAGCTGCTGCACTACTCCTCCTTGCTACTAAGCCTGGTAGCGGTGTATAAATCTACTATAATTACTAAGGCCTAAATATAGTTACTATTAAGAATTGGTACCCACTGCCACTAATCTATAAGATATTTAATGCACTTTATAGTGCTAAGTACTTTACTAAACTTAATATAATTACTGTGTTTAACTAGATCTGGATTATAAAGGGCTATAAGTAGCTTATAGCATTTATTACCCAGTTCGGACTCTATAAGATACTAGTTACATTATTTAGCCTCTATAACACACCCGCCACGTTCTAAAACTATATTAATTATATCTTATATAATGCCCTTAACGACTACTGCACTGCCTACCTTAATAATATCCTTATCTTTTCTAAAACACGTACTAAGCATACTAAGTATATAAATAAAGTTATCCGAAGACTTGGTAATACTAGACTTTAGATTAATATTAATAAGTTTAAGTTCTACTCTACTAAAACAAAATACCTCGGCTTAATTATCTTAACTAATAGTATAACTATAGACCCTAAAAAGGTATAGGCCTTATAGAAATAGAAGGACCCGACATTAATTAAAGAACTATAACAATTTCTTAGCTTCGCGAACTTCTACCAACGATTTATCTAAGGCTACTCTACTATCGCCATACCTATAATAAAACTCCTAAAGAAGGATATTAGATGGCTATGGGGACTAGAATAAGCTAAATTATTTAAGGCCCTTAAGGGAGCCTTTACCTTAGCACCAGTACTAGCATACTATAACTATATAAAGAAAACAGTGGTAGAGATAGGCGTATTAAATTAGGCTTTTGGCAGAGTCCTTTCCTAATATAATAACGACAGTAAATTAAAACCGGTCGCATTCTTCTCTATAAAGCACTCTACGCTAGAATATAACTATAAGATCTATAATAAAAAACTCTTAGCTATTATTAAGGCTTTAGAGGAATAGCGTCCTAAGCTATAAGGGACTAAGGAGCCGTTTAAAATTATTACCAACCATAAAAACCTATAGATGTTTATAACTACTAAGCAACTAAATTAGCGCCAAATCCGGTAGGTAGAGTTCCTTTTATAGTTTAACTTTATAATTATATATAGACCTAGCAGCAAAGCTACGCTCCCTAACGCCCTAAGCTGGCTACTAGGAATAAGGCCTAAGAACGCTAATAACAAACACCTCTACCACTAAGCCTAAGTCGTTATACCGCCCTAGAAAATTAACCCTATAATCTTAGAAGAATTGCTATATAAGTCCCGTAACTCTAATAATATAATGTTTATAGCCGCTCTAAACCCTAAAATAGCCGAAAAGCCATTAGATAAGTTAATCTAGTTAAAATACTAGGATAATAAACTCGTAAGAGATATAGTAACGGCCCTATGTAATTAGAAAGCTCACTATTAGCTAAAGAAGATTAGGAAATTACTCCGTTGCAATAAGTTAAAATATACTATTGTTAACAGATAGATCTACTTCTACTAATATCTCTTCGTCCCTAACGCCCTAAACCTCTACTTAGAAGTTATCCATCACACTTATAGCAGCAGCCCTATTAGTTACCCTAGCTAGATTAAGACCCTTAACCTTTTAAACTAAATATATTAGTAGCTAGAAATCTCCTAATTTACGGCTACCTTTATTAAAGACTATACCCTATACTTTTGCACTAAAAACCCCTATTCTACCCCGCCTGGTTTTCTAAAGCCACTAAAACTACCTACTTACCTATAGACCGATATTTTAATTAACTATATTATAACGCTACCGGTATACTAATGCTACAGTAAGGTATATAAATATATCCTTATTATTATAGACCGCTTAACTAAAATATAACACCTTATTTTAGTAACAGGACTCTTAATAAAGGAGCTAGTTAATAGCTTTATTAATAATATATATAAGCTCTATAGTGCACCAAGCATAATTATCTCTAATTATAGCATATAATTTATTAGCGACTTTTAGCAATAACTAAGTAAACGCCTTAAGATAACCTTAAGACTAAGCTTAGCCTAGTACCTAGAAACAGACAGCCAAACTAAAATTATTAACGCTGCCGTAAATAAGTACCTCTATACTTTTATTAGCTTTATATAAAATAACTAGGTTAATTACCTACCGCTTACTAAGTTTCCTATAAATAACTAAGTTAATAAGAGCATAGGCATCTCCCCATTTTTTATAAACTATAGCTTTAACCCTCGCCTTAGAATTGAGCCTACTAGCCCCTACCTACTAATACTATTAGCATAAGTAAAGAAGGAGTTCTTCCGCGCAGACTCTATAGCTAACCACTTTAAGCGGATATTAATATAGCTTAAGGCCCTAGCCCGGATTTTATAGTAACGCTATAAAGATAATACTAATACCTATAGGGAGGAGAGCGTGTTATTCTACGAAGGCGATATAGTTATAGTTAGCTTAGAAAATATAAAGATAAACAGACTTAAGAAGAAATAGTACGATAAATAGGACGGCCTGTACCCCGTACTTACAGTATACTAAAGGGTAGTTATAGTAGACCTCCTGGACTACATCTAAGTAAATAAATCCTTCTATATATTTAAGGTCCGCCTTTAGGCTATTAAAAAGATCCCTAGCTAAGCAAATATTAATACTATAGAGCGCTGTAATATATAAGGACGAGTAGTAGAGAGAGATAATAATGGTAATATAAAAGACAAATAGGAGTTTAAGAAAATCCTTAATATATATAACGAAGACCCCTAAGGCCTAACTTATAAGATTAAATAGAAATATTATAAGGATATAACCTAGCAGCTAGAAGAAGACCTAAAGGGTTGCAAATAGGCTGTATAGCGCTTTTATAAATAATACCCTAAAAAGCTAGAACCCCTAAACTAGGTATAAGATAAGGAAAAATCACGCTAAGGTTATAGCCGACCACCATATTAAAATTTATAGTGGTTAAGATATTATAAAACTTTAACCAGCGGTTAAAGTTGTTTAATTAGCCAGATTCTTGCCAAGAAACGCTATATAGATTAATTTGGGTAGTAGTATAGAGTTCTACCAACCTTACTTACTAAACTAACTAATTAGGATTTTCTATACCCGGTATAGAAAATCGCTATTAGCTCGGCTAAGGGCGGTAAGTGGAACTAATATCCTTACGGTGAAAAATAGGCGACCCCAAATACTGCCTATTTTAGAATTATCTATTTAGTTTAGGGACTAAACCATTTAGGGGAGAGAAGTACTGTTATGGCACTAACCTAACGCATACTGTTTTATACTATCTCGTACTATTTCCTATTATTAGCTAGCCCACTACTAGTACCTTAGCGGCCGGTCCTACTATTTATATACAATACCCCCTTTTCCACCTTCTTCTCCTCTTTATACCACAACGTAGTTATTTAGTCTACTTTATTACAGCACTGTGACACTATATACGGCTTCTAAAATAGAGCTTTTAGCGTTATTTTTATTACGGCACTGTAACAGATCTAGTTAGGGGGCTTACTTAAGCCTTAGCATATATATATAGACGTATTCTTTTCCACCTTTTACTCCTTATCTTAATATCTAGGTCTATAGACTACCAATTATACAAGCTTACATACGTTCTTTACGGCGCTCGTGCCTCGATTAACTAAGTCGCTATAATAATTTTAATATAGAGCTTAAAGCTTCTTATTTAGATCTAAAGACTTTAGATTATATATATCCGTGCAACCTATAGAGCTATAAACGCGTATTAAATTAGGGAGAAACGCGTCCTTTTTACTAGACTTTTAGTTTATATTTAATTTAATAGTTTTATAACTAAATCGACCTTAGAGCTTTATAATTATTATATTACTAAGTAATACTAAAAGTAAAGAGATTAAACACCTTTTATTTAAAATAGGCCTATATTATTTAGAGCTCATTTAATTATAAAACTTTAGATTAGATCTAGGTCGCCACTATTTATACACCCCCTAATTGATACGCATACACCCCCTACCTTATTTAGTTTAGATACTTCCTTATTAAGTTAGAATATTATATACGTTTAATTTGTTTGCGCCTACATCACGAAAATTAAAGTGCAAGTCTATAGTATTTCGCTCAAATGCTAAGGGCTCTCTATAAATTAATCTATTAATGCGATTAGCAATTATAGAGCTAATTATAGAGTTAATTGGCCGACCGCAGCGACGCTCTATAATTGCAGGCTCTTAAATGCGAAGTAGAGGTGTTAATTTAGGTCCCACTAGGCGTAGGCGCGGGCGCGGGCGTGGGCGCAGGCGTGGGCGCGAAGCAGAGGTAGCAGCACCCAAATTAGTTTGCGTGACGCCTTATAAAGCACTACGCAATTAATTAATTAACTTAGGCGCGATCCAAATTTAGACTCTACTACTTATACTATAACTAAAATTAAGACTTAATCGTAAGGTTGCAGTTATAAAACTTACATAGCGCGCACTTTAATTTTCGCAATACAGGCGCAAACAAGTTAAACGCACGTAATATTCTAACTTAATAAGGAAGCGTCTAAACCAAATGAGGTAGGGGGTGTATGCGTATCAATTGGGGGGTGTACGTGTATCATTTAGGGGGTATATAAATAGTGGCGACCTAGATCTATAGTCCCTTATTAAAAGTCTCCGTGCAAGCGCATTTTTAAGACAACCTACCTTGCTAAATTACTATAGGAGTCCATGCCACCTTGCGCACGGTGCCACCTCTCGTATACCAAAACACTAAAATATCAAAATCTTCAAATTACCACAACTCAACCAAAATGGGGTTAATTGAGGAGGCGATTGCAGATTTAAAGTCGCAAGAACATCCAAATATCACAGCGACTGCAAAAAAGCATGGGTGTAACCGAACCACGCTCTTAAAACGCTATAACGGGATTTAGGGCTCTAAGCAGGCTGGGTACAATTCGCAACGCCTACTTACCCCAGTATAATTAAAAGCTCTTATTAAATATATCAATTAACTTACCAAATGTGGCCTTCCTCCTATAACATTAATAGTACGGAATTTTATAGTAGAGATTGCAGGAAGAGAGCCCGGGCCTTACTAAGTTTCGCGATAGCTAAGACCAACTAAAACAACTTAAAAACTGGCTACCTTACTCCTATTAACGGTGTATATAAAAAGGCCAAGTCTGCCTTCTACTATAGCTTATATTTTAAGCTTTTAGAAAGGAAGATTAATAAATATTATATTTTACTAGAAAATTAATATAATATAGACGAAAAAGTATTCCTAATTGGCGTACTTATCCCATGCGCGGCTAAGGCGCAATAAGAAGGCCCGTGCACAGACTTGAAATTCAACCTTGTATTAATAAATTAAAGCCCAATATTAACCCTATCGTGGCTTAATTCGATTGAGGTACTTCTACCGGCCGGGCCCATGTTTGCAGAGCGGTATTTTACAAAGAGGATAGCCATACTAATCCTTAGAAGCCGTCGTTGTCTTACCCACTCCCTGCAATCGCGAGACTTTTGGTGTTCGCGCACGGGCCACTTTTTATTGCGCCTTTCTCGGCCGCGTATGGGATAAAAGCTAGAAGAATCTTCTCTTAGAGGGCTTTTAAAGCTAGTAGAGTTAATTATATAGTATAGGACGGCAGTAGAGAGCGGATTACCCTTATAGCCACTATTTGCGCTAATAGATTATATCTTTTACCTAGTTTAATCTATCTTACTATCTTTAGGAACCTTTAAAATTCCTAGCTTTAAGACTTTAAGCCTAATAAGTACCCCTGCTTTTTTACCTTATTACTAACTGGCTAGATAAATAACGAGCTTAGATCTATATAGCTTACTAAAATATTTAATTATAAGACTAAGTAAAAGGCCTACTAAAGAAGGGAGTGGAGGCTTCTTATTATTAATAAATATAGCTCTTACGTTAATATAAAGTTTCTTAACTATTGTTAGCTTTACTAAATCCTTATTATAGTATACCCACCTTATCCTACTTATAGATTACAGCCTCTTAATATCTCTATCTTCTTACCCCTAGCTATATACTATAGCTAGGAGCTTAATAACTTCCTTAATAATTGCTAAGGAATTACATGCTTTAGTAAAAGAGACTTCTTCTACCTCTTTTAGCCAGCCTTTATAAAAGCCTTTTTACTAAAAAATATATAAAGTGGATAGAAAAAGATAGGACTATACCCATTTAAGCTAAAGGTCGTTTTAGCTTAATATAAGGTAAAAAAAGTCCTATATAGAGGAGCAGTCTTCTTCTAACAAGTCTACTTACTTAGCTCTCTTAACTAGTAATTAGAGGAAGATAAAGAGGCTCCTTAAAGAGGTGGTTACTAATATATTTAATAAGCGCGCTTATAAGCTTAATAACACTATACAGGACCTTATAACCTTAAATATTATATTATAACACTAGGTCGTTAGCTATAAACGGGCTCTTAAGAATAAGAAGAAGAAGCGTAAGCGTATAAAGTCTCTATTTCGTAAGCTTGCCCTTATTAAGGATGGTAGTGCTATATTATTTAGCCCTATAAGATTTAACAAGCTTATAACCTCTAGGAGGAAGTAGAGGAAGCTAAGGATTATAAATAAGCTCTTAAAGCTAATAAAAGGCTTTAACGTTAACTATAAAAGGATAAGAAGAGGCGTTAAATTAATTAATAAAAGGAACAACGAGTATAGGATAAGATAACCCGAGATAGAGAAGCTAAGGCTAGGAAGCTCGCTATGTAAAAAGCTAAATAAGCTAAATAAGCTAAGAGGCAATTGTAACGCGATATAATCCTTACTTAGAGGTTAAAGAAGGCTTAAATAAATACTATATTGGCTTTAAAAAGGGTAGATTTAACGGCTGTAGATAGAAAAGAATTTTAGGTGGTTAATTTAGCTAGTAATCGCCCTTGGCGGCAGATAAAGCTTCTACTTAGATTCTAAGATCACGATATATAGCTAGCTACATTTACCAACTCCCAAAGGCTATTACACTAAGAATTTAGTAGATTTAACTAAATACCAAGCCCTCTGCGGCCTTATTTAAACAATTAATTTTAGTATTAAAGACCGTACGCGAGGTAGTGTAATAAAGCCTTATAGTAGATACTACGGTGGACTTATTAATAGGCCGGGTATATGTCACAGCGACTCAGTCAATCGAGGCACGAGCGCCGTTTAGAACGTATGCAAGCCTATACAATTGGAATGTCTATGGACCCGGATATTAAGATGAGGAGCAGAAGGTGGAAAAGGACACGTCTATATACATATGCCAAGGCTTAAGCGAGAGCCCCCTGACTAGATCCGTTACGGTGCCGTAACAGTATATAGGTATTAAATAATAATCAACAAGTAATAATAACTAGTGGAGTAGTTGCCTAATAGATTAACTTTAATTATATTCTAAGAATTACTATAAAGAAGAAACTATTTAGGTAGAAACTAAGGGTTCTTAAATATATAACCGTACTCCTATAAAATCCTTCTTATATATAAGGTACGTAAGTTCCTCTTATTCCTCTTATTTAATATATAGCACGTTATATAACCTTAGTTACTATTCCTTATTATATAGTTCTATAGGTTCTATTCTAAACCGTACTTATATTAACTAACTAGCTTCTTTTAACTCTTCTCTAAGTAGTTATAATATTGTACTTAAAGCGTCTATAATACTATCTCCCTTCTTTTTATCTTTATCCTTAAAGATATCTAATATCTCTAGGTTATTTACTAGAGGTATAATATCCGTCTAATTAATTTAGTTAATATTCTTACTTATTATACCTAAAGCATCTTCTTCTTTATACGCGTAACGTTATACCCATACTATTACTACTATACTATTACTTAGTAAAATTATACTATCTCTATATTCTTATTATATAAAAGAAGGGTTAGTTTATATTATATTAGTAAGTCCTTTATCTTAGTAACCCTTTTTTTACTTAAAGTGTACTAAAGCAAATATTTAATTATCCTATAACGTTCGCTCTACTTTTAATACTAAGTATACGCATCCTATTATTCTTAATAGTCTTTAAGTTCCTTAAGTAATTTATTATAGGGTCTTATATTTAACTTACTGCTATAAAGCTTAATAGTAACCTAGTGTAGGCTCTTACTAAGCTTAAGCGCTCTTATAACGTAGAGCAAAAGGCCTTAAATACTTATATTACTACGTCTACTTAACTACTTTATTTTAAGAAGGTTTATAAAAAGGTTTATTTTAAAAAGTAGAAACTTATAGAATAGGGCCTTTAAAAACTTAGTAATAAAAAAACAAATTCTCCTCTAATAGAAAGAGAAATAACTTTAAGTAGTTTAGCAATTGCTCTTCTTAGGTCCCCCTTAAGTAACTTATTTTTTAGTAATTTTTCTTTATTAATACTATCTAACCTACTTTCTTTTAATACTCCTATACCTTTCCTATAGCGTTTTTTAAGTTCTCTAGTAGTTTTTAAGTAGTCTTATTATAGCCTATCCACTTAACCTTATACTATATTTTATTATTAACGTCCTTATAACTAATAATCTTTAAAACTTACTATTTATCTTCTTCTTATTCTCTATATATATCTACTTTGTAATCTAATAGCTTAATATTCCTATATACTGGCTCTAGCATTATAATATACTATATAGGGTAGATCTTTATTTTAGCTAATAGGTTTAACTTAAATATAATTAGTAAAATCCTCTTTTTAATTTTAAAAGGTCCTAGTCTAATATAGTTTAACTTTTTACTTAATTGTTAACTTTTAAAATTTTTGTATAGTAGCTATACTTTATCCCCCTCCTTAAGATCTAGTCCCTTAGATCTCTTAACGTTATAGTACCTTTTTATTCTTTACTATACTACCTTTACTATTTCTATAAGGTTTATATAAAGATTTATTAAATTCTCCATTTTTTACTTAGCTGTGTTATTTATCTTCTTTACTTAATATAGTGATAATAATATTCTTAGCTCGTATCCATAATTCGCCTTAAATAGTAATATACCTATTCCTTCTTAAGGTGTTGTATTATATATAAATTATATAACTAATAACAGTAATACCTAATTATTCTATACGTAATTAATATAATACCTTAGATACTATTCTAGTGTCTAATTTAATCTTTTTATTTAACCGTCCGTCTGCGGATAATATATAGTAAAAGTTACTGCTTAAACCCCTTATTCCGCTAAAAAAAATACCTCCTAAAATACTACTATAAATATTAAATCTCTATCTAATATAATTTTACTTAGTGCTCTATATCTTATAAATACTTCCTTAATATAGATTCTAGCAATATCTTCCGCTAAGATTTCTTCTATATATACTATAAAGTATCCCCACTTTATAAGTTTATCTACTATTACTAAGATTATATTATAATCTTATCCGGTAATAGAATCTCTTAGCTTTAATAACTTAATAATAAAGTCCTATAATATAACCTCCCATAGTCTCTCTAATATTTTAATAGGTTATAGCCCTCTATATAGCTTATACCTTATTAGTTTATTTCTTTAGCAATCTAAATATTCTTTTAAAACTTTCCTTATTAGTTTCTAGATTCCATTAATAATATACTCCTCTTAGAGTCTTAACACTAAGCCTATAGCTCCGTTATATTTTTAAGTTAGTCCCCTATAAAATAACTTAATAAATTCTTCTACTATACTTCTTAATTTTCGTATATATTTATCTATAGATCTTCTAGCTATACCTCTAGAATTCTTTATACCTAAAAGCTTTCTAGTATCTTATAGACTTTTTTAACTTATTATAATTTTTGGATAATTATATCTAATTAATCCATCTATATCTTTTCGCAGTAAAGCCCCTAATCACTTTTTATTATTTTATAGTTTAGCTTTTCTACTTAGAGTATCTACTCGTGCGTTATCTATACCCTTAGTATACTAAATCTTAAAATAGTATTTTATAAGCATTTCTGCCTATCTAAATTATCTTTAATTAAGTTCTTTTATTATTAGGAACCCTATTAGGTTCTTATAATCCGTCTTAACTATAAATAGTTTTTCTATACTTTATAAGAATGCTCTCTATTTTTAAAGTACTATAACTATATTTAACAACTCCTTATTATAGATGTTATAGTTTAGTTCTAGTAGTATTATCTTTTAACTATAGTATGCCACTAGGTGCTATCTATTTTTATATTTTTATAAAAAGCACGCTCCTAATATAAAGTCTAATATATTTATCTTAACCACTATCTCTAACTTTAGTTAGTAGATTTTAAGAATTAGGTTCTAAGTAAATAACTTTTTAACCTCCTTAAATAACTTTCTTTATTCTTCTCCCTATATCTAAGGTTCTTCTTTCTTTATTAACCTTATAAATAGCTTAATATTCTTTAACTATTAAGCTATAAACCTTTTATAGTAATTATAAAACCCTAAAAATAATCTTAACTATATAATATTCTCTAGTTCTTACTAATTTCCTATAGCCTTAATCTTCTTTAAATCTATACTAAGTTGGCCTAGTTTAATAATAAATCTAATAAAATCTATCTTTTTAGTAAAGAATTTATATTTCTTAATTACTACTAGCATTTATTCTTTATATAGTCTCTTTAAAACCTATTTAATATATTCTCTATACTCCTCCTTACTTATAAAGTAGATAATAATATTATTAAGGTATACTATAATAAATTTATCTAAGTGTTCTCTTAATATATTATTAATACGCTTCTAAAATATTACTAGTGCGTTTATAGGCCTAAATTATATAACTAATAGCTTATATAGTCCTTCCTTTAATTTAAAGGCTACCTTTTATTTATTGCCTTCCTTAATTCTAATCTAATAGTATACCTATCTTAGATCTATCTTTATAAAGATTTATATATTACTAATCCTATCTTAAATTTTACTAATTAAGGGTAAAGAATACCTATCCTTTTTAGTAATGCTATTTAACTATCTATAGTTAATATATAGTTTAAGTTTTCTATTCTTCTTTAGTATAAATAGTACTAAATATCCTACTAATAACTGCGATAGTCTAATATATCCCTTTTAAAGATTTTCCTAGATAAACTCCTTTAGTGCTCTCCCTTCTTCTTTAATAAGCTTATAGGTTAGAAAGAACTATAGACTTATTTCTAGTTTTAACTCTATTTTATAGTCCTATACTATATACTCTAATAGTTTTTTACTTTCCGGTAACTATAGTTTCTTATTATACTTATAGTATCTTTTTAATATATAACTTAATCCTTAATTAGTCTCTTTATATATTGCTCTAACTTAGTACTATACCATCTTAGTTTATTATTATATTTTACGGCGTTAAGTATCTCTAATATTAACTTAACCTATAACCTAATTAATCTTTAAATTATATTCCTATAACTAAGGCATCCCTAGCATCGCCTTATCCTTCCCCAATAATAGGATATTAAAAGACATTTCAACTTGTCTCCCTTTAATAGTTAATTAAATAGGTCCTATTTTAAGGTTAATAATGCCTCCTCTATCCCTTAACCCGTTAAAATGGGTCGTACGGTTATCGATAAGGGCTAGCTAATTGGATTAATTGGATTAAGGCTTCGCGCTAAATAATACGTAATGTTCGTGCACGGACCTTCCTTACTTCGGTCCTGACGGGTTAAGGGATAGGCTATTAAATCTCCTAAAAATTATAACTAATAGATAAGGGTACTCTTTTTGCCTATATGGTAGCCCTATTCTTTTAACTACTATTAGTAAAATATAGTTCCTTATTACTCCACTATCTATTAATACTTTAAACTATTAATCTTACTATTTAACTTATAAATTTAGATATTGTCCTTAAATTCCTTTAAGGGTCTAAGGCTCTACTACTAGCTCCCTCTAGTCCTATAGGCCTTTACTTTTCCTAACTATTAGCTACTAGATCCTATTTATACTTAGTCCACCTTTAGCTAATACTTAGTTTACTTTTTATCCTTAATATACCACAGATACGTATTCTTAGGATATTTCTACTACTATTATCTGTCTAGGCATTCTTCCGTAAGGAATCTTTTTAGTTAAAGTATTAAGTTGCCTAACTCCTAAACTTCTACTAAATGCCAGCTATATATATACTTAGTATCTTTATACTTTCTTTTATCTAGTGCCTAAAATATCCTTATAGGGTACTTCCAGTGCTTATCTTTTGGTATCCTATATATATTATATATATTATCTATATATGTGATCTATACCAATATATAATATACTTAGTGTTATAGGTTAACTCTTAGTTTATCCATTTCTATAAACTTAAACCTCTATTTACTTAACCTAATTATTAGCTTATTATTTACTAGTACTAATATTTATATTATATCTCTCTAGTCTATAGCCTATTCTTCTAAGTTCTTTAATATTATAATTAGTGCTCCTTTAATATAGCTTATCTATCTTTTTAATATAGTTTAATCTAGTATAACTTTCTTATCTAGTTATAAGTAGAAACTTTCCCAATTGTTATTCTTATGCTGCCTATACTACTTCTAATATAGTTCCGTAAGCGTATATGATTTATTTATAAGAAAATATCTTTTTATTACTACTTCGTTATAACCCTTTATATACTATTTCTTAAACCTAATTAAGATCCTAAAATCTTCTTCTTACTCTAGTTCGGTAAGCCACTTAGCCCTTAGCGTGCCTACTCTTAGCCTATTAGTAATTTTTCTTATAGGTTTCCTATCCCTTAAATAACCTAGCCCTTTTAGTTTATAGTCTTATCTTTACTATATAAAGATTCTTTCTCTAAATTCTTATGCGCTTTCTTTTAGCTTATATCTAGCTATTAAATCCTTAAAGTTATCTTACTTCTTAATCTTAGCATTAACTTTTTAATCTTTAGGCAAAATCCTTTATTTACCTAATAAGTTCTCTAGGTCTATATACCTGTCTCCTAGTTTAATTACTATTTATATTATAGATTTTCTAATCTATAAAGTCTCTTACTTCTTTCTTATAGGTGTTCTTATTTGTTTTTTAAAATCTTAGCTTCCTAAAATCCTTAATTCTAAGCTCGCTTCTTTCTTAAGCTATACTCTAGCCTTAGTCTAATTAGGCTTTTAAGGTGTTCTTATCTTATCTTAAAAGTCTTAAATCTTATTTATCTTATCTTAAGAGTCTTATATCTTTAGGAAACTTCGTCCTAAGCTTATTTATATATTGCTAAACTAAGCTATTACTCTACTCTATTAGTTATCGTCTGTTATAGGTCTTTAAGCGTACCTTATCTTATTTTAAGAATCTTAGTTATCTCTTATCTCTTCTTAAGATTCTTAAAACTTTAGCCTTTTACCTTTATTAAGTAATAAGTTAGCACTAGCAGTTATCTGCTTACTTAATTATTCTTTAATATTACTCCTACCGTTTTATAAAGTAATAGATTCCGTATCTAACAGTGTTATAATACCTATTACTAAACCTTACTCTATAGTGGTTTTAGTCTCTACTTTTATTACGTTATTAAGGTTTAAATACCCCTAGTTAGTTCCTTTTTTTTTCTTACTATTATTAATTAATAAGTACTCTAACTCTATTGTTATTATTACTAATCTTTATCTATATATTGCTATAATATCTTAATCTAGCTTATAGAGTTAATCTTATTCTTTATCTAACTCTTTAGTTCCTTTAAGTCCTTTTAACTCTAGCTTTTATAGCTAATAGCTTATGCTATACTTAGCGTCCTTATAAATTCAGTATACATTATTATAATAAAACGCAAAACTTTTAATTAAATATTCTTTTGTTCCTTATAGCATACTATTATCCCTCTATATGTATATATTATATACTACTAATCTAGTTCCCTTTATTATATAGCGTCTTTAACTATCTTTATAATCTCTAGTAAAGTAACCCTATTTCCTATAATTTATATAAGCTC
Organism: Cenococcum geophilum 1.58; assembly: GCF_001692895.1. Classification (NCBI taxonomy): domain Eukaryota; kingdom Fungi; phylum Ascomycota; class Dothideomycetes; order Gloniales; family Gloniaceae; genus Cenococcum; species Cenococcum geophilum. Next base: position 1,752,478 of record NW_027137583.1, read on the forward strand.
TATTTTTAAACCATTACTATTGTTATAGAGTCCGCTTAAATATCTTCTACTACTAAGATCCTTAGTTTAGCCTATACTCCCTAGTCCTATAATTACTTAATCCTTAACCTCTAGGTTTTTATAGTTTCTTATTTTATCTCTTATAGTTTTCTTTAATACTACTTAGGTCTATTAGCTCTGCGCCATACCATAGTTTTTAATTTAGCTTTTATTATTATATACTCTGCGCCTTATATAACTATAGAACTCTATCCTAACCTCTCTTAGTCTATTCCCTTTAAAAGATCCTATTATTAATCTTTATTACTTAATCTATTAATTGCTTTAGGGTATCTGCATCTTTTATTAGAATAATTATATCCTAGACTTTAGCCTTAAGTCCCTATTTATACTATACTATAAGCGCCTTATTGTTCTATTTAACCTATATAGTAAGTATCTAAAATTATATTATATACTTAATTACTAAGGTCCGCTGCATTATATTCTAAAGCTTTCTCTCTACTATAGTAGATGCTTTTAGGTCTTTAAATATTTATATTAGGCGTTTCACAAATCCTTACTAGCTAAAAAATATAAACTATACTTTTTAGTTTATAGTTATTATTCCGTGTTTCTATATTTCCGTAAAATAAGGTTTAAACCACTTAAGTACCCTTCCTAATAAGAATAATCCTATATATACTATTTGGTCTATAGGTATTATTAACTTTACTCCCCTTTATATAACCTTAAAGTGCATCTATATTAGAAATCCTTTAAGTTTTAACCTTTTTCCTATAAATTGTTTAATAGATAGTAACTTAACCTTATCTGCTCTAATTCTATTAAGTCTGTTTTTAAGTATAATATTATTACTTACTAACTAATTAACTATTTTTTATAACTATCTAACTGTAACTAGTTATAAGTTAGTATTTACTATACTAGTATTATTACCTAACTCTAAGGTCCTTACTGCCGTTAATAGCGTTATAGTTGCTACTTTTAGTAGTATATTATTAACTCCTTATTAAAACCGTAACTATAGTAGTAATTATATAACGAAGCCTTATAGTAGATACTATGGTAAACTTATTAATAGGCCGGGTATATAGGTATTAAATAATAGTTAATAAGTAATAATAACTAGTAGAGTAGTTGCCTAATAGATTAACTCCAATTATATTCTAAGAATTATTATAAGGAAGGAACTATCTAGGTAGGGATTAAGGGTCCTTAAATACACAACCGTACTCCTATAAAATCCTTTTTATATATAATATATATATTATATATAAGGTACGTAAGTTCCTCTTATTCCTCTTATTTAATACGTAGTATATTATATAACCTTAGTTACTATTCCTCGTCATATAGTTTTACGGGTTCCATCCTAGACTGTACTTATATTAACTAACTAACTTCTTCCGACTCTTCTTTAAGTAGTTATAACATCGTACTTAAAGCGTCTGTAATAGGTGGCACTGTGCGCGAGGTGGTATGGACTCCTATAATAACTATATAATTAATTTTAAGGGAAGTTTCTTATAGGAGCTCTTGCTGCACCCAGCCCAAAAAGACCAAAACCAACCAAAAGAACCCTAAAAAACACCTAGAGAATCCCCCTAAGATGCATGCATCGCAGGGGAGGCACACGTTAAATGACGGTAGTTCGTACCTGCGCGCGTCCGCTAGACCTACGCCCAACAATAGCCCTCTATAATAAGAACGGGCGAATACCATACTATAAAGCGGGAAGACCTTTATTAAGAAGGCATCTAATAAAATATAAAGCCTATTAGACGCGTCTAGTATCTATAACTATAGGGGAGTAACCGTTAGCTATAATAAACTAATATAGCTAGTAAAATGGCTCCGCTAGCCTAGCGAACTTTAGGCGCCCCTTTAGCAAACTCTTAATTAAATCCTCTAACGGCTAAATAAAATTAAAAATAAATAAAATCCCTTTTTACCGGCGAGCTATACCTGGGCCGCTATAGTTATACTTTTATAGCATAGGGAACCTACCCCCCTTAAGATAATAACTAGGTATATAATTATAATATAACTAAATATAAGAAAAGTAGAGGGGCTTAAAGAATAATAAAAAATAGAAGTCCTTATAGAGATTTATAAAGAGGTTTATAACGCTATTATAGTTTAATACCTTAGGAGCGGAGATATTAGAGTTACCCTAAAAGACTAATAGGTAAAGGAATAAGCTATAAGGGTAGAGGATAGGCTAGGAGAACGTATTAGCATAAAAGTGCTCTATAAAGATTACTTAGTTAAAATCCTAGTGGTCCCCCTAAGCCTTAGGGTAGAAAAGGGACGCTAGGCGGATAATACAGTAACTATATATAAGATAGTAAAATAAACGGAACGCCTTATACTAGGACTTAAGGTTACCTAAATCTAATAGCTTTAATAGGAAAATATAAATAAAGTATATACTAAGAATAATAAAAGGATATAAGGGTCGCTAGAGACTTACTAGGGAATCGCTAGCCAAACATATAGCTCCCTTATTATTAGCACATATATACTAGAAATGCAAAAACTCCTTATCTTAAAAGGTATTATTATAAATAGCCTTATATATAATATAAGGCTCTATAACTATAGACTCTACCTAGAATAATGTTATTGCTATATATAATAGGGATACACCTAATCCATATACGCAGTATAGGTATGCTGCGGCTACTATATAGGCCCCTATAATATAAGACACTGCTTAAATTAAGACTAAATAAAATATATAAACTGCTACTAAAATATATATAAGGCGTGGGAGAGAGAAGACTGCATTAAATATAGGAGATAGAAGGTAAGGGCTTAACAGCTACGGGAATAACTATACGCTAGGTTATATAAATGGAAATAATAGGTAATAAGCTAAGGGGATATAGGTACCTTCCCAGCATTTCCTACCTTTAATATTAGGGGGCTAGGCTAGCTATCCTAAGCCTTAACTAGCTAGAAGCGACGCCGCGTAATATTACTAGACTAAATAGGGACATAAGGGTTATAGGAGATATAAGGGAGAGGACGCCCTATAGAAAGACCCCTATGGACAGTAATAGCAAGCTTAAGACTAGGATAATTAAGAATTAGACTTAACGCGGTAAATATAACATTTATAGCTAACCTATAAAGAGTATATAGCTAATAAGTAAGAATAGGGGAAGAACTAAAGATAATAATAGATTTAGATATAGAAGCGCTAGTAAAAATATAAGATATAAGAACAAAAAGCTCTATATAAAATAAGTAGCAACTAGGGTATAGATATAAAAGACAGAAGTTCTAAATATCTTAGAGAAAGTAGAAATAAAAGAAGTAAGGAGTAGGGGAGAGATAAAGGACCCTCGCTAAGGGTCCGCTACCTATCCATTATATAGTATAACTGCGGCAATGTAAACTACCGTCTTATAAGGCCCCTACTAGACAGTTTAGACCTAGAGAAACACTATATCCTTGCTATATAGGAGCTGTATTATAATACCTATATACAATTAACATACTGCCCCTAAGGATTTTAGCTCCTATATAAACTAAAAGTAGCTATATATATGCTTTATAATTAATAAGGCTATTAGCCTATCCTTATAGTTATAGCAAGTAGTTAACCTAAATATTATAGTAATAATAATTTAAACGTATAGGGGACCGGTATAAATTATTAATATATATAACCCTAGGGTTAAAGGGGTCCTATAAATAGCAAATATTATATTAGTAATAAGCTTACTAGAAACTAAAGGTATAGAGTTTATCCTATTAAAAGATATAAACCTCTACTATCCGCGGTAGGGGGGCATCTATATTACTGCTAAATGATAGGTAGAGTGCCTACTAAAAGTTATAGATATCTGGGGCCTTAAGCTAGCTACCCCCCTAGGAGCAATTATATGGTAATAAGGTACCACTAAAAGTATAATTAACCTTACACTTATAGACGAAGGCCTATACTAGAGACTTAAAAAATATAACCCTAAAGAAGAATAGGCACTCGCCTTAGACTATATCCCCATTTAGATATAGCTAGATCTAGATATTAAGGCGCAACTAAGTAGTAAAAAATAAGCAATAAGGAAGCTTAAGATAAGCAGTTTCCTTAATATAGTTAAATAATAACTTTAAGACTTAGAAGAAATTCACCTAATACTAAACAAGTAAGGCTTATTAGCTACCCCTAAGGAAATTAACCGCAGACTAGCAAGGATTTAGGTAGTAATTAAAAATAGGCTAAAAGAGCACTGCCTAGTTTTAAAAGTAGGCCCCTATACGCGATACGTATAATCTATATAATATACAGTTCTTATTGCTAGCTAATAATAAGTAAGAAGGAAATATATAAGTAGCTATAACCCTAAAGACGAGAGATAATATAAAGATATAAGAAACTAGTTAAAGAATACCCTAAAAAAAGAAGTAAGGAATAACTAGAGACGGTTTATAAATAAGAATACTTTTAACTTAAGCCTCCCCTATAATAAGGGCCTCTAGGCTATAGCAAAATAGGTATAAAAAAAAGGTAGGGCGCCTAGTAGAAGATTTATACCTACCGCCCCTATAAAGAGCGGGGGAATTATAGGCTACTAATAACAATAACAAGAAGGCAAAGATCCTTATAAAAAGGCTCTTCCCCTAACCGGCCCTAGTACACCTTAGCGATATTATAGGTAAAACACTAGTAACCTGCCTATGGGTTAACAGCAATATAATAATAGAGGAAATGGCTAGAACTATTAGCCGCCTTTTAAATAATATAGTACTAGGACTAGATAGGATTCTAAATAAGGCCTTAAAGACCTATGGACTACTTATAGCACCTTAGCTTATAGATATAGCCAAAGTATACTTTATTATAGGCTACTACCTATAACTCGGAAGATCTATAATAACGGTTGTTTTACAAAAAAAGGGTAAAGTAGATTACTTAACCCTAAGAAGCTACCGCTCTATTGCCTTAGAAAATACCCTTAGCAAGATCTTAGAAAGGGTAATAGTAGACTATATAGTAGATATAGTTAAGAAACACGCCCTATTACTATAAAGCTAAATAGGGGCAAGAAAGAACCGCTTAACATTATTAGCACTTACGCTACTTACTGCCACTATTAAATCTATATGGGCGATGCGAAGGGACTTTATAGTATTAATACTTAGCCTAGATATTAGTGGTGCCTATAACAACGTACCCTATAAGCGCCTCCTATATATCCTTAGGGTAAAGGGCTTCCTAGAATAGATTATATAATTTATTTAAGGGTTTATAGGCCAGAAAGAAATATTATTGGTCTTTAGCAAGTATTAGAGCCCCCCTATTATAGTTATAACAGGAATACTATAAGGATTACCCCTCTCGCCTATACTCTTTCTTTTCTTTATAAGCAACCTACTTAACTCCTTTAAGGAAGGGGCGACCTAGGGAATAGGCTTTATTAATAACATAAACCTAATTATATATAGGCTAATAGCCGTAAAGAATTATAGAACACTAGAGAAAGCCTATAATACCTATATAGAATAGGTGAGACAATATAGAGTCCAATTCTCTTTAGAGAAATACTAGCTAATCTATTTTATAAGAAAACGTAACTAATCTATAGATCTCTAGTATATAATTTATATTTAAGGCTTTAGGGGTTAACTAGTTTAAGGCCTAAGGGTATTAGGAGTATAGGTAGATAGTAAGCTCTAGTAGAGCGTATATATATTATAAGCGGCCCGTAAGGGCTAAGCTTAGTATATTATAATATCTAGAATTGTTAATTCTATATAGGGCCTATGCTTTTAGAGGTTACGCCTACTATATATAGTAGTTATCTGGCTAACTATAACATACGGATCCAGTATTTAGGCAATAGGAGAATCTAAAAAAGGCCCCCGTAAATCGCTCCTTAAACCACTTTAAAAGGTCTAAATAGCCTGCCTTTAGAGTATAATAGGCGGGTATAAGCGAACGGCTATAGTACTGCTTAAGAAGGAAGCTAATATCCCTCCCCTATAATTATATATTAAAGCCTCTATAATATAAAGGGATAAAAGAAGCGTAACTTTAATATTATAAAGTATATTAAGATACGCCTAAATAAACTATAGAGTGACCCTAGGGTGCCCTATAGAAGAGGAAACTAAATACCCTAAAGTAGGGAAGATATATTAGAGAAATAGGTAAAGAAAGTAGAAGAAAAATAGTACTATATTAGGGCCTAGGCCTATATAGAGGAGGAAGAGAGACGCGTAAGAGGTAAGTAAAGGCAATAGTAAGAGAGAGAAAGGAGCTAAAGTAGAGTATAAAAGAGTATTAGGAAACTATCTACCGTAATATAATACTAGTTAGACTAACACTAAAGAGGTATATAGGAGTTAAAGGTATAAAGGCTAACCTAGGCAAGAGCAACTTAAGCTATAGTATAGTTAACGTTATAGGAGGTAAATACTTAGGGGCTCTAAAAAGGCCTAACAAAGGCAGAAAATATAATGGTAATACTCTTAAGAATAGGAATAATAGGACTAAAAGATTAGCTCTACTAGGTAGGTATCCTAGTAGGTAGCCTAAGATATAAATATAGCTAGCTAAAATAGACACTAAAATATATAATACTATTATACCCCCTACGCACTAACTAAGAAGTAATACTCTTAGTAGCTAGTATAGAGAACTATAATACACTGCTCTTAATATAAAAAGGTCTTAAGGCGGTTACCTAGTAGCTTATTAGCTAAAATATACTAGACTAGTTCCGGGTTATAAAGGAAATAGTAATAAAAGGTAAAGGGGCGAGTAATAGGCGTCCCCTAATAACTCTATAGTAGTAAAGTAAAGATTGCGATACTAGCGCGTCCGTAGGCTTATTACGGCAGTAGTAGTTCCTAAAAAGGTTAAAAAGTAAGGTAGTAAAGCACCACTAGTAACTTATAGGCGCTAAGTAGGCGAGTTTTAAAAGGCAGGGAGATGGATTACAGGGTTTTCTCAAGTTAAGTTTTTCTTAAGTTGAGTTTTCTCCCTATATATAAATAAGGAGTAGTCCACGTAGGCCTAATAGGGATCTAAATCGGACGTTAAGCAATAAATTATTATTATTATTTAATTAATTCTAAGGCTATAAAAAATATTTAAAGTTTATATTATATATATAATCTAGCTCTTATACCATTTTTTAAAAACCTATTGATTCTTTTCTAAAATCTAAAATCTATAATATATATTTTCTACTACTAAATAATAATTTTATTTTTTAAAAATTTAATATCTTATAGAAATTTACTTTTACTAAAACTTTTTTTATTTAAAAATTTATTTAAAAAGTGTGAGAGTTTATTATAACCCTTTTGACTATCCTTTTTTTTTAAAAAAAATTTATATAAGAAATTGCATTTTCCCCCTATTTTTTAACTTTATAATAAAAATTTATTCTTTTTAAATAAAATTTTAAGTAGAGAGAGTTTTAGTAAAAGTAAATTTCTATAAAATACTAAATTTTTAAGAAATATTTTTAATGTCTAGTAATAGAAAATATATACTAAATATAGTAAAATTTAGTAGGAAGTTAGTAAAACCTAGAGACTTTTACAAAGGACTATAGATTTTAAACATTAAAAAACATCGCGATTACTAGATTATATATCTATAAGTAGCTTTAGATGTTTTTTAATGCTCTAGAATTAATTATGTGACTTTTATATAACATTTTGGCAAAAAGGGTCATTTTTGGTATAACCTCTGCACGGACGCTTTTGATAAGGTACTGTAAACTAGAAAAGGACGCGTTCCTTATTAATTTAGTACACACTTATAGCTTTATAAAAGCATAGGCGTATATAATTTACAGGTTTTAGAATTAAATAAGGAGCTTAGGGCCCCTTTTTAAACTAACGCTAAGACCTTTAGTTTAGAAGCCTTATATAGTAAAGTTACTAACTTTTTAGCATATAATTCCGGCGTTTTACGGGTGGTAAGAGGAAAATTAAAACTTCGAGGCTGTGCAGCTAAAATAACTCCGAATTAACGTATTCGGAACTGAATCTGGGGCCTTCAGGTCGGAACCGAACGACCCCTTAATATTAACTAGTTACAACCCCGAGCTCTTCTCATTCTCATCCCCCTCATCCTCATTATCATCCTCTTCACCCTCATCATCATGCTCCCCATCCCTATCTTCCTCATCCAGCGCCTTTTCAGTTTCGCTGATGTGGCTGCTTAACTCCTCCGCCTCCATTGGTTTGCCTTGCTTGCGTAGCGCTACCGCTAGCTTTTCCATGCTCTTCATTGTGTCAGGATGCCGCTCCCCAAGCCCTTTTCCTGAGAGATGCAGCACTTCTCGGTGCACTCTCTCGGCCTTACCGTAATCGGCCTTGCTATCAAACAGGCAGGCCATATTGTACATACAAACCGATGTATCCGGGTGCTCCTTCCCTAGTCCTTTCTCGCTTAACGTGTTCCACCACTCACTGGCGAACACCAGTCACTGGCGAACCCCAAAAACCACCAAAAATCGGAAAAACTGCACCTTGATATCTTGACAACGGCTCAATAATAAATTCCGAAATTTTATAATTAGCCTTTTATACCTATTTTAAACGTCTTATTAAATTTAAAAGGTAATCTATTAAGTAGCTTTAGAGATATTACAATTTAGCTCAAAAGTGGGGGCCAAAACCTAATATCTCAATAATGGCCAGGCTCATTACGCTAGAATTTTATTAAAAGTCTTAAGGTAGGCACAAAAGGCTAATTATAAAATTTTAGAATTTATCACTAAGCCGTTGTTAAGATATCAAGGTGCAGTTTTTCCGATTTTTGGTGGTTTTTGGGGTTCGCCAGTGACTGGTGTTCGCCAGTGAGTGGTGGAACACGTTAGCTGCAGCGCTTCCTTTTGCAGCTTCGTCATATCTTTGCTGGGATTCTAACACACGCCCAAAATTCGTCATGGTCGTCACGGCATAAGGGTGCTCTCGCCCTAGTGTTGTCAGATACGACGTCCACACCTGGCGATACTTCTTCTCCGCTTCATCCCAGTTTTTCTGGGCCCGGAACACTCCCGCCAGGTGTCTATGCAGGATAGTGTCCGAATGCTCCTTGCCCAAAACCGTTTCATACAGACGTAGCACCTTGTCGTACGTTTCTTCAGCCTCCTGGTACTTTCCTTGGCACTCTAGCGTCCCCGCCAAGCTCTCCATACTTGCCAATGTGAGTGGGTTATTCGGCCCCAATACAGTATCCCTCCCCTCTAAGGCTCGTCGGAGCAATTTCTCTGCTGCGTCGTACTTTCCCTGGTCCATTAGGATCACACCAAGCTCATCCATGCTCATTAGCGCATCCGTATCTTCCTTGCCCAGCACCCTTTTCGTGTCCTTTAGAGTGCAACGTTGCATCTTTTCGGCATCATCGTAACGCCCCAAGCGCCTCAAGATCCTCCCAAGATCGTTCATACTCTTCAGCGTGGCGCGGTGGTCTTTTCCCAGAGTCTTCTTCCTCGCATCCAGTACTTGCTGGCAAAGTTTCTCAGCCTCATTGAACTCGCCCTGGTCCATCAGAACGACCGCCAGCATTGACAAGCTAGTTAGAGTTTCGGTGTCATCTTTGCCGAGCAGCTTTTCATGTATATCGAAGGTGTGCTTGCAGTACACATGAGCAGTGGTGTATCGGCCCTGCTCCCATTCGCACCAGGCGGCTTTGTATAGCAGAGCAGCGTGAAGCAATTGCGACTCGCGAGACTCGAAGCCGTATGCGGATACAATGCGTACGTGCGGAGAGAGTGACTGACACTCGCCCCAAGAGCCAAACTCAGGGTTTGGAAATGCCTTCGAGAGCAGCTTAACCGCTTGTCCTTGGTACTCTCCACTTTTGCCTTGGGTCTCTAGCCAATCCCGGGTGGCTAGTTGGACGAGACGGTGCATTGTAAAGCTTTTTCGTCGTTGCTTCTAGTAATAAGTGAGAAAGCCTCCAGAAAGCATGTAGTGATTTAGACTCAATCGGTCCAAGAAGCAAAAATTTCGGGATGTCGCTGCGGTCCAAGACAGCCATCAAGGAAAGCAGCTCCGCTCCCTGCGGCTTCTGCTCCCGGATCCGCGTGAAGGAAAGCTGCCATGTTCGAATGGGGGATCCAGAAGGGCTGAGGCCTCTTCGAAGGTCGGCAACGAGCTCGAGTTCCAAAAAGCCGGTTACCTCGGAATCGCCTTTCCGGAGCATTCTGACGTACCCCGCTAGAGTTGTATTGCATTCAGAAATGTGCGCAGCAGCATGAGTGATTGCCAGCGGGAGATTCTCTAGCGTCGTCAGGAGCTCTTTCGTGTCTCCGTCTCGGGTCGCGGAATTAGGCGGGAGTTTCGATTGGAGCAAGGCTTCCGCTTCTGCCTCTAGCATATGCTGTACCTCAATGGTCTCGTTGCCCTCCGCCAGCCTCTTACCGACACGTGTATCTCTTGTAGTAATAATGATGAAGCCCTTTGGGCTTCTGGGAATATAATTCTCAAGTGGCGGACCGGCTGCGAGTGAAGTTCCACGCTCAAAAAACACATTAGAGTCATCAGCGTTATCCAGGATCATTAACCATGGCAATTTAGTCTCACTCAACCGTTTAGATACGGAATGAAATACGCTAATATCAGAATCCTTCGGCGGAGAGATACCGAGATTTTGCGCGATCATTATATATGCTTGCTCAAACGTCGCGGTGGTATCAGCACGGACCCAGAATACCCTGCCATGTGGATACTTCTCGTGGAATTGATAGCAATACTCTATTGCTATTTGGGATTTTCTAGAAATTTCGGAGCGTTTCGGCGTGTATTTGCAAATGGTACCTTTCCAGGAGCTTACCCAACGCCACCAATACCGGCAAGAGCGACCCGAGGTTGAACCTCCAACTTGGCTTTGATCTTTGCAATGAGATCTTTACGGCCGACGAAGTGGGGGTCTCTTTGGAGTGAAATTAGGAAGGATTCTCTCCCTTTACAAGTATTAGCACCATTTTTGCTACTGGGAACCATTGCATGTGCACTAAATCTAGTTGTAAGGGGAAGGGCACGTTGATGTGATGAAAGTAGCCGTTTCCTTATTTTCGCCATAGCTCTATTACATATAAAGGCCTGCCCAAGCGGCTCACTTCCTTACACCTCTCAAGGATATTCATTGCCATTATTAGGCATCGGTGGCTTACCGCGCTTTTCTTCCAACTTCTTCAAGCACCGCCGAAGCTCTCCCGCAACCTGGGTAAATCCGTCGTCATCTTCCGATCTGAACTCAGTCATGTCCATGTGATTATTATGTATCCCTATCGAGTTGTAGCTTGGCAGGATGGCGGAATTTTTCGGGACGACCTAGGTTGGACTCGTTAGCAATGCAGCAGATAAAGGACGGGTACGCCTTGAGAAAAGTTGCGAAAGGTGGGGAGGTATTGGTTTTAAAAAGGTGGTGGCAATGCTCACTTCGCCGACGTCGGGAAGAGGAAGCTCTTCATAGAAGCAGGTGATGTCTATACGTCGATTTCCGGCTTCAATCCGCCGCCTCAATAAAGCGTGGAAGTCTTCTTTAATCCGAGCCAGCACCTCAGAATCAGTTTTGAGTACCTGGACAGTGTCCACGTTGAGTTGTTTCACGAGGCCGATCCATTTCGCTATAGATGCTGCCCATTCTGCCAGATCAGCACCCGAATGCGGTGTGCCGAGGAAAAGGATAGAGTATGTGCGTTCTATGATATTTCGTAGATGAGGCTCTGGACTTATCTCGGACGCTCGAAGAACCTACGCGCCACAGTTAGGCAACTTCTCAGAATCGGAACTATGCTGGGCAACTTACATCCTGACAAACAAGACCTCCAAGGCTATGAGAAATATAATGGGTCGATTGTTCTGTTACTATTAATAATGGCACCACACCCGCAAAAATAGATGGTCAGGCTCTCACAGTATCGTCCCTTTCTCGATATATTTGTAAACCATTCAACAAGTTCCTGGCGTGATCGCCTACTCTGTTTGCCGAGGCTACCGATCGCCAGTCTGAGACGTTTGCGTCATATCCGAAGTTAGGATTCGAGTTTGGGGGAGCTGCTTGGGTAGAAGTGTCTGCGGCTAGGGGGTGTCTGCATTTTCAGCCGTCCATGTCTTCTCGCGATGTCCGGTCAGGCCGTGCACAAAGACGATACTGAGAAAAGGATCTATTAGCGTAGATATTGTCGTGATTGCAGCTCAAAGGATATGAAGACCGTTACGCAGAGCAACAGACGGGTACTTGGAGATACGTACCTAGGCGGAGAGAAAAGGTACGGAAGCACTTCGAGAAAATGGATAAAAAATTGGACTGGCCAACAGTAAAGTAAGCGCAGCGAACAAGGTATACCGCACATAAACTTGCTGAACCAAACACGTCATGACTAAGGCGGAGCGGAAGAATTAAGTGACATACTCAACCAGGGCCAAGTCTGTCTTGTAGAGTTCTTTGATGCCAAATGCGATAGGAGCAGCTGGGGTTGAAGGTTTGGTCGAGCTGTTCTCCACTGGCCGACTCTGTTTCGCTTTGTCTTTCCGGAACCACTTCAGCCTCATCGTTAGAGAGTAGGAAGCTCGAATGTCTGATGCTTGCGAATTGTATCCACGATTGAAGTGAGATGACTAGCCCTTCGAGGTCGCTACTTGTTTGCACACGTTATCGTTGTCAACATCCGTCGTATCCATTCCTACGGACGCAAATGGGAGTGAGACTCTTTCCACGTCGCTACTGCATCCCACCGGTGGGCTTCGTATTTCCGGATATAACTGGTGAAGGTGCTCCGTTCGGTGTGGACGGCGCTGTCTCAGGCGCCTCATGCAAAGGTTGCCTTCAATTCACTAACCACTAATGCACACAATTTTGGCTGCAGTCACACCCGTCATAAGCCTCGGGAGATTAATTAGTGGGTGCATTGCTTTTTAATCGGACTAGCATGCACACTTTTAGTGTTTCATTGCTAAATAAATATCGCCAATATTTGCGACTAACCATTGTTCATTATTGGTAGGGAGGTACTGCATAGCTCGAGGCTCGAAGTCCCCCAGAGCCCCCAGAGCTGAGTGGCCATGCACAGACCATTACACAGACCACTCTCGTAGTTTTCCTTTCCGAGCGATGGAGGGCGTCCAAGCCTTGGCGTCAGTATCACGTTGCCAAGATCTAGCTCAAACGAGAGTGTCTAATTGGCTAGATCCTTATCGATACGGTTGGAGGCAGACTAGCGTGCGAAGGGATAGAGAGCTCCACAGAGAACCAAGGCCATGTTCTTTACCGCAGCCGTCGCAACTCCTGCCGCTTTTATAACTACTTGCCACGCTCTAATTGGCGTATGTGATTTACAGTCCGGTCAGGCCATTCCGATCGACGTACGAACAAATTGACATGCCTAGACCGTTGTCAAGTCGAGAGGCCTTCAAACCCTCGAAAGGTTAATGCTTCCCCAACTCACGCCCTCCGCTTTGCCACACGGATCGCAAATTCTTTGATGGTTCAGTTATGATGATGTTTTAAGTTAAAGGGAGGTAAATTCTTAAAAGACTGGCCCGTTGCGTAATGCAGCGTAGTTCATGAAGAAATACATAAGAAACGTAGTCTTGCCAGGAACAGAAGGTCTCCTCACCACCTTTCATATTGGCTAGGCCAGGCTCCCCTCATCTTCTCTTTCCCCCTCTCCCACTTCTGCTCCGGCCTCAAAGGTAACTAAATCTGGGACGCACGAGGCGTCAACCTGACTATCAATGGCCCCTTTCCCCAAACAAGATAGATGGCCTGGGAGTCCTGCCATTTGTCGTAGCTTCCATCCAGTACAAAGTCAAAATGGTACAGGACCCGAGCGATAATGACGCGCATCTCCGCGTACGCAAGATTCTTGCCAATGCAGTCGCGGGGGCCGTGGCTGAAGGGCCTGAAGGCGTCGCGGTTGTCCCCGTCGAACCGGCGCTCGTAGCGCGGATGCGAGGCCGGTAGCCAGCGCTCGGGGCAGAAGGAGTTGGGATCGATAAAGTTGTTGGGATTGCGAAAGGTTGCCCACTGGCAGGTGGAGACCTGGGTCTGTTCAACGTCAGTTTTAAGGGCGGAGGTAACAGAAAACGGTGTTGTCTAAGTCTCAAGAACAGAAGCATAGGAATAAGGGTAAGCAGGACGTACACCCTTAGGAACATAATATCCCCCAACAACATCCCCTGGAGACACACGTGGCGGTGTCTCACCAGCTGGTGGATACACCCGAAGCGTCTCCTCGATGACAGCATCGAGATACTGTAGCGGCGCTGTAGTCCTTATGCTAACGTCATCCTCGCTCTTGAACGCACCGCGAATCTCATCCGCAAGCACGTTATACACCTTCGGGTTGCGCCCAAGGTAATAAAAGAAACCAGACAACGCTGTCGCTGTCGTCTCGCTGCCCGCCGTTATCAAAAGCGACAAGTTAGCGTGGATCTCATGCTCATGCATACCCTTCTCTCCGTCCTGATTCGCCCGCATCATATATGTCATAAAGTCCCACCGCTTATTCGGCAACTCCCCCTGCGCCATACGCGTCTCGGCCTTGGCGATGCCCAGCTTTCGATGCTCATCGCTGTTCTCGATCTCCCTAGTACTTATAAATAAGCTGAAGAGGGGGCGAAGTAAGGGTAGAGCGTTCATAAACCGGCGTAGTGCCTGGCCACGCATGGACGGAAAGATAGTCAGCACCCAGGAGTGGTACTTGCTGTCATCAAGGCAGTGGAAACTATCCGTAAAGGTCAGGTCGCCAATAATGTCAAAGGTGATAAAGCTGAGCCAGCGGGTGATATCGACGGACTCGCCCTTCTTGGCGAAGAGGTCGAGTTTTTGAATTAGTTTGGAGATGTGCTGGGCGATGATGGGCTCCTGCTCATACATGGCGGCCTCGCTGAAGGCGTGGGCCAGTTGGCGGCGCTGCCGGCGGTGATCATCGCTATTTGATTGGATCATGGATGCTTCGTCACCGGGAAAGAAGAAGCCCTTGATCTTGGAGAACTCTGCCTTGCCCTTGCGGTGGGCGTATACCTGGGGCCAGGCAATGGAACCATCAAGGGCAAGGCGGTTAGGGGCAATACGTACGATGGGCCCGTATTGACGGTGTAGGCCGGCGACATGGCGAGCCCAAGCGCCTTGGACGTGTTCCTGGTAAAGATATGGTAGCTCTGTTACAGCTAGAAGCTTTGGGCCAGGGACTTTTGAGAGAGGATGGAACCAAAGGCGGTAAGAAATAACGCCAATGCCATACGCAACTAGCTACGGATAGTTTGTCAGCTATAATGCCCTAATTCCTACAGCAAAAAGTCATGTTTTCGGAAAGATAAGTTAGCTTACTTACACCTCCTATAACGAGAGTAAAAAGTCCCGTTATGGACTGCAAGGTTTTAGTTGCCCTTTGCAGCAATAAGACTAAGGAGTAGTTGGGTAGCGGCATCGTGGGCGTGTTAAGACTATTAAGATAAGTGTAGTCGTAGTACGCTCTACAGTTTAATCTGTTGTCAACGCATAAGACTATACTTTATTAGTTAACAAAGATTACAAAAAAAAAGGTTACTTATTATGTTGGGAAAGAAGAAGCAACCTTAACAGCATTGTTATATAAAGTTTTAGAGACGGCTATAGTGCTACTTAAGTTATATTAACGGGCTACTTGTTAACCTAAGCATTTATTCCACAACAAGGAAGTATATAGAAGCGCTAAGGGACTTATCGGATAAACTGCAAAGGAGTGCTAAAAGGCCTACTCTCTGCGGAGAGCCGAGGAATAGGGCGGCCAATTAAATTTAATAGTGTTTATCGTATAACGTAAACCGTGGGGGTTAAGGGTAGCGAAAACGTGGGAAATAAGCCGATACTCTTCCCCCCCTAGTTTAAAGGTTAAATTTTTCGCGGTAACTTAAGTTAAAAAAAAACTTTAAACTAGAGGGGGGAGAGTAGGAACTATGGCAAGTAACTAGCTAAATTCCCTCCCCCCCTCTCCCTCCCTCCCTAAGCAGGGGATAGAGTTTAGCTCTGTTAAAAGAGAGAAATATACTTCGCTATAGACACGACTTTACCACGCTATATATACTCCCTAATATTACTCTTTTTCTCTTCCCCTCCTAATTTAAAGGTTAAGGATAAAGCTAT
This sequence comes from Cenococcum geophilum 1.58, assembly GCF_001692895.1. Classification (NCBI taxonomy): domain Eukaryota; kingdom Fungi; phylum Ascomycota; class Dothideomycetes; order Gloniales; family Gloniaceae; genus Cenococcum; species Cenococcum geophilum. Next base: position 1,768,592 of record NW_027137583.1, read on the forward strand.
AACTAATATACTATAAGAACTCCGCCCTAATTACCTTTAAAAGAAGGCCCTAGAGCTAAATCGCTCTATAGGATAGCTCTACCTTAGGATCTTATTAAATATATTAGATATTATAAACTCTAATTCTTAAAATTATAGTATAACTATTAACTGCCGTCTTTAGTAGAATAATTAATAGGCTAATGCTTAAGTCCTAATTAATATAGGAGTTAGTAGTATAGGATTTATTAATAAGATCTTTATATAAGATAATAGGTTTACTTTAAACCCCTTTAGCTAGCATATTGACTTATTTAGATTTAATAGTAAACGTACTATTTTAGGCAGTATTACCTATATGGTATACCTAAAATTTTAATACCTAAACTACAAAGAACTAATCAGGCTTTTTATTACTACCCTAGGCTATCTAATAATCCTTAAATAACCTTAGGTAAAGCTATATAAGGACACTATTAATTAGAATAACCTTAAGCTTCTATTTACCGCCTCCCGTTATAAGTAGAAGTGCATTATAATTTACTACTTAGATCCTAAACTAAAATTTAGAAAGTTTACTAGATCTACTAGCCTAAACTTTTTATAAATATCTACCTAGTACCTAAGAAATTTACTTAATTTTACTAACTTAAGAAATCTAATAAATTCTACTAGTATAAGATTTCCGCTAATATCTACTAAGTATTATAGGACCTAGTCAATCGAGGTATAAGCGCCGTAAATAACGTATGCAAGCCTATATAATTAGATTGTTTATTAACGAGGATATTAAGCTGAGTAGTAGAAGGTGATAAAAAGGACGTCTATATATATATGCCAAGTCTTAAGCGAGCCCCTAACTAGATCTGTTACGGTGCCGTAACACTAGGGACTTAGAAATTATACTAAACTATATAAACTAATCCTAACTATAGTACTATCCCAAACTAAATAGAAGCTTAAGCTTAATATATAAAAGTATTAGAAGAACTAGTATTCTACTATAAAAAGGATACTTAAAGAACCTAAATATAAATCTAATACTAACTCTACAATTAATATTTAACCTAAAACTAAACAAGAAACTATATAAGAAACTATAGATAATCTAAGCTCGCTTAATACCCTAGATATCTATATAATTAGAGCTAACCTACTAGTATAACTTACTAAGAAACCTAAATATATAATCTTTGCTATTATAATAGCTAATATTAAAAAAGCCTTAGTATTAAAAAAGTATACCAACTCTACTATAAAGGTACTATTAGAGTACTATAAACGCCTAGATATATTCTTTTAAAAGGAAGCTAATAAGCTACTAAAATACTAACTGTATAACTATAAGATCACACCCAAAGAAGGAAAATAGCCTAGATTTGGACCCCTATACAAGATATCCTAAAATAAACTCTAAGTACTATAGAAATATTTAGACGAGAACCTAAGTAAAGGATTTATTAGAGTAAGTTTTCGCCTATAGCCGTATTAGTAATCTTTATTAAGAAACCTAGTAGCAGTTTATACTTCTATATAGACTACTAAGCTCTTAACGTTATTACTATTAAAAATTAATATCTAATCCCATTAATATAAGAGACACTAAACTAACTAAGGCTCGCTTCTATATAAAGCTTAATATTATCTCTATCTTTAACCACCTCTGTATTATAAAAGGAGATAAATAGCTTATTATAATTTATACCCAATATAAACTATTTAAATACTTAATAACGGTATTTGGCCTTGCAAACGCCCTACGCTTATCTCAATACTATATAAATAATACCCTATATCCCTACCTAGATATCTTCTATACTATTTATGTTAATAATATACTAATATATAGTAATAAGCTAACTAAATATTAGAAATATATTGGCCCTATTATATAAGCCCTATATAGAGCTAATTTATAATTAAATATAGATAAATATAAGTTTTATACCTTAAACTTTTTATTTTTATAGACGGTATATAAATAGACATAAAGAAAGTTAAAGTAATTATAAACTAGTAAAGACCTAAGAACGTTAAGGATATAAGAGCCTTTATAGGATTTGCTAATTTTTACTAATAGTTTATTAATAACTTCTCTGCCCTAGTTTTACCCCTTATATATAATCTAAAAGGATAAAGCCTTTATCTTTAATAAGGAATATAAGAAGGCATTTGCTTATTTAAAGGTTTTATTTACTATTATGCCTATACTCTAATACTTTAACCTAAAATATATAAGTGTTATAGAAACCAATTTATCCAGTCACATTACTAAAGGCATTTTGTCTTAATATAACGAGGATAGAGTATTATACCCTATAGTATATTTCTTAAAATAACTAAGCCTAGCTAAATATAACTACAAGATCTATAATAAGAAATTATTAGGTATTATTAGATATTTTAAATAATAGTAACCTAAACTAGAAGGCGCTATATTTCTAATTAAGGTCCTTAGCAATTATAAAAACCTATAGTACTTTATAACTATAAAATAGCTAGGCTACTATTAAGCCCGCTAGTTAGAATACCTATGTTATTTTTAATTCTTAATTATATAATACTTAGGCGTTTAAGGCTAAAAGCCTAATACTCTAACCTAATACTTGTAAGACGCGCCAGTACAAAAAAAAAGCGTATTCCTACTAAAACTAGATCCTACTCTACCCTAAACTATTTAATTCTTCTACTAAAAACTTTATAGTATACGTCTTTAAAATAACCAATTAATTAATTAAATAGATTATAGTTAATCAATACCTAAATAATGAGTTTGTTTAAAAGACGCTTAAGCTAACTTAAGATAATATTAGATGCTTTAAAGAGATTTTATTAAGTAAATATAAAGCTTATAGAGACCGCTTATACTATTAAAACCGCCTAATTATACCTAACTATAATAAACTTAAGCTTCTTAAATATGTATATAATCTACTAGTAGCCGGCCATATAGGCTAAAGAAAAACCCTAGAACTACTCTAATAAGAACACTATTAGCCGAATATATATAACACGATATAATGGAATATCTTTAGCTATTAGACCTACTAATAAGCTAAGGCTTTATATAAGATGTATAATGGCCTCCTAAAGCTATTATCTATTCTTGTTACGGCGACTTAGTTAATTAAGACTCTAGCAATATAATATAACGAGCGCAAGCCTATATAATTGGATTGTCTATAAACTTAGATATTAAGATAAGGAGCAGAAGGTGGAAAAGGACATGTCTATATATATATGCCAAGGCTTAAGCGAGCCTCCTAACTAGATCTGTTACGGTGCTGTAATAATTCTAAACCAAAATGAGAAGGATATTTTAATTAACTTTATTATTATAGTATTTATAAACTAACTATTTAAGATAAGATACTTAATTGCCTGCTCTAATATATTAATACCTACTATTACCTAATTATTTCTAGATTACATATAGAAACCCTACAGACTATTACAGCACTCGCAGAACTTAGTAAAACTTGGCAGAACCTGGTTAGTAGAACTTTGCAGTCCTCTATACTAGTAAGTTGCCATAAATTGCTATAAATTGCGGTTACGTAACGCGAAGATCTTATAAAATATTAAGCGGCACTACTTTTCTTCTCCTTTCTTTTCTTTAGCTTTAGATCCTCATTTATAAACAATCCAATTATATAGGCTTGCGCGTCCCTCTTGCCGTGCTCGTGCCTCGATTAACTAAGTCGCTAATATTATCTAAAGCTCGTCCGCCCTTTCTTCCTAAGAAGAAACTTAAATATATATCTAAAGATAAGAACTAGAATAAGAACTAGAATAAGAATTAGAATAAGAATTAAGACCTAAGAACCAGAACTAAAAAAAAGAAAAAAAGAATAATATAAACCCTAATAGGATAAGTATAGACTAGAACCTCTAAAGAATTTACCTAGAATTATCTAACACTCCTACTACTATACTAAGAAATACAGTAATTAGTAAAGCAGCTATAGGACCTTTAAATACCTTAGATAATAAAATAGTTAATATTTTAAACCCCTAGGTAGAGATAGGAGCAGCTAATATTAAGATTAAACAACTATAAGAGCTGCTTAAAGCTAGAGATACCCCTACTTTAATATTTAGTAACAAATTATTAAATGTCATAGTGCTATAATGCTAATAGGCTGAATAACTACATTGTGGTATAAAGAGGAGGAGGAGGTAAAAGGGGGTATTATATATAAATAGTAATGGCAGTCGCCAAGGCGCTAGTGGTGGGCCAGCTAATAGTAGGAAACAGTACGAGACAGTACGAGACAGTATGAGACAGTACGAGACAGTACGCGTCAGGACAGTGCCGTAACAGTACTCCCCTCCTTAGAAGGTTTGGTCCCTAAACCGAACAAGTAACCTATTTTCGTTGTAAAGATATTACTTCCGCTTACCGCCCTTAACTAAGCCAATAGCGATTTTCCATGCCGGGTATAGAAAATCTTAATTAGTTAGTTCAATAGATAAAATTAGCAGAACTCCACACCGCTACCGTATAGCGCTTCTTAGCAAAAAACTAACTAATTAGATAACTTTAACTAGCGGTCGAAGTTCTATAAGATCTTAACCACTATAAATTATCTTTATAGTCGGCCACGGCCTCGGCGTGGCTCTCCCTTATCTTATACCCAGTCTGGGGGTCCTGGCTTCTTAGGGTATTATTTATAGAACTTTAGTAGTGCGCGCTCGCACCCTTTTAGGGATTTCTTAGGTTCCTAGGTTTTCTCGTTATAATATTTCCATTTAATACAGTATGTTAAGCCATACTCGTCCATTTATTTATTATATACATTAAGGATCTTTTTAAATTCCCACTTATCTGTAATATTGCCGTTATTATCCCTTTTGGCTATCCTGCCTATAACATTATAACATTCCTCTTTATTAATGCGTGCTTAACTAGAGATCTCTTTAGGGAACTAGAGGCGGACTTTTAAAGTATGGAAAGACTTATTAATACAGATGTGGTTTAGGAGGTTAACTACAACTGCTCCTTTATAGGTAGCTAGGACGGGCTAGGGTCCGTCCCAGTTATTATCCTACTTCTTTTTAGGCCGGTTAGTCTTTATATTTTTAAGGCTAACTATAACCATATCATCCTTTTTAAATATTATACCTTTATCTCGTTTTATATTAGCGTTATCTTTATATTATTGTTAGGAGATATAAGCTAGGGCTTTAAGCTAGGTTAAGATACGCTTAAAGCGGTTAGCGATGGTATCAGCTTATAGGTACTCCTTCTTTGCATATACAGACAGGGCTAATAGCTAGGGGCCTGCTAGTTTAACGCCTAGACGTGGGTTATAGCTATAGTTGGTAAAGAACGGTAAGATTCCCGTAGTCTTATTAATCTAATTATTTGTGGCAAACTTAGTAAGGGGGAGCTAATCTACCTAGTCGTCTTAGGTGAAGCTTATAAAGGCGCGTAGGTACTTATTTATTGCTGCATTAACAATCTTGGTTTAACCATCCGTTTTAGGGTGCCATGCAGAGCTAGGGCTTAAGGTTACCTTTAGGCGCTAGTTTAGGCAACGCTAGAAGTTGGAAATAAATAAAGAGCCTCTATCGGAAATAATAGTATTTAGAGCGCCGTATAACTTATAGATAGTGTAAATAAATGCTTTAACAAGCTCCTTAGTATCTAGGCTAGTGACAGGAATAAAGTGTCTTATCTTCGTTAGGCGGTCAATAACGACAAAGATATGTCTATATATTTTGCCGTTATAAAGGCATTTAGGCAAGTCAATAACGTAGTCAATAGAGATATCGGTCTATAGGCGGACTAGTAGTTTTAGTAGTTTTAGAAAACCGGGCGGTGCTAAGCGTGGGGTCTTTGTGCGAAAGTAGAGAGCGCAGTCTTTTATAAAGGTAGCCGTAAACTATAAAATACCTAGCTACTAATACGTTTAATTAAGGAGGTCTAGTGTTTTAACGCGGCCTAGGTAACCCGCAGGGCCTAAACTATACGTGTGGTGTATAACCTCTAGTTAGAGTTTAAGTAAATTAGGGACAAATACTTAATTCCTATAGTAGATTAGGCTATCAACAATTAAACATTCGGATTTGTTATAGCGGAGCAGCTTCCTAATCTACTTAGGCCAACGGCGTACTTTACAGTCTTCCCGTTCGCGTAGCGCAGCCAACATATTCCTAGTAAGTTTATTTTCTTTATAGGCATTCTTAATAAGCTCCTTAAGGGGTTTTTTCTTAGGCTTTAGGTCTATTACTGCAATAAAGTCTTTAATGCTCTAGTCTTGGGATTTACTTAATAGTTCTTCTAGGATAGTAGGGTCAACTTTCTTTAGTGGTAAGACAACGCGGTCTTAGTGTCGTAGACATTTATTATCAGCATTAGCAGGTGCAACGCTTAGGAGGCGGCTAAGAGCGTCCGGGATTATAGCTTTAGTGCTAAGCCTATAGGTAATAATAAAGTTAAATTGGGAAAGGAACTTAGCTTAGCGGACTTAACGCTGGTTTAGTTATTTTGTGATTATAAAGGTCTAAAGGTTTTTATAGTCCGTGATAATTTTAAACAGCTACTTAGTTCCTTGTAGTTTGGGACACCATTCTTCTAGTGCCTTAACGATTGCTAGGAGCTCCTTATTATATATTTTATAGTTATATTTAAAAGCTAAGTATTTAGCAGAGAAAAATGCAACTAGCTTAAGCTTATTACTTTTATTGGCTTAATAAAGCACTCCACCTAAAGCCTAGTTTAAGGCGTCTGTCTCTACTACAGTCTTCTTTATATAGTCGTAATACGCTAGGACCAGTGCTATAGTAAACGCTATTTTTAGGGTCTAGAATGCCTGTGCTTAATTAGGGCCCTATAGCCAGCTAATGCTCTTTTTTAATAGCCTAGTTATAGGCTCAACTACCTTAGAATAGCCTTAAATAAATCGTCGGTAGAAGTTCGCGAAGCTAAGAAATTGCTATAGTTCCTTAACTAACGTCGGGTCCTTCTATTCCTATAAGGCCTATACCTTCTTAGGGTCCATAGTCATGCCGTTAGTTAAAATAATTAAGCCAAGGTATTTTGTTTTAGTAGCATAAAACTTAGACTTATTAATGTTAATCTAGAGTCTAGCATTACCAAGTCTCTAGATAATTTCATTTACGTGTTTCATATACTCGGCGCGTATTTTTAAGAAGACAAGGACATTATCAAGATACGCAGTATAGTAGTCGTTAAGGGCGTTATATAAAACATAGTTAATATAGTTTTAAAACGTAGCAGGCGCGTTATAGAGACCAAATAGTATAACTAGCATCTTATAGAGTCTAAACCGGGTAATAAATGCTATAAGCCACTTATAGCCTTCCGCGATCCGGATCCAGTTAAACGTAGCAATTATATTAAGCTTAGTAAAGTACTTAGCACTATAGAGTGCGTTAAGTGTCTCGCGGACTAGTAGCAGTGGGTATCGGTTCTTAATAGTAACTATATTTAGGCCTTGGTAGTTATAGCAGATTTATATACCGCCGCTAGGTTTCGCTACAAGGAGGAGTAGTACAGCGGCTAGTAAGGTTAATTCGCGGATAAAACCCTTATCCAGCATCTCGTTAATCCACTTCTTTACACAGCTGAGTTTAGCGGGTAAAAGTAGTCTATTTTTATAGTACGGGGCCTGCTTTCCTAGTATAATCTTAATTTTATAGTCCCATGGTCGGTAAGGGGGCAGCTTATTTATATTCTTAGGGAGGAAGTATTTAATATATTCGTAAAGCTCTTTTAGTAAGCATTACAAAATATCCTTACGGGTTAATCCTGGTTTGCCTTTTAGGAATTTCTTAACATTAATATTAACTATCTTCCGGCGTAGAAACTCGGACTTAGTTTTTAGGTTTATCTTAAGGAAGTCATAAAAATAAGGGGGTAGCGCTTTACGGGCTTCCTCCATCATATAGTCGCCTTCTATTAGCCGGCGGAAAAACCTTTCTAACAGGTTCGGTACTTCTATTAGGCCTATAGGTAGCTCCTTAAGCAGCTGTCGGTGTTCTTCTTATTTTACTAGTTCTACCAGCTCCGCTATATAGATCCTCATTACCTTTACGCCTTTTTATTTACAGAACTGGGTAAAATTAACGGCATAAGTGCATTTAATGTCGTCCAGGTTAGGGCGTATCTAGTTCTCCAGTATTACGGCTAGGCTAGCACGGCTTAGTTAGCCTAGGGGGGCAGAAATAAGGCGGCGGCCTTACACGGTACGCGCGGGAGATGGATATAAGGTTAGGCATTACGGGGGGGAGGTCTTAATTGCTCTAGTTTCGGTCTTAGCTATAACGCCCTTAGCTATTATACATACGGTTATATATACGTACGGTAGATAACTTAAAGTTAGGTGTCTTATTAACTAACCTAGGTTAAGCGGGTATATGCGGGGGACTTATAGTTCTAGTGGTGTTTATTTTTTTAAGAATAGGGTAGTAGTCTAGTCTTCCAGAATCTCTGCTTTATTTATTACGTATATTAGCTTACTAGTATTAGGCACCTCTTTTACTATTAGCTAACGGTATCTAAGCGTTAGTTATGCGATGCGTCCGCGTAGTGCTACTTAGTTATAGTTAGGAATATACTATAGGAGACAGTTATAGGCATAGTAATCGGAGTTAAACTTAAGCTCTAGAGTGGGGAAGTCTGGTTTTAGGTTGTGCTTTTTAAGCTAGGGCATTCTAAGAATTACTGGTGTTAAGGGTGATAACTTTATAACGTAGAAGAGTATAAATTCTGTATAGTAGCCAATTATTATTCTTACTATAAAGTAGTGGGTAATAAAGCTAAATGGGAGTCTATTAGCAAGGCGGAGTAGTTTTAGGACTAGGAGTCTTTTTATTGTAATATTATACTTTTTTATAAGCAAGTCTTCGTCTATAAACGCTAGTGCTGTACTACTACTATTAATAAGGCTTACTGTTTTAATAAAGACTTATAGGAGTAGGTTGCGTAGTAAGGAAAGGTAGGTCTAAATAAGGATGGTATTCCTATTATTGTTTACTATTCTAAGGTTAAGTAGCAGCTAGCTTAAAATAAGGTTTAACTAATCTAGTAGTATAAATCTAATCCTTTTATCCTCCTCCCCATATAGTTCTAACCCTTAGAGGCGACTTAGTCCAAGGGTTAATCTTTTAATAACTAGATCGTGGGGCTTAGCTAGTGACTATGGTCTTAGCTAGTGTATCCTAACGTATTAGTCTCCAACGGTATATATATGCTAGGGGGTACTTCGCCAAGGACATAGCCGGTCTCACGGTTAGTAGCAGTATAAAGCACTTATCCGTAGTTTATGTACTGGACCATCAGCTAGGGCTATATTAGGGAAGGGAATCGCGGGGGCAGGTCTCTGTGTCCGAACCCACGTCCCCATCCGCGGTTATCGCTTCGGTTACTAATCCCTCTGCTAAAGAATCCTCCGCGGCTAGGAAGGGGTTGGCGCGGTAGCATTAGAAGGGGATTTAGGTTCGTTTTAGGGTCGTAAGCATCTTTCCAGTGGCTAGGTTAACCATATGCCAGGCAGAGTCTATTATCCATACAATGTCTTCAGACGTTATTGGGGAGGCTACTACTACCGCCGCTAAATTTAACGGCGTTAAGGTCCATTGGGTCATTCTATAGTGCTAGTGCTAAGGTGTTATTATTAGGTAGTATAGGTCGATAGCCGCTAGCGGTACTTAGCTTAGTAGTATTCAGCTTAGTGTAATAGGCGTAGTTCTGTAGGTTATAGGCGAACACGTCCATTTACTTACTCCAGCCCTTATAGTCAGCATCATTAATTTTACGGCTAAGGGTAAAAGCTAAGTCCTTTATCTTAGACGAAATATTCTTCCTAAGTAGATCCACCTTTTATTCCTTAGTCTTATTTGCTTTAATTATTAACTTATTAAGCTCTACTTTCTAGGACCAGTAATTACACTTACCTTGGCTCAAGGTGTCTAATTTATTCTTAGCCGCTTAGGTTATATCTATAGTCTTATAGTACTTCTTTATATACGCAAACATAGACTCTCGGTTAGAGAAGGCCCATTTACTTAGGTTGTTTAGGTATATACGTAGCATATTAAGGCCATGCTTAACATAGTTATAAGCCTTATCTGTTAGCATATCTAACATATAGAGGACTTCGTCCATTAGGGTCTTAAAGCACTTTATATCTCTATAGAAAACGCCTTAGATCTTTATTTCCCATATTTTAAAATTTTCTTACTTTTTAGTTAGCGATCCCTTGCCATTAAATGGGGTAGGGTCTTTTACTTCACGCTTTTTTCTACGGGGCTTAGCTAGGGGAAGAGAGCTAGTAGCGGTATTCTTATCGGCAATAGTTTAGGTAAGTATAGTAATCTAAGAGCTTAGGCTTTATATAGTCTCAGTATATACTAAAGCTTGCTATTTGTATTACTTTATACATAGTTCAAGTATCTTAAGGGAGTTAATTCTATGCTAAGCTTCTTTAAGTTGGGACTTTACAGTCCGGCCTTCATTATAGACTATTTAAAGACCGCTCTTAACGCTAGTCAAAAAGGTTATACATATAGAGAGGTGCTAAAATGTTCCTGCCATATTAAGGTCCTTAGGGTACTCCAGACCACTCCTAATTATCCAGGCAATATTGGTATAGAAGGTATCAAAGAGGTAGGCGAGCGCTTCGCGTGTATTCGCCAACGGGGTATTCTAGTTACCTATTTCAGGGGATCTAGGCAGGGTAATTAAAATTTATAAGGCTGGCTATAATACTAAGATTGTCTAGGACAATACTAAAATTATCTAGGACTATACTAAGATTGTCTAGAACTATGGTACGGTGTTATTAGTCGCGTTAAGTCGCGATTATACTGGGAAAATGAAGACAGTGGACTAGGGAGAATAAAGATCACAATAGGGCGCAAGAGGAGATACTATAAACTGTTATAGTGCTATAATGCTAATAGGCTAAATAACTACATTGTGGTATAAAGAGGAGGAGGAAGTAAAAGGGGGTATTATATATAAATAGTAATGGCAGCCGCCAAGGCGCTAGTGGTGGGCCAGCCAACAGTAGGAAATAGTACGAGACAGTACGAGACAGTATAAGACAGTACGAGACAGTACGCGTCAGGACAGTGCCGTGACATTAAATACTTAGAGACTTGTTATGGTCCTTAAGGCCCTATTTTAGTGCCTTAGCGGACCCACTAAGCCCTATATAGTACTATCGCGGTCTATAAAGGTTGTAGACCCCCTACTACTTATAGATAGAATAAATCCTATATTTAATAACTAGAAGCTTTAACTACGGGATAAGCTTAAAGTTAATACTAACTTATTTCCTACCCCTTACTAGGCCTAAATGGCCTATATCTTTAGCTATACTAGTAGGGATACCTAAATATACTTACACCCGTAATATACTAAGGACTTAATAAACCCTTTTACCTTTAAAGAAGAAATAATAAACTACTTATCTTCTATTTATAAGGACCCCTTTAAGGAATAAAACGCCCGCCTTAATTATAAAGGCCTAAACATAAACATAATAGAGACCTTTTCGGCCTTTTAGACCCGCTTTTTATACTTAATAGGCTAGGCCTAAATTCTCTAAAAAGATCTAATACCAGACTTATTTAATAAGCTTACCCTAGACCTATAGCAGGCTATACTACTAGTTTTTACTACTATATAGACGCTAAAGAAACTTATAGATTAGTGCTTAGCTATTAACTAAGGCCTCTATTAAAATAAGGTATGCGCTAAATAGTATAAAGCCAGAAACCCTTTAAATTAAACTATAAGCAATATAAGAACGGCCCATAATACCCTAGCATAATTAGTAACTCCCGTAGCACTAGCTATATAGCCTATTACCAATTTAGCAGCTAGCTATATAGCTAGTCCTACTATAGGTTTAGCAAATACTTAGCTTATATATAGCAGCCCCTATATATTAGGCCCTTAGCAATTAAGGCGCCTGCTTCTCTTATAGCTAGAAGGGCTATATTATAAAAAACTGCTTAATAAATACCAAAAGGAATAAAGTTCTATTAATTTAGGAGAATAGCGTAGAGTTAGAAAAAGAGGAACTCTAAAGGAAGACTCCTTATTAGGGTTAAAAGGGATTAATATGTTATATATTAATCTAGGTCGGCTAGTTAGCGGAAAAAGCCATATTATCCCTTATACTTTATTCTATAATAAATATTAAGTTTTAACCTCTACTTTAGCTAACTTTAGAGTAAATACTTTTACCTTAATAAATACCTAGTACGCTATAAAGCTGGCTAACCCTTTAAATATACTCCTTAAAGAACTGCCTAAACTAATTTTTATTTATGGGTATAACAAATAGATAGGGCTATTTATTATAACTATTTTATAGATTTACCTTTGTGTTAATAGACGAAGGTAGTATAATATCCCTTTTCTTATTACGGATCTAGGAAGCTATAATATAATCTTAAGGAGAAAATAGCTAGCCTATTTAGGCTTATAGCTTAATATATAAAGTAGGTGGCTTATTTAGCCTAAAACCCTACCCCTAACCCCTTCCTTTATAAAAGAAATTAGCATTATAATAGAAAACCTTATATAGCCCTAAATTAATACTATTTACTACGCTAATGCTATATATAGGGACTAGGCCTTTAAGAAAGATATATAGCTTAATCTGTAATAAATTTGTATACTAAACTAATAGATTAGAGGGAAAACTTGCGGAAGATAGAATAGAAGCTAAAAAAGATTATAAACCCTAAACTATAAAATACGGCCCGGTAAATAGCTTTAAGAAAACCTATAGACCTCCTACTAGTTAATATCTACTATATTAGCGCCGTAGGATTCTACTAGAACTTAGTCTAGCCTAATACTATTGCTTTTATAACTAGCTTATATAAAGTTAACTAAATACTTAAGGAAAAGGAAAGTATACTTAGTAGATAGAAAGGCGAGCTTATAGATAAGGAGCCAATAAAATAAAAACTACTCTATTAATACTAGGAGTTAAAGAATATATTTTCTAAGGTAGCGTCTAATAGGCTCCTATCTTACCAACTGTATAACTATAATATTGAGGTTAAGCTAGATAAAGAAAACACTCTTAGCTTTAGTCCCCTTGTTATAGAACTCACACGTTTTTATGTCTTTGCGCGTTTTAACGTTCTTAACCCGTGCTTACGTTCGTCCCAAGACACCTACGCACGTTCCCCTATAACCCCTATTTATACCTGTACCTAACCTGTTCTATTTCTGCATCTAAATATCTTTATATTAACTACGCATACTTACGCGTATATAGCCTTCTTCAATTACTACCCCGTTTAGTACATTGTATTCCAGCTCATGCCTACTTCTATAATACCCCTTTACTAGCAGTTTGCTACTAAATTATAGGCTATAAAGCAGTACCTTATTAATAACCTAAATAAGAGTTTTATTAAGCCTAGCTAAGCCCCTTTTAACTTATATATCCTCTTTACTAAAATGCTAAATAGAGGACTCTGTTTTTATATTAATTACTATAAGCTAAATAATATAACCTGTAAGGACCACTATCTACTACCTCTACTTAATAAGACACTAGCCTAAATAAGTAGATTTAAGGTCTTTATAAAGCTTAATATCCGCTAGGCCTTTTACTAAATTAAAATAAACCCTAGCTTAAAGGATTTTACTATAATTTAGACCTATTACGGAATATATAAATATAAGGTACTACCTTTCGGGCTAACTAACGGACTAGCTATATACTAGTAGTATATAAACGATATACTTTTTAACTACCTTAATAACTTTTATACGGCCTACCTAGATAATATTATAATCTACTTTAAAAATAAGCTAGAATATAAGGAGTACGTCTATAAAGTCCTTTAATAGCTCTGTAAGGCTAGCCTCTAGGCCAATATTAAGAAGTTAGAGTTTAGTGTTAAGCATATAAAGTACCTAGAGTTTATTATTAGTTTGGATAGAATTAAGACCAACCTAAAGAAAATGGCTGTAATTACCTAGTAAGCACTCCTACGGACCGTAAGGGGGGGGTATAATTATTTTTAGGTTTCTGTAACTTTTACTAACGCTTTATTAAAGACTATAGCAAAATTACTAGGCCTCTTAATTACTTTACCTAAAAAGACTAGCCCTTTTACTTTAATACTATATATAGGCAGGCTTTTAACGAGCTTAAGAAACAACTAGTCTCCGCTCCCTTACTCGCCCACTTTAACCTAAAACGGCTCTTAATGCTAAAAACCAACGCCTTAGATAGTATTATAGCGGGCGTTTATTTCTAGAAGCAGACGGACAGAAAATAGCATCCTATTACTTACTATTTAAAGAGTATAGTAAATACTAAGCTAAACTACCTAGTTCACGATAAAGAAATGCTAGCTATTATCTCTAGCTTTTAGCACTGGCGAGTATAGTTAAAGAGACCCCTAAGCCTATTTAGGTAGTTTCTAATTATAAGGCCTTAAAATATTTTATAATAATAAAGGCCCTTATAGCACGGTAGGTGCGCTAGGCAGATATTTTATCCTAATTTAACTTCCTAATTATATATAGGCTAGGCGCTACTAACTATACAAATATACTTACAAGATATAAATAGGACCTAGATAAATAGGTAGCTATAAAGATCTTATTATAGAGCTAGACGCCACTATAACTAAAGTACCTTAGCCCTTAAATATAGGCAGAACTAAGTATAGAATCTTTAGAAGCTAAGATATACCCTATTAACTCTATAGAACTTAATCTTATTAATAAACTACTATAGGTAAACTATATGGCCCCTTCTCTACAGAAGTACCGTAAAAAGGTAGAGGACACTACTAGCCTATAGTCCCTTAAAAATAGACTACTTAAGTATTAGGCATGGCTAGTGGTGGCAAAGGAATAGAATTTACGGACTTAACTTATTGCTAATGTATATACCAAGGTCTTTACGGCCCATCCTAGAGAAAATAAGACCTATAAAATTATTGGTAACTATTACCATTAGCCTAAAATAGTTATAGATATTAACTGTTACGTATAGAACTATAATAGTTACTATAGGTCTATAATTCTACGAGATAAAACCCTAGGACTATTAAAACCCCTTCTAATACTAGAACGCCCTTAGTAGTATATCTCTATAAATTTTTATAAACTGCCTTTTAACCGTAACGGATATAATATAGTTATAAATATAGTTAACCGCTCTAGCAAGCGCCTATTCTTAATTCCCTATTATAAGAATATTAATACTAAAGAGGCGGCCCAACTATATATTTACTACGTCTACCAAATTTATAAACTATTAAATACTGTTAGTCTCACAAGGTGATATCACGTATCTATAGGTTGTAGGTAGTATAATGATTGTTATTGTGTATATCTAAGGGGAAGGGTAAGGAATTTAAGGTTCCTCACCACGCTGGTGCCGCGGCGTCACGTGACGGCAATTTGCCCCACGTGACGGCAACTTGCCTAACTTAACGGCAACTTGCCTTATTCCTAACATTAGCAACTCTTCTTTTGTGGTTGCCATTTATATACACTTATAGATTGCTACTATATAAAGGTACAAAGCTACGGGAAAGAAGAATAAGAAGAAGGGCGTTAGGGTTTAACGCGAAGACGAGTGGCCACTAAGGCGCTAGTAGTAAGCAAGCCAATAGCAATTTTCTATGCCGGGCATGGAAAATCCTAATTGGCCAGCTTAACGAGTAGCATTAGCAGAACTCCACACCACTACCCGAATTAATTAGGCGCGGCGCTCTTGGCAAGAATCTAACTAATTAGATAACTTTAACCGGCGGTTAAAGTTCTATAAGATCTTAACTTTCCTAAGTTTCCCTTTTAACCTAACCTTTAACTCGTATATATAGAGTATTTATGTCTATAAACGTCTCTAGTACCTTATTTAGGCTTACCTTTGTTATTATATCTACTGGGTTATCTTAGCCATTAATTTATTAAATTTTAAAGAGTTTTTAACGCTTATAGGATTGCCAAAGTGCTATAATATTAATTATAAGACGCTTCTCCTTTATAGTACTAAGCTTAACTAAATACTTATAGAGGGAATATAAATCGGTATATACAATTGTAGGAATAGTAGGAAGTTTAAGTCGATCTATAATTATCTTTAAGGTAGTTCTAATTGTAATTACTATATCTACTCCCCTAACTATTTTATATATCTCTAATACAAGAACACTCTAAGTAACGCGCTTACTCTTAGTTAAGCTCTAATAGATAAGATTGCCGTAAATTATAAAGTTATTCTCTCTAGTAGATTTATTTATAATAATAATCTTTATTATTTATAAACGACCCGTTAATAAATATAAAGAGCTTAGTGGTAGGAAGATTAATAGGTATATAGAGTAATCCCTAATTAAGATGGGTCATTTGCTAGTAAAGGCGCTTATTTAGGGCAAGAACGTCCTCCTTAGTTAGTTCCTAGTGTTAAGCGGCAATAAAGAGATTAAAGAAGGCCTTGGGTTGACAGATAAAAGCAATATAAGCCCTATAAGCACGTTGCTCTATATATCTTTACTTTAGAGAATTAATATTAACGACGTTAATCTTCTTACCTTAACCCTTCTGGCGTAAGGCAATGGAGTTCTTATTTAGGGAGAGGATGCATTTATTAAAGAGCAATAGTGTTATTAGATTAAGTCTTTCCTTTAGCTTTACTAGCTCATCTTCTTTAAAGGCTAAGAATTGGTCGTCTCCTAAGATAATTATATTATTAGTTTATATACTAACAATTCTAAATAGGGTTCCTATAGTTGTGATAAGGAAGCAGGGATTAAATATAGAAGTAGTTATTAAAAGCTTCTCCTTATAGTGCTTGCTGTAGGTAGCCCACTAATAAGTTTCTACCTCTGCAATTCTATATAATGGCTTAAGTACGACTATAATCGTATCCTCGGGATATTAGTAGTAAATTTACTCTAGAAGATATACTAATATTAAGCGCTAAAGGTGCGTCTCTAATTAGGTATAGGCCTAAGTAATATCTTATAAATAGACTACTATTCCGTTCTTTATTAATAAGGGAGCTAGTGCAATAATAACTTGCTAACTAGCTCGTTAAATTATAGGAGATTACGTAAGAATCGTCTCCTTGCTATTATTGTTATAGCCCTAGATAACAAGCCTTAATTTCTTAAATAGGGCGTTAGTAGCTTTGCCCTTAATTTTATTAACTATTCTTAACCTAAAGATGCGGACTCTATTAAACTTAGTAGGGTTATACTTCTTAAATTTAAAGACTCCTCTAGTAATAAGACCGTTAATCTCCTATTTATTAGTTGCTTAGAAGGGGGGTCCTAAAGTTATAATACGGCCTTCCTTTCGGAGCTATTTTACAAGCTTAAAGTTAGCCTTTTCTTTAGCTGTTATAAAGGCCATTAATAACTCGTCTTTACTCTTAATAGCGGTAACAAATTGCTCTTTAAAATTAATAAGATATTAGCAATTTCGTAATTCCTTTAGGCGACCTCTACCGCGTTATAGTTATAGCATATCTACTATAATTATTTTAGAATTATAGTCGCCTTCTAGAGCACATTAATTGTAGTTCTCCTCTAGGGTATCCTCTGGGGCATTCTATAAAGGCTTAGAGCAGTTATTTCTATAGTAGGGCTTAATAATGGTTAAGCGGAATTAGGTAGGTCTATAGGGCATCTAAAGAGTATAAGTTTAACTATTAATTGTAATAAGTTTATATGGGCCTAACTATTCTCCCTTTTTACGCTATACGCGTACCTTAGATTAGAGTAGTAGATTAAGTATAGTTAAGGTATTTAGGCTATTTCTTATTCCTAATACATTGTTAACCTGGCGCGTAGCGTAGAGACATCGCACCTCCTTTATTACTTTACAAATAGCCTTAGCTTGTTATACAATAGAGGGAAACAGTAGAGAATTGTTAGTTATTTAAGGGTAGGCGCCAAAGACTAGCAACGTGGGTATAAGCCTATCTAGACTAGCGGAATTATTAATAGCCTTAATAGCTATTTATAAGATAAGCTTTTTGCTAGCGTCCTTTAGTTTTAAAGAAATAATCTTATATACTTAGCGTAATGGCGTATAATATTATTCTACTTTTTTAACGCTATTATATACCTTAATAGGGACTTTCTTAACCTTAATTACTATTGCCTTTGCTTATTACCGAAACTCTATAGATAAGAAGTTCCTTCCTATATTATAGATAACTTAATTAGGGGGTCCTAGGTAGACATTAATTTAGTATAATTAAAGAGTATCCTATATATTCTTAGCTAATATATCTTTTAGAAAGCGTGCGGCTTAAAAGGAGGTTAAGAAGTTAATAGCTTAGAGTACTAGCTTACCGCTAAGATATATAATATTGATAATAATATAGAAGTTAAAGTTATAGTTATCTTTAAGGGTAAACTTAAATCGGCTAGGGGACTTTTGGTTTATTTAGTAGTAATAATAGTACTTTATAAGATGCTTAATCGCCTTAACCTTAACCTTATAACCTACTCGCTAAAGAACCCTAAGCAGTTAGTAGATAGATAGGTAGCTAAAATAATGGTGTAGTTAACGTAGCTCTAACTTAGTTAGGTAGCTCTAAGCAACGCTCCTTTCTAGCTATTAAAGGAGCAACTAAGGGTGACCCTACTTACGTATAACGGGCACCCAATTATCTCCCTAAACAAGTATATTCTTAAGGTTATTAAGCTTAACACCTAATTTATCTATATCTTAGATGTAGAATAGAAATGGGGTATTTGTGGGAATAATATAGAAAGTAATATATCCTAACGGGGTTTAGACCTTAATTATGCTAAGAAAGATTGTAGTACCCTTACCAAAGCGAATTATATATTAGCCTGCCATTAATTTATTAATCTAAATAGAGCTATTAAGCTGCTAAAGAGCTTAAACTTAAGGTTCTCCTACTATAGATACTTCTACGGCTCTAGTATCTAGCATAATACTATAGAAGACGTTTACCGAGTATTTATTGTTAAAGAAAAACGCGGAACTTTCCTTTAGCTTATTAAAGATATCTAACTTTATAATAAAATAAAGCGTAGATTAGTTATTAAAAATAGCGATAGTTTATATACCGTTTACCTTATTATACTTAGTAAAGTATTAGTTGGGAGAGTAGTTCTTAATTTCTATATTTATAAGGAGCTGTTTAGCCTCGTTAACCTTATCCTTAAGGTCTTTTACGCCTTTATATTAAACTAGAAAGCTTTAGAAATAGGCCGTAGTAATCTTATAATTTCTAACGTTTTTTATACTCTGTTAAAACTTATTATATACCTCCTTTTGCTTATTAAGAGAGTGCCTAGTTAACTAGCAATTTGGCTTCTTATAAACGTAGCACTTCTTTTAACGGTTGCTCCGAAATAAACCTCTATAAGGACCTCCACAATTACTTTATAGTTAACGTTATTTATACCCTCTAATATATCCTCTACTTTAGCCACCATATATTTAGTTAGTCTAGAATCCTAGTTTAAATAGGGTTTTTGGTATAGAATTATTGGGACTCTTATATTCGCATTATAGTACCTATAGCGGAGTATAGTTTAGTATATACTCCTTTAAATATATCTATAGGTTTATATAGCGCTAAGTTATACTTAGGAACACTATAGTAGGCTAAGATAACCTAGTCCCTTAGACTATTCTTATTTTAGTAGGTTTTAGTAAGACTACGTTAGATTTTCTAGAGTTTATTAAAGAGTAGTTAAAAACACTCTAAACGAGTCTTTATTGGGTTAAAAGTAATAACTCTTTAGAATATAATCTCCCGCTATTCGGATATATAAAGTTAGCGATTTTTATTAGTCTTAAAGTAGGCTCTAGTAAGCTAAAGTATTATATTAAAGCTATAGTTTCTACCTATAATATAGTCATAATAGAATATTACTACCTGTCCCTTTAATATAATAGAGAACGTGTAATGAAACTAATAGCGTTAAATTCTAACCTTATTATAATAGTTATAAAAGACCTATAGTTTTGCTCTAAGTATATTATATAGTTCTCCTCTAAACTTCTTCTCTTCGTCTAAATATACCTTTATTAGATTCATAACTTCTTATAGTAAAGGCTTACCGGTTAGCTAGAATAAAGGAGTTAGAGGCGGTAGAAAAGGTAGCAGAAGAGTAACTCTAGATAGGAAAGCACCTTTAGGTAGGAGATTAGCGTTTTAGGGGTTTTAATACGAATTAAAGTTGCCCTTTAAAGAATATAGGTTAGTTCTAGGTTTCCGTAGTTAACGTATAATCTTAGCTTCCGTCTATACTAGTTCTTCTATACTAATAATAACGGCCTAAATATTACTAGTAATTGGGTTACCGTTTTTAGTAACGTATACCCCATTCCTATAGAGGAAGTCTTAAAAATTCTAAACAATATTAATATTTCTAAGTGCCTAGATATCGGCGGTCCATCCTATAAAATCCTCCCTAAAATATTCCCACAGTTATATATCGGCGTAGTGTTTATCTTAGTAAAATAGGATATAGTATAGGAGAAAGCTATTAACTTGTTTTATAGTATAAGTTGTTATATTAAAGGTAAATTCATCCCAATCTTTATTAATAAGTTTTGCGTGCGTGGCTACCCCTAGTAGTAAGGAGTCTCTCTAGTCGTTTATGGCCATGTTTTCAGAGGGAGGGAAGTGTTGTTTAGTACGCGTTTGTGACGTATATTTGTTATTTAGTACGCATTTATGACATATATTTGCGATTATAGAGCTTAGAACCAGTTCTAGCCTTAAATCGCAAAGACTTATAAAGCGTGTTATTTTGCGTAATGGACGCAAGAATCTATAATCTGGGGAAGGCTTAGGACTAGTTCTGGCCTTTAAATCCTTAGATTTGTGGAAGAGTTCTATTTAAGGTTTAGGACTAATTCTGACCTTAAAAGACAGCTTCCTCTAGCACGAGTAGTACTGGTATAATGGCTTATCTCTTCTTAGTAAAGTACCTAGCTGTTCTATAGTATAACTGTAAAGTTAACCACTAATCAGTGTTAGTCTTATAAGGTAATATCACGTATCTATAGGTTGTAGGTAGTATAATAATTGTTATTGTATATATCTAAGGGGAAGAGTAAGGAACTTAAGGTTCCTCACCACACTGGTGCCGCGGCGTCACGTGACGGCAATTTGCCCCACGTGACGGCAACTTGCCTAACTTAATGGCAACTTGCCTTATTCCTAATAAATACTATTATCTATAATTATGGGCCGTAGTTTATATTAGCCTTTTAGAATAAGTTTACCTAAATCCTAGGCATTAAGCTAAAGCTTTTTATGGTATATTACCCCTAAATAGACGGTTAGATGGAGATTATAAACTAATACCTAGATTAGAGACTCCGGCCCTTTATTAACTACTTTTAAGATAACTAGGCTAAACTACTACCCCTTATAGACTATACCCAGGCAACCCTACCCTATAACTCTACTAAATTTGCCCTTATTTAACTAAAAATAGGCTACTTACCCTATACTAGCTTTAACTAGAAAAGACTAAAAGGACCTTAGACTATACGTAAAAAACTATCTTATAAGGAAGCTTAGTAGTACGCTAAGCGCTTAGAAGAAGCCTAAATAGTAGCCTATATAAATCTAGAAAAGACTTAAAAATTAATAAAATAGTAAATAAATAAGCATGGGCGCAAGCCTAACTTTACCGTAGGTAATATAGTCTAGGTTATAATAAAGAACTAAAAGATTAAACAACCTGGCCATAAGATAAACTATTAGATAGTAGAACCGTATAAGGTCCTTAAAAAGAGGGGTAACTTATATAAAGTAAAGCTCCTAAATTTAATAAAGGTTTACCCTATTTTCTTATTAAATAAACTATAAAAAGCCGCGGACAACCTATTACCCAGATAAAAGAATAAAAACCCCTTACCAATTTAAGTTAATGGCGACGATAAATAGAAAATAAAAGAAATACTAGCCTATAAGCTAGTAAGGAGAACGCTAAAATACCACGTTAGTTAGAAAGGCTATAACCTAAATCCTACCTAGTACTCTATATAGAACTTTATTAGCAGTCCCTATAAGCTTTAAGAATTCTATAGCCGTTACCCTAATAAACTAGAACCCTTAAAGTACCTAGATAAGTAAATAGAGTACTATTATAGTGAAAACAATAAGCTGCTAGAAGAATATAAGGATAAAAACGCCCTATAGAAGTAATACGGATATATAAAGCCTTTACTAAGGTGGGGGGGTAATATCACGGCACCAGCAGAACTTAGTTCGCAGAACTTTATAGTCCTCTATATTGGCAAGTTGCCACAGATTGCCGTATATTGCGGTTACGTGACGCGAAGATCTTATAAAATATCGAGCGGCGCCACTCTTCTTCTCCTTTCCTTTTTCTAGCTTTAGATCCTTGTTTATAAACAATCCAATTATATAGGCTTGCGCGTCCCTCTTACCGTGCTCGTGCCTTAATTGACTAAGTTGCTAACACAGACCCCCTAAAATAATTACCCCTAATAAAGGCCGCTAGTTTATCTCTATATTTTAGAAAGAACTAACTACCTAACTTTGTAATAAAGTACTATTATCTACTATATATTGCCCGGAAACGGATAGTTAAATAAAATGTGTAAATGCTATAATAGAATGGTATATTTAGATATATATATTATATTTATAGGACGACTAGATTAACTAGCTTATATTTACTAAGTTTACTATAAATAATTCCATCTTAGAAACTATAAAGGCCTCCCTGTTCCTAGCTAACTACGGCTAGTATCTATAAATAAGTTTTAAACCCTATAGGAATATTCCTCGCCTCGTTTATTATACCTTATAAGTTATAGAAGTAAATTAATTTATATAAAAGATAGAAGAACTATAATAGTTCCTTACTAATAAAATAATATAGGCCTAATCTATCTATAAGGCCGTAGTAAATAAAAACTAAACACTAGCATCCGTATACTAAGTTAGTAACTTTATCTAGCTAGATATAAGGAATTTAAATATAACTAATCTACTAAAAAGCTTAATAATAAAAAAACGCTGGCCCTTATAAGGCTAAAAAGGTTATCTCTCCTTATACCTATTAACTAAAGCTATCTAATATGGTTAAAATCTACCCTATATCCTATGTCGGTTCTATACCTTACTACCCCTATATTAGACGCCCTACCTAAATAGATTTAGGACCTTCCTCTACCAGTTAAAGTAGATAGTAAGGATGAGTACTTTATTAAAAGAATTAATAATATTAAGTATAATAAACAGAAACATTAATATATATATATCTTATAAAATAGAAAGGCTATATTAAGCCCTTATAGAAACCTATTAACTCTATATAACTTATATAAGGTATAAAAGACTTTTATAAGCTTTATCTAGAACTACTATAACCCTATTTTACAGAAGCTTAAGTTTAAAGGGAGGGTACTATTACAGGACTGCCCTATAATACCATATTATATCTACCTATTTCTACTATACAGATATTAGTTTTACTTACCACCTTAACTAAGCTAATAGCGATTTTCTATCTTAGGGATAGAAAATCCTAATTAGTCGGCTTAATAAATAGAGCTAGTAAAACCTATACCGCTACTTAAATCTGTCCTATATATAGTATAGTTTCCGTTAACCTAATAACCTTAAAATAATATTTACCATATTCTCCTATTTCTTATTTTCTTTCCTTACGCAACGTTTTAACTTTATTACACGGTTTATATATATAGCTTAATAATATCTACTTTGCTATATATTATCGTCGCTTATACCTACTCTGTAATAGTATCTTTATATTATAGCAATCTATAAGTTTTACCTTAAAGGCATTTATACAAGCTATTATACCTTATATTAAAAAATCAATTTTATATACAAAATTAGTCTATATATAGTTTTCGAGACCTTTAAAAAACATTTATATTATTAGGCTATTAATATATTATTAATTATTATTTGATCTTAATTAATATGCAATGCGGTAATTAAGATCTATATAGATAAATTCCGCTAAGTTAGGTACAAAAAACCTCTAAGGGCGAACTTAGGAGGTAATACAGTATATGCCCCTTTAGGTAGTACGCCCGTGCTATATTAACGGGAGGAAAAATACCATTAGGTTGCTACTCTAAGACTCCTATATAGGAGTGTCCTAATTACCTATTTTGCCCTATCTACTGCTTATACCATGCTTCTATTTAAATTAAAAATACTATAAAATTGATATTATCCTGCCCTTGCTCCTTTCGTTGGGGCTCCCTCCCAGCGAAAAAATTCTCCACACCACCACCACGTCGCAGCGCCGACGCGCGCAGCTGCTGTACACACATATCTGCGTTTGCTCTGGTAGTCTGATGGCATGATCCTGATGGAACGCCAATAGTACAGCCAGGTTCCCGAGCTCCACCGCGTGGAGGTGCAGAGGCGATTTCATGGAGCCCTATATTATTAATTACTATATAACTTAATACTTTTAATTTAAAGTTAAGCTAAGTAAAATTAATTGAAGTAGCTCTTTTTAGGGGCTATTTCACTTATTTTTTACCTTTATACTTATAACTTTAAAACGGTCGGTTTAAAACTTCTAAAATTTATAAATATAATATCGGGTATTTCCCTTTTCACAACGCCTTTTATAATGAAAATTAAATATTATAAGCGTGAGCAACGCGCTCTTAAAAAGCGCGACTCGAATTAAATTTTTTAGGTGTACCTCTTATACAAAACGCGAAAATAGTTCGCTATAGAGGGATTTTCACTACACCGAGACCCCTCTTACTGTTTTAGGGCGCCGAAATGTGGTTATGAAATTAATATTTAGCGGGGATATGTAGTGCCAGAGACAAAAGTCCTTGTCTTTTTAATACAAAAGTAGCATCTGTGATATTCTATTTAGATGGATTCAGGCCTTCCTTCGCCATCAAAGCGTAAACCCGACGAGCGGCAGCCGGTAGTCTGACTCCGTCGCTACGTTCCTCAATCTCGAGCATCTCTTCGGCCCAGGCGCAGATGCATGCGACCAATGCCTCCACCTCAGCATCCGTATTTGACGTATGGAAAACCAGTCTCACTCTCTCTGCGCCCTTGGGAACCACGGGGAAGTAGATCGGGAAAGCGGAGAATCCCGCGAGTTGCAGATGGAACGCGAGGAAAAAGTTCTGCCTTGGCCGTGTCCAGATGGGAACTATTTGGGTCACGAAGGGTCGCGATTCCCAATCTTCGTGAAGAGGAATGCGGAGAATTCCCGCGTTATTGGCTCGATCCAAAATCGGACTAGAAGTAATTTTCTCCAAAAATAGTTTCACTACATGTTGTATTCTGTCTTGGGCCTAACATACATTAGCACTTTAGAACTTGACCACTTTAAACAAGGAAGGGTAAGATTACCTGCTGCGTCTTACCAGTCTTCAGGAGCGTATATACAGCCCGAATCGAAGCCAGCATTGGAAAGGAGGGGGCAACTGTAAACATGATGCCTCTTGCGTAGTTTAGCAGCATCGTGCGGACAGTGTTGTTGGACAGTATCACGGCTAAGGAAAGCGTCAGTCTAACTACAACACTTTATTGCCGGAAGCCTTACCGCCAGATGCAGCCAAGGCCTTTCCAAAGGTATGCAGTCGGATTGCAACATCCTTTTCAAGACCTAGGGCACAAACAAGTCCTGCACCTTTCGGACCGATGACGCCGGTGCTATGGGCTTCGTCGATGACGAATTGTGCATTGCCGTTCGGAAATATTTCTTTGGCCGCCTTAATAAGGTCTTGGAGTGGGCAGACGTCCCCGTCCATGCTGTAGATCGACTCCACAGCTATAATGACACAACGTGTTCCTTTGCGTATCTGTGGCTGGGAATCCCGAACAGCAACCAAGGTATCTAAGAAGGAGTCCACGTCGTTATGGCGGAATGGCCTTTTGAATAGCGCCAGGCTGTCTTTCATGCCATCGTGGACGCTTGCGTGGATAAACTCGTCGTACACAATGGCATCCCCAGGCCGCGGTATGACTGAGAAGATAGCACCATTGGCCACACTTCCCGCGCTGACGATTAATGCTGACTCGGCACCATGAAATTCGGCAAGCTCTCGCTCTTGCGTTTCCAAGTATTTCGAGTTGCCATCTGTGAGCCGCGATCCGTGGCTACTCAGTTGAAAGCTGGGGTGTTGTGCAAACTCGTCGAGGAAAGCCACTCTCAAGGAGCCTGAGGAGCTAAGACCGAGGACGTCAGTCGATGAGAAGTCGATAGCGTTATCTCTCGTATGCGGCGTTAGACAGATATGTTGCGCCCTGCGAAGATCGAGCTCCTCTTCAAGGTTACGATAGAATACAGAGGCGCTCTTTATGCTAGTCCCTTTCGGCTGCTGCGCCTTGGCCCATTCTACGACGAAAGAAGCAGACATTGTAAGGGTCCTTGTGACAGAAGTAAGAAGAATTGGATGCAAAAACTGTTGACACATAAAATTTGGGGAGGGAAAAGCTCCTATTGAATAGTCAATACAAGGGGTGTGGACAGCCCTAAGCTCTGACACAGAGCGCTCCACTTTTGCAAATGCCTAATATTAGAGCGGTTTTTCTGGAAAATAAGGATCCGCGAAATACCTGCCGTATAGAGTTAGTATACAGCTTAGTAAAAGGACGCCGTCAATTAAGATTATATAGTGGAGCCTTGCTATCGTACTATACCTAATTTATCTAATATTAAAGCCTCTTGTCGCGATCTTGTTGCACCGCTTAAATCTAACGCGTTAAGTGGTTATATATTAAAGCATCCGTCATATATACTGTCTAAATTAATAAGCCGCTTTACGACGATAAGGGCAATAGCTTTATTCTTCTTTAGATAGTAAGTTAACGCTAGGCTATATTAATAGAGAAGTCTTAGTATAGTATTTATACCCCTAATACTTATATATTCTTTTAAGAATTCTATTTCTAATAGGATTTAGATAAAATCGATAATAAGGTTTATTAGCAAGAAGTTATCTAATTTAGCTTTAATATAAGTACTAGCTTTAACCATATCTATAACTTTACTAAAAGGTAGCGCTGCACTTTAAAACTTATATATACTTATCTTTCTGTTAAAAACTATTGTTTTTTTAATTCCTAAGACCAAATTCCGCCTACTTAGCAAGCCAGAGGTAGATTTATCCCCCTTTCTTTATAATAGAAGACTTAATAAAAGGAGCCTTAGCTTATAAGTAAGGCATAATTAGGAATACTAAAACTATAAAATATAGACATTCCTTAAGGGTTTCTTTAAAAAAAAAAAAAGCAAAAGCCTAATAAGATATAGGGGTATAAGTACTTTTCTATATCTCCTTTAGATGGATTTTCCTTAGTAAGAAAAATATTGTCTTTTAGAGCTTTTCTACTAGTAAAAGCTTAATAAGTCTTTTTTTTGTAGTTCCTTTTACTTCTAATAGTAGGGGGAAAAACCACTCTAGTTTAGGGACTAGGACTAGAAGTAAAAGTTTTAGTACTAGAGAAACTAGTAGAAGAAACCCCCTATATAAATATAGGAGAAAAGGGTCCCTTAGCCTCTTTAGATTCTTATAGATCTAGAGATAAAAAATTATATATACTAGTAGTGTTACACCTAAGCCCAACCCACTCGACCATGCAAACTAAAAAGATAGCAGTAGTATCTCGCGACTGGACGGGCTGCCGGTTGGAATGCCTTATAAGCTCTCCAGCCTATACCGCCGTATAAGTAGCGCAAGGTTATAATAAGTAGATAATCTAGTAGCTAATCTAACTAGTAATATAGCTCGAGATAGTACGTTTACTATTAAATCTAAATACGTTAACATACTAGCTAAGGGGTATTAGGGTAAACCATTATCTTACACAAAGATTTTATTAATAAATCCTATACCGCTAGCTCTTATATTAATTAGGACTTAAGCCTTAGCCTATTAACCCTTCTTCTAAAGACGGTGGTTAATAGTTAAACTATAATCCTAAGAGTTGGAGCTTATAATATCCAATGCGTTTAATAAGATCCTATAGTAGGGTCGTCTTAAAGAGCGACCTAGCTCTAAAACCTTCCTTTTAGAGGTAACTAGAGCAGGGTTTTTATATAGTGCCGGTTAGGGCTTTATCCTTATTGGCAACTTTTATTAAATAAAGAACTAAAGGGGAATAGAAAGAATTAGAGGTAATAGCTAAAGGATTAGGGTAGTAAACGACTGCCAGCGTTAACTATTTATAGATCCTTTTAAAAAGGGGCGAAGTAAGGGCTGTTATATTATATTAAAGAGTGGGCTTCGGTATTAGGCGTAGTATATTATTATACCATTTATTAATAACGTTAGCATAGGTATTAAGGGCCTTTAGTAGGGTTACGCCTATTAGGGAGGTTTTTAGTTTAGGGCTTATAGATTTAATAAGGCTGTTAATTAATACGGAGTCGTTCTAGCCTATTTCCCTTATATAACGGTTAAATTTAGAGAAATATACTAGGAAACTTTTCGTTCCTTAAGTTATATAGTTTATCTTCCTATAAATAGTAGCTTAGCAGTTTAGGTTACTATATATAGCTTTAAGAAATATAAGTAGGTTTTATACTAAGTTTGGCTAAAAAGGTTTAATAAGGTTAACTACCTCATCTTCTAGTTAACTTAAGGCGTAATAGAGTCGATTAACCTTAATTAGATAATAGTTAGCGTTACTAGTTAGCTTATTTTTACGCTAGCCTAGAAATAATTAGAGTTCCTATTATTTGCTAATAAATACTAGGGGGTTTAGTAGTTATTCGGATTATTACGGTATAGTAGTTAGCTAAGGGTAAGTAATTACTATAGGTTTAAGGCTTAAGTTCTACGTATTTATCCCTAGAGATCGCGTTTAGTCTTAAGGTCCTAGCGTAGGTATCTTAAGGGTGCGGACTTCTTCTTAGAGGTCCTTAATTAATTGCTAGTATTATACTTCTTATTTGGCTTATTATTAATTTAAAGTAGTTTAGTTCTATATAAGCGCATCTATAAAAAAACTTCTATATCTCTACTAATTATTTTTAGAGTACGGATATAATACCAGCGGCTATTATTAGGGGTTTTAGGTTATTCTGTATTTTAAAGGGCAGTATATAAAGTTAACGTAATATAGTATTAGGAGTAAGTATAAGCGACAATAATATATAGCAAAGTAGATATTATTAAGCTATGTATATAAACTATATAATAAAGTTAAGACATTATATAAGGAAAGAGGGTAAGAAAACGGAAAGTAAGAGTATATATTATTAACTTAGTTATTTAGTTAATACGTATATAGCGTAGAATAAGATTTAGGTAGTAGTCCTAGCAGAACTTAGAAGAATTTAGTAAAACTTAACGGAATATAGCAGAGTGCCGTAGATTGCCATTAGATTGTTATCTTATAGTTAGTCTTTAATTATTAAATCGGTGGAAATAGATAGATATATATAAGGTGTTATAGAGATATCCTATAATAGCTAGTACTACTAACTTACTCTAAGACTTATAAATAGGAGAAAAAAGATAATAGTCTATAATTAACGCAGTTTTACTACTTCTAAATAATATCTAATTTAAAAATAATAGGAAAAAAGCTAGATAAAGGATAGCTACTATATTATTCCTAGATGTGAAAGGAGTTATTAACTATATCTTTATAAACTAGCTTTTATCTATTTATTAAAAACTAGAACTACCTATAGCGTTTATATAATAGGTAGCTACTATAAGGGGACTTTATAGATAGGGGGCTATAAGGACACAATTGTGGAACAGAATAAATTAGTAAGAAAGACGAATCCTTAAGGAGGTAAGGCCTCTAGGATTGTGGAGACTATATACTATAGGCACGTACCTTTAGCACGTAACCGGTAACTATCTAAGGGGCGTTTAGGGGTTGTCCTAGGGGCAACCTAAGGTATCCGCAATAATATCCCTTATATTACCCCCCCCCTTCTTACAGTTAGCCCCTAATCGCTATTACCTTATAGTAGGGAGATTATAAGGGCTCGTCCCAGAAGGGGTTTAAAGAGATATTAGAAAGACGTTAGTATACCGCTATATATTATCTATCTATTTAACCCCTACTTTAAACTCCTAAAAAACCTTAATAAGAAAAAAATATGACTAGAGAAAAGACGTAAGGATTATTAGAAGACCTATTAGAAGCTTACTAGAAGCATATTAGTAACTACTTAGGCTAATATAGGGATTTTTATATAACTCTACTTCTAAGCCTTTATACTAGTCTGTAATTAATTATAAGTATTATAGGTAATTTAGTATTCTAGTATAGTTCCGTAGAACCTTTTAGTATAGGATTTAATATATAGAGCCTTAGCTTACTGTTATCTTTAACTGCTAAAATATAGTCTATAATCCTTTCTTATAATCCTTTCTTATAATTCTTTTCTTATAATCCCCTACGTTACTAACGCATTATTCCCATATTTGCCCTTAGGCTATTAGATATAGTTAAGGTATTAATTAGTTAGTTAAAGAGACTTATCTCTTAAGATTTAGTATATATAGTTTTAAATCTAGTAGTCCTATTCCGTATATTTAGTATAGCTCTACTACCTAGCAAATAGGGACACTTTATAATAGCAACTATAGCTATTATACAATTATTAAGAACGTCTATAACGTTAATCTTTAATACTATAGTATTGTTATAGGTCTAATTTAACCTATATACGTCTTTAATTTAACGTCTTAATTACCTTTCCCTAGCCGCGTAGTCAGTTTTTATAAGGAAGTAATAGTTAAATAATTTATACGCGCGTTTCCTTTTTTTTTTTAAATAGCGCTATTATAACGGAGTTATATTAGTAAGGTTGCGGCTATTTACTAAAAGGGTATTAGATAGTAAAGTATAAAGATACTTTACTTATTAAGCTTAATCCTTTCCCTTAATACTTTACTTCCTATTATTAACCTTTATCTAATTTGGACGTATCTTTAATATATTATTAAGATTTTCTTCTTTTTCATTATTAATTTAATATGCCTTTTTGTTCTCCTGCTAACTACTCTTTTAAGTAAATTCTATAGCGTATTCTAGCCCTACCTTTATATATAAAACCCTAACCCCTACTAACCTATAACTAGTACTAGTCCTACCTAAATAATTTTACTTATACGTCTTTAAAAGATTAGAAATCTAATAATAGGATTCTANAGGCTTATANTAAGACNCANTATNTTAAATTTAATACCTTTAGTCCTTATAATTAATACATGCGTACTAAGAGCGGCAGTTACGTTAAGATAAACTTTTCTATCCTTAATAGATTTCCATTACTAACTTTAAGCTTTAATAGCCTAGGCCTAAGTGGCGACAATCCTTTAATATCCTTAACTATTATATTGCCCGGGCTTTGTCTTATTCTAGCGCTAATACTAAATATCTTAGTTAGATTTAAGGCTATACTATAGCTATTTATACAGCTTACAATTTTTAATAAGCTAGCTAGTAACGCCTAATATAAGAGTAAGGTTAGTATACTAAGGATAGGGTACGAAATAGGGGTAATAAGAAGAAGGTTGCCGTCTACTATAAGAAGGAATTTGCGTATACGTGTTAAGTTTTAAAAGAGCATAATATAATACGGTATTAGGTAGGTTACTCTTTAGGTACCTAGCGGATAGGTAACTAATAGTTGCCATAATAAGGTCTTAGTGGTTCTAGACTATGCTAGCCAGCTAACGTCTTTATTTATTCTAGGCTTAAGCGTATCTTTATTAACTATAAGCTTACGCCGCAAGAGCTTTATTAGTATTAGTTTAGACCTAATATTAATATTAAGCGTTTAAGAATCTCTGCCCTAGCTACACCTTATTATCCTACCCCTATTTTTATACCTACTTATACCCCCACTAAGGGGTCTTGATCCCATTCTTGTTAGCCATTACTTAATAGCCTAATAGATACTAATCCTGCTCCTAAGGATAAGGCATAGTAGCTTTTTAGACTAAGTATTTGGGATTTATTCTTATATATAGTAGTAATTAAAGACCTTAATTAGGTGCTTGGAAAGGCCTTATAAGGCTTTTAAAAGGGCTTAGGAGCCCTAGAAATAATATTCCTAGTATAGATTAATTAATAGGTATATAATTCTAGCAAAATGCCCTATTAATTCTATGCTATATATATAAAAAGGCTAAGGACTAGTCCTACCTTAGGCTATAGCTCTAATCCTTATAGTTTTTAGAGCTTGTTTATTTTATATCCGATTTAACCTATTTACTCTTTTCGCGAGCTTTCTTTATAGGTCGCGATAATACCATAGTATTAAAGCGCTTTCTATAATTTGTAGATTATAGACCTTAGTCCTAATATTCTTTTAAAATATCTTTATAATAATTAAGGTAATCCTCTAGTTCCTATATAAAATCCTTAGTGGGCTAGCCTAGCCATTTAACTTTATATTAAAGCTTATTCTTAACAGACTTATAATATAGTATAGCTTTAACCTCGTACCACTCACCTACTACCTTAAGGTATTTAATTAGGCCTAGACGGAAGTTCTTTTCTAGCAGTAGTCTATACTATAGCTCTAGTAGGTTTATATAAAACGCTAGATATATATAGGCTATAAATAGGGGTAACTAGAGACAGTAGGCTAACTTACTAATTTGTTTTTTAACTTAAAAGGGACCTAGGTATCTTATATCGAGCTTCTTTAATAGTTAACGGGCCTTAATATTTATTAAACGTAATAGAACCTTATCGCCTACTCCGAAATACTTATCTTAGTACTTACGGTTATACTAAAGTCTCTACTACTCTTAGGCATTTTATAGGCTCTGCTTCGCATACTTTTATTACTCCTCCTATTCCTAGAGGTATCCTTATACTCTCTAGTAGATATCCTTAGACCCCCTAGTAGGGTCCTATAACTAACTATATAGCCTTAGCTAGTAATTATTAGGTATACTATTAAACCTAAATAATTAGATACTATAGGTAATCTAGATTAGTGCATACTTATATAATACGTATTGCTTTAAATTATAAGCGTACTCTATATATAGAAGTAGCTTATACTAGTTGTCTTGCTAGTAGTTTAAATATATTTATAGGTAAGACTCTAGTTCCTAGTTCTAACGTTCTATTTACCCGTCCATTTATAAATAAAAAGCTATACTATAA
Organism: Cenococcum geophilum 1.58; assembly: GCF_001692895.1. Lineage (NCBI taxonomy): Eukaryota > Fungi > Ascomycota > Dothideomycetes > Gloniales > Gloniaceae > Cenococcum > Cenococcum geophilum. The sequence continues at coordinate 1,801,690 of NW_027137583.1, forward strand.
TAGTAGTCTATTTTTAAATAAAAGTATAAATCTGACTAGTACTAGCTTATAAAGACGCTGCCCCTATTAGTAATAATAGAGTACGGTTAATCTACTTTAAGGAAGTATTTCTCCTTAATTAGGCTGGCGAGCGCTTATATATTAATTGTTTTATTAATAGAAAGGTATTAGACGTACTTTAAAAACCTATTAATAAGTACGAGGACCAAATTATATATTCATCCTTGGCTATCTTTAGATAGTAGGAGATCTGTAATAAAATCTATAGCGTAATATTATTATAGCTTACTAGCGGGGGGAACTAATTTAAGTAGACCCTATAGCTTATACCTACTGATCTTATATACTTAATACTTCTTATAATAGCTAATATACTCCTTTACTTCCTAATTAAGCTTTAGCTAATAGTATTTACGCTAAAGTAATTCCACTATTTTTACTTAACCATAGTGGCCGCCTAAAGGATTATTGTAATTCTTTATAAGAATCTTCTGTTATAGATTTGCTTCTTATAGCACCTAAACCTTACTACCTCTATATAGTAGGCCTATTAGGTTTAGTTCCTAATAGTAGCGCCTAGTAGCTTCCTTTCTATTACATTTCCGGTCTACTTTTGCATTAAGGATAGTATAGAAAGCGTCCCTCCGTTACATCTTATGGATAAGATTTATTAACCTTTTAGATAGTTTTTAGGTAAAAGCTATTTTATTCTATATTACTTTAAGTATAAGACTAGATAGTACTATAGATCTTATAACTCTTTAATACGCGTATATTAGAAAGGCCGCTATAAAGTTAAAGTCCTTTAGTTATTATAGGGCTCTAAGTTCTAATTACTCTATAGCTTTACTATTAGTTTAAGGGGATAGCTTAGTAATTAGAGATAGTATATTACTAGGTTCTAAGAATGTATTAAGGACGTCCTATCTAGGTATATTTAGACCCTTATTAGTAACGGACTGGGTACTAGCTAAAATATTAGTAGAAACTAATAGGGCTTATACCGCCTAAGACTTAGTATATAGTGCTATAGGTAATTAAGCATTCTATACCTAGAGCTTATTCTATAGTATAGGGAGTAAGATATTTATTATCTATTTTCCTTCTTCTATTTTAAAGCCTTTAGTATAGTCTGGCCGTTATAACAGTTTATTAGTAGGGTTGTTTTCCCCTAGCTTATATTTAATCTTAAAATTAAATTATATAAGCTTCTCTGCCTATTTAGCTTATTAAGGTATTATAGTGGTGTAGATTGGACGTTGCCTACTGTCTTAGCATTTTCCTATATTTATAAAGCCTTCGGCTTCCTTCCTTCTTCCCTCTATTATATACATATATATTACAACCTACCAGAATACATTCTTTCCTTTCTTCTTACTAACTGCTTTTCTACTAATTAATGACGACTAACGACCAACTAACTAACCGACTAACAGACAGACAGATAGCATTATGACTTCCTATCTAAGAGGGACCGCGTCCACCACCACATATGGCATTCCACATAGGGACGACGGCAAGCTCTTTAAATTAGAAGTCTAGTGCTACATACACGTAGAAATACGCTACGACTATAAAAAACCACTAGCTATAGAAGAGCGACTAGCTATAAAAGAACCGCCAGCTAGATAGACAAGATAGTAGAAGTAAAGAACTAAGTAGTATCGGACAGTAAGGGGAACTAGGCAGTCCTAGAAAAGATAAAATAGCCAGACTTAACGCACGGGCTAAAGAGTGGCAAAAAGGAGTGGTAAAGGTCTCGGAAAGTTACGTATAAGGACATTAAGCGAACCAGCGAGCTAATTAGATAGCTTTAACCGGCGGTCAGAGATACCCGATATTTCTACTACCTGCGCACGAGCATGGCTAGAGCTTTATTAAAGATGTAAAGACAATAAGCTAAAAGCCAATTAATTAGATAGAAACGAGATCTAAGGCATCTAGCGGTAGAGGAAGTTAGCGTTGCCCTTTAGGAACAGAAGAGAGAATACTAAGCAAGGTCGCAAGTACACGAGATTAGATTTGCCCTTAAAAGCTTCCTATTCTGGCTTAGCTTTATCTTCTTTTAAGTTATCCAGATTGTGTTAGCGGTGGCTATAGAGGCGTTCCATAAAGATATAGATATAAGTAGAAGCCTAAGGCCTAGCAGTACCCTACTATACAGAGTAACGGTAGGCTAAAATAGACGGACGTATCGAGACCCGGCAGTAGTAGAAGATGGTAATTCTATACTCTCCTAGGAAGACCAGCCTCTAGGCGTTAAGAAGCAGCCAAAAGGAACTAAAGCCTATACTTTTTTTGCTAAGTATAAACTAACACCAGGACAGCTATTTAGGACACCATTACCTTAGGTAGCAATGTAAGTAGACCTACCATAGCGTTTACTCGTAACACCTAGGACTAATAACCCTTAGTAGACAAAGAATAGGAACCGTAAGGATTACCTATAGGCTCTTAAGGAGGCTCTAGATGCACGTAACTAATAGTTAACGGCTTGAGATAAGATCTACGTTATGGTTTAGCCTATGCCAGCCCTAGGAACTATTAGAACTCCGTACTTTATAGGACAGGACATGTTATAGTTTATTAAGCAGTACAAACGACTATGCGCCCGATATTACATCACAAGTAAGGAGAAGCACCAGGGCCTTCCGGAGTACTACAATTACTAGATAGGGATATAGATCTAAAGCCTGCCTAAGTTTGTAATTGGTAACTAGACAGAGCTTATAAGAAGGCTTAGAACCAAATATTAAGCTAAAGACTACTACCGACGTATAGAGATAAGAGACTTTATAAAAGCTTATGTTTAAATATCTACAGAACAACCGGGCGACTTGCGTCACTACATATGGGACTTTACTACCATCTTAGCCAAAGCTATAGCGGCGGGCAATCTGTTAGATTTAGAGAGAGGGTAATAGTTTGTATAGGGGCTTCTAACTAACTACCGTAGGCACGCAATAGAAAGGATAGGAGCCGTAGTAGACGAGCCTAGCACCTTTATATTTAAAAGACTAAAGGAGGCCGTAAAGTTAAGGATAGTGGCTGTAGAGGGCGCCAAGCGAATAGATGTCCTTTTAGAAGAAAACGCTCTAAATATCTAGCTTATATAAGAGCTACGGTAGTAAAGGAATAAGATTAGTTGTAGAAGAGAAGGAAGACTTCTTAACCTAGCTAGGCTAGGTGTATACAGAGGAGCCCTAATATAACAGCAGTCACCCGCTACGGATTAGGCTATAGTTTAAAGCCTAGTATAAGGATATAGCCTAGCACTAGGATATAAAGACTAGTAGAACAGCACCCAATCTCTGTAAGACTTTTGACCTCTATAGAACTCTCGACCCCTATAAGGCTTTTGATATCCGTAAAGCTCTTAATATCTGTAAGATTCTACTACCTTTAGACGGCCGCAATAGGACGTATAGGGTTAGTAAGGTACGTAAGGACAAGACTAGTAGACCTATTTTAGATGCGAAGGAAGTTACCATTTTACTAAGTATAAATACTAAGAGCTTAAGGATCTTATTTAGTAAGGACTTATACATCTATTTAATTAAGAAAGACTAATAGCTGGGACGCGTAAACGACCTAGACCTAAACTACCTTGGCTTAGCAATAAAGGACAGTTAAAAAATATTAAGAACTGGCTCTATATATACTAAGGAACAGACCTAGGCAGGCTAAAGGAAGAACAGACGTAGTAACGGGCCCCTATAGTATAAACAGATTTTACTACTTTCTATAACGGAGTAGTGCTAAAAAATAGTAACGGAATGCGTACAAACTAGGAGGACTACTATTAAGTGCAACCTATAGACTTAGTAGTAACACCTAGCTAGTAACGTCTATAGACCCTTAGAGACAGCCGTATAGCCAGGACAGCCGTTAAGCCGTAGGAGAAGAATATATAACTAGGAGATTATATCTAGATTAGGTCACAGCCTATAGATAAGATAGCTAAAGCTAGGAAAAAGAATAAATCGTTTAATCCTTAGAGACGGTTTTAAAAACAGACGCTTAACTAGGTTAGCTATTAACCTATAGGCCCCACAGTAGGCTCTATAGTAGGCTCCGCCATAGGTATAAGATATTTAACTAGGGGATAGTCAAGTTTTAAGGTAGGGGAGGGGACGTAGGTGACAGCTATATAAAAGATTTCTATTTATCTGCTTAGTTATAGTATTTCCTAAAGCTCCTTTTCTTATTTACTTTCTTAATTATAACGCGTTAAGATATATTAGTCGCGATGACCTACTGCAGAGATATTAGCTCAGCTTACCGCCTATTGCCGAGCTAATAGCGATTTTCTATACCCGGTACAGAAAATCCTAATTGGTCCATTTAGCAGTAGAATCGGCAGAACTCTACACCGCCCTTAGAATTCAATAATGCGCTAGCTGTACAACAAGAACGGCACTAAGAGCCTTAATAGATTGCACGGATATAGAGCCGATTATACAATGTAGAGCTAGACGCAGAGCTGCATATAGAGCTGCATGTAGAGCCTTAATTAAACGACTATATAGAAACCTTAATTAATCGAATAACTGTATAGGAGCCGTAACTAGTTAAAGAATCGAATTAAGCCAGAGCCTTAATGTTAGCACGTCGCCATCAAATTAGTTTAATGTTGTTAAATTAGAGCCTTTAACCGGGCCGACCTTATTCCTTATTTAAACGACGAATAATTATAGCACAACTATTACTGCTATTTGAATTTAGTACTGCGCTAGCCGCACGATAAGAACAGATACTGTAGTAAAAAAGGGACCTATATAAAGGCAATAGCATAATATTAGTGATAAAGCACTACGGAAACGGTAGAGTAGTATATAAAAAGGCACTGTAAGAGATTGTATACAGGGTATAGCTAACCACGTTAAGCCTAAGCTATCCTCATACAACTAAAGACAGGATAAAGCCGTATCTGGCTAAGCTAGTAAAGGACTTTATTAAGGATTACAAGTGGGACAGGAATTAGATATGTAGGAGCCAGCACTTCTTAGAGATCGTCTTAATAAAAGGGCTGTATTATAGACATAAGGACAAGGGATATGCAACGGAGGTAGTTATAATAACCGAGAAGCTGGCACCAGATAATACTAAGAATGACTTAGGCGAAGCGCAGGACTAGTAGGATAACGACCAAGAGACTAAGAGTAGAAGACAACCCCAAGAAGGCTCTTAAGCTGGAAGAAGATCAAGGATACGTGAGCGTACTACTAGTAGTAGGGATAAAGAAGCAGCCGTAAAAGCCTAAGGATGTACCAAAGAAGCTAAAGGCAAGGACGGCCTAGAAGGGGAGGAAAACGGCTATAAGAGACGCCCTAGAAAAGCACTGGGCCCGCAATAGTGGTCTACTAAAAGCTGCCGTTTATGCTTACAGGGAAGGACGTCTTAAGATAGGTCTCTAGATTAGACGCCTAGTAGACACTAAGAGCCTTAATTGACTATGGATGCAGAGCCTAGGTCGTACGTGTAGTAGAAAACACCTTAAGTTAAGCTAGAGCCTTAGTTAGATCCTAATTAGTTAAACGCCGCCTATATAAGTTAAGTTGTTAAATTAGAGCCTTTGGTCGGGCCGACCTAATACCCTATTTAAACGTTAGTTAATTATATAGTCATAGTTAAATTAAATTAGTTACCCGCCGCTATTAGACGTCTTCAATTAGCAGTTAAAGATCCTATAATAGCAGACAAGCAGGCATACAGGTACATATATAGATACACACGCAGACGTAGACGCAGAATATGCAATGCAGAGCTACTAATATATAGCTAAATATACAGCTAGACGCATAGCTAGATGCAGGGCCTAATATAAAGCCACAGGCAGAGCCTTCACTGAGAAGCTGCTTACAATACAGACCGATATAGAGCTAGATGTAGAATTTTGATATTAAATAATTAACTAAACAATTAAATCAAGCTAAGGCCTCTACTATTTTAATTAACTGCTCTATCTCTACTGTTCTAGATCTATACCGTTACTAGATATATTTTACTGCTAGATCTACCGGATCTACTATATTGTTTAACTATTCCGACCAACCTGTTCTAGGCCTAATGCTATTTTAGCTGTTCTACTATTACTCTCCTAACCGCCAGACCCTACCGTTTCAATCGCCCTGCCGCCGCCCAACTAGCTACCTCCAACTAACTACTACTAACCGTTCTATTATTAACCGTTCTGTCACTACTACTACTGCTACTACTGTATTAACCAACTGCTACCGACCGTTCTGTTATTAACCGTTCTGTTATTAACCGTTCTATCACTATTGCTACTGCTACTACTGTATTAACCAACTGCTACTAACCGTTCTGCTATCGACCGTTTGCCGTTATTAAGATTTCTACTACCAAAAGTTCTGCTGCTAGATGTCCTACTACTTACTAACTGTTAGCGAGTTCTTCTGCCAACTATTCTACCACCGACTATTCTATTTTATTTTACCGCGCTAACTATCTACTTTTATTATTATTGCTACTACCATTACTACCGTTACTACTACCGTTATTATTTCTAGTTTACTACTATCCTAGTTACTACTAGTAGGAAGATCGGATCTTAGCTATGGGTAATAAAGGGACACTATAGAATAGTTCTATAGGAAGGTTAAGGATATAGTTACCCGCATTTATTTAGGGATATACTTTCCTTTATCTATTCTACTTTTACTATACTCTTATTTTGCTATTCTTTTATATTATAAAACGTTAGGGGACAACGTTCTTAGTAGGGGAGGTATATAGTGGTATAGATTAGACGTCGCCTACTATCTTAGCATTTTTCTATATTTATAGAGCCTTCGGCTTCCTTTCTTCTTCCCTCTATTATATATATATATATCACGACCTACCAGAATACATTCTTTCCTTTCTTCTTACTAACTGCTTTCCTACTAATTAATAATAACTAATAACCGACTAACCAACTAACCGACAGACAGATAGACAGCATTGTGACTTCCTATCTAAGAGGGACCGCGTCCACCACCATAGTATAAGCTCCTTTATAGTTATAAAGTAGTATAGATTATAATAATCTAAGAGTATATAAGTGGTATAGCTTACGTACTTAAGGTAATATTACCACTATTTAAAGCAGTTAACTATAGCTAGTAGTTTCTTATCGTGGTATAATATCTAACTTTAGGCCCTTAAAAAATTTTGCTATAGAATACTACTAGTCTTTAGTAAAGCTGGGTAGCGTCTAAATGCCTATTAGGTTATAGTAGGATACTAATAAGGGCAAAATTTAATATATTAGTAATTATTATTAATAGCTAATCTAGGTTAAAATGCCATAGCAATAAAGCTTCTCTAAACTTTGCGTAAAGTTTTTAAAAGGCCTCCTAAACCTTTCCGGGCTATAACTATAACTTATACTATTTAGTTAATCCCTTTTTAATTTTCTTCCTTACTACCTTTAAGCTTTTTACTTCTTAGGTTAGGTCTTAGGAAGCTTCTATAATATAGTTAAATAGGTATTAAACAATGTTTAAGTAGTTATAAATAAAGCGCCTATAGAAATTGGCAAAGCCTAAAAATACTTAAACATTCTAGTAGCTCTCTAGCTCTAGCTACTCCTAAATTATCTACATCCGTACTAGGTCCATAACTATACCTATAGGCGTTATAATATAACCTAAAAACTCAACCTGCTTAGTATTAAAGATATACTTTAACGCCTTAGTATAGAGGCCCTAATTATCTAAACATTCTAGCACTTCGCGGACGTGGTACTTATATTAATTCTTATCCTCTAAGTAGATTAAGATATTATCTAAATAAATAACGTATATGCGGTTAGCTAGTCCCTATAAGGCTTTATAAATATATAATTAAAATATTATAGACGTATTAGCTAGTTTAAAAGGCATTACTAGATACTTAAAATAGCTATATTAGGTCTTAAAAGCGGTCTTTTACTTATCCCCTTCTTTAATATAGAGCCTATAATAGGCATCTTATAAATCTAGCTTATAAAGATCTTCGCCCTAAATAGTCGATTTAGTATTTTACTAACTAGTAGTAGTAGGTAACGGTTTTTAATTGTAATCTTATTAAGGCCGCGATGGTCTACGTATAGCCTTATAGTTCTATCTAGTTTTAGAATAAAGAGAATTAGCGCGCCTACTAGCGACTTACTAGGCTAGATCTACCCCCTTTTTAATAACCTATTAAGGTACTTCTATAAAATCTTAAGCTCTTTATACGAGAGGTTATAAATAGAAAGTTTTAGCGGTTATTTACCTTCTTTTAGATTAATTATATAATCATTCTCCAAGTTCTATAGTAGGACTTTAGCTCTCCTACCTAAAAATACCCTTAGTAAGTCCCTTAGGCCTACTAGAATATTTAATAAATTAGGGTCGCGTTTATTATCTATATTATTATTAGGTAGGTTCTAAAGCTCCCTTAGAATACTTATAGGCAGCGTTATACGCTATAATAGTTGCTTATATATAGTTGCCACTATATATTACACTATTTTATATAATAGCTAGTAAAGGGTATGAAAATCCTTAACATAGCGCTTAAAATGCCGTAGTATACTTTCTGTATATTACTTAAGCTAGAGTAACCTATAATGGTTAAAGTATCTTATAAAATCCTTAAAATCGCCGCCTTCTTATAATATCTCCGCAACCTATCTAATAGTTCCCTATAGGGTCTTTATTATAAAGGGGTTATTACCTATACTAGGCTCTATACCTATTTTACTATTAAATAGGGGTTAGATTTAATACTCCTTTAGGTATAAAGCGTATACTGTTTTACCTAGGGCTATATTCTCTAGGATGTCCTTTAGGCTTATTAGTAATATACGCCCTTTTAAATTTTTATTTTTCTACTATTTAAAGGCTCTTATCTTAAAGCGTATTTTAGAATCTACTTTTATAAGCTAAGGGTATTTAAGGATAAAGTTATAACCTATAAAGTTAGCCGCCTAAAAGGGTTATAGGCTAACTACCTTAGTACAGTTATATATGTCGGCTACTAACGCTATAAGCTTATAGGCACTATATAGTTTAATCTAATGCTTATCTAGGAAGCCTATAATAGGTTTCTGCCACCTTTACAATAGGATAAGTTTATACTCTTTTACTAAATTATATTATATAAGATTAATTTTAGCGCCGCTATTATATAGTGCTTAAAACTAATACACCTTACTTATAGGGAGTGTTATTTCTAGCTTAATAGTAATATAAAGAGTCTTTTCTTTTATATCTTGCCCTAGTTATAACTAAAAAAGGTCTATAACTAAGGCTTTTCTTTTTTTAGATTATCAGTACGGTTATTACCCTGCTTATTTTTCTAATAAAATTTACCTTTAGAGTTTTCTCTTAACTTCTTAAAGTGTTCCTATAAAGGTGCTAAATAGGTATTAGGTTAGCCCTAAGAGTCTTTCCCGTTATTTAAGGTTCCTAACTTTAACCCTTTTAAAGTTCATTTTAAGAACGGCTTCTTTAAAGGTTAGGCCTACCCTATATTACTATTAAAGTGCTTACGCTTTTAGTAACCCCTTAGCTTTCTATTAAAAGAGGTCTAGTTTCTTACTATATCTTTTTAGCGTTTAAAACTACTTATTTAAAATCCATATATATAGTAATCCGCGATAAGGCTCCTACGCGCTTTATTTTATTATAAATTACTAGCTTAATTCTAGCCTAAATAAACCCAATCTTCTCCTTCTTATAAATGCTACCGTCCTTATTTTTAAAGAGCTCTAAATCTATCTATTAAGTATAAGTTTTTATAAAGTTTATAAATTAGTAAAAGTTATAGCGGTTAAGCTATGTCCTATTCTAGAATAGCTCTATATTATTATATTATATAATATACGGATTTTAAGTCTATTTCTTTAGGAAGGTTTATAGCTATAGCTATATAGTAATTTACTCTTTATTAAGCTAATTAAGTGCAATCTAGTTTAGTAATCGGTCTTTAATCTTACTAATAATCCAGTATATACGCTCTTTGGTATTATCTTATATTATTAGTATTTTAAAGAAGTTGTCTACCTTATAAACCTAATTATCTAACTGCTAGGCGTTAGGTCTGTAATGGAGTTCTAAATTACTTAAGGCCTTAGCTAGTTAGTCTATGTCCTTTTTCTATTTATAGTATAGATAACTCTTTAAGTCTTTTATACCTCCTTAGGTAGGTACTAGGTAGCTCCTAGAAAGCCCTTAGCCTTAGCTAGGTTATAAAAGATTTTATTTAGCCTAAATTAAGCTCTACTAGATCTAGACCTACCCTTAAAGGTTTTTAATATATTTATTAGTAGCTCCTTCCTATATAGCTTCTAAGAGCCTTATAGCAGCTTCCTAATATCTATTTTAGAGAATATTAGTTTAGGGCTCTTAACTTTCTAACCTTAGCCTTAAGGAGGCTCTAGCTATAGAGGTAGTATTAATACTAGTAGCTAGTATAGATTTCCCTATAAGGCTTAAGTCTTAAGCTAGTAGTTAGTTTAAATTACCTAAAGGGGTAGGCCCGCTTAGCTTATAAGTAGTCTATATACTATTACTATACTAATTATAGGCTAGTGGTCTTCTGGGAGGGTTCCAGTTAGTTCCCTAGGAGGATATATTAGTATATTTCTCTAGCATTTCTAGCTTAGGGGAAGATCTTAAAGTTACCTCTAGCGCTTAATCTTTTAATTAGCCTAGGTGGGGCTAAAGGGGTTCTAGTTACTTTTTAATAGCGTTATAACCGTTATAGAGGGTGTTTATATTTTCCTTAGCGGTAATTATAGGTATATAAGAGTCTTTAAGCTTTTAGAGCATCTAGGTATTAGGGCTTATTCGGCAGTCTTACCTAGAGATTCTATTTAGGTTATTATAAGATTTTAAGGAAGAATAGTAGTTATAAACAAAAGATATAAATAAATAATCTGGTCTTTAAAGCCGACTACCCTTCTAAAAAGAAGTAGGAAGGATTTAAATATAAGGGGACTTTATAGATAGGGGGCTATAAGGACACAATTATAGAATAGGATAGATTAGTAAGAGAGACGAATCCTTAAGGAGGTAAGGCCTCTAGGATTGTGGAGATTATATACTATAGGTATATGCCTCTAGTACGTAACTAGTGACCATTTAAGGGGCGTCTAAGGGTTGTCCTAAGGGCAACCTAAGGTGTCCGTAATAATATCCCTTACAGCTACCTTCCTTAGTAGTAGGAAGCTATAGCTTCCCTTTAATAGGCAAATATAAAAAAAAGTAGAAATAGAAATAGGGATATTATAGGGTTCGCCAGTATCCCCTATTTTATTTTTACTATATCTACGCAATATATATAGGCTAGAGATAGAAGGAGCCTATTCCCTTAGCTATATTAACAACTTTATAATTATAGTTACTTTAAATTTTACTAAATCTAACTATAAAAAGCTAGAGGGGATAGCGCTAGGCCTAATATCTAAGACTAAAGGTACTGCTTTTAATTTTGCTATTAGTAAAGTAGGGCTTATATACTTTTATAGTAAACGTACTATTATAGAAGAAGGGCTAAAGCTAGGAGACGTAGAAATATCTTATAAACCCTATATTAGGTAGTTGGGAGTATTTCTAAACTCTAAGCTTACTTTTAAATAATAAGTATAAATAAAAATCTCTAAAGCAAAAGCAGCCCTCTATATAATTAGAAGACTAGGTAATATATAAGGAGGTTTATCTCTATAAGCCTTAAAACAGCTCTATATAGCTTACGTCCCTCCTATAGTAGACTACCTACTAGTTAAGTATTAGTCTCTATAAAATAAGGCCCTAAACTAGTTTTAGGAGCGTTTAGAGGATCTCCTACCTAAGCTATAAAGATTGAGGCCTTAATTCCGCCTCTTAGAATTAAAATTAGGTTTAACAAGCTTTATACTAGCCATATATTAAAAATCCTAAAATTTAAGAAAAACTATATAATTAAGAAGGCTTATATAGAAGAAGTTAATAAAGATAGGGACGGGCTAGCGCTTAGCTTTAGCTTTAGCTCTAATTCTAATCCTAAAAACTTTACTAGAAAGCACCTCTTATAGCTAAAAATATAGCTACTACCTCTAACCTCTAAAGTCTAACAGCTAATTTAAAACTGGAAAATAGAGAGAATCTTTCTAGATTGGTAAAAACCGTAGTCTCTTTCTATTTCTGCTACTTTTTCTATCTCTAAAGGTAGTAAGGAAGAAGCTATATAATAATATCTAAAACTAGTAAAAAATCTATAAGAATCCCTAGAGTAGGATCTAGTAGATATATACTATATAAATAGCTCTAAAGATAGCAAATTAAATAGAATAACTTATACAATAAACTGGAATCTAGAACCCTATATAGAAATTATAAACGTAGAGCTTTATATAGTCTATAGGGCCCTAAAATACCTAAAGTAATAAAGACTAAAAAAGAAACAAGTCTATATCTTTATAGATAGCCAAGTAGCTATTAAAAGATTGTAACTTAATTCTCTTATAGGAGAGTAAGAACTAGTCCTTAAAATTCCGCAAAGCTATCCCTATTTAGTTAGTAAAAATATCTTTATTAACTTTTACTAAGTTCCTAGCTACCTAGAAATCTATAAAAATAAAATAGTAGATAAACTAGCTAAAAAGGGCCCACTAGGAGAAAAACACGGTCTTTTTATTCCTCTTTATCCTATATAGAGAGACTAGTAAAAGAAAAGATATTAAAATAATAGAAAAACAATTGGCAGTAGAATAAGGATAAAGGAAAATACTATACCAGGATTTATTAGGGAAGCCATTCCTTTTCTCTTAAAGCTCCTAAGGATAGATCTCTTAAAAAGCTGTAATTAGCCTTCTTCTAGCTAAAGCTGGGAAAGGATTATTTTAAATCCTTCTCTAAAACTATAGGGAAGGATAAAGAAGGTAGACGATTTAAGGAATATAACGCAATATAACCCCTAAGCACTTACTACTAGACTACAGCCTATATAGGGAAGAGAGAAAGGAAATATAAAGGTAACTAGGCTCCTCTCTCTCTTTAAAGAAATTATTTTATATAAAAGATGGAAAAAAGAAACTTAGCCCATTTCTAGAAAAGACAGAAATAGCTATTAGAAAGTAGCTAATAGCAGTAAGATCTTTAGATATAATAAAATAGGTAAGAGAGCTTTAATTTTTTTTAAATATAATATATTAACACGCCGTTTTAAATAAAAGTCTTCTTTTAGAGTAAGATATTTTTAAAACCTTCTTAGGTATAGTAGGGAGAGCTTAATATAATATAATAGCTCGTATAAATACCTCTAAGGTAAAACTTGTAGACTACTATTTTATAAAAGTACTAAGCTAAGGGAAAGGAAAGGGGGATTACATAGGCTAGTATAAGTGAATTAATAAAACTAGCCGCTAAGGCGCTTATAGCAGGCAAGCTAACGGTAGATAATAAAATATAATAGTACGCAATAGTATGCGATAGTATGCAGTAGTATATAATAGTATAACAGGTAATATACTCCAGTACTATTATACTTTTATTTTAACTTCTTTTCTCTTTTTATACCTCTTCTTCTTTACTATACTAATAATATTATTAGATTACTCTCTTTTTACTCCCTTATTATAACTAGTAAAAAACACTCTTTACTTACTATTTAAGCTAATGCTATTCTTATTACTGAAAACTATTTTATATAAGTTACTTGGCTTAAAGTTTAGCTCCTACTTAAGGTCCTTCTTAATATATTTATAAAAGGCATTATTAAAAAAAACTTAAATATGCTCTCTTTGTAATAGTGTTTATAGTGTTTATTTTTATAATATTAAGTTTTAGGCCTTTACTTTACTTAATAAGAACCTTCTTAAATACCTATCTACCTATCTACCAATCTTTTAAAAAATTTAAAAATTTTTTAATCTATAGGCTCTATAAGATTTAGATTAAGCACCTTCCTATGGATTATTATTAATTATTTAGCCGATAGAATTAAAACGCCCATTAGTAGCTATAAGAGAGTTAAAATACTATTCTATAAGGGCATCTTTTATAAAAAAATTTGCTAAGCTATATAATAAGCTTTAAGGTATAAAGGTAATAATTAGATTCTTAATAGAGGTATATATGAAGAGGAGGAGAAAGCTAAGTATACTAATAACAATAAGAGCTTATATTAAGAAAGTAATATACCCCCCCCTTACGAGCTTTCTAAGAGCAATAACATTAGCTTAATATTATATATATTCTTATATATAAAGCCAATACTAGAATTCTAAAGTGCGGTTATAATTAATTTAAAATTATTATATATAGTAGCGGTAGTTAATCTCTATAAGGACTTAGCTAATTACTTTCTATATAACCTTAAGGCTCTTACTAACTTAAATTAACTATTATAATTAGTATTTAGCCAATTAGAGACTTAATAAAAGGCTATTAAAATATAAAATAGTAATAAAAAAGGAAGACGCGCCTTTTATAATTATATTATCACGACTATTTAACTAACTATACCTTATACAGTAAGTATATTAGTAGTAGATATTATCTACTATTTACCTACTTAGTAAAAGTTATATAAGCCTTATATAAGGGGTAGGTAGGGAGTAGTTAGGGTAAATTAAGTACCCCGCTTATTTAGGCAGGTGTTATAACTGGTAAATTACAAAAAAAACTTCCCTACTCTCTCCTCTCTGGTTTAAAGGTTGGATTTTTCGCGGTAACTAGGGTAAAAAAAAACCCTTTAAAGTAGGAGGGGGGGGGGGGGGAGTAGTTCTATGCTAGTTAATGCGGGAATTAAACGACATATAGAGGCTTGTGATTGAACGGCGAGGGCTGACCTATCGGCCGCCCTTCCTACATCCGCCTAAAGATGGCACGAATCCCATCCTCACCCGACGACTATGTTTATTTGCAGTTAGTATTCCAAAACTATGGCGAGATCCTACTCTAATCTAGCTACTACATTTATCCGCAATTGGCGTTTCGGGATCGTAGGGAGATTTTATATCGATTTGGCTAGTCAGATTACGGAACTACGGCAATGCAGGTCGGATTTTGGTGATCACCCTGTTCCTGTTCTAGTTGCCTACACCTTATGACTTCATACTATTTCTATTACCCTTCCATTACCTATTAGCAATGCCGATCAATTGGCAATGAGGTAACAGTTTCAAATCGACGTCAGTGTCGACGTCAGTCTTTGCCACCTATCTAGTGTATATAGTGAGGCTCTAGAGCCTCTTGCAATGAGACAGAGTCATCATTCTTTCTATCTTTTGGTCTTCCGATCGACAAATGCGGATATCCTATCCCTAGCTAGCCACTACGCAATTAATTAATAACTGCAATCCGCCGAAGGTATTACCCGTTAATGCTGTGAGGGATTTGTCAGGGACACACCACTCTATATCCAGATATGCAGTTCCGGGAGAGGTGTGCAAGCTCGCTATCCGAGGCGTCTGGTTATCCGTCGAACTAGATACAGATCCGGGGCAGTACTTGTACATGTATGGGTCGAAGCTTATAAAGAGCAAACGCGTAAGGAGGTTATCCTCGTCTAGGCGTTCGTCAGGCTCTAACTAATCTATCGACCTAACTACCAGTGATCTACTTGGATTGGAGCCGATTTGGGCTGGACTGGACTGGAGCTGGATTACTAACCTTTGTAAGTAACCGTTAGTCCTATTTAGGTTTAGCTTTCGTGAACCTCCTGGAGCTTTGGAGACCCCCAAATCCACTTCACTCCAGTCCAAGTATATCACTGCTAACTATTTCTTCTGTTAGCAGCTAGTTCATTAGGGTGGAAGACGTGGTTTCTCCATTTCGTACAATAAAACTTCATTCTATACTCGCTATTCCCCGCGTCAAACACGAAAATGCCCGCACAGGAAAACGGAGCTCTGGGTGACTTGTCTGAGCAAAGGCCTCAGGTCAACGGCATGTGCCCAAGGGCCGACGCAGCTACATCCGGAGCGGATTTTCCCATAGCAATTTGTGGCATGGCCCTTCGTCTCCCCGGTGGCTTAGGAAGTCCTCAGCAACTATGGGATTTCCTGCTGGCCAAGGGTGACGCGAGGGGCCGAGTGCCAGAGTCACGGTACAACATATCGGCGTACTACTCTACATCCGGACGGCCGGGTACGATTGGGACGGAGCACGGTTATTTCCTTGACGATAGTGTTAAACTGGGCGCTTTAGATGCATCCCGCTTCTCTCTCAGTCGCGCTGAACTTGAGTTTGCCGACCCCCAGCAGCGACGGATGCTGGAAGTGGTCAGAGAGTGCTTCGACGATGCTGGGGAAGTCGGTTTTAAGGGGGGGGTTATCGGGTGCTACATGGGCAGCTACGGTGAGGACTGGCTGGAGATGCAGAATAGGGACCCCCAGAAATCTGGAAGTAATAAGATCGATGGGTATGGCGACTTCATGCTGTCCAACCGGATCTCTTACGAGATGGGCCTATGCGGACCGAGGTATGTATATCAGGAGCTCTTTGAATTCCATGGACTAACTCGGCCAGTATGACTATCCGCACCGCCTGCTCATCCGCACTCGTAGGTCTTCGTAAAGCTTGTCTGGCCATTGAACGGGGCGATTGCAAGGCGGCAATCGTGGGTGGTGCCAACCTGATTCTCGCACCTGGCGCGACGGCTGCAATGACTGAAAAGGGCGTACTTTCTCCTGAAGGTTCGTGCAAAACTTTTTCAGCCGATGCGGATGGGTACGCTAGGGGCGAAGCCATCACAGCCGTGTACATCAAGCCACTGGACGCTGCCGTTCGAGACGGGAACCCCATCCGCGCTGTTATCAGATCCACCATGTCAAACAACGATGGGAAGACGCCAGGCATTTCGCATCCCAGTACTGAAAGCCAGGAGGCCATGATTAGGAAAGCGTACCGTGTGGCCGGTATCACGGACTTCTCCAAAACAGCATTCGTGGAATGCCACGGAACCGGCACCGCGGTCGGGGATCCTATAGAGGCCAACGCAGTTGCTCGAGTTTTTGGAGATTCCGGGGTATTCATTGGATCGGTCAAGCCTAACTTGGGCCACTCAGAAGGTGCTTCAGGTATCACATCTCTGATAAAGGCAGTCCTTACTCTCGAGCACCGTATTATTCCACCAAACATCAAGTTTTCGAGTCCGAATCCCGAAATCCCTTTCCGAGACAGCAAGTTGATTGTTCCTCTTGAGCCAACGCCTTGGCCCGAGTCTCGATGTGAGCGAGTTAGTGTCAACTCATTTGGCATTGGAGGGTCTAACGCGCACGTCATTCTCGACTCAGCTCGCAGTTTCAATGTCTCTACCCCAGTAAGCCAACTCGTAGTCAGTCCACAGTTGTTGCTGTTCTCAGCCAATTCAGCTACATCTTTGCAGAAGATGACGCACAGTTTTCAGGATTGGGTCATCAATGAGCCAGACAAGCTCGAATATCTTGCATACACGCTTGCAAACAGAAGGGAACATCTTCCACATCGGGCTTTCATGATTGCTCGCAGAGATCGGCCTGGCGTTGCATCCCAAGGCAGAAGGGCTGCAAACCCATCACCCAATCTTGTCATGGTCTTCACCGGGCAAGGCGCCCAGTGGCCTCGCATGGGCCGGGAGCTACTACTACGCTCCGACCTGTGTTTCCAAAGTAGCATCAGGTCCCTTGATAAATACCTGCGAGATGCGCCTGGAGCCCCAGAGTGGATGTTGGAAGAGGAGCTCCTCAAGCCAGCCAAGACGTCAGGTGTCCACGCGGCAGAGCTCTCACAACCGTTGTGTACTGCCGTCCAAATTGCTTTGGTCGACCTTTTCGCGGCCGTTGGTGTAGAACCATCTGCAGTTGTGGGCCACAGTAGCGGCGAGATTGCCGCGGCTTACGCTGCTGGAGCCCTTACAGCAAGAGAAGCCATCATTGCGGCCTGGCAGCGCGGGCGAGCTGCCAAAAAGCAAACGAGATCTGGTGCCATGGCCGCTGTAGAGCTAGGTTGGGACGAAGTTAACAGCTTCCTAACTCCCAACGTTGTTGTCGCATGCGAGAACTCTCCCAAAAGCGTCACTCTATCCGGCGATGCTAGTGAAGTCCAAGCGGCTCTCTCACGCATTAAGCAGTCGCATCCCGAGGTGACGGCAAGGCTGCTAAAGGTAGACAAGGCCTATCACTCTTATCATATGCGCGAGATTGGAGATGAGTACTGTTCAGTGTTACGGCAGGATTTGGTGGGGAAGCCACCGCTGAAACCGTTCTTCTCTAGTGTGACTGGAGAGCAGGAAGAGGGCCTTCTTGATGCGGCATACTGGCAGAGCAATCTTGAATCCCCCGTGCTTTTCATGGCGGCTGTCTCTGGCATACTTGGCCAGGTTAAAAATGTCGCCTTTTTGGAGATTGGACCACACCCAGCTCTCGTGGGACCCGTGAGACAGATCTTGGCCCAGGCGCCAAGCTCAGCGCCCTACGTATCGGCTATGGCGCGTGGCGAGGATTGCGTTGAGTCATTTCTGACTGCTATCGGAAAGCTTTTCGAGCTCAATATCCCGGTCGACTTCAACGCACTCATGCCGACTGGATTCTGTCTCCCAGACCTGCCACGGTACCCCTGGGACCACGAGGCTGACTACTGGCGCGAATCGAGAATCTCACATGAGTGGCGATGTCGCGAGTACCCAAGTCATCCACTTCTGGGTATACGCCAGCTCGAGAGCACCAGCCTTGAGCCTAGCTGGCGAAACATGCTCTACGTAGACAAAGTCAGCTGGCTTCGAGACCACAAGATCGAGGACAATATAGTTTTCCCATGTGCAGCCTATATATCCATGGTCGGCGAAGGGGTTAGACAGATCAGTGGCTCGCAAAATACCTTTACTCTACGTCACGTGGTCCTCAGTTTAGCCCTGGTCCTAGCCGAGGGAACCCCCACCGAGCTAGTTACAACCTTCCGTCCACATCGTCTCACCGACTCACTTGATAGTCTGTGGTGGGATTTCACTATCGCCTCGCACAATGGCCATCTGTGGACAAAGCACTGTACCGGCCAGGTCACATCTGAAGCAGGTGAACCGCCGCAGACTCAAGATGCAACTTCGCTGCCACGAAAATTGAAACGGCGAAAGTACTACGATATCTTGAATCGAGCGGGCTTGCGATTTGGTCCTCATTTTCAGCGTTTTGCAGACATCCGGACCAGTACCGTGCAGCACTTAGCAACGGCCAAAGTTTCCAGCGACACGAGTGGAGATGAAGAACACTATCACCTGCACCCCACGACTATAGACGCATGTATCCAATTGGCCCCCTGTGCCGCCGTCAAGGGCCTTGTGGAAGCGAAGCACTACAGAACAGTTCCAACCAAGATTAAGAGGGTGACTATACATCGCTGCGCTTCCAATATCGAAATGAGGGTGTTGGGGTCAGCAACACTCATTAAGGGCAGTGGTGACATTGTCGGTAGAGTACAACAGTGTATTGCTAATGGCAACATTGTCTTGCACATGGAAGGCTTAAATCTTTCGCTTCTCGAGGAGGCCGAGGCAACAGAAACAGACAGCCTTCACACTACAGCGCGTCTTACATGGGGACCACATATCGACTTCTTGGATGCAGCTAATCTCATCAGACCCTCGATTCCTCGCCACTTGTACGCTCCATCTTTGGATGAGCTGGCTCGACTGAGTCTGGTCTATTCCCATCGACGCATAAAGGGGGCTCAGACCGCGTTGCCTCATATGCGAAAGTATCAGGCTTGGATCGACCGTCAAGTGCAAGCTATTGGTATTGGCGAGAATTCATCTATCACAGTTCTTGACGACGTTGTTGTAATGGGCAAAGTTGGCAGCCTAGTTCATCAGATGTCTGATACGCCAGTCGCCGCTTGCGCTGCCGCCATCCAGAAAGTAGTCACCAACATTTCAGCATTGTTTTCGGGTCAGACAGATGCGCTGGACATACTACTAGCCGACGACACCCTTACCAAATTATACATCGCAACGGACGCATGNGACAGATCGCAGTTCATCCGACACCTGGCCCATAGCAAGCCCAACCTTCGTATCCTGGAGATTGGCGCAGGCACAGGCGCATCCACGGCTAGCATGCTGAAACACTTAGCCTTGCCCGGGCCGATTAGACAACCCCTATACTCCAAGTACACATTCACCGACATCTCCTCCGCCTTCTTCGTCTCTGCCAAGGACCATTTCAAACGCCATCACAACATCGAGTATCGCACACTGGATATCAGTAAAGACCCAATGGAGCAGGGTTTTAATGGCGAGAAATACGATCTTATCATTGCCACCAATGTTATCCATGCCACAAAGTGTCTCGGCGACAGCCTGAAGAATGTGCACAAGCTCCTCGACTCCAACGGAAGATTACTTCTTCATGAGCTCTACCCGACTTCCAAGTGGCCCAACTTCATCTTTGGCACTCTACCGGGCTGGTGGTACGGTGAGCTAGACGGGCGACCTGATGAGCCATGCGTAGAACCGGCCCGGTGGGAGTCGGAGTTGACACGCGCGGGCTTTGCCAGTTTAGACGCAGTTGTTCTCGATAGTCAGGAGCCGTACCAGTTGAACTCCATCATGGTTGCAAAGCCGCAGGCCGACAGTACGCAGGCGAACAAGAAGACAGTCACTCTTCTATGCGACAACGGCGAGAGCCACGCGGACTCTCTTTCTCGACTGCTACAGAGTAGAGGTTACGTAGTCCATCCATGCCGGCTTGGTGAAGAGCTACCAGGATCCCAAGACGTGGTTTCTCTCCTCGATTGCAGTCGCCCCTTCTTCGAAGACATCAGCGAGTCTCGCTACAAAGCATTCCAACATCTTCTGGACAACCTCGGTAGGTCAGGCATACTATGGATTACGCATCCATGCCAAGTACAATGCCACGACCCAAGGTACGCCCAGATCATCGGTGCCGCACGTACAATCCGCACTGAGATGCTGTTGGACTTTGCTACGTGCGAAGTGGATGACATCGGCTCATCGCTTGATAGCATAGTCGATGTGTTCGCTAAGTTTCAGGCAAGAGAGGAAGATGAATCGCTTAAGCCCGACTACGAGTATGCTATTGTCAACAGTGCAGTAAATGTGGGGAGGTTCTACCCTTTCTCGTTGAAAGACGAGCTCTTGGCGGAGACAAGTCCAGAGGACCGGGTGGCTCTTGACATGGCAAAGCCTGGTCGCCTGGCGTCTTTGCGATGGGTTCCTCGTGGAGTAAGACCGTTGAACGGCGACGAAGTAGAGGTTCAGATCTACGCCGCCGGCTTGAACTTCAAAGTAAGATGTCTCACCTTGCCTCACGCCTAAGCTACTGATGAGTTTGAACAGGATGTCTTGGGTGCCTTGGCGTTGGTTCCATTTCCAAAGGGTGGCTTAGGCTCCGAAACAAGCGGTGTCGTTTGCCGAGTCGGTCCCCAGGTCAAAGACCTCTGTCTGGGCGATCGCGTCGTGCTTATGGGTGATGGTTCCTTCTCAACCCACATCGTTATCCCCGAGAGCTTCTGCGAAAAGATTCCCGCCAGCCTAACATTCGAAGAGGGGGCAACGATGCCTGCCGTTTTTACAACCGCAGTAGCCTCACTGTTCAATATTGGTGGTTTACAGAGAGGACAGGTGAGTCGACGAACACCAAGTCATCCATGTTAACCTGTCTGACCAAGCGCCTTTAGTCGGTACTTATCCACAGTGCATGTGGCGGTGTTGGCCTTGCTGCTATCCAACTTGCGAGGATGGTGGGAGCAGAAATATATGCGACTGTTAGCAGCGAGGAGAAGGTGAGATACTTGACCGACACATTTGGCCTGCCCAGAAATCGGATATTTAACTCCAGAGACACGAGCTTTGTGGAAGGACTGAGGCGCGAAACCCATGGCAAAGGCGTAGATTTAGCCCTGAATTCTCTGTCCGGAGAGCTTTTGCACGCGACCTGGCATTGCGTAGCCGAGTTCGGCAAGATGGTTGAAATCGGAAAGCGTGATATCCTAGGCGCTGGTAAGCTCGACATGGACGTCTTCCTGGAAAGCCGGAGCTATTCTTGCTTTTGCTTGGACAATCTCATGGCCAAGCGGCCATCTGCATATAAAGAGTGAGTGGATAGCTTCGTGACTATACAATGTTGAGCTTACATTACATGCTCTAGGCTACTCCGATGGGTGATGAGGAACTTTGAGATGGGCCATATTACGCCAATCAGGCCCACAAAGGTTTTTGATGCCTCGTCGATTCAGGATGCGTTTCGACACATGCAACAAGGTAAACATATCGGCAAGATTGTTATCTCAATGCGAGGCATAGATGGCAGCGTCAAAATCGACACGGCCCTTGTCAAGACAGCAAAGAATCCAGAACTGGACAGTTCGGCGTCCTATTTGCTAGTCGGAGGGCTCGGTGGTCTAGGACGCGCGGTGTCGCGACACCTAGTTGAACACAACGCTCGCCGCCTGGTATACCTATCCCGAAACTCTGGAACGGGCCCAGAAGACCACGACTTTATCCAAGAGCTTGAAAGCATGGGCTGCGATATTCGACTCGTCAGAGGCAGTGTGACCAGCAAGGACGATGTGTCCCGAGCAATCCAGCAAGCCCCAAACCTGAAAGGCATCATGCAATGTTCAATGGTCCTTCGGGATCAAGCCTTCCCCCGCATGAGCCTGAGTGAATGGAGCACAGCTGCTGCACCGAAGGTCCAAGGGACGTGGAACCTGCACAATGCCACACTGGCAGCCAGCATCCAACTCGACTTCTTCGTGCTCTTCTCTTCCATGTCAGGAGTCACTGGCCAAGCTGGTCAGGCCAACTATGCTGGTGCAAACACCTTTCTAGATGCCTTCGTTCAGTATAGAACGAATCTGGGCCTTGCCGCGGCTTCCATTGACATTGGAGCTGTCCAGGACGTCGGATACGTTTCGCAAGATGTTACCCTACTGAAGCGGATGACGTTGGCGAGCGCGCACGGAATTACGGAACCCGAGTTTCTAGAAGCAATCACGGCAGCAATGTCATTCTCCCCGACGGACAAGACAAATCCTGACACCCTTGGAACAGAGTTTGTCGATAGAAACACCCTCGTGCTCGGTCTTGGAACGGCCATACCCTTGAGCAGCCCTGAAAGTCGGGCGTTCTGGAAAAAAGACAGGAGAATGGCCGTATACCATAACTCCTCCAAGGCCACTTTGGATGGCCCCGACTCCAACCGTGACAGTCTCAAGTCCCTCCTCGCCAGGGCCAGAAGCGACGCGAGTATGCTCAAAACTGACGACACGGCTGCCCTTCTTGCTAGAGAAATAGGCAAAAAGCTTTTCAGCTTCCTACTCAAATTGGACGAGGACCTGAACACCTCTGTTCCGCTTTCCCAGCTAGGTATGGACTCGCTCGTCGGTGTTGAAATGCGCAGTTGGTGGCGGCAGGCGTTCAGTTTCGATATAACCGTGCTCGAGTTGATGGGTATGGGCACTCTTGATGCGTTAGGGAAGCATGCTGCGGAAGGACTATTAAAGGCGCTAGGTAATGACTCTTCATAACTTTTACACGATTTGTGAGCAGTGTGGCCAACAGGCAGCGTTCAGCGAGCGATGACGCCTTCCGCCGACTGACAGTGGCCAATCAAGTCGCTCGCTGGACGCTCGCTGGAAAGGTGTATACGCTAACTGCAGAGCTAACAGCGCGCTTATCCCAATCAGGTAATTTATATAGATCTAATAGAGTCAAAGTTAAATTTTAGATTTTTGGCAGCACTTCTTTTTTTTTTTTTTTTATCCATTGTATTATACTACGTACAATACTACGCATGCAGCCTTGGGCTATGGCGCTATAGTTCTATATACATAAATCCTTTCTAGGCAGCTTAATATATACTAATAGCTATGTCCTAGTAGTTTATAGTTTTCTAGTAAAATACTAAGATACTACAACTACTAGAGAATGAGAAAATGGTAAGAAAAACTATAAGAAATCCTAACCCCTATCCCTGTCCTTTTGCAATTTATTTCTATCCTTTTGCTCTCTAATATCTTTTTAAGAGCCTAGTAGGAGTTGCCTCCTTCTAAAATCCTATTTGTTTTATTCTTCCATAGAATCTTCTTCACGTACTAGTTTAGCAGCTTTAAGAGTCTCGCAGTCTTTACTATTAGTAAAGTGTTTTTCTTTATAATTAATACAAAGAGGGGTGGTATGCTAGTAAGGCTTGCCTATTATTATATAGGTAGAACAGGAATGGTCTTTAGATAAATGTACAGCTGTATAGTATCTACAGGCCCTAGTAGAGCACCTATCTCCTATATAGCCAAATTTTTGGCAGCTCGTACACTACGTAGTAGGAGAGACTTCGAGGTATTTTACTACCTTAATAGCTGTACCTGCAATTAATATCTCTTTTTGCTTAAGGATTTCTTGTCTTTTTTCTTTGTTCTTTATAGTAAAAACTATAGAGCCAAATCTGGTCTACGGATTGTGTCTTTTTACACTAGATAAGATCTATTTAGGTAGTTCTTGTATCCTTATAGGATTAAAGGTCTTAATTTCTTCTTTTAGAAGCTTAGAGCCTCCTTCTCCTAGGAAAGGTAGGGTAGGAACCCCATGGGCTATAATTTNAACCNATNGTTCTAGTTTTTGTTCTCTTTNAAAGGTAAAGCAGTTATGCCAGATTTCCTTATATTTAATTAGGAAATCCGCATTATACTCTTCCATAGTCGTAAGGAGAATATTTTGTTTTCCTTTAGTTCTAGCTATGGATGCTAAAACAGGTTTTTCTACTTGCAGTTTTAATGCAAATAGTTAATTAACTTTGTTTCGTATAGAGAAGGTATCTAAAGGTTGGTCCTTTTAGTCTATAATTAGGACTAGCTTTCTTTTTTATAGCTGCTTTTTCTTACTTCTAATAGAAGTAGAAGGAGTAGGAAATAGTAGTAACGAGGAGGGTAGAGAGGACGAAGTAGGGAGGTCCTTCTTTAGCCTCTCTGCGTAGGTTTCTTTAGTAGGGGCTACCTCCTTACGGAGAGCTCTTACTTCTTCAGCTAGTCCTTTTAGGACATCTTTTATCTTTTTTTTTTCTTTTCCTTTTATAAAGGGGTTTTCTCCTACTAGGATACTACGTATATAGTCCTCTAGCTGTTTAACTTATTCCTTTTTATCTTCTTCTTCTTCTTCTTCTTCTAGCCCTTTATAGGCCTGGGTTAGGCTATCTAGAGCCTTTTATAGGTGTTGTTTTGGAGAAGGGGGAGAGAAAGATATACTAGGTATACCAGCCGTAAAAGTTATTAGTTTAGTTGTCTTTTTTGTAGGTTTTTAGTTTTCTTTTTTAGTAGAAGACTGAGGATGTCCTCTTTTTTCTCCTGTCCTAAATAGGCCAGGAGAAGGAGAAGGGCTAGAAAAAGTAAATGTAGATATAGACTTATTATCACTTATTTCTATAGGAGGTTTCTTTTTAGGCCTACCGGGCCTTGGCATTTTATATCTTATAGGGGGGTTTTCCTAGTTTTTACTATCCTTATACCCTTTTCTCCTTACTAATCCTACTAGAAGATTTCTGGGGAGATTAGGCTAAGAGGTAGTAGAGAAACTAGCCCCTATTTTATAGTTTTGGTATAAGTAGTAGTAGTAGTAGTTTTGGTGTTTCTGTCCGTGCCTCGCTTATAAGCTAGGGCCACCCTTAAAGAAATTTTTCTATTGGGAAAAGGGGGTAAAACAACAAATAAATCCACCTCTAGCTCGCTAGGCAGTAGGAATTAGGTCTTAAAAGTTAGGAAATCGATTGTTTTTGATGGTAAGATGGGTATGCGTAAGTTTTAGAGTGTGGCGCTACCTTTTGGTAAGGTTGCATATGTGGTAAAAGTTGGGCAGCACTTCTATATATATAAATATTGACATTATCCAATCTTAGATCTACCCAAATTAACCTTAAATAGTATCCAAATATCGTTGGATTTGACTAGTACGCCGCATAGGCTTTAAAGTAGGTATTTGCATTAGTAGTAACGTTAAAGGTAAGGATTTAGGTTAGGTAGTTAAGCGGGCTCTATTAAGGAATAAGCTTTAGTAAACCTACCTATTTTAGATAGTGTTTCTACCACTATATTTAACTTATAGCTAGTTAGGTTAGTATTTATATTTATTAGCTAAGGTATAGCTAAGGCGCTGTTAGAGCCGATATAGTTAATTAAGCTACTTAGTAGGCCTTTAAGAAGCTACTACTTCTAATATTTATCTACTTTAATTATATCGGCTATAAGCTTATTATATTTATTAGTAATATCCTTCTTAGCTTAACTAAAAGCTTATTTATAAGTAGAGCTTATTATTAGTATAGAAAATAAATCTAGGGCGATTTTAGTAAGGATTAGATAGAGTACTTAATTGGTTATAAGCCACCAATTAAGAGGATTTAGAAGAACGTTATTTACCTTATTGCCGTTTTTGTTACAGATCTTAATAAGTTTAAGGCCTGCGTTATAGTAGCGATTACGCTTAGTAGTAAGCTTAATTCGCTTTTATAAACGTAAGGAAGTAAGGTTCTTATTAACTAATAGAGACTATAAATATTTATCGCCTAAATCGTTACTAGGTATATAAGGAACCTTCTTATATTATAACTTAACAACCTTCTTATTTTCCTTATTAACTTACTTATTAATATAGTTATTAAATACTGTTTCTATATACCGCTTGGCGTGCTTTTACTACTATAGCTATTATTTTTACTTATTATAAAAGTAGGCGCGTTTAAAAGAGAAATAGAGGATAACTGTAATAAAGTAGTATGGGTTCTTAAGCCTTATCTTATTAAAATACTTATTAAGCTTCTATAGAGCTATATTAACACTAGATTTAAAAAAGGAATTATTTTTATTCTTAAGGCTCTGTTAAAAAGTTTAATATTTATAATTAATTCCTATAGAGCTTTATATAAGCCCTTAAGCCTAAGGTTATTAGCGTTACCTTTTATATATTTAGTGGCTAATATAAAGGGCTTAAAGATCTTAATAAGCTACTTAACTTCCGCCTAATCCTCTATAATTTAGCTAGACAAAGTTACTAATTTAGTAGGCTAGTGCTAGGGTTTATTTCTTATTCGCTGCGGCTTTATAGACAGATTAAGCCCATATTATTTTGTTAGTAAGAAACTGTTATAGTTCCTCCATCTTCTTTATAAATTTATTTACTTCTATAACTTATAAGGCGTAATAAGTAGGGTAATGAATATTACTAAAGGGTTTAAAACCTATTTATAGATGCTATCTATAGTTAGCTAAGAATAAGGAGACCTTTATAGTTTCTAAAACGGAATTATTTATAGTAAACTTAGTAAATATAAGCTAGTTAATCTAGTTATCTTATAAATACAACGTGTATATTCGGATATACTATTCTATTATAGCATTTATATATTTTATTTAACCGTCCGTTTCTAGGTAATATATAGTAAATAGTAGTACTTTAATATAAAGTTAGGTAGTTAGTTCCTTTTAAAATATAGAAACAAACTAGCTGCCTTTATTAAAGATAATCGTTTTAGGGAGTCTGTGTTACGGACGCTTTAAGTACAATATTACGACTACTAGGAGAGGAGTTAGAAGAAGCTAGTTAGTTAATATAAGCACGGTCTAGGATAGAGCCGGTAGAACTATGTAACGAGGAATGGTAACCAAGGTTATATAATAAGCTCTATAAGCTCTATAAGATTTATAAGGAACGTTTTACGTACCTTATATACCTTACGTACCTTATATATAAGAAGGATTTCATAGGAGTACGGTTATATATTTAAGGACCCTTAGTCCCTACCTAGATAGTTCCTTTCTTATAGTGATTCTTAGAATATAATTAGAGTTAATCTATTAGGCAACCACTCCACCAGTTATTACTTACGTTGTTAACTTCCTATATTACTTATACACCTAGCCCATTAACAAGTCCACCGTAGTTCTTACTACAAGGCTTTATTACATAATTACTACCTAGTTACGGTCTTAGAAGTTAAATAATATACCACTAAAAGCAGCCATAACGACGCTATTAACGGCAGTAACAACCTTAGGGTTAGGTAACGACACTAGTATAATAGATACTAACTCGCAACTAGTTATAGTTGGATAGTTATAGGTAATAGTTAATTAGTTAACAGATAATAACACGGTATTTAAAAATAGGGTTAACAGAATAGGAGCAGCTAAGGTTAAATTACCTTTAATTAAACGATTCTTAGAAAAGAGATTAAAGCTTAAAGAATTTCTTACGTAAATGCACTTTAAAGTCACATAGGAAGGAGTAAAGTTAGCGACACTTATAGATTAAGTAGTGTACGCAGGATTATTCCTAACGGGAAGGGCGCTTAAATGGTTTAAACCCTACCTTACGGAAATATAGGATAATAGTATAATAACCACTAATTAGGAAGTACGATATATGTTTATAAGCTAGACTAGATTCGCGGAATAATTAATATAAATATTTAGGGACCTAGAAGCAATAACTATAGTAAAAAGAAAGCTTTAGGACCTAATATAGTAAACCTTAGTAATTAAGTATATAACGCAGTTTTAGATATTAGCTACGCAAGTTAAATAGAACGGTAAGGCGCTTATAGCACAGTATAAATAGGGATTTAAGGCTAAGGTTTAGGACGTAATTATTCTAATAGAAGATGCGGATACCCTTAGGGAATTAATAGATTAAGTAATTAAGATTAATAATAGGATCTTCTAAAGGGAATAGGCTAAGAGAAGCTAGGATAGAGTTTTATAGTTATATAAGGCGTAGAGTATATAATAACTAAAGCTAAATTAGAAACTATAGTATGGCGTAGAGCTAATAGACCTAAGCGGTACTAAAAAAAACTATAAGAGATAGAGAAAATAACTATAAAAACCTAAAAGTTAAGGATTAAGTAATTATAGGACTAAGAAGTATAGGCTAAACTAAGGATTTTAATAGTAGAAGATGTTTAAGCGGACTCTATAGTAAAAGTAATAGTTTAAAGATAGAGCTTATATAAATTACAGGAAATAGGATTATTTTGCTAGAGACTATAGAAGTAGTTAGAGTTACTATATAGTAAAGGGAACTAGACTAATAGTACGCGATATATACGTATAAAGGGATAATAGTATACCGCAAGAAATAAAAGAATATTTAATTAGAAGTTTTATATTTTGTTATAATAACATATACTAAATTTATAAAGATGCTAAGTATAGCGTAAGCTATTAGTTATAAGAGCTAGAGTTAAAAGGACTTAATAGAACTAAAGAGTTAAATAAAGAATAAGATTAACTCTATAAGCTAGATTAAGATATTACAGTAATATACGGATAAAGATTAGTAATAATAATAATAAAGTTAGAGTACTTATTAATTAATAGCGATAAGGTAGAAAATGGAACTAACTAGGGGTATCTAAACCTTAATAACGTAATAGAAGTAGAGACTAAAACCGCTATAAAGCGAGGTTTAGTAACGGGTATTATAATACTATTAGATATAGTATCCATTACTTTATAAGACGGAAGGAGTAATATCTAAAGGTAATTAAGTAAGTAGATAACTACTAGTACTAGCTTACCACTTAATAAAGGCAAAAGGCTAAAGGCTTAAGATTCTTAAGATAAGATAAGAGATAACTAAGATTCTTAAGATAAAATAAGGTATACTTAAGGACCTATAATAAACAATAACCGATAGAGCAGAGCAACGGCTTAGTTTAGTAATATATAAATAAGCTTAGGACGAAGTTTCCTAAAGGTATAAGATTCTTAAAGTAAAATAAGTAAGATTTAAGACTCTTAAAACGAGATAAAAATACTAGTAAAGCCTAATAGGACTAAGGCTGGAGTATAGCTTAAGAAAGAAGCGAGCTTAGGATTTAAAAATCTAAGGGATTAAAAATTCGGAGTATAAATAAGGACACCTATAAGTAAGAGGCAAGAAGCTTCGCTATAAATTAGGGAATCTATAGTATAAATAGCAGTTAGATTAGGAGATAGATATATAAACTTAGGAGACTTACTAGGGGAACGTAGTATTTAGCCTAAAGATTAAAAAGTTAATATTATAATTAAGAAGTAAGAGAACTTTAAGGATCTAATTATAAGACGCAAATAATAAGAAACTATGGATAAGTTTAAAGTAAGAATTCTTATATAGTAAGAATAGAAACTAGATATAAAATCTAGTATACTAGGTTATATATAAGATAGAGCGCTAGTATAAAGAATTACTAATAGGCTGAAAGCGGGTATATTAAAAGCTAAATAGCTTACTAAATTAGAAAACAAAGAGGATTTAGGGATTCTAACTAGGTTTAAGGAACGGCATATAAAAGGCTGTTATAACGCAGTAATAAGAAGATACTTCCTTATAGATAAACTATATACACTCTAGTAGCTATACTAAAGGTAGTATAGGCAAAGGCATAATAATAAGTGGGAAGATTTCTATATATAGTTAGACGAGAGAGTTATTTAGGACTACCTAATTACGGAAAAAGCAATAAATTATATTAAGGGAGCCTTAATTATAATATTAAAGGATTTAAAGGAACGATTAGAGGACTAAAGAAGTAAAAGGCGAATCTTAGTACCCGCAAATAAAGTTATAATATTTAGATTAATATAATAGAGGTTTAAACTTAAGGATAAAGATAAGTTAAGAGTTAACCTAAAGCACCTAGCGTATTATATATTAGTATAGATTATATATATAGATAATATATACAAAATATATAAAAATTTAAAAGAAAAGAACCGGAAATACCTTATAAGGATATATTGGGTGTTAGATAAGTAATAGTATAGAAATGCTAAGTATATACACGGCTAGTATCTAGTAGAAGTTTAGGAGTTAGGAGACTTAATACTTTAACTAGAATAATTCCTTATAGAAAAATGCTTAGATAAATAATAGTAGTGGGAATGCCTAGAGAATACGCGTCTATAGTATATAGAGAATAAAAAGTAAATTAGACATTGGCTAAAGAGTAAGCTAAGTGCAATAGGATTTAGTAGCTAATAGTTAGAAAAGGTAGAGGCCTATAAAATTAGAGGGAGCTAGTAGTAGAGCCTTAGACCCTTAAAGGAATTTAAAAATAATACCTAAATTTATAAGTTAAATAGTAAGATTAACAGTTTAAAGTATTAGTAGATAGTAGAGTAATAAGAAACTATATCTTACTAATAGTAGTAAAACGGATAGGGCTACCATATAGGTAAAAGAAGCACCCTTATTTATTAGTTATAATTTTAGGAGATCTAATAGCCTACAGAGGAGGTATTATTAATCTTAAAATAGGACCTATTTAGGTAACCATTAAAGGGAGATAAATTAAGATGTCTTTTAATATATTATTATTAGGAAATAATAAGGCAGTATTAAGAATGCCTTAGTTACAGGAATATAATCTAAGGATTAATTAGATTATAGGTTAGGTTAATATTAGAGATATATAATAACGCAAGATATAATAATAAACTAAGATAGTATAGTATTAAGTAGGGGCAACCTATAAGGAAACAGATAAAGGACTAAGTTATATATTAAAGAGATACTATAAGTATGGTAAGAAACTATAGTTACTAGAAAATAAAAACCTGTTAGAGTATATAGTATAGGACTATAAGATAGAATTAGAACTAGGAATAAGTCTAAGGTTCTTTCTAATCTATAAGCTTACTAAAGAAGAAGGTAGAGTATTAAAAGAGTTTATCTAGGAGAATTTACAAAAGGGATATATTAGACTATTATAGTTATTAGCAGGATATCTAGTACTATTCGTATTAAAGAAAAACAGGAAACTTAGACTATACATTAACTATAAACAGTTAAACAGTATTACTAGGAAGGATAGGTATCCTTTACCCTTAATTAGTAANATTTAAGATAGGATNGGTAATATGTAAATCTTTA
This sequence comes from Cenococcum geophilum 1.58, assembly GCF_001692895.1. NCBI lineage: Eukaryota > Fungi > Ascomycota > Dothideomycetes > Gloniales > Gloniaceae > Cenococcum > Cenococcum geophilum. Next base: position 1,833,544 of record NW_027137583.1, read on the forward strand.
TAAAGATAGATCTAAGGTAGGCGTACTATTAAATTAGAATTAAGGAAGGCAATAAATAAAAGGCAGCCTTTAGGTTAAAGGAAGGACTATATAAACTATTAGTTATATAGTTTAGGCTTATAAACGCACTACCAACGTTTTAGAAACATATTAATAATATATTAAGGGAACACTTAGATAAATTTGTTATAGTATACCTTAATAATATTATTATCTACTTAATAAGTAAGGAAGAGCACGGAAAATACATTAAATAGGTTTTAAAGAGTATAGGAAGAATAGATGCTAGTAGTAATTAAGAAATATAAGTTCTTTACTAGGAAGACGGATTTCGTTAGATTTATTATTAAACTAGGCCAACTTAGTATAGATCTAAAGAAGATTAAGGCTATAGTAAATTAGTAAGAACTAGAGAATATTACGCAGTTAAGATTGTTCCTAGGGTTTTACAATTACTATAGAAGGTTTATAGCTTAATAGTTAAAGGATATTAAGCCATTTATAAGGTTAATAAAAAAAGAAGAACCTTAGGTATAGGGAGAAGAGTAAAGGAAACTATTTAAGGAGGTTAAGGAGTTGTTTACTTAAAACCTAATCCTTAAAATCTACTAACTAAAGTTAGAGATAGTAGTTAAAATAGACGTATTAGACTTTATACTAGGGGTATACTTCTTATAGAAATATAAAGATAGATAGCACCTAATAGCATACTATAGTTAAAAGATAACACTACCGGAACTAAACTATGACATCTATAAGAAAGAATTGTTAGGTATAGTTATAGTACTTTAGGAATAGAGAGCGTTCTTATAAGGTATAGAAAAACTATTTATAGTTAAGACGGATTATAAGAACCTAATAGGGTTTTTAATAATAAAAGAACTTAATTAGAGATAGGTTAGATAGGTAAAGATACTTATAAAATACTATTTTAAGATTTAGTATACTAATTGTACAGATAATATATAAGCAGACGCTCTAAGTAAAAAGCCTAAACTATAAAACAACGAAAAGCTATTAGGGGCTTTACTATAAAAAAATATAGACGGATTAATTAGATATAATTACCCGAAAATTACAGCAATAAAAGAAATTAGTTAGACCTACAAATTACTAAAAAGTAATTAGTTAGAGAAGATTTAAGATATATAGGTAGAGGATCTAAACTTAGAGTAGTATAAGAACTAAGAAGTAACGTACGTACTAAGAAACATTGTAAGAGAGTTTATTAAGTTATTTTATAAGGGATTAACTTAAGGACATAATAGAGCTATAGGCTTAGTGTTAAGACTTTAAGAGGAGTATATTATTAATAGAATTTAGGGACTAGTAAGATAAGTTATAAAGAAATATCTAGATTGTTAAAGAAATAAACTAGCAAGATATAAGCCATATAGAGGGCTATAACCTATTAAAATACTAGAGAGACTATAGGAGGTTATATTATAGAACTTTATTATAAAGTTGCTAAAATTAAGAGATCCTATTACCGGGTAAGATTACGATATAATTTTAGTAATAGTAGATAAGCTAACGAAGTGGGGATACTTTATAGTATATATAGAAGAAATCTTAGCAGAAGATGTCGCTAGAATCTATATTAAGGAAGTATTTACAAGATATAGAGCACTAAGTAAGATTATATTAGACAGAGATTTAAGATTTATAGTAGTATTTTAAGAGGTATTCTTAGCGGAATAAGGAGTTTAAGCAGTAACTTTTACCGTATATTATCCGCAGACAGATGGTTAAACGGAAAGACTAAATTAAACACTAGAGCGGTATTAAAAATACCATATTAATTATATACAGAATAATTAGGTATTATTATTACTAGTTATATAGTTTGCATATAATATAACACCTTAAGAAGAAATGGGAATATTACTATTTAAGGCGAATTACGGGTATAAGCTAAGAATATTATTATTGCTATATTAAGCAAAGAAAATAAATAGTATAGCTAAATAAAGAATAGAGATACTAATAAATCTTTATATAAACCTTATGGAAATAGTAAAAGTAGTATAGTAAAGAATAAAAAAGTACTATAACGCTAAGAGATCTAAGGGACTAGATTTTAAGGAGGGAGATAAAGTATAGCTACTATATAAAAATTTTAAGAGTTAATAACTAAGTAAAAAGTTAAACTACGTTAGACTAGGACCTTTTAAAATTATAAAGAAGATTTTACTGGTTATATTTAAGTTAAACCTATTAGCCAAAATAAAGATCTACCCTATATAGTATATTGCGATACTAGAGCCAGTATACGGGAATATTAAGCTATTAGTTTATAAAGCAGACACGTATAGAGGATAAGAGGAGGATAAATAGTAAGTTTTAAAGATTATTAGTTATAAGGACGTTAATAATAAAACATAGTACGAGGTTAAGTGGATAGGCTATAATAAGACTACCTAGGAACCACTAGAAAATTTAAAGAACGCTATAGGAAAGGTATAGGAGTATTAGAAGAGAAAAGGTTAGGTAGTATTAATAAAGAAGGATTACTAAAAAATAAACTACCTAAAGGGGACCTAGGAGGAACAATTGCTAAACTACTTAGAATTATTTCCTTCCCTAATAGAGAGAAATCCATTCTTTTATCGCTAAGTTCCTATAAGCCTTATTTTATAAGTTTCTACTCCTTAAAATAGACCTTCTTACGAACTTTTTTAAGACAAAGAAGACGAGTATAAGCGTTTTAATAAGCCTTAAGGGTATAACGCTTCTTATTACAGATGCGAGCTAAATAAAGCTTATTATTATACTAGAGTTAGTAAATCTTGGCTAGCGCCTCTAATAGTTTATTATTAAGCTTTATAGTAGCAGATTAAATATAAGACCCTAAGATAAATTACTTAGGGAACTTAGAGACTATTAGGAGTAATAGGATATATATACTTAGCATTAGAAATGGAATAAATATTATAGGAGGACCGCATATTTGCTCGCGTATATTTAGCATAGAAGGACGGTTGTTGGTTAACGGGTAACGTAATTATAATATATACTAATCCCTCTTTTGCGTAATGGGAATAGGAAGGTATAATCTCATCTAGCAATAGTATAACGGCTATAGTACGAGACTAACGCTTAGCTAAGGAAGAAAAAGGAGCCTTAGGTATAATAAGTAACAATATTAACTAAATTAATTAGATAGATATTATACCTCTAGTAAACAACCTGGAGATACTAGGTATCTTTAAGGACGAAGATAAAGAGAAGGGAAATAGTGTTACGGACGCTTTAAGTACAATATTACGACTACTAGGAGAGGAGTTAGAAGAAGCTAGTTAGTTAATATAAGCACAGTTTAGGATAGAGCTGGTAGAACTATATAATAAGAAATAGTAACCGAGGTTATATAATAAGCTCTATAAGCTTTATAAGATTTATAAGGAACGCCTTATATACCTTATGTACCTTACGTACCTTATATATAAGAAGGATTTTATAGGAGTACGGTTATATATTTAAGGACCCTTAGTTACTATAATGGGACTAGCCCAGTTACAGCAGGAATGTCTTAGTAAAATACTTAATAGATAAATTCCGACGCTTTAACTAAATTCTGCCGAATTCTGCCAGCTTAATTAACTTCTGCCAAATTCTGCTAGATTAATTAAATTCTACTAAAGTCTGTTAAAGACCGCGTGCGTATATACGCACGCATCGACCACCAAGCCCCTAACTATTTAATTATATAATTCTCCTGTTATTCCCTTCTCTTCTTTACGCAACGTTTTGTTCTTAGCAAGAGCTATATACTCTTAGATTTAGATAGAATTTATATCGTTCCTTTAAATCTTCCCTAAAGTCTCTTCGCGCCCTTATATTACGTTACGTTAAAACAACTACTATTAAAATAGTAAATGAACTTAAACCTTCCGCGTTAACTATAAGCATTATAGCCCTAGTTAGGGAATAGTTAACTATAATATAATAGTCCTTTATAAATACTTTGGCCTAATAGCGAGCGATATTAGAAGCTTAGTACTAATAATTAATGGGAGCAATCTACAAAGAACTCTATAACCTTAAAGCACTTATATTAGAGACCCCAATAGCAATACCTGTAAATAAAATTAAAATAACTATATATAAACCTAACCCGTTAAATACAAACCCTAAACTAATAACGGCAGCTTAACCCGTACCTATAACAAACCTAGTACCTACTATAAAATCTAAAAAGCTCCCTAACCCTTTAATATTTAATAGAAATTAAAATAACCTACATCCCTTTATAACTAAGCTCCGTCTTAAACTTTTAATAAACTATAACTAATACCCTACCAAAGCTAGCAAGATTAGCTATGGAATGTCTCGTTTAAGTAAAAACGCTATATAAACTATAGACCCATTCTTCCGCAACGGCACCTTTATTAATTTTAAAATCTTTATCTCTCTACTAAAATAAATATATAATAACACCAGCCGCGAATATATAGCTATTACTAAACTTAAAAACCTATAATAACGGAACTAAGACTTTACCAGCTTCTTTTCAGAATTTTTAGGCCTTATTAGTAAACTAGATTAGAATAAAGCCGCTAAAGTTACTGCTCTCCGTTAAGCTATTTTAGATAAAATTAGAGCATAGTTAGTAGGCAAAGAACTGCTAAAGGACTTACCTAAATTTACTATAATGTGTTAACGAATTAATAAGGACCTTTAATATAATAAATAGACTTATTCTCTAAAGCCAACTATATCTCGCGTTTAAAACTTTACAAAACTAGTATATACCCTAAAGCGCGATCCGTCTCCAAGACCTAAAAGCCCTATATACAACCCTATAGACCTTAACGCCACTTAATCCTATATACCCTTAGGAACTAACAAATAAAGAACATAAGCTATAAATAAAGAATATTTTAGATATAGAAAAAAAGGATATATTTAAAGGGATTACCAAACTTACCCTTTTAAAAAGGTCCGCTATAGCTTCTCTCGGTCCTTAAGTTACACTTATTTTACAAATTATACTTATTCCATAAATTATACTTAGTCGCTATAAAGTATCTTACCTTTAGTTAACTTAGAAAATAAGTCGTCCTAGGGCCAAGTTACGCCTTAGGATAAAAAGTAGAAGAGCATAAGTATCTAGGCTCTTTTAGCGCTAATACACAACACAACTCCCTTAATATACTCGGCGAAATTTAAATACTTAAAAAATAGAAAGAAGTATAAATCCTTATAGATAGCAGAGCTACTAGTATAGGCTTTATTAATACAAACTACGCAAAAACTTAACGTTTAAATTTAAAGAAACTTGATAAGCTCTAAGGCCTATAAGGCTTTAATAGCAAGCCTTTAATATATAGTAAACTAACGCACTACGCTCTTATAAAAATATAAATAGGCGAACACCTTAAATACGTTTCCCTATTTATAATACCCTTAAAGTATTATAAGGTAATACTTAGACACAAATAGCTGAAATAACACAACCCTTTAATTAGCTGGGTTAAAGAAATACTAAAATTCCATATAACCTACTGCCGAAGTTATTATTTAAAACACCACTTGCCCTACAAATATACACATAACTATTTAAATTTAACATAATATAAATTACCCTTGCTATAAACCCCAAACTAGCATAATAAAGTTACAGCTACTAATCGCGGTAAAGAATGTGAAGATGATATATCAAAACCCTTTAAAATTCGTATAATACAAGCCGCACCCTTTTATTTATTAGTAAGAAAACAAGACTATAAGATCTTTACTATAACACTAGAAGATATTAAGAAAGCGTTAAAACTAAAGCAATATACTAACCCCCAACCTCTTATACCTAAAGAATATTACAATCTAATTAATATGTTTAAGAAACAATTCGCAGATTAACTACCCCTATATTAAGATAAGTACGATTTTAAGATAGAACTTAAACCTAGTATAACACTAAAGTTCGGCCCGTTATACGGTATGTCACAAGAAGAGCTATTAGTAATGCAATAATACCTTAAAGAGCACCTAGAGAAAGGATTTATTCGCCCTAGTTAATTACTATTTATTAAGAAACCTAAAGGAGGCTTAAAGTTTTATATTAATTATTAAGCCCTAAATACAATTACAATTTAAAACCAATATCCAATTCCTCTGCTTTAAGAAACGCTTAACCGCTTGGTAAAAGCACAATACTTTATAAAGCTTAACGTAGTTACTACCTTTAATTAAATCCGTATTTATAAAGGAGATAAAAAGTATATAGCTTTCCATATATAATAGGGACTTTTTAAATACCTAGTAATGCCATTTAGTATAAAGAATGGTCTTAGTATGTTTTAGTAATACGTTAACAATACGCTTTACAAATTCCTTAATATATTTATTACCACGTATATTAATAATATCTTAATCTATTTATTTTCGCTTTTTAAGCATTAGAAGCACGTCTAAATAATCCTTAAACGCCTATAAGACGCGGGGTTATAATACAACATTAAGAAATGCAAGTTCCATACGTCCAAAGTTATATACTTAGGCCTAATTATATCCCGCAACGGAATTAAAATGGACCCTAAGAAAATCACTATAATTATAAACTAGGAAAGTTCTAGTAGTATATAAAACATCCAAGGATTTCTAGAATTTATAAATTTCTACCATTAATTTATTAATTACTTCTTAAAAATTGTTTAGCTATTAGTAAACTTAATAAGAAAGAATATAAGATTTAAATAAACTACTAAATACGAACAAGCTTTTAACGACCTAAAATATTATTTTACAACTGCTTTAATTCTCGCCTACTTTAATCCGAACCTTAAATATATTATTAAAACAGACTCGTCTAATTATACACTAGGAGAAGTATTATCGCAATATAATAAGAACGGCGAGCTGCGCCTAGTAGCCTTTCTCTTTTAGAAACTTACCCCTACTAAATTAAACTATAAGATATATAATAAGGAACTGCTTATAATTATTAGATACTTTAAATAATGGCATCTAGAACTTAAAGGATTATTATTTCTAATACGCGTATTAACGGACTATAAAAACCTACAGTACTTTATAACTATAAAGCAATTAACATAGCGCCAAATTTATTAGGCCGAATACCTCTTATAATTTAACTTTAAGATCACGTACTAACCTAGTAAACTTAATTAAAAGCCTAACTTATTAACATAATAATTATAGGACTTACCTATAAACGCCTCTAACAAACGAATTATAAATTAATTACAAACTCTACTACCCCATAAACGCTTTAAGAAACTACACCCTATATTTCTAAACGCGGAGCTTAATAGAAATAAATTAGAAATTAATAAGTGGGATATAAAAATTAATAAATTAATAGAGCACAAATATAAGAACGACCCCTAGATAGTAGATATAATAAAAGCAATTTAAACAGGGAAATGGTAATATAAGGATATTACACTCGCTAAATACGAAATCTATAATAATCGGTTATACTATTAACAGAAGATAGTAAACCCGAATTCCAAACCCTTACAATTTAAAATACTCAAATTTATACACAATTCCCCTATAGTAGGGCACCCTAGCCGTATAAAGACCTATAAAATTATCCAATAAGCATATTACTGGCCTATAATACACAACTATATATAAAAATACGTTTAAGCATACAGAATGTGCGTACGTGGGAAGACCTTTTATATAAAGAAGTAAGAAGTACTTTAACCGTTGCCAATTCCAATATAAAGATAGCAAGATATCTTAATTAACTTTATAGTTAACCTACCTAACAGTAATAGGTTTACAAATATTATAGTAGTTATTAACCGTCTTATAAAAATGCGATACATAATTCCTATAGACTTAATTAATATAATATTAGTAGCCGAATGTTTTATTAAGCACGTCTTTAAGCTATACAGACTTCCTAATTTAATAATATCCAACCGCGGAAGCTAGTTCGTTTTAGACTTCTGGCAAGCCCTATATAAACAATTAAGTATATAAATATAACTCTTAACTACATTTTATCCGGAGACAGACGGTTAAACTAAAATTGCGAACGCGATTATAGAATAATACCTATAAATATACTACTCCTACCTACAAGACAACTGGGAAAAGTGGCTACCTTTAGCTAAGTTTACTACAAATAATACAAAAAACAAATTAATAGGCGTAATACCGTTCTACGCAACCTACGGATAAAACCCTTAACTTAGATTTAAACTATAACCCAAAATTAACATAATAGGACCTACGATTAAGAGGATTTAACTAATTAATGTATATAACTTCGCTAATTAAATAAAGTAGTTAACGGAACTATTACAAAGTAAATTAGCGTATGCTTAAATAGTATAAGAATGGTATACAAATAAAGGATAAGCTCCCATGTGGGACTTTAAAAAAGGTAATATAGTTTACCTAAATATACAAAACCTAAAGACTTAACGACCCTTAAAGAAACTAGACTAGAAGTTTACGGGCCTATACCAAATTAAAAAAAATTAAGCCCGTACGCTTATAAGCTTAAACTGCTAACTAAGATAAAAATATACTTAACGTTTTACGTAAACTTGCTACAACCCTTAAAAAGTAAACCTATAACTCGCGAAGTACTACCGCCACCTCCTATAATTATTAATAACGGTAACGGTTCTTACTTTATTAACTTAATTAATAATATACAATAAAAAACACAATCTAAACGATTCGAACTTCTTATTAAATAGGAAGGATATAAAATATAAACTTAGGAAACCTATAACCAGATTAAGACTAACGCGCCTTCCCTAGTAAAAGAATTCCATAAAGACTATCCTTTGCGGCCTACTCTAGCTAAATGGACACGATATAAAGGCAAATAACTACTACTTAACACAAATATATAAAATATAATAGCAGAAAGCTCGAAATTAAAAAGAACTTAAAATACGTTATAACGTTTATAATACAATTACGTAACACGCAAGATATTAAGGAACTTTAACCAGCGGTCAAAGTTATCTAATTAGTTAAATTTACCTTACTAAGACCTACTAGAAAATCCTAATTGGCCGACTTAACGATTAGAACTAGTAAAACCCTATACTATTACCTAACGCGAAAAATATAACACGCGATAAGTTATAAGTCTTAACTAAAATTAAATTATTTAAATTATTTGGACCTTTAGCTAAAAGGGGGGGTACTATAACGGGACTAGCCCAGTTATAGTAGGAATGTCTTAGTAAAACACTTAACAGATAAATTCTAACGCTTTGACTAAATTCTGCCGAATTCTGCCAGCTTAATTAACTTCTGCCAAATTCTACTAGATTAATTAAATTCTACTAAAGTCCATTAAAGACCGCGTGCGTATATGCGCACGTATTAACCACTAAGCCCCTAACTATTTAATTATATGATTCTTCTATTATTCCCTTCTCTTCTTTACGCAACGTCTTGTTCTTAGCGAGAGCTATATACCCTTAGATTTAGATAGAATTTATATCGTTCCTTCAAATCTTCCCCAAAGTCTCTTCGCGCCCTTACAGTTACTACCTAGATAGTTCCTTCCTTGTAGTAATTCTTAGAATATAATTAGAGTTAATCTATTAGGCAACCACTTCACTAGTTATTATTTACGTTATTAACTTCCTGCATTACCTACACACCTAGCCCATTAATAAGTCCACCGTAGTTCTTGCTATAAGGCTTCGTTACAGTCTATGGAGTTTTTATATATAATCTAGAAATAGTTAGGTAACAGTAGGCGTTAATATATTAGGGCAGGCAATTAAGTGCCTTATCTTAGATAGTTGGTCTATAACTACTATAATGTTTATATAGTCTTTACTTACGAGGAGGTTAACAACAAAGTTAATTAAGATATTCTTTTATCTTTAGTCTAGAACAGGTAGTGGCTTTAGTAAACCATTATATATCTTATATAAAGCTTTAGCTTATTAGCAGATATAATAGCTAAAGGCGTATTATAGTGTTAAGTTATATATATTTAGCTAGTAATACTCCCGTTAGAGTAGCTCTAGGGTTTTTCCCTAGCCTAGGTAGCCGGCTACTAGTAAGTTATATATGTGTTTAAGGAGCTTAAGCTTAAGCTTATTGTAATTAGGGATAACTAGATAGTTTTAGTAATATAAGCGGTTTCTATAAGCTTTATATATACTTAGAGAGATCTTCTTAGAGCGTCTAATACTATTATGGATTAGCTTAAGCGTCTCTTAGATAAACTTGTCCTTTAGGTATTTATTAATTATAATCTATTTAATTAATTAATTAGTTATTTTAAGGATGTATACTATAAGGTCTTTAATAAAAGGGTTAAATAGTTTAGGATAAAGTAGGGTTTAGTTTTAGTAAGAGCACGCTTTTTCTAGTGCTAGCGCGTCTTATAAGTATTAGGTTAGAGTATTAAGCTTCTAACCTTAAACGCCTAGGCGGTATATAATTAAGAATTAAAAACGGGATAGATATTCTAAATAGTGGGTCTAATAATAATAAAGCTATTTTATAGTTATAAAGTATTATAGATTCTTATAGTTGCTAAGGACCTTAATTAGAAATCCAGCGCCTTCTAGTTTGGATCACTATTGTTTAGAACATCCAATAATAGCTAGTAACTCCTTATTATAGATCTTATAGTTATATTTAGCTAAGCTTAGTCGTTTTAGGCAGTATGCTATAGGGTATAATACTCCATCTTTATTATATTAAGACAGAATACCTTTAGTAATATAGTTAGATAAGTTAGCTTCTACAATACTTATGTAGTTTAAGTTGAAGTGTTAGAGTATAGGCGCAGTAGTAAATATAACCTTTAAATAAGTAAAGGCCTTTTTACATTCCTTATTAAAGATAAAGGCTTTATCCTTTTAGGTTAGAGCTATAAGGGATAAAACTAGGGCGGAGAAGTTAATAAACTATTGTAGAAATTAGCAAATCCTATAAAGGCTCTTATATCCTTAACGCTCTTAGGTTCTTACTAGTTTACAATTACTTTAACTTTCTTAGGTCTATTTATATACTATCTATAGAAATAAGAAGCCTAAGGTATAGGACTTCTATCTTATAAAACTTGTATTTATTTATATCTAATTATAGACTAGCTCTATATAGGGCTTATAGAATAAGATTAACGTATTTCCGGTATTTAGTTAGGTTATTACTATATATTAGAATATTGTTAATATAAGTAGTATAGAAGATATCTAGGTAAGGACGTAGGGTGTTATTTATATAATGTTAAAACGAGCTCGGAGTATTTATAAGGCTAAAGGGTATTACTAAGTACTTAAATAGTCTATATTGGGTATAAAATATAGTAAGCTATTTATCTCCTTTTATAATATAGAGGTGGTTAAATGCGGAGATAATATTAAGCTTTATATAGAAGCGAGCCTTGCTTAATTAGTTTAGCGTCTTTTATATTAGCGGGATCGGATATTAGTTCTTAACGGTAACAGCGTTAAAAGCTTATTTATTAGTAGTCTACGTAAAAGCGTAGTCCGCCGCTTAGTTTTTTAAGAAAGATTACTAATACGGCTATAAGTAAAGAGCTTGCTCTAATAAATCCTTTGCTTAGGTTCTTGTCTAAATACTTCTATAATACTTAAAGTTTATTTTAAAATATTCTATATAGGGGTCTAAATCTAGGCTGCTTTTCTTCTTTAAGTATAATCTTATAATCGTATAGTTGGTATTCCGGTAGCTTATCGGCTTCCTTTTATAAAAATACCTCTAGGCGGTTAAGCATAAGCGACGATAATATATAGCGAAGTAGATATTATTAAGCTATGTATATAAACTATATAATAGGGTTAAAACGTTATATAAGAAAAGAAGGTAGGAAAACAGGAAGAAAGGGTATATATTATAGACTTAGTTACTTAGTTAATATATACACAGAGTAGAATAGGATTTAGATAGTAGTCCTAGTATTACAGCACTAGCAGAACTTAGCAGAACTTCGCAGTCCTCCGTACTAGCAAGTTGCTACAAATTGCTGCATATTGTGGTTATGTAACATAAAGATCTTATAAAACATTAAGCGGCGCTATTCTTCTTCTCCTTTCCTTTCCCTAGCTTTAGACCCTCGTTTATAAACAATCCAATTATATAGGCTTACGCGTCCCTCTTATTATGCTCATGCCTTAATTAACTAAGTCACTAACACCTAGTAAAATTTAGCAGAATTTAGTAAAACTTAGTAGAATATAGTAGAATGCGGTAGATTGCCGTTAAATTGCGGTAGATTGCTATTAGATTGCTATCTTATAGTTAGTGGAAATAAGTAGACGTATATAAGGTGTTACGGGGTTATCCTATAATAGTAAGCCCCCTTTAAACTCGAGCTTTTATAAAATAGGGCTATGGTAGTTCTAAGTAAAGTTTATAAAAGTTTTTTGCAGCTTATATAAATCCTATAGAGTTAACGGGTTCCTATAAGGGCTTAATAAAGCCTCTCTATTTTATAAGGTATATATATTAGCGTTTTTGTTTATTATACTTAATATTATTAATTCTTTTAATAAAGTACTTATTCTTACTATCCACTTTAACTAGTAAGGGAGGGTCCTATATCTATTTAGGTAGGGCGTTTAATATAGGGGTAGTAGGGCAGAGGACTGATATATAGAATATAGAGTGGATTTTAACCGTATTAGGGAGCTTTAATTAGTGTAACGGCGCTATTGCACGTTACCTACCAAATTCTGCCATATTCTGCTAACCTGTAATTGGCCCGCCCAAAGCTAGCGCCTTAGCGGCTTACCCTATATATTTGTTTACATCGGTCCTAGCAACCCCTTTTCCTTCTCTTTAGCTTAGTATCTTTGTAATATAGTATTCTACAAGCTTCGGTTTAGAGGCATTTATATAAGCCGTAATATTATACTAAGCTCACCCTACCTTGCCTAGGAAGGCCTTAATAATATCCTACCCTAAAGAAACTTCGTCTGCAATAACGCATTAATGCGCTATACTTAGACACTAAAACAACTCTACATTGCCTGAAAAGGCCTAGATAATATCCCACCTTATAAGCCAGACAGGACTAGACCTATACCCCTAGAATTAAAACTAAAGCGTATAATACCAATGAACCTTAGGAAGCTAATAATAGCACCTAAAGCAAGCTTATCTAAGAGAGCTACCTTTACCTAAAAGGAACCTAAGATCCAATTAGGATTAGAAATCGAAGACAATAATAACGTTATAGACGTACGCGAGCAGATTCGCGCCCTCGCAGCTAACTAAGAAGCCGATCGTCTTAAAGCAAGAAATATATAAGAGACCCTATAAGAGATCCTAAAAAGCCTTACGGCCCTATAAAATAGCCCAGCTTCCCCTTCTTAAAGCCCTAGCCGACCTGTTTACTCCACTAAATATAATATACTAGGGAGTACGGATATAATAACAAAGCAATTAAAGTCCATTAAGCTCCCTAACCCCCTACTATTGTCCGACGGGATAGACCCTACTTTTAAGAATTAGAGGATTTAAGTATAAGGAAAGCTCCGTATTAACAATAACTATTTCCTTTCCAAAGAAGCTAAAATACTCTACCTCTTTAGTTAAACCACTGGGGACGTCTAATGGCACCTTTAAGTGTTACGGACGCTTTAAATACGATGTTACGACTACTTAAAGAGGAGTTGGAAGAAGCTAGTTGGTTAATATAAGCACGGTCTAGGATAGAACCCGTAGAACCATATAACGAGGAATAGTAAGCAGAGTTACGTAATGTAATCTATGTAATCTGCATAATCTATAAAATCTACTATAGAGCAAATAGAGCAAACAGAGCAAACAGAGCAGATAGAGTAACAACTTTCTTAGGAGTACGGTTATATATTTAAGGACCCTTAGTCCCTACCTAGATAGTTTCTTCCTTATAGTAATTCTCAGAATATAATTAGAGTTAATCTATTAGGCAACTACTCTACCAGTTATTATTACGTTGTTAACTTATCTATTTCTATACACCTAGCCTATTAACAGGACCTACCGTAGTTCTTACTATAAGGTTCCGTTATATAATTACTACCTAGTTATAGTCTAATAAGTTAAACAATATGCCACTAAAAGCAGCCACCACAACGCCATTAACGGCGGCAACTACTTTAAGATTAGGTAACAACACTAGTATAGCAGACACTAACTTACAGCAATCCATAATAGTAGGGTAGTTATAAAAAATAGTTAACCGGTTAACGGAAAATAATAGGATACTTAAAAATAGGATTAACGGGATAGGAGCAGCGAAGATTAAGCTACTATTAATTAAATAATTCTTAGGAAAGAGATTAAAGTTTAAAGAATTCTTTACGCAAATATACTTTAAGGTTTTATAAGAAGGAGCGAAGCTACTAACACCTATAAATTAAGTAGCGTACGCAGGATTGTTCTTATTAGGAAGAGTATTTAAATAGTTTAAGTTTTACCTTATAGAGATACAAGTAAATAAAATAACAACTATAAACTAAGAAGTACGGTTTATGTTCTTAAGCTAAAAAGGATTTGCAGAATAACTTATATAAATGTTTAGAGATCCGGAAGCAATAATAATAGCGAAAAGAAAGCTTTAGGACCTAGTATAACGAACCTTAGTAATTAAGTATATAACGCAATTCTAAACGCTAGCTATATAAGTTAAGTGGAATAATAGGGCGCTTATAGCACAGTATAAATAGGGACTTAAGGCTAAAGTCTAGAATATAATTATTCTAATAGAAGATGCGGACACCCTTAAAGAATTAATAAATTAAGCGATTAAAATTAATAATAGGATCTTCTAAAGGGAATAGGCTAAGATAGGCTAGCATAGAGTTCTATAGTTATATAAGATATAGAGTACGGAATAACTAAAGCTAAATTAGAAACTATAGTATGGCGTAAAGCTAATAGACCTTAGTAGTACTAAAGAAACCTATAAGAGATAGGGAAAATAACTACAAAAACCTAGAAGTTAAGGATTAAGTAATTATAGGACTAAGGAGTATAGGCTAAACCAAGAATCTTAATAGTAGAAGATATTTAAGCAAACTTTATAGCAGAAATAATGGTTTAAAGATAAAGCTTATATAAATTATAAAAAATAGGGTTATTTCACCAGAGATTATAAAAGTAGTTAGAGTTACTATATAGTAAAAGGAACTAGACTAACAGTATATAATATATACGTAAAGAGGGATAATAGTGTACTACGAGGAATAAAGAAATGTTTAATCTAAAGTTTTGCGTTTTATTACAATAATATATACCAAATTTATAAAGATACTAAGTATGGCGTAAGCTATTAGCTATAGGAGCTAGAGTTAAAAGGACTTAAGGGAACTATAAAGTTAAATAAAGAATAAGATTAACTCTATAAGCTAAATTAAGATATTACAGCAATATACGGATAAAGATTAGTAATAATAATAATAGAGTTAGAGTATTTATTAATTAATAGTAATAAGGGAAAAAAAGGAACTAACTAGGAGTATCTAAACCTTAATAACGTAATAGAAGTAGAGACTAAAACCGCTATAAAGCAAGGTTTAGTAACAGGTATTATAATACTATTAAATATAGCATCCATCGCTTTATAAGATGGAAGGAGTAATATTTATAGACGATTAAGCAAGTAGACGACTGCTAGTGCTAGCTTACTACTTAATAAAGGTAAAAGGCTAAAGGCTTAAGATTCTTAAGATAAGATAAGAGATAACTAAGATTCTTAAGACGAGATAAGGCACGCTTAAGGACCTATAACGGATAATAACCAATAGAGTAGAGCAGCAGCTTAGTTTAGTAATATATAAATAAGCTTAGGATAAAGTTTCCTAAAGGCATAAGACTCTTAAGACAAGATAAGTGAGATTTAAGACTTTTAAGATAAGATAAGAATACTAGCAAAGCCTAATTAAACTAAGGCTAGAGTATAGCTTAAGAAAGAAGTAAGCTTAGGATTAAAGAATTTAAGGGACTAAGAATTTAGAGTATAAATAAAAACACCCGCAAGTAAAAGGTAAGAGGCTTTACTACAAATTAGAGAATCTGTAATATAAATAGTTGTTAGATTAGGAGACAGATATATAAACCTAGAAGACTTACTAGGGGAATATAGCGTTTAGCCTAAAGATTAAAAAGTAAGAGAACTTTAAGGATCTAATTATAAGACATAAATAATAAGAAACTATAGACAAGTTTAGGGCAAAAATCCTTATATAGTAAGAACAGAAACTAAATATAAAATCTAGCATTATAAGTCATACACGAGATAGAGCACTAGTATAAAGAATCACTAATAGGCTAAGAGTAGGTACGCTAAAAGCTAAGTGGCTTATTAAACTGAAAAATAAAAAGGATCTAGGGATTTTAACTAGGTTTAAGGAATAGTATACTAAAGGCTGTTATAATATAGTAATAAAAAGATACTTCCTTATAGATAGACCGTATATACTTTAACAGCTATACTAAAGGTAGTATAGACAAAGGTATAATAATAAATAGGAAGATTTCTATATATAGTTAGATAAGAAAGTTATCTAAGATTATCTAATTATAGAAAAAGCAATAAATCATATTAAGGGAGCCTTAATTATAATATTAAAGGATTTAAAGGAATAATTAGAGGACTAAAGAAGTAAAAGGCGTATTTTAGTACCTGCAAACAAAGTTATAACATTTAAATTAACACGATAGAGGTTTAAACTTAAGGATAAAAATAAGTTAAGAGTTAACCTAAAGCACCTAGCATACTATACGCTATTATAGATTATATATATAGACGACATATACAAGATGCATAAAAATCCAAAAGAAAAGAACTGGAAATACCCTATAAGGATATATTGGGCGCTAGATAAGCAATAGTATAGAAATGCTAAGTATATATATAGCTAGCATCTAGCGGAAGTCTAGAAGTTAGGAGACTTAATATTTTAACTAGGAAGATTCCTTACGGAAAAATACTTAAACGGATAACAGTAGTAGAAATATCTAGAAAATATGTATCTATAGTATATTAAGGATAAGAAACGAATAAAGTATTAGCTAAAGAGTAAGCTAAGTATATAAAGATCTAGTAGCTAATAGTTAGGAAAAGTAGAGGCCTATAGGACTAGAGGGAGCTAGTAGTAGAGCCTTAAACCCTTAAAGGAATTTAAAGATAATACCTAAATTTATAAGTTAAATAGCAAGACCAGTAGTTTAAAGTATTAGTAGATAGTGGAGCAATAAGGAACCATATTTCATTAGTAGTAGTTAAAAGAATAGGGCTACTATATAGACAGAAAGAGCACCTATATCTACTAGTTACAATTTTAGGAGATCTAATAGCCTATAGAGGAGGTATTATTAATCTTAAAACAGGACCTATTTAAATAACCATTAAGGGAAGATAAATTAAGATATCCTTTAATATATTACCATTAGGGAATAATAAGGTAGTGTTAAAAATACCTTAGTTATAAAAATATAATCTAAAGATTGATTGGGTTATAGGTTAGGTTAATATTAAAAATACTTAATACCGTAAAGTATAATAATAAGCTAAGATAGTATAGTACTAAGTAAGAGTAACCTATAAAGAAATAAATAAAGGACTAAGCTATATACTAAAGAGATACTATAAATACGGCAAGAAACTATAGTTACTAAAAAATAAGAAGCTGTTAGAGTATATAGCATAGGACTATAAAATAGAATTAAAACTAGAAATAAATTTAAGATTTTTTCTAATCTATAAGCTTACCAAAAAAGAAGGGAGAGTATTAAAGGAGTTTATCTAGGAGAACTTATAAAAGGGATATATTAAACTATTATAGTTATTAATAGGTTATCTAGTACTATTTATACTAAAGAAAAACGGGAAACTTAGACTATGCATTAACTATAAATAGTTAAATAGTATTACTAGAAAGGATAGATATTCTTTACCCTTAATTAGCAAAATCTAAGATAGGATTAGTAATGCGCAAATCTTTACAAAGATAGATCTAAGATAGGCGTACTATTAAATTAGGATTAAGGAAGGCGATAAATAAAAGGCAGCCTTTAGGTCAAAGGAAGGACTATATAAACTATTAGTAATACAGTTTAGGCTTATAAATACATTAGTACCATTTTAGAAACGTATTAACAATGTATTAAGAGAATACTTAGATAAATTCGTTATAGTATACCTTAATAATATTATTATCTACTTAATAAGTAAGGAAGAGTATAAAAAATATATTAAATAGGTCTTAAAGAGACTATAGGAAGAATAGATACTAGTAGTAATTAAGAAATATAAATTCTTTACTAAGAAAACAAAATTTATAGGATTTATTATTAAACTAGGCTAACTAAGTATAGATCTAAAGAAGATTAAGGCTATAGTAAATTAGTAAGAACTAAAGAACGTTATATAGTTAAGGTTATTTCTAGGGTTTTATAATTATTGCAAAAGGTTTATAGCGTAATAGTTAAAGGATATTAAGCTATTTATAAGGTTAATAAAGAAAGAAAAACCTTAGGTATAGGAAGAAGAGTAAAGGAAACTATTTATAGAGGTTAAGGAGTTGTTTACCTAAGACCTAATCCTTAAAATCTACTAACTAAAACTAGAAATAGTGGTTAAAATAAATATATTAGACTTTACACTAGGGGCATACTTCCTATAGAAATATAAAGACGGATAGCACCTAGTAGCATACTATAGTTAAAAGATAACACTACTAGAACTAAACTATAATATCTATAATAAGGAGTTATTAGGTATAGTTATAGTATTTTAAAAATAGAAAGTATTCTTATAAGGTATAGAGAAGCTATTTATAGTTAAGACGGATTATAAGAACTTAATAAGGTTCCTAATAATAAAAGAACTTAACTAAAGATAAGTTAAATAGGCAGAAATATTTACAGAATACTATTTTAAGATTTAGTATACTAAAGGTACAAACAACGTATAAGCAGATACTCTAAGTAAAAAGGCTAAACTATAAAATAATAAAAAGCTATTAGGGGCTTTACTGCGAAAGGACATAAACAGATTAATTAGATATAATTATCCAAAAATCATAGCAATAAGAGAAATTAGTTAGACTTATAAATTACTAGAGAGTAACTAGTTATAAAAGATCTAAGAAGTATAGGCAGAGGATTTAAACTTAGAGTAGTATAAAAACTAAGAAGCAATATATATACCTAGGAGTATTACGAGATAGTTTATTAAGTTATTTTATAAGGGACTAACTTAAGAACATAATAGAGCTATAGGCTTAGTATTAAGACTCTAAAAAGAGTATATTATTAATAAAATCTAGGGACTAGCAAGATAAGTTATAAAGAAATATCTAGATTGCTAAAGAAATAAACTAATAAGATATAAGCCATATAGAGGGCTACAACCTATTAAAATACTAGAGAGACTATAGGAGGTTATATTATAGGACTTTATTATAAAGTTGCTAAAGTTAAGAGATCCTATTACCGGATAAGATTATAATATAATCTTAATAATAGTAGATAAGCTAATAAAGTAGGGATACTTTATAGTATGCATAGAAGAAATCTTAGCAGAAGATATTACTAGAATTTATATTAAAGAAGTATTTATAAGATATGGAGCACTAAGTAAAATTATATTGGATAGAGATCTAAGATTTATAGTAGTATTTTAGGAGGTATTTTTAGTAGAATAAGGAGTTTAAGTAGTAACTTCTACTATATATTACCCGCAGACAAACAGTTAAATAAAAAGACTAAATTAGACACTAAAGCAGTATTTAAGACACTATATTAATTATACACAAAATAATTAGGTATTATTGTTACTAGTTATATAGTTCGCATATAATATAACACCCTAAGAAGGAATGGAAATATTACTATTTAAGGCGAATTATGGATATAAGCTAAGAATATTACTATTACTACAATAAGCGAAGAAAATAAGTAGTATAGCTAAGTAAAGAATAGAGACACTAATAAATCTTTATATAAACCTTATAGAAATAGTAAAGGTAGTATAATAGAGAATAAAAAAGTACTATAATGTTAAGAGATCTAAGGGACCAGATCCTAAGGAGGGAGATAAAGTATAGCTATTATATAAAAATTTTAAGAGTTAATAACTAAGTAAGAAGTTAGATTATATTAGACTAGGACCTTTTAAAATTAAAAAGAAAATTTTATTAGTTATATTTAAGTTAAACCTACTAGCTAAAATAAAGATCTACCCTATATAGTATATTGCAATACTAGAGCTAGTATACGGGAATATTAAGCCATTAGTTTATAAAGCAGACACGTATAGAGGACAAGAAGAGGATAAATAGTAAGTTTTAAAGATCATTAGTTATAAGGATATTAATAATAAAATATAGTATAAAGTAAAGTAGATAGGCTATAATAAGACTACCTAGGAGCTACTAGAAAATTTAAAGAATGCTATAGGAAAGGTATAAGAGTATCGGAAGAAAAGAGGTTAGGCAGTATTAATAAAGAAGAATTACTAAAAAACGAACCACCTAAGGGGGATATAGGAAGAACGATTGCCGAATTACTTAAAGTTATTTCCTTTTCTATTAGAAAAGAATCTATTCTTTTATTGCCAAGTTTCTATAAACCTTATTCTATAAGCTTCTACTCCTTAAAACAGATCTTTTTACGAACTTTCTTAAGACGGATTAACTAAGCAGATGTAGTAAGACAAGAATTAAAAGTATATTGCTAAGCGTTAGCAGCCTCCTTCTTAGTATTATAGAAACGACAAAGTTTAGTAAAGGCGCTTAAGAGCTTATTATTGAGCCTTATAGCAGCAGATTAAACCTAAAACCCTAGTAGTAATTAATAAGGGAACTTAAAGACTATTTAGAGTAATAGGATGCGTATACTTAGTGTTAGAAACGGAATAAATATTATAAAATAATTAAACGTTTACCTTAGTGCACTCTAAATAAAAGGAAGGTTGCTAAGATAAAGGACTCGCTAACGCAACGTAAACTAACCCCTCTTTTGTATAACGAGAATATAGAGACGGTAATATCTTACTAAGAGATAATATTATAGTAACGGTATAAGACCGACGAGCTATAGAGGGAGAAGAAGGTACTTTAGGCATTATAAGCAAGGATATTAACTAAATTAATTAGATAGATATTATACCTCTAGTAAACAACCTAGAAAAGCTAGGTATCTTTAAGGATAAAGATAAAGAGGAGGGAAATAGTGTTACAGACGCTTTAAGTACAATGTTATAACTACTTAAAGAGGAGTTAAAAAAAGCTAGTTAGTTAATATAAGCACGGTCTAGAATAAAACCCGTGGAACTATATAACGAGAAATAGTAAGTAGAGTTACGTAATATAATCTGTATAATCTATATAATCTATAAGATCTGCTATAAAGCGAATAGAGTAGATAGAGTAGATAGAGTAACGACTTTCTTAGAAGTACGGTTATATATTTAAGGACCCTTAATCCCTACCTAAATAGTTCCTTCCTTATAATAATTCTCAGAATATAATTAGAGTTAATCTATTAGGCAACCACTCCACTAGTTATTATTATATTATTAACTTATCTATTCCTATATACTTAGTGTCGGGAATAAGGCAAGCGGTTGTCACGTGTCGTTACGTGTCGCCGCAGCACTAGCGTAGTGAGGAACCTTAGGTTCCTTACCTACCCCCTAATTCTAAACAACAAGCTTTATAACTAACATTTACTGTGTTTACTTAAGTAGCATTAGTGAGTTACCCTATAACACTAATATTGATCAGTGGTTAAATACACAGTTAACTATAGAACAGTAAGGTTTTTAATAGAAGAGATAGTCTTGTGTAGGGGTGCTATATGCGCTTATATAGAATGGATCCCGGTAATACTATACTACCTTAAACTTGCGGAAAACTAGTAATAGAAGTGTTATTGAGTACTAGGAGATACTAAGTTGCGTCTATTATATAGAATAACCACGTTTACGAAGATTTGGTTAAGTACTTTAGGTTAGAAGTATTACTAAACCTAAGGTCCTAAGTTAATGTCTAAAACGCGTTAAAAATAATACTCTTAATACTCTGCCACGTTCCTAGCGGCCCTGCCACATCAAAATCACGTTAATAACGCGCTCTCTGGCCCTTATACTCCTCTGTTAGCATCTAAGGCAGTACTAGCACACCCTTACCTTACAATAATTTTAGCTCTGCTAGACTATTAAAGTTCTACTAGTACGCTATCCCTATATTTTTAACACTCTCTATACGTTAAACAACTGTTATTATAGCGTTAACCTATCTAAAGAAGTATAAGAAAGATATTAACCTAAAGATATAGGATAGACCTATAACCGACTTTATAACCGCTAAGTAAAAGGAGCTAAATGGATTCTTATTATACCGTATAGCATACTACAAAGATAGCGAATATAATAATACTATGCTATGGTATTGTATAAAGGAGGACTTTATAAGATAGATAAAGGAAATATAGGTTCCTATATATAAGGATCTCGTATAGGACTTCCATAACTTCATTTAGGAGTATGGAGTATTTGTCCCTATAGATGGGGGAGATATTAGAGATAATATTTAGGAGTATATTATTAAAGTAAAAGAAGAACATAAATAGACTCTATAAGAGATTAAGCACTAACTACGCACTATAAAGAAGCTTAACTTATAATGGAATCTAAGTAATACGCTACTAGAGACGTGCTCTAGTTCCATTACTCTAGAACCCCTTGCTTCGCGACTTAATAACCTTTAAACTCTCCTATAGCAAGATTAAGTACTATACTCTATTCTATTAAGCTCTACGTCCCTACTATAGCCTATAATATAATCCCTATCTCCTTAATCTCTAATACAATCTCAACCCGACCTAGCGCCACTCAGAGGTATTTTAAAGTTACTTACGGATCTTACGAAGCTCTATTTAGACTAGAAAAAGAAGTTTAGTAAGAAGCTGTATAATATCCTTAATTTAAAGCCACGTATCTTCTACAACTGTTGCTAGAAGGTAGGACTAGAACCTAACTAATATCATAACGCCTATTCCGTTATGCTTAAAGGCCGCGCTAGCACCTTCTACTATAATTATTTAGCAGGAAAAGGGTATAATTTTAACCGTATAATATATAAGTTAAAATACTACTTTAAAACAGAAGAGAATAAGTAATAGTATATATTAAAATGGAGAGAGACTACCTTTCTAAGGATTATTACTACAAACCTAGGTGTTTCTCGGCTTAATTATCTTTAAAAGCTCTTTAATTAACTTTAGACGATTTAGCGTAGTTTATCCGAATTATATTAAGAGGACTTTAGCCTACGCGATTAAGTTATTAGCGTATGCTAAGGTATTAAAGAATATAACCTTACTCTCTTTAATCCTGTAAATACTTATAAAGGAGTGTGTACTTAATTAAGATCCTTTATCAGCACCGCTCTACGTTCTTAAGAAGTGTAGTAATTTAACGCCTAACCCTAACCTACTTTAATTAACCTAGATAATTAATATAACTATAACTGGACTAATTAAATATATTATAGTAGGGGATACGGTAAAGGGTATAATTAATGCCGACTATAAGGTAACCGTAGAGGTCCTTATAGAGGTTTATTTTAAAGTAATTGCTAGAAGAAGTGTTACGTTTATAAGAAGCTAAATTGCTAGTTAACTAGGCACCCTTTTAATAGACGAAAGAAGGTATATAATAAGTTTCGCTAAAGTATAAGAAATGTTAGAAACCGTAAGGTTACTATAGCCTACTTTTAAAGCTTCCTGGTTTAATATAAAGGTATAGAAGATCTTAAGGGTAAGGTTAATAAGGCTGAATAACTCCTTATAGATATGGAAATTAAGGACTACCTTTTCAACTAATACTTTACTAAATTTAGTGAGGTAGATAGCATATAAACTATTGCTATTTTTAATAACTAATCTACGCTTTATTCTGTTACGAAGTTAAATATCTTTAATAAGCTAAGGGAGAGTTCTATGTTCTTATTTGACGATAAATACTTAGCGAACGTCTTCTATGGTATTATACCAGATACTAGAGCCGTAGGAGTATCTATAGTAGGAGAACCTTAAGTACGAGCTCTTTAGTAGCTTAATAGCTCTATTTAGATTAACTAATTAATGGCAGGCTAATATATAATTCGCTTTAATAAGGGTACTATAATCTCTCTTAGTATAATTAAAGTCTAAACCCCGTTAGGATATATTATTTTCCACATTATTCCTATAAATACCCTGTTTCTATTCTGCATCTAAGATATAGATAAATTAGGTATTAAGCTTAATAACCTTAAGAATATACTTATTTAAGGAGATAATCGGGTGCCCATTATACGTAAGTAGGGTTACCCTTAGTTGCTCCTTTAATAGCTAGAAAGGAGTATTACTTAGAGCCACTTAACCGAGTTAGAGCTACGTTAACTATACCGTTATTTTAGCCACCTATCTATTCACTAACTACTTAGGGTTCTTTAGTAAGTAGGTTATAAAGTTAAGGTTAAAATAATTAAGCATCTTATAAAGTACTACTATTACTACTAAATAAACCAGAAGTCCCCTAGCCGATTTAAGTTTACCCTTAAAGATAACTATAACTTTAACTTCTGTATTATTATTAATATTATATATCTTAGCGGTAAGCTAGTACTCTAAGTTATTAACTTCTTAATATTCTTCTAAGCCGTACACTTCCTAAGGGATATATTAGCTAGGAACATATAGGATACTCTTTAATTATACTAGATTAATATCTACCTAGAACCCCCTAATTAAATTATTTATAACATAGGAAGGAACTTCTTATTTATAGAGTTTCGGCAATAGGTAAAGGTAATAGAAATTAAGGTTAAGGAAGTCCCTATTAAGGCACATAATAGCATCGGAAAAGTAGAATAATACTATATATTATTACGCCGAGTATATAAGATTATTTCTTCGGAACTAGAGGATGCTAGTAAAGAGCTTATCTTATAGATAGCTGTTAAGGCTATTAACGATTCCGCTGGTCTAGATAGGCTTATACCTATATTGCTAGTCTTTAGCGCCTACCCTTAAATAACTAATAATTCTCTACTATCTCCCTCTATTATATAATGAGTTAAGGCTATCCGCAAAGCAATAAAGGAGGTATAACGTCTTTACGCCACGCGCTAGGTCAACGATATACTAGGAATAAGAAATAGCCTAAATACCTTAACTACGCTTAATCTGCCGCTCTAATCTAAGGTACGCGTATAGTATAAAAAGGGAGGATGGTTAGGCCTATATAAACTTATTATAATTAATAGTTAAACCTATACTCTCTAGATGCCCCATAAACCTACTTAATTCCACTTAACCGTTGTTAAGCCCTACTATAAGAATAATAGCTCTAAGCCTTTATAGGATGCCCTAGAGAATACCCTAGAGGAGAACTATAATTAACGTGCTCTAGAAGGCGACAACGATTCTAATATAATTATAGTAGATATGCTATAACTATAACGCGGTAGAGGTCGCCTAAAGGGATTATAGAATCACTAATATCTTATAGATTTTAAAGAGCAATTTGTTACTGCTATTAAGAGTAGAGATAAGTTATTAATGGCTTTTATAACAGCTAAAGAGAAGGATAACTTTAAGCTTATAAAACAGCTTTAAAAAGAAGGCCGTATTATAACTTTAAGAGCTCCTTTCTAAGCATCTAATAAATAGGAGATCGACGGTCTTATTATGAGAGAAGTCTTTAAATTTAAGAAATATAACCCTACTAAGTTTAATGGAGTTCGCATCTTTAAGTTAAGAATGGTTAACAAGATTAAGGGTAAAGCTACTAACGCCCTATTTAAGAAATTAAGGCTTATTATCTAAGGTTATAACAATAATAGTAAGGAGGTAATTCTTATGTAATCTCCTATAATTTAACGAGCTAGTTAGCGAGTTATTATTGTGCTAGCTCCCTCCTTAATAAAGAATAGAATAGTAGTTTATTTATAAGATATTACTTAAGCCTATACCTAATTAGAGACGCACCTTTAGCGCTTAATATTAGTATATCTTCTAGAGCAAATTCGCCACTAATATCCTAAAGATATAATTATGGTTATCCTTAAGCTATTATACGGAATCGCAGAGGCAGGAACTTATTAGTGGGCTACTTACAGCAAGCACTATAAAGAGAAGCTTTTAATAACTACTTCTATGTTTAATCCTTGCTTCCTTATTATAACTACGAGAACTTTATTTAGAATTATTGGCATATAAACTAATAATATAATTATCTTAGGAGACGACTAATTCTTAGCCCTTAAAGAGGATAAGCTAGTAAAGGCAAACCTTATAGTAAAGNTAAAGGAAAGACTTAATTTAATAATACTATTGCTCTTTAATAGATGCATTTTTTCCCTAAATAAGGATTCTATTGCTTTACGCTAGAAGGGTTAAGGTAAGAAGATTAATATTATTAATATTAATTCTCTAAAGCAAGGATATATGGAGTAACGCGCTTGTGGAGTTTATATTGCTTCTATTTATTAACCTAAGGCTTCCTTTAATCTTTTTATTACTGCCTAATACCAGGAACTAATTAAGGATAATATTCTTAACCTAAATAAGCGTCTTTTCTGGTAAATAAACTATCTTAATTAAGGACTACTCTACGTGCCTATTAATCTTCCTACCGCTAAGCTCTTTATGTTTATTAATGGATTGTTTATAAATAATAAAGATTTTAGCTCCTAGCTAGAATATAAGTTTATTATTACAAACAAATCTACTAGAGAGAATGACTTCACGATCTACGGTAATTTTATCTATTAGAGCTTAACTAAAAGTAAGCGCGTTACTTAAAGCATTCTAGCGTCAGAGATATATAGAATGGTTAGCGGTGTTAATATAGCAATTGTAATTAGAACTACCCTTAAGATAATTATAGATTGACTTAAACTTCCCGCTATTCCTATAATCGTGTACACCGACTTATATTCCCTTTATAAGTGTTTAATTAAGCTTAGTACTATAAAGGAGAAGCGCCTTATAATTGATATTATGGCACTTTAGTAGTCCTATAAGCGTTAAGAACTCCTTAAAATCTGATAGATTAATGGCTAAGATAACCTGGCAAATATAATGACGAAGGTAAACCTAAATAAGGCACTAGAGACGTTTATTAATATAAATACTCTATATATACAAGTTAAAGGTTAGGTTAAGAGGGAAATTTAAAGAAGTTAAGATCTTATAGAACTTTAACCGCCGGTTAAAGTTATCTAATTAGTTAGATTCTTACTAAGAGCGCCGCGCCTAATCGATTTAGGTAGCGGTATGGAATTCTGCTAACGCTATTTATTAAGCTGGCTAATTAGGATTTTCTATCCCCGGGATGGAAAATCGCCATTAGCTTGGCTAAGAGTAGTGAGCGGAACTGATATCTTTGTATGAACCCGTATAGATACCTACGCTACCCCTTCCCCTTTATTTCTTCTTCTTCTTTTCCTTAGCTTTGTATCTTTATATAGTAGCAATCTATAAGTGTATATAGATGGCAACTATAAAAGAAGAGTTGCTAGTATCGGGAATAAGGCAAGCGGTCGTTACGTGTTATTACGTGTCGCCGCGGCACTAGCGTAGTGAGGAACCTTAGGTTCCTTACCCACCCCCTAATTCTAAACAATAAGCTTTATAACCAACATTCACTGTATCTACTCGAGTAGCATTAGTGAGTTACCCTGTGACACTAACACTTAGCCTATTAACAGGACCCACCGTAGTTCTTACTATAAGGTTCCGTTATATTAAGCCAAGTTTAAGGACAACTCCCCTATCCAATTTATATCTATTAATAAGATAATATAGTACCTAGCGGCTATCTGTATTAACCCGAATAAAGTATAGAATGCCTATTATAACTATAATTGCCTAATAATAAAACCGAACTAACCCTTTGCCAAATTCTAAACTTAATTCCTATACCTTACAGGAGAAGGCTAGGTTCCCCTTAAAAACTACTAATTAGACCTATATAATAAGCTAATAATCCAGCTATAAGAAAAGATCGCCGTAGCCTTAGATAACTTACTAACCTATAAAAGACTTAAAACTAAAGCGGATTAACGCCCACCCTAATTAGTAAAAGTAACTCCGTAATAATCAGAACTCGCTAGCTATACCTATAGGAGCTAGAGTAGGAAGATAAGTTACAACTACTCTTATACTAAAGGCAGTTATAACTATATACTAGCGAGTCTCGCCTAACTAGTTACGTACTATACTATTAACTAGTATTCACCGCAATACTCTAATTAACCCTACCTCGGCCATATATTACAACTACAATAAATAGGGTTACTTTGCCTTATCCTGCCCGGAGCTAAAGGATATAGGCAATATTAAGGAGATAGAGGAAGGAGAAATATTAAATAAGTTAGGAAAAGAAGAACCCTAGGGAAAGTCTCCCCCCTAGGGTACCCTATTAATCTTAAAGAGATTAATCTTAGTTAGTTAATAGGTGGAAAGCATTTTATAGTTCTATATATAGTATCTTAAAATAGATATAGAGTTAATATAACCACCCTTATTAACACTAGAGCAAATAGCTTCGCCTTTATAAATACTGCCTATATAAATAATGTTGCTAAGTTTCTAAATACAGAAGCTATCCGACTAGAGAAGCCTATTTAGGTAAAAGGCTATAACGGCCAAGCCGGTTGGCCCGTTACCTATATCTTAAAGTTATATATTACTCTTAACGGACAACACTAATATAGTATCCCCTTTTATATCCTAGATCTAGGGTCCTATAATATAATCCTTAGACAAAAATAGATATCCTATTTTAATATTTAGTTAAACATATAATAAAGACGGTTTATCTAGCTAAAGGATAGACTAAGGTTGCCTTCCTTTATTAGGGAGATCCAAACTAACCGTAAGACATTAGCTATAAGGGCTAACCCTACCTACTAGTAGGATATCTAGGCCCATAACCTAGCCTTTACCTAAGAAAACGCCTGCCGCAAAGCTAGAAAGAACTCTATACTAATAAAGATACTCTCCTAAAGCGCTATATTTAAAGAGGACTTTACGTATAAAAGCGGGACAGATAGTAATATAGACAATATCTAAATCGCATAAATTTAACCGGTATAGAAAAGAACGTATTAATAGGATATAAGGGATAACCTCTAAAAGATGCAACAGGAGCTAAAAGGAGTAATAATAACGCTAGTACCCTAGAAGTCCTTAAAGTCATATACGCCCCTATTATTAGGCAACCCCCCTACTATAGATATCGCCGCAATTAGCGCTATAGTATTTTACTTTAATATATACCGGAAGGACAATAAGATCTTTATAACGAGCCTATATAAGATTAACCAAATTATTAATAATAGAGAGGAAAGGCCAGCTAAGGAAACCAATGAGGAACTAGTTAAACGCCTCTTTCCTACTATTTATATAGACTATAAGGATGCATTCTTAAAGGCGGCCTTAGATAAGTTACCCCCCCACTAGACGTATAATTATAAGATTTAATTAGAAGCCAATAACTTACTAGGCTATAGCCCCCTCTACTATTAATTAATAGATAAGCTAAAAGTAATAAAGCAGTACTTAATTAACAACCTAGATAAAGGGTTTATTAAGCCAAGTTAAGCCCCTTTTATTTCCCCTATCCTATTTATAAAAAAGCCTAATAAAGGCCTTCGTTTTTATATTAACTATTAAAAGCTAAACGCTATTACTTAAAAGGACCAGTATCCTATTTCTTTAATTAATAAGACCCTTATACGTCTAAGCTAGGTAAAGATCTTTACTAAACTTAATATCTACCAAGCTTTCCACCAAATTAGGATAAACCCTATATCTAAAGATTTAACAACGTTCCGTACCCGTTATAGTTCCTATAAATATAAAGTTCTTCCTTTTAGACTAATAAATAGACCGGCTACGTACCAAAGGTATATAAATAACGTTCTTTTTAATTACCTTAATAAATTCTATATAGTATACCTAGATAACATTCTTATATACTTAGACGATAAACTTAAGTATTAAGTTTATATTAAGAAGGTCCTAGAGAGACTACAAAACGCGGGCTTATAAGTTAATATTAAGAAATATAAGTTTAGGGTAAAATGTATAAAATACCTTAGGTTTATTATAACTATAGAAGGAATTAAGGTTAACCCTAAGAAGGTAGAGGCAATCTATAACTAGAAGCCCCCTTATATAGTAAAAGAAATCTAATCCTTCCTTAGCTTTTATAACTTCTATCGCTAGTTTATCCATAACTACAGAATTATAGCAAAACCTCTTATATAACTAACCAGAAAGGACACGCCTTTTATCTTTAATAATAGCTATATAGAAGCCTTTAAAGAGATAAAGGATCGGCTTATTTCTTCCCTAATTCTTTATTATTATAACCCGGACCTTAAATTAATGCTAGAAATAGACGCCTCTAATAGGGTTATAGCAGGAATCCTATTATAGTTATATCTAGATAGCGAATAGTACCCTATAGCTTTCTTCTTAAAGATAATAGACCTGGCTAAGTGTAACTATAAAGTACACAATAAAGAAATGCTAGCTATTATTTAATTACTCTTCTAATAGCGCGTAGAGCTTAAAGGTACAAACTTTTAGATTAAGATATATATAGATTATAAAGCCCTAAAGTACTTTATAACTATAAAGCAGCTTACTAGATAATAAGCCTAGTAGGCTAAAATACTCTCCTAATTCTTCTTTACGATTATATATTATTCTAGTAAGTAAAACTCTAAGGCTAATGCCTTAACCTAAAGAGAATAAGATATAGGACCCTAGAATAAGCTAAAGACCTAATATTAAACGCGTGCCCTCCTCTATCTAGAACAGCTTAACCTATAGATCCTTAAGGAGCTAGACTCCTAGTAAAACGAGCTAATACTAATAAAGGAGTCCTTAGATAAGCTAATAGGGCTAATTAACCGCTTTCTAACTATAAACCGCACGGCTAACGCCCTAAGGGCCCTTTATAAATAAGCCGTAAAAGAAACCCCTAATTTTAAAATAGAGGAAGGATTGCTCCTATACTAGGAGCGGCTTATAGTCCCTAACGTTAATAATTTACGGACTAAACTAATCCGCGAAGCTTATTGCCAAATCTTTACAGTATACCCTAGTAAGAACAAGACCTATAAAATCATTAACTACCGCTACTACTAGCCGAGAATAGTTGTAAATATTAATCGATATATACGGAACTGCGAAGACTATAGGAGAGCTATAATCCCATAGAATAAGACCCTAGGACTACTTAAGCCACTCCTAATACTAGAGCGCCCTTAATAGTATATCTTTATAGACTTTTATAAACTACCTAGGGACCGTAACGGATATGATATAGTTATAGTTATAGTTAACCGCTTTAGTAAACGCCTATTCTTAATTCCCTATTATAAGAATATTAATGCTAAAGAGGCAGCCTNGCTATATATCTATTACGTCTACTAAATCTATAGACTACTAGATACTATTATATCTAATTTATAGGCTATAGTTTATATCGGCCTTTTAGAATAAGTTTACCTAAATCCTAAGCATTAAGCTAAGGCTTTCTACGGCTTATTACCCCTAGACAGACGGTTAGATAGATATTATAAATTAGTACCTAGACTAAAGGCTTAGGCCCTTTATTAACTATTTCTAGAATAACTAGTCTAAACTACTACCCTTAATAGACTACGCGTAAGTAACCTTAGCCTATAACTCTACAGGGTTTACCCTAATTTAGCTAGAAATAGAATACTTACCCTATATAAGCTTTAACTAGAAAAGGCTAGAAGAACCCTAGACTATATAAGAGAAGCTATTCTATACTAAGGCCTAATAGTACGCTAAACTATTAAAGGAAGCCTGGATAGTAGCCCGCGAGAACCTAAAAAAAGCTTAAAGGTTAATGGAATAGTAGGCGAACAAACACTATTAAGAGCCCGATTTTGCCCCTAGTGATATAGTTTAGGTTATAATAAGGAATTAGAAAACTAAACGACCTAGCCATAAGTTAAACTACTAGATAGTAGGACCGTGTAAGGTTCTTAAGAAGATAGGTAACTTATATAAGATAAAGCTCCCAGATTTAATTAGGGTTTACCCTATCTTCTTACTAGATAAGTTACGGAAAGCTATAAACAACCTATTACCTAGACAAAAGAACGAGCCTCCCCTACTAGTTTAAGTAAACAGTAATAATAAATAGGAGGTTAATAAAATACTAGCCTATAAGATAGTACGGGAAACGCTAAAATACTATATTTAATGGAAGGGCTATAATTCTAACCTAACCTGGTACCCTATATAGAACTTTATAAGCTGCCCCTAAAAGCTTAAAGAATTCTATAACTAATACCCTAATACGCCTAGACCCCTAAAGTACCTAGATAAATAAACAGAATACTAGTATAATAAAGATAATAAGTTACTAAAAGAATATAGGAACAAAAACGCCCTAAAGCCCTAACATAGCTATCTGCCAAATTCTACCGTTTTCTGCCAGTGCCGTAAAATTTTAGATATTTAGGAACTTCGACCGCCGGTTAAAGTTATTTAATTAGTCAGATCCGTGCTAAGACTTTTAGCGGCTACTCTTTCTAGCTTAGTGCTTCCACTTAGCCTATAATCGCCCTTTATACTTAGTCTGGATATACTTATATCCCCTTTATCTCCTTATCTTATATTTTATAATCCTATATTTATAAGCCTAGTATTACCCTATTTCTAACTAAGCCTAAGGGCAGGCTTTCTTTTAAAGAGGGGGGTGATATAACGGCGCTATTGCACGTTACCTGCCAAATTCTGCCAAATTCTGCTAACCTATAATTGGCCCGCCTAAAGCTAGCGCCTTGGCGGCTTACCCTATATATTTATTTATATCGGTCTTAGCGACCCCTTTTCCTTCTCTTTAGCTTAGTATCTTCGTAATATAGTATTCTACAAGCTTCGGTTTAGAGGCATTTGTATAAGCCGTAACAATTAGTAGGCGTAAGAGGAGATAACCTTCTTAACCTTATAAGGGCTAATGTTCTTCTAATTAAGCTTTTTAATAGGTTGTTATATATTTAGATTTCTTATATCTAGCTAAATAAAGTTACTAATTTAATAAGCTAGTGTTAGGGTTCGTTTCTTATTTGCTGCAGCTTTATAGATAAATTAGGTCTATATTACTTCGTTAATAAGGAACTATTATAGTTTCTCTATCTTTTTTATAAATTTATTTGCTTCTATAACTTATAAGGTATAATAAGTGGGGTAAGGAACATTACTAAAGGGTTTAAAACCTATTTATAGATACTAGCTATAGTTAGCTAGAAATAGGGAGACCTTTATAGTTTCCGAGATAGAATTATTTATAATAAACTTGGTAAATATAAGCTAGTCTATTTAGTTATCCTATAGGTATAATATATATATTTAAATATACTATTCTATTATAGCATTTATATATTCTATTTAACTATCCGTTTTTAGGTAGTTATAAGGGCGCAAAGAGACTTTAGGGAAGATTTAAAGGAACGATATAAATTCTATCTAAATCTAAGGGTATATAGCTCTCGCTAAGAACAAGACGTTACGTAAAGAAGAGAAAGGAATAATAAGAGAATTATATAATTAAATAGTTAGGGGCTTAGTGGTTAATACGTGCGTATATACATACGCGGTCTTTAATAGACTTTAGTAAAATTTAATTAATTTGGCAGAATTTGGCAGAATTTAGTTAAAGCGTCAGAATTTATCTATTCAGTGTTTTACTAAGACATTCCTACTGTAACTGGGCTAGTCCTATTATAGTACCCCCCCCTTTTAGCTAAAGGTCTAAATAATTTGGTTTTAGTTAAGACTTATAACTTATTATATATTATATTTTCGCGTTAAGTAGCGGTATAAGGTTTTACTAGTTCTAATTATTAAATAGACTAATTAGGATTTTCTATACCCGGTATAGAAAATCGCTATTAGTTTGGTTAAGGCGGTAAGCCGAACTAATATCTTCATAGTAGGTCTTTGTAAGGCAGTATTGCCAGGGTGTACGGTAGGGAGCAGGCAAGCCGAGCATGAGTCACATAGGGAGTCGATGGAAGAGGACGATATGGTAATGAGGGTAGGCAATAGCCTGAGTACAGAGACGAACCGATGAGGAGGGAAGGGCTGCAAGCCTGAGGAGCTTTATAAGGAGGTGCCAAGCCTAGCCTTCGGCTAGGCCTTGGCTACCCCTAAGAGCTCCTAGGCGATGCAGCCAGTAGGGGACCAAAAGTACCCTTACATTGCCCCCCCTTGGTTAGGGCTGCCCCCAGCCCGTATCCCAATAGATTGATTCTATATACAGAAGGGTAAGCAGTGCAGAAGCCTTGCTTATACAGGGGAATAAAGAAATGGGGGAAAAGGACCAGCCAAGCAGCCTCGATAAAAAACCTTAACCTATGGCCAAAACCCAGTGGGGAAAAAGGGCCTATTTTAGGTAGGAAAAGAGCGTCTGCTGGTGGGGTAAGACTTGATCGTATACGATCAGTCTTGAAGAGACAATCGCCTGCGATTAAGTCTCGGCAGCTCTATGGCTGACAGCCAGATAGTCTCCCACTTGGAGCCCGGCTTGATCGCAAGAATATCCCTTACATTCCCCCCCTTCTTGCGGTCAGCCCCCTCCATTACCTTGCGGTAGCGGGGAGATTATAGAGGGCTCGTCCCGGAAGGGGTTCGGAGAGATGTCGATATTTAACTGTAATAGGGTCTTTGTGAGCTTTTGAAGCAAGCTGGAGCTCTTGGAGCAACCAAAGCTTTGCTAAGAGATCGCGTACGATCTTTGTAAGACGTAGCTCTTTTAGAGACTTTAAATTGACGTCTTAATTGCCTTTCCCCCGGCCGCGCAATCAGTTTTTGTAAGGAAGTGATGGCTAAAATAGCTCATACGCGTGTTTCCTTCCTTCTGAATTACACTGTTATTTACGGAGTAATATTGGCAATAAGAAGAGATCTCGTAGGATCTTTGAGCCTGCTGCCATTCTCTTTGGCAAGCTGTAGCCTTGATGCAAGCTGGAGCTCTTGGAGCGACCGAAGCCCTTGCAGAAAGATAATCGCGTACGATCTTTGAGCTGCTGCCATATCTTTTGGGCAAGCTGTAGCTCTAAGAGACAATCGCCCTGCGATTAGGTCTCGGCAGCCCTATGGCTGAACAGCCGGAGAGTCTCCGGGTCGATCACGTAGGATCTTTGAGCCGCCGCCATTCTCTTTGGGCAAGCTGTAGCTCTTGAGGTAAGGCCGTAGCTTAATAAGAGAACAACCGCCTACGGTTTAGTCCTCGGCAGCTCTTTGGCTGATTGGGCAGTAGCCTTGATTGCATTTGATCTGGAAGCGCATGGTAGTACGTAGCTTTGAAAACTACGTCAGTTCTCGGATAGCCATTAAATCGAATCGGATAGCCTCCAGGGTAGCCGCATCTCTTTGAGGACGTTCACCTTCCAATCTCTGGGATAGCCATTAAATCGCAATCGGATAGCCTCCAGGGTAGCTGCATCTCTTTGAGGACGTTCAACCTTCCAATCTCTGTTGGTGGGACCTCCTGTAGCGAGGTGAACCGGCGGTTGGCCATAGAGTGTTTGCAAGCTTGATCGCGTAGGATCTTTGAGCCGAAGCTCGAGGTGAGCCGTAGCTCTAAGGCGAGCCGTAGCTCTAAGAGACAATCGCCTGCGATTTAGTCTCGGCAGCTCTATGGCTGACAACCGGAGAGTCTCCGGGTNNGGCCGTAGCCCTTGAGCGATCGTATAGGATCTTTAAGCCGTAGCTCGAGGTGAGCCGTAGCTCTGAGAGACAATCGCCTACGATTTAGTCTCGGCAGCCCTCAGGCTGACAGCCGGAGAGTCTCCGGGTCGGGCCGTAGCCCTTAAGCGATCGCGAACGATCTAAGAGCCGTAGCTCTTTGCATCTCTTTTAAGGACGTTCAACCTTCCAATCTCTGTTGGTGGGACCTCTGTCGCAAGTGAACCGCGGTTGGCCTAGAGAGCGTTACCAGTCTCCTTGGGAGGTGATCGCGTCCGATCTGGTCTCCCTTCTCTAATCCGTATTCCATAACCGTTATTAGCGGACGCGATCCTAGATATCTGCTAGTATACCTGCTTGTTACAGTGAACTAATCGGCCTAGGTAAGAGGGAAAGGATTGAGAATTCCTTTTTTCTCCTGATCCGTATCTACCACCGTAATATGCGGATGCGATCTGCCAGGCGTCTGCTAGTGTAGCTGCTCTGCAGCATACGCGATCGTCCTAGGTAAAGGTAGAGGACCTGATCCGTATTCCAACACCGTTATGCGGATGCGATCTGCCAGGCGTCTGCTGGTGTACCTGCTGTGTCGCAGTGAACGCGATCGTCCTAGGTAAAAATGGAGGATCGTGATTTTGCTCGAGGGCGCAGCCCTCGGCTTGCTGCAGGCTACCACCCGCAAGGGTGTAGGATCGGTTCGAATGTAAGGCAGTATTGCCAGGGTGTACGGTAGGGAGCAGGCAAGCCGAGCATGAGTCACATAGGGAGTCGATGGAAGAGGACGATATGGTAATGAGGGTAAGCAATAGCCTGAGTACAGAGACGAACCGATGAGGAGGGAAGGGCTGCAAGCCTGAGGTGCTTATAAGGAGGTGCCAAGGGCTAGCCGAAGGCTAGCCTTGGCGACCCCTAAGAGCCCCTAGGCGATGCAGCCGAGTAAGGGCCAAAATAACCCTTATAGTCTTAGCAAGGCAAATCTAACTAATTAGATAACTTTAACCGCCGGTTAAAGTTCCTTAATATGTTATATATTATATAACCGTATTATAAACGTTATAATATATTTTAAGTTCTTATTATTATTTTTCGTGTATTTATATTGGGCGGCAATTATTTACCTTTATATTGTGTCTATTTAGCTAAAGTAGGCTATAAAGGATAGTCCTTATAGAATTCTTTTATTAAGAAAGGCGCGTTGGCCTTAATCTAGTTATAGGTTTCTTAGGTTTATATTTTATATCCTTTTTACTTAATAAGAAGTTTAAATTATTTAGATTATGTTTTCTATTGTATATTATTAATTAAGTTAATAAAATAAGAACCGTTACCGTTATTAATAATTATAGGAGGTAGTAGTGGCACTTTATAAGTTATAGGTTTACCCTTTAAGGGTTATAATAAGTTTATATAAAACGTTAGATATATTTTTATCTTAGTTAGTAGTTTAAGCTTATAAGCGTATAGGCTTAGTTTTTTCTTAATTTAGTATAGGCCCATAAACTTCTAGTTTAGTTTCTTTAAGGGTTATTAAGTCTTTAGGTTTTATATATTTAGGTAAACTATATTACCTTCCTTTAAGTCCTACGTGAAAGCTTATCCTTTATTTATATACTATTTCTATACCGTTTAAGCGTACGCTAATTTACTTCGTAATAGTTTTATTAACTACTTTATTTAATTAGCGAAGTTATATACGTTAATTAGTTAAATCCTCTTAATTATAGGTCCTATTATATTAATTTTGGGTTATAGTTTAAATCTAAGTTAAGGGTCTTATCCGTAGGTTATATAGAACGGTGTTACGCCTATTAATTTGCTTCTTATATTATTTATAATAAACCTAGCTAAAGGTAGTGTAAGAGTATATATATTAGGTCCCGCCGCGCTTGCGACAAGTTCGCAAGCACTCTCAGTCTTTTTGGCCGTATGGCGACGTGGAGGCAGGCCACGTTACAATTGTGCTTGCGAACTTGCTGGGGCTAGGTGCCGTAGGTTTGATCCCTATTAGTCGCACTTTGCTCTAGTATAGTCTAACACGCATCCGTGCGATAAGGTAGGTTGGCTAAGTCCGATTGCTTATATTACTAGGGACTAACTAATATGGTAATACTCTTGGCGTTTAATCCCTGTGGAGGCCCAAACGGGCGCATAGAGGAATCCCTACGAGCGCTCGAGGACGAGCGCGTAGAGGAGAGGGCAATTGTAAGAGTATATATATTAGGTCCCGCCGCGCTTGCGACAAGTTCGCAAGCACTCTTAGTCTTTTTGGCCGTATGGCGACGTGGAGGCGGGCCACGTTACAGGTAGCCACTTTTTCTAGTCGTCTTATAGGTAGGAGCGGTATATTTATAGGTATTATTCTATAATTACGTTCGCAATTTTAGTTTAACTATTTATCTCTAGATAAAATATAGTTAAGAGTTATATTTATATACTTAATTACTTATATAGGGCTTACTAAAAGTCTAAAATAAACTAGCTTCCGTAATTAAATATTATTAAATTAAAAAGTCCGTATAGCTTAAAGATATACTTAATAAAATATTTGGCTATTAATATTATATTAATTAAGTTTATAGGGGTTATATATCGCATTTTTATAAGATAGTTAACAACTACTATAATATTTATAAACCTATTACTATTAAGTAGATTAACTACGAAATTAATTAAGATATCTCACTATTTTTATATTAGAATTAGCAACGGTTAAAGTACTCCTTACTTTTTTATATAAGAGGTCTTCCTATATACGTATATTCTGTATACTTAA
Organism: Cenococcum geophilum 1.58; assembly: GCF_001692895.1. Taxonomy (NCBI): domain Eukaryota; kingdom Fungi; phylum Ascomycota; class Dothideomycetes; order Gloniales; family Gloniaceae; genus Cenococcum; species Cenococcum geophilum. The sequence goes on from NW_027137583.1 coordinate 1,872,044, forward strand.
ACGTATTTTTATATATAGTTATATATTATAGGCTAGCAATATACTTATTAAATAATCTTATAGGTCTTTATATAGCTAGGATGCCCTACTATAGGGGAATTATATATAAATTTAAGTATCTTAAATTATACGGGTTTAGAGTTTAGGACTACTATCTTTTATTAATAGTATAACTAATTATTACAGATTTTGCATTTAGTAAGTGTAATATCCTTATATTACCGTTTCCCTATTTAAATTACTTTTATTATATCTACTATCTAGGGGTTATTCTTATATTTATACTCTATTAATTTATTAATTTCTATATCCTACTTATTAATTTCTAATTTATTCCTATTAAGCTCCGCATTTAAAAATATAGGGCGTAGATTCTTAAAGTGTTTAGGGGGGTAGTAGAATTTATAATTAATTTATAATCCATTTATTAGAGGCGTTTATAGGTAAGTCCTATAATTATTATATTAATAAGTTAGGCTTNTAATTAAGTTTACTANGTTAGTATATAATNTTAAAGTTANATTATAAANGGTATTCNGCNTAANNAATTTAGCGTTATATTAATTGCTTTATAGTTATAAAGTACTATAGGTTTTTATAGTCCGTTAATACGTATATTAAAAATAACAATTCTTTAAGTTCTAGACACTATTATTTAAAGCATCTAATAATTATAAGTAGTTCCTTATTATATATCTTATAGTTTAATTTAATAGGGTAAGTTTCCGGAAGAGAAAGGCTACTAGGCGTAGCTCGCCATTTTTATTATATTATAATAACACTTCTCCTAGTGTATAATTAGTGTCACGGAACCCTACTATAGGGGCCTCTATAGGAGAGCCCCGTGCTCTTATATACACCTCACGTATAGCTTATATTAGCTACGCGTAGGTATATTACCTCCTTACGCCCTTAACCCTTACAATCGATCGCGTAATGTCTTATAGACTCCTTAAATATATACGCTCTATAGCTACTTCCCCCGTTCTATAACATTACATTGCGCCTTTTTACTACTAACGCTTAGCCTATAACTAATTATATATCTCTATAATACTACAGGCGCTGCTAGAAGCAGCGTATCTATAAATTACCTTATTTTATACTTTTAAGGAACCTATAATAGTAAGATAATATTCCTTATTAGCTACTATATTAAACCTAAAGAATAATCTAATACCTATAGTTAACCTACAACGCCAATTAATCCCAGGAGAATTTAATTTATTAGCCCTGGCCTTAACCCCTAAGGAGATGGACACTAATAATATCTTATCTTTTATTAACTATATAACTACGGATAAGCAAATAGAAGGGCTACTACTTATTAAAATTAAAATATAAGACGCCAAGATATTTATAAAAATAGTAGCACAAGACCCTAATAAACACTACTACCTTCTATAAAACTACTAGCTAAAGCTTATACAAGCTAAGATGCGTACTACCTAAGATTATAATATTATCTAAGATCTATAAGCTTATAAGGCGCTCGCTAATAACACACGTTAAGAAGCTAAAGATAACCTCTGTGTATCTAAACGCGACGTCTAACAGTTAAAAAAGAATAAGATTGTACTAATTGCTACAGTCACTAAAAAAGAAGGCATAATTAAATACCTATAATCTTAGCTTAACGAGCATATTCGTAATAACGCTAGATACCTCTTTACTACATATAATACTACCTAAGTCTCTACGCCCTAGGCAACTTTACCTACTTAACGCTTAATAGAGGGTCAGCGCTAAGTAGCTTTACCTAATAGGAACCCCTACTAAAGCAGTAATAATAAAAGCTATAATAATTAAACCTAAACTGCTACTAAGCTCGGACCCCTAGAACTTGGTTAGTCCTTAAACTCAGCTATCTAACCAAAATTAAACCACCGACTTGTTAACCTATTTTCTCTATAACGAATTAATCAATATAGACTAAAATAAGTAGAACTTATAAATAACTACTATAGATTCTAAATCTAATGTTTATAACTCTATACAAAAAGCAGTGCTTGTATAGAGTGTCCCTTTAGCAATTTTATGCGATAATTAAATAGCGGACTACTGGGGCAATTTGTACACCAATGCAAATAGCAATCAACTCCTATATAGTAGGCCTTCCTTGCTAATTAGGTACTTAAATAGGATTTATAAAAAATTTCCCTATTATATACGTAATTATAAAAAAATAATAGCTTAAGTCTCTAGTTAAGGTAGTAATATTAAGCCCCTTAGTAAAATATAGGTAATTAGCTACTCTAAATAAAATCTTTATATAAAAATTATATAGACCTAATTAGTAGAAGGTATATAAATTAATAGGGTATAACTAATGTCTGGAATGAGGCAAGTTGCCATCACGTGAGGCATATTGCCGTCACGTATCGACATAGCCCTAGCGCGGTAAGGAACCTTAGGTTCCTTACCCCTTTCCTCATTCCTAAGAAAAGAATTAATTAACAACCATTATACTACCTACAACCTGTAGATACGTGATATCACCTTATAAGTCTAATACTAATTAGTAGTTAACTTCACTGTTATACCACAAAACAGCTAGGTATTTCACTAAGAAGAGACGAGCCACTATACTAGTGCAACTCGTGCTAGAGGAAGCTGTCTTTTAAGGTTAGAACTGGCCCTAAACCTTAAATAGAACTCTTCTATAAATCTAAGGATTTAAAGGCTAGAACTGGTCCTAAGCCTTCCCCAGATTACAGATTCTTGCGTCTATTATGCAGAATAATACGCGTTACGAGTCTTTGCGATTTAAGGCCAGAACTAGTCCTAAGCCCCATAATTACAAATACACGTCACAAATGCGTACTAAACGACAAACACACGATACAGCCACTACGATACCACTAATAATATCTCCCTCCCTCCGAAAACATGGCCACAAATAACTAGAGAAACTCCTTACTACTAGGGGTAGCCACACACGCAAAACTCATTAATGAAGATTGGGATGAATTCGCCTTTAATATAATAACTTATACTATAAAACAAGTTAATGGCTTTCTCCTATACTATATCCTATTTTACTAAGATAGACACTACGCCGATTTACAACTGTGGGAATATTTTAGGGAGGATTTTATAGGATAGACCGCCAACACCTAGGCACTTAGCAATATTAATATTGTTTAGAATTTTCGAAACTTCCTCTATAGGAATAGGGTATATATTACTAAGAACGGTAACCCAATAGCTAGTAATATTTAGGCCGTTATTATTAGTATAGAAGAAGTAGAATAGACGGAAGCTAAGATTATACATTAACTACGGAAACCTAAAGCCAACCCATATTCTTTAGAAGGCAACTTTAATTCGTATTAAAACCCCTAGAACGCTGATCCCCTACCTAAAGGTACTCTCCTACCTAGAGATGCTCTCCTATTTAGAGTTGCTCTTCCTCTACCTCTTTTACCTATAACTCTTACAAACTAGCCAACCGGTAAGCCTTTATTTTAAGAAGTTACGAATCTAATAAAGGTATACTTAGATAAAGAAAAAAAGTTTAGAGGAGAACTGTATAATATACTCGGAGCAAAACTATAAGTCTTTTATAACTATTGCAATAAGGTTAGAATTTAACGCTATTAGTTCTATTACGCTTTCTCTATTATACTAAAGGGATAAGCGGCGACGTTCTATTACGACTATATTATAGGTAGAAACTATAGCTTTAATATAATACTTTAGCTTACTAGAGCCCACTTTAAGACTAATAAGAATTATTAACTCTATATATCTAAATAGCGGGAGACTATATTCTAAAGAGTTATTATTTCTAACCTAATAAAGACTCGTCTAAAGTATCTTCAACTACTCTTTAATAAACTCTAGAAAATCTAATATAGCCTTACTAAAACCTACTAAAATGAGAACAGTCTAAGGGACCAGGTTATCTTAGCCTGCTATAGCGTTTCTAAGTATAACTTGGCGCTATATAAATTTATAAATATATTTAAAGGAGTATATACTAAACTACGCTCCGCCGTAGGTACTGTAATATAAATATAAGAATCCTAACAATTCTATACCAAAAACCCTATTTAAACTGGGATTCCAGACTAATATAATTATAACTAGACTAATTAAATATATAGTGGCTGGAGTAGGGGATACGAAAGAGGGTATAATTAACGTTAACTATAAAGTAATCATGGAGGTCCTCGTGGAAGTTCATTTCGGAGCGACTATTAGAAGAAGTGCTATATTTATAAGAAGCCAAATTACTAGTTAACTAGGCACTCTCTTAATAAGCGAAAGGAAGTATATAATAAGTTTTAATAGAGTATAAGAAACGTTAGAAATTATAAGGTTATTACGGCCTACTTCTAAAGCTTTCTAGTTTAATATAAAGGCGTAGAAGACCTTAAGGATAAGGTTAACAAGGCTAAACAGCTCCTTATAAATATAGAAATTAAGGACTATTCTCCTAACTAATACTTCACTAAGTATAATAAGGTAAATAGTATATAAACCATCGCTATTCTTAATAACTAATCTACGCTCCATTCTGTTATAAAATTAGATATCTTTAATAAGCCAAAGGAAAGTTCCGCGTTCTCCTTTAACAACAGATACTCAGTAAACGTCTTCTATAGTATTATACCAGATATGGGAGCCGTAGGAGTATCTATAGTAGGAAAACCTTAAGTTTAAGCTCTTTAGCAGCTTAACAGCTCTATTTAGATTAACTAATTAATAGTAGGTTAATATACAATTCGCTTCGGCAAGGGTACTGCGATCTCTCTTAGCACAATTAAGGTCCAAACCCCGTTAGGATATATTACTGTTGGTACCAATTTAATGGTATAAGTGAGTCGTGTCTAGGGGCACGAAATACGTATAGTATTATATGCTTATTTAGACGGTGGTGACTGTTGATTCTATTGAGGTGGGCTATGTGGTCTATATACTAACGCACCTCCCCCCTAAGCTAGTGTTTTAGGAGTGTATTAAACGCGTAAGCGAACCGAACGCGTAAACGCGTACTTGGTGTATTGAACCGCGTAAGCACGCGGTTAGTACAGCAGGTGCTGTAATTATACACTAGTGGTACTTGGAAAATGGAACTACTTGCGTATAGCCTCCGTAATTGCCTTAATAGAACCATAAAAGACGTAAGAAAATATATAAAAAATCCCTCCCGAGGTGCCTTTTGGGTTGCCTTCCGAACGGTGCTCTAAGCTAGCCGTAAGTCCTACTTATGGTCCGTAAAATGAACTATACGCCCTTTAACGGGCCGTAAATGCACCGTACGGCCTTCTAAATGGGCCGTAACTAAACCGTAAATGCTCCGTTAGTCTCGCTCTACCTATTCTATAACCTTTAGGTTAAGCTTATTTATATTAATTAGGGTTTTAAGAGCTTAACACAGCTTTGCCTTCGTTATAGCGTTTACTGGGTTGTCTCCGCTGCTAATCCATTTAACCTCCGTAATCTCGCGTTATTTATAGGCCTGACATAGGTACATTAGGTTAACCATAAGCCTCTTCTCTTGTATTGTACCTAGTTTAACTAGGCAGTTATAGAGGGACTTTAAATTGGTGCATAAAACCAGGGGTAGCTGCTCCAGTTATAGGATCTTCTAGATCGTTAATTTGATTACGGCTGCTATATTAAAGCTATAGGCTAGTGTATATAGTTTAGAAGCTAGTACACTATGGGTTACTCGCTTATATTTAATTAAAGACTAATATAGTATATTTGCGTCTTAATTATAGTCCGTAAGTACAATTATAAAGCCAATTTGCGATAACAGGTCCCTATTATTGGCGAAGGAGGCGTCCGTAAATACCGTTACGCTAATAGAATTTAGGTCTAGCGGTATAAAAGTAAGTCCTCTTGTCGCGTTATTAATCTGCTATTAAATGCGCTTATTAAGCTGCTTAATATTTTCTTTTTGCGGATCTACTGCCTAGGCCGTAAAGGATAAGTTATAGGTAGATTCGGGTTGATAGACTATGGCAATATAGGCACCTCTTATACGCTGTGCAGCGTATTAGTCCTTCATATTTACGGTTTTACGGGTTTCTCTGCGGGAACTAGTAAGGTCCGTAGGCTTTACTATAACGGGCTTTAGGTTTTAAGCTTAGTGTTTCTAAGTTAGCTAGATTAAGTTGCCCTTTTATATAATTAAGCCTCCATTAAACTTAATTAGAGTTTGCTTAGTTAACTGCTCCTATAGCTTTACTAGGAACTTAGCCTTTTATAGTTCGGTCTCTTCTACGTCCGCAAAAGTTTAGTCCGCTAAAAAGAGGGTATTATCTGTTTGGAGTCTAATGATGCTAAGGCCGTTTAATAGGGTATGTAGGAGGCAAGGGTTATAGGTCAACTGCTCTATCTTAAGTTTACTAATATAGTGCTGGTAGTATATCTTAAACCAGTGGTTTCTAGCTTCTGGCACTCCGTAAAGTGGTTTTATAACCTATAAAATTGTTTCTGGTTGCAGATTAAGCTCGAGCGGTAGCCGTATAAAGATGTCCCTACTTAGGTAGGTGTTGGACTGCATATAGGCTTACGAGATGTCCCGTAAGTAGAGGGCTATAGGTTTAGTTTACTATAGTCCCGGCGTAAGCGTAAGTATAATCCATTAACTGACCCGTTAAATTATAGGCGATTACGTAAGGATAAGGTCCTTTCCCTGGTTGTTATAAGCTTATACAACGAGCCTTAACTTTTTAAAGGCTTTGTTAGTATTAGGGTGCTTAATTTTATTAATAAAGCGCGAGTTAAATATACGGACGCCTTACAGAACGTCTCTCTCCGTTATAACCGCAAAGACGCCCTTCTCAAGTAGTCCGTTGATCTCTTTACGTCGTAAGTCCGTAAAAGGGGTTTCCTATACTAGAACTGATATATCCGCAGGCGGAGATTGCTTTGCGGATGTGCCTGTAGAGGTTAGGTAATTCTCTATTATGGGGTTCTTGCGGGGGCGTCCTCGGCCACGCTTTACAGCAGGTTCCGTAGGTTTATTGGGTTTTTGGGGGACCTCTAGGGTAGGTAAGGGTGCTTTTAGTTTATCTAATTCGGCGGGTGCTTCTGGTTCGTCTAGCTTAACGTTATAGATATTTTCGGACCGAAAATAGGGTTTTATGGATGTGCTTCTAAAGCTTATTAGTCCGCTAGGGAGCTGTATATAGTAGGTCTCGTCTTCTACAGCTAGTAGACGGTAAGGTCTAGTCCAATTGCCGCTTTTACGCCATATAAGGACTTTAGAGTTAAGCGGGAGGTTGTGTACTAGGGTCGTATTAGGTCCGTTACGGTAGTATAGGGCGTTATTAATAGTTTGTTTAGCCCGTAATTTAACTATTTCGGCCATTGCCTTTTATATTATAGCTGCTCGTTCCGTAATAGACGGGGCAGGGGGGCCTAGGTTACTTATCCTTAGGTAAGCTCCGTAAACTAAGAGGGTGGGTACTAGTCCGTTAGGGCTAGCGGTGTCATTAACAGCTTTTACGGCTATCTGTAAAGCCAGTTCCTTTTAGATGTCCTTGCACTTGTCCGTAATAATCTAATAAGCTCTTTATAAAGCTAGGTAAGCTCGCTTAATAAGTCTAACGGACTAGTACGCCTTAACTAAAACGGCTTTTGTTAAAATAGCTATGGCCATAGCATACTATTGGAATTCCTTACTAATAAAGTTCCTATTAGCGTTATAGGTGATATACTTAGGGGGTCTAAGGTATATGTTAATCTAGTAGGTCCGTAAAATGTTCTAAGTATGTTTTATGGATATATTTTGCAACTAACGGGCGGCTTAATAGCGGGTTACCTCGTTAACTATATATAATACTAGACTGCCGTTAATGTATATAATATCCATGTATACTAAGTGGTTAAAGTTAAGGTCCTTATGAAGGGTAAACTTGAATCTGCCTAGGGAACGTCCGTATTTCTGGCAAAAAGAGCAGTATTTAGTTAGGTGGTCGATTGCCTTCCTGTTGACGTCGTTATGTCTAGAGCGTTTAAGAACTCTATATAGCTTTTCGGCTAATAGGTGGCCGAAACGGCGGTGTAAATGGTGGATTTTAGTACTAGTAAGGTAGCACGGGTTGTAGTTAAAAGATTCCTAAATGTAGGTCTGTAAAGTCTCTCCCTATATAAGGAATAGGTGTCCAAATCGTTATGTAATTGGTAGGGTGATATACTTACTTCCTAGGGCAGTTACAGGGCTAGTTAAGGTGTCTGTAATATTGTTATAGTAGACCTATAACCTATCTATATCTGCAAGACAGAGTAGAAAAGGGGTGTCCGCTTTTACTATATGGAAGTTAACTAGGCCAATTAGGGTCTTAACTGTAACTAATCTAATTAATGCGGTTGAACCAATGCCAAATTGGACGTTTACGGCCCCAGCTTGTATAGTATTAATGTCCGTATTATCATTTACGGTAGTTTTATATATAAGGTATTGTCCGTAACCTGTAGTAGACTTCTTAGAGGCACCTGTATTGATTATAACGCTATAGAATTCTTTGGGGGTATAGCGTTCTATAGTAATATATGCAAATAGGTCCTGTTCGCGGTCTATAACGTCCGTAATAGGTCTAATAGGTGTACTTACGGGCCAGTTTTTGGGTGTAATTAAGTGTATAAAGGAGCGGTCGGCTAATACGGTTATAGTATTAAAGGCTTAACTGTCCGTAAAAGGTCTAAAAGTAGTTAGGAATGTTTCTAAGGTCTCCTATTCCTAAATATCTAAGTTAAAGTTAATTATAAGGGCTTCTATTAACTCGTTAGGGGGCTTCTCTGCTTCCTCTCCTTTGTATTCTAAAATAAACTAGTTGATCTGGTTATTAAGTCTCTTCCTAGACTTGTTACGTTCTTCCTGGGTATGCCTTATAGACTAATATCCTTCCTTACCGTATATAAAGTATTTCTAACTAGTTTGTTTGCGGGGGTATGCTTTTATACGGGAGTTGCTGCGGAGGTTACGGGTAGAACCTAGTTAATGTGGATACTGCTAGCGGTATCGGCGGTCCGTAAAGTAGGCATCTAAATTAGGTTGCGGATTTTGTAGGTCCGTAATAAAAGCTTAAGTACTGCCTGGCGGGTTTAAGGCTTTATACGTTGTAATGGAGGACCGTAAATTGTTAATAATGCCAGCTATGGTGTCTGCGGGCTTATAATAGGCGTATTTATAGGGTTCTATTTCCTAGCAGGCCGTAATTAGTTTATTATATAAGAAGTCGTTTATTTAAAGCTTAATATTAAGACCGTGCTGTAGGTAGCGGAGGTCTTTAATAAGGATTTGTAGGTACTCTATAGTTAATTTTTTAGTATTCTTGTCTATTACGGTCCGTAACTTAGTTGTATTCTATTGGGTAAGGATATTACGCCTATATTTTAGTCCTTTAAAGTAGTTATATGTGGCTTTACATAGCTTATTAAAGGGAACACTAAGGGGGTTGCTCTTAAGGTTGGTGTAGTAGTGGTTAAGTGCTAGGCCACGCAGCATGGTAGAGTAGGCTTGGCTAAACTCCTATTTAGAAATATTGGCCTTCTAACAGAGGTCCGTAAAGATGGTTAGTTTAAAGTTAAAGTTATCGTTTTTACCGCTGTACTTGGATTTGTCGGTGTAGAGCTTAGCTAGGTTAGCTAGCTCCTTGCTATAGGTCTTTACTTAGGTAGTTTGCGGGTCTGTAGCTTGCGGATTTATGGGTTATGGATATATAGGTTGCGGATCTGTAGTTTAAATAATGGGAGGGGTTTAGTCCGTATTTTGGTTCGCGGGGGTATTACGGTCCGTAATTTGGGTTATGGGGGTATTACGGTCCGTAATATAAGTACTAGGTATACTTTAGCCAGTAAGATTAATTCCAAAACTGCTTAGGTTTATAGGACGAATTTAGTTAAGAGGGTTAGGTATAAGGCTAGCGATTATATTAAGTTTGGAAGAAGTAAAGAGTTCCTTAGTAGTATTGTACTTGTCTAGGATTTCTTCCTTAGTCTATTCCGTTTAGTCCTCCTTATATATTGTATTGTATAAGGACCGTGCGATAGTAACCTATTTATTCCTTTTAACCCATACGCCTTAGTTATGTAAAAGGGTCCGTAGGTTACAGATAGTAGTGGGGTTGCATTCCTTAAAGATGGCTTCTATAAAGTCCGCAAAGTCTTCCTAGTATTGCTCCTATAGGTTGACGTTTATAAGCTTAAAGTATTCGTACTTAAGGATTTTAAATTTGATATAGTTGTTGACGTTATCTATAGACGTAACGTTAACTCCTTATCTCTACTTCTTTTAACCTTTATTAACCTGCTTGCTGATGTCTACTATACTATATAGTGTAGTATAGTGCGTAGCGGGTGGAAGAGGTCTTGTGAGGGTCCGTAAAATCGGTTAATGGGCCCGTAACGGTTTGTAGAAGGGTAAAGGGGTCTTTATAGGGTCTTAACAGGTCCGTAGTAGTTTGCAGGAGGGTAAGAGGTCTCCGTAATGGTCTGTAAAAGTGATTAACGGGTCCATAACAGTTCGTAAAAGGGTAAGAGGTCTCCGTAAGGGGTTAGAGAGGAGGCCGGGGTATTTTAGTAGGGTGTAGTGGTCGCGTTCTTGGTGTAATTATGTTTTTAACGTGGTCGCGTTAACTACTGGTATAGTGGTTAATATCTCTGATTAAGGTGGAGCGTAAACGTCTTCTAAAACCAGGGTAGATTTAAGGTAATTCTAGGTAAGGTGGAGCGTCAGACGTCTTCCAAATCTAGAGTACTTTAATTCTCTTTAACTAAAATAGGGGCTTATAAGGTGGAGCGTTGGACATCTTCTAAGTAAGTGCGTATCTCCTGATCTATACGCGCTCACTAATTAGTGTTAGTACTAATTTAATGGTATAAGTAAGTTGTGTTTAGGGGCACGAAATACGTATAGTATTATATACTCATTTAGACAGTGGTGACTGTCAATTCTATTGAGGTGGGCTACGTGGTCTATATACTAACGCACCTCCCCCCTAAGCTAGTGTTTTAGGAGTGCATTAGACGCGTAAGCGAACCGAACGCGTAAACGCGTACTTGGTGTATCGAACCGCGTAAGCACGCGGTTAGTATAGCAGGTGCTGTAATTATACAATTACTTTCTATATTATTCCCGCGAATATCCCATTTCTATTCTATATCCAAAATATAGATAAATTAGGCGTTAAGCTTAATAACCTTAAGAATATGCTCGTTTAGGGAGATAATTATGTGCCCGTTGTACGCAAGTAGGGTCACCCTTAGTTGCTCCTTTAATAGCCAAAAAGGAGTATTGCTTAGAGCCACTTAACCGAGTTAGAGCTACGTTAACTACACCGTTATTTTAGCCACCTATCTATCCACCAACTGCTTAGGGTTCTTTAGTAAGTAGGTTATAAGGTTAAGATTAAGGCGATTAAGCATTTTATAAAGTACTATTATTACTACCAAATAAACCAGAAGTCCCCTAGCCGATTTAAGTTTACCCTTAAAAATAACTACAACTTTAACTTCTATATTATTATTAATATTATATATCTTAGCGGCAAGCCAGTACTTTAAGTTATTAACTTCTTAACCTCCTTCTAAGCCGCATATTTCCTAAAGAATATATTAGCTAGGAACGCATAGGATACTCTTTAATTATACTAGATTAATGTCTACCTAGGACCCCCTAATTAAGTTATTTATAATATAGGAAGGAACTTCTTATCTATAGAGTTTCGGCAATAAGTAAAGGCAATAGCAATTAAGGTTAAAGAAGTCCCTATTAAGGCACATAATAGCGTTAAAAAAGCAGAACGATATTACGCGCTATTATGCCAAGCGTATAAGATTATTTCTTTAGAACTAGAGGACGCTAGTAAAGAGCTTATCTTACAGATAGCTGTTAAGGCTATTAACGATTCCGCTAGTCCAGATAGGCTCGTACCTATATTACTAGTCTTTAGTACCTACCCTTAAATAACTAATAATTCTCCACTATCTCCCTCTATTATATAATAAGCTAAGGCTATTCGCAAAGTAACGAAAGAGGTATAACGTCTCTACGCCACGCGCCAGGTTAATAATATACTAGGAATAAGAAATAGCCTAAACACCTTAACTACGCTTAATTTGCTACTCTAATCTAAAGTACGGGTATAGCGTAAGAAGGGAGGATAGTTAGGCCCATATAAACTTATTGCAAGTAATAGTTAAACTTATACTCTTTAGATGCCCTATAGACCCACTTAATTCCACTTAACTGTTATTAAGCCCTACTATAGGAATAATAGTTCCGAGCCTTTATAGGATACCCTAGAGAATACCCTAAAGGATGCCCTAGAGGATACCTTAGAGGAGAACCATAATTAACGTGCTCTAGAAAGAGACTATAATTCTAATACAATTGTAGCAGATATGCCGCAACTATGACGCGGTAGAGGTCGCCCAAAAGAATTACGAAATCGCTAACACCTTATTAATTTTAAAGAGTAATTCGTTACCGCTATCAAAAGTAGAGACAAGTTATTAATGGCCTTTATAACAGCTAAAGAGAAGGCTAACTTCGAGCTTGCAAAACAGCTTTAAAAGGAAGGCCGTATTATAACTCTAGGAGCTCCTTTCTAAGCATCTAATAAGCAGGAAATTAACGGTCTTATTATAAGAGAAGTCTTTAAGTATAAGAACTACGACCCTGCCAAGTTCAATAGAGTTCGCATATTTAGGTTAAGAATAGTTAACGAGATTAAAGGTAAAGCTACTAATACCCCATTTAAGAAGTTGAGGCTAGTTATTTAAGGTTATAATAATAACGGCAAGGAAGTAATTCTTATATAATCCCCTATAATTTAACAAGCTAGTTAGCGAGTTATTATTGCACTAGCCCCCTCCTTAATAAAGAATGGAATGGCGGTTTATTTATAAGATATTACTTAGGCCTACACCCAATTAGAGACGCGCCTTTAGCGCTTAATACTAGCATACCTCCTAGAGCAAATTCGCTACTAATATCCTAAGGATACAATTATGGTCGTACTTAAGCCATTATATAGAATCGCAGAGGTAGGAACTTATTAGTAGGCTACCTATAGCAAGCACCATAAGGAGAAGCTTTTAATAACTACTTTTATATTTAATCCCTACTTCCTTATTACAACTACAGGAACGCCATTTAGAATCGTTAGCATGTAAACTAACGATATAATTATCTTAGGAGACGACCAATTTTTAGCCCTTAAAGAAGATAAGCTAGTAAAGGCAAATCTTATAGTAAAGCTAAAGGAAAGACTTAATCCAACAACACTATTACTCTTTAATAGATGCATCCTCTCCCTAAATGAGGACTCTATTGCCTTACGCCAGAAGGGTTAAGGTAAGAAGATTAACGTCGTTAACGTTAATTCTCTAAAGTAAAGATATATAGAGCAACGTACTTATAGGGCTTATATTGCTTCCATCTATTAACTTAAGGCCTCCTTTAATCTTTCTATTGCCGCTTAACACCAGGAACTAACTAAGGAGGATATTCTTGCCCTAAATAAGCGCCTTTCTTAGCAAATAACCTATCTTGATTAGGGATTACTCTATATACCTATTAATCTTCCCACTACTAAGCTCTTTATATTTATTAATAGGTCGTTTATAAATAATAAAGATTTTAGCTCTTAGCTAGGATATAAGATTATTATCGTAAATAAATCTACCGGAGAGAATACCTTTATAATCCACAGTAATCTTATCTATTAGAGCTTAACTAAGAGTAAGCGCATTACTCGGAGTGTTCTCGCATTAGAGATATATAGAATAGTTGGTAGAGTAGACATAGCAATTGCAATTAGAACTACCTTAAAGATAATTATAGATTAACTTAAACTTCCTACTATTTCTACAATCGTGTGCACTAATTTATATTCCCTTTATAAGTGTTTAGTTAAGCTTAGTACTATAAAGGAGAAGCGCCTTATAATTAATATTATAGCACTTTAGCAATCCTATAAGCGTTAAGAACTCTTTAAAATCTAATGGATTAATAGCTAAGATAACCCGGTAGATATAATAATAAAGGCAAGCCTAAATAAGGTACTAGAAACGTTTATTAACATAAATACTCTATATATACGAGTTAAAGGTTAGGTTAAGAGGGAAACTTAGGGAAGTTAAAATCTTATAGAACTTTAACCGCTGGTTAAAGTTATCTAATTAGTTAGATTCTTGCCAAGAGCGCCATACCTAGTTAATTTGGGTGGCGGTGTGGAGTTCTACCAATACTATTCGTTAAGCTGGCCAATTAGGATTTTCTATACCCGGCATAGAAAATCACCATTGGCTCGCTTACTACTAGCGCCTTAGCGGCCACTTACCTTCGCGTTATCCGCCAAATCCTACCAACTGCCGCATTATCGCATATTATTTGGTATTATTATACACTGTCTAGTATTATTACATCCTGTCTGTTTATATATATATATAGATAGCAACTATAAAAAGAAGAGTTGCTAGTGTCGGGAATAAGGCAAGTTGCCGTCACGTAAGGCATATTGCCGTCACGTGTCGACATGGCCCTAGCGCGGTGAGGAACCTTAAGTTCCTTACCCCTTTCCTCATTCCTAAGAAAAGAATTAATTAACAACTATCATACTACCTATAACCTGTAGATACGTGATATTACCTTATGAGTCCAACAACTAAAGTAAATTTAAAAGTTATATAGCCTTTATAAATAGGTGTAAAAAAATGTTAATATATAGGTAAAAAAACCTAAAATATAGACAAATTTAGAGTTATATTAAGCATATATATAAATTTAATTACAATAAGATATATCTTTTAAAAAAAGTTTTTTATAAAGTTGTTTAATAATTATAAATAGGTATTTATTATAAAGATAATATTTGCCCTTTGTTAGGTAATTTATTTTAAAGAAAAATACCCTTAATTAATATAAGTATACTAAGGTAAAGTATTTTATTAAATATATATAGCTTAAAAAAATAGTTAAATAGTTAAATGTATTATATTTAGGTAATTTAATAAAAAAAATTATACTTAAAACTAATTTTTTTAATAATAAAGCTTAATTATATTCCTTTAATAGCTATATAAGCCATTATATAGTTAAGTTTTTGATAAAATATAAAATATAGAATATATCGATTCTTTTTTACTACTTCATTTAATAAAATAACCCTTAAATCTTTTTTAAATCTCCTCTATTAAGTTAAAATATTTTAAGTAAATTATAAAGTATATATATCTTAGTAATAGTAGTAGTAGATTTAATTTACCGTCCGACCCGGTCCCCCTAATGGGTCCACGCAGACTAATTCCTATAGAAAAGCTTATATTACACTAAGAAAAACCATTTTTTTAGGTGAACAAAAAACCTCCAAGGGAAACGTAAGAGGTAATACTTCTAAATAGCATCCGTACTACATTAACGGGAGAAAAAAAACACCATCAGGTTGCTGCTTTAAGACTCCCCTTGCGCAAAAGTGTCTAAAATGCCTGTCTTGCTTTTGTCTGCTATTTAAACCATTTTTACTATGTCTGTGTATTGCCTATATAAAGTTGTATGCCTATCCCTAGCTCCTTTTCTAAGTCTCCTGTGAATATCTCCTGATAATAATAACGCTTGCGCTCCGCCTAGGCCTGTATGCTAAGGTCTCTTATCTATTCCTTTATTAAAAGGTTTCTACAACGGGGTGTATATAACTTAGTATCGCTTTTACCCTAGGTCCTAACCCTAGGCCCTTACACCTATTTATAAGGTATAGGAGGACGCTCTAGTATTTAATAGGGGTGACTAGTCCCTATAACTAGATACCTAGGTTACCAGGTAATGTTAAAATAGGGGGCTTCTGCTACGCTTAGGGCGCGGATTATTTGCGTATGTATGTGGTTGCTGTGCGGTGTATGTAGTATTTATAGGAGGGAGGGGGTACGCCGGAGGGATAATTGCTTGTCGATTTAAATGACCGAATGTATATGATAGACGTAGTAGCTGTATTCAAACTTTTTGCTGGGGCTTACCCCCTAGTAAAAAATTTTCACACTACCACCACCACGTCGCTGCGCAGGCGCTGCGCAGCCGTACACACGTCTCTGCGTTTGCTCTGGTAGTCTATTGACACGATCCAAATAGAACATCAATAGTAGCTGCCAGGTTCCCGGGCTCCACCGCGTAGAGGTGCAGAGGCCGATTTTATTGAGCCCATCTTAGTAATATAGCTCTAATTAAGAAGTACTATTTTACCAAGTATTACTATAAGACTTAAAAAAAGGCCTTATAATAAAAAGAACTAATTTTAGGCAGTATATCTGTAACCGACTACTTGGACTGTGCTAAAGACACAAGGTTGCAGCCTTTAAGCCTGCATTAACACTACCCTCGTATACCTCGTATATCTTATATTACCCTGTTTCGACTACATATTAGTCTACCCTTTTGTTTTATTACCTATACCTTCTTTATGTATATATATACTACTTAATTTCCATAGATTTACAATTAAGTCGTTCATTTAATTCTTCGCACTGCAAAGCTTACAATATCTATAGTATTTATTTATAAAGTCTATATAAAGGCTCTAAATATTTTTAAAATAAAAAATAGGGCTTTAATAAAGGGGCTAAGCTTTAAAAAAGCTAATTGTAATTAATTTAATAATATAATGACCCCAAAGAAGTCTTATAATATATATTATATAGCTTAAGGCCTTTTAATAAGTATATACTTAATTAAGAGACTTAGTTATTACAAACGCTTTAAGTACAATGTTACGACTACTTAGAGAGGAGTTAGAAGAAGCTAGTTAGTTAATATAAGCACGGCCTAGGATGGAACCCATAGAGCTATATAATAAAGAATAGTAATTAGGTTATATAACGTACTACATATTAAATAAGAGGAACGAAAGGAACTTACGTACCTTACGTATAAGGAGGATTTCTTAGAAGTACGGTTGTGTATTTAAGGACCCTTAATACCTACCTAGATAGTTCCTTCCTTATAGTAATTCTTAGAATATAATTGGAGTTAATCTGTTAAGCAACCACTCTACCAGTTATTATTATATTATTAACTTATCTATTTTTATATACCTAGCCCATTAATAGGACCTACTATAGTTTAAGCTACAAGGTTCCGTTATATAATTACTACCTAGTTACGGTTAATAAGTTAAATAATATACCACCAAAAGTAGCCACTATAACGCTATCAACGGCGGCAACTACTTTAAGATTAGGTAATAATATTAGTATAGTAAACACTAACTTACAACAACCCGTAACAGTAGGGCAATTATAAAAGATAGTTAACTGGTTAACGGAAAATAATATAATACTTAAAAACAGAATTAATGGGATAGGCGCAGCAAAGATTAAGCTACTATTAATTAAGCGATTTATAGGAAAAAGACTAAAGCTTAAAGGATTCCTTATATAAATGTACTTTAAGGTTTTATAAGAAGGAGCTAAGCTACTAATACCTATAGATTAAGTAGCGTATGTAGGATTATTCTTATTAGAAAGAGCACTTAAATGGTTTAAGCCTTACCTTATAGAGATATAAGTAAATAGAATAATAACTATAAACTAAGAAGTATAGTTTATGTTCTTAAGCTAGGGTAAATTTGCGGAGTAACTAACGCAAATGTTTAGGGACCTGGAAGCAACAATAATGGTAAAAAAAAAGCTTTAGGACCTAGCGTAATGAACTTTAGCAATTAAGTATATAATATAGTTCTAAACGCTAGCTATATAGGTTAAGTGGAATAATAAGGCGCTTATAGCATAGTATAAATAGGGACTTAAGGCTAAAGTCTAAGACGTAATTATTTTAATAGAAGATGCGGACACCCTAAGGAAATTAATAGGTTAAGTAATTAGACTAGGACCTTTTAAAATTAAAAAGAAAATTTTATTAGTTATATTTAAGTTAAACCTACTAGCTAAAATAAAGATCTACCCTATATAGTATATTGCAATACTAGAGCTAGTATACGGGAATATTAAGCCATTAGTTTATAAAGCAGACACGTATCCCTTAGCACGGTAGCGTCCTACGATTAAGTGGTCTGTGCGCGAACACCAGAATCAAAAGTACGCGTATGGCCACGGAGCCTTGATCCTATTGATTTTATTGGCTAGCTCTTATCGATACCGGTAGGACGCGAAGTACCGTGCTAAGGGATAGAGGACAAGAAGAAGACGAATAGTAAGTTTTAAAGATTATTAGTTATGAGGACGTTAATAATAAAACATAGTATAAAGTAAAGTAGATAGGCTATGATAAGACTACCTAGGAGCCACTAAAAAATTTAAAGAACGCTATAGAAAAGGTATAGGAGTATTAGAAGAGAAAAGGTTAGGCAGTATTAATAAAGAAGGATCGCCAAAGAACGAACCACTTAAGGGGGATATAGGAAGAACAATTGCTAAACTACTCGGAGTTGTTTCCTTCTCTATGGAAAGAGAATCCGTTCTTTTATCGCCAAGTTCCTATAAACCTTATTCTATAAGTTTCTACTTCTTAAAATAAACTTTCTTGCGCACCTTCTTAAGACAAAGTAGCTAAGTAGACGCTGTAATTTAGGTAGCTAGAGCCTTTTGCTTAGCATTATAAGAACGTTTAAGCTTAGCTAGGGCCTACGCTAGGTTACCATTAAGCTTCGCAGCAGTAGATTAAACTTAAAACCCTAGCAGCAATTAACAAGAGCACTTAAAGACTATTTAGAGTAATAGGACGCGTATACTTAGCGTTAGAAGTAGAACAAATATTATAAGATAATTAAACGTTCGCCTTAGTGCACTTTAAATAAGAGGACAGTTATTAGGAGGAAGGACTTACTAACGTAATATAAACTAACCCCTCTTTTAAACAACGGGAATATGGAGATAGCATTATCTTACTAAAAGATAATATCGCAGCAATAGTACGAGCGCGACGCTGCGTATATAAAGAGGAAGAAGCTTTAGGCATTATAAGTAATAATATTAACTAAATTAATTAGACGGATATTATACCTCTAGTAAACGACCTAGAGATGCTAGGTATCTTTAAGGAAAAAGATAAAAAGGAGGGAGATAGTGTTACGAACGCTTTAAGTACAATATTATAACTACTTAAAGAGGAGTTAGAAGAAGCTAGTTAGTTAATATAAGCACGGCCTAGAATAGAACCCGTGGAGCTATATAATAAAGAATAGTAATTAGGTTATATAACGTGCTATATATTAAACAAGAGAAATAAAAGGAACTTACATACCTTATATATAACACGTACCTTACGTATAAGGAGGATTTCTTAGAAGTACAGTTATGTATTTAAGGACCCTCAGTCCCTACCTAAATAGTTCCTTCCTTATAGTAATTCTTAGAATACAATTAGAGTTAATCTGTTAGGCAACTACTCCACCAGTTGTTATTATATTATTAACTTATCTATTCCTATACACCTAGCCCATTAACAGGACCCACCGTAGTTTAAGCTACAAGGTTCCGTTATATTAGTTACTTTTATAAAAAATAAGTTAATAACTTTAAAGAGTTATTCTAAAGGCTATATATATAGGCGCTTAAATATATAACTTATAATTATAACTTAAAGACCTTAAAAGTCCAAAATTATATAAATGGATAATGGTAGATCTAAATATAATACTAAAATATATAGATGTAATAAACAAAGCTATAGTAAAGGTAGAGGGAAAAAAGGCCAAAATAAGGGTAAAGGGGTTGAAATTAAAGCTTTAAAATACACTAGATAGAAAGCCCGAAGCTAATATACTAAATGGCATATAAGGGCAAATAATTAATTAAATTTTGTTAAGTGTAAATAGCTTCCAAAGTAGTGTAGCCGATTTAGTAGGGTAACCGAGTTCTAGGGGTCTAAGCTTATAGGGTTTAATACATACTACCTTAATCCCCTAGTTTTTTAAGGAGACCGTAAGGAATATAGCCACTAAAAGATATAAATCCGTAAAAAACTAACTTAGAGCGCCTACCTTTTTCCTACGGAAAACACTAAGATTAGTTATATTATTGGGCGAATAAAGGGTATACTATTTAACAGACTCTTCGCCTAATAGGAGACTAGTAGCCCATAAAAGTGGCAGCTTTACTAAGAAGTCCTTAATAATCTTAACCTAATATACTATAACTACAACCTACTAGCCACTAACTAAGCAAAACTACGTACCCTAAAAATAAGCCCTACTAAATTATTTAATAAGTTCTATATTAAATTCTAGAAATACACTAGAGCCCTTACCTAAGACAATACTAAAGACTAAAAAAATCTCCTTAAAAAAGTTACTTATTACCTTAGTTACGCAGCCGCTAGCTATAACTATAACAATATTTATAAGATGGTAGTAGCCCTATAAAAGATTAAATAACAACTAAATTAGATCACTACTATTAACCCTTACTTAAAGACCTTTTTATAGAAGCCCTCTGGGCCTACTAAACCTACACATACTAAGCTATTAACGCCTACTACCTTAAGTACCACTAGAGCTAATATTAACCTCTCTATACTAACCTTTTTGTAAAAACTCCTAAATAGAGAGCGTAAGCTACTCTAGAAACTAGGACGCTGCTATAAATGCCGTTAAAAAGGCTGTTATCGCGATAACCTAAACTGCTTAATAGCTAGGTTTAGTACCCGCCGTCTAATACCTAACTTAATACCCTAAATACCAAATATATTGCTATACGCCACTATTACGGCTTATATAAATGTCTCTAAACTAAAGCTTATAGAATGCTATATTATAAAGATACTAAGCTAAGGAGAAGAGAAAAAAGGGGTTACTAAAACCGATGTAAACAAATATATAGGGTGAGCCGCTAAGGCGCTAGCTCTAGGCGAGCTAATTATAGGTCGGCAGAATATAGCAGAATTTGGCAGGTAACGTGCGATAGCGCCGTTATATCACCCCCCTCTTTAAATAAAAGCCTGCCCTTGGGCTTAGTTAGAAATAGGGTAGTATTAGGCTTATAAATATAGGATTATAAAATATAAGATAAGGAGATAAAGGAGATACGAGTGCATCTAAACTAAGTATAAGAGGCGATTATAGGCTAAGTAGAAGCACTAGGCTAGAAAGAGTAGCCGCTAAAAGTCTTAGCACGGATCTAACTAATTAGACAACTTTAACCGGCGGTTAAAGTTCCTAAACATCTGAAATTTTTTTACGGTACTGGCAGAAAACGGCAGAAAATGGCAGAATTTGGCAGATAGCTGTATTAGGGCTTTGGGGCGTTTTTATCCCTATGTTCTTCCGGTAACTTATTATCTTTATTATACTAGCATTCTATCTATTTATCTAGGTACTTTAGGGGTCTAGGCATATTAGGGTATTAGTTATAAAACTCTTTAAGCTTTTAAGGGTAGCCTATAAAGTTCCATATAGAATACTAGGTTGGGTCTAGATTATAGCCCTTCTATTAGATATAGTATTTTAGCGTTCCCTATACTATCTTACAGGCTAGTATTTTGTTAACTTCCTATTTATTATTACTATTTACTTAAACTAGTAGGGGAAGCTCGTTCTTTTATCTAGGCAATAAGTTGTTTATAGCTTTTTATAACTTATCTAGTAAAAAGATAGGGTAAACCCTAATTAAATCTAAAAGCTTTACCTTATATAAATTACCTATCTTCTTAAGAACCTTATACGGTCCTACTATCTAGTAGTTTAGCTTATAGCTAGGTTATTTAGTCTTCTAATTCCTTATTATAACCTAGACTATATTACTAGGGGCAAAGTTGGGCTCTTAACGGTGTTTATTTACCTACTATTCTATTAACCTTTAAGCTTTTTCTAAGTTCTTATAGGCTACCATCTAGGCTTCCTCTAAGCATTTAGCGTACTATTAGGCCTTAGCATAGGGTAGCTTCTCTTATATAGTTTAGGGTTCTTCTAGCTTTTTCTAGTTAAAGCTTATACGGGGTAAGTATCCTATTTCTAGCTAAATTAGGGTAAACCCTGTGGAGTTATAGGGTAGGGTTACTTGGGCGTAGTCCATTAAGGGTAGTAGTTTAGACTAGTTATCCTAGAAATAGTTAATAAAAGGCCTAAGCCTCTAGTTTAGGTACTAATTTATAATCTCCGTCTGGCCGTCTGTCTGGGGATAGTAAGCCGTAAAAAGCTTTAGCTTAATACCTAGGATCTAGGTAAACTTATTCTAGAAGGCCAATATAAACTATAGCCTATAATTAAACATAATAGCATCTAGTAGTCCGTAGATTTAGTAGACATAATAGATATATAGCTAGGCTACCTTTTTAGTATTAATGTTTTTATAATAGGGAATTAAGAACGGGCGTTTACTAAAGTAGTTAACTATAACTATAACTATATCGTATCCGTTACGGTCCCTAGGTAGTTTATAAAAGTCTATAAAGATATACTACTAAGGGCGCTCTAGTATTAGGAGTGGCTTAAGTAGTCTTAGGGTCTTATCCTATAGGATTATAGCTCTCCTATAGTCTTCGCAGTTCCATATATATTAATTAATATCTATAACTATTTTTAGCTAATAGTAGTGGCAGTTAATAATTTTACGGGTCTTACTCTTACTAGGGTATGCCGTAGAAACTTAGCAATAAGCTTTACGGATTAGTTTAGTCTATAGATTATTAACGTTAGGGACTATAAGCCGCTCCTAGTATAGGAGCAACCATTTCTCTACTTTAAAATTAGGGTTTTTTTTCGCGGCTTAATTACAGAGGGCCTTTAGGGTATTAGCCGTGCAGTTTATAGTTAGGAGGCGGTTAATTAGCCCTATTAGTTTATCTAAGGTCTCCTCTATTAATACTAGCTTATTTAGCTAGGAGTCTAGCTCCTTAAAGATCTGCAGGTTAAGCTATTTAGGATAAAAAAGGGCGCGCGTTTAATATTAGGTCTTTAGCTTATCTTAGGGTCCTATATCTTGTTTTCTTTAAGTTAAAGTATTAGCCTTAAAGTTTTACTTACTAGAACGATATATAATTATAAAAAAGAATTAGAAGAGTGTTTTAGCCTACTAAACTTATTATTTAATAAGCTGCTTTATAGTTATAAAGTACTTTAGGGCTTTAGAGTCTGTATATATCTTAATTTAAAAGTTCGTACCTTTAAGCTCTACACACTATTAGGAGAGTAATTAAATAATAGCTAGTATTTCTTTGTTATATACTTTATAGTTATACTTAGCCAGGTCTATTATTTTTAAGAAGAAAGTAATAGGGTACTATTTACTATTTGGATATAACTGTAATAGGATTCCCGTTATAACCCTATTAGAAGCGTTCGTTTCTAGCATTAATTTAAGGTCTAGGTTATAATAATAAAGAATTAGGAAAGAGATAAGCTAATCCTTTATCTCTTTAAAGGCTTTTATATAGTTATTATTAAAGATAAAAGGTGTATCCTTCCTAGTTAGTTGTATAAGAGGTTTTACCACAATTCTATAGTCGCGGATAAACTAGCGGTAGAAGTTATAAAAACTAAAAAAGGATTAGATTCCTTTTACTATATAAAGGGGCTTCTAGTTATAGATTACCCCTACCTTTTTAGGGTTAACCTTAATTTCTTTTATAGTTATAATAAACCTAAAGTATTTTATACGTTTTACCCTAAACTTATATTTCTTAATATTAACTTATAAGTCTGTGTTTTGTAGTCTCTTTAGGACCTTCTTAATATAAACTTAATACTTAAGTTTGTCGTCTAAGTATATAAGAATATCGTCTAGGTATACCGTGCAGAATTTATCTAGGTAATTAAAAAGAACGTTATTTATATACCTTTAGTATATAGCTAGTCCGTTTATTAGTTTAAAGAGAAGAACTTTATATTTATAGGAGCTATAACAGGTATAGAATATAGTTAAATCTTTAGATACGGGGTCTATCCTAATTTAGTAAAAAGCTTAACGGATATTAAGTTTAGTAAAGATCTTTACCCAGCTTAAACGTGTAAGGGTTTTATTAATTAAAGGAATAGGATACTAATCCTTTTAAATAATAGCGTTTAGCTTTTAATAGTCAATATAAAAGCGGAGGCCTCTATTAGGCTTTTTTATAAATAGAATAGAGAAAGTAAAAGGGGCTTAACTTAGCTCAATAAACCCTTTATCCAGGTTATTAATTAAGTACTACTTTATTACTTTTAGCTTATCTATTAATTATTAGTAGAGAGGGCTATAACTTAGCAAGTTATTAGCTTTTAATTAAATCTTATAATTATATATCTAGTAAGGGGGTAACTTATTTAAAGCCGCCTTTAAGAATACATCCTTGTAATTTATATAAATAGTAAAAAAAAGGCGTTTAACTAGTTCCTCGTTAGTTTCCTTAGCTAGCTCTTCCTCCCTATTATTAATAATTTAGTTAATCTTATATAGGCTTATTATAAAGACCTTGTTATCCTTCTAGTATATATTAAAGTAAAACGCTATAGCGCTAATTGCGGTAATATCTATAGCGAGGGGGTTATATAATAATAGGGGCGTACGTAACTTTATAGACTTCTAAGACACTAACGTTATTATTACTCCTTTTAACTCCTATTATATCTTTTAGAGGTCATTACTTATATCCTATTAATGCGTTCTTTTCTATACTGGTTAAATCTATACAACTTAGACATCGTCTACATTACTATCTATCCCGCTTCTATATATAGAGTCCTCTTTAAATATAGCGCTTTAGAAGAGTATCTTTATTAGTATAAAGTTCTTTCTAGCTTCGCGGCGGGTGTCTTCTTAAGTAAAGGCTAGATTACAAGCCAGGACATCCTACTAGTAGGTAGGGTTAGCCCTTACGGCTAGTGTCTTATAGTTAGTTCGGATCTCCCTAATAAAGGAGGGTAACCTTAGTCTATCCTTCGGCTAAATAAACTGTTTTTATTGCGTGTTTAGCTGGATATTAAGATAGGACATCTATTTTTATTTAAGAATTATATTATAGGACCCTAGGTCTAGGATACAAAAGGGGATACTATATTAGCATTATCCATTAAAAGCGATATATAACTTTAAGACGTGGGTAATAGGCCGACCGGCTTAGCTATTATAGCCTTTTACCTAAATAGGCTTCTCTAGTCAGATGGCTTCTGTATTTAAAAACTTAGTAACATTATTTATATAGGCAGTATTTATAAAGGTAAAGCTATTTACTTTAGTGTTAATAAGGGCGGTTATATTAACTTTATATCTATTTTAAGATACTATATATAGAACTATAAAATACTTTCCACCTATTAACTAACTAAGATTAATCTCTTTAAGATTAATAGGGTACCCTAGGGGGGAGTCTTTCCCTAGGGTTCTTTTTTTCCCGACTTATTAGACGTTTTTTCTTCCTCTATCTCCCTAATATCGCTTATATCCTTTAGCTCCGGGCAAGGTAAGGTAAAGTAACCCTTCTTATTGCAGTTATAGTATATAGCTAAGGTAGGGTCGATCGGAGTATTACGGCAAATATTAGTTAATGGCGTGGTATATAGCTAGTTAGGCGTCGCTCGCTAGTATATAGTTATAACCGCTTTTAATATAAAAGTAGTCGTAGCTTATCTTCCTACTCTAGCTCCTATAGGTATAGTTAGTAAGTTTTAATCGCTATAGAGTTACTTCTACCGATTAGGACGGGCTTTAATCCGCTTTAGTTCTAAATCTAAAAATAGGTAATAAGCTATAAGTCTATTATAAGTTGGCAGGTTGTCTAAGGCTATAGTAATCTTCTCTTATAGCTAAATTATTAGCTTATTATATAGGTCTAATCGGTAGTTCTTAAGGGGAACCTAGCCTTCTCCTATAAGGTATAGGAATTAAGTCTAGAATTTAGTAAAGAGTTAGTTTGGTTTTATTATTAGGCGATTACAATTATACTAGGCGTCCTGTACTTTGTTTAGGCTAACGTAAATAGCCACTAGGTACTATATTATCTTATTAATAGATATAAATTAAATAGGGGACTTATCCTTAAACTTGGCTTAAAGGTGCTATTAGGTATCCCTAGTGGTTTAACTAAAGAGGTAGAGCATTTTAGCTTCTTTAGAAAGGAAATAGTTATAGTTAACGCGGAGCTTTTCTTATACTTAAATCCTCTAATTCTTAAAGGTAGGGTCTATTTTATTAGATAGTAGTAGGGGGTTAGGGAGCTTAACGGACTTTAATTACTTTATTATTATATCCGTACTCCCTAGTGTATTACATTTAGTAAAGTAAATAGGTTAGCTAGGGCTTTAAAAAGAGGAAGCTAAGCTATTTTATAGGGCTCTAAGGCTCTTTAGGATCTCTTATAGGGTCTCTTATATATTTCTTACTTTAAGATAATTGGCTTCCTAGCTAGCTATAAGGGCGCAAATCTACTCGCGTACGTCTATAACGTTATTATTATCTTTAATTTCTAATCCTAATCGGATCTTAGGTTCCTCTTAGGTAGAGGTAGCTCTCTTAAATAAGCTTACTTTAGGTGCCATTATTAACTTCCTAAGGTTCGTCGGTATTATACGCTTTAGTTTTAATTCTAGGGGTATAGGTCTAGTCCTATCTAGCTTATAAGGTGAGATATTATCTAGGCCTTCCCAGGCAATGTAGAGTCGTTTTAGTATCTAAGTATAGCGCGTTAACGCGTCATTACAAACGAAGTTTCTTTTGGGGTGGGATATTATTGAGGCCTTCCCAGGTAGGGTGGGTAAGCTTAGTATAATATTACGGCTTATATAAATGCCTTTAAACCAAAGCTTGTAGAATGCTATATTACGAAAATACTAAGCTAAGGAGAAGGGAAAAAAGGGGTCGCTAAGACTGATGTAAATAAATATATAGGGTAAGCCGTTAAGGCGCTAGCTCTGGGTAAGCTAATCGCAGGTCGGCAGAATATAGCAGAATTTGGCAGGTAACGTGCGATAGCGCTGTTATAGCCACTACTATACAAGACAAAAACGTAATAATAGCAGTAAAATTAGATATAGAAGCGGAAAACGCTAAGTCCTAGCCCTAAGTTGCGGGTTAGGACGCCCTAATAATAAAGGGATCTATATATTAGCCTACTTAATAGATAACTTAGTAAAGATAAATAGACGGAAATAGATAGTTTTACCTATAATAGGAACTACTGCTATAAAATAATATAAAAGCCGTTCTATAATTAACTACAGAGCTACTAACTAATTTGTAAATACTTAACTTATATATACTTATAACCTACCTACCTTACCCCTTACTAAAGTCTACGCCCTATAACTCGCTAACGGTAGTTATACCGTATAGAAGATTACCTATATAGTATAACTCTACTTAAATATAAACGGGCACTAGAAAGAGCTCTAGGCCTATATTATACTACTTACTAACTACCCTATTATCCTTAAAATAAGCTAGCTTAAATAATACAACCCTGCCATTAACTAGGAAAAAAAAGAAGTAACCTTTAACTCTAAATACTATAAAGAGACTTACCTAGGATATAGCCTAGCCACCTCTATTTACTTACTAAGATATTAATTTAAGAAACCCCTTATTACCCTATCTATAATTAACTACCACTATATAAGTGCCGCGGCCTTTTACCGTATAGTACGTAGGAAAGGCTAGACCGTTACTGCAGCTTCCCAATTATAACTATATAAGCTTAATAAAGAATAAGACTACGTCCTCTATAGTAACAGGATAGATATAATTAACCTTTTAGAAGATAACGCCCCTATAGAACTCTACAGACTTTTACCTTTAGACTTTAAGAAGTTTATAAAACTTAAAAAAGGACTTACTAACAAAGAACTCCGTAAGCTCCTCCCTAAGAGGTACTATAACTTTATTAATATATACTTATAAAAGGGCGTAGATATACTCCCCCTATATTAATCGAATAACTATACCATTAATATTAAATAAGGAAAAACGCTACCTTATAAAAGACTCTACCTAATATTAAAAGATAAACTTCTAGTTATAAGAAAGTATATTAATAAGTACCTTAATAAAAGGTTTATTCGTCCTAGTATATTACTAGTAGCTACCCCTACCCTTCTCGTTAAGAAGCTAAAAGAAGGTATCCGATTCTATATTAATTATAAAGGACTTAACGCTATTATAATTAAAAACTAATACCCAATACCACTTATATGGGAGACCCTCAAGTGGCTTAGCTAAGCCAAAATCTATACTAAGCTTAATATTATCGCCACCTTTAACTATTTTTAAATATGGGAAGGTAACGAATAGAAAACCGCATTTATATTACGCTTTAGCCAATTTAAATATATCGTTATACCCTTTAGCGTATATAACGGCCTAGGCACCTTCTAAAGCTATATTAATAACACCTTATAGGACTACCTTAACGACTTCTACTCTATGTACCTAGACGATATACTTATTTATAATAATAACCCTTCTAAGCATACTAAATATATATAAAAGGTCTTATAGCGCCTTAGGGACATAGGACTTTATATTAATTTAAAGAAATGTAAATTCTTAGTTACAGAAGTAAAATACCTTAAACTAATTATTACTACTAAGGGTGTATATATAGACCCTAAGAAGGTATATATAATTACTAAATAGTAAGCCCCTAACTGCATTAAGGATATATAAGCCTTCCTTAGTTTCGCTAACTTCTACTAGAAATTTATATACAACTTCTTAGGCGTAGTAGCACTACTTATAGCAATAATACAAATAAAGGGCTTTTCCGTAAAGGGAAGAAAAACGCACTTACGCTTTACCTAGATGCCTAAATACAAGAAGGCGTTCTAAGACTTTAAAAATGCCTTTACCAAAGCACCTATTCTAGCTTACTTTATACTAAGACAACAACTCTATTTTAAAACCAACTCCTTAAACTACGTTAACGTAGGTATTCTCTCCTAGATAGGCGATAACGGTTTCCTTTACCTAGTTATATTCTACTTATCTAAGCTTATACTATAAAAGTATAACTACAAGATCTATAATAAAGAACTCTTTATAATTATATAAGCGTTTAAAGAATTCTAACCAGAACTCTCCTTAGTAGAGCCTAACTAGCTAACTAAAGTCCTTACGGACTANNNNAACNNTAANTACTTTATAANNANAAAGNAGCTAAACNNANNCTANGTATATTANAACNAGTTCCTNTNTAGTTTTAACTTTAAAATTATATATAGACTAGGAGTATAAGGTACTAAACCTAATAGCCTAATACGCCGCTCGTAAGACCTTCCTTAGTCTAAAGATAACCCCTATAATTAGTTCTAATAATAGACGATTTTAAAAGCATAAAATTTAACCCTAGGTATACTACCTATAATAGAGCTAACTATACCTTAGCTTTATACCATAGAACTAAAGTTACCTCCTAAAATTAATAAGCTTATTACTACGGTATATAATACCTCTATTAACCTATTACTATATTAACTTATTACCGCAAAGACCGCTAGCGCCTATACGCTACCTACTAACCTCTAAAGCTTAGGCTAGATTAATATAGTAGCCTTAGAAGTAAAAGAGAACAGGCTCTATTATAAAGGTTGCCTATTTATCCCTAACTTAGAAAATCTATAACGGCAACTAATCTAAATAGCCCACAACCTCTAATTAAGCGGCTACTTAGGTAGAGAAGGAACCTATAAGCTTCTTAGCCAATACTACTTCCAGTCAAAAATAATAGACTTAGTTAAACGCTTTATAGGCGCCTATTATGGTTATAAGCGCGCTAAGGCCTTTAATATAAAGTATTAAGGACTACTACACCCTCTACTAGTACCTATATAATAATAGGCAGATATTACTATAGATTTTATTATTAACCTACTACCCTATAAACGATATGGCCGTACCTATAAGAATATCCTTATAATAATATACCAACTTATAAAAGAGCGCTACTACGTCCTAACTAAAGGTGTAGCCGTTAGTGATGTTACTAACGCCTTTCTCCGCAAAGTTTACTAACTATATAAGTTACCTAACTCAATTACGTCCGACTAAGATATATAATTTAACTTCGATATATAGAGACGAATCTACTAACGCCTTAACATCTCCGTTAAGATATCTATATCCTTTTATTACAAAACTGCTAGGTAACCGGAAAACGCTAATACCAGCATAAAAGCGTACCTACGATAGGTAGTCGCCTATAGTTAAGATAACTGGGTAGATTACCTCCTACTAGGCGAATTCGCAATAAATAACTACGTCTTAACTACTACAGAACTTACCCTATTCTTCGCAAATAAGGGTTATTACCCCCAATCTAGTATAGAGCCACTAGACCCTATTAATAAGAAACTGCTATATAGAAAACGCCTTAAGATACTACTTACTAACCAGTATACAGACTATATAAAAAAATCTACTCGACTATTATAAGGGAGAAATGGCCTAGGCTTAAGTAAAGTAGGCCTACTTTGCCAACTACTATAGAACGCTACTACTAGAGATACGTATTAGCGACTAGGTATAGCTAAATGCACGTAATATCTCTATATAGAGGCCTATAAAGTCACTTAATTATAAAAACCTTAGCCCCTATCTAATTAAACAAGTTATTAATAGGGGAGCTATATATAAGCTGGAACTCCTACCTACCCTAACCACTACGGGATATGGCCTATATTTTACCTATAGCTACTATACCTCTATTAGCCTAACCCCTTACTAGGGTAAATATAGCCTAAACCCCTATTAGTACTATTCTAAAATAAGAACTATAAAAAGTGGACTATTAAACGAATTATTAACTCTAAATACTTTGGCAAAGGTAGAGGACGACGGCTCTACTATAGAGCTATATATATAGGATTTAATATAAATTAGCTGGAATAGCAACTATAAGAAAACTTCGAAAATGTAAAGGATCTAATTAGCAACTTTTACTACGCGAACCTATAGAAACCGGGCCTAAGTAGAGATTTTATACCTAATCCTCTATAGGAGCCCTTATAGAGTTAAACCGTTATATATTACTACGTAAGGGCAAATTACCGTTAAATTGCGATAAAGTGCGATCACGTAACTGGAATATTATTAAAATATCTAGGAACTTTAACCGGCGGTTAAAGTTATCTAATTAGTTAGATTCTTAGATGCCAAGCCTTATTATATAACATTGTTTCAAACCTTTAGCAATACCCCCCTTTTCTTCTTTTTTATACCTTAGGTATCCCTTCTATATATATATAGTAACCACAGCGTCGCCGGAGCTCCACCTCTATAGGAGGGGGGGTAGTGTTACGGAACCCCACCGTAGGGGCCTCTATAGGAGAGCCCCGTGCTCTCGCATATACCTTATATATAGCTTATATTAGCTACGCGTAGGTGTATTACCTCCTTACGCCCTTAACCCTTACAATTAATTGCGTAATGTCTTATAGACTCCTTAAATACATACGCTCTATAGCCACTGCCCCCGTTCCATAATAATTAGATAAGTCTATTTTAATAATATATTTAAAGTCCAGATTAAAGTAGGCGAGAATTAAAGCAGTTATAAAATAATATTTTAAGTCATTAAAGCTTATTCGTATTTAGTAATCCATTTAAATCTTATATTCTTCCTTATTAAGTTTACTAATAGCTAAATAATTTTTAAGAAGTGATTAATAAATTAATAATAGAAATTTATAAATTCTAGAAATCCTTAGATATCTTATATACTACTAGGACTTTTCTAATTTATAATTATAACGATTTTCTTAGGGTCCATTTTAATTCTATTATAGGATATAATTAGGCCTAAGTATATAACTTTAGACGTATAAAACTTATATTTCTTAATATTATATTATAAGCCCGCGTTTAATAGGCGTTTAAGGACTATTTAGATATACTTCTAATACTTAGAAAGTAAAAATAAATAGATTAAGATATTATTAATATACGCGGTAATAAATATATTAAGGAATTTGCGAAGTGTATTATTAATATATTACTAAAACATACTAGGACCGTTATTTATACTAAATAGCATTACTAGGTATTTAAAAAGTTCCTATTATATACAAAAAGCTATATACTTCTTATCTCCTTTATAAACACGGATTTAATTAAAGGTAGTGACTATATTAAGCTTTATAAAGTATTATACTTTTACTAATTAATTAAGCGTTTCTTAAAGCAGAGGAATTAAATATTAGTTTTAAATTATAATTATATTTTAGGCTTGATAATTAATATAGAACCTTAAGCCTTCTTTAGGTTTCTTAACGAATAGTATAAATAAGATAAATAGTAATTAACTAGGGCGAATAAATTCTTTCCCTAGGTACTCTTTAAGGTATTATTATATTATAAGCAGCTCTTTTCGTAATATACCACATAACGGGCTAAACTTTAGCGTTATGCTAAGTTTAAGCTCTACCTTAAAATTGCGCTTATCTTAATATAGGGGTAGTTAGTTTATAAATCGTTTCTTAAACGTATTAATTAGATTATAATATTCTTTAGGTATAAGAGGTTAGGGGTTAATATATTGCTTTAGTTCTAATGCCTTTCTAATATCTTCTAGTGTTATAGCAAAAATCTTATAATCTTGTTTTCTTACTAATAAATAAAAGGGTACGGCTTATATTATAAAAATTTTAAAGGGTTTTAATATATTATCTTTATATTCTTTACCGTAATTAGCAGTTATAACTTTATTATATTAGTTTAGGGTTTATAATAAGGGTAATTTATATTATATTAAATTTAAATAGTTATATATATATTTATAGGGTAAGTGGTATTTTAAGTAATAACTTTAGTAGTAAGTTATACGGAATTTTAGTATTTCTTTAACCTAGCTAATTAAAGTGTTGGGAATAAAGGCAAGTGGTCACTATATAAGGCATATTACCACCACGTATGGCAAGTTGCCGTTACGTACGGCAAGTTGCCGTCACGTGCCGCCGCGGCACTAGCGTGGTAAGGAACCTTAAGTTCCTTACCCCTTTCTTTAAGAATAAAAAAAAAGAACAACAATTATTATACTATCTACGAACCGTAGCTACGTAATATCCCCTTGTGTAACCAATACTAATTAGTAGTTAACTTTACTATTATACTATAAAGCAGCTAGGTATTCCCAAGAAAGAACGAGCCACTATACCAGTGCTACTCGTGCTAAAGGGAGCTATCTTTTAAGGTTAGAACTGGTCCTAAACCTTAAATAGAACTCTTCCACAAATCTAAGGATCTAAAGGCCAGAACTAGTCCTAAGCCTTTCTAAGATTACGGATTCTTACGTCTATTACGCAAAACAACACGCTTTATAAGTCTTCGCGATTTAAGGCTAGAACTAGTCCTAAGCCCCATAATTACAAACACACGTCTAAACGCGTACTAAACGACGAACGCGTACTAAATAATAACCCCTACACTAAACGACAACCCCTACACCAAACGACAATCCCTATACTAAATGACAACCCCTACACTAAACGACAATCCCTATACTAATAACACTTCCCTCCCTCCAAAAACATGGCTACGCCTACTTTAAACAACTAGGAAGACTCCTTACCACTAGGGGTAGCTTTATACGCGAAACTTATTAATAAAAATTAGGACGAATTTACCTTTAATATAACAACTTGTACTATAAAACAAGTTAATAGCTTTCTCCTATACCATATTATATTCTACTAAAGTAGATACTATACCAATATACAACTATAGGAATATTTTAGGGAGGATTTCGCAGGATAGACCGCTAATACCTAGGCACTTAGCAATATTAATATTATTTAAGATTTTTAAGACTTCCTCTGTAGGAATAGGGTATACGTTACTAAAAACGGTAACCTAATTACTAGCAATATTTAGGCCGTTATTACTAGTATAGAAGAACCAGTATAGACGGAAGCTAAGATTATATATTAACTACGGAAACCTAAAACTAACCCATATTCTTTAAAAGGCAACTTTAATTTAGAACAAAACCCCTAGAACACTACTCTCCTACCTAAAGGTACTCTCCTACCTAAAGGTACTCGTCCTTCACCTCCACCACCTCTAGCTCCTCTACTCCAGCTAATTGGTAACCCTTTACTATAAGAAGTTACAAATCTAATAAAGGTATATTTGGACAAAGAGAAGAAGTTTAGAGGAGAATTATATAATATACTTGGAGTAAAACTACAGGTCTTCTATAACTGTTATAATAAGGTTAGAATTTAATGCCACTAGTACCACTACGCTTTCTCTATTATATTAAAGGGACGGGTAGCAATATTCTATTACAACTATATTACGGGTAAAAACTATAGCTTTAATATAATGCTTTAGCTTACTAAAGCCCACTTTAAGACTAATAAAAATCGCTAACTTTATATATCTAAATAGCGAGAGACTATATTCTAGAGAGTTATTACTTCTAACCTAATAAAGACTTATTTAGAGTACCTTTAACTACTCTTTAATAA
The DNA here is from genome assembly GCF_001692895.1 of Cenococcum geophilum 1.58. Taxonomy (NCBI): domain Eukaryota; kingdom Fungi; phylum Ascomycota; class Dothideomycetes; order Gloniales; family Gloniaceae; genus Cenococcum; species Cenococcum geophilum. The sequence continues at coordinate 1,906,387 of NW_027137583.1, forward strand.
ACTTTAGAAAATCTAATATAGACTTATTAAAACTTACTAAAACAAGAACAGCCTAAGGGACTAAGTTATTTTAGCATGCCATAGCGTTCCTAAGTGCAACTTGGCGCTATATAAACATATTTAAAGGAGTATATACCAAGCTACGCTCCGCTATAGGTACTGCAATACAAATATAAGAATCTTAACAGCTCTATACTAAAAGCCCTACCTAACTAAGCATTCCTAACTAATATAATTATAACTAGACTAATTAAATATATAGCGGCCGTGGTAGGGAATACAGCAAAGGGTATAATTAACGTTAACTATAAGGTAATTATAGAGGTTTATTTTAAAGTAATCGCTAAAAAAAGTACTACGTTTATAAAAAGCCAAATTGCTAGTTAACTAGACACTCCCTTAATAAACGAAAAGAGGCATATAATAAGTTCCGTTAGAGTATAAAAAATATTAGAAATTATAAGGTTACTATAGCCTACTTCTAAAGCTTCCTGGTTCAATATAAAGGCGTAAAAGATCTTAAAGGTAAGGTTAATAAGACCAAACAGCTCCTTATAAATATAGAAATTAAGAACTACTCTCCTAACTAATACTTTACTAAGTATAGTAAGGTAGATGGTATATAAACCGTTACTATTCTTAATAACTAATCTACGCTCCATTCTATTATAAAGTTAGATATCTTTAATAAGCCAAAGGAGAGCTCCGCGTTTACCTTTAATAACAAATACTCGGCGAATGTCTTTTATAGTATTATACTAGATACTAAAGCCACAGGAGTATCTATAGTAGGAGAACCTTAAGTTCGAGCCCTTTAGCAGCTTAATAACTCTGTTTAGATTAACTATTTAACGGCAGGCCAATATATAATTCGTTTTAGCAAAGATACTATAATCTCTCTCGGCACAATTAGGGTTTAAACCCCCTTAAGGTACATTAGTTTTTATATTATTCCTATAAACACTCTATTTCTATTTTGCATTAAAGATATAAATAAATTAGGCGTTAGGCTTAATAACCTTAAGAATATACTTATTTAGGGAGACAATTAGGTGCCCATTATACGCAAGTAGGGTTACCCCTAGTTACTCCTTTATTAACTAGAAAAGAGTATTACTTAGAGCCACTTAACTAAGTCGGAATTACGCCAACTACACCATCGTTTTAGCCACCCATCTATTCATTAATTGCTTAGGGTTCTTCAGCAAGTAGGCTATAAAGTTAAGGTTAAGGTAATTAAACATCTTATAAAGTACTACTATTACTACCAAATAAACCAGAAGTCCCCTAGCCGATTTAAGTTCACCCTTAAAGATAACTACGACTTTAACTTCTATATTATTGTTAATATTATATATCTTAGCAGTAAGCTAGTATTCTAAGTTATTAACTTCTTAACCTCCTTCTAAGCCGTATAATTCTTAAAGGATATATTAGCTAGGAACGCATAGGATACCCTTTAGTTATACTAGATTAATATCTACCTAGGACCCCCTAATTAAATCGTCTATAATATAAGAAAGAACTTCTTATCTATAGAGTTCTGATAATAGATAAAGGCAATAGTAATTAAGGTTAAGGAAGTCCCCATTAAGGCGTATAATAGTATTAAAAAAGTAGAGCGATATTATATGCTATTACGCCACGTATATAAGATTATCTCTTTAGAACTAAAGAACGCTAGCGAAGAACTTATCTTATAAATAGCTATTAAAGCTATTAATAATTCCGCTGGCCTAGATGGACTTATACCTATATTGCTAGTCTTTAGCGCCTACCCTTAAATAACTAACGATTCTCTACTATCTCCCTCCGTTATATAATAAGCTAAGGCTATTCGCAAGACAATAAAGAAGATATAACGTCTCTACGCTATATACTAGGTTAATAACGCACTAGGAATAAGAAATGGCCCAAATACCTTAACTATACTTAATCTGCCACTCTAGTCTAAAGTACGCGTATAGCGTAAAAAGGGAGGATAGTTAGGCCCACATCAACTTATTATAATTAATAGTTAAACTTATACTATTTAGATGCCTTACAGACCCACTTAATTCCGTTTAACTATTATTAAGCCTTACTATAAAGATAACAATTCTAAGCCTTTATAGGATGCCCTAGAAGATACCCTAAAAGAAAACTATAATTAACGTACTCTAGAAGACGACTATAATCCTAATATAATTATAGTAGATGCGCTATAACTATAACGCGGTAGAGGTCGCCCAAAGGGATTACAAAATCGCTAATATCTTATTAATTTTAAAGAACAATTTATTGCCGCTATTAAGAATAGAGTTAAGTTATTAATAGCCTTTATAACAGCTAAAGAGAAGACTAACTTTAAGCTCGCAAAACAGCTCTAAAAGGAAGGTCGTATTATAACCCCAGGAGCTCCTTTTTAAGCATCCAATAAGCAGGAGATCGACGGTCTTATTATAAGAGGAGTCTTTAAATTTAAGAAGTATAACCCTACTAAGTTTAATAAAGTTCGTATCTTTAAGTTAAGAATAGTTAACGAAATTAAAGGCAAAGCTACTAACGCCCTATTTAAGAAATTAAGGCTTATTATCTAAGGTTATAATAATAATAGTAAGGAGGTAATTCTTATACAATCTCCTATAATTTAACGAGCTAGTTAGTAAGTTATTATTGCGCTAGCTTCCTCCTTAATAAAGAATAGAATAGCAGTTTATTTATAAGATATTACTTAAGCCTACACCCAATTAAAGACGCACCTTTAGTGCTTAATATTAGCATACCTTCCGGAGTAAATTCGCCACTAGTATCCTAAAGATACGATTATAGTTATACTTAAGCCATTATATAGAATCGCAGAGGTAGGAACTTATTAGTGGGCTACCTATAGCAAGCACTATAAAGAGAAGCTTTTAATAACTACTTCTATATTTAATCCCTACTTCCTTATTATAACTACGGGAACTCTATTTAGAATTGTTGATATATAAACTAATAATATAATTATCTTAGGAGACGACTAATTCTTAGCTCTTAAAGAAGACGAGCTAGTAAAGGCAAATCTTATAGCAAAGCCAAAGGAAAAGCTTAGTTTAATAACACTATTACTCTTTAATAAATGCATCCTCTCCCTAAACGAGGATTCTATTACTCTACGCCAAAAGGGTTAAGGTAAGAAGATTAATATTATTAACGCTAATTCTCTAAAGTAAGGATATATGGAGCAACGCGCTTACGGAGCTTATATTACTTCTATCTATTAACCTAAGGNTTTATTTAATCTCTCTATTGCCGCCTAATACTAGGAACTAACTAAGGATAATATCCTTACCCTAAATAAGCGTCTTTTTTAGTAAATAAACCATCTTAATTGGGGATTACTCTATATACCTATTAATCTTCCTACCACTAAGCTCTTTATATTTGTTAATAGATCGTTTATAAATAATAAAGATTTTAGCTCCTAGTTAGGATATAAGATTATTATCGCAAATAAATTTACTAGAGAGAATAACTTTATAATCTATAGCAATTTTATCTATTAGAGCTTAACTAAGAGTAAGCGCGTTACCTAAAGTGTTTTAGCATTAGAGATATATAGAATAGTTAGCGGAGTTAATATAGTAATTGCAATTGGAACTACCCTAAAGATAATTATAGATTAACTCGAACTTCCTGTTATCCCTATAATTATATACACCGACTTATATTCCCTCTATAAGTGTTTAGTTAAGCTTAGTACTATAAAAGAAAAGCGCCTTATAATCAATATTATAGCACTTTAGTAATCCTACAAGCGTTAAAAACTCTTTAAGATTTAATAGATTAATGGCTAAGATAACCTAGTAGATATAATAACGAAGGCGAACCTAAATAAGGCACTAAAGACATTTGTTAATATAAATACTTTACATATATAAGTTAAAGGTTAGGTTAAAAGGGAGTCCCTAAAAATTTCTTAGTTATGTAAGGTTTTAAGATATCTAGGAACTTTAACCGGCGGTTAAAGTTATCTAATTAGTCAGATTCTCTTACTAAGACTTTTTTAGAGGGGGAGCCTAACTTAATCTAGCCAATTAGGATTTTCTATCCCCGGAATAGAAAATCGCTATTAGCTTACTTACTACTAGCGCCTTAGCGGCCCTCCAAACACGATATCTACCTGCGACTCTTAAGTAAGAAAGCACTACGTGCTAAGAGGCAAATTTTAGAATAGTAAGACTTATATTACAATAGCAATAGTAAGTAAGGAGGATTAATATTTGTTACGCTAGTTAAGCGGTATATATATATAGATAGCAACTATAAAAGAAGAGTTGCTAGTGTTAGAAATAAAGGCAAGTGGTTACTATATAAGGCATATTGCCACCATGTATAGCAAGTTGCCGTTACATGCGGCAAGTTACTATCACGTGCCGCCGCGGCACTAGCGTAGTAAGGAACCTTAAGTTCCTTACCCCTTTCTTTAAGAATAAAAAAAAAGAACAATAATTATCATACTATCTACAAACCTTAGCTACGTAATATCCCCTTATATAACCAACAAAAGGGTTATATTATTTTAGCTATCCGTATCTAAGTATTACCTTATAATACTTTAAGGGTGTTATAAATAGGGAAACGTATTTAAGGTATTTGCCTATTTATATCTTTATAAAAGCGTAGTATATTAGTTCGCCGTATATTAAAGGCTTACTACTAAAGCCTTATAGGCCTTAGGGCTTATTAAGTTTCTTTAAATTTAAGCGTTAAGTTTTTGCGTAGTTTATATTAATAAAGCCTATACTAATAGCTCCGCTATTTATAAGGATTTATACTTCCTTCTATTCTTTAAGTATTTAAATTTTACTAAGTATATTAAGAGAGTTATATTATATATTAGCGCTAAAAGAGCCTAGATACTTATACTCTTCTACTTCTTATCCTAATATACAACTTAGCCCTAGGATAATTTATTTTCTAAATTAACTAAAGGTAAAATACTTTATAGCAACTAAGTATAATTTATAAAATAAGTATAATTTAAGGACTAAGAGGAACTATATCGGACCTTTCTAAAAGGGTAAGTTCGGCAATTTCTTTAAATATGTCCCTTTTTGTTACATCTAAAGCATTCTCTATTTGCGGCTTATATTCTTTATTTATCGGTTTTTAAGGGTATATAGGATTAAGTAGTGTTAAGGTCCATAGGGTTATATATAAGGCTTTTAGGTCTTAGAGACGGATCGTATTTTAGAGTATATACTAGTTTTATAAAGTTTTAAACGTAAGGTATAGTTAGCTTTAGAAAATAAGTCTATTTATTATATTAAAGGTTCTTATTAATTTGTTAATATATTATAGCAATTTTAGATAAGTTTTTTTAGCAATTTTCTACCTACTAATTAGGCTCTAATCTTATCCAAAATAGCTTATTAAAGGGTAGTAACTTTAGCGGCTTTATTCTAATCTAGCTCGCTAATAAGGCCTAGAAATTCCAAAAAGAAGCTAGTAAAGTCTCGGTTCCGTTATTATAGGGTTTTAAGTTTAGTAATAGCGGTATTTTTATAGATAGCGTTATTATATATTTAGTTTAATAAAGAAATAAAGATTTTAAATTTAATAAAGGTGCTATAATAGAAGAATAGGTCTATAGTTTATATAGTATCCTTACTTAGATAAGATATTCTATAGCTAACCTTACTAGCTTTAAAAGGGTATTAGTTATAGTTTAATAAAAGTTTAAGACGAAGCTTAGTTATAAAGGGATATAGGTTATTTTAGTTTTTATTAAATATTAGAGGGTTAAGGAGCTTTTTAGATTTTATAATAGGTATTAGATTTATTATAGATATAGGTTAAGCTATTATTACTAGTTTACAATTTATATTTAACGGGTAAGGTTTAAATATAGTTATTCTAATCTTATTTATAGGTAGTATTAGAGTATTTATCGGGATAATATTACGTATAGTCACGTAGTCGTCACGTATCGCCGTAGCACTAGCGTGGCGAGGAGCCTTAAGCTCCTCGCCCTTCCTTATTTAATTAAAAAAAGCTTTTAACTAACATCACTGTAACCTACTCGAGTAGCCGTTATTAGTAAATCACCCTGTATAACCAACAGTATTTAACGCAAGTACTTTTATATTATAGAGTTCGCGAATTACTTTTATTAAATATTAGTACTACGTTTCTAATATAGCCTATTACTAGGCTAAGTCATCTATAAAAGACTATTATATTATAATTGTCAGATAATCTGTATTCTCAAAGGCGTAGGACGTGCACGAGTCACGTGCACGGGTCACGTGCAGTGTAAATATCTTCGTCTAAGCCCAGGGGCCCTAGGTTGACCAACCATCAAGAACGATTAAAACACCATCAAGATTATCAATCAATCAACCCATTTCATCAATGAACAGCTTAATACGAGCTACGTAACAGTTATGAGCCCGGTCCGCCAACTCAAGAAGCTATTTAGCTATTACTTAATTATTTAAAGAAATTCTACCTTATTCTCACAGGACAACCCTAACACGAATATTGGTTAAAGGATAATCCTAACATAAGCATCCTTATCGTCAAAGGACGATCCTAATGACAGGACAATCCTGACGACAAAATTCTACCTTATTGTTAGACTCTAACACCTTATTATTATAGGACGCAGACCCTAACAGAAATCCTACCTTAATTGTCACAGGACAGGATTCCATAAGATTCCACGAGATTCCACCTTAATCGTTACAGGACGATCCTGACGACTAGGACGATCCTAACGACTAGGATAATCCTAACAACCAGGACGATCCTAATAACTAGGATAATTCTAATAATAAGGACAATCCTAATAATAAAATACTATCTTAATTCCTTCTTTGCCTATTAGTTAAATAACTCTACCGTTAAGTTTATTAACTATAATTATCCTTAATAAGCTAGAAGACTAGGAATAATAGCTATGGCAACTCCGAGCCCTTATAGATTAGTAAATTTAGGCCTATGTTAACCTAGCTACAGAAGCACCTTAAGAAGGTTTACTTAAAAAACCACCTCTTCTAAAAGTTATAGATTTTAATAAAAATATAACCTTATATATACAGCTGTTAACAAATTAACAGAGAGCGTATAAGAACAGTAGACGATACTATAACTAGGACATAAAGTATTTCCTAAAATAAGAAGAGTACCTTTAATAGATCCAAACCTAAATTACGTCCACAGTATTAATTTAGAAGAAGCTACTACTTAACCCTTCCTTAATAGTTAAAGAATGGCTATCTTAACTAAAGGAGAACACCGAACCTACCTTATTATTTATTAGGAAGAAGGTATAACACCAGTACACGGAAGCTCTTAAGGGGGTTAAACAGTTATTAAAATTAAACTAATAGCTAGATTAATAGAAACACGTAATAGTACTAGAAGAGAAGTATAAGATCCCTTAAATATTAGATAAAATCTAGCTTTAAGATTTAGCAGAGATTATTTAACCTTTTAGCAACGCCTACTATATAAAGTATACTACTAAGTTAAATAACCCTTAGAAGTTAAGATCTTCTAAATATTACAGAGTAGTAAAGGAGCTGTAAAAAGGACTTATAAGACCCTTAAAGAAAGCTAATACTACTATAAGGGGGAGTACCTTTAATGCAGACTTTACAGAGTAAGCTATTAAGAATTACTCTAATACTACTAAAGGCTTATAAAGAAAGACCTTAATATACACTAGTTGCTTAAAGAGAGCCGGGTTACTAGTTAAGGAAACATCCTAAAAAAAACTTATACCTAAGTACTTAGCGTATAAAAGACAAGGATATTTACTTTAGGACTGTTAGTGTTTATTTAAAGATAAAAGACCTATAGGAGTTATAATTAGAGATAACCGCATTAAGAGGGCACTAAAGAAGGTAGAAATAAATAAGGACTTTACTAACTAAGTTATAAAGATTAGACTTAAAGAATAAAAAGATAAGGCTTAATAATAATAGGATAAGAGCTAGGAAGTTAAGATTAAGGGAGAAGCTAATGCGATATTCCTAGAATTATATTATACTGGTTAAATCCATCTACTAAAGCTATTAACTATTCTTAACTTAGGAACCACTCTCCATATCTTTAATAACCTCTCTTATTTTTATAATTTTAGGAAAGCTCTAAGACACAAATATATCATCACCGGCAGCTTAGAAGTGCCTATACTAGGCTATAGCAATATTACTGTCTAAGTCACAAAACCAGACAAGAGTAAGGGAACCCTACGTCTTAAGAACGTTGCCTTTTATACGGACTTTAATACAAACCTTATATCGTTCCATCTACTTTAAAAACAAAAGTACTATTAGGATAATAAAGGAGATAATAATCTTCTAGTTTAGAAGGATAATATAATCCTATATTAAATAAAAGAACGTTATAGTTAACAGACTATTAAGTACGTCTAATTAAGAAGTCTTAAATTAGCTTTTAACTTAAGCCGACTACCACACTATTAAAGAAAGCGTAGGATATTATTAAGAGACGTTTATCCAAATTTAAAAGGTAATATATAACTATAGTATCTGCGTCTAGGTTATCTAGGACCTATAAGCCTTTATTATCTAGGTCTTAACGCCCTAAGAGTTAAGCTTTAAGGCCTAAAGACAACGGAATGTTAATATTGCAGTCTCGCCAAAATTAAGCGTTAGGTCTTAAGGTTCTTAAAATAGAACATTAATAAACCTTATCTTAACCTCTATATTAACTAAACTAACCTTAAGAAAGCGCATACTAGATTCGTACGAGTTATATTTATCTATAACACCTTCTTAAAAAGAACCTTCTTATATTTTATAACAACGTATAGTAAAGAGAAGGAGACACTATAAGTACTTAAAGATTTCACCTAATGGATTTATCTGAGGTATAACCTTAAGGTTAACACTATTAGATTAGACAACAAGCTAGGGAAAAAAAAAACCCTTAAATGGCTATAGACTTAAGGAATTATATTTAAGCCTTCGGCGCTATATACCTAAGCTTAGAACAATACCGCTAAACGCTTAGGGGGTATAATTATTAAGAGATTACAAGCAATAAGAATTGCTACTAATTTACTACACGACCTATAGAACAAGATAGTTAACTACGCAGTATACCTTTAAGATTAAACGCTACTAAAAAGTAACGGTTAAAAATCGCTATATAAGAAGTTCTATACCTTCCTAGCTAATAGGTCAAGAAAGCCGCAACTAGCGCACCTAAAAGCCTACGGCTATAGGGCGTACGCGATAACGTCGGACGCCTAGCTAAGAAAGAAAAGGCTAAACAAGCTAGATCTATAAGCCTATATTAGCTATCTCGTCGGCTATAACTCTACCAATATCTATAGGATCTAGATCCTATATAAGGGTATTATTATCTCTATAAGGGATATTATCTTTAATAAAAAGACATTTTTTAACGGCAAGCAAACGGACATCTTAGAGGACCTATACGCTAAATTAGATATACTAATTAAGAAGATTTAACTACCTAATACTTAGACTAAGAACGAAGTCCTTCTAGAAGACAATAAAGAAGTATTTAAACTGTTAATTTAAGAGGAAGACGACAACGTTAATAAGCCAGTTTAAGCCTTTAATGAGTTAGCAGATCTTAAGCTTATAAGAGCTCTCGAAGATATATACTATACACCACCTCCAATAGAAGAAGACAAAGAATCTCTATATACCTTTTACGTTAAGTATCCTACGAAGTTAGATATATAAGGTACTAATTAAAACATTACTTATCGAGCAGGAGATGCGTTTAATACTTAGGGGGTGTCCAACAACTTAGTTAAAGACTCATTTAAGGAAGCCAGTAATAATAGGTTTAAAGACTTTGTTACTAAAAGGATTACATTAGCCTATCACGGCGCCTTTTTAGTAGGAAGAAAGTTTAACCTTAATAGTTAACTTAACGATAGTAAGCTAAAATTAGGCAGAATACGCGATATTAGATTAAATAGGAAGAACCTACCTCTGCTACCCTAGTTAATCTAGGACCTTAATACGTATCCTCTTTAAGATTAGTTCTAAGAGGCTTAACAAGCCTATCTCTAATCTTATTATTAAATAAGGTTATTTTAAGAAATAGATAAGAAGCATATAAAGGGATAGCAGGTCCTTAGCTTAATGTAGATATTTATCTACAAGACGGATAAGTATAGATTCCTCTAGAAATATAAGGCACGCTTAGTAGTATATAGAAATTAATAGGCTCTAGAAGACCTACCTATGAGAGCTACTATATTGGCGAGCACGACCTTTAGAACCCTAATAGCAATTACCGCAAAATTTGACCTAGAGACGACATAGATAGATATAGTTAATGCGTTTATCTATTGCGATCTTAACGAGGTCGTCTATATAAAGCTACTGCTAGGGTTTAATAAAGGAAAGACAGATAAAGTACTGCGCTTAAGAAAAGCCCTTTACGGACTATGATGATTACCACTGTTATAGTAGAAGAATCTCACAAGCTCGCTGATAGAATTGGGTTTTAAAGAGGTACCTTAGGAGCCATATATTATGCTAAAGGGTGGAATAGTCGTCTTCTTCTATATTAATAATATTGTCTTCTGCTACCAAAAGATAGATAAGAAGAAGGCTTAAGAAGTAATTAAGGAGCTAAGTAAGGAATACTAGATAAGTACCCTTAGCGAGCTAAAATGGTTCCTAGAAATCTACGTGCTACGCGATCGTAGTTAGAGGCTCCTATAGCTATCCCAGGAAGCCTATATTAAGAAGATAGCTAACTAGTATAAGATAGATCTTAAAGGGCGTCTTCTAGACACTCCTATAGCAGAATCGGAACTTCTCCCTACTAATTACTAATTGATCTATCTAACGCGTCCGTCCCCTAATATAGACCTATTAGTCCGTCCTATATCCCTACTAGCCTCTACAATGCTATATTAGAGAAAACTAGGTTTAGTACTCTATACAGCCACTACAACACGTCCGGATATTGCCTTTACAGTATTATAGCTGGCAAGGTTCAATTAGAACCTAGGCTAAGAGTACTATTAAGCGGTAGATAGAGTTATCCAGTACCTATATAGCACGAGGAGCAGAGCAATCTGCTATAGAGGAGATAAGGAAGGAATAAATAGTAAAGAGAGAGATAAAGAAATACGCGATAAAGGATAAGACGACGGAAGAGACGGTAGAGGTACAGCGTAATCATTTATCTATACTAGCGATGTATCATTTACAGATAATTCCATCAATAGAAAGAGCTTATAAGGATACATTATAAAGCTATTCGGGGGACTAATCGCCTAAAGAGTAAATAAGCAGGATAGTAAAGGAAGCTATCTTTATTAGCAGGCTGTTTAAAGCAATAACGTTACAGCTAAACAAGCCCTTAATTATCAACTCTCCAACACGTTAATATCTATCAATACTAGTTGCGTTAAGAATACGTAATAAGACGAGTGGTATTTCAATGGAAAGTGATGAAGGAGATAATCGCCAATAGACTTACAAAGGCCCTGCCCAAGCAGAGGTTTCAGAACTTCGTTAACCTAGTTAGAATGGTAGATATCAAGGAGTGGCTAGATGAGGAGAAGCAACTAGAGGACCTAAGGGAGAAGGTTAGGGCGAGACGGAAGGATTTAGATAAGATTACGGTTCATTTAACGCATAGACAGACACGAGAAGGTAGCTAGCTTCGTCCTCAACTAGGTTGAAGCTAAGGGGGTATATTAGATAATCTGTATTCTCAAAGGTGTAGGACATGTACAAGTTACGTGCGCGGGTCACGTACAGTGTAAATATCTTCGTCTAAGCCCAGGGGCCCTAGGTTAACTAACTATCAAGAATAATCAAGACACTATTAAGATCATCAATTAATCAACCCATTTTATTAATAAATAGCTTTATATAAGTTATCTAACAATAGTTAACTACTCCCTAACTAGGGCTATAATACTTATAGCTAATATAGGGAGTTCGAGTTCGTTTGCCATTTTAATAGTAGTTATATTAACGCAACGTAATATAAGAATACAAAGAGGCTTTAAAGCAGATTTAAAGGAATAAAAAATATTTTATCTAAATCTAGGAATATGGCTCTTATAGAGAACAAGACGTAATATAAAGAAGAGAAAGGAATAGTAAGAGAATTATATAATTAAATAGTTAAGAGTTTTAGTTGTTAATGCGTATATATATACGCACGCGGTCCCTAATGGACTTTAGTAAAATTTGATTAATCTTAGCAGAATTTAGTAGAATTTAATTAATTTAATTAAAGCGTCGGAATTTATCTACCGAGTATTTTACTAAGACATTCCTACTATAACTGGGCTAGTCCCGTTACATATTAAAACGTAAAGTAATAGTTTTATTACTAAACCTATATATTAATACAAAAGTAATTAAAGGTCTATTTACTATAAAAGGAGCTTTTGCTGCACCTGGCCTAAAAAGACCTAAACCAACTAAAAGAACCCTAAAAAATACTTAGAGAATCCCCCTAAGATGCATACATTGTAGGGGAGGCACATATTAAACAACGGTGGTTCGCACTCACGCGCGTCTACTAGAACTACGCCTAGCAATAGCCCTCTATAATAAGAATAGGCGAATACTACACTATAAAGCGGAAAGACCTCTATTAAGAAGGCGTCTAATAAAATATAAAGCCTATTAGACGTGTTTAGTATCCGCAGTTATAGGGGAGTAACTATTAGCTATAATGAACTAATACAGCTAGTAAAATGGCTCCGCTAGTTTAGCGAACCTTAGGCGCCCCTCTAATAAACCCTTAATTAAATCCTCTAACGGCTAAGCAAAATTAAAAATAAATAAAACCCCTTCTTACCGGCGAACCGCACCTAGGCCGCTATAGCTGCGCTTCTATAGTATAGGAAACCTACCCCCCTAAAGATAATATCTGGGTATATAATTATAATATAACTAAATATAGAAAAAGTAGAGGGGCTTAGGGGATAATTAGAAATAAAAGTCCTTATAAAGATTTATAAAGAGGTCTATAACGCTATTATAGTCTAATACCTTAGGAGTGGAGATATTAAAGTTACCTTAAAGAACTAATAGGTAAAGGAATAAGCCGTAAGGGTAGGGGACAGCCTAGGAGAACGTATTAGTATAAAAGTACTCTGTAAAGATTACCTAGTTAAAGTTCTAGCGGTTCCCCTAAGCCTTAGGGTAGAAAAGGGACACTAGGCGGATAATACAGTAACTATATATAAGATAGTAAAACAAACGGAACGCCTTATACTAGGACTTAAGATTACCTAAATCTAATAGCTTTAATAGGAAAATGTAAATTAAGTATATAATGAAAATAATAAAAGAATATAAGAGTTACTAGAGACTTACTAGGGAGATACTAGTTAAATATATAGCTCCCTTATTATTAGTATATATATACTAGGAATGCAAAAACTCCTTATCTAAAAAGGTATTATTATAAATCGCCTTATATATAATATAAGGCTTTATAACCACAGACTCCGCCTAAAATAATGCTATTACTATATATAATAGGGACACACCTAATCTATATACGCAGTATAGGTGTGCTACGGCTACTGTATAGGCCCCTATAATATAAGATACTGCTTAAATTAAGACTAAATAAAATGCGTAAACTGCTACTAAAGTATATATAAGGCGTAGGAGAGAGAAGACTATACTAGGTTATATAAATGGAAATAATAGGCGATAAGCTAGGGGGGTGTAGGTGCCTTTCTAGCGTTTCCTACCTTTAATACTAGGGGGCTAGGCTAGTTATCCCAAGCCTTAATAGGCTAGAAGTGACGCTGTGCGATATTACTAGACTATATAGGGATATAAGGGAGAGGACGCCCTATAGGATGACCCTTATAGATAGCTATAGCAAGCTTAAGACTAGAATAATTAAGAATTAGACTTAACGCGGCAAATATAACATTTATAGCCAACTCTTAAAGGGTATATAGCTAACTAGTAAGAATAAGGGAAGAACTAGAGATAATAACAGATTTAGATATAAAAGCGCTAGTAGGAATATAAGATACGGAAATAGAAAGCTCTATATAAAATAAGTAGTAACTAGGGTATAAATATAAGAGATAGAAGTTTTAAATATCCTGAAAAAAGTAGAAATAAAAGAAGTAAGAAATAAAGGAGAGGCGAAGGACCCTTACCGGGGGTCCGCCACCTATCCATTATATAGTATAACTACGGCAATATAAACCACCGTCTTGTAAGGCTATTACTAGACAGCCTAAACCTAAAGAAATACTATATCCTTACTATATAAGAGCCGTATTATAATGCCTATATATAANTAACATACTGCCCCTAAGGATTTCAGCTCCTATATAAACCAAAAGTAGCTATACGCGTGTGCTTTATAATTAGTAAGACTATTAGCCTATTCTTATAGTTATAGCAGGGAGTTAACCTAGATATTATAGTTATAATAATCTAGATATATAGGGGACCGATATAGATTATTAATATATATAACCCTAGGGTCGAAGGGGTCCTATAAATAAAGAATATTATATTAGTAATAAGCTTACTAGAAACCAAAGGTATAAAGTTTATCCTACTAGAAGATATAAACCTCCACTACCTATGGTAGGGGGGCATCTATATTGCTGCTAAATAATAGATAAAGTGCCTACTAAGAGCTATAGATATCTAGGGCTACCCCCCTAGGAGTAATTATATAGCAACAAGGCATTGCTAAAAGTATAATTAACCTTATATTTATAGACGAAGGCCTATACTAGAGACTTAAAAGGTATAACCCTAAAGAAGAATAGGTACTCGCTTTAGACTATATTCCTATCTAGATATAGCTAGATCTAGATATTAAGGCGTAACTAAATATTAAAAGATATGCGATAAGAAAGCTTAAGATAAACAGCTTCCTTAATATAGTTAAACAATAACTTTAAGACCTAGAAGAAATCTATCTAATACTAAATAAGTGAGGCTTATAGGCTACCTCTAAGGAAATTAACCAAAGACTAGAAAGGATTTAGGCGGCAATTAAAAACGGGCTAAAAGAGTACTGCCTGGTCTTAAAACTGGGCCCCTATACGCGACACGTATAGTCTATATAATGCGCAGTTCTTATTACTAGCTAACGGTAAGTAAGAAGAAAATATATAAGCAGCTATAACCCTAAAGACGAGAGATAATACAAAGACATAAGAAATTAGTTAAAGAATACCCTAAAAAAAGAGGTAAGGAATAACTAAAGACGGTTTATAAATAAGTATACTTTTAACCTGAGCCTCCCCCATAATAAGGGCCTTTAGGCTATAATAAAATGGGTAAAGAAAAAGGCGGGGCGTTTAGCAGAAGACTTATACTTACCGCCCCTATAAAGAGCAGGGGAATTATAGGCCACTAATAATAATGATAAGAAGGTAAGGATCCTTATAAAAAGGTTCTTCCCCTAACTAGCTCTAGCAGACCTTAGTAATATTATAGGTAAAGTACTAGTAACCTACCTGCGGGTTAACAGCGATATAATAATAGAGGAAATAGCCAGAACTATTAGCCGCCTTTTAAATAATATAGTATTAGGATTAGATAGGATTCTAAATAAGGCCTTAAAGACCTATAGATTACTTATAGCATCCTAGCTTATAGATATAGCTAGAGTATGCTTTACTATAGGCTACTACCTATAACTTAGAAGATCTATAACGACGGCTATTTTATAAAAAAAAAGGTAAAGCAGATTACTTAATCCCAAAAAGCTACCGCCCTATTGCCTTAGAAAACACCCTTAGTAAGATNTTAGAAAGGGTAATAGCGGNNNNTATAGNAGANACGGNNNAGGAATANGCCCTACTACTATAAAGCTAAATAGGGGCAAGAAAGAACCGCTTAACACTATTAGCACTTACGCTACTCGCTACTACTATTAAATCTATATAGGCGATGCGAAGGGACTTTATAGTATTAATACTTAGCCTAGATATTAGTGGCGCCTATAATAACGTACCCTATAAGCGTCTTCTATATATCCTTAGGGTAAAAGGCTTCCTAGAATAGATTATATAATTTGTTTAAGGGTTTATAGGTTAGAAAGAAATATTATTAGTCTTTAGCGGATACTAGAGCCCCCCTATTACAGTTATAATAGAAATACTATAAGGATTACCCCTCTTACCTATACTCTTTCTCTTCTTTATAAGCAACCTACTTAACTCCTTTAAAGAAGGGGCGACTTAGGGGATAGGGTTTATTAATAAATAAACCTAATTATATACGGGCCAACAGCCGTAAAGAATTGCAGAACACTAGAGAAACCTTATAACACCTATATAGAATAGGTAAGACAATATAGAGTATAATTCTTACTAGAGAAATACTAGCTGATCCATTTTATAAGAAAACGCAACCAATCTACAGATTTTTAGTATATAATTCGCATTTAAGGCTTTAGGGGTTAACTAGTTTAGGGCCTAAGGGTATTAGGAGTATAGGTAGATAGCAAGCTCTAGTAGAACGTATATACGGTATAAGCGGCCCGTAAGGGCTAAGTATAGTATATCGTATTATCTAGGATCGTTAATTCTATATAGGGTCCATGCTTCTAGAGGTTACGCCTACTATATATAGCAGTTATCCGGCCAACCATAATATATAGGTCCAGTATTTGGGCCATTAAAGAATCTAAAAAAGGCCCCCCTAAATCGCTCCTTAAACCACTCTAAAAGGTCTAAATAGCTTACCTTTAAAGTATAATAGGCGGATATAAGCGAACGGCTACAGTACTACTTAAGAAGGAAGCCAATATTCCCCCCTTATAACTATATATTAAAGCTACTATAATATAAAGGGCATAAAATAAACGCAACTCTAATATTATAAAGTATATTAAGACATGCCTAAATAAACTATAGAGGGACCCTTAGGCTAGGGTGCCCTATAGGAGAATAAACCAATAACCCTAAAGTAGGGAAGATATATTAAAGAAACAGGTAAAGAAAGCAGAAGAAGAATGGTGNCGCTTTAGGGCCTAGGCCTATATAGAGGAGGAAGGGAAACGCGTAAGAGGCCAGTAAAGATAATAGTAAGAGAGAGAAAGGAGCTAAAGTAGAGCATAAAAGAATGTCGGGAAACCATCTACCGTAATGCAATACTGGCTGGACTAACGCTAAAAAGGCGTATAGGAGTTAAAGGTATAGAGGCTAACTAAAGCAGAAGGAACCTAAGCTGTAGTATAGTTAACGCTATAGGGGGTAAACACTCTAGGGCTCTAAGAAGGCCTAACAAAGGCAAAAAATATAATGGCAATACTCCTAAGAATAGGAATAATAGGACTAAAAGACTGGCTCTACTAGGTGGGTGTTCTAGTAGGTAGCCTAAGATGCAAATGCAGGGGTCTTAATGATATTTATATCCATTGCTTCTTAACGATATATTCATTTATAAGCAATAATAACGATTGGATTTTTTAAGATCCTTATAAATGAATATCTATAAGCTTATGAATATATATAGGAAAGTTGAAGCCTCGTGGTGTAGTAAAAGGATGCTAAGGTATATACGCAGTATTAATTGTACGCTCTATATTCTAATATATACGCAAGAGTAAAAATTTTAATACTTGCCCGCAGATGCTTCCTTATTACAATATTATTTAATTACCCCCCCCCCCTAATACCAACTATATGGCTTCCCCTACTTTAGAATCTCTTTTTATTAACTTTAATAGTAATTCTAATACTTAGTTTAAATTATCTAAGCTTAATAGTAAACTGTTTAAAGATCTAACCGCCAACGACAACTCTAACGCGTTATCCTCTACTAAATCCTTTACTAAATCCTCTGCTTAATCTCTTAACCAACCCTCTAAGAAACGAAAAGTTCGGGCTATAAATACTTGGGCTCTTATACGTAAGCCTACTGCGAACGAGCCGTATATAAACAGTAGTGGGAGGCAATATTGGTACTATAGGTAATGCATATTTTGGCGTAATATAGTTACTACTAATATACGCGCTTACCTACTTAAGGCCCACGGTGTAGTTGTTAAGGAAGAGGACTTGGTTATTAAGTAAGCTATAAGGCAAAGTCTTTAAAGCTTATTTTATAAGTAAGGGCAACTCTATATCTAGAAGCTTAAGAGGCAGAAGGAATAAATACTAAGAGAGAGCTTTAATCCTACAATAATACGCGACGCTCTTGTATAACTAATTATTGTTCGCAATCTACTATATAAGGCAGTAACTTGGCCGGAGCTTTAATCGCTTCTTCTCTTAGTAAACTACACCTGTAAGAAAGCGCTAATTAACTCTAGTAATACCGTACCCAAAATAATTAACGAGTCCTTCCTTTTTAATAAAGCGATCCTTAAGCAGAAGCTGCTTTCCTCTCTTACACTAATATACCTCTTAATTAACGCGTAGACATCGCCAAATTGGAAAACTTTTATCGCAATCTGCGCTTATTTTGTTAACAGTACGGGCGTACTAAGAAAGGCCTTACTTGCTCTACCCTACCTCCCTAGTAAATACGGCGGCGATAAATAGGTGGAAGTCCTTTGGCAAGTCCTTAAAGATTATAAACTACTTAGAAAGATTGGCTACTATGTAGGCGACAATTACGGCAGTAATAATAAGCTTCTATAAAGGCTTTCTATAAGACTTAAAAAAGAAAAAATAGAGGCCTAATACAACGCACAGCAATATTACATTTGCTGCTATAGGCACGTACTTAATATAGCCGTACAAGCTTTTTTCTTTTCTAAGGATAAGGAAGCTGTTAACGCTACCTTTAAAGAAGCTTCCGAAGAGCTTAAAGTAGAGTTAGATCTTAAAGATAATCAGATTAAAGAGATTCTTACTAAAAGGTTTTAAAAAGGGAAGGCTAGCAAGTTCACTTATCGCGAGATTGGTCCTCTGGGCAAGATATACAACATCGTCGTGCATATTTAAAGCTCTACCGCTCACTACAACCACTTTATCGCAATTGCTTTAAGGGCTATTCCTATAGATAATAATATGTGGTAAAACTTGTGGTACAATATAATTATAGTGGCTCTTAAATTAAAGGGCGCAATCAGCAAATACCAGGAGAAGTATCTTAAGAAGTTTAATAAGGAGGACGTCCTTAACGCAACTAATTAGTAGGCTCTTAAAAATATTAGAGACTTCCTCTAGCCCTTTAAGAGAGTTATAAAAGAAATAGAAGGCAATAAAGCCACCCTTAATAAGGTGCTTTTTACAATAGATTTTATAGTAGAGCACTTTAAATCAGCTTTTTAAAAGTACGCCACTAATCGGAAGCTATATGACTGTATACGCTCTAGTTAGCATGCCTTTAATAAATACTACCTTAAAACCGACGAAGTAACCGCGTACGGCGCAGCCTTACTATTAGCTCCTTACTAGAGGAAGGCTTACATTAATCGCAATTAGAGACTCGCTTAGAGGAAGCCTATAGTTAATATAGCTTAAAGGCTTTAGATAAAGGAGTATAAGGATAAGTATATAGCTGAGGAGGGAGAGGAAGCCACTAATTGTAATTCCGAGCTTAATAAGTACGATCTTTGGAGTAGGAAGCAGTTAAGTCTTAATTCAATTAAGGACGAATTCGATCACTTTATTAACGCCTTTCCTATGAATCTTCCTGCCGGTACGACTGCCCTTAATTAGTGGCTTAATCCAAGCAATTGCGTGGCGTACCCATCGCTCTATTATATGGCGATAGATATTCTATCTATACTACCTATGTCGGCTAAGCTAGAGCGTATTTTCTTAGGAGCGCAGCAAACGATTACTTGGCAGCGTATAAGGCTTAGGCTAGTCAATATTAAGCAATCGGAGTGCTTAAAGTCGTAGGTAAGAGGAGGAATTATATTAGGCTAGAGGAGAGAACAGCTAGTAAGGAATAAGGGGGGGGGTAAGAGCCTCTAGGAAGCTGTCGACCTTAATAAATAACTACAACACCATGCCAAGACTAGTGATGTAGCTTATATAAGCTATATTACGAATATCCATTTATATCGCGATATTTTGGCTCCCTTAATGATAACGATTGATATTTGGTCAAAATATCAATCCATTCATTACTGAGACCGCTGACGTTATATAAAGCCTACGTAAGTAGAACCTTGTCCTTATAACAAGATAAAGTTAGGATCCTTGCTAGCTCCAGTTATTCTATAGGTCTTTTTTAAATGAGATGCAATTAATAAGGTAGAGAGTGCATTAAAGAGCTAGGTACCGTAAGCCTTTTTTTAATGGCAGCGCTTACAGAGCTAGAGCTTCTCGTAGCCCTTTGCTTATAGATTAGCTCCATACTAATAAACCTAAGAAATCTTTGCCTTTGTATTTAGGACCCGTTTATTGCGTAAGCGATACTGTATATCCTAAAGAAGCTGGCTACGGTATCTAAGAGTATTGTATTAAATGTCAAAAACGTAGGCGTGTGAGGTTTGAGTGGGCTGAGATGTTTCTAAGGTAGTCTTAAGTAAATCAGAATTAGATAACTGAGAAATTTCGTTAATATCCGAACTTATATTACCCTTTAAAGTTAATGGGGTTATTATATAATAAGATAATAGTGGGTAATCTGAAAAATTTTAAACCGGATAAATTATTAACCAAGACCATTAATTAGTCATTAAATATCTGACCTCGGTTCAAATATTTGATTGGCTTGACTAATATCTGATCTCGTATTTGATTGATTGGACTGACGCTTAGACTGATTGAACTTCCAATTAAATCCGTTGACTGTTGGCAGCACTGTGCTCTCTATAAGTAGGGGCCTATAAATAGTAGTAAAATAGCTTATAAGCTAAGAAATCCTTTAGTAGTTCTAAATAGTATATAAGATTTAATAGGAAGACACTAAAGAATACGCCCTATTATAGCCCCTTAATAACTAAACACCTCCTACCTAGCTATAGGCGGCCTACTAGTAACTATTTCCCCCTAAATCTTTTAATATATCTAAAAAGTATAGTATCTAAGGCGGACTAAAAGATATAAAGATATACTAGCTAGGTAAATGCGGAGGGCGTAAAACTAACTAAAATAAAATACTTACATTGTTCCCCTTATGGGGCTTTTTCCTATATGGAAAGATAGTAGCCTATATAGACCTAAAAAGGGACTAAATTGGGCAATAAATAGAATTTCTAATAAATTATAGCATAAATAAAATTTATTAAATTTTAAGTTATAATAACTACTTCAATACTATTAATTACACAATAATTTTAATTTAGAATTTATATAAAGCTTGCAGATTTTTATATAATTTTTTTTATTAATATACTAAGAGAGTTAGTAAATTACTTTCCTAATTAGGATGGTGCGAGAACTTTAGTTAGCGACCTCTGTAGCTACTGGAAATTAGCTAATAGTAGTAGGGTCTTTAAAAGGAAGCAACCCCTACTAGGCTTTTAGTAGATAGATATTAGAAAGCAAAATAATAGAAATAAATTATAAATAGGATAGGGATAGGCGTTAGATTTCTTATAGTCTTTTCTATTTCTATATTACCTAATAGTTGCTAGCAACTTAAGATTTTACTAAAGAGCTATAAACCCCTAGCTTAAAGGTTTATAAACTACTAGGAGATAGCTACTAGTACATATTAAGCTAACTAGAAAGGATTTATGTATATAAAACTATACTGCTAAGCCTAGAGGCTGCATGCGTTGTATTATACATAGTATAATACAATGAATATAAATTTTTAAAAAAAGGAGTGCTCTTCCATTACTTCGACGCCTTTAGCCTCTTCCACTCCATTTTAAGACAGCAGATGCAGCACAGACAGCTAAGAACTGTGGGAAGGATAAACGTCTTCTGCAACGCTACGCCATACGCACTTCGCACGATGCTCACAAGTGGCTCAGGTACTGCGTTCGCCACGTTCGTCGGACCCGCTCTAAACACCACGCCCGCGTCCACGTTCGGGATGCCGTCTAACTTGCCAATAAGCACACCGCCAAACACGGCCTGTGCGGCCACGATGCCGAGGATGGTACCAAGGCAGTTTAGGAAAGAGACTAGTGCGCTGCCCAACACCATCTCTGAGCTCGGCAGGCTAAACTGCACCGATGTGTACGGGATCTGGTGACTGATGCCGGCGCCAAGACCAGCGATGAATTGAAAGGCGATGATATTCGCTTTCGGCGTGGACACAGAGAAAGTAGCCAGCAGCCCGGAGCCGACAGCGGAGAGGATGGCGCCAAAGTACATGAATGGAACGTAGTGGCCCAGCCACGAGATCAGAAAGCCGCTGATGAGCGGGCTGAACATGAGGGAGACGAGGAAGGGGAGGTTCTCGATCCCGGAGGTCTGCGCGGAGGTGCCCAGGACAGCTTGGAAGTAGAAGGGGAGGTAGTAGATGCCAACTCCGATGACCATTGCGATGAGCAGCATGAATGCCGCGCTCGAGAAGACGGTACGCTGTGCGAGTATGCGGTAGGGGATGGCAGCTTTGTCGCCGAGGTAGTACTGGTAGTAGAGATACCCAGCGAGTACAACACCGGCGCCAACGAGGCAGCCCAGCACGTGGGGGTCTGTCCACACGTAGACGGGCCCGGCCCATTGGAGGGCGAGGAGGAGCATGGTAAAGCTGCCGAGAAGGAGGACGATGCTGAGATAATTGATTTTGGCGAGCTTGGCCTTGAGAGGGAGGGTGGTTTCGCTGCGCTTGGGCAGGTCGCGGAAGAAGATGGTCATTAGCATGATGGCTATGAAACCGATGGGGAGATTGACCCAGAAGCAGAAGCGCCACGTCAGATACGAGTTTGTGAAGACACCACCGAGTAAGGGGCCTGCGACAGACGCGGCGCCGTCCAGGCTGGACACGATGGAGATGTAGATGGGGCGCTTGTTGACCGGTACGACGTAGCCGACGAGGACCACTGTGCCGATGTAGAGGCCACCACCGCCGACTCCGGTTATCAAGCGGCCGAGGATGAGGGCGGTGGATGAGGGAGCGAGGGCACAGACGATGGACCCGGCTTCGAAGAAGAGGACGGAAAGCATGTAGATGTATTTGACTGAGAAATAGGTATAGATTTGACCAAAGGCGGGCTGCATAGCCATGCTGGTAAGGAAGTATCCACTGCTATACCAGGCGGCATCTTCGAGGCTGTTGAAGTCAGTGGTGATGCGCGGGACTGCTTGAGCTATAGCATTGTCAGTACGTAACTAGACCGTATCTGAGGGTTTTCAAACATACCCAGGATGTAGTGATCCAGTGCCACGAGAAAGACAACTGTCATCATGCCAATGGTGACCATCACTAGCGGAAAGCCGCCCATGACGGCGGCCGCATCGTCGTCCCCACCTTCCTCCTTCTCATTAAGCTTTTCCTGTAGGGATTCTGGGTCTTGAGGAATATCAAAGGCCATGTTGAGGGCAACTTAAAGGTCTAGAGATCCGCGGTTAGGATTTGATTTAAAATGGCTTTCATGATCAGGCTCAAGGACAACCCGAGGTAGATAGGACGTCCTGCATACAACTAGAGGCATTTAAAAGCGAACTCAGTATCCGGAAGAGCAAGAGCTGCATATACTATCCACACACAATCGGACTCTGCACGCTTCGTTTTATCGCTCTAGAATGGAGGGTTTATCGATTAGCGCCCGAGCTGCCTTCGAAGTGCACATCGCTACAGTAATGAGCACAATCCTGGCCACTTTAATAGCCAAACTTGCACGACGAATATAGCGAATACGGCTATAGGGTATTAGAGCGATTTTTCTAGCAATCTACCTGCTACAACACCTGTGACGGCGCTAGGCGCGTCACCTGCCAAATTCTGCCTACCCTACAATTGGCTCGCTTACTACTAGCGCCTTAGCGGTTGACCTATATATTTTTTTACATCGGCCCTAGCGACCCCTTTTCCTTCACCTTAGCTTAGTATTTTCGTAATATAGCATTTGTTTAAGCTTCGATTTAGAGGCATTTATTTAAGCCGTAATATTATACTAAACTCCCTCTATATTGCCTAGGAAGGCCGTAAAAATATCTCATTCTAAAAAGACCTTTATCTATAACAACGCGTTAACGCGTTATACTTAGATACTAAAAGTCACTTACCCTATACTATATAGGAAGGCCCTAATAATATCTTACTTTGTAGGCTAGACTATATTTAGCCTATAGCCCTAAAAGAACCCCAGAATTAAAACTAAATTATAATAGTTTAACAAACCTTAGAAAGCTAATAATAGTACCTAAAGTAAGCTTATTAAAGAGAACTGCCTCTATTAGTTACACAAGGGGGATATTACGTAGCTACGGTTCGTAGAGAGTATGATAATTGTTATTTCTTATATTTATAGATAGGGGTAAGGGTTGAGGAACTTAAGGTTCCTCGCTATGGTAGTACCGCGGCAACACATGACGGCAACTTGCCTTATGTGACGGCAATTTGCCTTATATAGCGGCAATTTACCCTATTCCCAATACTAGCAACTCTTCTTTTTATGGTTGCCATTTATATATATATAAATAGACAGGATATAATGATACTAGATAGTGTACAACAAGACTAAACACTATATAACAATGCAGCAGTTGGCGAAGACGGGTAGGCCGCTAAGGCGCTAGTAGTAAGCGAGCTAATGGCGATTTTNTATCCNNGGGATNNAAAATCCTAATTNGCTNGATTAAGTTAGGGTCTGNAGAATNTTATACTCTAAAAAGTCTTAGCAAGAGAATCTAACTAATTAGACAACTTTAACCGCCGGTTAAAGTTCCTGGATATCTTAAGACCTTATATAACTAAGAAATTTCTAGGGACTCCCTTTTAACCCAACCTTTAACTTATATACGTAGAGTATTTATATTAATAAACGTCTCTAGTGCCTTATTTGGGTTTGCCTTTATTATTATATCTACCGGGTTATCTTAGCTATTAATCTATTAAATCTTAAAGAGTTCTTAACGCTTATAGGATTGCTAAAGTACCATAATATTAATTATAAGGCGCTTCTCTTTTGTAGTATTAAGCTTAACTAAACACTTATAGAGGGAATATAAGTCGGTGTACACGATTATAGGGATAACAAAAAGTTCGAGTTAATCTATAATTATCTTTAGGGTAGTTCTAATTGCAATTGCTATATTAACTCCGCTAACTATTCTATATATCTCTAACGCTAAAACACTTTGGGTAACGCGCTTACTCTTAGTTAAGCTCTAATAGATAAGATTGCTATAGATTATAAAGTTATTCTCTCTAGTAAATTCGTTTGCGATAATAATCTTATATCCTAACTAGGAGCTAAAATCTTTATTATTTATAAACGATCTATTAATAAATATAAAGAGCTTAGCGGTAGGAAGATTAATAGGCATATAGAGTAGTCCTTAATTAAGATGGTTTATTTACTAGAAAAGACGCTTATTTAGGGCAAGGATATTATCCTTAGTTGGTTCCTAGTATTAGGCGGTAATAGAGAGATCGAATAAAGCCTTAGGTTAATAGATAGAAGTAACATAAGCTCCGCAAGCGCGTTACTCTACATATCCTTGCTTTAGAAAATTAGCGTTAATAATATTAATCTTTTTACCTTAACCCTTCTAGCGCAGAGCAATAGAATCCTTATTTAAGGAGAGGATGCATCCATTAAAGAGTAATAGTGTTGTTAAACTAAGCTTTTCCTTTAGCTTTGCTATAAGATTTGCCTTTACTAGCTCGTCTTCTTTAAGAGCTAAGAATTAGTCGTCTCCTAAGATAATTATATTATTAGTTTATATACCGATAATTCTAAATAAAGTTCCTATAGTTATAATAAGGAAGCAGGGATCAAATATAGAAGTAGTTATTAAAAGCTTCTCTTTGTGGTGCTTACTATAGGTAGCCCACTAATAAGTTCCTGCTTCTGTAATTCTATATAGTGGCTTAAGCATAACCATAATCGTATCTTTGGGATATTAGTGGCGAATTTACTCTAGAAGGTATGCCAGTATTAAGCGCTAAAGGCGCGTCTCTAATTAGGTATAGGCCTAAGTAATATCTTATAAATAAACTACTATTCCATTCTTTATTAAGGAGGGAGCTAGTGTAATAATAACTCGCTAACTAGCTTGTTATATTATAGGAGATTACGTAAGAATTACCTCCTTACTATTATTATTATAACCTTAGATAATAAGCCTTAATTTCTTAAATAGGGCGTTAGTAGCTTTGCCCTTAATCTTATTAACCATTCTTAACTTAAAGATACGAATTCTATTAAACTTAGTAGGGTTATACTTCTTAAATTTAAAGACTCCTCTTATAATAAGACCGTTAATCTCCTGCTTGTCGGATGCTTGGAAAGGAGCTCCTAAGGTTATAATATAACCTTCCTTTCGGAGCTATTTTGCAAGCTTAAAGTTAGCCTTCTTTTTGGCTGTTATAAAGGCCATTAATAACTTAACTTTATTCTTAATGGCGGTAACAAATTATTCTTTAAAATTAATAAGGTATTAGTAATTTCGTAATCCCTTTAGGCGACCTCTACCGCGTTATAGTTATGGCGCATCTACTACAATTATATTAGGATTGTAGTCGCCTTCTAGAGTATATTAGTCGTAGTTCTCTTCTAGGGCATCTTCTAGGGCATTCTGTAAAGGCTTAAAATTATCATCTTTATAGTAAGGCTTAATAACAGTTAAACGGAATTAGGTAGGTCCGTAAGGCATCTAAATAGTATAAGTTTAACTATTAATTGTAATAAGTTAATATGGGCCTAACTATCCTCCCCTTTTATATTATACGCGTACTTTAGACTAGAGTAGCAGATCAAGCGCAGTTAAGGTATTTAGGCCATTTCTTATTCCTAGTGCGTTATTAACCTAGCGTATAGCATAGAGGCGTTATACCTCCTTTATTGCCTTACGAATCGCCTTAGCTTATTATATAATAGAGGGAGATAGTAAAGAATCATTAGTTATTCGTGGGTAGGCGCCAAAGACTAGCAATATAGGTATAAGTCCATCCGGGCCAGCGGAATTGTTAATAGCTTTAACAGCCATTTATAAGGTAAGTTCTTTGCTAGCGTCCTTTAGTTCTAAAGAGATAATCTTATATACGCGGCGTAATGGCGTATAATATCGCTCTACTTTTTTAATACTATTATATACCTTAACAGGGACTTCCTTAACCTTAATTGCTATTACCTTTATTTATTATTGGAACTCTATAGATAAGAAGTTCTTTTCTGTGTTATAGATGATTTGATTAGGGGGTCCTAGGTAGATATTAATCTAGTATAACTAAAGGGTATCCTATGCGTTCCTAGCTAATATATCCTTTAAGAATTATACGGCTTAGAAGGAGGTTAAGAAGTTAATAACTTAGAGTACTGGCTTACCGCTAAGGTATATAACGTCGACGATAATATAGAAGTTAAAGTTGTAGTTATCTTTAAGGGTAAACTTAAATCGGCTAGGGGACCTCTGGTTTATTTAGTAGTGGTAGTAGTATTTTATAAAATGCTTAATTACCTTAACTTTAACTTTATAGCCTACTTGCTAAAGAACCCTAAGCAATTAGTAAACTAATAGGTAACTAAAATAATAGTGTAGTTGGCGTAACTCTAACTTAGTTAAATGGCTTTAAGCAACACTCTTTTCTGGTTATTAAAGGAGTAGCTAAGGGTAACCCTACTTACGTATAATAGGCACCCGATTATCTCCCTATATAAGCATATTCTTAAGGTTATTAAGCTTAACGCCTAGTTTATCTATATCTCTAATGTAAAATAGAAATAGGGTATTTATAGGAACAACGTAAAAAGTAATGTACCCTAAGGGGGTTTAAACCCTAATTGTGCTAAGAGAGATCGCAGTACCTTTGCTAAAACGAATCGTGTGTTGGCCTACCGTTAAATAGTTAATCTAAACAAAGCTATTAAGCTGCTAAAGGGCTCGAACTTAAGGTTCTCCTACTATAGATACTCCTGCGGCTCCAGTATCCGGCATAATACTATAGAAGACGTTTGCTAAGTATCTGTTGTCAAAGGAAAACGCGGAGCTCTCCTTTGGCTCGTTAAAAATATCTAACTTTATAATAAAATGGAGCGTAGATTAGTTATTAAGAATAGCGACGGTTTGTATACTATTTACCTCACCATACTTAGTAAAGTATTAGTTAGGTAAGTAGTCCTTAATTTCTATATCCATAAGGAGCTGTTCGGTCTTATTAACCTTACCCTTAAGGTCTTTTACGCCTTCATATTAAACCAGGAAGCTTTAGAAGTAGGCTATAGTAACCTTATAATTTTTAATGTTTCTTATACTTTAACGGAACTTATTATATGCCTCTTTTTGCTTATTAAGGGAGTGTCTAGTTAACTAGCAATTTGGCTTTTTATAAATATAGTACTTCTTCTAGCGATTACTTTGAAATGAACCTCTATAAGGACCTCTATAATTACCTTATGGTCGACGTTAATCGTACCCTTTGCCGTATTCCCTACCACGGCCGCTATATATTTAATTAGTCTAGTTATAATCGTATTAGTTAGGAATGCTTAGTTAGGTAGGGCTTTTGGTATAGAGCTATTAAGATTCTTATATTTGTATTATAGTACCTATAGCGGAGCGTAGCTNAGTATATACTTCTTTAAACGTGTTTATAGGTTTATATAGCGCCAAGTTATACTTAGGAACGCTATAGCATGCTAAAATAACCTAGTCCCTTAGGCTGTTCTTATTTTAGTAAGTTTTGGTAAGTCCGCGTTAGATTTTCTAGAGTTTATTAAAGAGTAGTTAAAGGTACTCTAGGCGAGTCGTTATTAGGTTAAAAGCAATAACTCTTTAGAATATAGTCTCCCGCTATTTAGATATATAGAGTTAGCAGTTTTTATTGGTTTTAAAGTAGGCTCTAGTAAGCTAAAGCATTATATTAAAGCTATAGTTTTTACCTACGATATGGTTATAATAGAACATCGCCGCTCGTCCCTTTAATATAATAGAGAAAGTATAATAAAACTAGTGGCGTTAAATTCTAACCTTATTGTAGCAGTTATAAAAGACCTATAGTTTTACTCCAAGTATATTATATAATTCTCCTTTAAACTTTTTCTCTTCGTCTAAATATACCTTTATTAGATTTATAACTTCTTAAGATAGAGGCTTATTAGTTGGCTAGGATAGAGGAGTTAAAAGTAGTAAAGGTAGAGGAAGAGCACCTCTAGGTAGTAGAGTACCTTTAGGTAGGAGAGTAGCGTTTTAGGGGTTTTGTTTTAAATTAAAGTTGCCTTCTAAAGAATATAGGTTAGTTTTAGGTTTCCGTAGTTAACGTATAATCTTAGCTTCCGTCTATACTAGTTCTTTTATACTAATAAGAACGGCGTAAATATTACTAGTAATTAGGTTACCATCCTTAGTAATATACACCCCATTCCTTCAGAGGGAGTCTCGAAAATCCTAAATAATATTAATATTACTAAGTGCCTAGGTGTCGGCGGTCCATCCTATAAAATCCTCCCTAAAGTATTCCCATAACTATAAATCGGCGTAATAGCTATCTTAGTAGAATAGAATATAGTATAGGAGAAAGCCGTTAACTTGTTTTGCGGTACAGGTTATTATATTAAAGGTAAATACGTCCTAATCTTTATTAATGAGTTTCGCGTATATAGCTACCCCTAGTAGTAAGGAGTCTCTCTAGTTATTCGGAGTGGCTATAGTTATATCTTTAGAGGAAGGGAATATTGGTAGTATAGGGATTGTCGTTTAGTACACGTTTGTGACGTATATTTACGATTATAGAGCTTAGAACTAGTTCTGGCCTTAAATTGCGAAGACTTATAAAGCGTGTTGTTCTGCGTAATAGACGCAAGAATCTATAATCTAGGGAAGGCTTAGGACCAGTTCTGGCCTTTAGATCCTTAGATTTATAAAAGAGTTCTATTTAAGGTTTAGAACCAGTTCTAACCTCAAAAGACAGCTTTCCTTAGTACGAGTAGCACTGGTATAGTGGCTTATCTCTTCTTAGTAAATACCTAGCTGTTCTATAGCATAACTGTAAAGTTAACTACTAATTAGTATTAGTTATATAAGGGGGATATTACGTAGCTATGGTTCGTAGATAGTATGATGATTGTTATTTCTTATATTTATAGATAGGGGTAAGGGTCGAGGAACTTAAGGTTCCTCGCTACGGTAGTGCCGCGGCGACACGTGACGGCAACTTGCCTTACGTGACGGCAATTTGCCTTACATGGCGGCAATTTGCCCTATTCCTAACAGCCTCTACCTAAGAGGAACCTAAAATCTAGTTAGGATTAAAAATTAAAGATAATAATAATACTATAGACGTGTTAGGTAAAACCTAAATAGATAGTTATATAGCTATACGGTATAAGCGACCTAGGGATAACTTAGGAGTAACTCGCCTATAAGGCGCGTACTCTATACATATCTAGGGAAAACCCTTTCTTACCTTATATATAGGTTTCTCCTTTACCCTTAAGGATTTGTCTATTTATATAAGATATCCTATTATTCTATTATTAGATTCCCTATCTATATTCTTACCTTATATTTAAATCCTTACTAATCCCCTTAAAAGGATAGCTAGTTTAATTTTTCTATAATACCTCTAAAAAGAAGACTAATGCCTATGCCTAATAGTAATACACTAGCGATATAACTGTAAAACGCCTTAAAATCTGGTATAGATAAAGCCGCTAAAAGTATACTAGTAGAATCTAAGCCACCTTTTAAATCTTGAAATAATTAAATAGATATAAACGTTGGAGACTAGTTTAACTTATATACCTAGGCTTAAGAGGAGCCTAGTAAGGTTATAAGCGTTTTACTAAATACCACTAATATAAAGGAGCTAATAAGCCAGCTATAAAATAAAAAGCTAACTTATAAAGTATTATTAATTTAATAAAGCCCTCCTATTACCTCTCTAATAAGGAGTATAAGTTACGCGGTAAATATATACGCTAAATAAATCTTAACGCCTTAGTTAAGAAGTTACTACCTAATATTAGCGGTATTACTTAATAGCACTTTAACCAGTAGATCGCTGCAGTTAAGAACCCATTTAAGGTTAATAATACTAACTATAACTATAGGTAACACACGCTTTAAGCTATTAAAGGTCTTATAAAAGAAAAGATAATTACCTAACTAGTTATATAGATGTTTAAGTTCTTTCTAGTGATGGGGTTAGAGGAAGTTATTATATATAAGCGCCTTTAAGTTAGTAAACGGCGAATAGTCGTTATAAAACTTAATAACACGCTCTTTATAGTTTAGAAAGCGATTAATAGCTATAAAGAGGGAGTTTTAATACGTTTAGTTATTTTTAATAAGCTAGTAGATTATTAGTATAACTTTTAAATATTGTAACTATAAGCAGAATATTATAACTATAGGCAGAATAATATAGCTGTAGAGCAGCAGATATAAAATCCGAAGCCGTAGCTAATTAGGAAGCGCCTCTAGCGTTCTACTAGTTAGCGAATAGCACGAATACTTAATACTATAAGTCTATTACGTACCTCTAAGCCATTAAATTCTGCTAAATTACTACTAATTTAAATCTTTTTAAAGAAGCTATAACACTAGGGAGTTATATAAATATATTATATAATATTATAAAGTAGACTAACTACTCCGCGCTTCCTCTAGAGCTTATATACCTTCTTAAAGTCCTATTTATAATAGGTAGTTACTAGCTCCTTATAAATTTTCTTAGTATCCTTTCTAAGAATAAAAGCCTATACGTAGAGATTTATAATATAACTAAAGCAGTATAGCCGTTGTTCTTTCCGTTTCTTTACTAATATCTTTAAATAGAGGACTTAAAGGATTGCGTTAATATAGGTATCGCTTAACTTATCGTTATTGGCTATAAAATACCCAATATTACCACTAATTTAATACTCCTTAAACAGAGTAAGCAGGATAACCGCTATATTCTCGCCACTATGTTTACTAACTACCTTATAGAGGCCTAGTATTATATACCAACGCTTGCCGTACTGGTTAATAAAATGGGTAGCAATACCTAGAATTATATACCTATTTAGTAAGGTCTAAAGATTAAAGGATATTAATATAGAACTATGAGCTGCGTAGAGTTCCTTCTTTAATTCTACCTTTTATTATTTAAAAGTTATAATAACCTAACCGCGTATTATCTTTCTAGTCTTTAGTAGAAACTCTATAAGCCCCAGATAAATATAGAATAGAAGTGTCTAGAAATACTCGTTTTTAAATTAAAAGAAGGCGATATAGCAGCTAATAATCTATTAAATTAATAGGTATTTAAAGGCCTTAAAGTTTTGTTATAGATTGAGAGACTTTATCTACGGATATTCCTTAATTATTAGCTAATTTGGTAAAGGTTCTTTTAGTTAAAGCTTACTAGAAGTACGGTTTATATAGTAACCAAATTTAAGGTAATCTAGAGCGGTAGTTCTTCTAGATAATATAACCATAAGCTCTTACTAACGCTTTATCTTCTTATATAGGTAGTAGTAGAAGTACTGCGTCTTAGTAGTATTATCCTTCTCCTATATATCCTCCCCTTAATTCTAAACTGGCAGTAATCGCGGCTTAGTATTCTTTAGTCCCTTTGTTAAGGCCTTATAGTAAATATACTGCTTACCCTATAGCTTAAACTCTTTAAACTCCGCCTGGCCTTTAGCCTTCTTATTAAGCCATTCTAGTGCAAGGATAATGTTATTAGATATAATAGAGGTGCGGAGTTAAGAATAAAATCGCTCTATAGCAACAGTAGGTATAGTCAAATCTCTTTATTACGATCTACACCCCTTAATTAACCCTTTTTTGGTGTAATATTACGATAATCTAACTTTTGACGATATCGTTAAGCACCTACTATCAATATCGGTATAAGCAGATTTTAATTCGTTAGATTTAGCCTTTGCTTACCGTAAGTTTAGCTATTAAAATCTATTACACCACGATCGAAATCTATCAAAATAACCCTTAGATCTCGCTCTCCATACTTAATTCTACCTTATTTATTATGGCAAGACATAAAAATTCTAAAAGGCCACGCCGCCACGGGTTCTCTAATTATAAGCGCTAAAAGATATACGCTTACTACCAAAAATACTCTAATAAATTATAAAAGCAGATTGCTCTATAGGCAAGCGACTTCCTCCGTTAAAAGATCAGTTAATCCTTAATATTAGAAATACTAGGCGACAAATTCCAGAAGCTTAATATAGCTAAATTGCTATTTAAGTAAGGCACGCGAGAGCGACAGAGAGGTAGTAAACAGCCTCTCTTAGAGGAGGCTTTCTTTGAGTGGTACTAACGCCTATAGAGCTCTCGTATTCCTATTACTAGTGATCTTATACGCGCTGCTGCCACTTAATTATAGCAACGAATACCTATACTAGCGGAAACAGTAGAGCTAAAGTGGTTACTTAGCTAGTTAGAAGGCTTTAAATCTTATAACGGTATTTGTAAGAGAAAGTAGCATGGTAAGGCTGCCTTAGTTAATATAGAGGGAGCAGAAGATCGCATAATAGAGCTTTAAGTAATTACCGCGCTTTATTTACTAGGGGACGTTTATAATATAGATGAGACCGGGCTATTTTAGAAGGCTATATTAGATACTATATTGGCTACTAAGCCTTAATTAGGAACGAAGAAGTAGAAGGCATAGATTACCCTAGGCCATCACTCTAATATAGATGGCTTAGATAAGCTTCCTCTCCTTATAATTAGCTTATTATAACGGCCACGTTGCTTTACGGCTAATTGTATTAATATAGCCTTATTAAACGTTACGTAGAGGTATAATAAGAAGGCCTGGATAATGATGATGATTATGCTTAAGTAGTTTACCTAGTTTAATAAAAGGATGCACTATAGAAAGATACTCTTCTTAATTGACGGCTTTAGCGCCTATAAAGCAGCTATTTAAACACTAATTAAGAATGGCTCTTTTAAGAATACGCGCGTGGAGTTCCTTCCTCCTAATTACACCTTAGTATACTAGCCTCTTAATTAAGGGATAATCGCAAACTTTAAGCTGCTCTATAGGTAATACTGGCTGCGATTTATAGAGGAGCGCTTACTTTAAGGTAAGGATCCAATTAAGCAGATCCACGTCTTATAGGCAATTTGATGGTTAATTAAAGCTTAGGTGGAAGTTATATTATAAATAATTAAGAATTGCTTTATTAAGTTTATATTATTTAGCTCTTATATAGGCCCACGGCCTCGCCCTTAAGACTATATAGATCCTCTCGTTATTACTAAGATAGAGTAAATAGCGGAGCAACTAAAGGCCGTAGGAAGAATTCGCGATGTAATAAATATTTAGGATTTTATTAAGCTACCGGGTGAGGAAGTAGAGGATTTATTAGAGGATCTTATTAAGCACGTAGTAGAGCTCTACGCAGGGCCTAATCGCGATATAGAAATAGATAAAGAAGTTATTAAGCAGCCTTAAATTAAGCTTAGTAAGGCGCTTGTGGCCTTACAAAAGCTTTATCTCTATAAGGAGCAGCAAAGCGATTCTAATAGAGACGTAATTACGACTCTATTAAGGCATGAGCGTCGGCTTCAAGGCCGACGACCTCAAAACACCAAACAGCAATTAATCGCGATATATTTTAGTGTAGCCGATTGCTTAATTACGACTTTATAAGCGTAAATACATAATATCATTACCTAATTTTGAATTTGGGTGCATTTTACATACAAGTATATAATACAACGATACCCTTAGTATTACAATACGCTCGGCCGAACCAACCATATCGTACTAAAGAGATTTAACTATACTACTAAAAGTAGTAGTTATAATACCGTTAATGGTAGCAACTATATTAGGATTAGATAACGATACCAGTATAGTAAATACTAACTCTTAGCTAGTTACGGTTAGATAATTATAAGCTATAGTTAATTAATTAATAGATAATAATAGGATACTTGAAGAAAGGATTAATGGGATTAGAGCAGTAAAGATTAAGCGATTGTTAGGTAAAAAGTTAAAACTTAAAGAATTTCTTACGTAGATATACTTTAAAGTTATATAAGAGGGAGTAAAGCTAGCAACGCCTATAGATTAAATAGCCTACGTAGGACTATTCCTAACGGGGAGGGTACTTAAGTAGTTTAAGCCTTACCTTACGGAGGTATAGAAAAGTAGTATAGTAACTATTAACTAAGAAGTATAATATATATTCGCTAGTTAGAATAGGTTTATAGAATAATTAATGTAAATATTTAGAGACCTAGAGGCAACTACTATAGTAGAAAGAAAGCTTTAAAATCTAGTATAACGGACCTTTACAATTAAGTATATAATATAGTTTTAGACATTAGCTACGTAAGTTAAATAAAATAATAAGGCGCTTATAGTATAGTATAAATAGGGACTTAAGGCGAAAGTTTAGGACGTAATTATCCTAATAGAAGATACGGATACTCTTAGGGAATTAATTAATTAAGTAATTAAGATTAATAATAGAATCTACTAAAGAGAGTAGACTAAAAAGGGTTAGGATAAAGTTCTATAGTTATATAAGGCGTAAAGTACGCAATAATAAAGTTAAAACTAGAAACTATAGTATAGCGCAGAGCTAATAGACCTAAGTAGTACTAAAGAAAAAAGAAAATAGAATAAGAAACTATAGAAACCTAAAGGATAAGGATTAAGTAATTAAAGGTCTAAAAAGCAGAGGCCGAACCAGAGATTTTAGTAGTAGAAGACGTTTAGGCGGACTCTATAGCAAGAAAAATAGTTTAAAGAAAG
The DNA here is from genome assembly GCF_001692895.1 of Cenococcum geophilum 1.58. Lineage (NCBI taxonomy): Eukaryota > Fungi > Ascomycota > Dothideomycetes > Gloniales > Gloniaceae > Cenococcum > Cenococcum geophilum. The sequence goes on from NW_027137583.1 coordinate 1,942,101, forward strand.
AGCTTATATAAATTGCGGAAAATAAGATTATTTTATTAGAGACTATAGAAATAGTTAAGGGCACTATATAGTAAAAGAAATAAGACTAGTAGACGATATATATATATAGAGGGATGATAGTATACTATAAGGAACCAAAGAGTATTTAATTAAAAGTTTTGCGTTTTATTATAATAACGCATACCAAATTTATAAGAACGCTAAGTATAGTGTAAGCTATTAGCTATAAGAGCTAAAATTATTAGAGTTTAGAGGAACTAATAAACTATCTTATAAATTAGATATTAAGGATAATAAATTTAATATAGGCGAAGTATTTAGTAATAATAAGGTAATAAAGGTAGCTTACTAGGAGTATATAAACCTTAGAGATATTATATTAGAAGTAAAAACTAAGACCGCTATAGAGTAAGGGTTAGTAATAGAAATTATAACACTATTAGATATAATATCTATTGCTTTATAAAATAAAAGGAAAAATATTTAAGAAAAAGGATTTAGTAAGCAGACGACTACTAGTGCTAGCTTACTACTTAATAAAGGCAAAAGGCTATAGGCTTAAGATTCTTATGAGGAGATAAAAGACGCCTAAGATTCTTAAGAAGAGATAAGATATACTTAAGGACCTATAACGGACAGCAACCGATAGAGCAGAGTTATAGCTTAGTTTAGTAATATACAAATAAGCTTAGGACGAAGTTTCCTAAAGGCATAAGATTCCCAAAGTAAAATAAGTAAAATTTAAGATTTTTAAAATAAAATAAGAACATTATAAAAGCCTAGTTAGACTAAGGCGGGAGCTAAGCTTAAAAAGGAAGTAAGCTTAGGATTAAGGGTTCTATAGGACTAAGATTTTAATATATAAATAAGGACTATTAAAAAAACCAATACTAAGATTAAGAAGTAAGAGGACTTTATAGATCTACTTATAAGGCGAAAAGTAAAAGAAACTATAGAGGAATTTAGGTAGAGAATCCTTGTATAGTAAGAATAAAAACTAGACTAAAGGACTAGTATACTAGGCCATATTAAGAATAGGGTACCTATATAAAGAATAACTAATAGGCCTAAGGTAGGCACACTAAGAGTAAAGTGGCTTACTAAACTAGAATAAGAAGAGGATCTTAGGATCCCTACTAAATTTAAAGAATAATATATAAAGGGCTGTTATAATGTAGTAATAAGAAGATACTTTCTTATAAATAAGCCGTATATACTCTAGTAGCTATACTAAAAGTAGTATAGGCAGCGGCATAATAATAAGTAGGAAGATTTCTATATATAGTTAGATAAGTAAGTTATCTAGAACTATCCTATTACGGAAAAAGCTATAAGTTATATTAAGGGAGCCTTAATTATAGTATTAAAAGATCTAAAAGAATAATTAAAGGACTAGAGAAGTAAAAGGTAAATCTTAGTACCTGCAAACAAAGTTATAACGTTTAGATTAACATAGTAAAGGTTTAAACTTAAAGATAAAGATAAGTTAAGAGTTAACCTAAAGCACCTAGTATATTATACGCTATTATAGATTATATATATAGATGATATATGCGATATATACAAAAATCTAAAAGAAAAGAATTAGAAGTACCTTATAAGGATATATTAGGTGCTAAATAAGTAATAGTATAGAAATACTAAGTATATACACAAATAGCATCTAATAGAAGTTTAGGAGTTAGGAGACTTAATACTTTAGCTAAGAAGATTCCTTATAGAAGAATACTTAGACGGATAATAGTAGTTGTAACGGCGCTATCGTACGTTACCTGCCAAATTCTACCGACTTGTAATTGGCTCGCCTAAAGCTAGCGCCTTAGCGGCCTACCTTATATATTTGTTTACATTAGTCCTAGCAACCCCTTTTTCTTCTCTTTAGCTTAGTATCTTCGTAATACAGTATTTTATAAGCTTTGGTTTAGAGGTATTTATATAAGCCGTAATATTATACTTAGCTTACCCTATATTGCCTATAAAGGCCTTAATAATATCTTACCCTAAAAGAAACTTTGTCTGCAACGACGCGTTAACGCGCTATACTTAGCTACTAAAACAACTCTACGCTGCTTAGGAAGGCCTTAATAATATCCTACTTTATAAGCTAGATAAAACTAGACCTATATCCCTAAAATTAAAACTAAAGTATATAATACAAATAAATCCTATAAAGCTAATAATAGTACCTAAGGTAAGCTTATTTAAGAGAGCTGCCTTTACCTAAGAGGAACCTAAGATCCAATTAGGATTAGAAATTAAAGATAATAATAATATTGTAGACGTACGTAAGTAAATTCGCGCCTTTATAGTTAGCTAGAAAGCTAATCGTCTTAGAGTAAAAAATACGTAAGAGACCCTATAAGAGATCCTAAAAAGCCTTACAGCCCTATAAAATAGCTTAGCTTCCCCTTCTTAAAGCCCTAGCCGACCTATTTACTTTACTAAATACGATATATTAGGGAGTACAGATACAATAATAAAGTAATTAAAGTTTATTAAACTCTTTAACCCCTAACCACTATCTAACGGGATAAACTCTACTTTTAAGAATTAGAGGATCTAAGTACGAGGAAAACTCCGCGTTAACTATAACTACTTCCCCTCTAAAAAAGCTAAGATGCTTTACCTCTTTAGTTAAACTATAGGAGATGCCTAACGTTACCTTTAAGCTAAATTTAAGGATAACTTCCCTATCCGCTTTATATCTATTAGTAAAATGCTATAGTATTTAGCCGCTATATATATAAACCTAAATAAAGTATAGAACGCGCGCTATAACTATAATGGCTTAATAATAAAGTCAAACCAATTCTTTACTAAGTTCTAGACTTAATTCTTATACCTAGTAGGCGAAGGCTAGGTTCCCCTTAAGAATTACCGTTTAGACCTATATAATAAGTTAACGGTTTAACTATAAGAGAAGATTACTATAGCCTTGGACGACCTATTAACCTACTAAAAACTTATAGCCTAATATCTATCGCTTAACTTAAAACTAAAGCGAATTAATATCTATCCTAATTAATAAAAAAGGGCTTATAGTAGTTAAAACTTGTTAACTATACCTATAGGAGCTAGAGTAGGAAGATAAGCCACGACGGCTTTTATACTAAAAGCGGTTAAATTTACGCACTAGTGAGCCTTACCTAATTAGTTACGTACCACACTATTAACTAATACTCGTCGTAATACCCCAATTAACCCTGCTTTAGCTACGTGCTACAACTATAATAAGGAGGGTTACTTTGTTTTATCTTGCCCAGAGCTAAAGGATATAGGCAATGCTAAGGAGATAGAGGAAGGAAAAACGTCTAATAAGTTAGGAAAAAAAGAACCCTAGGGAAAGACTCCCCCCTAGGGTACCCTATTGATTTTAAAGAGATTAATCTTAGTTAGTTAATAGGTAAAAAGCATTTTACTATTCTATATATAGTATCCTAAAATAGATATAGAGTAAATATAACCGCCCTTATTAACACTAGAGCAAATGGCTTCGCCTTTATAAATAATGTTGCCAAATTTCTAAATATAAAAGCTATCCAATTAAAGAAGCCTATTTAAGTAAAAGGCTATAACGGCTAAACTAGTTGGCTAGTTACCTATATCTTAAAGTTATATATTACTTTTAACGGACGACGCTAATATAGTATCCCTTTCTACATTCTAGACCTAGGGTCCTATAATATAATCTTTAGCCGAAAATAGATATTCTATTTTAATATTTGGCTAAACATATAATAAAGATAATTTATCTAGCCAGAGGATAGACCAAAACTACCCTCCTTTATTAGGGAAATCCGAACTAATTATAAGACACTAGCTGTAAAGGCTAACCCTACCTACTAGTAGGATATCTAGGCCCGTAACCTAGCCTTTACCTAAAAAGACGCCTACCGCGAAGCTAAAAAGAACTTTATACTAATAAAGATACTTTCCTAAAGTGCTACGTCTAAAGAGGACTCTACGTATAGAAGTAGGATAGATAGTAACGTAGATCTAACTTGTATAAAAAAGAATATATTAATAGGATATAAGGGATAACCTCTAAAAGATACAATAGGAGCTAAAAGGAGTAATAATAACGTTAGTACCCTAGAAGCCCCTAAGGTTATATACGCCCCTATTATTATATAACCCCCCTATAGTAGATATCGCCGTAATTAGCGCTATAGCGTTTTACATTAATATATACCGGAAGGACAATAAGGTCTTTATAACGAGCCTATATAAAATTAACCGAATTATTAATAATAGGGAGGAAAAGCTAGCTAAGGAAACCGATAAGGAACTAGTTAAACGCCTTTTTTTTTACTATTTATATAGATTATAAGGATACATTTTTAAAAGTGGCCTTAGATAAGTTACCCCCTTACCAGATATATAACTATAAGATTTAATTAGAAGCCAATAACTCGCTAGGCTATAGTCCCCTCTACTAATAATTAATAGATAAGCTAAAAGCAATAAAGTAGTACTTAATTAATAACCTAGATAAAGGGTTTATTAAGCTAGATCTTCTAGCTATACTTCTAGAATTCTTTATACCTAAAAGCTCTCTAGTATTTTATAAACTCTTTCTAATTCTCTATCCTCCTAAGTTACTACTATTTTAGGGTAATTGTATCTAATTAATCCGCCCTTATCTCTATATAGTATTGCTTTTAATAGTTTCTTATTATTTTATAGTTTAGCCTTTCTGCTTAGTGTATTGTGAGGTGATAAGCTCCGCACCACTTAGCCACACAAACCTACAAAAGGTAAGCAAGTGACTGGCTTGATGCCAGGCACGGCTGTGCGGAACAATACATATAGGCGAGGTGACTTCGTCACCTGACAATGCATCCCTTCCAATGGCGACTGTCCACAGGCGCAAAGTCCCGTCCCGTAGGCGAGGGGATCAGGCCAGGCAGGGGCATGTCGTACCCAACATATTAGACCTCCAGCTGCTACAGCGCGGCGCCTAAAGAGGCCGCCTCGCGCTTCAATCGCAAGTAACCGGCGTCTTCGGTTACGGTACCCCCTAACTGGCCTAGGCTCAGTTGCGCAACCGGCTGCTTCGGTTATACGATCGGCAAAGGCTGTCCCTGTCAGATAACCTGTATTCTCTGGTGGCGTAGACCGTGCACGAGTCAAGTGCATTGTAAACCTCTTCATCTTAGCCCGAGGGCCCTAGGTCCAAGGTCAATCAAGACATCTACAAGATCATCAAATCAATCAACCCATTTCATCAATGAACAGCTCAATACGAGCTACGTGACAGTTATGAGCCCGGTCCGCCGACTCAAGAAGCTATTCAGCTATTACTCAATCATTTGAAGAAATTCTACCTCATTCTCACAGGACGACCCTGACACGAATATCGGTCAAAGGACGATCCTGACACGAGCATCCTCATCGTCAAAGGACGATCCTGACGACAAAATTCTACCTCATCGTCGTAGGACGCAGACCCTGGCAGAAATCCTACCTCAATTGTCACAGGACGGGATTCCACGAGATTCCACGAGATTCCACCTCAATCGTCGCAGGACGATCCTGACGACTAGGACGATCCTGACGACCAGGACGATCCTGACGACCAGGACGATCCTGACGACAAGGACAATCCTGACGACAAAATACCATCTCAATTCCTCCTTTGCCTATCAGTCAAATGACTCCACTGTCAAGTTCGTTGACTACGATCATCCTTAATAAGCCAGAAGACTGGGAACAATGGCTATGGCAACTCCGAGCCCTCGTGGACCAGCGAATTTGGGCCCACGTTGACCCAGACAATGCAGCACCTTAACGAGGTCTACTACAAGAACTAGCCTATCCAGAAGTCATAGATTTTAATGAGAATGCAACCTTATATGCACAGCTCTCGACGAATTAACAGAGAGCGTACGAGAATAGTAGACGATACTACAACTAGGACATGAAGTATTTCCTGAAACAAGAAGAGTACCTTTAACAGATCCGAACCCAAATCACGTCCACAGTATCGATTTAGAAGAAGCTACTGCTTAACCCTTCCTTAACAGTTAAAGAATGGCTATCTTAACTAAAGGAGAACACCAAACCTACCTTATCGTTTATTAGGAAGAAGGTATAACACTAGTACACAGAAGCTCTTAAGGGGGTTAAACAGTTATTAAAATTAAACTAATGGCTAGATTAATGGGAACACGTAATAGTACTAGGAGAGAAGTATAAGATCCCTTAAATGTCAGATGGAATCTAGCTTCAAGATTTAGCAGAAGTTATTTAACCTTTTAGCGACGCCTACTGTGTAAAGTATACTACTAAGTTAAATAACCTACAGAAGTCGAAATCTTCTGAATACCGTAGAGTAGTAAAGGAGCTGTAAGAAGGACTTATAAGACCCTTAAAGAAAGCTAATACTACTATAAGGGGGAGTACCTTTAATTCAGACTTCGTAGAGTAAGCTATTAAGGATTACTCTAATACTACTAAAGGCTTACGAAGAAAGACCTTGGTATATACTAGTTGCTTAAAGAGAGCCAGGTTACTAGTTAAGGAGACGTCCTAAAAGAAACCTATACCCAAGTGCTTAGCGTGCAAAAGACAAGGATATTTACTTTGGGACTATTGGTGTTTATTTAAAGATAAGAGACCTATAGGAGTTATAATTAGAGATAACCGCATTAAAAGGGCACTAAAGAAGGTAGAAATAAATAAGGACCTTACTAACTAAGTTACAAAGATTAGACTTAAAGAACAAGAAGACGAGGCTTAATAACAACAGGATAAGAGCTAGGAGACAGTTAAGATTAAGGGAGAAGCTAATGCGATATTCCTAGAATTATATTATATCGGTTAACTCTATTTACTAAAGCTATTGACTATTCTTAACTTAGGAACCACTCTCTATATCTTTAATAACCTCTCTTATTTTTATAATTTTAGGAAAGCTCTAAGATATAAATACGTTATCGCCGGCAGCTTAAAAGTGCCTATACTAGGCTATGGCGATATCACCGTTTAAGTTATAAAACTAGATAAGAGCAAGGGAAACCTACGTCTTAAGGACGTTGCCTTTTATATAGACTTTAATATAAACCTAGTATTATTCCGTCTACTTTGAAAACGAGGGTACTACTAAGACAATAAAAGAGATAACAATCTTCTTATTTAAAAGGATAATATAATCCTATATTAAATAGAAGAACGTTACGGATAATAGACTATTAAATACGTCTAATTAGGAAACTTAAAATCCGCATTTAATATCAGCCGTCTAACGCGCTGTTGACGGAAGCGGATATTGTTAAGAGACGCACGTCTAGACTTAAAAGGAGATGTATATTTATGGCATCTGCGTCTAGGTTATCTAGGACCTATAAGCCTTTATTATTTAGGTCTTAACGCCCTAGAAGTTAAGCTTTAAGGCCCAAAGATAACGGAATATTAATATTGTAGTCTTGCTAAAATTAAGCATTAGGTTTTAAGAAGGTTCTTAGAACGGAACATTAATAAACCTTATCTTAACCTCCATATTGACTGGACTAACCTTAAGAAAGCGTATATTAGCTTTATACGAGTTATATTTATCTATAATACCTTCTTAGGAAGAACCTTCCCGTATTTTATAACAACGTATAGTAAGGAGAAGAAGACACTATAAGTACTTAAAGACTTTATCCAATAGATTCGTCTAAGGCATAACCTTAAAGTTAATACTATTAGATTAGACAACGAGCTAGGGAGAAGAAGAACTTTTAAATGGCTATAGACGTAAGGGATTATATTTAAGCCTTCGGCGCTATATACTTAAGCATAAAATAGTACCACCGAACGCTTAGGGGGTGTAATTATTAAGAGAGTATGTGTAATAAGAATTGCTACTAATCTACTACATGATCTATGGAACAAGATAGTTAACTATATAGTCTACCTTCGAGATTAAACGCCAAGGGAAAGCAACGGCTGGAAATCGCTATATAAGAGGTTCTATACCTTCCTAGCTAATAGGAGATCAAGAAAGCCGCAACTGGCGCACCTAAAAGCCTACGGCTGTAGAGCGTACGCGATAACGTTAGACGCCTAGCTAAAGAAGAAAAGGCTAAGCAAGCTAGATCCGCGAGCTTATATTAGCTACCTCGTTAGCTATAACTCTACTAATATCTATAGGATCTGGATACTATATAAAGGTATCGTTATCTCTACTAGGGATATTATCTTTAATAAAAAGACGTTCTTTAACGGCAAGTAAATAGACATCTTAAAGGACCTATACGCTGAATTAGACACGCTAATTAAGAAGATTTAACTTCCTAATACCCTAACTAAGAATAAGGTTCTTCTAGAAGACGATAAAAAAGTATTTAAACCGTTAATTTAAGAGGAAGATGATGACGTTAATAAGCCAGTTTAAACCTTTAATAAGTTAGCAGATCTTAAGCTTGTAAGAGCTCTTAAAGATGCGTACTATATACTACCTCTAATAGAAGAAGACGAAGAATCTCTATATACCTTTTACGTTAAGTATTCTACGAAGTTAGATATATAAGGTACTGATTAAGACGTCGCTTATTAAGTAGGAGATGCGTTTAACACTTAGGGGGTATCTAACGACTTAGTTAAAGATTCGTTTAAGGAAGCTAGCGAAAATAGGTTTAAAGACTTTGTTACCAAAAGGATTATATTAGCCTATTACGGCGCCTTCTTAGTAGGAAGGAAGTTTAACCTTAATAGTCAACTTAATAAAAGTAAGCTAAAATTAGGTAGAATACGCGAGGTTAGATTATATAGGAAGAACGTACCTCCGCCACCTTAGTTAATCCGCGACCTTAATACACATCCTCTTTAAGATTAGTTCTAAGAAGCTTAATAAGCTTACCTCTAATCTTATTATTAAATAAGGTTATTTTAAGAAACAGATAAGAAGCACGTAAAGGGACAGCAGATCCTTAGCTTAATATAGATCTTTATCTATAAGACGGATAAGTACGGATTCCTCCAGAAATATAAGGCACGCTTAATAGTATGCGGAAATTAATAGGCCCCAGGAGACCTACCTATAAGAGCTACTATATTAGCTAGTACGACCTTCCAAACCCTTATAGCAATCGCCGTAAAATTCGACCTAGAGATGATATAGATAGATGCAGTTAATGCGTTTATTTATTGCGATCTTAACGATGTCGTCTATATAAAGCTACCGCCAGGGTTTAATAAAGGAAAGACAGATAAAGTACTATGCTTAAGAAAAGCCCTTTACGGACTATAACGATTACTACTATTATAGCAGAAGAACCTCACGAGCTTACTAACAGAATTAGGTTTTAAAGAGGTACCCTAGGAGCCGTGTGTTATGCTAAAAGGTAAAATAGTCGTCTTCTTCTACGTTAATAATATTGTCTTCTACTGCCAAAAGATAGATAAGAAGAAAGCTTAAGAAGCAATTAAGGAGCTAAGTAAGGAATACTAGATAAGTACCCTTAGCGAGCTAAAATGGTTCCTAGGAATCTATATGCTATATAATTGTAGCTAGAGGCTCCTATAGCTATCTTAGGAAGCCTATATTAAGAAGATAGCTAATTAGTATAAGATAGATCTTAAAGGGCGTTTTCTAGATACTCCTATAGTAGAATTGGAACTCCTCCCTACTAATTACTAATCGATCCGTCTAACGCGTCTATCCCCTAATATAGACCTATTAGTCCGTCCTATATCCCTACTAGCCTCTATAATGCTATATTAGAGAAAACTGGGTTTAGTACTCTATATAGCCACTATAACGAGTCTAGATATTGCGTTTGTAGTATTATAGCTAGTAAGGTTTAATTAGAACCCAAGCTAAGAGCACTATTAAGCGGTAGACAGAGTAATCTAGTACTTATATAGCACGAGGAGCAGAGCAATCTGCTATAGAGGAGATAAGGAAGGAATAAATAGTAGAGGGAGAGATAAAGGAATACGTAATAAAGGACGAGATGGTAGAAGCGAAGCGCAATTATTTATCTATGCTAGCAATGTATTATTTACGGATAACTCTGTTAATAGAAAGAGCTTATAAGGATATATTATAAAGCTATTTAGAGGACTAATTATATGGAGAGCAAATAAGCAGGATATAGTAACGACGTCGAGTATAGAAGCCGAGTTATTAGCCCTATTACAGACCGTAAAGGAAGCTATCTTTATTAGTAGGCTGTTTAAAGCAATAACGTTACACCTAAATAAGCCCTTAATTCTTAACTATAATAATACCTAGACACTCCGACTAATTATAGAAGACACGGTAAAGCTAATTACGAAGCTCCGATACGTCGATATCTATTAATACTGGCTACGTTAGGAATATGTAATAAGACAAGTACTATTTTAATAAATAGCGATAAAGGAGATGATCGCCAATGGACTTACGAAGGCCCTGCCTAAGTAGAGGTTTTAAAGCTTCGTTAGTATAATCGGAATAGTGGATATTAAGGAGCAGCTAAATAAGGAGAAGCAACTGGAGGACCTAAGGGACAGTATTAGAGTAAGACGGAAGGATTTAGATGAGATAATGGTTTAATTAACGCATTAACGAGCCTAAGAAGGGTCGCTAAGGCGCTAGCCGTAAGCGAGCCAATAGCGATTTTCTATGCCGGGCATGGAAAATCCTGATTGGTTGGCAGAAGCTGGCAGAATTTGGCAGGAAGGTGGTTAGCTTTGACCTTAAAGAGCTCGAAGCTAAGGGGGTGTGTCAGATAACCTGTATTCTCTGGTGGCGTAGACCGTGCACGAGTCACGTGCATTGTAAACCTCTTTATTTTAGCCCGGGGGCCCTAGGTCCAAGGTCAATTAAGACATCTATAAGATCATCAAATCAATCAACCCATTTCATCAATGAACAGCTCAATACGAGCTACGTGACAGTCCCCGGGTCAGCCGAGTAGCGAACTGCCTTAAAATCGAACCCACGGCCCCAGGTATTAAGCCAGTCACTATGTGAGGTGATAAGCTCCGCACCACTTAGCCACACAAACCTACAAAAGGTAAGCAAGTGACTGGCTTAATGCCAGGCACGGCTGTGCGGAACAATATATATAGGCAAGGTGACTTCGTTATCTGACACTTTCTGCTTAGTGTATCTACTCTTACATTCTTAGTTCCTTTAGTGTGCTAAATCTTGAAATAGTATTTTGTAAGCATCTCTGCCTATTTAACTTATCTATAATTAAGTTCTTTTGTTATTAGGAACCCTATTAGGTTCTTATAATCCGTTATAACTATAAATAGTTTTTCTACGCCTTATAAGAATGCTCTTTATTTTTTAAGTACTATAACTATACCTAACAACTCTTTATTGTAGATGTCATAGTTTAACTCTAGTAGTGTTATCTTCCGACTATAGTATGCTACTAGATGCTATGCGTCCTTATGCTTTTATTATAAATATACTCCTAGTACAAAGTCTAATATATCTGTTTTTACAACTATGTCTAATCCTAGTTAATAGATTTTAAGGATTAGTTCTTAGGTAAATAACTCCTTAAGTTCCTTAAATAACTTCCTCTATTTTTCTCCCTATGCCTATAGTTCCTCTTTCTTTATAAGCCTAATAAATGGTTTATTATTTTTTAACTACTATGCTATAAACCTTCTGTAGTAGTTGCAAACCCCTAAAAACGACCTTAACTATATTTCGTTCTCTAGTTCCTGCCAACTCACTATAGCTTTAATCTTCTGTAGGTCCATACTAATATAACCTAGTTTAATAATAAATCTAATAAAATTGGTCTTCCTAGTAAAGAACTTGCATTTCTTAATTACTACTAGTATCTGTTCTTCTTATAGTCTCCTTAAAACCCATTTAACGTGTTCCTTATATTCTTCCTTAGTTATTAAGTAGATAATAATATTGTTAAGGTATACCATAATTAACTTATTAAGGTGTTCTCCTAATATACTATTAATTTGTTTCTAAAATATTATTAGTATATTTATTAATCCGAATTATATAACTAATGGTTTATATAGTTCTTTCTTTAACCTAAAAGCTGCTTTTTATTTATCTCCTTCCTTAATTCTAATCTAATGGTACGCCTATCTTAGATCTATCTTTATAAAGATTTGCGCATTGCCTATCTAATTCTAGATTTCGCTAATTAAGGGTAAAGGATACCTATCCTTTTAAGTAATATTATTTAACTGTTTATAGTTAATATATAACCTAAGTTTTCCGTTTTTTTAGTATGAACAATACTAGGTAACCTACTAATAGCTATAATGGTCTAATATATCCCTTTCGTAAGTTCTCTTAGATAAACTCTTTAAGTGCTCTTAACTTTTTTTAAGTAAGCTTATAGGTTAGAAAGAACCTTAAACTTATTCCTAGTTTTAACTCTATCTTATAGTCCTATACTATATATTCTACTAGCTTTTTACTTTCTAGGCTCTATAGCTTCTTGCTATACTTATAGTATCTCTTTAATATATAACTTAAGCCTTACTTAGTCTCCTTATATGTCGCTCTAACTTAGTACTATACTAACTTAGTCTATTATTATATCTTGCGGCGTTAAGTATCTCTAATATTAACCTAACCTATAATCTAATCGATCTTTGGATTATATTTCTATAACTAAGGCATTTCTAATACTGCCTTATCCCGTCCCAATAGTAGGATATTAAAAGATATCTCGATTTGTCTTCCTTTAATAGTTATTTAAATAGGTCCTGTTTTGAGGTTAATAATCCCTCCTCTATAGGTTATTAGATCTCCTAAAATTGTAACTAATAGGTAAGGCTGTTCCTTTTACCTATAAGGTAATCCTGTTTTTTTAACTACTACTAGTAAGATATAGGTCCTTATTACTCCACTATCTATTAGTGCTTTAAATTATTAATCTTGCTAATTAACTTATAAGTTTAGGTATTGTCCTTAAATTCCTTTAAGGGTTTAAGGCTCTACTACTAGTTCCCTCTAGTTCTATAGGCCTCTACTTTTCCTAACTATTAGCTACTTAATCCTTATATACTTAGCTTACTCTTTAGCCAATATCTAGTTCGCTTTTTATCCTCTATATACTATAGACATATATTCTTTAGGTATTCCCACCACTATTATCCATCTAAGCATTTTTCCGTAAGGAATCTTTTTAGTTAAAATATTAAGTCTTCTAACTTCTAAACTTTTACTAGATGCCATTTATGTATATACTTAGTATTTTTATATTATTACTTATTTAACGCCTAATATATTCTTATAGGGTACTTCTAATTCTTTTCTTTTGGATTTTTGTGCATTTCGCATATATTATCTATATATGCAATCCATAATAGCGTATAGTATACTAGGTGCTTTAGGTTAACTCTTAACTTATCTTTATTCTTAAGTTTAAACCTTTGCCGTATTAATCTAAACGTTATAACTTTGTTTATAGGTATTAAGATACGTCTCTCACTTCTTTAATCCTCTAATTATTCCTCTAAATCCTTTAATATTATAATGAAGGCTCCTTTAATGTAAGTTATAGCCTTTTCTATAATTGGGTGGTTCTGGATAACTTGTTTATCTAACTATATATAAAAATCTTCCCACTTATTGTTATATTGTTGTTTATACCACTTTTAATATAGCTGCTAAAGTATATACGGCTTGTCCGTAAGGAAGTATCTTCTTATTACTACATTATAACAGCCCTTTATATGTTGTTTTTTTAAACCTAATAGAGATTTCTAGATCCTCTTCATCTTCTAGTTTAATAAGCTACTTAGCTCTTAGCGTACCTGCTCTAAACTTATTAGTAATTCTTTATATAGGTGCTCTGTCCCTTATACGACCTAATATACTAGTTCTCTAATCTAGCTTTTATTCTTATTATACGAGGATTCTCTATCTAAATTCCTCTATGGTTTCCTTTGGTTCGCGTCTTACGAGTAAATCCTTAAAGTTTTCTTACTTCCTAATCTCTAATTGTTTAATAGTCCTTATTTATATCTAAAAATCTTAGTCCTATAGGATTCTTAATCCTAAGCTTACTTCTTTCTTAAGTTTAGCTCTAGCCTTAGTCTAATTAGGCTTCTTTAGTATTTTTATCTCGTTTTAAAAGTCTTAAATCTTACTTATCTCGTCTTAAGAATCTTATGCTTTTAGGAAACTTTATCCTAAGCTTATTTATATATTACTAAACTAAGCCATTACTCTACTCTATCGGTTATTATCCGTTATAGGGTCTTAAGCTTATCTTATCCCGTTTTAGGAATCTTAAACATCTTACATCTCGTCTTAAGAATCTTAAGTTTGTGGCCTTTTACCTTTATTAAGTACCGAAGTGGTTTATTATCCTACTTCACTTACGTCTTGCGAAGCAATAGATATTATATCTAGTAGGGTCTTAATCCCTACTAATATTCCCTATTTTGTAGTGGAATTATCCTCTACCTCTTATATAATATCTCTAAGGTCTATATATTCCTAGTAAGCTGCCCTTATTACCTTATCGTTATTAAATGTTTCGCCTATATTAAACTTATCGTCTTTAATATCCGGTCTACGAACTGGTTCGTTAGTTCCTTTAAACTCTAATAATTTTAGCTCTTATAGCTAATAGCTTGCGCTATACTTAGTATCCTTATAAATTTGGTATACGTTATTATAACAAAACGCAAAACTTTTAATTAAATATTCTTTTGTTCCTTATAGTACACTATTATCCCTTTATATATATATATCTTCTACTAGCCTTATTCCTTTTACTATATAGTAACTTTAACCACTTTTATAGTCTTTAATATAATAACCTTATTTTCCGCAATTTATGTAAACTCTTTTTTTAAACCATTTTTTTTAATTATAGAGTCCGCTTAAACGTCTTCTGCTACTAAGATTCCTGGTTTAGCCTCTACTCCTTAAACCTTTAATTACTTAATTCTTATCCTCTAGGTTTCTATAATTTCTTATTTTATCTTTTAGATTCTTTAGTACTACCTAGGTCTATTAGCTTTACGCTATACTATAGTTTTTAACTTTAACTTTATCGCTATATGCCCTGCACCTTATATAACTATAGAACTCTATCCTAACCCTTCTTAGTCTGTTCTCTGTAGTAGATCCTATTATTGATTTTAATTACTTAATTAATTAATTCCCTTAGAGTTTCCGCATCTTCTATTAGGATAATCGCGTCCTAGACTTTTACTTTAAGCCCTTACTTATACTGTGCCATAAGCGCCTTATTATTCTATTTAACTTATATTGTTAATATTTAAAACTATATTGTATATTTAATTGCTAAAGTTCTTTATACTAGGTTTTAAAGTTTTTATTCTGCTATAGTGGTTACCTCTAGGTCTCTAAATATCTATATTAAGTGTTCCGCGAACCTGTTCTAACTTAAGAACATATATTATACGTCTTAGTTAGTAGTTATTATACCATATTCCTATATTTCCATAAGGTAAGGTTTAAACTACTTAAGTGCCCTCCCTGTTAAGAATAATTCTATATAGGCTATTTGGTTAACAGGCGTTCCTAGTTTTACTCCCTCTTATATAACCTTAAAGTGCATTTGTGTAAGGAATCCCTTAAGTTTTAACTTCTTCCCTAAGAATCGCTTAATTAAGGGTAACTTAACCTTAGCTACTCCAATCCAGTTAATCCTTTCTTTAAGTATCCTATTGTTATCTATTAATCAATTAACCATTTCCTATAATTGTCTAACGGTAACTAGCTAAGAGTTAGTGTTTACTATACTAGTGTCGTTACTTGTTCTTAATATAGTTGCTACTATTAACGGCGTTATAACTGGTGCTTTTGGTAGCATATTATTTAACTTTATTAATACTGTAACCTTAATAGTGAATGTATAACAAAGTCTTATAGCAAGAACTACGGTAGACTTATTAATAGGCTAGGTATATAGGTAAATAAGAAGTTAATAACGTAATAATAACTAGTAGAGTGGTTGCCCAATAGATTAACTCCAATTATATTCTAAGATTTACTACAAAGAAAAGAAACTATCTATAGAGACCGTACGTCCTTAAATATATAACTCCTCCCTATAGTAAAGGTTGAGTACGTTAGTAC
The DNA here is from genome assembly GCF_001692895.1 of Cenococcum geophilum 1.58. Taxonomy (NCBI): domain Eukaryota; kingdom Fungi; phylum Ascomycota; class Dothideomycetes; order Gloniales; family Gloniaceae; genus Cenococcum; species Cenococcum geophilum. The sequence goes on from NW_027137583.1 coordinate 1,958,128, forward strand.
GTTAGTACGTTAGTACGTCGCGTTCCTATATTCCTACGTTCCTATATTCCGAACTTGTAATATAACTAGCTACGTAACTTAGCTACCCCTCATCCTATAGCTCGATCGGTTCCAGCGCCTCCCATACTATCTTAACCAACCCATTTATATCCCTTCTTAGTAGTCGTACTATTGCCGATATAAGGTCCGTAATACTATTAGATGGCTAGGCCGTATAAGGTCTTTAAGAAGATAGGCAACTCGTATAAGGTAAGGCTCCCGGATTTAATTAGGGTGTACCCTATTATCTTACTAGATAAGCTATAGAAAGCTATAAATAACCTATTACCCGGATAAAAGAACGAGCCTCCCCTGCTAATTTAAGTAAACGGCGATAACGAATAGGAAGTTAATAAAATATTAGCCTATAAGATAGTATGGGGAATGTTAAAATACTGTGTCTAATAAAAGGGCTATAATCTGGACCTAGCGTGGTACCCTATATAGAACTTTATAGGCTGCCCCTAAAAGCTTAAAGAGTTTTATAACTAATACCCTAATATACCTAGACCCCTAAAGTACCTAATTAAGTAGATAGAATGCTAATATAATGAAGATAATAAGTTACTAGAGGAGTATAGGGATAAGAACGCCCTAAAGCCCTAATATAGCTGTCTGCTAAATTCTGCTAAATTCTGCCGTTTTCTGCTAGTACTATAAAATTTTAGATATCTAGAAACTTTAACCGCCGGTTAAAGTTATCTAATTAGTTAGATCCTTACTAAGACTTTTAGTAGCTACTCTTTCTAGCCTAGTACTTCTACTTAACCTATAATTGCCCTTTTATACTTAGTCCGGACATACTTATATCCCCTTTTTCTCCTTATCTTATATTTTATAATCCCACGTTTTATAAGCCTAGTGCTACTTTATTTTTAACTAAGCCTAAGGGCAGGCTTTCTTTTAAAGAGGGGGTAATGTAATAGCGCTATCGCACATTACCTGCTATATTCTGCTATATTCTACTAACTTATAATTAACTCGCCCAAAGCTAGCGCCTTAGCGGCCCACCCTATGTATTTATTTATATCGGTCCTAGCAACCCCTTTTTCTTCTCTTTAGCTTAGTATCTTTGTAATATAGCATTCTGCAAGCTTTAGTTTAGAGGCATTTATATAAGCCGTAACAGTAGTAGAAATGCCTAAAGAATATATATCTATAGTATATAGAGGATAAAAAACGAACTAGGTATTAGCTAAAGAGTAAGCTAAGAATATAAGGATCTAGCAGCTAATAGTTAGGAAAAGTAGAGACCTATAGAACTAAAGGGAGCTAGTAGTAGAGCCTTAAACCCTTAAAGGAATTTAAGAAAAACACCTAAATTAATAAATTAATTAGTAAGATTAACAGTTTGAAGCGCTAATAGATAGTGGAGTAATAAGAAACTATATCTTACTAGTAGTAGTAAAATGGATAGAACTACCTTATAGATAGAAAGAGTACCCTTACCTATTAGTTATAATTTTAGGAGATCTAATAGCCTATAGAGGAGGTATTATAAATCTTAAAATAGGACCTATTTAGGTAACCATTAAAGAAAAACAAAGTAAGATGTTTTTTAATATCCTACTATTAGGACGTGATAAGGTAGTATTAGGCATGCCTTAGTTATAGAAATATAATCTAAAGATTAATTAGGTTATAGATTAGGTTAATATTAGGAATACTTAATAATATAAGATGCGATAATAGACTAAGTTAGTATAGTACTAAGTTGGAGTAATATATAAAGAGACTAAGCGAGGCTTAAGTTATATACTAAAGAGATACTATAAATATAGTAAGAGGCTATAAAGCCTAAAAAGTAAGAAGCTAGTAAATTATATAGTATAGGATTATAAGATAGAGTTAGAACCAGGAATAAGTTTAAGGTTCTTTCTAACCTATAAGCTTACTTAAGAGGAGTTAAGAGCACTTAAGGAGTTTATCTAAAAAAAACCTATAAAAGGGATATATTAAACTATTATAGTTATTAGTAGGATATCCAGTACTATTCGTACTAAAAAAGAACGGAAAACTTAGGTTATATATTAACTATAAATAGTTAAAAAGCATTACTTAGAAGGATATATATTCTTTACCCTTAATTAGCAAAATCTAAAATAGGATAAGTAATGCGTAAATCTTTATAAAGATAGATCTAAGATAGGCGTACCATTAGATTAGAATTAAGGAAGGCAATAAATAAAAGACAGCTCTTAGGTTAAAGAAAGGACTATATAAACTATTAGTTATATAATTTGGGTTAATAAATACACTAGTAATATTTTAAAAGCGAATTAATAGTATGTTAGAAGAATACCTTAATAAGTTTATTATAGCATACCTTAACGATATTATTATCTACTTAATAATTAAGGAAGAATATAGGGAATACGTTAAATAGGGTTTACAGAGACTATAAAAATAATAGATACTAGTAGCAATTAAGAAATATAAGTTCTTTATAAGGAAGACTAATTTTATTAAATTTATTATTAAACTAGGTTATATTAGTATAGACCTAAAGAAAATTAAAGCTATAGTAAGTTGGTAAAAACTAGAGAATATAACGCAGTTAAGGTTATTTTTAGGGTTTTGCAACTACTATAGAAAGTTTATAGTATGGTAGTTAAAGACTATTAAACTCTTTACTAGACTTATAAAGAAAAAGGAACTATAGATTTAGGGAAATAAGTAAAGAAAGTTATTTAAGGAACTTAAGGAGTTATTTACCTAGGAGCTAATTCTTAAGATTTATTAACTAGGACTAGACGTGGTTATAAAAATAAATATATTAGACTTTATATTAGGAGTATACTTATTATAGAGGTATAAAAATGCATAGCATCTAGTAGTATACTATAGTTAGAAGATAACACTATTAGAACTAAACTATAACATTTATAACAAAGAGTTATTAGGTATAGTTATAGCACTAAAGAAATAAAGAGCATTCTTATAAGGCGTAGAGAAACTATTTATAATTAAAATAGATTATAAAAACCTAATAGGGTTCCTAATAATAAAAGAACTTAATTATAGATAGGTTAGATAGGTAAAGATACTTATAAAATACTATTTTAAAATTTAGTATATTAAGGGAACTAAAATATAAGGGTGGACGTGCTAAGTAGAAAGGCTAAATTATAAAATAATAAGAAACTATTAGGAGTAATACTATGTTACGGAACCCCACCGTAGGGGCCTCCATAGGAGAGCCCCGTGCTCTCGCGTACACTTCGCGTATAGCTTACGTCAGCTACGCGTAGGTATATCACCTTCTTACGCCCTCAACCCTTACGATTAATCGCGCAACGTCTTGTAGACTCCTCTAATATATATGCTTTATAGCTACTACCCGCGTCCCATAACATTACGTTGCGCCTTTTTACTACTGACGCTTAGCCTACGACTAATTCTACGTCTCTGCAATACTGCAGGCGCTGCTAGAAGCAGCGTATTTATAAGTTACCTCACTTTATACTTCTAAGGAACCTATAATAGTAAGACGATATTCCTTATTAGCTAATATATTAAACCTAAAGAATAATCTAATACCTATACTTAACCTATAACGCCAATTAATCCTAGGAGAATTCGATTTATTAGCCCTAGCCTTAACCCCTAAGGAAATAGACACTAATAATGTCTTATCTTTTATTAACTATATAACTACGGACAAGCAAGCGGAAGGGCTACTACCTATTAAAATTAAAATATAAGACGCTAAGACGTTTGCAAAAATGGTAGTATAAAAACCTAATAAATACTACCGCCTTCTATAGAACTACAACCTAAAGCTTATATAAGCTAAGATACGTACTGTTTAAGATCGCGATATTATCTAAGACCTACAAGCCCGTAAGGCACTCGCTAATAATATGCGTTAAGAAACCGAAGATGACCTCTATGTGTCTAAACGCGACGTCTAATAGTTAAAGAAGGCTGAGATTATACTTATTACTATAGTTATTAAAAGAGAGGGTATAATTAAATACCTATAATCTTAACTTAATGAGCATATTTATAATAACGCTAGATACCTTTCTACTATATATAACGTCACTTAAGTCTTTACGCCCCCGGCAACCTTACCTACTTAATACTTAATAGAGGGTTAGCGCTAAGCAGCTCTACCTAACGGAAACCCCTACTAAAGTAGCGATAATAAAAGCCATAATAATTAAACCTAAGCCGCTACCGTAGGGTCTAATGCACGTTACCCTAATCTCCTAATCTTTTAGGGAAACCGCAAGAAATATAGCTATTAGAAGATGCAAATCCGCGAGAAACTAACTTAGAGCGCCTACCTTTTCCCTATAGAAGATACTAAAATCGGCTATATTATCGGGCGAATAAAGGGTATACTATTTAATAGACTCTTCGCCTAATAGGAGACTAATAGCCCTTAGAAGTGGCAGTCCTACTAAAAAGTCCTTGATAATCTTAATTTAATATACTGTAACTATAACCTACTAGCCACTAACTAAGCTAAACTACGTGCCCTAAAGATAAGCTCTACTAAATTATTTAATAAGTTCTATATTAAATTCTAGGAATATACTAGAGCCCTTACTTAAGACGATACTAAAGACTAGAAAGATTTTTTTAAAAAAGTCACTTACCGCCTTAGTTACGCAGCCGCTAGTTATAACTATAATAATGTTTATAATATAGTAGCAGCCCTATAGAAGATTAAACAACGACTAAATTAGATTGCTACTACTAACCCCTACCTAAAGACCTCCCTATAGAAGCCCTCTGGACCCACTAAACCTATATATACTAAGCCACCGACACCTACTACCTTAAATATCACTAGAGCTAATATCGACCTCTCTATGCCAACCTTTCTGTAAAAACTCCTATATGGAGAGCGTGAGCTACTTTAAAGACTAGGACGCTGCTATAGATGCTATTAAGAAGGCTATTATTGCGATAACCTAAACTGCCTAATAGCTAGGTTTAGTAGCTACCGCTTAATACCTAACCTAATACCCTAAACACTAAATATGTTGCTATACGCGCTACCGTATAAGATAAAGACGTAGTAATAGCGGTAGAGTTAGATACGGAAACGGAAAACACTAAGTTTTAGCCCTAAGTTATGGGTTAGGACGCCCTAAAGATGGAGGGATCTATATATCGGCCTGCTTAATAGATAACTTAGTAAAGATAAATAGACGGAAATAGATAGTTTTACCTATAATAGGAACTACTGCTAAAAAACAATATAAAAGCCGTTCTATAATTAATTGCGGAGCTACTAATAAATTTATAGATACTTAATTTATGCGTACCTATAACCTACCTACCTTACCCCTTACTAAAGCCCGTGCCCTATAACTCGCTAATAGTAGTTATACCGTATAGAAGATTACCTATATGGTATAACTCTACTTAGATATAAACGGGCACTAGGAAGAACTCTAGGCCTATATTATACTACTTACCAACTACCCTATTATCCTTAGAATAAACTAGCTTAAATAACACAACCCCACTATTAACTAGAAAAAGAGAGAAGTAACCTTTAACTCTAAATACTATAGAGAGACTTGCCTAGGGCATAGCCTAGCCGCCTCTATTTACTCCCTAGGATATTAACCTAAAAAACCCCTTATTACCCTACCTATAACTAACTGCTACTATATAAGCGCCGCAGCCTTCTACCGCATAGCACGTAGAAAAGATTAGACTGTTGCTGTAGCTTCTTAATTATAATTATATAAGCTTAATAAAGAATAGGATTACGTTCTCTATGGCAATAGGAAAGATATAGTTGACCTTTTAGGAGATAATGCCCCCGCGGAACTCTACGAACTTTTACCTTTAGACTTTAAGAAATTTATAAAGCTTAAAAAAGGATTTACTAATAAGGAACTCCGTAAGCTTCTCCCTAAGAGGTATTACGACTTTATTAATATATGCTTATAAAAGGGCGTAGATATACTCCCCCTATATTAACCTAATAATTATACCATTAATATTAAATAAGGAAAAACGCTACCCTATAAGAGACCCTACTTAATATTAAAAGACGAACTTCTAGTTGTTAAAAAGTATATTAATAAGCACCTTAATAAAGGATTTATTCGTCCTAGCATATCCTTAACAGCCGCCCCTATCCTCCTTACTAAGAAGCTAGAAGGAGGTATTTAATTCTATATTAACTATAGAGGATTTAACGCTATTACGATTAAGAACTAATACCCCGTACCGCTTATACGTAAAACTCTTAAGCGGCTTAGCTAAGCTAAAATCTATACTAAGCTTAATATTATTGCTGCCTTTAACCGCCTTTAAATACGGAAGGGTAATAAATGGAAAACCGCATTTGTATCGCGCTTTAGCCAATTTAAATATACTATTATACCCTTTAGCGTATATAACGGCCCAGGCAGCTTTTAAAGCTATATTAATAACGCCTTATAGGACTACCTTAACGACTTCTGCTCTGCGTACCTAGATAATATACTTATTTATAGCAATAACCCTTTTAAGCATACCAAGCACGTTTAAAAGGTCCTACAGCGCCTTCGGGATGTAGGACTTTATATTAATCTAAAGAAGTGTAAATTCTTAGTTATAGAAGTAAAATACCTTAGACTAATTGTTACTACTAAGGGTGTCCGTATGGACCCTAAGAAGGTATATATAATTACTAAATAGTAAACCCCTAACTGCATTAAAGACGTATAAGCCTTCCTTGGCTTTGCTAACTTCTATTAAAAATTTATATATAACTTCTCGGGTGTTGTAGCACTACTTATAGCAATAATGTAAATAAAGGGCCTTTTTATAAAAGGAAGAAAAATATATCTACGTTTTATCTAGACGCCTAAATACAAGAAGGCGTTTTAAGACCTTAAAGATACTTTTACTAAAGTACCTATCCTAGCTTACTTTATACTAGGACGATAACTCTATCTTAAGACTAACTTCTTAGACTACGTTAACGCAGGCGTCCTCTTCTAAATAGGCGATAACGGTCTTCTTTACCTAGTCGTATTCTACTTGTCTAAGCTTATACTATAAGAATATAACTATAAGATCTATAATAAGGAACTTCTTACAATTATATAAATGTTTGAGGAATTCTAACTAGAACTCTCCTTAGTAGAACCTGACTAGCTAACTAAAGTCCTTATAGATTATTATAATCTTAAGTACTTTATAACTACGAAATAGCTAAACTAACGCTAAGTACGCTGGAACGAGTTCCTCTCTGGTTTTAACTTTAAAATCGTATATAGGCTAGGAGTATAAGGTACTAAGCCTAATAGCCTAATACGCCGCTTATAAGACCTTCCTTAGTCTAAAGATAACCCCTGTAACCAGTTCTAGTAATAGACGATCCTAAAAGCACGGAATTTGGCCCTAGGTATGCTACCTACAATAGAGCTAACTATACCTTATGTTACGGCACTGGCAGAACTTGGCAGAACTTGACTGGCAGAACTTGGTAGAACTTTAAGGTTACGTGACTAGAGGACCGCATAAAAGAACCCTACTTTAACCGGCGCTGCTCTTCTTCTCCTTTCCTTTCTCTAGCTTTAGATCCTCGTTTATAGACAATCTAATCGTATAGGCTTGCATGCAACCTTCTTACTATGCTCCTACCTTGGTTAACTAAGTCGCTAACATTATCTAAAGCTTAAACTACCCTTTCTTCCTAAGAAGAAACTTAAAAATATCTATAAGACCATAAATAGGACAAGGATATAGAATAGGACCCTAAGGATATCACTAGAACCATAAGGATAGAACCCTAAGGAAAGAACCTACAGAATACGCATAGACCAGAACCCCTAAAGAAATTACCCGGAATTACCTAATACCCCTACTACCATGCTATAAAACACAGTAGCAGGTAAAGCAGCTATAGGACCCGTAAATACCTTAGACAAAAAAACAATTAATGTTTTAACCCCCTAGGCGGAGCTTACAGTAGCTAATGCCGAAATTAAACGACTATGAGAACTGCTTAAAGCTAGAGATACCCCTGTATCTAGCAATGACTTATTAGATAGACTTACTACGGTCCTTAAGGCCTTAGCCTAACGCACTATACCATTAAGATCCGCGAAGGTAGTAGACCCCCTACTACTTATAGACGGGACCAACCCTATATTTAATAATTAGAAGCTTTAACTACGGGACAAGCTTAAAGTTAATAAAGATTACTTTCCTAATAACCAAGCTAAGATGGCCTATGTCTTCGGCCGTACTGGCGGAGACGCCTAGACGCACCTATATCCGCGATATACTGCAAACTTAGTAAACCCTTTCGTCTTGAAAGAAGAAATAATTAACTACCTGTCTTCTATTTATAAGGACCCCTTTAAGATATAGAATATCTACCTTAATTATAAAAGCCTAAACATAAAAACAACGGAGACCTTTTTAGCCTTTTAGACCCGCTTTTTACACCTAGCTAGCTAAGCCCAAATTCCCCATAAAGACCTAATGCTAGACCTCTTTAACAAGCTCACTCTGGACCTACAGCGTGCTATACTGCTAGTTTTTACTACTATATAGACGTTAAAGGTACTTACGGACTACTGCTTGGCTATTAACTAAGGCCTTCGTTAAATTAAGGTATATGCTGAGCGGTATAAAGCCAGGAACCTTTTAAGCTAGACTATAAGCAATATAAGAATAGTAAATAGTGCCCTAGTACGGGCTGTAACTCCTACGGCATTAACTGTCTAGCCCGCCGTTAATCTAATAGCTAGTTGAGTAGCTAGCCCTATTATGGGTCCGGTACATACTCGGCCTATATATAGTAACCCCCGTAGATAAGCCCTTAGTAATTAAGGAGCTTGCTTTTTATGCGGCTAAAAAAACCACTTTATAAAAGACTGCCTAATAGCGGTAAAGATAAACGAGGTCCTATTAATTTAGGAGGATAGTATAGAGTTAGAAAAAGAGGAACCCTAGAGGAAGACTTCTCTTTAGGGTTAAAAGGGATTAATATATTATATATTAATCTGGGTTGGCTAGTTAGTAGAAGAAGCTATACTATCCCTTATACTTTATTCCGTAATAGATACTAAGTTTTAACCTCTGTTTTGACTAACTTAGGAGTAAATGCCTTTACCTTAATTAATATAAAGTGCGCTGTAAAATTGGCTGACTTTTTAAATACACCCCTTAAAGAACTGCCTAAACCAATTCCTATTTATGGGTATAACGGACGTATAGGACTACCTATTACGACTATCTTGTGATTTTACCTCCGTGTTAATAGATAAAGGTAGTATAACGTCCCCTTCCTTATTATGGACCTCGGAAGCTATAATATAATCTTAAGGAGAAAATAGCTAGCCTATTTAGGCTTATAGCTTAATATATAGAATAGACGGCTTATCTAGCCCGAAACTATGCCCCTAACGCCTTCCTTTATAAAAGAAATTAGTATTATAATAGAAAACCTTATACGGCCGCAGATAAACACCATTTACTAGGCTAATGCGATACGTAGGAACCGGGCTTTTAAGAAGGATGTATAGCTTAATCCGTAACGGATCCGTATATTATACTACCCCCAGACTACCTACGCCACGCCTCCCATACCAGAGACTTAGGAAGTCGGTAGTAACCTAGCTAAGTCCCCTACGGAGAGCTTAGGCCCTATGTAGCCATAAAGGAAAGCTAGGAATATTAGACGATATACTAAACTAATAGATTAAAGGGATAACTTACGGAAGATAGAATAGGAGCTAAGAAAGACTATAAACCTTAGACCGTAAAATACGGTCTAATAAATAGCCGTAAAGAAACCTACGGACCTCCCACTAGTTAATATTTACTGTATTGGCGCCGTAGGATTCTACTAGAACTTGGTCTAACCTAATACTATTGCCTTTACTACTAGCTTATATAAAATCGATTAAATAATTAAGGAAAAGGAAAGTAAGCTTATAGACAAGAAGCTAGTAGAATAGAAACTACCCTATTAATACTAGAAATTTAAGGACGTATTCTTTAAGGCAGTGTCTAGTATACTTCTGCCTTACTAACTGTACGACTATAAGATTAAGATTAAGCCAGATAAGGAAAACACCCTTAGCTTTAGCCCCCTCTACTAGCAGTCTACTGCCGAATTATAGGCCATAAAGCAGTACCTTATTAATAACCTGGATAAGGGCTTTATTAAACCTAGTTAAGCCCCTTTTAACTTACCTATTCTCTTTGCTAAAAAGCTAAACAGAGAACTCCGTTTCTATATTAACTACTATAAACTAAATAATATAACCCGCAAGGACCGCTATCCGCTGCCCCTATTTAATAAGACTTTAGCCCAAATAAGTAGAGCTAAGGTCTTTATAAAGCTTAATATCCGCTAGGCCTTTTACTAAATTAAAATAAACCCTAGGTCTAAGGATCTTATTATATTTTAAACCCGTTACGGAACGTATAAATATAAGGTACTCCCTTTTAGACTAACTAATAGACTGGCTACGTACTAGCGGTATATAAATAATGTACTCTTTAACTACCTTAATAACTTCTATACGGCCTACCTAAACGATATTATAATCTACTCTGAGAATAAGCTAGAACACAAGGAGCACGTCTATAAAGTCCTACAACGGCTCCACAAGGCCAGCCTCTAGGCCAATATTAAGAAGTTGGAGTTTAGTATTAAACGTATAAAGTACCTAGGGTTTATTATTAGCACGGATGGAATTAAGACCGACCTAGAAAAAACGGCTGTAATTACCTAATGGGCACCCCCACGGACTGTAAAGGGGGTATAATTATTTTTAGGTTTCTGTAACTTCTACCGACGCTTTATTAAGGACTATAGTAAGATTACTAGGCCTTTTAATCGCCTTACCTAAAAAGACCAGCCCTTTTACTTTGACATCGTATGTAGGTAGGCCTTTAATAAGCTTAAGAAACGACTAGTCTCTGCTCTCTTACTCGCCCACTTTAACCTAGAACGGCCCTTAATGCTAGAGACTAATGCTAGTGTAAGAGATGGATGGATCGAGATTGGATCGGGATCCATTAATCCACTAATCCACGCCTAATCTATTGGTGGCGTGGATATGGATCTAGATCCAATAGTTATCTATTTATGGCGTTGTTAAGGCAACGCCGTAATGCATTGATTACTGCACTGACCATTAAATGGCGTAAAAGGGGTAAACTAGTGCATTTGTGCGTTAAATACTTAGATAGCAGTAAAAATAATAAAGTCTCTTATCTTTCATTTTTATTATTACTATTAACTATACCTCTAAAGCCAAGAAAGAAGAAGGCTGTTACTAAACCACCTTTACCACCTCCACTACTACTACCTCCCTTAAACGTACCTCTACACCTCTAGCCACGAGATGGCCCTACCTGGCAGCCTCACCGCCGTACCACCTAGTCTCCCAACTTATCGGACATAGTAGTAAGGCTAGAAGACCAAGTCTCTAATATAACCGAGCCCGATTAATCTACTATAATTTAAATAACGCCGACGCCTGATCCCGATATACCTGAGATCTTAACTCTTAGAACAGCTCCAACGTTTAGTACGTTTAGCGCTAATTAGTTTACTAAAGCGCGCGCTAGCGAGGCTCCTCCTGAAGATAAGAGTTAGTTTAATTGGTCCTGGGTTAACTGGAATAGATTACCTAGCTATATTATCCCAATCTCCAAAGGTAACGGCAAGCTCTCCTCCCTAATTTGGCGGTTAGGCGTACTAATAAAGAACCATAAGACTAGTGACCGGTAGTGGCTCTACAAGGAGTGTTATTGTAAGTATAGTATTAAGGCCCACTCCTGAAATACCTGTAAAGGAAGCTCTAATATTATAAAGCATATTTAAGTAGTCTATGGTCGTACATTTAACAAGAAGGGTGAGGAGGTGCCGTATATATTAAAGTTAATCTCCGCACTTAAAGGTCTTAATGTAAATAATCCCCGGGAGCAGCAGGTTCTTAATAAGTTGGCGCGTACGTTTAATAAGAAAACGTTTAGGTAACTTCTTCTTTAATAGATCGTCTATAACAACGTGTCTTTTAGGTAAGTTAATAGGCTAGTCTTTCGCAAGTTTATTAAATATCTATCGCCTTAAGTAGCAGAATGTATGCCTAGTAGATAGTTAGTCAGATCTTGGATTATTAAGGGCTATACTTACCATAAGGCGGCAGTAAAGAGAGAGCTATAACGCGCGGTTAGTAAGATCTATTTATCTTTTAACCTATGGACGTCGGGTAACCTTCTTTCGCTCAATGGCGTTATTGCCTATTTTCTTAATAAAGATTTTAAGCCTTAAGCAACTCTTCTTGCTATTCCAGAGCAGACTAGCTTATATACTGGCATTAATATTATAGAAGGCGTGATTGCCGTAATTAAAGACTTTAGCATTAAGAATAAGCAGATTAGGTATTTTATGCTAGATAACGCGACCAATAACAATACGGCGATAATGGCTATTATAAAGGAGTTCGACTTTAATCTAATTAAGCGCCGGCTACGTTGTTTAGGCTATATTATTAACATTATTGCCCGCTACCTCTTATACGGTTATAACCTAGATTTATTTAAAGCGGAGGATGTGGTACCTAAGGATATAAAGGCGCAGTTATAGACGTGGAGAAAGCGAGGACTAGTTAGTAAAGCTTATAACTTAATTATATGGGTATATACGAGCCCTTAGAGAAGACATCAGTGGTATAAAAGTAAGTAGTTCTAAAAGTATAAATTAATTAATAGTGCTAACAAATTATTAGGCCAAAAGACGTATCTCTAGAGCATCCTCCTAAAGGACTAATAGGACATAATAATAACCTAAGACCTCTCCCGATCTAACGCTACCCGCTAGAATAGTACTTATAAGAAATTCTATATACTAAATCAGCTTTGCGCGCCATTTAAAGACTTTATATAGTCAGAGCAGTAACGCGTAAGACGACTAAAAGAGAGGCCAGAATCTACTTGGCTAGAAGACTAGGACAGCGCTTAGAATATAATCTTTAAAGATGCGCTTACTGCGGATAATTAGGAGGTTCTAATATAGTACGAAAATTTACTTAAACCATGCTGGGTTATAACTATAGACCTATAAGGCCAACTAGGTAATAGCAAGTTATGCGGGCTAGTTAATATTTAGCAGGACATTAAATGTATTACTAAAGAACTTACCTCCGTATATAAACGCTTTAAATCCGCACCGCCCTTATTGATTAAAGGAGAATAGCATTTTGCTATATAAATTAAGTTCGCACTTAATAAGGCTTAACGGTACTATGCGAAGATCGATAAGTCAGCAGCCTATATTACCGCAGTCGTCCTCCATCCTAAATACAATTGGCAGTATATAGAAGCTCAGTAGGAGCATAAGAAGACTTAGATTACGTCTGCCTATAAATTAGTTAAATATCTATAGCTTACAGACTATAAGCAACAGCCTATCTCAGAAGCTCTATCCCTGGAGAAGAAGAAGCCTAGGCGTAAGCTTAATATTATAGAGGCCTATAGGATAAAAGGTCTTTAGAAGAGCGGCTATTAACGTTGTTCTGCTGCCGTGCAGAATAAATATAATCGCTATTGTACGCAGAATTAAGTTAAAGATTGTAAGACCCTAATCAAGTGGTAGAGAACTATCGGCCGCGAACAGTACCCGCACCTTGCTTAAATGGCCATTAATCTCCTATTAATTCTAGCTATAAGCGATAAGCCAGAACGTATCTTTAGCCGTCTTAGCCAGATAATTATAAAATGCCGCAACCACCTCGAGCAGAGTACGATCTAGGTAACTTTATATCTCTACTCCTAGGACAGGAATAAGATTATTAATTTAAGACTTAATATGACTCTACTTAAGCCTATAAAGTTAATTCCTTTAGAGTTAATTAGGTCTAAGAGGCGGAGGTTATTAATTTAAGCAATCCTCGCGAGTGCCGCTAAGGCGCTAGTAGTAAGCGAGCTAATAGCAATTTTCTATACCGGGCATGGAAAATCCTAATTAGTTGGTAGAAGTTAGGGTCCGCAGATTATAGTAGAACTTGGTGGACAGTTACGGTGGAACTCAGTAGACAGTTACGGTGGAACTTAGTAGATAGTTACGGTGGAACTTAATAGACAGTTGCGGTGGAACTTGGTAGACAGTTACAGTAGAACTTAGTAGATAGTTACGGTGGAACTCGGTGGATAGTTACGGTGGAACTTAGTAAACAGTTGCGGTGGAACTTAGTAGATAGTGGCAGTGGAACTTAGTAGACAGTTGCGGTGGAACTCAGTGGATAGCTGCGGTGGAGCTTAGCAAACAGCTGTAGTTAGATTATACTGAAAACCACACTAGGCCGTTATGTCACGTAAGTGGCGAAAATTGCCAGAATTGGCTTAATATACGGCAAAATTAAAGCCTAGGCATGGATAAAGTTTAGATCTCGATCCAGATCCGATGGATTTAATAGATTTAAGGCTAACTGGATTTGGATCTAGATCCAATCCATCCATCTCTTACACTAACTAATGCCTTAGATAGCGTAATAGCTAGTATTTTCTCCTAGAAGCAACCGGACGGAGAATAGCACCCTATTATATACTATTTAAAGACTATAATAAACGCTAAGCTAAACTACCCTATCCACAATAAAGAAATGCTAGCTATTATCTTTAGCTTTTAGCACTGGCGTATATAGCTAAAGGGGGCCCCTAAACCTATTTAGGTAGTTTTAGATCACTAGGCCTTAGAATATTTTATAATAATAAAGGCCCTTACGGCCTAGTAGGCGTAATAGACGGATATCCTATCTTAATTTAACTTCTTAATTATATATAGGCTAGGCGCTATAAACCGTGCGGACGCCCTTATAAGGCGTGGATAGGACCTAAATGACTAGGTAGCCGTAAAGATCTTATTATAGACCTAGACGCTACTATAACCAGAGCACCTTAACCCCTAGATATGGGCAGAACTAAATACAGACTCTTTAGACGCCGAGATATGTCCTATTAACTCTACGAAACTTAACCTTATTAATAAACTGCTATAGGTAAACTGTACAGCCCCTTCCCTATAGAAGTACCATAAAAAGATAAAGGATGTTATAAGCCTATAGTCCCTTAAAAACGGACTACTTAAGCACCGTAAACGGCTAGTAGTATGTCACGGAACCCCACCGCAGGGGCCTCCATAGGAGAGCCCCGTGCTCTCGCGTACACCTCGCGTACAGCTTATGTCAGCTACGCGTAGGTATATTACCTCCTTACGCCCTTGACCCTTACGATCGATCACGCAACGTCTTATAGACTCCTCGAATACATACGACTTATAGCCACTGCCCCGTCCCGTGACATTACGTTACGCCTTTTTACCACTAACACCCAGCCTACGACCAATTCTACGTCTCTATAATACTATAGGCGCTGTTAAAAGCAGCGTGCCTACAAGTTACCTCACTTTATACTTCTAAGGAACCTATAATAGTAAGATAATATTCCTTACTAGCCACTATATTAAACCTAAAGAATAATTTAATACCTATACTTAACCTACAACGCCAATCAATCCCAGGAGAATTTAATTTATTAGCCCTAGCCTTAACCCCTAAGGAGATGGACACCAATAATGTCTTATCTTTTATTAACTATATAACTACGGACAAGCAAGTAGAAGGGCTACTACCTATTAAAATTAAAATACGAGACGCTGAGACGTTTATAAAAATGGTAGCACGAGAACCTAATAAATACTACCGCCTTCTATAGAACTACCACCTAAAGCTTATACGAGCCAAGATGCATACTACCTAAGATCGCGATATCATCCAAGACCTATAAGCTCGTGAGGCGCTCGCCAATAACACGCGTTAAGAAACTAAAGATAACCTCCGTGTGTCTAAACGCAACGTCTAACAGTTAAAGAAGGCTAAGATTGCACTTATTGCTATAGTTACTAAAAGAGAAGGCATAATTAAATACCTATAATCTTAGCTTAATAAGTATATTTATAACAACGCTAGACACCTCTCTACTGTATATAACGCCACTTAAGTCTCTACGCCCCCGGCAACTTCACCTACTTAATACTTAACAAAGGGTTAGCGCTAAGCAGCCTTACCTAACGGGAACCCCTACTAAAGTAATAATGAAAGCTATAACGACCGAACCTAAGCTGCTACCGTAGGGTCTAATATATATTACCTTAATCCCCTAGTTTTCTAGGGAGACTGTAAAGAATATAGCTACTAAAAGATACAAATCTATAAGAAACTAACTTAGAGCGCCTACCTTTTTCCTACAGAAGACACTAAGATTGGCTATATTATTGGGCGAATAAAGGGTATACTATTTAACAGACTCTTCGCCTAATAGGAGACCAATGGCCCCTAAAAGTGGTAGTCCTACTAAGAAGTCCTTGATAATCTTAACCTAATATACCATAACTATAACTTACTAGCCACCAACTAAGCTAAACTACGTGCCCTAAAGATAAGCCCTACTAAATTATTCGATAAGTTCTATATTAAATTCTAAGAATACACCGGAGCCCTTACCTAAGACGATACTAAAGACTAAGAAGATCTCTTTAAAAAAGTTACTTATTGCCTTAGTTACGCAGCCGCCAGCCATAACTATAATAATGTTTATAATATGGTAGCAGCTATATAGAAGATTAAACAACAACTAAATTAGATTGCTACTATAAACCCCTGCCTAAAGACCTCCCTATAGAAGCCCTCCGGACCTACTAAACTACTAACGCCTACTACCCTAAGCAACACTACTAGTCCTAATATTAACCTTTTTATACCAACCTTCCTGCAGAAGCTACTAGACGGAGAACGCGAGCTACTTTAGAAGCTAAAGCGTTACTATAGATATTATTAAGAAGGCTATTATAGCTATAGCCTAAACTGCCTAATGGCTAGGTTTAGTAGCCGCCGCCTAATACCTAACCTAGTACCTTAAATACTAAATACGTTGCTATATACCACTACCGTATAAGATAAAGACGCAGTAATAGCGGTAGAGTTAGATATGGAAACGGAAAACGTTAAGTCCTAGCCCTAAGTTGTAGATTAGGACGCCCTAACGATAAGGGGATCTATATATTAGCCTGCTTAATAGATAACTTAGTAAAGATAAATAGACGGAAATAGATAGTTTTACCTATAATAGGAACTACTGCTAAAAAATAATATAAAAGCTGTTCTATAATTAATTGTGGAGCTACTAATAAATTTATAGATACCTAATTTGTGCGTACTTATAACCTACCTACCTTACCCCTTACTAAAGCCCGCGCCCTATAACTTGCTGATGGTAGTTATACCGCACAGAAGATTACCTATATAGCATAATTTTACCTAGATATAAATAGGCACTAGGAAGAACTCTGGGCCTATATTATACCACTTACTAACTACCCTATTATCCTTAAAATAAACTAGCTCGAATAATACAACCCCGCTATTAACTGGAAAAAGAGAGAAGTAACCTTTAACTCTAAATACTATAGAGAGACCTGCCTAGGATATGGCCTAGCCGCCTTTATCTACTCCCTAGGATACCAACCTAAGGAACCCCTTATTACCCTACCTATAACTAACTGCTACTATATAAGTGCCGTGGCCTTCTACCGTATAGCACGTAGGAAAGGCTAGACTGTTACCGTAGCCTCCTAATTATAACTATATAAGCTTAATAAAGAATAGAACCACGTCCTCTATAGTAATAAGATAAATATAGTTAACCTCTTAGAAAACAATACCCCCGCAAAACTCTATGGACTTTTACCTTTAGACTTTAAGAAGTTTATAAAGCTTAAAAAAGGACTTACCAATAAAGAACTCCGTAAGCTCCTCCCTAAGAGGTACTATAACTTTATTAATATATGCTTATAAAAGAGCGTAGATACACTCCCCCTATATTAACCTAATAACTATACTATTAATATTAAATAAGGAAAAACGCTACCCTATAAGAGACCCTATCTAATATTAAAAGACGAACTTCCAGTTATTAAAAAGTATATTAACAAACACCTTAATAAAGGGTTTATTCGCCCTAGCATGTCCCTAGCAGCCGCCCCTATCCTTCTTACTAAGAAGCTAGGAGAAGGTATTTAATTCTATGTTAACTATAGAGGACTTAACGCTATTATAATTAAGAACTAATACCCCATACCGCTTATACGTAAGACTCTTAAGTAGCTTAGCTAAGCCAAAATCTATACTAAGCTTAATATTATTGCCGCCTTTAACCGCCTTTAAATACGAGAAGGTAATGAATAGAAAACCGCATTTATATCGCGCTTTAGCCAATTTAAATATACCGTTATGCCCTTTAGCGTATATAACAGCCCAGGCAGCTTCTAAAGCTATATTAATAACGCCTTATAGAACTACCTTAATGACTTCTACTCTGCGTACCTGGACGATATACTTATTTATAGCAATAACCCTTTTAAGCATACTAAGCACGTTTAAAAGGTCCTATAGCGCCTTAGGGACATAGGACTTTATATTAATTTAAAGAAGTGCGAATTCTTAGTTATAGAAGTAAAATACCTTAGACTAATCGTCACTATTAAGGGTGTCTATATGGACCCTAAGAAGGTACATATAATTACTAAATGGTAAACCCCTAACTGCATTAAAGACGTATAAGCTTTCCTTAGTTTCGCCAACTTCTATTAAAAATTTATATATAACTTCTTAGGTGTTATAGCACTACTTATAGCAATAATATAAACGAAGGGCCTTTCCGCGAAAGGAAGAAAAATATATTTACGTTTTATCTGGACGCTTAAATACGAGAAGGCGTTTTAAGACCTTAAAGATGCTTTTACTAAAGCACCTATCCTAGCTCACTTTATACTAGAACGACAACTCTATCTTAAGACTAACTCCTTAGACTATATTAACGCAGGCGTCCTCTCCTAGATAGGCGACAATAGTTTCCTCTACCTAGTTGCATTCTATTTATCTAAGCTTATACTATAAGAATATAACTATAAGATCTATAATAAGGAACTTCTTGCGATTATATAAGCGTTTAAGGAATTTTAACCGGAACTCTCCTTAGCAGAACCTAACTAGCCAACTAAAGTCCTTACGGATTATCGCAACCTTAAGTACTTTATAACTATAAAATAGCTAAACTAATGCTAAGCACGCTAGAACGAGTTCCTCTCTGGTTTTAACTTTAAAATTGTATATAGGCTAGAAGTATAAGGTACTAAGCTTAATAGCCTAACACGCCGCTTATAAGACCTTCCTTAGTCTAAAGATAACCCCTATAACCAGTTCTAATAACAGACGATTCTAAAAGTATGGAATTTGGCCCTAGGTATACTACTTATAATAGAGCTAACTGTACCTTAGCTCTATACCACAGAACTAGAATTACCTCCTGAAATTAACGAGCTTATTACTATGGTATATAACACCTTTATTAACCTATTACTATATTAACTTATTACCGCAAAGACCACTAGCGCCTATACGCTGCCGACTAAACTTTAAAGCTTAGGCTAGATTAATATAGCAGCCTTAGAAGTAAAAGAGAACAGGCTCTATTATAGAGGCCGTTTATTTATCCTTAACTTAGAAAATTTATAACGGCAACTAATCTAAATGGCTTACGACCTCCGATTAAGCGGCTACTTAGGCAGAGGAGGAACCTATAAGCTTCTTAGCTGATACTACTTCTGGCCTAAAATGATAGACTTAGTTAAACGCTTTATAGGCGCCTGCTACAATTATAAGCGCGCTAAGGCCTTTAATATAAAGTACTAAGGACTACTACACCCTCTACCAGTACCCATACAATAATGGGTAGATATCGCTATAGATTTCATTATTAACCTACCACCCTATAAGCGACATAGCCGTACCTATAAGAACATCCTTATAATAATATGCTAACTTATAAAAGAGCGCCACTACGTCCTAACCGAAGGCGTAGCCGTTAGCGACGTCACTAACGCCTTTCTCCGCGAAATCTACCGATTACATAGGTTACCTAACTCGATTACGTCCGACTAAGGTATATAGTTCGGCTCTAATATATAGAGACGAATCTGCTAACGCCTTGGCATCTCCGTTAAGATGTCTACATCCTTTTACTATAAAACTGCTGGGCAACTAGAAAACGCTAATGCTAGCATAAAAGCGTACCTACGATAGGTAGTCGCCTATAGTCAAGATAACTAAGTGGATTACCTCCTACTAGGTAAATTCGCAGCGAATAACTACGTCTTAACTACTATAGGACTTACCCCGTTCTTCGCGAATAAGGGATATTACCCTCAATCCGGTATAGAACTACTAAAACCTATTAATAAGAAACTGCCATATAGAAAACGCCTTAAGATACTACTTGCCGACTAGTATGCAGACCGTATAAAAAATCTACTTAACTACTGCAAGGGAGAAATGGCCTGGGCTTAAGTAAAGTAGGCCTACTTCGCCAACCGTTATAGAACGCCACTACCGGAGATGCGTGTTGGCGACTGGGTATAGCTAGATATACGCAATATCTCTACACAGAGGCCTATAAAGTTACTTAATTATAAGAACCTTAGCCCTTACCTAATTAAATAAGTCATTAATAGGGGAGCCGTATATAAGCTAGAGCTCCCGCCTACCCTAGCTACCCGCGGGATATAGCCTATATTTCACCCATAGCTACTATACCTTTACTAGCCTAACCTCTTACCGGGGCAGACATAGCCCAAACCCCTACTAGTACTAATCCGAGATAAGAACGAAGACAAGAACCATAAGGAGTGAACTGTTAAACGAATTATTAACTCTAAATACTTTAGTAAAGGTAGAGGACAATAGCTCTACTATAGAGCTATATACATAGGATTCGATATAGATTAGCCAGAATGGCAACTATAGGAAGACTTTAAAAATGCAAAGGATCTAATTAGCGACTTTTACTACGCGAACCCATAGAAACTGGGCCTAAGTAGAGATTTTATACCTAATCCTCTATGGGAGCCCTTATAGAGTTAAACCGTTATATATTGCCACGTAGGGGCAAATTACCGTTAGATTGCCGTTAGATTGCAGTAAAGTGCGATTACGTAACTAGAATATTGTTAAGATATCCAGGAACTTTAACCGGCGGTTAAAGTTATCTAATTAGTCGGATTCTTAGATACTAAGCCTTATTATATAACGTTGTTTTAAGCCTTTAGCAATACCCCCCTTTCTTCTTTTCTATACCCTAAGTGTCCCTTCTATATATATATAGTAACCACAGCGTCGCCGGAGCTCCGCCTTTATAGGAGGGGGGGTAGTGTTACGGAACCCCACCGCAGGGGCCTCTATAGGAGAGCCCCGTGCTCTTGCGTACACCTCGCGTACAGCTTATATCAGCTACGCGTAGGTATATTACCTCCTTACGCCCTCGACCCTTACGATCAATCGCGTAACGTCTTNTAGACTCCTCAAATACATACGTCTTGTAGCCACTGCCCCGTCCCATGACATAGTAGTAGAGGAATAGAACTTACGGACTTAGATTATCGCCAAAGTATATACCTAGGTCTCTACGGCCTACCCTAGAAAGAATAAGACCTATAAGATTATTAGTGACCAGTACTACTAGCCCGGAATAGTTATAGATATTAACCGTTATATACGGAACTGTAACGGCTGCTATAGATTTATAATCCCCCGAGATAAAACCCTAGGACTATTAAAACCACTTCCGATACTAGAACGCCCCTAGCAGTATATCTCTATAGATTTCTATAAGCTACCTATATACCGTAATAAATACGATATAGTTATAATTCTAGTTAACCGTTTTAGTAAGCGCCCGTTTTTAATCCCCTGTTATAAGAATATTAATACTAAAGAGGCGGCCTAACTGTATATCTACTACGTCTATTAAATTTACAGGCTACTAGATACCATCGTGTCCGATTATAGGCTGTAGTTTATATTGGCCTTCTGGAACAAGTTCACCTGGATCCTAAGTATTAAGCTAAGGCTCTTTATAGTATACTACCCCTAGATAGACGGCCAGATAGAGATTATAAATTAATATTTAGACTAGAGACTTTAGCCTTTTGTTAACTACTTCTAGGATAACTAGGCTAAACTGCTACCCCTTATAGACTATACCTAAGCGACCCTACCCTATAACTCTACTGGATTTGCCCCTATTTAACTAGAAATAGGCTACTTACCCCGTACAAGTTTTAACTGGGAAAGACTAAAAGGACCCTAGACTGTACGCAAAAAACTATCCTATAAGGAAGCCCAGTAGTACGCTAAGCGCTTAAAAGAAGCCTAGATGGTAGCCTGTATAAATTTAAGAAAAGCCTAAAAATTAATAAAATAGCAGGTGAACAAATATAGGCGCGAGCCTAACTTTACGGTAGGCGATATAGTCTAGGTTATAATAAGGAACTAGACAACAGAACAACCCAGCCATAAGCTAGACTATTAGATGGCAGGACTGTATAAGGTTCTTAAGAAGATAGGCAACTTATATAAAGTAAAGCTTCTGGATTTAATTAAGGTCCACCCTATCTTCTCGCTGGATAAGCTACAGAAAGCCGCGAACAACCTACTACCTAGATAAAAGAATAAACCCCCCCTGCCGATTTAAGTCAATAGCGATAATAAATAGGAAATTAAAGAAATACTGGCTTGTAAGCTAGTAAGGAGAACGTTAAAGTACCGCGTTAGTTAGAAAGGCTATGACCTAGATCCTACCTAGTACCCTATATAGAACTTTATCAGCAGTTCCCATAAGCTTTAAGAATTCTATAGCTGTTACCCTAATAAACTAGGACCCCTAAAGTACCTAGACGAGTGGATAGAGTACTAGTATAGTAAAGACGATAGGCTACCGGAAGAATATAAAGATAAGAACGCCCTATAGGTGTAATATAGACATATAAAGCCTAAGGGCAGGCTTTACTAAAGGGGGGGGTAATATTACGGCACTAGCAGAACTTGGTAGAACTTGGCAGAACTTTAAGGTTACGTAACTAGAGGACCGCATAAAAGAACCCTACTTTGACTAGCACTGCTCTTCTTCTTCTTTCCTTTCTTTAGCTTTAGATTTTCATTTATAGATAATCTAATTATACAGGCTTGTATGTAACCTTATTGCTGTGCTCCTACCTTGGTTAACTAAGTCGCTAACACCTTAGCTCTATACTATAGAACTAAAATTACCTCCTAAAGTTAATAAGCTTATTACCACGGTATATAACACCTCTGTTAACCCACTATTATATTAACTTATTACTATAAAGACCGTTAGCGCCTATATACTGCCGACTAACCTCTAAAGCTTAGGCTATATTAATATAGCAGCCTTAAAAGTAAAAGAGAATAGGCTCTATTATAGAGGCCGTCTATTTATCCCTAACTTAGAAAATCTATAATGGCCTACGACCTTTAATTAAGCGGCTACCTAGGTAAAGGAGGAACCTATAAGCTTCTTAGCTAATACTACTTTTGGCCTAAAATAATAGACTTAGTCGAACGCTTTATAGGCGCCTATTATGGTTATAAGCGCGCTAAAGCCTTTAATATAAAGTACTAAGGACTACTGCACCCTCTACTAGTACCTATATGATAATGGGCAGATATTGCTATAGATTTCGTTGTTAACCTACCACCTTATAAACGACACGGCCGTACCTATAAAAATATCCTTATAATAATATACTAACTTATAAAAGAGCGCCACTACGTCCTAACTAAAGGCGTAGCTATTAGCAACGTTACTAACGCCTTTCTTCGCGAAATCTATCGATTATATAGGTTACTTAACTTAATTACATCTAACTAAGGCATATAGTTTGGCTCTAATATATAGAGACGAATCTGCTAACGCCTTAGTATCTCCGTTAAGATATCTATATCCTTCTACTATAAAACTACTAGGTAACCGGAAAATGCTAATACTAGCATAAAAGCGTACCTACGATAGGTAGTCGCCTATAGTTAAGATAACTGGGTAGATTACCTCCTACTAGGTAAATTCGCAGCGAATAACTACGTCTTAACTACTATAGGACTTACCCCGTTCTTTGCGAATAAGGGATATTACCCCTAATCTAGTATAGAACTACTAGAACCTATTAATAAGAAACTGCTATATAGAAAACGCCTTAAGATGCTACTTGCTGACTAGTATACAGACCGTATAAAAAATCTACTTAACTACTGTAAGGGAGAAATGGCCTAGGCTTAAGTAAAGTAGGCCTACTTCGCTGATTGTTATAGAACGCCGCCACTGGAGATACGTGTTAGCGATTGGGTATAGCTAGATATACATAATATCTTTACGTAGAGGCCTATAAAGTCACTTAATTATAAAAACCTCGGCCCCTATCTAATTAAATAAGTTATTAATAAGGGAGCTGTATATGAGCTAGAACTCCTACCTACCCTAGCTACCCGTGGGATATAGCCTATATTTTACCTATAGCTACTATACCTTTACCAGCCTAACCCCTTACTGGGATAGATATAGCTTAAACCCCTATTAGTATTAATCCGAGACAAGAATAAAGATAAGAACTATAAGGAGTGGACCGTTAAACGAATTATTAACTTTAAATACTTTGGCAAAGGCAGAGGACGATAGCTCTACTACAAAGCTATCTACACAGGATTTGACATAGATTAGCCAGAATGGTAACTATAGGAAGACTTTAAAAATATAAAGGACCTAATTAGCGACTTTTACTACATAAACCTATAGAAACTGGGCCTAAGTAAAGATTTTATACCTAATCCTCTATAGGAGCCCTTATAGAGTTAAACCGTTATATATTGCCACGTAAGGGCAATTTACCGTTAGATTGTCGCAAGTTGCTATTATATGACGGCAAAGTACGATCACGTGACTAGAATATCGTTAAGATGTCTAGGAACTTCGACCGGCGGTTAAAGTTATCTAATTAGTTGGATTTTTAGGTGCCAAGCCTTATTATATAACGTTATTGATGAACTAGATCTAAGGATAAATAAATAAATAAATCTATAGAATCTAACTATGAGGAATATAGGCCTTAATATAGGCCTATATCTATGGGGTCCAGGGTGACTACTACGGATACCGAAGTAGTTGCTGCGGAGACCAAATAAGAAGGGACTCTGCTTATGTAAGCAGGAAACGCATGTGGAGGACTCCTCCAGTACCATCGTTACACCCCCTAGTGCTCCACCAAAACAGAAGTAGACCCTTCCTAAATTAGTGTTAAACTTGTTTATATATAAAAGAAACACCTTATAATCCTCCGAGTATATTATAGGTCCTATTTAACCTCTCCCTAAGCTGTAATTAATCACCCGTCACGAGCTCTACATCGTTCCCATCCCCTATTTAAAAGTCGTCAGTATTGGTTAGAGTCGTCGAATGGCGTACCCTCCGAGGTTTTGCCGACCTATGTACGATTTCCTACTT
Organism: Cenococcum geophilum 1.58; assembly: GCF_001692895.1. Lineage (NCBI taxonomy): Eukaryota > Fungi > Ascomycota > Dothideomycetes > Gloniales > Gloniaceae > Cenococcum > Cenococcum geophilum. The sequence continues at coordinate 1,983,559 of NW_027137583.1, forward strand.
GGGTTTAGTGTCTATGTCGCATTAAACGAGGCCTAGCTACTTGACAAAGTTCCTAAACTGAGTTGTTAATAGTAGCTTTATAAGACCGTCTACCACCATACTGCCCGTAGGAACGTGCTATAGGTAGATTACGCCGCTTTAAACCTTGTTATAAATGTAGTGCTAGTATAGCTTAAAGTGCTTAGTGCGCGCGTGGTAGTCGTTGCTTTTAGCAAGGCTTATAGCTGGTTGATTGTCACTATACAGATATATCGGTAGTAGATCCTTTCCGGTGTAGCCTAAATTAGTAAGTAATTAACGGAGCCATAAGGCCTCCTTAGCCGTATGCGTTATTGCTACGTACTTAGCCTCTGTAGTAGAGGTTGTAAGAATTAACTGCTTGCTTGACTTATGTAAAACTGGGCCACCCGCTAGCTTATAGATATAGCTAGAAGTTGACTTCCTATTAACCGCATCTGCGAACGCTGCATCGCTATAGCCGTGTAGTTATAGGTTAGGTATATTACCTAGTGCGCTTCCGCTATACTCCCTATTATAATTAGGGGTAGTATGGTCCGTAGCTAACGCCTCGGCGAAGGCTTTTGGAGGTGGCTGCTGCCCTTAGGGTAAGCCGAATTCTATACCTAAGTTGATTGTCCCTGCATAGTAGGCGAGTATCTACATCGCGGCGTCTATATATAGTTCGGTAGGGTTATATAGGAACTAATAGAGCTTCCCTATAGCCTAGGCTATATTGGGCTGAGTCTAATTGCATGGATATAATAGAGAGCCTATTAGCGATTGGTACCGTTTTACCAGCTCCGGCGGAGCTTAATCCTTAAGCTCGCGTGGCTTAAAATCTACCGTAAATGGGTGGATTAGTGTAGAGGCCAGTGCGTAGTCTTCTATATGGAACGTATATAGGATCTTCCTAATATAGGCGTCCTATACTAGTCGAATTAATCGCGCCTAGCGGTTCCTTATAATTTGAATACCTAGGTAGTACGCAATTGGGCCTAAGTCTTTTACTTTATACTTGTTCCTAAGTGCCTCTTTAAGGAGCTTAATCGTCCGTATATCTCGTCTAATTAAGATAAGATTATTGACGTAGACAATGATAATTTGGCCGCTTTGCTGACTGACGAAGACGCATAGGTTAGCTGAAATTGGTATGTATTTAAGGGTGATAAGGAAGCTCTTAAGCTCCTTATACCAAAGACATAGGGCCTACTTAAGACTGTAGAGAGCCTTAAGCAGTAGGCCTATAAGAGTAACGCCGTCCTTCTAATACTAACAGTATCCTTCTGGCAGCTGAATATAGATATTCTTGCGGTTAAGCTTCCCATTAAGGAAGGCCGTAATTACGTCTAAGTACTTATACTCTAGATCGTATACGGCAACCAGGGCTATTAGTAGCTTAAATATACTAGGTCGAACGACGCTTACGAATGTGTCGCCATAGTTAATTCCTAGGCGCTGCTTATTACCGCGTAATACCAGCCATGCTTTCTATCTAAATAGGACGTTATTCTCATCGAATTTATATATAAAGACCCATTTAACGGGTAGAGCCTTAGCTCTAGGTGGAAGTTCGACGATCTTAAATGAGATATTCACCATTTAAGACTCCTATTCCTTATCTGCCGCAGCCTTCTACTCCTTCTCGAATATTGAATTTACGGCTTCCTTTTAGTTGCGAGGTTCCGGAGGTAGTCCTTTAGTTGTTTTTATCCATTAAGGCTGTAATAGAGCACTTGTGAACGTATAGGCGAAGGATGGGGTAAGGTAGGTGGCCTTTATAGCTAGCTCCTTTCTTTTAGTTCTATAGAGTACGCTATAGTTAAGCTATGGCTTTAACCGTATACAAGTATTTGCTATAGGTTTAGGTTCGTTATCTAAGTACTTAGGCAGAATCTACTCCAGATCCTCCTAGTAGATATCCCTTAGGGGAGTCCCTTCCTAATAGAGGTGTCCTCCTAGATCAGGAAGCTCTTGCTAGTTAAGGCCTGCCTATTCGTCATTAGTAAGGGGAGGTCGATTGGGCTATGGTGCGATATCATGATCGCCAGAGGCACCCCCCGACTAAAAGTCACCCCCTAACTGCAAGGCCCGAGAGACCTTATCTGCCTCCTACAGTAACCGAGCAGCCTTAGTTCCTTCCTACGGTGACCAAGAGACCTTACCTTCTCCCCATAGTAACTAAGAGACCTCTGGTGCAGTGTCGTTAGTAGGAAGTTCCTTAAGTGGTACCTAGCAGATATCACTGTTGCCACCTTCTTCCTTACTAATTGGTGTAGTAAGAAAGGTTCCTAATTTGTTAAAGGTGACGCTACTTAATTAAACGACCCTATTCTTATAAGGTAGATAGATGTAATATATATATAAACCTTTGTAGCCAACTAATTATCCTTTTTAAGCTCTTGCAACGAACTTATCACCCTACTGCCGCTAAGGGTCTTTTTTATTAATATGGACGTAGGTAGGATAGCCATAGATCTTCTAGTTGGCATATATAATTATAGAATTAGTGTCCCCTAGGGCGAGGGCTATTACTTAAGCGGGTGGAGCTTTGTTCTTATTAACTAATATAGGTAATATATTAAGCCCGTATATAGCTGCCTTAGCGACTTTAGGCTAGAGCTTTAGTGGCAGTTAAGTCTTAATTAACATCACCCTAACCCTTTCTTTAACTAGGTGGTTGGCCTTCTCTACTATTCCATTTTAGTGTGCAGTGTACGGGGTAGAGGCCTCAGTAACTATGCCTTCGTTCTTAAAGAAATCGGTTATATCCTTACTAAACTACTCAGCAGCTCTATCTAATTGGAAGCAGCCAATCGTTATCCCTATTTAAGTTTTAATTATATAGATAAACTACTTTAAGGTAGAGGCCGCGGAGCCTCTATTTAATATATAGTAGATCCATCTAAAGCGTGTTCGGTTATTAGTAAATAATACCTAGTACTTTTTACCGTGGAGACCTTCGTGTTTTAATGGCCTAACTATATTAATGTGCACCTTTTTAAATATGCGATTGCTATGTCGTTAAGGGCGTCTTAATATTTACTTCTTGGCCTTTCCGAGGTGACAGTCCTTATAGTAAAATGGCTTATCCTTAGTAACCACAATCCCCTTTATGCTTCTGGCCAGTTAACGTATCTAGTTAAAAGGAAGATATTATAGTCTCTTATACTAAGTCTTTATAGTAGCTTTAGTAAGCACGCCTTTCTTATAAAGGCGCGATTGTGTAGTAGCCAGAGCCATTGCAAAAGGAACCTCTGTAGGGTTATCTACCAGTATAAACGTATTAAGTCCGTTAACGTATAAGACATAGGCTATTTCCGCCCAGTTTTTAACGAAGTTAATCGTATTATAGAGACCGTTAAAGAACGCGTCTTTCCCCTATAGAATATTAAGCGAGATGATATTTATAAAGAAGTTAGAACAGTAATATACTTTGGTAAATGTAATTATATAGGCTAAGTAGTTAGTTTGGGCGACTATAAGCTCAACTGATTTAACGCTAATGGCCTTTATTAGGCCTCCTCCTGTCTGGATTTAGAGAGGTTTAATTTCCTTATACTGCACAAACTTCCTAATATCGTTGCCTATGTGAATATTTAAGCAACTGTCGGCTATTTAGGAGTCCTTAATATTCGTTCCTAAAGCTATAGCTGTTGGCCCAATGGCCTGCATAGCAAAGATCCCTCTGGTTGCCGAATTGGTAGCTTAAGAGGGGCGATTGGATGTCCCCTTGGAGGCCTTATTGGTAGTCGTTAAGGCTGCTCCGTTACCTAAGCGCGATCGTCTCTCTCTAGGTCTCTACCATTTGGGCCTTAGGTAGGGGTGCTTTATCTAGCAATTGTCCTTGCCACCTAGATGACCTAGCTTGCACTATTTATACTTGTTTAAAGCATCCTTGGCAGAGCCTTGATTGCCTAATAAGGCACCACAGCCGGCTCCCCCGCCTCTGCCTTGACTATTGTCGCGACCACGGCTGTTACCGCGTCCTCAACTGGAGTCACCTGGTGGCTTATTAACTGAGGCGAAGCTCTTAAGTGAGTTCTTTCGCCAAGCCTCGTCGGTGAGGTTAGTAATTAATTAGACCAGTGTAATTGTGTAGCCGTCGCGAATCTTATTACGTTGGATTTGAGCCTATATAGGGAAGTGTTCGTCGACGGCGTTGATAAATTAATAGTTGATGATCTTGTTATCTAGGGCAAGCTTTACCTGCTTAACTCCTTAAACTGCTTCTTGGTAACGGCTTAAAAAAGTAGTAACCGCTTAGTCTAATTAAAAACGGAGCTTAATAAAAGTCTCCTATACGTTGGCCTTATGGATTAAGCCACGGGCCTTGAACGTCTGCTTGAGGTAATCAATGTAGTCCTTCGCCGTCTGCTTATATTCTAAGGCAGTAAGGATCTTATTGTCGATTGTACCAAGGATGATTGAACAGACTTTGCCGTCTTCCTTGCTGTACTATTTAAACTCCTTATTGTACTTATAGGAGAGTGCCTTGTTGGCTGAGCGAATTAAATCATTAGTATCTGTAATAATTTAAGACCTCTTAAGGATTTTATCTCGCTCCTCCTTGTCGGCGTCCTTTGGTACTCGATTGATAGATATTGTAGGCTTCTCTTCCTGGAGCTTTGGGTAGAGGGGTGGGCCCGTATCTTCCCAAATAATGTGCAAAAGGCCCTTACTATGTAGGTACGTGCTAAGCTGCGTCTAATATTGGGGCCAATTTGAGCTGTCTTTCTTGAGGCGTTAAATGCCTAAATAATCTTTACCTATGGCGACGCGTAAATAAAAGGATTTGACGCGTAAATATACGAACTTAACGCGTAGATTTAATAATAAGAAATAATGCAGAGTAGTAAGGAATGACCTAGCACGGGTGTGGTAACCCTTAATGCAACCTATGGTAAGGTGTCAATCTTCTGACGTCGCAGCTTGGTAGCAACGAGTGCTTATAACCTGATGAACTAAATCTGAGGATAAATGAATGAATAAATCTATGGAATCTAACTATGAGGAATATAGGCCTTAATATAGGCCTATATCTACGGGGTCCGGGGTGACTACTATGGATACCGAAGTAGTTGCTGCGGAGACCGAATAAGAAGGGACTCTGCTTATGTAAGTAGGAAACGCATGTGGAGGACTCCTCTAGTACCATCGTCAGTTGTTTTAAGCCTTTAGCAATACCCCCTTCTTTCTTCTCTATATACCCTAAGCGTTCCTTCTATATATATATAGTAACTATAGCGTCGCCAGAGCTCCGCCTCTATAAAAGGGGGGGTAGTGTTATGGAACCCCACTATAGGGGCCTCTATAGGAGAGCCCTATGCTCTTATGTACACCTCGCGTATAGCTTACGTCAGCTACGCGTAGGTATATCACCTCCTTATGCCCTCGACCCTTATGATTGATCGCGTAACGTTTTATAAACTCCTCTAATATATATACTTTGTAGCTACTACCCGCGTTCCGTAACATACTACGTAGAGATAATAATTAATTAATTAGGTATAATTACCCTAAGCTAGCAGTAACTTAAGAGGATAAAAAACTAGGAAAAGTCTATAAGATACTAAAGAGCTTTTAGGTATAAAGGATTCTAAAAGTATAACTAAAAGATCTATAGATAGATATATATAAAAATTAAAAAGTAAAGTATATTCTAAAGAGTATAGCAGAGCATTTCGTAAAAGATTTTTATAAGGGAATAACTTAAGGACATAATAGAGTAATAAGCTTAGTGTTAAGACTTTAGGAAGAATATATTATTAACGGAATCTAGGGTATAGCTAGAAAAGTAATAAAAGNGTATTTAAATTATTAAAGGAATAAACTAATAAGGTATAAGCTAGATAGAGGGCTATAACCTATTAAAATACTAGAAAGACTATCGGAGGTTATATTATAGGACTTTATTATTAAGTTACTAAAGTTAAGAGATCCTATTACCAGATAGGAGTAACATATGGATCGTTAGTACCCCCTAACGAAAATTTTGACCTAAGTTTATAATTAATAAGCCGATTAATTAACCCAAAGCTTTAATTTAGAGCCTTATTATATAGAGCTTAATTAGCATACACTAGTAGGTATGGATTTGTTTCGTAAATCCTATACCTCCGTCGTGCTTTGTAGTAGGGGGTAAGCTTTAGGCAGAGCCTTGTGCAGAGCTTTAATAGAGCCTTATATAGAGCTTTAGTAGAGCCTTATGCAGAGCTTTAGTAGAGCCTCGTGCAGAGCTTTGGTAGAGCCTCGTGTGGAGCTTTATAGAGAGCCTTACGCAGAGCCACGTGCAGACGTATAGATGTGCAGACGTGCAGCCGTTTGTTCTGGCGATTAATTGCAAAGACATTTATAGAGACGATTGTGTAGGCAATTGTATAGGCGTTTAATTAATCGTTCGTATGGGCGTTTGTGTGGGCAATTAATTGATTAATTAATTATATAGACGTTTATAGAGCCGTGCGCAAAGCCGTATATAGAGCCATTTATAGAGCCGTTCGTAGAGACGTTTGTATAGGCGTTTAGTTAATTAATTAATTAATTGTATAGGCGTTTATAGGCAATTAATTGATTAATTAATTATATAGACGTTTATAGAGCCGTGCGCAAAGCCGTATATAGAGCCATTTATAGAGCCGTTCGTAGAGACGTTTGTATAGGCGTTTAGTTAATTAATTAATTAATTGTATAGGCGTTTATAGGCAATTAATTGATTAATTAACTAATTATATGGGCGTTTATATAGGTAATTATATAGATGTTTGCGGAGCCGTTTATAGAGCCGTTTATATAAACGATTATAGAGCCTTTATAGTATATTAGTGCTGCATATTAGTAGAGCTTTAGAGCTCCGTATTAAGCTTTAAGTAGAGTTTTAAGTAAAGCTTTAAGCTTAAGGGGGAGACCACCTTAGACCCCCCCTACGCACTACGTGCTCTATTTACCGCGTAGGCAGAGTTCTTATAGAGGCTTTAGTAGAGCGTTTAGTAGAGCATTTAGTAGAGCTTTTGTAGAGCTTTCGTAAAGCTTTTATAAAGCTTTTATAGAGCTCTATGTAGAGCTTTAGTAGAGCTTTGTGTAGAGCTTTAGTAGAGCTTCATATAGAGCTTCGGTAGAGCTTCGTGCAGAACTTTAGTAGAGCTTCGTGCAGAGCTTCGTGTAGAGCTTCGGTAGAGCTTCGGTAGAGCTCCGGTAGAGCTTCGTGTAGAGCCTTGTGCAGAGCTACATGCAGGCGTTCGCATGGGCGATTAACTGCAGAGACATTTGTAGAGACGATTGTATAGGCAATTGCATGGACGTTTAATTGGTCGTTCGTATGGGCGTTTGATTGATCAATTGTATGGGTGTTTGATTAATTGTATGGGCGTTTATACGGGCGATTATGCAGACGCTCGTAGAGCCGTTTGTAGAGCCGTTCGTGTAGACGATTATAGAGCCTTCCTAGTATATCAGTGTTGCGTGTTAGTAGAGCATTAGAGCTCCGTATTAAGCTTTAAGTAAAGCTTCGAGTAGAGCTTTAAGCTCAAGGGGGAGACCCCCTTAGACCCCCCCTGCGCACTACGTGCTCTATTTACTGCGCGGGCAGAGCTCTTGCAGAGGCTTTGGTAGAGGCTTTAGTAGAGCTTTTAGTAGAACTTTTGCAGAGCTTCGTACGAAGGCTCGTGTAGAGCTTCGAGCAGAGCTTTATATAGGCGTTCGTGTAGGCGTTCGTACAGACGTTCGTACGGACGATTGTATGGGCGATTGTAGACATTTGCAGAGACGTTTGTAGACGCTCGTAGAGACGTTTATACGGGCGTCTGATTGATTGTATAGGCGTTTGGTCAATCGATCGTATAAACGTTCGTACGGGCGATCGTGTAGACGTTTGTAGAGCCGTTCTTAGAGCCGTTCGTAGAGACAATTATACGGCGATTGACCGTATGGGCGGTTATACGGCCGATTGCAGAACCTTCCTAGTATATTAGTGCTGCGTGTTAGTAGAGCTTTAGAGCTCCGTATAGGGCTTCGAGTAAAGCTTTGAGCAGAGCTTCGAGCAGAGCTTCGAGCAGAGCTTCAAAGGGGAGACCCCCTTAGACCCCTGCGCACAGCGTGCTCCATTTACTGCATGGCCAGTACACTAGGTGGGCAGAGGTGCTGCAAAGCCTTTGGCAGAGCTTTTGGTAGAGCTTTTGGTAGAGCTTTTGGTAGAGCTTTTGGTAGAGCTTTCGCAGAGCTTCGTACGGAGCTTTGTGCAGAGCGTTTGTAGGGGCTCACAGCTCGGCGTGGTTACGGAAAAACTCGGCGTGGTTACAAAGTTAAACGTGGTCAGAACCTGTCTAACCACGCTTAACTTCTAACCACGCTAAGCTTTATGCATATACAGCGCATATACCAACAATTTTTCTTTTAGAATTTAAAGTATTTCGTAAATAGATAATGTTATATAACGCGTGGGTAGTATATACCCCGTATATGCATCCTATAAGTCGTAATATAAAATAAGCGAGCTAAGTCATCATAATATGGCCTATGCACACGCGTTGTATATCTATAACAATAGTCGCACTAGAACTTCCCTATAACACCATAGCGTACGCTATAAGTATGTACTACGTAACCTATATATAAGCGCTATATATGCTAACACTAGGCTAGGGCAACATTAATATATTTATTTTACTCTTGTATACGCTGTGCCTATGCTTACTATAAGTAACCTTATAATCGCGGACTTTAATAATGCGTAGGTGGCCGGTGCTATAAACCCTAGTGCCTTCGGGTACTACTATAGTAAGTATATGCTTTATATATGCCTAGAAGAAGCATATACTAATAGAAGTATATAGGCCCGATCCCTAACCCTAACCCTAACTAGGTAATACTAGTTATAGAGGACGCGTATATAAGGTATATGCTTACAGTAAACAAAGTACGCGTTATAGCAGTAGTAATAGGTAAAAGGCGTACGTAAATCTAGAGCCGTATACCTATAGTATATACTAACCTTATATAGCCCTAGCTGTGACGGTCTAGGATAACGCGAGTATGTGTTAGGAAGGCTCTACGTAAAGAATATATATATACTAAGCGTAAACTAGATCTACCTAACCTAGCCTCCGCCTTATCTGCTATTAACTCTATAGTATAGGTCGTATATCTATACCTTATATATAGTATATGCTGATAATAAACATAGCTACGACATTATAGTAAATGGCACGCAGATATGCGGCCGTATCTTTACGGCCTAGCTAAGCGTATATTCCGCATATACACAGCACCTACGTCTTTAACTAATATAGTTATAGTACCGCCGCCATATCTATAATAAGCATAGTAGTGCCCGTATATATTACTATGCAGTTTACTAAAGGCATATACTTACTATATGCAGTAACTAACCCTTCTACTACTAACACGTTGGCTATAGAGTTAATTATAGGGGAGAAGTATATACCTAGTATATGCTATGTATATATAACGCTAATATAGCATAGCGCTCTAAAGCGTTTCGTTCTCTCTAGTAGCTAGCGGGATACTAGATACCTATATAAGCTCAGGTAGGTTATGCACATATAATATATATGCAGTACTAACACTATATATAGCCGTGGCCCTTTAGGGTTAAGAATTTCGGAGTATATAGACGCCTACACTCTAATTGCGTATACTTACTTTATACCCAGTATATATCTAGCCTAAGCTAACTAGATATAGTGCCTAAGACTAGGGGTTTACTACCTAATTTGGCAGGCAATTCTATTGTAAGGTAAGAGTATTAGTTTCGCTTCTATATATACGCGCTATACCCTAATATATCTATCTATCTATTTATCTATATACTTATTCCCCCTAAGTTTAATTTTAGACCTAAGGGTACTTGTAGGCCTAAGGGTAGCGTGTAGGAGGAATAAGTATAGCTACTACTAGGATAACTGCCCGATTTGGAAATAAATGCTTATCTTTATATCTAGGAGACTAGCAAAGTCCGACTTTATATAGGCCCTATATATACATTACTAAAACCACCACTTAGTTATATTGCTAGCTTATACGCGTATATACTTTATATATACATACCCCTAATATCTTCTACTAACTATAGGTTAATACGTGCTTATACTAGGCGTATACTAATAAGAGAGAAATAGCACGTTGGCCTATCTACTCCTTCCACCGGCTTAAAACGCAGGGTTAGTATTTTACCTGCATATATTTAGTATACGCTAACTATATATATAGCGCGGCCCGACCCCACTAGGCGACCGTAAGAAATCTCCTTTACTATCTACCCGCCGCTAAAGGGGTAAGCTTGCCTTATATATTCCCTATATATATATAGCTAATATTTAGTACTAGCAAGTAAAAAGCTAATGGCCCGTTATAGTAGAGGTAAGAGCTTTAATAAGTTCGGTTCCGTCTATTATATATATTATGCTTATGCTCTATATAAGCTACAGGCAAAACCTGCCACTTAACCTATAACAGAGCCTTATAGTAGGAACTACGGTAGACTCGTTAATAGGCTAGGTATATAGGTATTGCAAGTAAGTCAACAACGTAATAACAACTAGTGGAGTAGTTGCCTAATAGATTAACTCTAATTATATTCTAAGAATCACTATAAGAAAGAAACTATCTAGGTAGGGACTAAGGGTCCTTAAATACATAACCGTACTCCTAAGGAATCCTCCTTATACGTGATGTATGTGTTATATATAAAGTACGTAAGTTCCTCTTATCTCTTACGTTTAATACGTAGCACGTTATATAACCTTAGCTACTATTCCTTATTATATAGTTCTACGGGTTCTATCCTAGACCGTGCTTATATTAACCAACTAGCTTCTTCTAACTCCTCTTTAAGTAGTTATAATATTGTACTTAAAGCGTTTATAACACCATCTCCCTCCTCTTTATCTTCGTCCTTAAAGATACCTAGCATCTCTAAGTTGTTTACTAGAGGTATAATGTCCGTCTAATTAATTTAGTTAATATCGTTACTTATAATGCCTAAAGCCTCTTCTTCTTTACACGCGCAATATTATACCCGCACTATTACTGCAATATTATTGCTTAGTAAAATAATATCATCTCTATGTTCTCGTTATTTAAAAGAGGGGTTAGTTTATATCGCGTTAGTAAGTCCTTCGTCTTAATAACCCTCTTTTTATTTAGAGTGCACTAAAGTAAACGTTTAATCGTCTTACGATATTTACTCTACTTCTAACGCTAAGTATACGCGTCCTATAACTTTTAATAGTCTCTAAGTTCCCTAAGTAATTTATTATAGGGTCTTATGTTTAATTTACTACTATAAAGCTTAATAGTAACCTAGCGTAAGCCCTTATAAAGCTTAAGCGTTCTTAAAATGCGGAACAGAAGGCCCTAGATACTTATATTATAGTGTCTACCCATCTACTTTATCTTAAGAAAGTTCGCAAAAAGGTTTATTTTAAGGAGTGGAAACTTATAGAATAAGGTTTATAGGAACTTGGCGATAAAAAAATGGATTCTCTTTTAATAGAGAAGGAAACAACTCTGAGTAGTTTGGCAGTCGCTCTTTCTAGGTCCCCCTTAGGTAACTCATTCTTTAGCGATTCCCCTTTATTAATATTACCTAACCTTTTCTCTTTTAATACTCCTATACCTTTTCTATAGCGTTCTTTAGGTTCTCTAGTAGCTTTTAGGTAGTCTTATTATAGCCTATCCACTTTACTTTATACTATGTTTTATTATTTATGTCCTTATAACTAATAATCTTTAAAACTTACCATTTATCTTCCTCTATCCTCTATACGTATCTGCTTTATAAACCAGTAGCTTAATATTCCCATATACTGGCTCTAGCATTGTAATATACTATATAGGGTAGATCTTTATCCTAGCTAGTAGATTTAACTTAAATATAACCAATAAAATTTTCTATATAATTTCAAAAGGTCCTAGCCTAACATAGTCCAACTTCTTACTTAGTTGTTAACTTTTAAAATTTTTATATAGTAGCNANACTTTATCTCCCTCCTTAAGATCTGGTCCCTTAGATCTCTTAGCATTATAGTACTTTTTCATCCTTTACTATACCACCTTAGCTGTTTTTATAAGGTCTGTATAAAGATTTATTAAACTCTTTATTCTTTCTTTAGCTATACTATTTATCTTTTTCGCTTAATATAGCGATAATAAGGTCCTTGGCTTATATCCGTAATTCGCCTTAAATAGTAACGTGCCTATTCCTTCTTATGGTGTTGTATTATATATAAACTATATAACTAGTAATAGCGATACCTAATTGTTCTATATATAATTAATATAATACCTTAGATATTATTCTAGTATCTAATTTAATCTTTCCGTTTAACCATCTGTCTATAGATAATATATGGTAGAAGTTACTGCTTAAACTCCTTGCTCTACTAAGAACACTTCCTAGAATGCTGCTATAAATCTTAGATCTCTATCCAATATAATCTTACTTAATGCTCTATATTTTATAAACACTTCTTTAATATAGATTCTAGCGATATCTTCTGCTAATATTTCTTNTNNNTATGCTATAAAGTATNCCNANTTTNTAAGCTTNTCTACTATNACNAANATNNNGTNNTAATCTTATNTNGTAATAGGATCTCTTAACTTTAGTAACTTAATAATAAAGTCCCATAATATAACCTCCTATAGTCTCTCTAGTATTTTAACAGGTTATAGCTCTCCATATAGCTTATACCTTATTAGTTTATTCCTTTAGCAATCTAAACATTCTTTTATAACTTGCCTAGCTAGTCCCTAGATTCTATTAATCATATACTCCTCTTAAAGTCTTAATACTAAGCCCGTAGCTCCGTTATGTCCTTAAGTTAGTCCTTTATAAAATAACTTAACAAACTCTTTTGTAATAGCTCTTAGTACGTATATCGCTTCTCAATTTTTGTACTACTCTATATTTAGATCCTCTATTTATATATCTAGGATTTTTTACGTCTAATTGCTCTCTAGTAATTTATAAATCTCCTTTTCTTATGTTGCTATAATCTTCGGATAATTATACCTAATCAATCCGTCTATATCTTTTTGCAGTAAAGCCCCTAATAGCTTTTCGTTATTTTATAGTTCGGCTTTTTAACTTAGAGCATCTGCTTGTGTGTTATCTGTACCCTTAGTATACTAAATCTCGAAATAGTATTCCGTAAGCATCTCTGCCCATCTAACCTATCTTTAGTTAAGTTCCTTCGTCGTTAGGAATCCTATTAGGTTTTTATAATCCGTCTTAACTATAAATAGTTTCTCTATGCCTTATAAGAATGCTCTCTATTCCCTTAGTACTGTAACTATACCTAATAACTCCTTATTGTAAATATTATAGTTTAACTCCTGTAGTGTTATCTTCCGACTATAATATGCTACTAGGTGCCATCTATTTTAATATTTTTGTATAAAGCACGCCCCTAGTATATAGTCTAATGCATTCGTTTCTATAACCGTTTCTAGTCCTAGTTAATAAATCTTAAGAACTAGCTCCTAGGTAAACAATTCTTTAACCTTTTTAAATAGCTCCTATTGTTCCTTTCCCTATACCTATAGTTTTTCTTTCTTCGTTAATCTTATAAGTGGCTTAATATCCTTTAACCATTAAGCTATAAACCTTCTATAGTAGTTGCAGAACCCTAGAAATAACCTTAACTATATTATATTTTCTAGTTCTTGCCAATTTACTATAGCCTCGATCTTCTTTAGATCTATACTAAGTTGGCCTAGTTTAATAATAAATCTAACAAAATCGGTCTTCCTAGTAAAGAACTTGCATTTCTTAATTGCTACTAGCATCTGTTCTTATAGTCTCTTTAAAACCCATTTAACATGTTCCCTATATTCTTCTTCGTTCATTAAGTAAATAATATTATTATTAAGGTATACTATAACAAATTTATCCAAGTATTCTCCTAATACATTGTTAATACGCTTTTAGAACATTGCTAATACGTTTATAAGCCCGAATTATATAACTAATAGTTTATATAGTCCTTCCTTTAACCTAAAGGCTGCCTTCTATTCGTCGCCTTCCTTAATCCTAATCTAATAGTACGCCTATCTCAGATCTATTTTTATAAAGATTTACGCATTACCTATCCTATCTTAAATTTCGCTAATTAAGGGTAAAGGATACATATCCTTCTAAGTAATGCTGTTTAACTATCTATAGTCGATATATAGCCTTAGTTTGCTATTCTTCTTTAGTACAAACAGTACTGGATAACCTGCTAATAACTACGATGGTCTAATATATCCCTTTTATAGGTTTTCTTAGATAAACTCTTTTAGTGCTCTACCTTCTTCTTTAGTAAGCTTGTAGATTAGAAAAAACTTTGGACTTATTCCTAGTTCTAATTCTATTTTATAGTCCCATACTATATAATCTAATAGCTTTTTACTTTCCGGTGACTATAGTTTCTTACTATACTTATAATATCTCTTTAATATATAACTTAAGCCTTACTTAGTCTTTTTATATATCGCTCTGACCTAGTACTATACTAGCTTAGTTTATTATCGCATTTTGTGGCGTTAAGTATCTCTAATATTAACCTAACCTATAACCTAATCAATTTTTAGATTATATTCCTATAACTAAGGCATTCCTAATACTACCTCATCGTTCCCTAATAGTAATATGTCGAAAGACATCTTAACTTATCTCCCTTCGATGGTTATCTAAATAGGTCCTATTTTAAGATTAATAATACCTCCTCCGTAGGCTATCGGATCTCCTAAAATTGTTACTAATAAATAAGGGTGCTCCTTTTGCCTATATGGTAGCCCCATCCTTTTAACTACTGCTAGTAAGATATAGTTCCGTATTGCTTTACTATCTACTAATACTTTAAACTGTTAATCTTACTATCTAACTCGTAAATTTAGGTGTTATTCTTAAATTCCTTTAAGGGTCTAAGGCTCTACTACTAGCTCCCTCTAATCCTATAGGCCTCCACTTTTCCTAACTATTAGCTGTTTAATCCTTATATACTTAGCTTATTCTTTAGCCAATACCTAGTCCGCTTTTTATCTTTAATATACCATAGATAGGTATTCTCTAGATATTCCCACCATTATTGTCTATCTAGGCATTCTTCCGTAAGGAATCTTCTTAGTTAAAGTATTAAGTCTCCTAACTCCTAAACTTCTACTAGATGCTAGCCGTATATATACTTAACATTCCTATACTATCGCTTATCTAGCGCCCAATATATCCTTATAAGGTATTTCCAGTTTTTCTCTTTTAGATTTTTATGTATTTTGTATATATCGTCCACATATGCGATCTATAATAGCGTATAGTATACCGCGTGCTTTAGGTCAACTCTTAACTTGTCTTTATCCTTAAGTTTAAACCTCTGTCGCGTTAATCTAAACGTTATAACTTTATTTATAGGTACTAAGACGCGTCTTTTACTTCTCTAGTCCTCTAATTATTCCTCTAAATCCTTTAATATTATAATTAAGGCTCCCTTAATATAAGTTATAGCCTTTTCCGTAATTAGGTGGTCCTAGATAACTTTTTTATTTAACTATATATAAAAGTCTTCCTACTTATTATTATATTGTTGTCTATACCACTTTTAGTATAGCTATTAGAGTGTATACGGCTTATCCATAAGGAAGTATCTTCTTACTATTACGTTATAACAGCCCTTTATATATCGTTCCTTAAACCTAGTTAAAATCCCTAGATCCTCTTCGTTTTCCAATTTAGTAAACCATTTAGCTCTTAATATGCCTACTCTTAGCCTATTAGTAATTCTTTGTACTAGTGCTCTATCCCTTATACGTCCCAATGTACTAGATCTTATATCTAGTTTCTTTTCTTGCTATACGATAATTCTTTACCTGAACTCTTCTATAGTCTCTTTTAGTTTATGTTTTGTAACTAGATCTTTAAAGTTCTCTTACTTCTTAATCTTAATATCAACTTTTTAATCTTTAGGCCGAACACTGCGTTCCCCTAGTAAGTCTTCTAAGTCTATATATCTGTCTCCCAGTCTAATTACTATTTACACTATAGATTCTCTAATCTATAAAGAAGCCCTTTGCCTCTTACTTATAGGTGTCCTAATTTATACTCCGAATTCTTAGTCCCTTAGATCCTTTAATCCCGAGCTTGCTTCCGATTTAAGCTTAGCTCTAGCCTTAGTCCAACTAGGCTTTACTAGTATCCTTATCTCGTCTTAAAAGTCCTAAATCTTACTTATCTCGTCTTAAGAGTCTTATGCCTTTAGAAAACTTCGTCCTAAGCTTATTCGTATATTGCTAAACTGAGCTATTACTCTATCCTATCGGTTTTCGTCTGTTGTGGGTCCTTAAGCATACCTTATCTTATCTTAAAAATCTTAGTCGTCTTTTATCTCGTCTTAAGAATCTTAAGCCTTTAGCCTTTTGCCTTTATTAAGTAGTAAGCTAGCACTAGCAGTCGTCTGCTTACTTAATCGTCTCTAGATATTACTCCTTCCGTCTTATAAAGTGATAAATACTGTATTTAACGGTGTTATAATACCCGTTACTAAACCTTGCTCTATAGCGGTCTTAGTCTCTACCTCTGTTATATTATTGAGGTTTAGATACCCCCAGTTAGTTCCTTTACTATCCTTGTCGCTATTAATTAATAAGTACTCCGATTCCATTATTATTATTACTAATCTTTATCCGCTTATTACTGTAATATCTTAATCTAGCTTATAGAGTCGATCTTATTCTTTGTCTAACTCTTTAGTTCCTTTAAGTCCTCTTAACTCTGGCTCTTATAGCTAATAGCTTACACCGTACTTAGCGTCTTTATAAATTTAGTATGCGTTGTTATAACAAAACGCAAAACTTCTAATTAAACATTCTTTTATTCCTCGTAGTATACTATTATCCCTTTATATATATATATTATATACTGCTAGTCTAGTTCCCTTTACTACGTAATAACTCTAACTACTTTTACAGTCTCTAGCAAAATAACCCTGTTTTCCGCAATTTATATAAGCTCTATCTTTAAACTATTGCTTTTGTTATAGAGTCCGCTTAAATGTCTTCTATTACTAAGATCCTTAGTTTAGCCTATGCTCCCTAGTCCTATAATCACTTAATCCTTAACCTCTAGGTTTCTATAGTTTCTTACTTTATCTCTTATAGGTTTCTTTGGTACTACTTAGGTCTATTAGCTCTGCGCCATACCATAGTTTCTAATTTAGCTTAGGTTGTTGCGTGCTCTACGTCTTATATAACTATAGAACTCTATCCTAACCTCTTTTAGTCTATTCCCTTTAGTAGATCCTATTATTAATCTTTATTACTTAATCTATTAGTTCCCTTAAGGTATTTACATCTTCCATTAGAATAATTACGTCCTAGACTTTAGCCTTAAGTCCCTATTTATACTATACCATAAGCGCCTTATTATTCCACTTAACTTATATTACTAATATTTAAAACTATATTATATACTTAATTGCTAAGGTTTGCTGTGTAATGTCTTAGAGTTTTCTTTCCACTATAGTTATTACCTCTAGATCTCCAAACATTTGCGTAAGTCGTTCCACGAATTCATTCCAGCTTAAAAATATAAACCATACTTCTTGGTTTATAGTTATTAATCCGTTTGCCTATATTTCTATAAGGTAAGGCTTAAACCATTTAAGTGCTCTTCCTATTAAGAACAGTCCTGTATATGCTATTCGATCTATAGGTGTTACTAGCTTTACTCCCTTCTATACTACCTTAAAGTGCTTTTGCATAAGGAATCCTTTAAGCTTTAATCTCTCCCCTAAGAATCTTTTAATCGATAATAACTTAACCTTTGCTATGCCTATCCCATTAATCTTATTTTTAAGTACTGTATTATTTTTTATTAACTAGTCAACTATTTCCTATAATTGTCCTACCGTCACAGGTTGTTGCGAGTCAGTGTCCGCTATACTAGTGTCACCCCTTAACCCCGAAGTAGTTGCCTGTAAGGCAGTATTGCTAGGGTGTACGGTAGGGAGCAGGCAAGCCGAGCATGAGTTATATAGGGAGTCGATGGAAGAGGACGATATGGTAAAGAGTAGGTAATAGCCTNGTACGGAGACGAACCGATGGGGGAGGAAGGAGGCTGCAAGCCCGAGGAGCTTATAAGGGGTGGCTAAGGCCTAGCCGAAGGCTAGCCTTGGCAGCCCCTGAGAGCTCCCGGGATGTAGCCGAGTAAGGGACCAAAAGTACCCTTACATTGCCGCCGTCAATAGCGTCGTGGTAGCTGCTTTTGGTGGCATATTATTTGACTTATTAAAACCGTAATTGTAGTAGTGATTGTATAATAGAGCCTTGTAGTAGGAACTACGGTGGACTTGTTAATAGGCTAAGTATATAGGTATTGTAAGTAAGTCAACAACGTAATAATAACTGGTAGAGTGATTGCCCAACAGATTAACTCTAATTGTATTCTAAAAATCACTATAAGGAAGGAACTATCTAGGTAGGGACTAAGGGTCCTTAAATACACAACCGTACTCCTAAGGAATCCTCCTTATATGTGATGTACGTGTTATACATAAGGTATGTAAGTTCCTCTCATCCCTTGCGTTTAATACGTAGCACATTATATAACCTCGGCTACTATTCCTCGTCACATAGTTCCACGGGTTCCATCCTAGACTGTGCTTGTATTAACTAACTAGCTTCTTCCAACTCCTCTTTAAGTAGTTGTAACATTGTACTTAAAGCGTTCGTAACATAACCTACCTTTACCGCGCGAGTTCTAAACTATAAGTCCCGGTATATACTAGGCCTATATACTATATACATAGCCTATAGTATATGGCCGGAGTTTTAGTAGGGTTTATTTAGTGAATAGGCTAGGTATATACCTAATATAGGGCGCGGGGTAATAGGCCTATATTAATTAATTTTTTATTTATTATGGAACTCTATATAATACCTTTTATATATATACCGTGTATATACGCCCTATATACTAACACTATACTTATACGCCTACTTCTTAAGCTCTGCTAGTTCCTTTGCTTTATTATATACGTCTTTAGCTTATTTTAATTCGTTAATTTATTGCTCTATATTTTCTACACGTAGTATATATGCCTCCTTTTCTAGCTCCTCCGTAGATAAGTAAGACCTATACCTCTTACCTATAGTCCGGGGTGTTTAACTTCGCGATAGTAGTAGTAGCATCTCCGCTGCATATACGGTGGATATACGCGATATATCTAATACTAATGCAATATTATTATTTATAGTACTTATCTGCAAGATAATCTGGCTACTAAATATAGTAGGCTTAGGGGTATTAAATAGGTTCCGAGGATTCTAAGGAAGATTTAGTATAGGATTTCTAGCTCGCTACTTAGCTGCTTTCTGCTATTTTTATGCTACCTAAGCTTAGTATATACTTTATATATATAGGATATATATATATATTGTTTTTATAGCTATACTACTATCCACTTTAAGTTGCTATAATTTTTCCATATATTATCTATTTCTGTCTCCTTATATAGCTCTTATAGATTAAACATTTCTTATATACGAAGCTTAAGCCTATATTAAAATATTAGAATATGCGGTGTATATACAGAGCGTATATATCTACCGTAGCACTGCGGCAAGAATGTATAATTTTTGACCAGTAAAGTTATTATCCTAAAAGTAACTACTTTTACTAATTCTAGTATGCTTCCGTATATACGCCCACTACTTATAAGGAATCTTTAACTTTTCCTTTATAAGTCTAGCTAGTATCTATATTTTCTTTTTATTATTTATTTAGGACGTAAGCTCTAGATGTAGTGTTTATATACTTTATATATACGCTACCAGTTTCTACTCTATCTCCGCTTCCTATATCTGCTCTATAATATATCTTACTTTATATATTAGAAAGCACTTTATAAAGTTTCGTTTAATATATATTAGGCAGAATATAAGTATATACTAAAGGTGTTTATCCTATTTATAGGATAGGTTAATTAAATATAAACAATCCCTAAAGCCTGTATATTATTAGCATATGCTCAGCATATACTAAACATATACTAAGCGTATACTTACCGCCAGCTTGTTTCTTATATATATAACTATAGTAGTACAAAGTCTAGTTCCGTAAATGTGTGCAAATTATATAGATAATTAAGCAGTATTACCTAAAACCTTAAATACTAGCTAAAACATCTTTGCGTATATAGCACGTATTTCTAGGTTAAGAAAGGCGTATACCTATACCTTAATTCCTATTATAGGTATTAGCCCATACATAGTATATACGAAGCATAGGGTATGCATACGTTTAGAATTCTTGTCCTATCCTACAATTAAGAATAGATTCATTTTGCCTTAAACCATCTTAAATAATAGGTCCATTTCGATATATGTTACGCGTTGGAATGCCTTAGCTTACGCGTACGTATAGCATACAATAAGGAAATGCTTGTTATTAAAGTTATAAATTACCCGAATCCATTGCTCGGTATTCTCTTTATACTAATTAATAGAGAACTCACATAGTATACCTACTCTGCTTAGGCTTTATATATACTTAGCGTATATCTAACCTATACTTACCTGTATATACCATCCCCTCTAGGAACTATAGCATCCTTTCCTTTCTAATCAGAGTAGTAATTTAATCTTTAATATTAAGACTGCTATGCACTACATATAGTGTCTATATTCTATACTTCTTGTATAAAATATAGTACTACGGCAATAGGATAAATCGACCTATATAATAGTAAGTAGTTTTATTCGCATATATAGGGTATATATAGGGCATACACATAGTAAGGCTTAGGACTTCCCCCTGCTTTATTGCTTTAACTATATTATTAACAAGGTTAATTAGTAGCTTTATTAGGTATAATAAATAATATATATAAGAATTCCGCGTAATAAGGCAAATATAAAAATACTATACTATATTGATAGGAATATAGCAATCTAACCATGCACTATATATTCGGCCTACTACCCTACCTTAACCTTAGGGGTAGTCAAAACCTATATATGCTTAATATATACATAGCGTATATATAATATATATATTACCTACCACAATATTTTCGCTTTAATATTATATATCCAATATAGGTACATTCTTATTTAAGTTCCTAAACTCTATATTTAATAAGTAGATAAAGGTATTAAATATCTACCCGGGCAGTCGTCGGTAATAAAGGCCAAGCAGTATACTATAGTTTAGTATCACTACTGCTAGAATAACCAATAAACTCTAGCTATATATAGTTAGTATATATCTCGTATATACTAGCTATATACTTACTCTATACTAATAAAACATCATTAGTCTGCTTTCTCTATATACACGTTCTTATATACTAGGGTAAATATACTACTACTATAATCATAGAATACTATAGTAGTAGCTGTATATTATAAGCATATACCTATTATATATAAACAATGTTTACTTCTCTATACTTTACTTTAGCTGTTTATTAATATCTCCCTAATATAGACGACTACTGCGCTTTTAAAGGTTATTAATAGATTTAAGCTTAACCCTATTATATGCAGAGGATATATAAAGGATATCCTTATAGGCGTACTTATAGTGTCTAATGCCGCTACATTTAAACGCTTAATAAAATGCTTTTCCATTTTTCTAATTATTATTTTCTCTAAGGAGTTATAGTCGTATAATCTTAGGGTCACTAGTTTTATAAAATAAGAATTAAATCTACTAAAGATATAAATACAGCATATACCTAGTATATACATCACTTACCTTTAATATATACTACTTAATAACCTTATATACTGTTTCTTTATCTATATCTATAGACAGTAGAGGTATTACTTTATAGATAAAATATACAATTTCTTCTTTTCTAGTTACTGGATATTCTGGCATTATAATATAATCTATTACCTCTTAGATAATAACTTAATACTTACTATTAGAGCTAATAAGTACTCTATAGTCTTAAAGTGTGTTCTAGCTATACTAAGTATATACATAGCCTATATATAGAGCAGTACGTAGTCTTACCTTAAAGAGACCTATATAAAATAGAACCCGCTATTATATACTATCTTAACCCTCCTCCTCCTCCTCCTCCTTAATATTCTCTCTGCTAATTATATCATCTTAAGAACTATCGTCTTTGTGTTTAATATTAGGTACGCTATAGGCTGCCTATATATACTTAGTATATACATAGTATATAGTTATTTAATAATAATAATAATAATAATTCATTGCTTAACGTCCGATTCGGATCCCTATTGGGCCCACGCGGACTACTCCTTATTTACATGTGGGGAGAAAACTCTATTTAAGAAAAATGAGAACCATCTCCCCGCCTTTTAGGACTCGCCTGCTTAGCGCCTGCGAGTCGCCTATGGTATATAGTTATTTATACTAACTAGTAGGCCGTTTAGCCACCCTGCTATACTCTTATCTACTTTAGTATAGTTTTCGCTTACTATTAGTATAGCGAGGTATGTATAAATACGCGTATATATATATATATATGTATATATACGTATATTTATATATCTATATATCTACATATATATACTTAGCATATACTCTAGATATTTTAGTTTATATAGTCGCTTAATTTAAATATGGCTAGCGATACGTACTATATGGGCAAAAATATAACCACGCCGACCTTTTGCCGGCGGTTCCATCGGTAACCACGCTTAACTTTCGCCGACCCCATCGGTGACCACGTTCAACTTTTCCGTGACCACGCTCAGCTGTACCCCGCGTTTATAGAGCCCAATGTTTTGAAGTTCGTCACGTGAATTTTGTCACGACTTACTATCCGCAAGTTTTTTTAAACCAACCAGAAGCTGGCTTGGTAAAGTTTAAAAATTGGAACACCTTAAAAGTATAAACCACTTATACCTCGGGTCAATAATATAATTTTAGTAATAGTAGATAAGTTAACTAAATAGGGCTACTTTATAGCATGCATAGAAGAAATTTTAGCGGAAGATATTACTAGAATCTATATTAAAGAAGTATTTATAAGATATAGAGCACTAAGTAAAATTATATTAGATAGGGATTTAAGATTTATAGTAGTATTCTAAGAGGTATTCTTAGCGGAATAAGAAGTTAGAGTAGTAACTTTTATTATATATTATCCGCAGACAGATAGATAAATAGAAAGATTAAATTAAACGCTGGAATAGTATCTAAGGTATTATATTAATTATGCACAGAATAATTAGGTATCGCTATTACTAGTTATATAGTTTATATATAATATAACACTATAGAAAGGAATAGGCATATTACTATTTAAGGTAAATTACGGATATAAGCTAAGAATATTATTATTATTATAGCAAGTAAAGAAAATAAGTAATATAGCTAAAGAAAGAATAAAGATGTTAATAAATCTTTATATAGACCTTATAAAATTAAGGAAAACAGTATAAGAGAAAATAAAAAGGTACTGTAATGCTAAGAGATCTAAGGGACTAGATCTTAAGGAGGGGGATAAAGTATAGCTACTATATAAATTTTTTAAAAGTTAATAACTAAGTAAGAAATTAAACTATATTAGAATTTTACTAGTTATATTTAAGTTAAACCTACTAGTTAAGATAAAGATTTACCCTATATAGTATATTATAATGCTAAAGCTAGTATATAGGAATATTAGGCCACTAATTTATAAAGAAAACACGTATATATAACGGAACCTTATAGCTTAAACTACGGTGGGTCCTGCTAATAGGCTAGGTGTATAGGAATAGATAAGATAGTAACATAATAATAACTGGTGGAGTGTTTACCTAATAGATTAACTTTAATTATATTCTAAGAATTACTATAAGGAAGGAACTATCTAGGNAGGGACTAAGGGTCCTTAAATACATAACTATACTCCTAAGAAAGTCGTTGCTCTATCTGCTCCGTCTACTCTATTCGCTCTATAGTAGATCTTATAGATTATATAGATTATATAGATCACATTACGTAATCCTACTTACTATTCCTTATTATATAGTTCTACGGGTTCTATCCTAGACTGTATTTATATTAACTAACTAGCTTCTTCTAACTCTTCTCTAAGTAGTTATAATATTATACTTAAAGCGTCTGTAACACTATCTCCCTCCCTTCTATTTTTATTCTTAAAGATACCTAGTATCTCTAGGTCGTTTACTAGAGGTATAATATCCGTTTAATTAATTTGGTTAATATCCTTACTTATAATACCTAAAGCATCTCCTTCTTCTATAGCTCGTCGGTCTCGTACTATTACTATAATATTATCTCTTAGTAAGATAATACTATCTCCGTATTCCCGTTATACGAAAAAGGGGTTAGTTTATATTGCGTTGGTAAAACCCTTTATCTTAACAACCTTCCTTTTATTTGGAGTACACTAAGGCAAACATTTAATCGTTTTACGATATTCGTTCCATTCCTAATGCTAAGTATATATATTTTATTATTCTATATAGTCTTTAAGTTCCCTTATTAATTGCTACTAGGGTTTTAGGTTTAATCTACTACCGTAAGGCTTAATAATAAGCTCTTAAGCGCTCTTACTAAACTTCGTTATTTTTATAACGCTAAGAAAGAGGCTACTAATACTTAGCAACGTGCCCTTAACTCTTGTCTTATTGCGTCTGCTCAGCTAATCCGTCTTAAAAAGGTTTATAAAAAGGTCTATTTTAAGGAGTAAAAACTTATAGAATAAGGTTTATAGGAGCTTAGTAATAAAAGAACGGATTCTCTTCTAATAGAGAAGGAAACAACTCTAAGTAGTTTAGCAATCGTTCTTCCTATATCCCCCTTAGGTGGTTTATTCTTTAGTAATTCTTCTTCTTTAATACTGCCTAACCTTTTTTCTTCTGATATTCCTGTACCTTTCCTATAGCATTTTTTAAATTCCCTAGTAGTTCCTAGGTAGTCTTATTATAGCTTATCCATTTTACTTTATACTATATTTTATTATTAACGTCCTTATAACTAATAATCTTTAAAACTTACTATTTATCCTCTTTCTATCCTTTATATGTGTTTGCCTTATAGACCGGTGGCTTAATATTCCTATATACTGGCTCTAGCATTGCAATATGCTATATAGGGTAGATCTTTATTTTGGCTAGTAGGTTTAACTTAAATATAACTAATAAAATCCTTTTTTTAATTTTTAAGGGTTCTAGTCTAACATAATCTAACTTTTTACTTAGTTATTAACTTTTAAAATTTTTATATAGTAGCCATACTTTATCTCCCTCCTTAAGATCTGGTTCCTTAGATCTTTTAGCGTTATAGTACCTTTTTATTCTTTACTATACCACTTTTACTATTTCCGTAAGGTTTATATAAAGATTTATTAGTATCTCTATTCTCTGCTTAGCTATACTACTTATTCTCTTTACTTATTATAGCGATAGCGATATTCTTAGTTTATATCCATAATTCGCCTTAAATGGTAATGTTCCTATTCTTTCTTAAGGTGTTATATTATATACGAACTATATAACTAGTAACAATAATACCCAATTATTTTATACGTGATTAAAATAATATTTTAAATACTGTTCTAGTATCTGGTTTAATCTTTCTATTTAACTATTTATCTGCGGATAATATGCGGTAGAAGTTGCTACTTAAATTCCCTATTCCGCTAAGAATACCTCCTAGAATGCTGCTATAAATCTTAAATCTCTATCCAATATAATCTTACTTAGTACTCCATATCTTATAAATACTTCTTTAACATAAATTCTAGCGATATCTTCCGCTAAGATTTCTTCTATATATGCTATAAAGTATCCCTACTTTATTAGCTTATTTACTATTACTAAAATTATATTATAATCTTATCCGGTAATAAAATCTTTTAATTTTAGCAGCTTTACGATAAAGTCCTATAATATAACCTTCTACGGTCTCTTTAGTATTTTAATAGGTTATAGCCCTCTATATAGCTTATATCTTATTAGTTTATTTCTTTAGTAATCTAGGTATTCTTTTATAACTTATCTTGCTAGTCCCTAGATTCCGTTAATAATGTATTTCTTTTAGAGTTTTAACACTAAGCCTATAGCTCCGTTATATCCCTAAGTTAGTCCCCTATAGAATAACTTAATAAATTCCTTTATAATATTCCTAGGTATATACGCTACTTCTTAGTTTTTATATTATTCTAAGTTCGGATCCTCTACCTATATGTCTTAAATCTTTTATAACTAGTTACTCTCTAGTAATTTATAAGTCTAACTAATTTCTCCTATTTCTATAATCTTCGGATAATTATATCTAATTAATCCGTCTGTGTCTTTTCGCAATAAAGCCCCTAATAGCTTTTTATCGTTTTATAGTTTAGCTTCTCTGCTTAGAGCATCCGCTCGCGTATTATCTGTACCCTTGGTATACTAAATCTTAAAATAGTACTCTATAAGTATTTCCGCCCATTTAACTTATCTTTAGTTAAGTTCTTTTGTTATTAGGAACCCCATTAGGTTCTTATAATCCGTTTTAACTATAAATAGCTTTTCTATACCTTATAAGAATGCTCTCTATTCCTAAAGTACTGTAACTATATCTAATAACTCCTTATTATAGATATTATAGTTTAGTTCTAGTGGTATTATTTTCCAACTATAATATACCACTAGGTGCCATCCGTCTTTGTATTTCTATAGGAAGTATACCCCTAGTATAAAGTCTAATACATCTATTTTAACTATTATCTCTAGTTTTAGTTGGTAGATCTTAAGGATTAGGCTTTAAGTAAATAACTCCTTAACCTCCTTAAATAGTTTCCTCTGCTCTTCTCCCTATACCTAAGGTTCTTCTTTCTTTATTAACCTTATAAATGACTCTATATCCTTTAACCATTAAGCTATAAACCTTCTATAGTAATTGCAAAACCCTAAATATAACCTTAGCTATATAACGTTCTCCGGTTCTTACTAATTTACTATAGCTTTAATCTTTTTTAGATCTATGCTAAGTTGGCTTAGTTTAATAATAAATCTAATAAATTCTGTCTTTCTAGTAAAGAACTCGTATTTCTTAATTACTACTAGTATCTGTTTTTCTTATAGTCTCTTTAAGACCTATTTAACGTATTCCTCGTACTCTTCCTTCCTTATTAAGTAGATAATATTATTATTAAGGTATATCATAATAATTTTATTTAAGTGCTCTCTTAATATATTATTAATACGCTTCTAAAACGTTACCGGTGTATTTATAAGCCTAAACTATATTACTAATAGTTTGTATAGTCCTTCCTTTAACCTAAAGGCTGCCTTTTATTTATCGCCTTCCTTAATTCTAACTTAATGGTACGCCTATCTTAGATCTATTTTTATAAAGATTTACGCATTATTAATCCTATCTTAGATTTCGCTAATTAAGGGTAAAGAATACCTATCCTTCCTAGTAATACTGTTTAACTATTTATAGTTAATGTATAATCTAAGTTTCCCGTTTTTCTTTAGTACGAATAGTACTGGATAACCTGCTAATAACTGCGATAGTCTAATATATCCCTTTCGTAAGTTCTCCTAGATAAACTCTTTTAGTGCTCTCCTTTCCTCTTTAGTAAGCTTATAGATTGGAAAGAACCTTAGACTTATTCCTAGTTCTAATTCTATTTTATAGTCCCATACTATATATTCTAACAGCTTTTTACTTTCTAGTGACTATAGTTTCTTGCCGTACTTATAGTATCTCTTTAGTACATAGCTTAGTCCTTTTTCTGTTTTATTATAGGTTGCTCCTACTTAGTACTATACCATCTTAGCTTATTATTACATCTTATAGCATTAAGTATCTCTTATATTGACCTAACCTATAATCCAATTAATCTTTAGATTATATTCCTGTAAATAAGGCATTCCTAATACTGCCTTATTGTTCCCTAATAGTAATATATTAAAGGACATTTCGACCTATCTCCCTTTAATAGTTATCTAAATAGGTCCTGTTTTAAGATTAATAATGCCTCCTTTATAGGTTATTGGATCTTCTAAAATTGTTACTAGTGGATATAAGTGCTCTTTCTATCCATGCGGTAGCCCTATTCTTTTAACTACTGCTAGTAAAATATAGTTTCTTATTGCTTTACTGTTTACTAATGCTTTAAACTGCTAATCTTGCCATTTAACTTGTAAATTTAGGTGTCGTCCTTAAATTTCTTTAAGGGTCTAAGGTTTTACTACTAGTTCCCTCTAGTCCCGTAGGCCTCTACTTTTTCTAACTATTAGCTGCTAGATTCTTGTGCGCTTAACTTACCCTTTAGCTAATATCTTATTCGCTTTTTATCCTTAATATACCATAGATATATGTTCTCTAGGTACTCCCGCTACTATTATCCGTCTAAGTATTCTTTTATAAGGAATTTTCCTAGTTAAAGTATTAAGTCTCCTAACTCCTAAACTTCTACTAGATGCTAACTGTGTATATACTTAGTGTTCCTATACCGTCGCTTATCTGGCGCCTAATATATCCTTATAGGGTATTTCCAGTTCTTTTCTTTCGGATTTTTGTGTATCTCGCACGTATTATCTACACATATAATCTATAATAATGTATAGTATGCTAGGTGCTTTAGGTTAACTCTTGGCTCGTCTTTATCCTTAAGTTTAAATCTTTATTATATTGGTCTAAACGTTACAACTTTATTTGCGGGTACTAAGATATATCTTTCACTTCTCTAGTCCTCTAATCGTTCCTCTAGATCCTTTAATGTTATAATTAAGGCTCCCTTAGTATAATTTATTGCTTTTTCCGTAATTAGGTAATCCTAGATAACTTTCTTATCTAACTACATATAGAAGTCTTCCTATTCGTTATTATACCTTTACCTATACTATCTTTAGTATAGCTGCTAAAGTATATACGGTCTATCCGTAAGGAAGTATCTTCTTATTACTGTGTCGTGATAGCCCTTTATGTGCCGTTCCTTAAACCTAGTTAGGATCCCTAGATCCTTTTCATTTTCTAGTTTAATAAGCCACTTAGCTCTTAGCGTGCCTACTCTTAACTTATTAGTAATTCTTTATACTAGTACTCTATCTCGTATACGACCTATTATACTAGATTTCCTATCTAGTTTCTATTCTTACTATATAAGGATTCTTGCTCTAAATTTATCTATAGTTTCTTGTTGTTTATGTCTCGCAATTAAATCCTTAAAGTTTTCTTACTTCTTAATTATAGTATCGACTTTTCAATCTTTAGGCTGAACATTATATTCTTCTAGTAAGTCTTCTAGGTTTATATATCTGTCTCCTAGTCTAACTACTATTTACATTATAAATTCTCTAATCCGTGGCAAAGCCTCTTACCTCTTACTTGTAGGTGTCCTTATTTATACTCCAAATTCTTAGTCCCTTAGGTTCTTTAGTCCTAAGCTTACTTCTTTCTTAAGCTATACTCCAGCCTTAGTCTAACTAGGCTTTACTAATATTCTCATCTTATTTTAAGAGTCTTAAATCTTACTTATCTTACTTTAAGAGTCTTGTGTCTTTAGGAAACTTCGTCCTAAGCTTATTTATATATTACTAAACTAAGCTGTTGCTCTGCTCTATCGGTTATCGTCTATTATAGGTCCCTAAGCATACCTTATCTCGTCTTAAGAATCTTAGTTATCTCTTATTTTATCTTAAGAATCTTAAGCCTTTAGCTTTTTGCCTTTACTAAATAGTAAGCTAGCACTAGCAGTCGTCTGCTTACTTAATCGCCTATAGATATTACTCCTTCCGTCTTATAAAGCGATAGATGCCGTATCTAACGGTATTATAATATCCGTTACTAAACCTTGCTCTATAGCGGTTTCAGTCTCTACTTCTATTATATTATTAAGGTTTAGATACTCTTAATTAGTTCCCTTCTTTCCCTTATCGCTATTAATTAATAAGTATTCTAACTCTATTATTATTATTGCTAATCTTTATCCGTATATTACTATAACATCTTAATCTAGCTTATAAAGTTAATCTTATTCTTTATCTAACTCTATAGTTCCCTTAAGTCCCTTTAACTCTAGCTCCTATAGCTAATAGCTTACACCGTACTTAGCGTCTTTATAAATTTGGTATGCGTTATTATAATAAAACGTAAAACTTCGGATTAAATATTCCTTTATCCCTCGTAGTACACTATTGTCCCTTTATACGTATATATTACTTACTATTAGTCTAGTTCCCTTTACTATATAGTAACTTTAACCACTCCTATAGTCTCTAGCGAAATAACCCTATTTTCCGCAATTTATATAAGCTCCGTCTTTAAACAATTACTTTTACTATAGAATCCGCTTAAACGTCTTTTACTGTTAAGATCCTTGGTTTAGCCTATACTTCTTAGTCCTTTAATCACTTAATCCTTAACTTCTAAGTTTCTATAGTTGTTTTTCCTATCTCTTATATGTTTCCTTAGTACCGCTTAGGTCTATTAGCTTTACGCTATACTATAGTTTCTAGTTTAATTTTAGTTATTGCGTACTCTACGCTTTATATAACTATAGAACTCTATTCTAACCTCTTTTAGCCTATTCCCTTTAGAAGATCCTATTATTAATCTTAATCGCTTAATCTATTAATTCCCTAAAGGTGTCCGCATCTTCTATTAGAATAATTACGTCCTAGACTTTTACTTTAAGTCCCTATTTATACTGTGCTATAAACGCCCTATTATTCTACTTAACTTATATAGCCAATATTTAGAACGACGTTATGTACTTAATTGCTAAGGTTTATTACGTCAGGTCCTAAAGCTTCCTTTTTACTATTATTATTACTTCCGGGTCCCCAAATATTTGCGTAAGTCGCTTTATAAATCCGCCCTAACTTAAGAATATAAACCGTACTTCTTAGTTTATAGTCGTTATTCTATTTGCTTATATCTCTATAAGGTAAAGCTTAAACTATTTAAGTGCTCTTCCTAACAAGAATAATCCTGCGTATGCTACTTAATCCATAGGTATTAGTAGCTTAGCCCCCTCTTATAAAACCTTAAAGTATATTTATATAAGGAATCCTTTAAGCTTTAACCTTTCTCCTATAAATCGCTTAATTAATAGTAACTTAATCTTCGCTGCGCCTATCCCGTTAATCCTATTCTTAAGTATTACATTATTTTCCATTAACCGGTTAACTATCTCTTATAGCTATCCTACCGTTATAGGTTATTGTAAGTTAGTATCTGCTATACTAGTGTTATTACCTAACCTTAAAGTAGTTGCCGCTGTTAATAGCGTTGTAGTGGCTGCTTTTAGTAGTATGTTGTTTAACTTATTAGACTGTAACTAGGTAGTAATTATATAACGGAACCTTATAGCTTAAACTACGGTAGGTTCTATTAATGGGCTAGGTATATAGAAACAGATAAGATAATAATATAATAATAACTAGTAGAGTGTTTGCCCAATAAATTAACTCTAATTATATTCTAAGAATTACTATAAGGAAGGAACTATCTAGGTAGGGACTAAGGGTCCTTAAATACATAACCGTACTCCTAAGAAAGTCGTTGCTCTATCTACTCTGTCTGCTCTATTTGCTTTATAGCAGATCTCACAGATTATACAGATTATATAGATCACATTACGTCATCCTGCTTACTATTCCTCGTCACATGGTTCCACGGGTTCCATCCTGGACCGTGCTTGTATTAACTAACTAGCTTCTTCCGACTCTTCTCCAAGTAGTTATAATATTGTACTTAAAGCGTCCGTAACAGTATAGAGGATAAGAAAAAGATAAATAGTAAGTTTTGAAGATTATTAGTTATAAGGATATTAATAATAAAATATAGTATAAAGTAAAGTAAATAGGCTACACTAAAACTACCTAAAAGCCACTATAGAATTTAAAGAACGCTATAGGAAAAGTATAAGAGTATTAAAAAAGAACGAGTTAGGTAATATTAAGAAGGAGCTAAAGATAAAAGGATTAGTTAAAGGTAATAGGCGAGCTAGATTATCTAAGGGATCTACTACTAGCGTATAAACTATTTCCGCCTCTCCTTAATTAGAACCCTTTTTAGCATTTTTAGCCTTAAGCTTAAATAGACCTTACTCTACTAAACGTAACTCCTTTAAGCGTACCTCTTTACGGACCTTTACTAGACGGCTTAGGTAAGTATAAGCTTTTAAAGCCTAAGACGCCTTATTAAAATAACACTAAACATTAATAAGGGCCTCGGCCAGCTTACTCTTTAGTCTTTTAGCTGCTACTAATACGCGAGACCCTAAAGTAGATTAGATAAGAAACTAAACGTATATACTTAGCGTTAGAGACGGATTAAACATTATAAGATAATTATATATTTCCTCGCGTATACTTAGTATAAAAGGAAGGTTAGTAACTAGATAGAGCTGTAATTATAATATATACTAACTTTTTCTCTATATAACAAGAATAGAACGGCATAACTTTACTAAGTAAAAGGATAAACGTTACTAGCTAATTACAACGATTAAATGTAAAAGATCTAATAGGATGCATTAAAAATAATAAAGGTTATTAAATTAAAAATAGGAATGTTATACCTCTAATAAACGACTTAGAGATAGGAGATATCTTTAAGGATAAAGATAAAGAGGAGGGGGATGGTATTATAGACCTTATATTAGCAGTAGTATAACTACTAAGGAGAGATATAAACGGGCTAGTTAAGATAGTATAGGAGGTGCTAGAACTAAGTTATATAGCTAGTTACGTTATAAGTTTAGAATATAGGAACGTAATATACTAACATACTAATGTACTAACGTACTTAATATATTTCTTAGGCGTAATATTATATATTTAAAGGACTATAGTCCCTACCTAGATAGTTCTCTTCTCCGTAGTAAATCTTAGAATATAATTAGAGTTAATCTATTAAGTAACCACTTCACTAGTTATATTTACGTTGTTAACTATTTTATATTTATATAGCCGGCCTATTAACAAGTCTACCGTAGTATTTCCTATAAGGCTTTATTATATATTACTATAACTAAACTTACAGATCTCTTCCTTAATAAAGTAGTACGCCGTTTTAGAATCCCTAGAGGGATTATATCTAATTATAGTAGTATCTTTACTAGTAAGCTCTAGTTAGAGCTATACTTTACTATAAAGATAAAACGCAGACTAAGTATAGCCTTTTACTTATAAACGGACGGGTAAATAAAATGCTAGAACTAAACGCTAAAGTATTACCTCCGTATATTTTATAACGAAAAGCAGAGCAACTAAGTAGGCCTCTTATTCCTAGCCAAATTCGCCTATAATAATGCTAAATATAGTATAATAGGCGTAAGCCCGTTCTATGCCTACTGCGGGTTTTACCTATATTTAGAATACGAGGCTAAGGCGGACGATTGTCACGGAGTGAGTATAAGCGGCGATAATATATAGCAAGGTAGATATTATTAAGCTATATATATAAACTGTGTAAGGAGGTTAAGACGTTATATAAGGAAAGAAGGTAGGAAAACGGGAAGAAAGGGCATATATCTTTAACTTAGTTGCTTGGTTAATATATATATAGGGCAGAATAGGGTTTAGGTTGTAGTCCTAGCAGAACTTAGCAGAATTCGGTGGAACTTAGCAGAATATAGCAGAATGCCGTAGATTGCCGTTAGATTACTATTAGATTACTGTTAAATTGCTATTTTACGGTTAGTCTCTAATTGCTAAGTTGGTGGAAATAGGTGGACGTGTGCAAGGTGTCACGAGGGTGTCCTATAATAGTACCCCCCCTTTAAACTTAAGCTTCTGCGAGATAGGGCTGTAGTAGTTTTAGGTAGAGTTCGTGAAAGTCTTCTGCGGCTTATATAAGTCCTATAGAGTTAACGGGTTCCCATAAGGACTTAGTAAAGCCTCTCCATTTTATAAGATATATATATTAGCGTTTCCGTTTATCGTACTTAATATTATTAATTCTTTTAATAAAGTACTTATTCTCACTATCTACTTTAACTGGTAGGGGAGGGTCCTATATCTATTTAGGCAGGGCGTCTAATACGGGGGCAGCAGGACGGAGGACTGACGTATAGAATACGGGGTAGATTTTAACCATATTAGGGAGCTTTAATCGGTAGGAGTAAGAGGAGACGACCTTCTCGACCTTATAAGGGCTAGCGTTCTTCCAATTAAGTTTCTTAGCAGGTCGTTTTGTATTTAGATTTCTTATATCTAGCCAAATAAAGTTACTAATTTAGTAGGCTAGTACTAGGGTTCGTTTCTTATTCGCTGCGGCTTTATAAACAGATTAGGCCCATATTATTTCGTTAGTAAGGAACTGTTATAGTTCCTCCATCTTTTCTACAAATTTATTTACTTCTATAACTTATAAGGCTTAATAAGCGGGACGAGGAACGTTGCTAAAGGGTTTAAAACCTATTTATAGATACTAGCCGTAGTTAGCCAGAAATAGGGAGACCTTTATAGTTTCTAAAATAGAATTATTCGCCGTAAACTTGGTAAATATAAGCCAGTCAATCTAGTTATCTTATAAGTACGACGTGTATATCCAAATATACTGCTCCATTATAGCATTTACACATTCCATTTAACTATCCGTTTCTAGGTAGTATGCTATAGACAATAGTGCTTTAATACGGAGTTAGGTAGTTAGTTCTTCCTAGAATATAGAGATAAACTAGCTACTTTTATTAGAGATAATCGTTTTGGGGAGTTTATAGAGTTTCTATATGTAATCTAGGAACAGTTAGGCGACGGCAGGTATTAACATATTGGGGCAGGCAATTAAGTGTCTCATTTTAGATAGTCGGTCTATAACTACCATAATATTTATGCAGCCTTTACTTATGGGGAGATTAATAACGAAGTTAATTAAGATATCCTTCTATCTTCGGTCCGGAGCAGGCAGTGGCTTTAGAAGGCCGTTGTACGTCTTATACGAAGCTTTAGCTCGCCGGCAGATATAGCAGCTAAAGACGTACCTTTATGTTGTATTATGTATATTCGGCTAATAGTATTCTTATTAGAGCAGTTCTAGGGTTTTTCCTTAGCCTGGGTAGCCGGCTACTAGTAGATCGTATACGTGTTTAAGGAGCTTAAGCTTAAGCTTATTATAATTAGGGATAACTAGATGGTTCTAGTAATATAGGCGGTTTTTACAGGCTTTATATTTACTTAGAGAAATCTTTCTAGAGCGTCTAATGCCATCTTATATTAGTTTAAGCGTCTCTTAGATAAACTCATTATTCGGGTATTTATCGACTATAATCTATTCAATCGATCGATCAGTTATTTTAAGAACGTATACCGTAAGATCTTTAGTAGGAGGGTTAAATAGTTTAGGGCGAAGTAGGGTCTAATTTCGGTAAGAGCGCGCTTCTTCTAGGGCTGGCGCGTCTTGTAAGCGTTAGGTTAGGGCATTAGGCTTCTAATCTTAGACGCCTAGGCGGTATATAATTAAGAATTAGAAGCGTAACAGATATTCTAACCAGCAAGCCTAATAATAACTTAACTGTTTTGTGGTCGTAAAGTACTATAGGTTCTTATAGTTGCTAAGGACCTTAATCGGAAATCCGGCGCCTTCTAGTTTAGGTCGCTATTACTTAAAGCATCTAATAATAGCTAGCAATTCTTTATCGTAGATCTTGTAATTATATTCGGCAGGGCTTAGTTACTTTAAGAAGTATGCTACAGGGTATAATACTCCTTCTTTATTATATTAAGACAGAATACCTCTAGTAACGTAATTAGATAAGTCGGCTTCTATAACACTTATTTATTCTAGGTTAAAGTATTAGAGTATAGATGTAGTAGTAAATATAACCTTAAGATACATAAAGGCCTTCTTACATTCTTTGTTAAAGATAAAAGCTTTATCTTTTTAGGTTAGAGTAATAAGGGGTAAAACTAAGGCGGAGAAGTTATTAATAAACTATTAGTAGAAGTTGGCAAATCCTATAAAGGCTCTTATATCCTTAACGTTCTTGGGTTCCTGCTAGTATACAATTGCTTTGACTTTCTTCAGGTCCATTTATATACCGTTTATAGAAATAAGGAGTCTAAGGTATAGGACTTCCGTTTTATAGAACTTGTATTTATCTATATCTAATTATAGACCAGCTCCGTACAGGGCTTATAGGATAAGGTCAACGTGTTTCCAATATTTAGTTAGGTTATTACTGTATATTAGGATGTCATCGATATAAGCAGTACAGAAGATGTCTAGGTAGGGATGCAGGGTATTATTTACGTAATATTGAAACGAACTCGGGGTATTTGCGAGGCCGAATGGCGTCACTAAATATTTAAATAATCTATACCGAGTACGGAATGCAGTAAGCTATTTATCTCCTTTTACTATACGGAGGCGGTTAAATGCAGAGATAATATTAAGCTTTGTATAGTAGCGAGCCTTACTTAGTCGGTTTAATATCTCCTGTATTAACGGGATCGGATATCGGTTCTTAATAGTAACGGTGTTAAGAGCTCGGTAGTTTACGCAAAAGCGCAGACCGCCGCTAGGTTTCTTAACGAAGATCACTAGTGCAGCTATAGGCGACAAGCTCGCTCTAATAAATCCTTTACTTAGGTTCTTATCTAGATACTTCCGTAGTACTTAGAGTTCGTTTTAGAACATCCCGTATAGGGGTCTAAATCTAGGCTGCTTTCTGTCTTTAAGTACAATCTTATAGTTATACAATCGGTGTTCCGGTAGCTTATCAGCTTCCTTCTATAAGAATGCCTCTAGGCGGTTATAGTACTCTACTAGTACCTTTATAGCAGGGTTAGTGTGCTTCTTCGGTGCTAAGGCCTTTTTAATATCAGCCATAGTAACAGTAAAGATTGTATATTCAGGTTTCTTAGCAAGTTGTACTAACGGAGTAGCTCTAATTATACGGATATCTAGGGTGCCGAGTTCGCTTAAATTATCTATAGTTTCTTATTCGGGTTTAGGTTTAGTATTAGGTATAAAATTAGTATTAGATTTAGGTTTAGGTTCTTTAAGAATCCTTTTTATAGTAGAATACTAGTCCTTCTGGTATTTTCGTGTATTAAGCTTAAGCTTCTACTTAGCTCGGGGTGGTATAGTGCTTAGTAATAGCTTATGGAATTTAGTAGAGTTTTCAGGTCCTTAGTAGATGTCGGTAGAATTCCTAGGTTAGTAGAATCTGGTAGATTCCTTAGGTACAGGGTGGACTGTTATAGAAATTTTAGACTGGTGGATCCTAGTAGATTTTTTAGATTTTAGTTCTTAGTCTAAGTAGTAAGTAGTAAGGTACTTTTGCTTATAATAGGAGGCGGTAAATAGAAGCTTAAGGTTATCCTAATTAATAGTTACCTTATATAGCTTTATCTAGGGTTGTCTAAGGATTACTAGGTAACCTAGGGTAGTAACAAAAAGCTTAATTAGTTCTTTATGGTTTAGGTATTAGAGTCTTAGGGCTACTATATAGGTAATACGGCCTAAGACGGTGCGTTTGCTATTAAATCCAAATACGTTAATATACTGGTTAAGGGGGGTTAAGGTAAAACCATTATTATATATAAAGATCTTGTTAATAAATCCTATGCCACTAGCTTCTATATTAATTAGGATTTAAGCGTTAGCCTATTAACTATTCTACTAAAGACAACAGTTAACGGTTATGCTATAATTCTAAGAGTCAAAGTTTATAACATCTAAAGTATTTAATGAGATCCTAAGGCAGAGCCGTTCCGGAGAGCAACTTAACTCTAAGATATACCTTTTAGTAATAAGCGGGAAGGGGTTTCTATAGAACGTCGGTTGTAGCTTTACCTTTATAAATAGTACTTATTAGATATGGGGCTGGAACCAGGTAAAGATCGGGGGCGGTAACTGGAAGATTAATACGGTAAACGGTTACTAGTATTAGCCGTTTGTAAATTGTTTTAGGGTATAGGTAAGGGAATAAGACAGTATTTTAAGATATAGTCCTTACTTCCGCACTTAAAGTAGAGGCCTAGCTTAATACATCTTTCTTATTTAGGGGACCCTAGTAGGGCGTACTCTAGGGTTCCAGTGTTAATATCTATAGCGTTAGGGTGCTTAGGCTAAGATAATAACTTAGTGGACGTTTATAGGGTTGCCGTATTATATTAGGGGGCGGACTTTAGTGTCAGGCGTAGTATATTATTATACCGTTTGTTAACGACGTTTGCGTAGGCATTAAGGGCTCCTAGTAGGTCTACGCCTATTAGGGAGGTTTTTAGTTTAGGGCTTAGAGATTTAATAAGGCTATTAATTAGTGCGGAGTCGTTCCAGCCTATTTCCCTTACGTAACGGTTAAATTCGGAGAAGTATACTAGGAAACTTTTCATTCCTTAAGCTATGTGGTTTATCTTTCTCTAGGTAATAGCTTAGCGATTTAGGTTACCGTATAAGGCTTTAAGAAGTATAACTAGGCTTTATACTAAGGTTGGCTAAAGAGGTTTAATAAGGTTAGCTGCCTTTCTTCCTAGTTGACTTAGGGCATAATAGAGTTAGTTGGCTTCG
Source organism: Cenococcum geophilum 1.58 (assembly GCF_001692895.1). Taxonomy (NCBI): domain Eukaryota; kingdom Fungi; phylum Ascomycota; class Dothideomycetes; order Gloniales; family Gloniaceae; genus Cenococcum; species Cenococcum geophilum. Next base: position 2,022,011 of record NW_027137583.1, read on the forward strand.
GTTAGGTAACAGTCGGCGTTACCGGTTAGCTTATTTTTAAGCTAGCTTAGAAATAATTAGAGTTCTTATTATTTACTAGTAAATACCAGGGGATCTAGTAGTCGTTTAGATTATTTTAGTATAGTAGTTAGTTTAAGGTGGATAGTTACTATAGGTTTAGGGCTTGCATTCCGCGTGTTTATCTCTAGAGATAGTATTTAGTCTTAAGGCCCTAACGTGGGCATCTTAAGTATACAGATTTCTTCTTAGAGGTCCTTAATTAATCGCTAGTATCGTGCTTCTTATTTAGCTTATTATTAATTTAGAGTAGCTTAGTTTTATATAAGGGCGTCTATAAAAGACTTCTATATTTCTACTAGTTATTCTTAAAATACGGATATAATACCGGCGGCCGTTACGGAGGCTTTAGGGTTGTTCTATATTTCGGAGGTAGTATATAAAGTTAACGCAACGTAGTATCACGGAGTAAGTATAAGCGGCGATAATATATAGCAAGGTAGATATTATTAAGCTATATACATAAACTGTATAAGGAGGTTAAGACGTTATATAAGGAAAGAAGGTAGGAAAACGGGAAGAAAGGGTATATATCTTTAACTTAGTTGCTTAGTCAATATATACATAGGGTAGAATAGGGTTTAGGTCGTAGTCCTAGCAGAACTTAGCAGAATTTGGTGGAACTTAGCAGAATATAGCAGAATGCCGTAGATTGCCGTTAGATTGCCATTAGATTACCGTTAGATTGCTATTTCACGGTTGGTCTCTAATTGCTAAGTTAGTGGAAACAGGTAGACGTGTACAAGGTGTTACGAGGGTGTCCCGTAACAACGATAGTAGTTCTATCCTAACCGCCTCCGAGAGGATTAAAAGAATATCCCTTAAACGCGAAACGCTGGCGAAACGCTAGGAAAGCGCTGCTAAAGCATAGGCGAAATACTATAATTGTTATTACTAACTATAGATATATAATGTAGGGGATCTAGTCCTACTATCGACTAAGAACCTTAAATAGGAAAGGCTAAATAAGAAGCTTGCAGCACCCTTTATTAGACCTGTTAGTATAGCTAAACCAGTCGGAAAGTCTTCGCCCTCTAGGCGCTGGCGGAGACCGTATTTAGCGCCGGTGCGCACCAAGGTCTTAACATCCTTTGTGAAGGATTTCTGGGCGGCAGCGACGCGAGCGTCAAGGTTAGCCATGTCCCCGCCAGCAACCCAACGGCGCTTAGCCCTGTTAATAAGGGCGAGTAGCTCGTTTAGGCGGCTATAGAAGGCCTTAGGGACCTAGTCTTGTTAGCCATCAGAACCTAAACTAACGCATATAGACTTACTGCTTAGCACAACTTATTTAGTCGTCGGCAGTAACCGCAATTATAGTTAGCCTGCTTGCCGCAGGTGGCCCGCCCAGCGGTAGCCCCGCGCTTGGCGTAGCGGAGGCAAATTGGCTTAAGTAAGGCTGGGGGAGCACCTTACGAACGACGTGGAAGTTTAGACGGCGTCTAGTAGGGTTAGTAACCGCTATAAGCTAGTGTGGAGAATACTTATAAAAGGTCCACTAGCAGGCAAACCGGCAGCTTAATGCTTGCAATTTATAGTTAATTAGAAGTTATAGAGACGGCGAGGCGTAGGCTAAAGGAATGGAAAAAGGTACGGTGAGGGAAATCTGGTGTCCTACCTTAGGGGGACTTCTACCTTTATAGGTCTCTACGGGGCCCTAGCATTCTATTGTCCTATTATTCTATAATTTTATTACCCTATTATCCTATTATCTAATTGTCTAATTATATTATATTATATTGCACATTTCTTATTCGGCGAAGGATAATAACAACACTCTTATAGTACAATAGCGTCGGCTAAGGACAGCCGCTTAAAAAGAGGGGGGTAATTATTAGGCCGTAGAGACGCACTTGCCGTAACCAGCTTAGCGCAGGCGAGGCGTAGGCGAGGCGCCTATAAAACGTAGTCGCCCCGCACCTAAGAATAGTAGAATTTAGTTCTATAGTTCTACTTCATCAAGAACCAGATACCTATTGCATTCCGCTACTGTTATTACGTTACTATATACCCTTAGGGCCTTAGCGTCCTAATACTTATTGACCCGAGGTACGAGTGGTCTATATTTTCGGGTCCTGGATTTCAAAGTTCCGCCAAGCCAACTTCTAATTGGTTAGAAATTCGGCTTCTAATTAGTTAGAAACAAAACCGCGCGCGGTAAGGTGTGGCAGAATCCACGTGACGAATATCAAAACCTTAAGTTCTACCAAAGCTCTACTAAAGCCCTATAAAACCTCTACACGAAGCTCCGTACAAAGCTCTGCAAAAGCTCTACTAAAAGCTCTACCAAAAGCTCTACCAAAGGCTTTGCAGCACCTCTGCCCACCCAGTATACTGGCCACTCAGTATATGGAGCACACAGTGCGCAGTGGGGTCCAAGAGGGTCTCCCCCTTAAAGCTCTGCTCGAAGCCCTGCTCGAAGCTTTACTCAAAGCCCTATACGGAGCTCCGAAGCTCTACTAACACGCAGCACTAGTATACTAGGAAGGTTCTGCAATCTGCCCATACGGTCAATCGCCGTACAATCGTCTCTACGAACGGCTCTACGAACGGCTCCACGAACGGCTTTACGAACGGCTCTACAAACGTCTACACGATCGCCCGTACGAACGTCCATACAACTACCCATGCGATCGTCTCTACAAACGTCTCTACAATTGATCACCCGTACGAGCGTCTGCACCCTACACACCTACACGTGGCTCTATAGAAGCTCTATATAAAGCTCTATACAAAGCTCTATACAAAGCTTTACACAAAGCTCTGTATAAAGCTCTGCACAAAGCTCTGCAAAGCTCTATTAAAAGCTCTACTAAAAGCTCTACTAAAGTCTCTACTAAAGCCTCTGTAAGAGCTCTGCCTACGCAGTGAATAGAGTACGTAGTGCGCAGGGGAGTCCAAGGGGGTCTCCCCCTTGAGCTTAAAGCTCTACTTAAAGCTCTACTTAAAGCTTAATACGGAACTCTAAAGCTCTACTAACACGCAGCACTAATATACTAGGAAGGCTCTATAATTGTCTACACAAACGGCTCTATAAACGGCTCTACGAACGTCTACACAATCGCCTGTACGAACGCCTATACAATTAATTAATTAATCAAACACCTATACAATTGATTAATGTCGACCTGAATCGAAGTTCCTTACTACCATCGTAATACTGTCTGACGACCTAGATCGTCTATACGAACTATGTCTCAGTTATCTCGTATCTTAAGCTCGTATGTCTCATCGAACGTCTCATTACCTATTTCTCTTAACTATGACCTACTACATGACGACGTCGTCGTTATTGTATTTGGGACCTACCTAATGTATATAAGAGAGCTTCTAGAGCCCTCTTTAATAAAACAGAGTTCTTATTCCTAATTGTCCGTTTAACAGTTATAAGCCCAGGCCGTTTACTGCATTATCTTTAATTCCAAAGCCTTTATTCCCATTGATTTTAATTATTATCTTAATTGTAAACAACTACCCACAATAACTTCTTAACAAGAAACCCCTCTCGTTATTATATTATCCGTTATTCTTATAAGCCTAAACGATTGGGACAAATGGATTAAGGTTATTAAGTTAAAAGTAAATAATAATCGTCTCTAGAAGTATGTTAACCTATTGACACCTAAGACCGATCTGCTATAGCTTAAAGAACCTATTTATGCCTTACCTAAGGATGCTAATAGCCGGGGGAAGACGAAGCTCGCGGACCTAGATAAGGAGGAGAAGGAGGAGCTCCGTACGCTTAAAGCCGACCATAAGGACAATATGAAGCTATACAGAAAACAGTTGTCAGCTCTTAATACGTTGCGCAGCCACATCCTAAGCTCTATCTTACGTACCTACCTTATCTACACGTTTAAATGCACTACTATCTATAACGTCTTGGTATCTCTTAAGAAGAGAATTGCTCCGACTAACCATGCCCGAAAGCTTTAAATAGCTACTTAATATATAAGGCTTAAGAAGGCGCCTTAGAACCAGAACTTTGAGATCTGGTTATAAGAGTGGGAGAAGGTGTACACTAAGTGCAAGGAGCAAGCTCTACCTAAGGTAGATGGTAATCGTTCGGTAAAAGACTTCGCGTATATAGTTAAATCAATTACACTAAGCTAGTTAGAATATTGGAAGAACAAGCTTAATAAGCGTAAGTGGGAGAAGAAGACGCTTCCTACCTTCTTTAAACTGGTCAAAATATACCGAAACCACCATTGTACGGACCTTGCCTAGAAGGGCAAAACCCCACAAGGAGGATCATTTGGAGTCACCTTTAAAGACGACTTACCGAATTCGAAGCCTGAATTAAAGCCTTAATTATCAGCAGATAAGTAAAAGAAGGAGAGGCAACCGCCGCTAGAGTGCCTATGCGGAAAACGTCACTACTTTAACAAGTGCTGGTATATTGTAGAGTTAATTCCTCGCCCATTGTGGTTCAAACTAAGTAATGAAATTCAGAAGAAGGTAGATAAGAAGATTGCTAATGCGATGCCCGAAATTAAGACTCGTATTAAGCAAATTAAAAAGGACGATTAAGCTAATAAGGATAATCGAGCCAATAAAAAGCTAAAGGAAGGCAGCAATTAGAGCTTATAAGGGCCTACCGGAAACTTTATAGTTTATTATATAGGATCCAATAATACGACTTCTAATTACAAGCTTCGCGATAGTGTGATTTTTAACTTAGGAACTAGCCTATACGTCTTTAACGATAGAGCTAGGTTTATCAGCGATATCGAGCCTATATTAGAACGCGTCTACATAGGCTCGCATATAGAAGAAATCGTAGGCTATAGTATAGCTGCAGTTATAATTAATAACCTAAAAGGGAAGAGATAGATACAGCTCTTAGGAGCAGCCTTTATACCAGGCTTCTATACTAACTTAGTATGTCTTAACAAGCTTAATAATAAGGGAGTCTATTAGAACAATAAAGAGAATACTCTCTTTTATGGCGACGACGAGACGTACGCCTACTATAGCCGCTACTATGGTTAAAACACCATCAAATATAATAAGCCAAAAAGTGACTTACCTGAGGCTTTATTTGCGATTTAATTAAAGCCAATAAAGCATTTATTAAAGCCTCTGCTGAATTAGGCAGAAGGCTATATATAGCACCAGCGAATGGGCCATATAGGAAAAGACGCGATTAAGTAACTACCTTAGTTAGTGACGGGCGCGATTATAAAAGGCCCAACGATAGTAGAATATAAATTGTGTGGAGTAAGTAAAGCTTATAAGGTGGTATTTAGAAGACCTCCGACTTGGTCACTGGTTCCTTTCTATAGAATCCACCTTAATTTAATACCCGGAATAGTCGCATTTAATGGCAATAAGTACGCGGTATACTTCCTTAACGACGCGACGCAAATAAATAAGGTAGAGACGATGGCTAAGAAGTCGTCCCTTACCTAAATTATCATTAAATATTGCAATGTCATTGAACGACGATATGGCTTTAAGGTAGCCATTATCTACATAGATAGAGAGACGTCTCTTATAGGCGAATTTAAGGAATAGGTAGCTAAACGAGGAATTAGTATTAAAAGATTAGTACCTAATACTTAATTACAGAACGGTCTAGCGGAATAATCTAGGGGGGTAATTATATAGAAGGCTTGGTGTATAAGAATTAAGGCTTATTTACCAGAGGAGCTATGTCCTAAAGTCTATAAAGTAGCTGCCTATCTACTTAATCAAACGCCTAGTAGAAGACTTGGGTGGAAGACACCGTTTAAGAGAATCTAGTTAGCTATGGGTATATTACCACCAAAACTAAATATAGGCCACCTATAAGTTTACGGCTGTAGGGCCTACCCTTTTAAGTATAATATTTTATGCCTAAATAAGCTTACGCTAAGGGCCTATATAGGATATCTGGTAGGATATAATTTGACGAACATATTCCGAATCTATATTCCCAGTTAAAAGAAGGTTATAAGAACTAGAGACGTGAAGTTTAATAAGCGGTTGCTCTATAATGACTTATAGCTAGATCTAGCGAATATACTCCGAGTTAGAACTAACTAAATATTGGAAGTTATTAATGTCTATTAAATATAGGATCTCCAAAACGAATTGGAATTGTTATTTAATAAAAGCGATAAGACTTAAGACGAGATTTAAGTTAATACTAAAGGGAGACGACAGGTGGAATCTGGTGGAAATAAGGAAGAGCCTAATATTAAGAGTAGTAAGTAATAAGATTTAAGCTCTAAAGACGACTTAGCTCTAGGGCTTTTTACTCTAAATAAGATACCAGAACCTAACTTACCGGAGCCTTTACTACCGTCCTTAAATACCTTAGTAAAGAAGCCACACTATGTCCTAGTTCCGACCGATAAAGCTAAGCTAAAGAAGAAGATTAATGGCGATGTAGGAGAGCAAAACGTGGTTAAAGGAAAGAGACTTAAAGGATAATTAAAGATCTACGTAGGCTTTCTTGCTGATATTACCAACCAGAGCCTTCCAGCTTAAAGATTAGCCTTTAATATAGGGCTCACATTTTATAAAAAGCTGCACCGCGATTAGCTCCCACTACTGCCTAGGAATTAGAAGGAGCTTTAAAAACATTAATATAAGGAAGAGTTCGCGGCTGCTGCCCAAAAGGAATATATAGACCTTTAAAATCGAGGAACGTTTTAAGTTATTAATAAGACAATCTATACCAAAACAGTGCCTGTTATCTAAGTATTTATATATAAGACTGATATTAACGGATATCTAACAAGGTTTAAAGCTTATCTTTACGCACAAGGTAATCTATAAGAGTTAGTTTATAAGGACACCTATACCGCAACTTTAGCAGCAAGATCGTTTAGAGCCTTAATAGCTATTATCGCAATATTTAACCTAGACTGCTAGTAAGGCGACGCTGTCAATGTATTTATAAATAGCGTAATTAACGAGATTGTGTATATTAAGTGTTTAGATAGATTTCTAATTAAGGGCAAGTGCCTACTTCTCTAAAGAGCCCTCTACGGATTAAGGCGATTACCTCTGCTATAGCATGGTGACTTAACAATAACGCTAAAAAAGGAAGGCTTAAAGCCAGTGGCGGAGGAGCCTTGCCTATATCACAACGATTGGCTAATAGTCTTCTTTTACATCGACGATATTATAGCTGTATTTAGGAAGAAAGACCTACTTAAGCTCTAAACCTTTAAGGAGCACCTTATAAGAAAGTACGAGATAAAGGACCTAGGTGACCTTACCTGGTTCTTAAGAATTTAAATCATCTACGATAGAAAGAATAGGAAGCTCTAGCTTAGCTAGGATTCCTATATTAATAAAATTGCGACAAGCTTTAAAGTTAAAGATTATCGCAAGATACATACACTAATGGGTATTAAGGAACTTAAGCCTAATCCAGAGCAAGCCTCTAAGCAGGATACCTACGCCTATTAGAGGAAAGTCGGATCTATACTTTATGCAGCCAATATTACTCGTCTAGATGTGGCGAGAACAGCAAGCAAGCTATTAGAATTCTTATAAAATCCGTTACTAATTCACGACGCAGCTGCTACGAGGGTAATTGCCTACCTTAATTAAACTAAGACTCTTACGATTGAGTACTTAAAGGAGAATATAATGAACTAGATCTTCGCAAGGGCTAGTAACGCATTATTTAGCGACGACCTAGTGAGTAGAAAGAGCATAGAAGGTTATCTATTTACCTTATTTAGAGGGCTAATTAACTGGCGATCTATAAAGCAGAAGTTAGTAATAAAATTAAGCACGGAAGCAGAGCTCCTGGCCCTGTCGCATGCAGCTACCAAGTTAATTTGGTGGCAGCAATTCTTTAAAGAAATTGGATTTAACCCTAATAAGAAGCAAATAATATATTACAATAACCTGTAGACGATTTAACTACTTACTAAAAGCGACGCGGAGCTTAACACTAAGCTTTAACATGTTGATATTTATTACCACTGGCTCCGCCAGGAAGTTTGTGAAGGAAGCATTAATATTAAATGGGTGCCTACTGCGGACATAACAGCAGATGGCCTGACGAAGGCTCTGCCTTGTTAAAAGCATAAGACGTTCGTTTAGTAATTAAACCTTGTTAATATTAAGGATCTAATTTAATTTAATTTAAATGATATTTAGGCAAGGTAAATATATGGAGGATTTCCTTTGACTTAACACCAAATTGCTATTGTAACTTTTTAGTATTTTCTACAGCAGCCTAGAAGGCTCTGTGCAGCTGGGGGGGTGTATTAACCTAAATTAAAGTTCCTTACTACCATCGTAATACTGTCTGACGACCTAGATCGTCTATACGAACTATATCTCAGTTGTCTCGTATCTTGAGCTCGTATGTCTTATCGAACGTCTCATTACCTGTTTCTCTTAACTATGACCTACTACATGACGACGTCGTCGTTATTGTATTTGGGACCTACCTGATGTATATAAGAGAGCTTCTAGAGCCCTCTTTAATAAAACAGAGTTCTCATTCCTGATCGTCCGTTCAACAATTAATCAAATATCCATGCAATTGCCTGTATAATCGTCTCCTACAAACGTCTCTGCAGTTAATCGCCCGTGCAAATGCCTGCATGTGGCTCTATATATAAGGCTCTGTATAAAGCTCTACTAAAGCTCTATATGAAGCTCTACCGAAGCTCTACCAAAAGCTTTACATAAAGCTCTACTAAAGCTCTATATAAAGCTCTACTAAAGCTTTGCATAAAGCTCTACCAAAGCTCTGGACAAAGCTCTACCGAAGCTCTACATGAAGCTCTACTAAAGCTCTGCACGAAGCTCCACCAAAGATCTGCACGAAGCTCTGCAAAAGATCTGCACGAAGCTCTGCAAAAGCTCTACTAAACGCCTCTACCAAAACCTTTGTAAGAGCTCTGCCTACGCGGTAAATAGAGTATATAGTGCGAAGGGGGGGGGGGGGTCTAAGGGGGTCTCCCCCTTGAGCTTAAAGCTCTACCTAAAACTCTACTTAAAGCTTAATACGGAGCTCTAAATCTCTACTAATATATAGCACTGATATACTAGGAAGGCTCTATAATTATCTATATAAACGGCTCTATAAACGGCTCTACGAATATCTACACGATCGCCCGTATAAACGCCTATATAATTAGTTAATTAATTAATTAATTGCCTACACGAACGCCCGTACGAACGATTAATTAAACGCCTATATAATTGCCTATATAATCGTCTCTACAAATATCTCTGCAATTAATCGCCAGAATAAACGGCTGCACGTTTATACGTCTGCACGTTTACACGTAGCTCTGCGCAAGGCTTTATATAAAGCTCCACACGAGGCTCTACTAAAGCTCTGCATAAGGCTCTACCAAAGCTCTATATAAGGCTCTATTAAAGCTCTATATAAGGCTCTACTTAAAGCTTACCCCCTACTACAAAGCACGACGGGGATATAGGATTGACGAAACAAATCCATACCTACTAGTATATGTTAATTAGACTCTATACAATAAGGCTCTAAATTAAAGCTTTGTGTTAATTAATCGGCTTATTAATTATAAAGTCGGGTTAAAATTTTCGTTAGGGGGTACTAACGATCCGCATGTTATCTTAAGTTACTATTCTATCCCGCTGCCCTAAATGGATATACAAATAACTAGTATAGGTGGTGTATCGTTGTCCTAGATATATAAACGGATAACTAATATAAGTAACCAATCGCCTTAAATAAGCCTTATTTATTAACCCTAATTATTATCTAGCTCTTATATATTATTTAATAAGCACTACTTGTAAGAACAAAGCTATAACTAATACGCTATAAGAACTCCGCCCCGATCGCCTTTAAAAGAAAGATTTTAAAGCTAAGTTGCTCTCTAGGACAGCTCTACCTTAGGATTTTATTAAATACTTTAGATGTTACAAACTCTAACTCTTAGAATTATAGTATAACCGTTAACTATTGTCTTTAGTAAAACAATTAATAGGCTAATACTTAAGTCTTAATTAATACGTTAGGAAAATTTTTACCAGCATTTTTATAGCATTTGGCGGCATTTGGCGGCCAAATGCGCAATCCGAGCACTGCAACGTGTAGTGTATAGTATTAACTTAGGTGCGGCATACTGCCGCATCTAACAACGTGGTGTAGTATACTTCCGTATCTAATAACGCGATACAGTATACTGCCGCCTCTAATAACGTAGTATAGCATACTGCCGTATCTAGCAACGCGGTGTAAGTATACTGCCATATTTAATAACGTGGTGCAGTATACTGCCGTATTTAATAACGTGGTATAGCATACTGCCGTATTTAGTAACGCGGTATAAGTATACTACCGCATCTAATAACGTAGTGTAGTATACTGCCGTATCTAATAACGCGGTATAAGTATACTGCCGCATCTAATAACACGGTGTAGCCAATTGCGTATTTATAGCCACCTAAGTAAGTAGTGCCTTTATTCTATTAAGCTCTCTTAACACTTAATATATAATTAATATATAATACCCCCCTTATGTATTCTATATATCTTGCTCACTTTAAGTAATAAATAAGCGTTGCTTTTCCCGCGCACTTAATAGTATTTACTTAGTTTACGCAGTTAGTAATATTTACCTATTCTATATAATTAGTATACTTTACTTAGTCTACACAGTTAGTACCCTTTACTTATTCTATACAGTTAGTACCCTTTACTTATTCTATATAGTTAGTATTCTTTACTTATTCTACGTGCCTGGCATATACTATATAAAGAATATATTTTAACCTAATAGTAGTATAGTATAACCTCAATACGCCTAATAACGCCCTTTAGTTAACCTGCTATTTTAAGTTTAATGTTTATATAAGTCCCGCCGCGATAGTAGCACTATACTATTAAACCCCTAATTATCTTTATTTTTGCTGTTATTTTTTCTATCTATTCTACTACCTTCTTTACTCTTATCCTCTTCGTCGCTATTATTTTTCCTATTTATTCCGCTGCCTTCTCTACTCTTATCCTCTTTATTGCCGTTATTTTCCCTATTTATTTCTTTACCTTCTCTACTTTTATCCTCTTTATTAGTAAATTCTAGTATTACTAGTCTATCTCCACTTTATAGGCGGGCCTTTATATTCTCTAGTATAGTACTATCCGTAATATCTATAACCTTAGACTTACTAGTAAAAGTATACTATAAGATATAGTAATTAATTCCTATTTCCTGTTTATTATTACCTTAAATTTATTTAAGGCGCGCTTAGATAGCGTTAATATTATAATTATATAATATTAAAATCATCTTATTAGTATACTATAAGAAGGAGACCTTATATATAGTTTTAGGGTTTATTCTTAGCGATAAATATACTAGGCTACCGTTGTCCTATTATATTATCTTTATTAGCCCGCATATAATAATTAAAATAGTATAATATTGTAATATAGGAAACGGTAGTAAAGTGCTATGGTATATAGCAAGTATTGCGATATAATGTTGCGATATAATTAATATAATATTATATATTTATACTTATAGTATATAGTTATTAAGTAAACCTATTATTATACTCAGGATCTAATTCCTTTAGATCTTTTATAGTATCCTTAAACGGATTACTAATTACCTATTAAGTCTATAGTATCTTATCTCTAGTTATATTCTATATCTTATTAACTTATTATAGAAGTAGCCTATATAGCCTTTTATTACGCTTAGGTTAGTAGCTCTTTTAGGTATTCTATAGTTGCTCCCAACTATCTATAATACGCTTTAGTAAGTATAGTAAGAGGCTTCCTATAGATTTACCTATAATTATAGCGTTAGCTTTAAACTTATAAATAACTTATATTCCGCTTCTATAGTCCTTAAAAGTATATTAAATTGCCACGTATATAAGCTATATTGTATTAGCTGTAATAGGTAAGAAGAGGTTAGTACTATTCTTATTAAGGGCAAGTAACCTTAGCCTAGTATTAAAAAACACGCGCTTAATATAACGTGTAATAATCGGCGCCCTAAATCTTATCTTTCTATCCTAGCCTTAGTTAGTTAGGTATAGTAAAAGGTAGAGTACTAACTAGGCCACCAAGCGTAAAGCGGTTATCCTTAAGTAGTTCTACTACTTCCTTTACTATAGCCTCAGTATCTAGTTTAAGGCAGTAATAGCTTCTAGCAACGGTATCGCGTACTACATTTATTATATAATACTAAAATATACTAAGCTGGTTATATAGCCAGAAAATTGGTTAGTATAGTGCTATTAAATCTAAGGACCGCGAACCTTATGTGCCGCCGGCCCTAGTAGCATACTTAATGCTCTATTTATTAGGTTTTTATAACAGTCTATAATAGCAATCGCTTCTTTCTATATCTGCTTTATTAGTATATTTAGACCGCTTATATTTATTTCTGGCTAGAGAGAGAGATAGAGCTCTTTAGGCATAGAGCTTGTTATTACTTATTATCAGGATTTTTTTTGGGCTTGTTGTTACGGTTTGCGGCAATTTGCGGCAAACTATACGGTCGCGGTGGGTGGATATAGTCCTTAGCGATTTGCGCAAAACGCGCATTTTATAACAAAATTACAGCATCCTATAGCAAATTGCAGCAAAATACTTAACTACTGTGCAAAATGTACGAAATGTACAAAATGTATAAAATGTACGAAATGTACAAACTGTACAAATTGTAACTATATAAATTATATTATATAATACCCAGATTATTATATATTCCCATAGATTACTATAATATTCTTTTAAATATATTTATATTATAACTATATAAAATATAGAGCTATCTACTTAGGTAGTAAGGGGGAAGCCTCTTATAGAGGCTCCAAATCGTTAATTGGCGGTATTTGCCTACCTACCTGCCTACCTACCTGCCTGCCTGCCTACTTACCTACCTGCCTATCTGCCTACCTACCTACCTGCCTACCTGCTTGCCTACCTACCTGCCTACTTACCTGCCTACCTATCTACCTACCTACCTATTTATCTATCTGTCTGTTTATACCTACCTACCTATACCTACCTATCTATGCCTACTGTCTGTACTTACCTATCTACGCCTACTATCTGTACCTACCTGTCTATACCTACTATCTGTGCCTACCTATTTATGCCTACCGTCTATACCTACCGTCTGTACCTATCTATCTATACTACCTCTAAACGGTAGTTGTCCGGGGTGCCTCTATAAAAAGGCTTAATTTAATTTAATTTGGTAATGGACTAATAATAAGGCTCTGGTTTAATTCGACCGATTAAATCGTTTAGTGTTTACTGGCTGGGTTGTTTAAACGGTTGGCGGTTGTCTAGCTTTGGTAATGGTCGTCTGGCTTTAGCGACAATCGTTTAGCTCTAATAACGGTTGTCTAGCTCTGGCGACGGTTGTCTGGCTCTGGCGACGGTCGTCTAGCTCTGGCGACGGTTGTCTGGCTCTAGCGACGATTGTCTAGCTCTAATAACGGTTGTTTAGCTCTGGCGACGGTCGTCTAGCTCTAGCGATGGTTGTCTAGCTCTAACGATAGTTGTCTAGCTCTAACGACAGTTGTCTGGCTCTGGCGACGATCGTCTAGCTTTAGCGACGGTTGTTTAGCTCTTGCGATGATTGTCTAGCTCTAGTAATAGTTGTTTGGATAACGACGGTTGTCTAGCTCTAATAACGGTTGTCTAGCTCTAGGGACGGTTGTCTGGCTCTAGGGACGGTCGTCTGGTTTTAGTAACGGTTATCTAGTTTTGGCGATAGTTGTCTACTGGCTGCCGTTCTAGTGCCTTTTTAGGTAGGGAGGATATAAGGAAGGAAGGGTAAAAAATAAGGTGGCTACCTATATATAGAGGCTATTAGGAATATAGCGGGGACCTAATAGTAAGTGTTATGCGGAGCTTCGTATAGAGCCTCCGTATATAGAGCTTTGCGTAGAGCCTTGTATAGAGCCTCTATATGTAGAGCTTTGCGTAGAGTTTTATGTAGAGCTTTATATAGAGCTTTATGCAGAGCTTCGTATAGAGTCTTAGTAGAGCTTTATGTAGAGCTTTATGTAAAGCTTTGTGTAGAGCTTTATATAGGGCTTTATATAGAGCTTTGTGTAGAGCTTTATATAGAGCTTCGTGCAGAGCTTCGTATAGAACTTCGTGTAGAGCTTTATGTAGAGCTTTGTGCAGAGCTTTGTGTAGAGCTTTGTGCAGAGCTTTGTATAGAGCTTCGTGCGGAGCTTCTGCGTATTTATAGCAATTTGCGGTAATTTACAGCAATTCGCATAAGCTACTTATAAGTAGCTGCGTATTTGTAGCAATTTACACAGGCTACTTATAAGTAGCTGCGTATTTGTAGTAATTTGCATAGGCTACTTATACGTAGCTGCGTGTTTGTAGCAAATTGCTGCGAATCGCCGCAAATTGTGACTTACGCAGGTTTTGTAGACCCCGATTTTCGCTTATAATAACGTGCCCAAAAAAATATTTCCTAATGATGTAATAAGACGTATCTAAGTAATACCGTATATCTTTATATTAACTAGGCTAAGTAGCTGCTATATACGTTGTCTAAAGTTATCCTATAGCGGTTGTTTATTTAAGTAATATATACGTTTCTTTAAGTATAGGTTTTAGATGTTTTGGGGTCGCTTAAGGTTTATAGGCTTTTATCTAATAAGAATAGAACTATCTATTAGGATAACGTTATTAAAATTAACAATAATAGGTTATACTATGGTATATTAATAACATCCTTACCTTTTAATAGAGATAGTTATAGTATAGAGCCTAACATTATCCCCTTTAAGATCTAGATTATCTTAGGAGCTACTACTTAACTTATAGCGTTTTTATTTACTTCTTTACGGAATAGGTAGAGAATAAGTATATTAGTTTAGTAGAACTATTTAGCTTTTATATACACCTTACTTCCCTAAAAGACGCTAGATAGTCCGAAGTCTTATACTTAATATACTTTAAACAACAACCCGGTTAACTTTTATAATATAAATTAGGCATTTTTCGCTAAGTATATAGAAAGGAGTTTTAATAAACTTATAATAATAAGTTAGGAGGGCGGCCTAACTGTTTATTAAGCTTTATAATAGGGCGATTAGATTACCTTACTATAGCGTAAGGTCCTACTTTATATAATATTTTTTCTATACCGTATAGAAGCCTAGTTTCTCGCGATATTTGCCTACTTTTAAGGTAAATAGTACGGTATATAGAATATAAAGGGTAGTTAGCGCGTAAAGGGTAATATATAGTAGTATTGTATTCTAGTTTATTATAGTCGTAGTAATTTACCCCTTTATTATAATCTAGCGCCGCTAGTTATAACTTACCGCTATTTTAGCTAAGTTGTATTTATTTACCGCCTAGTGTAAGCCTGTTCCCCTATATATGCATTAACCTATACCCTATTTATTTACTTAAAATCTTTATTATATATAGCATTATATATATCCTAATTACTATAGTTATTTATAAAGAAACAGTCTATAACGTTAATGTCCGTTAATATAAGTAAGATAGGCCTCGTAATATAGTTAATGTTATATATCTAGAGGGCATCCAGCGTATATTTCGTCCTGCTATTAAATAGCTTTATACTCTATACTCTAAGCATTCTAGTTCTTATATTAATCTTACTACCGTTATAAACTTAGAGGGTCTCTATTAACGCACTAGTATATTTTAGGTATTTACCCTTATTATCTAATCGCCTAATATTCTAGATTATAAGTAGTAAATAAAGCCTCCCTACTTTATTACTATAGAGGCTGTTATTTACCTGCTTATATTCTTATACTATTACAGCATTATAGTAGGGGGCTCTAGTATTAGCCTATAATGGGGTACATTAAGCAAACACCTTATTAAGCTTATTAGTATTAGTGGCGTTTTTTCTAAAGCAAATGTAGTATATAACGCTGTAATAGATACTTAAGGGCATCTTTAATACCCAATTATTATCGGCCTTTAGTCGGTTAATATTACGGCACTGATGGAAAACGGTAGATTGTGGCGGATAATTTTAGACAGTTTTATATAGTTGCAGTCACATAACTAGAGGATTGTATATAGCTTTAAGCGGCGCTCCCCTTCTTCTCCTTTCCTTTCTTTAGCTTTAGATTCTTATTTATAGACAATCCAATCGTATAGGCTTGCGCGTCCCTTTTGCCGTGCCCATGCCTTAATTGACCGAGTCGCTAACATTATCTAAAGCTTACTCTACTCTTTCTTCCTAAGAAGGAACTTAAAAATATCTATAAGACTATAAATAGGACAAGAACACATAATAGGACCCTAAGGACATTACTAGGACCATAAGAACAGGACCTAAAAGAAAAGAATAGAACCCTAAGGAAAGGACCTATAAGATATGCATAGACCAGAACCCCTAAAGAAATTACCCAGAATTACCTAATACCCCTACCACTATGCCATGAAATATAGCAGCAGGTAAAGCAGCTATAGAACCCTCAAATACTTTAGATAAAGAAATAATTAACGTTTTAACCCCCTAGGCGGAGCTTATGGCTGCTAATACCGAAATTAAACAACTGCGAGAGCTGCTTAAAGCCAGAGATACCCCTATATTTAATAATAAGTCATTATTAGACAACTAAAGACTTACTATAGTCCTTTAGGCCCTATCCTAGCGCCTTAGTGGATCTACTAAGGCCTATATAGCACAAAAGCGGTTAGTAAAGGTCGCGGATCCCCCGCTACTTATAGACGGAACCAACCCTATATTTAATAATTAGAAGCGTTAATTGCGGGATAAGCTTAAAGTTAATATAGACTACTTCCCTAACGCCCGAGCTAAAATGGCCTATGTCTTTAGCCGTACTAGCGGAGACGCCTAGATGCATTTACGCCCGCGATATACTAAAGGCTTAGCAGACCTCTTTATCTCTAAAGAAGAAATAATTAAATACTTGTCTTCTATTTATAAAGACCCTTTTAAAGTATAAAACGCCCGCCTTAGCTATAAAGGCCTAAATATAAAAACAACGGGGACCTTTTTGGCCTTTTAAACCTGCTTTTTACACCTAGCCGGATAGGCCTAGATCCCCTAGAAAGACCTACTACTAAACCTCTTTAACAAGCTTACCCTAGACCTATAGCGGGCCGTATTACTAGCTTATACTATAGTATAGACATTAAAGGAACTTATAGACTATTGCCTAGCTATTAACTAAGGCCTCCGTTAAATTAAGGTATGCGCTAATTAGCTAAAAACTAGAAACCTTGCAAACTAGGCTATAAGTACTACAAGTAAGGCCTATAGTGCCCTAGTATAATCGGCAACTCCTATAGTTAACCCGGCTGCTAGCTGCGTAGCTACCCCTACTGCGAGCCTAGTGTACACCTAGCCTATATATAGCGACCCCTATATATAAGCTCTTAGTAATTAAGGAGCTTGCTTCTTATATGGTTAAATAGGCTACCCTATAAGGAACTACCTAATAAAAGTAAAGATAAACAAGGTCCTATTAATTTAGGAGGATAGTATAGAGCTAGAAATGGAGGAACCTTAAAGGAAGACTCCTTTCTAGGGTTAAAAGGGATTAATATGTTACATATCGATCTAGGTCGGCTAGTTAGTAGAAGAAGCTGCACTATCCCTTATACTTTATTCCGTAATAAATATTAAGTTTTAACCTCTGCTTTAGCTAACTGAGGAGTAAATGCCTTTACCTTAATTAATATAAAGTGCGCTGTAAAAATGGCTGACTTTTTAAATATACCCCTTAAAGAACTGCCTAAATTAATCCCTATTCGCGATTATAATGGACGGATAGAGCCACCTATTATAACTATCTTGCGGATTTACCTTCACGTTAACGGACGAAGGTAGTATAATATCCCCTTCCTTATTATGGACCTTAGAAGCCATAATATAATCTTAGGGAGAAAATAGCTAGCCTATTTAGGCTTATAGCTTAACATACGGAATAGGCAGCTTATTTAGCCCAAAACTATACCCCTAACGCCTTCCTTTATAAAAGAAATTAGTATTATAATAGAAAACCTTATACGGCCGTAGATAAACACCGTTTACTAGGCTGATGCGACGCGTAGGGACTAGGCTTTTAAGAAGGATATATAGCTTAATCCGCAACGGATTTATATACTACGCCGCCCCTAAACTGCCTATATTATACTACCCGCACTAAAGACTTAGGGAGTTAGTAGTAGCCTAGCTAAGTCTCTAATGGAGAACTTAGGCCCCACGTAGCCATAAAGAAAGGCTAGGGATATTAAACAATATACTAAACTAATAGACTAAAAGGATAACTTATAGAAAATGGAATGTAAGCTAAGAAAGACTATAAACCCTATACCGCAAAATACGGCCTAATAAATATCCGTAAAGAAACCCACGGACCTCCTACTAGTTAATATCTGCTGTATTAGCGCTATAGGATTCTACTAGAACCTAGTTTAGCCTAATACCGTTACCTTTATAACTAGCTTATATAAAATTAATTAAATAATTAAAGAAAAAGACGCCCTAGCCTAAGAGAAAGGCAAGCTTATAGATAAGGAGCTAGTAGAACAGAAACTGCCCCGTTAATACCAGAAATTTAAAGACACCTTCTTTAAAGCAGCGTCTAATATACTTCCGCCTTATTAACTATATAACTATAAGATTAAAATTAAGCCGGACAAGGTGGTTACCCTTAGCTATAGCCCCCTCTAATAGTAATCTACTGCCAAATTATAAGCTATAAAGTAGTATCTTATTAATAACCTGGACAAGGGCTTTATTAAGCCTAGTTAAGCCCCTTTTAACTTACCTATTCTTTGCCAAAAAGCTAAATAAAGGACTTCGTTTCTATATTGACTACCATAAGCTTAATAATTTAACCCTTAAAGACCGCTACCCACTGCCTTTACTTAATAAGACTTTGGCCTAAATAAGTAGAGCTAAAATCTTTATAAAGCTTAATATCCGCCAGGCTTTTTACTAAATTAGAATAGACCCTAAATTAAAAGACCTTATTGCGTTTTGGACCCGTTACGAAACGTATAAATATAAAGTACTGCCTTTTAGACTAACTAACGGACTGGCCACATACCAAAAATATATAAATGATGTACTCTTTAACTACCTCGACGACTTCTATATAGTATACCTAGATAATATTATAATCTACTTTAAAAATAAACTGGAATATAAAGAGTATATCTATAAAGTCCTATAACGGCTTTGGGAAGCTAGCCTCTAAGCCGATATTAAAAAGTTAGAATTTAGTGTTAAGCGTATAAAGTACCTAGGGTTTATTATTAGTATAAACGGAATTAAGGCAGACCTAGAAAAGACGGCCGTAATTAATTAATGGGTACCCCCAAGGGCCGTAAAGGGGGTGTAGTTATTCTTAGGGTTCTATAACTTCTACTAACGCTTTATTAAGAACTATAGTAGGATTACCTGGCCACTAAGCCTACTTACCTATAAGGACCGGCCCTTTTACTTTAATACTATATATAGGCAGGCCTTTAACGAGCTTAAGAAACAACTGGTCTCTGCTCCCTTACTCGCCTACTTTAACCTAGAATGGCCCTTAATGCTAGAAACTAATGCCTTAGATAGTGTTATAGCTGGCGTTTACTCCCAAAAGCAGACAGACAGAGAATAGCACCCTATTGCTTACTATTCGAAAACTATAGTAGATGCTAAGCTAAACTACCCGATTTACAACAAAGAAATGCTGGCTATTATCTCTAGCTTTTAGCACTGGCGAGCCTAACTAGAAGGCACCCCTAAGTCTATCTAGGTAGTTTTTGATTATAAGGCCTTAGAATATTTTATAATAATAAAGGCCCTTACGGCCCGATAGGCGCGCTAGGCGGATACCCTATCTTAGTTTAACTTTCTAATTATATATAAGCTAGGCGCCACCAACCATACGGACGCTTTTATAAGGCGTAAACAGGATATAAATAACCAGACAGCCGTAAAGATCTTATTACAGACCTAAGCGCTACTATAACTAGAGTACCTTAACCCCTAGATATAGGCAGAACTAAATATAGGCCCTTTAGATGCTAAGATATGCCCCATTAACTCCATGGAACTAGACCTTATTAATAAACTACTATAGGCAAACTGTACGGCCCCTTCTCTATAGGAGTACCGCGAAAAGGCGAAGAACGTTTTTAGCCTATAGTCCCTTAAAAGTGGACTACTTAAGTACTGCGAACGGCTAGTGGTAGCAGAGGAACAGAACTTATAGACTTAGCTTATTGCCGAAGTACATACCCAGGTCTTTACGGCCTACTCTAGAAAAAATAAGACCCGTAGGATTATTGGCGATCGCTACTACTGGCCCGGAATAATTATAGATATTAACCGCTATATACAGAACTGCAATAACTACTATAAGTCCATAATTCTATAAGATAAGACCTTAGGACTATTAAAACCCCTCCTAATACCCAACCGCCCCTAGTAATATATCTCTATAAACTTTTATAAGCTACCTCTAGACCGTAATAGATATAATATAGTTATAATCCTAGTTAACCGCTTTAGTAAGCGCCCGTTTTTAATTCCCTATTATAAAAATATTAATGCTAAAGAGGCGGCCTAACTATATATCTACTACGTCTACCGAATTTACGGACCACTAGATACTATTATATCCAACCACAGGCCGCAGTTTATATCAGCCTTTTAGAATAAGTTTACCTAGATCCTAGGCATTAAGCTAAAGCTTTTTATAGCATATTACCCCCAGACAGACGGTTAAACGGAGATTATAAATTAATACTTAGACTAGAAACTCCGGCCTTTTATTAACTACTTCTAGGATAACTAAGCCAAACTATTACCCTTAATAAACTACGCCTAAGCGGCCTTACCCCACAACTCTACCGGATTTGCCCCTATTTAACTAAAAATAGGTTACCTACCCCGTATAAGCTTTAACTAGGAAAGACTAGAAGGGCCCTAAACTATACGCGAAAAACTATCTTATAAGGAAGCCTAGTAGTACGCTAAGCGCTTGGAAGAAGCTTAAAAAGTAGCCCGTATAAGCCTAGAAAAGGCCTAAGAATTAATAAAATAGTAGGCGAATAAGCATAGGCGCGAGCCTGACTTTACTATAGGTAATATGGTCTAGGTTATAACAAAGAACTAAAAGATAGAACGGCCTAGCCGTAAGCTAGACTATAAGATAGTAGGACCGTATAAGATTTTTAATAAAGTAGGTAACTTATACAAGGTTAAGCTCCCAGACTTAATTAAAGTTCACCCTATCTTCTTACCGGATAAGCTATAGAAAGCTATAAATAACCTACTGCCCGGATAAAAGAATAAACCTCCCTTACTAATTTAAGTTAATGGCGATAATAAATGGGAAACTAAAGAAATACTAGCCTATAAACTTGTAAAGGGAACGTTAAAGTATCGTGTTAGTTGGAAAGGATATAACCCAGACCCCACTTAGTACCCTATATAGAACTTTATAGGTAGTCCCTATAAGCTTTAGGAGTTCTATAGCTATTACCCTAACAAACCCGGACCGCTAAAGTACCTAGATAAGTGGATAGAATGCTAGCATAATAAAGATAATAAGCTACTAGAAGAACATAAGGACAAGAATACCCTAGAAATTTCTTAGTTACGTGAGGTCTTAAGATATCTAGGAACTTCGACTGGCGGTTAAAGTTGTCTAATTGGTCAAATTCTCTTACTAAGACTTTTAGCGACAAAGCCTAAGGGCAGGCTTTTTTAGAGGGGGGGGGTAATGTTACGGCACTAATAGAAAACGGTGGATTGTGGCGGATAATTTTAGACAGTTTTATATAGTTGCAGTCACGTAACCAGAGGATCGTATATAGCTTTAAGCGGCGCTCCCCTTCTTCTCCTTTCCTTTCTTTAGCTTTAGATTCTTATTTATAGACAATCCAATTGTATAGGCTTGCGCGTCCCTTTTGCTATGCCTATACTTCGATTGACCAAGTCGCTAACAGTTAACGTCCTAGTCTATTTACTAGATTCCGTTAATCTACTTACAGCATTCCCTTATAAAGGGGGCTAGTTTAAATATAAAGTTAGTAATCTCTATCTGGCGCTATACCTCCTTAACTATACGCTAAATAGATATATTAATTCTCCGGTCTTAAAGTGTCTAAGTTATATAGTCGTCGAAGTTCTATATATATAAGCGATGTGCGCATATATTAACTGTAGGGCCTAGTTATATTGTCTATATTGCGCTTATTAGGTCTGCTATATTAATTATATTAGTTAACGCCTATAGCTTAAGTTTGTTTTAAAGCATAGTGTTATATTATAGTATCTACTCTTTATAGTTGTTCCGTTTATTAGTCCTATAGTAAAATACCTTTTATAGCTTATATACTTACTCTAAATGCTCTATATCTATACCTCCGATTACTTTTAGTTACTAAATACTCTCTAGATAGTAGGTAATAGCATATAGTCCTACCTTACTTAGTTAAAACGGAAGGAATACATCCTTTATCTTATCCATTCTATAAATAGCTACTGCTAAGTACTAAATGGTTGATCCGTTATATAATATATATTAAGAGAGTATAATAAAATCCACAAACGCCTAGATAAATAGCATAGCGCCTTTATTCTATTTTAGTAAGGGTGCTATAGTAAGGACCAATTATTGTAATAGAAATTTATATATCTTTCCTATTTATTAGCCAATATTTACCTAGCTATCCCACACTATTATATTAGTAAATCGTTCTACCTATATAAAGCGGGTGGTAATAAGTGCATTAATATTTAACATCTCCTAGCTGTAACCATCTATACGCGGGATATTAAGGCCCTAATATTTTCTAGCCTATATTTCGCTTTATATAAGCCCCTTAATCTAATATATAAGATATTTACTAGTGAGGCCTTTAAGCACCTAGTATAGGAAATTAGGCGCCATTATCTTGTAAATATTAAATAGATTATAGCCCTATATAAAGTTGCGGAACGGCCAAATATAATTTAAGTTATCCTTCTTATTAGTATTATAACCTTCCTACTATATTTATATTTAGTCTTTTGTTAATTAATATATATAGAACGGCTACGGCCGCTAGATAGCAGTTATTAAGTTATATTATTTATTTATATATATATAATAAGTTAAATATTTACAGCTACTCTTAATACCTATAAGCGTAACCTATTCTTTATAATTAGCTATAAACACAGCCAGAAGTAGAAAGTAGTATTAATCTTAGCCATCCGCGTATAGGAGATATACTCCTTCTTACTAGCTTTCTCTAACGCTATAGGCATTATTAGCATAACTGTACTAGTAGTAGGGTTGTTACTAAAGTATACGTTTAAGGATAGCCGCAAGGGTCTTATATTACACCGCTAGTTATATTATTTAGTTACTAGGTATATAGACCAGGAGGTATATAAGCTGTAATAGGGCTAGTTAATTTATAGATTGTTAAACGCGTAGTTTAATATTTCTAATTAAAATATAGAGCGGCTATACTTTCTTACCGCCGGCGTATTATATTAGTTAGGTCTTATCGCTAGCTAATATAATTGGCACTATAGTTGCGCCAAGCGGTAGCTACTCTTACGTCTCCTACTACCAGTCTACCGTATTAAGCTTATTATATATTCTTATTCCTACTAATAAGTACTACCTTACTAGCGAGAAAGTTATACCTCCTTAGAAAGGGCCGTAACTAATAAAAAAGGATATAATCTCTAAAGCATTTCAGTAACATACTAGTAGCTACTAGTCCCCTACGGTTACGATTATTTTAATCTACTGCGGTTAATTACTCTTAGATTACATCTATTTTAAAAGTAGTTTTACTTTAATATTATTAGCACTCTAGTAAGAAAAATAGTTAGTAAACACTCCCTAAAGCCTAATATCGTTAAACCACTTATTAGTAGCGCGGTTAGAAGTCCTGTGGCTTACTCACTATAAGACCTATATATATTCTGCCTTACTACCAAATAAATAAAATAGGGGAGGTGTCTTATCTAGTGTACTACTAGTACGCTTAATACGCGGCATAATATCGTATACTACTATAGTATCGTCCGCAGTTTATGGATTTCCTTAGTTCCGTCCTAGAGGCTTTCCTATAACGCGGCCAGTGGCCTCTTTAAATATTTTAGTTTAAAAGACATCTATAGATATTCTAGTTAAAGTTTACTAATTAGTCTTAACTATTACCAGGTTATATACCCTATTAAATATTATAGAATTATTATTATAGTATATATCCGCAGCCCTATTATTCGGCCTATTAACAATATTATCGCCTAGAGTTTATATAGGTGGCTACTTATTACCTTACTCCGATTTGGCCTTATAATTAGTTATATAATACCCTTCCGAGGTTTAATAGTATAATAGTGTGGTGGTGTACGTGGTCCCTCTTAGATAGGAAGTCACAATGCTGTCTATCTGTCGGTCTGTTGGTTGGTTGGTTGGTTAGTCGGTCAGTTAGTCGGTCGTTAGTTATAATCAATTAGTAGGAAAGCAGTCCGTAAGAAAGAAAGGAAAGAACGTATTCTGGTAGGTCGTAATAGAGAAAAGGAGAGAAGCCGAAGGCTTAATATATACAGGAAAATGCCAAGGCACTAAGTAGTGGCCCATTTTACCCCACCACATACCTTCCCTACTAAGAACGTTGTCCCCTAACGTTCTATACTATAGAAGAATAGCTAAACAAAAGTAAAGCAAAAGTAGAATAGAAAAAGGAAAGCACACCCCTAAAAGAACTCAGATAACTCTATCCTTAGCTCTCCTATAAAACTGTTTTACAGTACCCCTCTATTACCTATAGCTAAGATCCAACCTAGTAACTAGAACAGCAGTAAACTAGAAACAATAACGGTAGCAGTAATAGTAGCAACAGCAGTAATAGCAGTAACAGTAACGGTAGTAGCAATAGTAATACGGCAGACAGTCAGCGCGGTAGAATACTTGGTAGAAGAATTCGGTAACAGTTAGTAAACAGTAGGACATCCAGCAGCAGAACTTTTAGTAGCAGAAATCTTGGTAGCGGCAGACGGTCGGTAGCAGACGGTCGGTAGCAGTCAGTCAGTAGCAGTTAGTTAGTAGCAGTTAGTAAGAACGGTAGCAGTAGAACAATCAGAACAATAGAACGGAACAGTCGGAATAGCAATGGCAGTAGTAGCAGCGGTAGAACAGCTAGTCGGCAGCAGTAGAACAGATCGGTTAGAATAGTAGTATAGAATGGCATAACAGACCTAGCAGATCTAGCAGTAAATAGACCTAGTAGCGGTACAGATCTAGGACGGTAGAGACAGTAGTTGGTTAAGACAGCAAGGACGAAATAGCTGGACGGAATAGCGGCAGCAGCGGCGGTGGCAGGACAGCCAATCAAGGTAGTAGAGGCTCTGGATTAACTCGATCGTTCCGCTACCGTTTGATATCAAAACTCTGCATCTAGCTCTATATCGGTCTGCATTATACGCAGCTTCTCGATCAAAGCTCTGCCCGTGGCTTTGCATCAGGCCCTGCATCTAGCTATGCGTCTAGCTATGCATCTCGCTGTACATCATGTACCGATTTCCTATATAGGCCTAGTGTCTGCGTGCATAGCTGCGTGCGTGGCTATATGTCTGCTTTAACTACCGGACGAAGACTGTCTAATTAGTTGGCAACGACGTGCTGCAACTGATCGTTCGGTCATTTAATTAAGGTAGAAAGTCGGCCCGGTCGAAGGCTCTGACTGTCCTAACTTAAATGCGGAGACGGCGTTTAACTAATTAAGATTTAATAAGGCCCTGGCTTAACTCAAGGTGTCTTCTGCTACATATACGACTGGGGCTTTACATCCATAGACGGTTAATTAAAGCTTTTATATAGACGTCCGATTAGTTAAGGCTCCGCATCTACTGTTCAATCAAGGCTTCGCATCTATAGGCGTTTAGTCAAGCTGCCGTACTGTTGTCCAATCAAGGCTCTGCACCTGTATACTCCATATCCGTAGGCTCCGTGTAAGACTCCGTATAAAGATCCGTATCTATGTCTGCAGGAAAAATTGTTCTAGTTAACCAATCCGTGGGGGTCGAGACGGGCCGCAATTAATTAATAAAGGGGGGGGAACAGTTGTAACCGACTACTGAGGCTCGCATTACCTTATGACTCACCATCCGTTTCTTAACTCATATGTCTCTCGCCATCATATGTCTCATTACTGTATTACCCCTGTCTTTGATGTCTACCTATCAATTGTTTCTATTACCTATTCATTACCTATCACCGACTGAGTGGCAATAGCGACCTCGTGGCAATTAAGTAACAGTTACAAATCATCGTCGGTATCGCCGACAACTTTAGCCACCTATTTCTTGTATATAGTATCCTTGATTTCCATAGATTTAGAATCAAGTCGCTTATTCAATTCTCCCACACTGCAAAGCTTACAACAGCTAAGGGAAGAAGCTCTCGCAGAGGCCCTAAAACGTTAATTAACCGTGTTTCCGACGTTCTTCTGGCCGTGTACTAGTTTCCTAATTAGGTCTAGTGCCTGCGTGCCTACATGCCTGCGGTGATGCATCTTTAACTGCCGATCGAAGACGTCTGACGGCGACGGTGACTAATTCGATTTAACTGTAACAACGTACGATCAACTGACGTTTAAATAAGGTATTAGGTCGGCCCGACCGAAGGCTCTAATTTGACGACTTGGCTATAGAGGCAGTGTTTAACTAATTAAGATTTAACTAAGGCTCTAGCGTGACTTGAGGCTTCTTCTATTATACATACAACCTAGGCTCTGTATCTATAGGCTCTGCATCTACGGGCAATTAATTAAGACTCTGGCTGTGCAGTTGTTCGGTTAAAGCTCCGTATCTATGCAGTTAAATGAGGCTCTTAGTGTTCACCAGACGTCCAATCCAGAGACTAGTCTTAAGACTTCCTTCCTTATAAGCATAAACGGCAGCTTTTTCTAAACCACTACTACGGCCTAATACTTTTCTGAGACGTCTCTTATAGCTACTTACTTCCCTTTCTAGGCCGTCTTTGCTTTTGACTTATTCGGCATATCCTTAGGCTTTTACGGCTGCTTCTTTATTCCCGCTGCTGGTAGTACACTCACATATCCTTAATCTTCTTCTAGCTTAAGAGCCTTCTTAGGGTTATCTTCTGCTCTTAGTCTCTTTGTCATTATCCTACTAGTCCTGCGCTTTACTTAAGTCGTCCTTAGTATCATCCGGTGGCAGCTTCTCGGCTATTATAACTACCTCCGTCGCATATCCCTTAGCTTTATGTCCACAATACAGTCCTTTGTCAGACAACCTCCAAGGAAAAGCGCTAGCTCCTATACGTCCAATTCCTATTCCCCTTATAATCCCTAACAAGGCCCTTTACTAGCTTAACCAGATACGGCTTTGTCCTGTCTTTGGTCGCATAAGGATAGCTTGGGCTTAACGTGGTCAGCCGTGCCCTGTGTACAATCTCTTGTAGTGCCTTTTTGTATACTGCTCTACCGTTTCCGTAGTGCTTTGTCACTGATATCATGCTGTTGCCTTTGTGTAGGTCCCTTCCTTGTCGCGATATCCGTCCTTGTCGTGCAGCTGGCGCAGTACTGAATTCGGATGGCAGTGACAGTCGTGCTACGATCAGCTGTCGTTCGATTAAGGAATAAGGTCGGCCCGGACAAAGGCTCTAATTTAACGACATTCGACTGATTTAATGGCGACGTGCTGACATTAAGGCTCTAGCTTGATCCGATTCCTCGACCAGTCGCGGCTCCTGTGCAGTTATTCGATTGATTAGGGTTTCCGTACAGTCATTTAATCAAGGCTCTGCGTGCAGCTCTGCGTCTGGCTTTGCATCGTACAATTAGCTCTATATCCGTGCAATTAATTAAGGCTCTTGGTGCCGTTCTCGTCATGCAGCTGGCGCACCATCGAATTCCAGGGGCGGTGTAGAGTTCTGCCGGTTCTACTGCTAAATGGACCAATTAGGATTTTCCATACCGGGCATAGAAAATCGCTATTGGCTCGGTAACAGGCGGTGAGCTAAACTAACATCTTTACAGTAGGCGTCTTAATGCGTCTTAACGCGTTACAACCAAGAAAGTAAATAAGAAAGGAGCTTTAGGAAATATAGTAAATAAGTAGACAAATAGAAATCTTTTACACGGCCGTTACCTGCGTCCCCTCCCCCACCTTAGAACTTAACTGTCCCCTAGTTAAACATTCTACACCTACTACGGAGCCTACTGCGGAGCCCGGCCGCACGGTCGTCTCTAAGGTCGCGTCTAAGGGTTGGACGATCCGTCCATAGGTACTACTTAATAATAGTCTTCCCTAGCTTCAGCTGCCTTATCCATAGGCCGTGACCTAATCTGGATGTAATCTCCTAATCATATATTCTTCTTCTGCTGCGGAGCCTACTGCGGAGCCTGCTGCGGAGCCTGCTGTGGATCCTGCAGCTTAACGGTTGTCCTAGTTGTACGGCTGTCTCTAAAGGTCTGCGGACGTTGCTGGCTAAGCGTTACTGCTAAATCCGTGGGCCGTACTTAATAGTAGTCCTCCCAGTTTATACGCATTTTGTCACTGTTCTTTAGTACTACTCCGTCATAAAAAGCTGGTTGCTGCGTCTATTCTTTCCTTAGTCTATCTAGGTTAGTTCCTTAGTATATACGGAGCTAGTCCTTAATACCCTTTAGCCGTCCTTCATTACCAAGCCACGGAAGTACTAGTCCAGGTCAATTGCGTATCCCAGCTACCAGTCTTCCTCAATCAGACAGATATATAAATCCCTGCTAGATAAGGTCCTTTAGCCCTTAGCATTCGTACTCGGTAAAACGGTAACTTCCTCCGCATCTAAAACAGGTCCGTCGGCCTTGTCCTCGCGTGCCTTGCTAACCCCGTGCGTCCCATTGCGGCCGTCTAAAGGCAGTAGAATTTTGCGGATATTGGGAGTCCTACGGATATCAATAATCCTGTAGAGGTTAAGAGTCTTGCGGAGATCAAGAGTCTTGCGGTATAAAGGGAGCTCGGGTGCTGTTCTGCCAGTCTTCATATCCTAGTACTAAGCTATATCCTTATACTAGGCTTTAAACTGCAACCTAATCTATAGCGGGTGACTGCTGCTGCATTAGGGCTCCTCCATATACACTTAGTCCAACTAGGTCCGTTTTCTAGCTGGCTTGACGGGCATTAGCTGTCTTATTTGGCTGAAAGATCGCAGGCGGTCAAAGGGTAGCATCTTTACTTATAACTGGCTGCTAATTACAGAACTGCTCAACCAGCTAACAAAGGCTCTGCTCCTTAGGGTCCATTTTTAACAGACGATCTGCGCTCTCATATAAACTAAGTCTGTCTTCTACGGCTCTTAGTAACTAATAAAAGTTAAAGGACTCTCATCTATCTAAATCAGCTCCCGTTTTGGCCATAGCGTGTCTTTAATATTTAAGCGGAAGTCCTTTTACAAACCAGTACCCTCGCTAAGCGTTCCCTAGATTGCCTACCTCCGTAACCCTTTAGGAGATTAGTGTAAACTGCCTACAGTACTCACGCACGCCAGGTGGGCTGCTCCTACACTATAGTACATAGGCCTCTAAGAATTCTACCGTTTCTATCTGCCAAAAGTGGTCACTTTCTTAATATTCTGCCCTAAGCTTTCTTATAAGCTCCGTCCAATTTCTAGCTGTAAATTTAGGCAAGCTTCGGATCCACATTCCTGTCTAGTAATCGCAGTATTCCGGAAAACCCTAGTACTTCTCCTTACTCGTCATATGATATCGGGCGCATAGCCGTTTATACTGCTCAATAAACTATAATACATTCTGTCCTACAAAGTAAGGAGTTCTAGCAGTTCCTAGGGCTGGCATAGGCTGAACCATAACATAGATCTTGTCTTAAGCCGTCGACTGCTAGTTATAGGATAGTGCATCTAGAGCTTCCTTAGGAGCTTATAGGTGATCCTTACGGCTCTTATCCTTTATCTGCTAATAGTCATTAGTCCTAGGTGAACACTGTGGTAGGTCTACTTGCATGGCCATAGTCTTAACAGAGGGTGTCCCAGATAGCCGTCCTGGTGGTACTTTGGTATATACATACTGCGGCTAGTCCACTTATACATCTACGTTCCTAATAGAAGGCACCTGCTTCTTGACGCCTAAGGGGGGGTCTCCCTAGGAGAGCACGGTGTCTTCATCATCTACCGCTACTGGGTCTCGATACCTCCATCTATTTTAGCCTACTGCCATTCCATGCGGTAGGGTGCTGCTAAGCCTTAGGCTTCCACTTGTATCTGCTTCTTCATAGAACGCCTCTAGAGCCGCTGCTAATATAATCCGGATAACTCAAAAGAGGATAAAGCTAAGCTAGAATAGGAAGCTTTTAAGGACAGATCTAATCTCGTATACTTGCGACCTTGCTCGGTATTATCTCTATTCTTAAAGGGCAGTGCTAACTTCCTCTGCCGCCAGATGTCTTAGATCTCGTTTCTATCTAATTGACTAGCTCTTAGCTACCTGTTGTCGTCTCTGCATCTTTAATAAAGCTCTGGCCATGCTCGTGCGCGCGCAGGTAGTAAGATATTAGGTAACTCCGACTGCCAGTCAACATCGTCTAATTGGCTCGTTAGTTCGCTTAACGTCCTTATACGTAACTTTCCGAGACCGTTACCATTCTTTGGCCTATGCGTCGAGTCTAATGTCCGTCTTTTCCGCTATCTTTCTGTTTAGGGACTACCTGGTTCCCCTCGCTATCCAATACTGCCTAGTTCTCTCTACTTCTGCTATCTCATTAGTCTAGCTAGCGGTTCTTTTACAGCCGGTCGTTCTTCTGCAGCTAGCGGTTCTTCTATAGCTGTAGTATATTCCTGCGTACCTCCTGTATATATAGTTATATATAAAATGCCAGACTTCTAATCTAAAGAGCTTGCCGTCATCCCCACGTGGAATGCCATATGTGGTAGTATACGCGGTCCCTCTTAGATAGGAAGTCACAATGCTATCTATCTGTCGGTCTGTCGGTCGGTCGGTTAGTCGGTCGGTTAGTCGGTCGGTTATCAGTCGTAATCAATTAGTAGGAAAGCAGTCCGTAAGAAAAAAAGGAAAGAATGTATTCTAGTAGGTCGTGATAGAGAAAAGGAGAGAAGCCGAAGGCTTAATATATACAGGAAAATGCCAAGGCACTAAGTAGTGGCCCATTTTACCCCACCACAATAGTATATTATCGTCTATATATTATATAAGTGGCCACTTATTATATTGCTTTAGCTTAGCCCTATAATAGGCTATCTAATACTTCTCTGGGCTTTAATAGCGTAAGGGTATATTATTATTTATCTCTTTAATATTAACGCCCTTATATCTACCCTCCTTCCGTTTCTATTATTTTAGACAATATTATTTATAATAGGTTAAACCGCCTATACTTTTTACTTTAGTCCCGTACTTTCTATATTACCGCTAAATAGAGCTTATTTATAAATTACCGTATTAAGCTGCAATTTGCTATAGTTTGGTTAAAAGGGGGCTAAAAATAATATCTATGTAGAACCGTATATTTAAAGTAATATTTATAGCTTATACTATATTATAAGCTAGTTAAGATAGGAGGAGTATAGTAAAAGCATAGCGATATCCATAGACACTAACGCGCTAAATAGCGCAACTTGTTACGTTTTACGCTAATTTACGCTAGATCGCGTTATATTAGGCTAGGAAACTCTACTTATTACTAATATTACGCCGCCTCTCTATTATACTAAGTATAGGATTCTAAACACTACTATTCCCTACTTAGGATACTAGACTATTTTTTATAATAGGACGCAATATATAATAGTAGTATACTGTAAATACGGCGTAGTATAACTCTATAATCGCTATAGATCCGTAAAAAAAATATATAGCTTATTACTAGCTTAGGTATTACTATGGAGAGACTTAATACTATTAAGCGGATTTTAAGCAGGTTATTATTGCGGACGGCATTCTATATGTTTTATTTTACAGATAACTAAATAATTTGCTACGCAAGTAGGCAATTTAGAAAGTTATCCGTTAGGTAGTAGAATATAAAAAGGCACTAGCGCTATAGGTATATAAGGCTATGCAGAATATACTAGCCCGCGTATAGTTAAATATATATAAGAAGATAAAGGTGCTAGAGTGGCCTAGTATTAACTATATAGTAAATGTAGAAAGGGGGTATATAGCTACCGCAAATTTATAGAGTTTATCCCAGCTTAACTATACGCAGAACTATAGCTATAATCTTAAATGACTTATTATACTACTTTATAGGCAGAAACTAAATAGTATAAACTTAGTCCTAAGTATAGATATAGCCTTAAGTCTAGTATTGCTGTCTAATACGCCTTAAGACCTACGCACAGTTAAATATCAGCTACTAGTTAAGATGTTTTTAGAGGCCGGGGTAGATTATAATAAGAAGTAGATATAGGCCGCCTATATAGAGACTATACCTATCTAAAACAATAGGGCCTTAAGGGCTGCTCTATTAAGGGCAGTTTATTATAAGGTGGGCTAAGTTATATTTACGGCTATCTGCAAAGATAGTATATAAGTATCCGTCGTAATTATAATATATTACTAACGTTTATTTAGCCCTATCTTTAGCGTAATATATTTTATTAGGTAGGCTAAAAGGCATTAATTAATTATAGTTAATCTAATCTACGTAGAAATAGTAACTTTAGTTAAGTTTGCCTTATAGTAAGACCTCCTATCGCACTAGGAAGCCCTAAGATTATTACCTATATATATAATCTTAGGTTATCCAAATATAGTATAGCGAATTGCCTTTACTATAGGCCCTTTTATTAGGGGCAACTATATAGACATTATATTTATCCTATATTTTGCTAGCTATTAGCTAGTATAGTAGGATAGGTATTATTTTAAGGGCCTATAGTATTAGCAACAAGTTTCTTAAGATATGGTAACGGTATACTAATACTAGAAATAGCATACCCAATATAAGCAAGAGAGGGCGTTAGGTTATATTACCTTAGCGGTAGCTATAGCAAGAAAAGGATTAAATCCTATTTAAGGTTATTATAGTTTAGTAAAAATAGAGGCGGCCTATACTATACGAAGAGTAATTAATAATAGTTATGGTTGTTAGCAAGATATCTAAACTACAATCTAACTAGTTAAGTACTTAGGGAATATTTAGTTATAAGTTTAAATTAGAATAAGGGCTTTAGAATAGAGTTAATCTAGAGCTCTAATCTAATTCTAAGGTAACCGTTCGGTTAAATTCTAGTTTAACTTAACTTTAGCTACAAAATTTTAATATTTTAAAAAACACGCTAAAAGTTACTAAAAAGTTAGCAACTTTACTATATATAGAATCTAAACTAAGGTCTTAGCGTTAGTTTAAATTAGGAGCTTAAAACTCCTTATTTAAACTTTAGATTAAATCTAAAGGCTTTAGATTATATACGTCT
Source organism: Cenococcum geophilum 1.58 (assembly GCF_001692895.1). NCBI lineage: Eukaryota > Fungi > Ascomycota > Dothideomycetes > Gloniales > Gloniaceae > Cenococcum > Cenococcum geophilum. Next base: position 2,055,440 of record NW_027137583.1, read on the forward strand.
ATATAACTTATAGAGCTACAAATATATATTAAATTGGGAAGAAATATGTTCTTTCTACTAGACTTTTAATTTAGATTTAAAAGCGTTAAATTATAACTAAATAACTCCTTAAAATCTAGATTATGGATTAGTATTAATTAACTGCTAGCCTATAAGGAATAGAAACCAAAATTACTAGGCTTTATAAATTAGGCTATCTTTACCGTAATGCGCTTATTTATTTTAGAGATTATAATTATTAAGAGTTTATCTTATTTAGCTATAATATATAATATCGCAATATACTGTATTTTACCTAGTACTATAGTAAAATTATAAATATTAAAGGCCTATAGCTACTACTACTCTTAACTTCTATCTAGTGTCCCTATTTAAGGGTCTCGCTACTAATAAAGTCTATAACATTTATCCTTACTACCCTCCTTATATTTTAACGCCACTAATCTCCTCTCTATTATTATTATCCTTATTATTATTACCGGCACCGCCCTAGCTATTATTATTAGCGCCCTTTCCATCGGCCTTATTTTATACTTTAGTATAATTACTAGTGCCGCTAATATTTACTATACCCACGAAGTTAGGGATAGTAATATTAAAGTTAATATCCATACTATATAAAATAGGCGTATAATTAGCTATATGCTAGCGGTAGATACGCTATATAGTTTTATTAACGTTAAATAGGGCAATAAGTTACTAGAAGTGCTCTTTCTATTTAAGATTCTTAATAGTAATAAATACCTTATTATCCTTATACTACTTCTTAATTTTATAATACGCGGTATTTATAAAGGTCTTATTACCGGTATAATAATTATAGATTACCTAGGAACTACTAATAATAATAAGGCCCGCTTATAGTCTAGTAATTATAAAAAGGTTCCTTACTATATTTTAGATAAATTTTAGCGGACTAGTAACTATTATATTATATACTAATAACTCTACCTAGCCGCCTTAGATACCGTTAACAGTAAAGACCTTAATCTCGCTAACTACTAGCGCAAATTCCTGCCACTTACTGCCATCTTACTGGGCGTAGCACTATTCTTTAAGCGCATGCAGCGCTGCGAAGTAGATAGTAAGTTAGGCTATATATAAAACGGTAAGGCTAACCTCTAATGGCTTAAATCTAAAGTCTATTAGCGCTATAGCTACCTAAAATACGCGTTAAGCGTAGACTAAGTTATACGTTAATTAGCTAAGCTTATTTATCTATATAGTACTATTAACGGTAAGAAAGGCAACAGGGTGGTTATAGCACAGTATATTCTTAAAAAAGCTTACTGCCAGCTTTAACTACTCTTAGTCCTTAACTATTAGGCTTATCTAAAGCTGGCCGTATAGTAGGACGGCATTTATAAGATATATAATATCTTTAATAAATTAATATTATAGTAAGAACTATACCGTATCCGTATTAGCCGCGAGGAGACGCGTATAGAGGGAGATAGATTTTTAATAGTAGAATAGATTATTAAAATTAGAACTAAGGATTGGTTTTAGTTAGTATATATTACTAAGAAAAACCTAAGATATAGGGTTACTAGCTTAGATCTATAAACCTCCTTAAATTAAATATAATCTACTTTAGGCAAACCTAGCGAAACTACCTAGCTTGGACGCCTTCCTGGCCTTATTATAGAAAACTATATATATAGCGCTAATAGAATATATATAAGTTTATAAGACTATATTAGGTATTATAAAAATAATATTAGCCTTCTTAGCTAGGTTTATAATAACTACGTTAGCTATAACTATTAATTCTATCTTATTATTTTGCGTTATATTATTACTAAGCGTAAATTAGTATAAGTATTAGCGGAATTCGGCGTATTTAGTTATATTAGGGTCTACAATAAAATATAGGTTTCTATTACTATTTAAGACACCTATAAGGCGTAATAACTACTAACCTTTAGATAAATCTATAACCTATAACTACTTATTAAAGCTAGTGGTATTACTAGCCTTAAACGTATGGTAGAGTAGGAATACTATATTTAGCATAGACGCGTCCTTATTAATTATAGCATAGTTACCCTATTCCTTAAAATACTTAGAATAAGTGTTAATACTTACCGCTATTCGCTATATAACGGTATCCTGCTTATAAACCTTAGTTTCTATTAAGCGTATATAGCGGCAAAGGATAATAGGAAATTTAGCGGGACGGCCTTATATAATTAGTGCCTTATAGTCCTCTATAAGCGTATTATTAATTATCTTAGCTAGCATATCTAGTTAGTAATTAAGCGGTAATAGGACCTAGATTCTAGTAGGATCCTACTAAGGCAACCTAAGTTAATACTGGTATCGTACTAAGATAGTTAGAAAGGTTAATTTCCTAATACCACTAGGGCCTTATATTAGTAAAATACCGCCTATTATATATTTAAGCGCAATATAGGCACCTATTTACTCTTTATTAAATAGTAGCAAAACGGCTTTAAGGGCATTATTAACCGAGTTCTTTCTATACTTAGCAATATTATAGTTAAAGTAACTAATACGCGGGAGATCTGTAAAGTTGTTAGATAGTATAATTTAGCGCTTAATATAGAAACTGTTGCCTCCTTACTATAGGTAGCATAGAGTATTAATCTCTTAGGAGATTCTAACCTTAGGGATATACTTAGTTATAAGACATTCAATGCCCTATACTATAATTAGGGCCTTACTTAAGTTACTAATTATTATAAAGTTATTACTGCTTAGGATATACTCTAGAGCGAATATAGGGTTTAGTATAAACTTATAACCTACCTATAGTTAAAAAATAAAAGTATAGTAGTTATAGCCGGAGTTAAAGGGAGTAGTATTAATAATAACTCCTTTCTAGCTAGCCTAGCTATTTGCATCTTTACCTAGAAATAAAATATTAATAAAGTTAGTGCGAAGGGTAAGACTATTAACTATTTAAATGGTAGCGTAGTAGACTTAGTCCGCGCTATTTAGGAAGGTAATAAAATAAATAGTAATAGGTACCTAAGGGTTTTAATTAACGGCCTTAAGGCTTATAACTACGGTATAGAACTAGACCGTAAAATACTTAAGAACGCTATTAAACTAATACCTTACGGGGATTTTATATAATAGTCGGTCCTTTATTAAGAGCTGCATACTAAGCTAAATATTTATATTATAGTTCTTCCACTAGCGACCTAAAGGATTGTTAACGCTCTGCTGTTATAGGCTTGCGTTTAGGCTTACGATATAACTATTAAGCTATTTAGTGCCTAGCGTAAAGAAGTAGATAATAACTATAGGACTATTTAATAGCATATTCTAAGCTTTATAGATTTATAGTATAAATAGGCCGAAGTCCCTATTAACGAAGAAGTACTTACTAAGTAATATGCGCGTATCTAGTATAAGTTTATTAAAGGTAATAACAAACCTAATATAGTAAAGTTATAGGGTTATAGCATCTTATGGGAGAATATAAGTAAGATGCTTAAGCGTAATTAGACGTAATAGTTATTAAATAACTAAAGAAGCAGTATTAGCAGTATTAACCTTAATATTACCAGCGATATTAGTATCTATAAATTAGATAGACGCTGTCTTATATAAATAATAAGTAGGTATTTTACTAATCTTATAAGATACCTAAAACGTAATGCTATATACTATAATATGCTTTTTAATAATTTGTATAATAAACTAAACTATAAAGTAGTTATTATTTAAAAGCTAGAGTATATCTAAAGGTTCAGCTATTATAGAATCGCTATCCTCTATATTGGTGTCTAGATTATCTACTAGGCTATCCGCTACTAGATAGAAGCCGGCTATATTAAGAGGTTTAGGCAATAGAGAGGTAATAACTGTACTTAAAGTAGTAGTACCTAGTGTATTTACCTTACCTAAAGCGGTTGCGGCGTCTATTATCTAAATTAAAGTAGGTCTACTTATATAATTATTAATATTATGCCCTATAACTTTATAGTTCTTATATACCTAATTATAAAAGACAGTTTAATAGTCTAGGGAGCTATAGTTTAGGTAAGTCTACTTCTTTTTACCTAATAGCTAGGGACAGTCTTACTTTCTATAGCCTATAGCACTATATTAGTTACATATTATACTAAAATAGTTACTTTTAAGATAACTAGCTTCCCTATAATTATTATATATAGGGTTAAGGTAGTTAGCTTTAAGATAACTAGCTTTACTATAGCCGCAATAAAGTTAAGAAGCTTTCTTAAGAGGATAATTGGCGCGTATATAGCCGGTAAACAGATAAAAATAGTATTTTAAAGTATTATTAGCTAAGAGGTATAAACTATTAAGCTTTAGAAAAAGAGGCTTATTAAATATAGGGCCCTTACTATTACCTTATAAGATACTAGAGCCCATAGCCGCTATAGTTAAGGCAATCTTAAAAACTATAACGCCCTTAGTAAATTTTTTATGGTTACGGATATAGTTAATATCGCAAGTTATAAAATAATTAGTAGGTAGGTCCATTTTAGTAATAGGCTATATTAAGCAGTAGTTTATATAAACGTATTAATAAATATAGATTCTCTATTATATAGCTAAGGCTAAAAATAAGGTAGCTAATTTACTATATTATAAGGCTTTATAGCTTAAATAGATCTATAAAAGCACTGGTTATAAAGGTAGATACTAGTAGAATAGGAGTAAGGGTAGGTAGTTAGTAGAATTAGGTTAACTAGTAAAGATAAGGAAATAAGGCGCGCCCTAATAAAATTATATAAGTAAGGCCTTAGCGGTAAAGTATATGGTTATATACTTTATAGGTTAAATGTATATAAGGGTAAATTTATAGTAATAAGACTAACTTATAAAGGAAGACGCGGTATAATATAAGTTACAGGGACTACTCTATCTAGCCTATCTCTTAATATAGGCTAGGCGATAGTCTAGCACTATTAAGCTCTTATAGTTTATAATGCGAGTATATAAATATATAGAAGGGTAAGGAAAAAGAGAAGTAAGTAGTAAAGTAAAAGCACCTTACTATAGGTAGGCTAATTATATTATAGGTAAACGGAAACTTAAATACTATAATCCTTTAAAAATATTACTAATAAGTATAGCCTACTATTATTAGAAAGTATAAGTTTTTTCCTCCCTTAATTAGTAAGAGAAAAGGTATTATTAACTAAATAATCTCTTACTAGAGTACTAGGTGGGGAGTGGGATATTATAAAATTATATATAGTTTTAAATAGATCTAAAATAAAGATATTAAATTTAAGAGACTTTAACGCAATAAATACTATAGTAGAATACTAACCTTTTATATAATACCAAATAGATAAATAGTAAGATAAGTTAATATTACTAAGCGGCTAGATACTAGTATATACAATATATCTACTATCCTAAAATACCTTAAAATGCCGCAAAATGCTATAAAATGCTATTAATTATATAAACTTATAATATAAGATATAAAACCTCTTACTACCTTTTATAGTAGATATGCGTTTAAATAAGCACTAGATATTTATATATAGACGTAAATCCCATATACTAAATAATTATTATTCCGGATTGTCACGGCACTGACCTGACACGTTGTTATGATTTAGTGTTGTCATGACACGAGCACGGACCTAACCCCTGAGCGACGTGTATATATACCACCTCACCTCCTACATAGATCCTCACACGACATCGTTTGTCAATCATATACAGTCACCTCGTACATCGTACCTTGACAGTCCGCACGTACTGTAACACGGATAGACTTATCTAGTAGGCCCTTAAGTGCTATATAGTATAATAATAACACTAGCAATTATAAAGTAAGTATAATATATTACTGTCTACTAGAAGTACTACCTATTATATACTAAGCACTTTATAGTAATAAAGTCCGTATATATAGACGTAGGCCAGCCTTTTAATTTTAGTAGCGCGTATATCTACTAACTTTATATAATAATAAGAAATATAGTAACGCCTATAATAAGTGTAATACATTACCGCCTACTAGAAATACTACTTATTATATAGTAAACACTTTATAGTAATAGAGCCCGTATATATAGATATAGGCTAGCCCTTTAACTCTAGCGGCGCGTATATATACTAACTTTATATAATAATAAGAAATATAGTAACGCCTATAACCTCCTATATTTTACTATACTATAATAACTAGTTACCCCTTTATAGGCACTTAATAAATTACTTATATTAAAAACTGTAAGAGTTTAGCGGTACTAAACCGCTACCTAGCCCTAAATAGGCTAGATAGGGTAGTCCTTATAAATTATATAATTATACCCTTATTTAACTATATAGTACTAAGTCTAGCTATATTTACCCTAACTAGTAGTAATAAACTATAGCTAATTTTACCTCTACATAGGTACGTGCGGGCAATTATAAGATCTACCTCTTTACCTCTTTTTAATTAACTTTACTTACTCTACCTTCTATCTCTCCTATAACTAACCTCTAACTATATCTAATACTAGAGTTATACTAGTATAGCGCTAGCTAGCTACTATATAAAGCCCTCTTACTTTAATAGTTACCTTCTACTTAATATATGCTGTAATATTATATATACCTAACTAAATAAGCGACTTAATAATAATGTAACTATAGGTAAAGCTGGACGTGTAGTATAAGGCGAACCTAAAGCTAATTAAAGATATAGATATTGCTTAAGGCTTTAGAATAAGCATTAAAAACTATAATAGACTAAAAGAGAGGGTTAAAGATATTATGATTAAAGTTAAGCCTAAGTATATAACATATCGCGGTAACTTTATAATAATAAAAAAGGGTATATTAAGGAGTTTTATAAGCAACTCCTATAATTTACTAATACTCCACCGGATTAAAAACTATAGGTAATCCCAAAAATTATAAAAAGTACTTATTTTAATCGCGTAAGGAGAGTGCTAAGTACCTCTAAAAGTAGGCACGCTCTATATAAATATATTACCCCTAAAGACTAAAGTATAAGATAAAATAACGCTACCTTAGCTACTGTATGCGATATAGCCTATAGATATTACCACAACCCCACTATATAGTATCCCTTCGCCTTAGCTAGTAACCCTAGTGGTAAGTAACGTAATTAATATAGAAGATATTAAGATTAAAATTTAATCCATAGGCTTATAGGTAAGTTAATAGTTAGGGTAGTTTAAGTCTTATATCTAATAAGCGGAAACCTATATATAGCTCTAGGTAAGCTATAGAAGGAACTATAAGCCTATATAGAGCTTAATATTAATAGTCCGCCTAAAAAGAATATTTATATATCGCTATAGAGATATAAAAACCTTATAATATACTTAGAGGGCACACTTATTATAGCTCTTAGCGAAATAATAAGAAATAGCATAAAGGAGGCTATACTTATAGTATTACTTTTACCTTCTAGCTTAAACTCCTAAGTCGCTGCTGTTAATAATATACCGCTAGCTATTAAATCTAAGGCGCCTAAACGCGATAGATATAGTATAAAAGATAGCTAGTAAATCCTAACGCTGCGTAAGGCTAGCGGCAAGAGTAAAATTAGGAGAAGGTAAGAAGCAGAGTTATTTAGGATTAGCAGCATATAGCTCTAAGGAAGATAGTAAGGGTAAGCCTATTAAATACAAGAAATCGGATAATAGTAAGACTAAATTAGGTAGATATAATAAGTGGCCTTAACTAAGATTAGTAATAAGTGCCCTAGTAAAAGATAATAAAAGCGAGCTAGCCGCGCCTAGGAAGTTAAATAGTCGTAAGGCTAACCCAAATAGAAGTAGTAAACGCCTTTAAGTAGAATTAGCTGTAGGCACCTTACGGAAAATAGTAATAATAAGCCAGTTAAGCGTAGAAGGCGATTAATAAAGGGAAGACGTAACCTATCTACCTATAAGCCTATATTAGTGAGTAATAGCAGTACTAAAGAAATTGCCGCAGATAATAGTAAATTGTCGCAATTTATTACTAAACCTAAAGGTATATACTAGCCTAACGATATAATAGATAACCCTACTACTATATTACTAACTATTAATATCCCTTAAGATGTTACCGTAGAGGATAGTAAATTGCCGTAACGTGCTAGTAGATACGATAATTAGTTCCTATATTATACTAACTCTAAGAATACGGAGAGTAGAAATAAAGATAAGGATTTAGTTAATAATAATAACTAAGATAAGAATTCGGTTGGTGATGGTAACTGAGATATAGACGTAGAGGAAGAACTTAACTAGTAAACTTTCTTAGCCTAGCTTTGTAAGGCCAAAAAGGATAACCTAAATAGCGCACTAGTATATATAATAGAGGCGGATCTTCTACTTACTCTAAAGTATTTCCCACTTATCTTATTAAAAGCACTCTCTAAAACTGCCCTAATTGAACTCCCTAATTAGGGCCTTATATTAGGCTTTAAATTTAGCCTATACTAAGTGGTATATATAGCTTAGGCATTTAAGTAAAAGAGGATAATTAAAGAAGGCGGTATTTATATAGATAAACCTAGCGTAGGCAAGACTGTATAAATAATCACTTAATAGCTAATAAACTATTTTTATTATTAGAATATAATAAATGTTTAAAAGGCCTAAGCTACTAGGGACGTAACCCGCTACTTACTTAAGATATATTTACCGGATATAAAATACCTATAGGTAGTAAAGCAGCTAATTATATGCTACTATAAAGACAACTTTAAGAAGCTGTACCCTATAGACCCATAGTAAGGCTGCTTAGTTATTTTTACGCCGACCCTAGGCCTACTAGAATTCCTAAAAGACGTAAGTATAATATTATAAGACGGCGCGATTATAAAGCGCCTTAACCTGCCCTAGATTATAATTCTTACCCCTAGCTATAATAAAGTTAAAATATTTAGTAAACTAAAAAAGGATAAATAGCCGTAAATTTATAAGACTTTTAAGTGGACTAATAAGGAATAATAGGAGAATAATAATAACATATATCTAGTTAGTAAGGCTCTCCTATTATACCTATAGGGTAAAGCCAGGTTTAAAAATAATTATTACCCTACCCCTAATATAATAGAACTATTAGTGCTAAAATACTTAACCTAATTCCTTCTAATTACTACGCGAAATTATATTACCATATAACTAGTACGCGGGTTTATTACTATATAAACTAGTATATAAAAATATCTAAATAGCTAATCCCCTAAAACGTATTAGAAATTAAAAAGTGTAATATAGGTTAGGCGTATCCTTTAGGATAAATGCCACCTAAACGCGACTAGTAAAGTCTTAATATTGTTTATTAAGGATATAGTTAAGAAGTACCGCATTATATATAATCGCAGCCCTACTATATAGGGTGCGTCTGGTACGCCTAATAACGGAAACCTAATATAACTAATATAGTTTATTATAGCAGGATTAAAGAGGCTAGAGTAAAAAAAACTAATAAGCTAAAGGGAATAGAGTTTAAAGTACTGCTTAAGCTTAAAGAAGGGAACATCTAGCTAAAGAAGAAGAAATTTAACTATCTCTATAAGGATGCGAAGACTAACCTAGTTAGAGTAATAATAGATAGGAAATTTGGCGAACTAGCTATATTTTTCTGCATAGTTATTTTAACGTTTTAGATATATAGAGGGAAGTTAATACTCTAGTTTAACTAGTAAAAGCTTATCCTAAAAAATAGCTATCTTAAATTAATTACGTTATAGGCCGACCCTAATAATACTAAGGTGGCTATAATTATAGCTATAAAGGACTAAGTAAGGATAAAGTAGAGGCGCTAATATAAGGAACTTCTAGCTATATAGGAGGAAGATAGTAGTAATCTAAATACTAAACCTAAGATACTAAAACTTACCTAAGCTAAGTTATATACTAACGCGAAAACGGTAGTAAGTATAGCCTAGGTTGTCTAATACTAGGACTAGCAAGCCCCTATTATAATTAAGTCTAATAAGTCTAATAAGTCTAATAATAAACACCTAAAGGCTTAGAGTTGTATACTTAAGGACCCAATTATTACTAAATAGACTACTAACCCGCTTAGTAAGGAGTTCACTAATATACTTAACTGCTATTTTTAACAGAATGTAAAGTTCTTTTAAGCTAAAAAAATCTATAATTGCGTTTATATTAAAAAATAAACAGATAGTTTAGTATATAAAATTATTATTACTATTTACTTACCTCTTATACTAGCTTATTAGATTAATAGGCTATATAAAGAATATGGTAAAGATAAGGTGCTCCGCTATATAGTTAGTATATCTAATATTAAAAAGGCCGAGGCTAGGCAAACCTTTAACACTAATAACTCTAAGTAAATCCTACTTTGTACCTTTATATTAATTAGGCTATCTATTAACCTATAGCGCGTAAATTATACTATTATAGTTAAGCTAAGCTATAAGCTCTTAGAGGTAAAGCAACTATTTACTTAGATAGATTAATAAGGACAGACTAAGCCTATTTACTATAGTACTATTATAGCTAATTAGAAGTCAAGTATTAAGCAGAGAATATTAAAGTTAACTAAATTTACATTGTTACTATATAAGTCGGTATATAAGAAAAAGGCCGATTTAAGCTTAAAAGCAGGCTAAGGTAAAAAGGAAAATACTAAGACTATTTATTACCGGTAATAATTATAAGAGTATAATGCAACTATAGATAGTTCTAAATACTATATATAGCCGCTATATAGCGAAACCCATTATAATTATATAGTGGCGTATATAAAGGCTAAGGGATATATCTTCTAGTAACTTATAGGTAGTAGCGTAGCGTATATAGTAAACTTAGTAAACTAAAATATTTCTAGTATTATTATCTCTAAGAGAGTATTAAGCTATAGCTTATAGCACTTTTATTATTAAGGCAGCGTTTAGCCGCAAATTGCAGTATTATTATTAGCGATGTAGTATATGGCCGTAAAATGCAACTAAATATAGCTAAATACTAAAATTACGTAATTAGCATAAACCTAATTTAAGATACTAGTAAAAAAATTTTTAATGCCACTTCGCCCCCTATGCTTACTAATATTAATAAAATATATATAAAATATAAAATATATTATTTTTATTAATAATATTATATTTATAAAAATTATACTTTTTTATATACTTAGTAATATTAATAAAGCGTATATTAAATATTAAAATAATATAAATTATATATTTATATATGCTTAGTAATATTAATAAAGTATATATAAAATATTAAAATTATAAAAATTATACTTTTATATATGCTTTAGTAATCTTATAGTTAGCACTTAGTAGCTAAATACTAATACTTAATTCTAAATGCCGTATTTGGCAGCTAAATGCTAACACTTAATTCTAAATGCCGCATTTAGCAGCTAAATGCTAGGAAATGCTAGAAATGCTAGAAAATGCTAAAATGGCAGAAAAGTAAAATTAAATGCTGGTAAATTTTTTCCTAACGTATAGGAGCTAGTGGTATAGGATTTATTAATAAGATCTTTATATAAGATAATAGTTTTACCCTAACCCCCCTTAACTAGTATATTAACGTAATTGGATTTAATAGTAAACGCATAGTCTTAGGCCGAATTACCTATATAGTATACGTAAGACTCTAATACCTAAACCATAAAGAACTAATTAGGCTTTTTGTTACCACCCTAGGTTACCTAGTAATTCTTAAATAACCCTAAATAAGGCTATATAAGGTAACTATTAATTAAAACAACTTTAAACTTCTATTTACCGCCTCCCGTTATAAGCAGAAGTGCCTTATAACTTACTACTTATACCCTAAACTAAAATCTAAAGAATTTACTTAATTTTACTAATCTGGGAATTCTACCAAATTCCACTAGTATAAGACTTTTAACACCCGCCAAGAATCTAAAAATTCTACTAAATTCTATAAGTTATTACTAAGCACTATGCTGCCCTAAACTAAGTAGAAGCTTAAGCTTAGTATATAAAACTACCAGAAGAACTAGTATCCTATAATAATAAAAATATTTAAAGAACCTAAACCTAAACCTAATACTAACTCTATACCTAATACCAAACCTAAAGCCGAATAGGAAACTATATAAGAAACTACGGACGACCTAAATAAACTTAATACTCTTAATATCTATATAATTAGAGCTACCCCGCTAGCGCGACTCGCTAAGAAACCCAAATATATAATTTTTGCTATTACTATAGGTAATATTAAGAAAGCCTTAGCACTAAAGAAGTATACTAACCCTGCTATAAAAGTATTAATAGAGTACTATAAACGCCTAGATGTATTTTTATGAAAGAAAGCTAATAAGCTACTAGAACACTAACTATATAACTATAAAATTATACTTAAAGAAGGAAAACAGCCTAAATTTAGACCCCTTTACGGGATATCCTAAAAGAAACTTTAAGTACTATAGAAGTATTTAAATAAGAACCTAAGTAAAGGATCTATTAGAGCAAGCTCCTTACCTATAGCCGCACTAGTAATCTTTGTTAAGAAACTTAGCGGTGGCCTATACTTCTATATAGACTACTAAGCTCTTAACGCCATTACTATTAAAAACTAATATCCAATCCTATTAATATACGAGACGCTAAACCGATTAATTAAGGCTCGTTACTATATAAAGCTTAATATTATCTCTATATTTAACCGCCTCCGTATTACAAAAGGAGATAAATAGCTTACTACATTCTGTACCCAATATAGATTATTTAAGTACTTAGTAATACCCTTTAGGCTTATAAACGCTTTAAGCTTATTCTAATATTATATAAATAATACTCTACGTCCCTACTTAGACATCTTTTATACTACTTATATTAACAATATCCTAATATGCAGTAATAACCTAACTAAATATTAGAAATACGTTAACCTTATCTTATAAGCCCTACACGGAGCTAGTTTATAATTAAATATAGATAAATATAAGTTCTATAAAACGGAAGTCCTTTACCTTAAACGGTATATAAATAAACCTAAAGAAGGTTAGAGTAATTATAAACTAGTAAGAACCTAAGAACGTTAAGGGCGTAAGAGCCTTTATCCCATACAAGGCTGAGAAAGGCGCAATAAAAAGTGGCCCGTGCGCGAACACCAAACGTCTCGCGATCGCAGGGAGTGGGCAAGACAACGACTTCTAAGGATTAGTATGGCCATCCTCTTTATAAAATACCGCTCTGCAAACATGGGCCTAGCTAGTAGGAGTATCTTAATCGAATTAAGCCACGATAGAGTTAATATTGGGCTTCAATTTATTAACACAAGGTCGGGTTTCAAGTCTGTGCATAGGCCTTCTTATTGCGCCTCAGCCGCGTATGGGATAGGATTTACCAACTTCTATTAACGGTTTATTAATAATTTCTCCGCCCTAGTTTTACCCCTTATAGCTCTAACCTAAAAGAATAAAGCCTTTATCTTTAATGAGGAATATAAAAAGGCCTTTACCTATTTAAAGGTTATATTTACTACCGCGCCTATACTCTAATACTTTAACTTAAACTAAATAAGTGTTATAGAAGCTAATTTATCCAACTACGTTACTAGAGGTATTCTGTCTTAATATAATAAGGATAGAGTATTATACCCTATAGTATACTTCTTAAAATAACTAAGCCTAGCTAAATATAACTATAAGATCTACGGTAAGGAGCTACTAGCTATTATTAGATGTTTTAAATAATAGTAACCTAAACTAAAAGGTGCTAGCTTTTTAATTAGGGTTTTTAGCAACTATGCGAATCTATAGTACTTTATAACTATAAAATAGCTAAGCTACTGCTAAGCCCGCTAGTTAGAGTATCTATTATATTTCTAATTCTTAATTATATACTATTTAGGTATCTAAGGCTAGAAGCCTAATACTCTAACCTAATGCTCGTAAGACGCGCTAGTACTAAAAGAAACGCGCTTTTACTAAAACTAAATTCTACTCCGCCTTAAACTATTTAACTCTCCTCCTAAAGACCTTATAGTACACGTCCTTAAAATAATTAATTAATTAATTAAATAGATTATAGTTAATGAATACCTAAATAACAAGTTTATCTAAAAGACACTTAAGCTAATATAAGATAGCATTAAACGCTCTAAAAGGATCTCTTTAAATAAATATAAAGTCTATAGGAACCGCTTATACTACTAAAACTACCTAGTTATACCTAACTATAACGAACTTAAGCTTAAGCTCCTTAAACACATATATAACCTACTAGTAGCCGGCCACCTAGGCTAAGGAAAAACCCTAAAGCTACTCTAACTGGAGTATTATTGGCTAAATATATACAACATGACATCAAGGTACGTCTTTAGCTGCTATATTTATTAATAAGCTAAAGCTTAGCACAAAACGTATAACGGCCTATTAAAGCTACTACCTATTCTAGACTAAAGATAGAAGAACATCTTAATTAACTTTATTATTAACCTCCCTCTAAGTAAAGGCTATATAAACATTATAGTAGTTATTTTATTACGTGGGAAACTGTATTAAGAAATAGAGGCTTCCTTTATAAGCAAGGCGACCTTACTTATTAACCCCAGCCAAGCTAAGGCTGCCCCTCGACCTCAACCATAAAAGGCTATTTCTCTCGCTGCTTTTCCTCTTATCCTTTATCTTTCCTTTCTCCTAACACTACGCCTCCTCTACTTACTGCTAGTCCCTAACACGGTTGCATTAAGGCATTTCTGCCGTCCCCTTAGCGCTTATGCGTATATAAGTCCAGCCTACTTATTACTTTATTCCCCCGTGTTTTAGACTAATAATTAATATAGTTAACTACGGCCTTTCCAATAAGCGAGTCTCCATCCTATAATAATATATAGACGGTCTTAACCTCTTCTCCTAATTCCTGCCTCTAGAGCTAATAGCTTTAATTTTTATTAAGCTCTTTTAGCGCCGCCTCTATCCGCTAAGCGCGTCCATATCCTTATAATTCTATTCTCTTTCTTATATACACCCTCTCTCCTTTCGCCTTCTAGATAATACTAGTCCGTAACCGTCCCATAGGAAGGTGGTTAGGGGAATTCCGCAGTTACTAGCCGCGTCAGCACTATTGTCTTATTTAACTCTGCCGCATATCTCCTTCTAAGGTAGGGAGGGACAGGCTTACCACATCGCCCCCCTTAAGGGCTTAAGCGAGCTTACGTCGCACTTATTTTAGCTAACCTACGCGCTATTTTCTTACCTAGGATATGCTATTAGTTAGACAGCCCGCTTTAGCGTTTATTAATAGCTAAAGCCACCTATATTACGGCTAGTATACCTACTAGGCTAGCTAGCGGAAAAGTAGCTAGAAGTTACTAATTTAAGCAACCACCCCATACAGGGCTGTATTAGGTATTATTTAAACGGATATTATACGGAGCGTCGCCTAGGCGGCTATATATACCTACCTAGTAGTATAGTTATATTACTACGGATATTTCGGAGATGCCGTTTAATCTACTAGTTTAGGGCTAAGGGGCTATTAGCTCTACCTAACCGCTTAGCGGTAAAGTAGTAAAGGATTAACGATCTAGCCTTCTAAGCCATAGGGCTATAGTAAGAACCACCTAGATTAAAATTAAAAGGTTATAGCTTTTGGGCGCATAATAGATTAGCGGCACCGCGGTATAACTATAAAGGAATCTCTAACACTAGCTAGCTATGTTAAGAGGGCGAGCATTATGCAGCACCTGTGTAGCACCCTATATAGTCCTTTACCTAGCGCATTTATACATCTATATATAATTACCGTGCGAGCGGCAGGCATATCTATTACTAGGCTGTTAGCATTAGAGAGCCCTACCCACTACTAATAAAGACACTACCTTCTTCTATTATAGATAGCTCGTAACGCGTACGTATAAGCGGGGCTCTATATCCTATTAATATAAGCGGCGTAGAAGATTAGCTAGATTGGTATTATTGGGAAGTAAATAAATATATTAGCACTGCCCTTTACTAAGAAATAAGGGTAAAGAATTTAAGCCACCAACCTCCTAATAAGGGGCTAGATGTGACGGCTATGTTAAAGCTAAATATACTAGCTCGGATAGGCGGATACGGTTTAATTGCAATTTACTAAGGGTATTAATTAGGCGCTAGGAATTTAAGCCTTATAAACCTTTATACCCTATAAATAGTAATTAACCCCGGTTTATGCTAGAGGCGTATATATTAAATACTTTAATTTAATAAGAAACCTAGGCGAGGGGTAAGGGGTAAGGGGTAATAGGCGAGAGCTAGCGGCGAAGGGAGGACTAATATGCACTTAAAAAGACCTTTAATTCCCCCTTAAGCTTTTAAAAGTTATAAAGTAATAGCAACTCTAATAATAACAATATTAGCACCACATTAGTCTTTATTTTATATCCCTCCCAAAATTTTACTTAATAATAATAATTTCTACACTAGTCACCCTAGAAGATTAATAGCTTTATCTTAGTACTATATAATTACAGCCTTTAAGAAAAGCGCGAGTAGTAAACCTAAAAGGAGAAATAGGGGAGTACCTCTTTTCCCCCTAAAAAGTTAAGAAGTATTAAAAGCTTAGGCACTTAATAGTATATTATTCCACCTAGAGCCTTAATTTAGAGATTCCGTCTAATAAAGCGCCTATAGACCCTATATATAATTATAAGAAAGCTTATAATAAGTATTACAAAAATAATAAGGATAACGAGGATAATAAAGAAGATTTCTATAGGAATAGAAATAACAGTTAAGTCTCTAGGGGAAGTAGTTAAGGTAATTATCCCAATAATTATCCTACCACTCTTCCTCTTTCCCTAGTAGTTCCAAATATATAGTTTTAACAACTAGTAGCAAATCTAATAGTTATTAAAGATAATACAGCCAATCTAGACTTAGAAGTTAAGGGCGATAAAGCTAGTAATACTAATAATAAAGCTAATGAAGCTAGTAAAGCCAATAATCGACCAACACCTTATAGATTAGGTACGCGCTTCCCCTTTTAATTTATAATAGCCTTATTTAACAATTAGTAGATAACTAGAATAATAGCAGTAATATGGATAATAAAGACGATAAGAAGCTGCCTTTATTAGAAGCGCTAGAAAAGGAGATACGCGCATCTATACGCAATTATACTATACCCCTAACGCTGGATAGCAATTAAACGGATAATTTAGCTAAGGGGCGTCGCATTAGAACTGCTCCGCAGTTTAGGCAGAAGCTTAGGACATTAGTAGCTACTAGTTAAGAGTCTTTAAGAGCCAAAAAGTCAAAGAAGTAAAGGTCTAATTAGCTTAATTAGCTAAATAGCATTAATTATATCTCCAATACTTCTATTAGTAAGAGTAGCGAGAGTATACAACCTAGGAAGTAATAAAGGTTATCTACTTCCTAGAGGACCACGCCTTCTAGCTCTTTTACCCTTAGCCTTAATAACAGTGACGGGATTAAGGAGCGAGTAGCCTCTACTACGCGGCCCACTAGCTCCTCCCCTCGGCACTGTATATCTCCTCGCGATACTAAATTACTAGAAAATAAGGCTAATAAAAGTTATAATTATATTCTAGACGATCTTATTAACGGCTTAGCTGAAGAAAGCAATAATAAAGATGGTAAGAATGTTATAGATAAAGGTAAGGCCGAGAACTATAGCGATAGAAGTAATAATAGTGATAATACGGATAGTAACGACTTTAGGGACGATAATAGTAGCGATAGTGATGAGGGTAATGAGGCCTACGGGTGTATAGGGCGATAAGGATTACTAACCCCTATTACTAGTTAATTAAAGGTAAAGCGTGCTATAAAGTATTATCTCTAGCAGTCTTACTATTCCCCTTTAATTTTATCTACATATATATCTAAATAAAGTACTATACTTACTAGCAATTATTATAAGTGGGTTATATCCCCTATATATAATCGCCTCTGTATCTAAAAACCGTTACTAAGCCCCGCCTCTGGCTTTAACTCTAATAAAGCGATACTAGGAGCCGCCTTAAATGCTAATTCGGAAGAAATTTTACTTTAAGTAGCTTTTAGGCGCTAGAAAGACGGGCTATATATACTAGATATCCTTCCTTAACAATTACCTTTACCTTTTAACCTAGTTAAGCAGCTCTAGGAGCTAAAGTCCAGAATAAAATTTACTAAAGAGGAAGACGCGCTGCTTATTAAATTAAAAAAAGGATATAATCTTCTATATGAATAGATTAAAGACCACTTTCTAAAAAGAAGTCTTAGATTACTATGGGCATATTACTATTTAAAATTAAAGGCCTAGCCTGCTGCGTAGAAAAAAGGGGGCCAACCTACTAGGCAGAAGAGATAGTAGTAATTATAGTGCCCTTCTTTCTAGTTTGGAGATCTCTTTTTAGCCTTAGGTTCTACTTCTAGCTTATTCTATTTATAGCGCATTTCCTATAACGTCTTATAATTTCTAATTTAAGAAAGTTAAGCCTTTATAAACTATATAGAGCGCTAATAAGTAAAGGGATTTAGGTATACGTGCTAATAAAGTGTTATAAGTGTTTATAAGTAATTTAACTAGATATCTGCCGGCTATACTATATATAATCGCCTAATCGCAATATCGCCTGAAGCCGTAAGCTTAAGGGCCGCATAAAAAAGTCCGTAAGAGCATTACTTTTTTAAGGGTGGTAAGTAAGAGCCACTTATTACCACTTATAACGCTATAAATAATAAAAAATATAAGGCTAAAACTACGTTTATAACCTAGCCAGCTAATTTAAATTACGTAATATAGCAGAAATTAAGCGGCAATCCGAATAATATAAAGTCAGGCGTTAATAATTAATTAACTTATACACACAACGTAAAGGCGCATAAACTGCTGCAGAAACTTAGTTTTTAGTTAATTTGCCTTATTAATAAGAACGAGCCACGAGAATCCAATCCTTGGAGATATTTTAGTTGGTAGAGGGCTATATATATCTAGTAACTCCAATATATAGCTAAAATACGCGTCATAGCGGACGCCTTACCCGTTTTACTATTTAGCTAGTGGCCTAATTATATACGTAATATTCTGCGCTAGAAAGCTTTAATAGTAGGGTAAAGTAAATCTAGCAGCTTAGCCTAAGAGGTAGCTACTTAGCAATTCTCTTATATAAGCCTTCCCGTTAGGCACTAATAAGTAAGCAGCCATAAACCTATTAGCTGCAGCAACACCTCTATTTTCCCTTATAAATTTCCTTTAACCCTACTTCGCTAATTGTTTATAATATAGTTCCGTAAAGCCGCTCTCCGTTTTAGCCTACAATCTACCTCTTTTTATATTTCTTATATTTGACCTCTTATAGTTATCTAGCAATTCTATTCTTACTATTAAGGTAAATATTAGCTTAGCCATTCTACCCATATAGCATGTGCCTAATTATTTACATCTTTTATAATAGTTATACTTTAATGCGCATGTGCTTTATAGCCTTTTATTCTAAAACAAATTCCTAAATTAGCCGCTATTCCTTCTTAGACGGCTATCTATAATTAAGAACTCTTTATAAAAGATAATATTTACTTAATATTTTACGTTTATAGAACACCTCTCCTTTATAGCCACTAGTCCCGCTAACTTTCGCGGTTACACTTCTAGCTACACGGATTATATCCGCTAAGGCTAGGGATAAGGCGCTTAGTAGGAAATAAGAGGCAATTAGAGCTTATAAATTTAAGATAATAGAGGACATAACTCTAACATTTAAAGGCATATTATATAATATTAAAGATAGTAAAGGGAAGCTAGTTAAAGCTTTAGGTATAAAAAATAGATAAGTAATAAGAGAGGTTCTTACTAGGTATAAATATTATATAATAAGGGTACGGATTAAGTTAGAGAAGAGGTAGTAATAAGTAGTAATCTAAAGCAATATATACCATTTATTTATAGATAAAAGTTAATCTCTAGCTTCTTTTATAGCATTTTTTTTAAAACTCTAAAGTATCTAGGTCTCCTAAACCGAATAAATTAGAGATATTTTACCTATCCTTATAGCCGATCCTAAGTACTAAGAGAGCATCCTTATTATCCTCTTTTAGCATATACACAGATAGGCAATTTATAACCGCTAGTCCTCCACTCTTCTTTTCCTTTCTCTATAAATTACTAATCCTTATCCCGGTGCGAAATGGCTTAGGGAGGTTTTTAATTATATAGCGCCTTGTAAATAAAAAAGAATAGTACTAGCTTTACCCTAGCAATATTAAATGTCCTATTAATATTAACTATAAGCGATACTTTATTAAGGGTTATTTATAAACCTAGAATCTGCTATAATTCTAACTAGGGACGCTTTAATAATGGTTTATCTATAACTTAATAATACGCTAGTATAGTGGCGCTAGAAGGACTCTTAGGAGAGGTATTTATCTTAGATAAGCATTAAACGCACTAAATTTTAGAGAAAGGTGTTTAACCCTTTTTTTTAATTGTTAAATAAGAGGGTGCTTTCTTTATGTAATAAATCTCCTTCTAAGATAAATAAGCAGTTAGTTAATAAGCGTTTAAAACTAGCATACCGAGCGTTTAATTCGCGTTTTAGGAAAGTAAAGCTTTAGAAAGCCTCTCCGGTAACTAAGCATCTTTAATTAATATTAAGTGTTCCTCTAATAAGAATTATTAACAATTCGTTTAAAATAAAAGGCCTTTTATACCTGTGAAAAGATTAATATCTAAAAGAGGATGTTTTTAAGATAAAGTACTCCTTGTGTCTAGATCCGTTTTATAAGGTTATAAACTAATAGCTAGTAAATACGTCTTAGATAAAGGAGGATACGTACTTTATAATTGGCCTTACTCTATTAAGAATTAGTAATAAAGTTATTTAGGATAACAGAGTTTCTCTACTAGTAGTAATAGTTACTTATAAAAACCGACTTTTCTAAGACGACGAAATTAAAGTGCTAATTAAATTGGCCTTATAAAGTTCCTTTACAACTACAGCTAGTCCTAGTAGGTGCGGGGCAGTCTCCTACTAACTTTAAATTTTAGGTAAGCGTATCTAAGGCGCTATTTCACTTAGCTTTAAGATAGATACTACTAAGGTAAATAAGAGGAATACTTTAGGACCTAAGGATTAGAAAACATCTGTTAAAAGTTTACGTACTTACAGCCTCACACTATAATATAATAATAATCGCTTTACTAACCTTTCCGTATCCTCTCCTAGTAAATCGCAATATAGAATTCTAGTTTAAGAGTAATAAACTTATATCGTTATTAAATATCGCTAATTCTTTTCTAAGTTTTTTAATTAGCTAGTTATTTTATTCTATAAATTTTAAGGATATGGTAAAACTAAAGATGGGTAGATAGGACGGAGATAAGAAGAATAAGAGGGAATAGGAAAAACGGGAAGAACAGGAAGGAGATTTAAAGGATAGGGTAGGGCGGGATAGGCGAGATAGGACGAAATATAGCGGAGCCTAGCAAGTTTAGACTAATTGCGGCGGCACACCTACAGTTATTCCTATTCTGTATATACTCTTTACTTTAATTAAGACATCTACCTAGCTTCTATGCATTAGGTCTATAGAATTTATATAGCCTAAATAGGTAATAGGGCCCCAATTATATTCCTTTCTATATTATTTCTAGTTTAAATAATATTAGATAGCTATAAGCCTCTACTATATATATAACTGCGTGTCTATTATATATCCTTTCATATTACTCTAGTGCTGGAACTAAGATACCGAATATAAGCCATAGTTCTGTTTCTGTAGTTACGGTAAGACTATATACCTTTACTTAGTTAAGTTCTATACTACGTTAGATATAATATTAATATAGCGTCTCCTAGAATAAATAAGGGGAAGTATTTATATAGTATAAGGCGGGTTCTAGTAAATATTCGCGGTATAGTAGTAGCTTAGGTCCTATTAAAGGGTATAAAAAAAGGCGGATCTTTTAAAGAAATGATACCATCTATACTTAGCTCCTTACTCTAACTTTATACTTTAGATTAGTATTACATTACTAAAGCTTTATAGAGTAATAATGCCAGTTACATCTAAGCTAGTTACGCTAGCGCCTTCGCTACCTTATAATAGTATAAATATACCCCCCAATAGCCTAAGCTAAACGTATCCGTATTATAGGCAGTTAGCGCAGCATCTTATAGTTAAAATACTCGCAGTTATATTAAAGATAGTTTAAGCGGCCTAATCCCCTTACCTTCTCTACCTTCTCTACCTCCCCTAAGTTTAGGGGTTAAAGAAATACCCTAAGTAAGAGGCTCCAAGGTTGAAGTTAAGGTATTAAATAAGATGTATACTCGCGAAATCCCCAAAATATACTTAGAAATACGCTAATATAGCGTCTACTATAGCTAGGATAAATAAAGCTGCCAGTATAAGACTATAGAGACTTTACCGGATATATTAAGTAAATATAACATATATAGTTAGTATATTTGTATCCTTTAGACGAAATTTAGTCTATCTCTTAGGTGCCTTTAAACATATTAACTTAGATACTAACTTTTAAGCTAGAAAAGGATAAGAAAGACTATAGCACGTACTTAGGTATAAATTTAGGAGAAGTAAAAGACGCCTTATAGGTGGTGCTAAGCGGCATATAAGCTATCTCCCTTTGGGAAGACAAGCCTATAGTAAGTAGACCTTTTTATAGATATAGCTTATTCTAATTTAACTTCTAGATCCCTATATACCTTATATTTAATTTCCTACCCTAGTTAAAAATATACTAGGAGAGTTTTTCTCCTAACTTAATTAGCGCTAGGCACCTTTAGGGGTTACTAAAATTCCTTAAAGACTATTTCGCGCCTATAACCAATAGTCTCCTACCACTTCTAGACTATAGCGAAATTAATTTTAATCTTCTTTAGGCCTTATTTAAACCAAATACATATGTCCTTATAATTTACGAAGGCTTAGATTAACCAAGATACCTTATATATAATTTAGGCAACTTTAAAACCTTACTTTTTAGCGAAAAGAGCTTTAAACTTAACTGTTACCATTTTAGCTATAATAGGAAGGCGTTTAGCGAGGTAAAAACCACCCTCTCTATTTCGGAATTCCGTTTAACTATAAAAATTATATCTCTTAAGGTATTTCCGCTAGAGCGTTATAAGAGATAAGCCGAGATAAAGCAGGTTCTTATTAGTAATAGCCAGAAGTTCATATCTTTAAGAGGCATTAACCACCATAAATATAAAGGGATCGCGTTTTTCTGGACTAAAGATAGCCCGTTAAGATTTTCTATAAGCGGCCGCATTATGGTAGACGTAATAGCATTTTATTATTAGAATCCTAACTATGGCAAGCAGCTAATTACTATAGATGCGTACGGAATAAACGTAATCGATTAAGGGACTAATTAGCAAGGGGATATAAAGAATTAGGGTTTAGTTCCTAAGGAGATAGGAGATAATAAGTACCTAATCTATCCACTAACAGCCCTGGCCTTTAGTTTAGTAGATAAAAAATAGGGTTAGGCTTTTTATATACTTTTTCTAGAGCTAGCGAATTATATATACTAATATAAGCACTAATAGGTGAATTTGCCGTCGCCAATATTAAGGACATTAAATGGAATGCCTTAGTATTTAAGTCACTCGCAATTAAGGAGGATAAGAAAATAGTACTTTAAGGACGTATAAAGAGCTACTAGTCTAGGTCCGGGAAATCAAAGTTTAATAATATAATTAAAGGGAAGGGGAAAGGCCTAGTTTTCTTACTACAGTAAGTTTTCTGGTAAGGCATTAGCTATTTTAAAGGCTAACCGTTTTAGTGGGTAGGAAAGACATTAACAGCTAAAGTACTTGCTAAATCTTAGAGGAGATTCCTCTATATAGTTTATTTCCCTTTATAAGTGTATTTATATACTAGTTTAACTATAATAAGACTTATATGGGAGACCTTAATATAGATCTAGCCTATTTAGAACAAAACCTAGCTCTAATAGTTAAAAACGTTTACTACTAGAGCGCTGTCCTTCTTCTAAACGAGGCCGATATCTTTCTTATAAAAAGGACTTTAAATAATATCTAATGTAATAGCCTAGTATCTGTCTTTTTATAATAAATGGAGTATTTCTAAGGTATTATGTTTTTTACAATAAATAGAATTACCGTATTTAATGTAGCTATATAGAGTAGAATATATCTTATACTTAAATATAACGAGCTAAAGAGACTAGTAAAAGAGTAGGTGTAAAAGACCTTCCTAAAGTAAGCTAATACTACTGCTAATATCTCTAAAAAAGATATAGAGCGGCTTTTGGACTATTAATTAAACAGAAGACAGGTAAGGCAATATTTAAGTAAGAGTTTTAAGGCTAGTGCTAACATACTATGTTAGATTAAGAATACTATATAGATTGGTTACATCTTAGCTAAAAGTAAAGGGGAGAAACTTATATATAAGCATTTAAGAATAGCTCTTACATTAAACTAAAATTTTAAGAGTAACTTTAAAGGCGCTAGATTAGTTAAGAATTTAAACTTATATACGTAGATTTGCTTATATATATATAGCATTAAATACATCTTATAGATCTTATAGCTAGTAGCATTATTACTTATTACTTTTTTTAAAATTACTTACTTACTTTTGTAATAATAAGGCTATACGGTAGGCTATAGCGTAGGTAAATTGCTTATAGATTTAGGAATAGGAGAATAGAAGCCATAGGGCATTAGTTCCTATAGGGGAGTAAAAGATATAGGCGTTAGTTCCCGTAAGGAACTAAAAGCTATAAGGCGATAGGGAAAGCGGGTATTAATCCCTATAGAAAACCACAAGCTATAGGAGATTAGTTTTTATAGGGGAGTGGAAGAAATTGCTATTAGTTTCTATAGGGGAGTAAAAGCCGTATAGAAGTAGGAGCTATAAGATATAGTTCTTATAAAGCAGTAGAAGATACGGTTACTATATATAGAAACGGAATTTATAGGGGATTTATTCCGTAGGGGAGTAGAAGATATAGTTAATAGTATTTATAGATCTAAAAATAGGAGAACGGAAGCCATAGGGTATTAGTTCCCGTATAGGAGAGGAAAACGTAGCTATAGGATCCCGTAGGGGAATAAAAGCCGTACGGGAATATAAGCTATAGGGGATTAGTTCCTATAGGGCGGTAAAATATATAGACATTAGCACCTATAGGGGATTTATTAGCGGAGGGGATTTGTTACTATAGGGGATTTATTAGAGTAGGGGATCAGATTCTATAGGGGATTATTAGGAGTAGGGGATTGGTTTTATAGGGCGGCGAAATATATAGGCATTGGCTCCTATAGGGGATTTATTTAAGTAGGGGACTTATTTAAGTAGGGGATTGGCTAGAGTAGGGGATTAATTCTCCTATAGCCTTTATTTAGACGGCATAAGGCGGCTTCTAATAGGCTAGAGAGTAGGTTGCGTGTTTTATAGAAATTTAAAGCCTATATAGAATAGTAGGGTATAGGGGCCTAACGGAAGATTGGGTTATCCGCTTTCCTAGGTTTATTTAGCCTAGGTAACTCGCCCTACACTATTTTATATACGTTTTAACTAAGGCTACTACTTAACCTTAGTCGCCTAAATCCTCGTAAAACTTAAACCCGTGTAGTAAAAGAATATAGGAAAATAAAATAAATTTTTTTCCTAGGTTTATTTAGCCCAGGCAACTCGCCCTATACTATTTTACATGCGTTTTAACTAAGGCTGCTACTTAGCCTTAGCCGCCTAAATCTTCGCAAAACTTTACTTATACGGTGGAAGAGTAATAAAATATTATTTTATCTACTCTGCTAGTACCTTTAAATCCTTCCTTACTTCCTAAAGCACCTCCTTTATTTAAGAAGGAAGTTTTTTATTATTTCCCTTTCGCCTCCTACTACCTAGAAATACTACCTTCTGCAATCTATTAACCTAAGGGATTAGTAGCTAATAGTATAGTGAAAAGTTATTACCTACACCCTTAAGAAAATCCCCTTCGTTATTTACTTCTCCTTTTTTTATCTTAGCTAGCTCTCCGTATCTATAAAATTCCACTTATTAAATTTATTAACAACGTTGCCTTTTTTATTAGGTCTATTATTGTAAATATATATCTAAAATAGCACCTAAAAAAAGACTTAAAATTATATTAAGCTAAGTATATCTTACCTAGGAGCACTCTAATTACTATAAACGTTTTTATGCTAGTCTTACCCCGTGCTCCTAAAGGCCCTTTCTATTACTCCTTAATTATAAGGTTAAGGTCGATTAAGAATGCTAGCTAAGAAGGATTATTGTCTTCCTCGTTTATTATAAGGTTTCCTATTAAAATGTTATATTAGATAATGCCGGCCCGCGTATATAAAGACTTATATCCTTTAATGCCACCCTTTAGTGTAGTAAGCATTATAGCCCAAGAGCTTATCTTATAAAGAGGCTTTCTATAGTCCCTAGTAATAACGCGTTAATATACTTAATTTAGGGTTATAGGGCGCCTTCCGCCTTTAGGCAGAGAGCCTAAATATATACGCTTACTAGGTAGTAATAGGGCGTTAGTATAGCTAGACGACCTCTTTCTACTAGAACTTCGGCTTTTCCTTATACTGATTTTTACTCTAGCTAATCTTAGAGGCATTATTAAGTCTTCTAGCTTACAGTTTATTGCTCTTATAATACCTAGCCCCTTACGGACGTTATTGTAAATATTATCTTCTTTACCGCCTATATAAACTATCTTATGGTAATAGTACCTGGCTATATTAACCACTTCTTTCTCCGTTACTTTACGTAGTAATTTACCTTCTTCCTTACGCTATAGATACTGCTACGAGTCTTTAATAACAAGGGGTATCTTAAAGGTATCCTCCTTATAGTATACTTTCTAATAAGTAGTCGCTTAACCGGTAATATAGCGTGGCCACTTTATAGGTTTGTTAAGGATAAGACGCTTAGTCCAGCGTTATATATAATTTCAATATACCGTTTACTATCTAACGTCGGGATGGTGGGGTTGGACCTAAGCTGCTTTTTATTTATCTAGAGAAATCCTAATATCGCTAAGGTAAATTATAGTCCGTCTTTATTAATATTAAATAGTAATAATGCAATGCCCCTACCCGGTTATACTCCTATAGCCGTATAATAGATCTATAGAGGGTAAAGCTTAGGATAAAGCGATGAGTGTCCTAAGTAGCAAAAACCTCTCTTATATATTTTCCCAAATCAAACCATGCCTATCAGGCTATATTAGTATTTAGATTACTCTTTAGCTCTCTTAGTATAATTATATATAACTAATAATATTAAGAGCTTTTGCTAGCTATTAGATTATCCACAAAACTAATATTTAGCTTTTGCTTTACTGTAGACCCTTATAAGGGCTGCTTAGTATATATAATAAGCGTTTATTATATCTTTAGGGCGGACCCGTACTTCTCTATAAAGCCTAAAAATAATTTAATTAGGTTATTAAACCACTCTAGGACATTAATTTACTCTGCGCTTTTAGGCCAGTTATGCCAGTCACCCTTAGCGTATAGTAGATCGTCCCCTTCCTTACATTTCTTGAAAACGGCGGCGCTTACCTCTTTAAGACCTTCTACTTCTCTAAAGAATGCTTTATATAAGCTAGAAATCCCTACGTAAAGAGGGCCTAGCTCCTCCTTTAGAATATAATCCACGTATTTCCTATATTTAGACGAATTGGTAAAGCTGCTTATATTGCGTAGATATGGGGTTTATTAAATATAGAGTGGCAGCGGTTAGGGGGGAGGCGTAGACTCTATAATAGTAGCGTATACCTTTTCCCAGATAACCTTATTAGGTTTAATTTAAAGGATCGCATTTAGGAGGAACTATTCGATATTAAAGCCGTCAGAGTTAACTACTAAATTAAGTCTTAATAGATCACCAAGGAGGTTTTTATTGCCGCTATTAGACGGCAATGAATAAGAAGTAGGAAGGCTCTATAGAGCAAGTATTAGATTAAGTAAAATATTCTTTAGTTTTACGAGCGTTAGATAAAGCTTATACTAGGTAAATTAATAGTTACCTTTATTACTTATCTAATGTAACGTATTTAAAGAGTTAGAGACACCTAGATCTTTATAAATTAAGTTAAATAAATTATATAAACCATTTAATCCCTCTCTAATAGGTTTTATTTTAATTATTTTTAATTTAGAGAGATTCGCCATTACGGAAGAACGCGCTGAGAGCTATATTATAAGGGCCGACGTAGTAGGTAGGTAGGTAGGCAATAAGGGGAGATTAAAGAGGTAGATAGTATAATAGTAGAGATATAAGCAAGTATAGTGAGGTTAAGGGCATATCAGGCGCGTCTTATAATGAGGAAATAGCTAAGGAGAAAAGTGTAAGGAAGGAAGTAAGGTGCGAGCGAATATAGGGAGGATTAAAAATTAGGCGCGGAAAAGTTAAGCTAATTTAATATAGCTTAGACTAAGGCTTTACAGAGCTTAGTTAAATACTAAGCTATAATAACCTAAAAGTATAAGGAGGCAGCGTTTTCTAATCATGCCTATTAATTTTAGTTTAACTAGGGTTAGTTATATAAGCGCTAATAAATAATTACGTAGCTAGTCCTAAAATAAGCTAAACCTAATATGCCAAATATAGATACAGTTGACCTCTTTTTATAGCGGTTAATTAACCTATTTCTAAAAATAGGATCTAGTTTAGAACTAGATCCGGTTTTTAAAATTGCGCCCTTTTTATAGTGGCTAATTAACCTATATCCTAAACCGGAATTAGTAACTGGCCTCTAAGAGTCGCAATTTAAGCTAGAACTAAAAATATTATAGATATCGAGACTATTAAGCCGTTTAGCTTAACACTGCAGCCGCTTATAAAATCGGCTTCCCCTCTAACCACGCTGTTGAGATTTTACTGCCCTAAAAGCAGGTCTCTTAGCAATTGTCTTACTAAATTAAGTTAAGCGTTAAACAACAGTGCGGTATTAAAGTATTTTTATTACCGTAATATATTAGGTACACGAATTTAATAGCCTAAGCGCTAATATTATAAAATAAAGAGAAGGCAGATATAAGCGAGACTAAGGTTAAAGACTAAAGCAGTAATAAATAGTAAGACAACGTATCCTTGCACTATTAGTTATATATCTAAATATTACTATAAGTAATATAGAACAAATATAGGATCCAGTTTAAACTAAACTATATAAACTTTAGGCCTAACTATAATCCCCTAAACTCTAACCCTACTTCCTTACCTAGCTAGCCTCTAGCTCGAACTCTATTTCTTTATATACGCCTAATATATAACGGCAGAAGTATAAGTATAAATAAACGTAGACAGCGTAATATTCTATTAAGTAGTATAAGGACGCAAGACGACGGTCAGCGAGAATCACTTTAGTACGCTTAATAGCAAAAATAGGCTAGTATAGACGCTTTATAAGTAGCAGAAGAGATATTCTATTAGCGGTATACGAGATAACGATTGGTAAGGATTACTTTAGCACGCTTAATAGCAAACGTAGGCTAGTATAGACGCTTTGCGAGTAGCAGAAGTATTAAGAAGTAGAAGAGATGTTCCGTTAAGCGGTTTAAAAACACAAGATAACGGTTAGTAAGGATTACTTTTATATACTTAAGAGCAAAAATAGGCTAGTATAGATGCTTTATAAGCAGCAGAAGTATTAAAAAGTAGAAGAGATATTCCGTTAAGTAGTTTAAGAACGCAAGATAACGGTTAGTAAGGATTACTTTAGTACACTTAATAGCAAACGTGGGCTAGCATAAACGCTTTATAAGTAGTATAAGTATTAAAAAGTAGAAAAGATGTTCTATTAAGCAGTATAAGGATATAAAACAACGGTTAGCAAGGATTACATTAATACGCTTAATAGTAAACGTGGGCTAGTATAGACGCTTTATAAATAGCAGAAGTATTAAAAAGTAGAAGAGATATTCTGTTAAGCGGTATAAGGACATAAAATAACGGTCGGTAAGGATTACTTTAGTACGCTTAATAGCAAACATAGGTTAGTATAAACGCTTTATAAGCAGCATAAGTATTAAGAAGTAGAAGAGGTGTTTTGTTAAGTAGTATATAAATATAAGAAGCGAGTTATAGGATAGCTAACTTATCGCTGCCAAGCATATAAAGGTAAAGGACTTATTAAGCTCACTATAAAGCGAGTTTTTAACTTTAATCTAACGTAAATATATATGCAAACGATAATAAGATACTCTTAACATAAAAGTAACTAAATAGAAAAACAATACCGAGTTAAGGAAATCTTAATTAACGCCTTAATTCTTAACGCCAGAAAATAAAATCGTAATTACGAAAATCGTTTTTTTATAAGAAATTTCTTAGTTCTTTAGCTTCTTGGAGGCTCTATTTATAGTATAATCTACCTTTCTCTTACATGTCCCTCTTCTTAATAAATCCTCTAATTTATTGTCTAGCGCCTCTTCTAGTTAATCTCTTTGCTTACTACTCCAAGCTATCTCTATTATAATATCCCTAAGCGGTTTATATATCCTAGCATAACGATAAAGGTAATGTGGATTTTTAGTATAGTATAATATAAGTCTCTTATACGGTATAGCCACCGCTAAAACCTAGGTAGGATACTAGCATATTACTATAATAGGACTGTATAAAAATATAATTTCTCTATAACTAGGGTTTTAGAGACGTATTATGTCCTTTATTATATAATAAGTAGATAACTAGGATATAAGATACCTTACTTATCCGCTTAAGATCTTAGCGTTAGAAATTATTAATACTTTAGATAGATATATAGGGACTAAACCATTCTCTACTTAATTATTAGTATTGCTAAATAGTATAGGTGTCTTGTAAATATACCTCTAGGTACTAGCAAAATATATTTAGAACCTACGACTGTATTTATCTATTAGGATAAGTGTTAGATAATCTGTATTCTCTAAAGGCGTAGGTCACGTGCACAAGTCACGTGCACGGAGCCCGTGCACTGTAAAGTCTCTTCGTAGCTCAAAGCCCTAAAAAGACACGTCACAAAAGACGACTTAAGATCATTAATTAATAAACCCATTTCATCAATAAATAGCTCTATATAAGTTATCTGACAGTTATAAGCCCGGTCCGCCGACTTAAGAAGCTATTTAGCTATTACTTAATCATTTAAAGAAATTCTACCTTATTCTTAAAGGACGACCCTAACATAAATATCGGTTAAAGGACAATCCTAACATAAGCATCCTTATTGTTAAAGGACAATCCTAACGATAGGACGATCCTAACAATAAAATTCTACCTTATCGTCAGACTCTAATACCTTATTATTGTAGGACGTAGACCCTAATAGAAATCCTACCTTAATTATCACAGGACGGGATTCCACGAGATTCCATAAGATTCCACCTCAATCGTTATAGGATAATCTTGACGACTAGGACGATCCTAACGATTAGGACGATCCTAACAACTAAGACAATCCTAACAACTAGGACAATCCTAATAATAAGGATAATCCTAATAATAAAATACCATCTTAATTTCTCCTTTACCTATTAGTCAAATAACTCTACCGTTAAGTTTGTTAACTATAATCATCCTTAATAAGCCAAAAGACTGGGAATAATAGCTATAGTAACTCCGAGCCCTTATAGACTAGCGAATTTGGGCCTATATTAACCCAAATAATATAGCACTTTAACAAGGTCTACTATAAGAACTAGCCTATTTAGAAGTTATAGATTTTAATAAGAATGCAACCTTATATATATAGCTCTTAACGAATTAACAGAGAGCGTATAAGAACAGCAGATAATACTATAACTAGGATATAAAGTATTTCCTAAAATAAGAAGAGCACCTTTAACAGATCTAAACCTAAATTATGTCCATAGTATTAATTTAGAAGAAGCTACTACTTAACCCTTCCTTAATAGTTAAAGAATGGCTATCTTAACTAAAGGAGAACACCAAACCTACCTTATTATTTATTAGGAAAAAGGTACAACACTAGTATATAGAAGCTCTTAAGGGGGTTAAATAGTTATTAAAATTAAACTAATAGCTAGATTAATAGGAACACGTAATAGTACTAGGAGAGAAGTATAAGATCCCTTAAATGTTAGATAGAATCTAGCTTTAAGATTTAGTAGAAGTTATTTAACCTTTTAGTGACGCCTACTATATAAAGTATACTACTAAGTTAAATAACCTATAGAAGTTGAAATCTTTTAAATACTATAGAGTAGTAAAGGAGCTATAAAAAGGACTTATAAGACCCTTAAAGAAAGCTAATACTATTATAAGGGGGAGTACCTTTAATATAGACTTCGCAGAGTAAGCTATTAAGGATTACTTTAATACTACTAAAGGCTTATAAAGAAAGACCTTAGTATACATTAGTTGCTTAAAGAGAGCCGGGTTACTAGTTAAGGAGACGTCCTAAAAAAAACCTATACTTAAGTGCTTAGCGTGCGAAAGACAAGGACATTTACTTTAGGACTATTAGTGTTTATTTAAAGATAAGAGACCTATAGGAGTTATAATTAGAGATAACCGCATTAAGAGGGCACTAAAGAAAGTAGAAATAAATAAGGACCTTACTAACTAAGTTATAAAGATTAGACTTAAAGAATAAGAAGATAAGGCTTAATAATAACAGGATAAGAGCTAGAAAGTTAAGATTAAGGGAGAAGCTAATGCGATATTCCTAGAATCATATTATACCGGTTAAATCCATCTACTAAAGCTATTAACTATTCTTAACTTAGGAACTACTCTCTATATCTTTAATAACCTCTCTCGTTTTTATAATTTTAGGAAAGCTCTAAGACATAAATATATTATCGCTAGTAGCTTAGAAGTGCCTATACTAGGCTACAGCAATATTACTATCTAAGTTATAAAACTAGATAAGAGTAAGGGAACCCTACGTCTTAAGGATATTACCTTTTATATAGACTTTAATACAAACCTTATGTCGTTCCGTCTACTTTAAAAACGAAAATACTACTAGGATAATAAAGGAGATAATAATCTTCTAGTTTAGAAGGATAACACAATTCTATATTAAATAGAAGAACGTTACGGTTAATAGACTATTAAGTACATCCAATTAGGAAGTCTTAAATTAGCTTTTAACTTAAGCCGACTACCACACCACTAACAGAAGCGTAGGATATTATTAAGAGACGTTCGTCCAGATTTAAAAGGTAATGCATGACTATAGTATCTGCGTCTAGGTTATTTAGGACCTATAAGCCTTTATTATCTAGGTCTTAACGCTTTAGGAGTTAAGCTTTAAGGCCTAAAGACGACGGAATATTAATATTATAGTCTCGCCAAAATTAAGCGTTAGGTCTTAAGAAGGTTCTTAGAATAGAATATTAATAAATCTTATTTTAACCTCTATATTAACTAAACTAACCTTAAGGAAGCGCATACTAGATTTATATAAGTTATATTTATCTACAACACCTTCTTAGGAAAAACCTTCTCGTATTTTATAACGACGTATAGCAAAGAGAAGGAGACACTATAAGTGCTTAAAGATTTCACCTAATAGATTTATCTAAGGTATAACCTTAAGGTTAATACCATTAGATTAGATAATAAGCTAGGGAGAAAGAGAACCCTTAAATGGCTATAGACTTAAGGAATTATATTTAAGCCTTTAGCGCTATATACCTAAGCTCAGAACGGTACCGCCAAACGCTTAGGGGGTATAATTATTAAGAGATTATAAGTAATAAGAATTGCTGCTAATCTACCACACAACCTATGGAACAAGATAGTTAACTACACAGTATACCTTTAAGATTGAACGCCACTAAAAAGCAACAGTTGGAAATCGCTATATAAGAAGTTCTATACCTTCCTAGCCAATAGGTTAAGAAAGCCGCAACTAGCGTACCTAAAAGCCTACGGCTATAGGGCGTACGCGATAATATTAGACGCCTAGCTAAGAAAGATAAGGCTAAGTAAGCTAGATCCGCGAGCCTATATCGGCTATCTCGTTGGCTATAACTCTACCAATATCTATAGGATCTGGATCCTATATAAAGGTATCGTTATCTCTACTAGGGACGTTATCTTTAATAAGAAGATATTCTTTGACGGTAAGCGAACGGACATCTTAAAGGACCTATACGCTAAGTTAGATACGCTAATTAAGAAGATTTAACTACCTAATACCTAGACTAAAAACAAGGTCCTTCTAGAAGACAATAAAGAAGTATTTAAACCGTTAATTTAAGAGGAAGACGATAACGTTAATAAGCCAGTTTAAGCCTTTAATAAGTTAGCAGATCTTAAGCTTATAAGAGCTCTTAAAGATATATACTATATACCACCTCTAATAAAAGAAGATAAAGAATCTCTATGTGCCTTTTACGTCAAGTATTCTATAAAGTTAGATATATAAGGTACTAATTAAGATATTGCTTATTAAGCAGGAGATATATTTAACACTTAGGGGGTATCTAACAACTTAGTCAAAGACTCGTTTAAGGAAGCTAGTAATAATAAGTTTAAAGACTTTATTACTAAAAGGATTACGTTAGCCTATTACGGCGCCTTCTTAGCAGGAAGAAAGTTTAACCTTAATAGTTAACTTAACGATAATAAGCTGAAATTAGGTAGAATACGCGATATTAAATTAAATAGGAAGAACCTACCTTTGCCACCCTAGTTAATCTAGGACCTTAATACATATTCTCTTTAAGATTAGTTCTAAGAGGCTTAACGAGCCTATCTCCAATCTTATTATTAAATGAGGTCGTTTTAAGAAATAGATAAGAAGCACGTAAAGGGATAGTAAGTCCTCAGCTTAATATAGGTGTTTATTTATAAGACGGATAAGTATAGATTTCTCTAGAAATGTAAGGCACGCTTAATAGTCTGCGGAAATCAACAGGCCCTAGAAGACCTACCTATAAGAGCTACTACATTAGCTAGTATAACCTTCTGAACCCTTATAGCGATTACTATAAAATTCAACCTAGAGACGATATAGATAGATGCAGTTAATACGTTTATCTATTACGATCTTGACGAGGTCGTCTATATAAAGCTACCGCTAGGGTTTAATAAAGGAAAGACAGACAAAGTACTGCGCTTAAGAAAAGCCCTATACGGACTATGACGATTACTACTATTATAGCAGAAGAATCTTACGAGCTTATTAAACGAATTAGGTTTTAAAGAAGTACCCTAGGAGCCGTATATTATGCTAAAAGGTAGAATAGTTATCTTCTTCTACGTCAACAATATTATCTTCTGCTACTGAAAAATAGATAAGAAGAAAGCTTAAGAAGTAATTAAGGAGCTAAGCAAGGAATACTAGATAAGTACCCTTAGCGAGCTAAAATAGTTCCTAGGAATCTATATGCTACGCAATCGTAGCTAAAGGCTCCTATAGCTATCTCAGGAAGCCTATATTAAGAAGATAGCTAACTAGTATAAGATAGATCTTAGAGGGCGTCTTCTAGATACTCCTATGGTAGAATTAGAACTCCTCCCTACCGATCACCATATAATCCGTTTAACGCGTCCGTCCCCTAATACAGACCTATTAGTCTGTCCTATATCCCTACTAGCTTCTACAATACTATATTAGAGAAAACTGGGTTTAGTACTCTATGCAGCCACTATAACGCGTCCGGATATTACCTTTATAGTATTATAGCTAGTAAGGTTTAATTAGAACCTAGGCCAAGAGCACTATTAAGCGGCAGACAGAGTCATCTAGTACCTATATAGCACGAGGAGTAGAGCAATCTGCTATAGAGGAGACAAGGAAGGAATAAACGGTAGAGGGAGAGACAAAGGAATACGCGATAAAGGACAAGATAATGGAAGAGACGGTAGAGGTACAGCGCAATTATTTATCTGTGCTAGCGATGCATTATTTACGGACAACTCCGTTAATAGAAAGAGCTTATAAGGATACATTATAAAGCTATTTAGGGGGCCGATCGCCTGGAGAGCAAACAAGCAGGGTACGGTTACGACGTTAAGCATAGAAGCTAAGTTGTTAGCCCTATTACAGACAGTAAAGGAAGCTATCTTTATTAGTAGGCTGTTTAAAGCAATGACGTTACGCCTAAACGAGCCCTTAATTATTAAATGTAATAACACGCAGACGCTCCGACTAATTACGGAAGACACGGCAAAGCTAATCACGAAGCTCCGACACGTTAATATCTATTAACACTGGCTACGTTAGGAATACGCAATAAGATAAGTATAATTTTAATAGACAGTAATAAAGGAGATGATCGCCGATGGACTTATAAAGGCCCTGCCTAAGCAGAGGTTTTAAAGCTTCGTTAATATGATCGGAATAGTGGATATTAAGGAGCGGCTAAATAAGGAGAAGTAACTGGAGGACCTTAGGGACAGTATTAGAGTAAGACGGAAGGTTTTAGATAAGATTACGGCTTAATTGACTTATTGACGGACACGAGAAGGTGGCTAGCTTTGACCTCAAAGAGCTCGAAGCTAAGGGGGTGTGTTAGATAATCTGTATTCTCTAAAGGCGTGGGTCACGTGCACGAGTCACGTGCACGGAGCCCGTGCACTGTAAAGTCTCTTCGTAGCTTAAAGCCCTAAAAAGACACGTTATAAAAGACGACTCAAGATCATTAATTAATAAACCCATTTCATTAATGAATAGCTCTATATGAGTTATCTGACAATAAGCCTTTAATATAGTTCCCCCTAGGTTAAGGCGAGCCTATCTTAGCCTCACCATAGTCCTCTATTAGCTTAGGTAAGTCTATTTTAGTTTCGCCGTAGCCTTTTAAACCCCTAAGGTAATTAAGGTATATATTTTATACACTCGCCTAAACCGTATCCTCTTATATATTGTCCTTTATATTATCGTCCTTTTCGTAAAAACTAGCCTTATTAAGTGTTTAGATAGGTATATAAGGTATCTACTCCTATATATAACCAGAAAGCTATAATTATTTCTCCTCCCTACTATTAGATGCCGCGTCTTTAGCATTAATATAATTTTAGGGTTTAAGGTTTCTAGTAGGTTAATAATTAGGTATATTATCTCCGGGACAGTAGCATATAGTAATTTTTTCACTAATTAATAACCTATAGGTTATATTAGCAACGTATCTAAGCTTAGTTAAGGTAATATATATAATATCTAGTATTCCTATAAAGATTATAAGGGGTGTATAGTTAAGAGGTCAGATTTAAAGGTAAGTTGATTTAATGGCATATAAGAACTAGGAGTATAACACTTATATTTTATTTCTCTCCTAGGGCGGAGTTAGGATAGAAGGTAGAAGGAAAAGGCAAGGTATACTAGCCGCCCTTTTCCACCCTATATAGTGTCTATGGTATAATATTTAGTAGCTATAATTACTTTTAGCTTATATATTATCTACGCCTAAGACTATAGGCGCCTAGAGCAATCTATAAGTAAGGCATTATTAGGAGTAGCTATTGGCTAAGCTATTACTAAATTTAAATAGCTAACGATCCCCAACGGACGCCGTATACCTTAGTAGGGTTTAGAAGCGTTTGTATAAAGTTATAAACTAGAATTAGAAGTTAATAATAACCTCTAATAATACCTCTCTTAGTAGGAATAGTATTATATAAGTAACTTCTAACGCCTATTCTTCCTAGGGTAAGACACTACCTAAGCAGTAGACTTATCCTAGCCAGTTAATCTTATATATTAACTCCCTATCTATAGTAAAGGAGCTATTAGTGCCTATAGGGTAGTTTACTTAGCATTTTAGCTAAGCCCTTTATAAGCGCTCCGCCTTATATAAGCGGTAATTAACCCCTATTAATCTGCCTTATATTAGGGGAGATCTTTTACTTAAGGCGCTAAGCAGCCGGTACTTAGAGGTCTATAGGCTTATTCTATATCCTAATAACATTAACTACAATTTCTCCTTAAGTAGTATCCCGTAACCCTAAGTACCTATAAGCGTAACGTCCCTAAATTATTAGCTAGTAAGTAGGCGTTTATAAATAGAGAAACTAACTTTAGAGATAGCGACGGTAATATAGAGGCGTTAGCTGGTTAGGAAAGTAACTTTAGTAATAAGGATTAAGGATACGACGTAGAGATATTATATAATGGAGAAAATGGTTTTAGTACTAAATATTAAGAAATAGGGGTAGATAGTAATAAAGAGATATTAAGCGATAAGGCTATATAGGCGACAGTTAGATATGGTGGTTTTAACTTTATAGTCTTAAATCTATAAGTAAAGGATAAAAATATAAAGAAGAGTTCTAATAAAAGCTAGTAAAAGGGCTAAAACTCTAGCCTCTTTTTATTTAGCCTATTGCCGAATAAAATAATATTTCACTATTCCTACTAGAGTCTTTGCCCGCTTGACTTATAGCGAGCTATAAAGCATTTACAATAATCTATACTTTTACTTAGATAATTTTATTTACTACCTTAAAAGCAATAATAGAAGGTAAATCTATGCGAACGACGTAGGATTTTTTGATTTTCTTATAGACCTAGGACGCATGCTACCTTGGTAACTATTAGTCGTATTTAAGACTATAGTACTTATAGATTTATATCTTAAGGATATAAATATATTCTTTTATAGTGTTTTCCTTCTATTTAAATCATTTCTCTACTTATAGTATATAGCGGTTATTTATCTATTCCGGTATAGTAGGGAGGGGTAGTTAGGTTACGTAAGGGGGCTTGGACTTATGGCTACGCTTATAAGGCTATTTATATGGGAACTTCTTTAAGTATATATAAGGGGGCTTTAAGTCGTTATAAAGTTTATAGGAGTCTTTATATGGGAAGTTCTTTAATATTTCTAGATCTAGGACTTATATATTTTCCTAATATTTGCTTCCTATTTATAAGCTAGGCGTTAATAGAGGGTACTAGGTTAGATTACCCTACTTACGCGATTATCCCGCTTATACAATCGCCTAGCTTATATAATTACCTAGCTTATAGGATCGCCTAGCTCGCACGATTACCTAGCTTATAGGATTACCTAGCTTATAGGATTTTCTAGCTCGTAGGAGTACTATACTTGCACAACTACCTAGCTTGTAGGATTGCCTAGCTCCCATAGTCACCTAGCTCGCATAATTAAAGCTAAAGTTATTAAACCTATTAATACCCTATTTATATGCTAGGCGTTAATTAGAGTAATTAAGTATAAAGGTACTATTATAAGGTCCTAAACTAGACTAGATAATATAAATAGGGCACTTAAAGAGTTAAGGGAGGGGTTAGAGTAAAGGGCCGATTTTTAACTTCCTTACGCTAAGGGGGCTAAAAGCGCAGCTACTTTTCTAATTATATTTTAGCTAGTTTTAGCTAACCCTACTACCTTTAGTGCTGGCTTTTAAACGATACTAATAGGTACGTAATTAAAGTAACTCCGATGGATCTTAGCTAGGTATTAGCTGCGCTACACGGTTAAGTCGCAAAGCGCTTTAGCTTTATCCTTCGCTTTACATTTTACGTCTAACTCTCCTCCTACCTTTTTCGCCTTTGGCCTCCTCTACTTTCCCTTTTTACCCCTTAGATTTCTGCGTTAAAAACTACTAGTAGGACTTATACGGTAACTTTCAGCCCCTTTCTTTACCGGACTATACTCTATATAGAATCTTGCACCATTAATACGAAATTCTATCCGTTTAATTTAAAAGCCTACCTTAAACTGCACCTTTTATAGCAAACTAGTAGAATTTATTACTATTAATCCTTAAGGATCGCTTATTATGCATAAGGGCTAAAGCAATACTTATTAATTCCTATAATCTATCCCTTAGCGTTAATATAAAAGGTAAGCGCATATACACCTAACGCCCTCTTAATTTCCCTTCTATATACTAATAGGATATTTCTTAGAGCCGCCCTCTTTTCAGCATCCCTACAAAACCTTATTTATCCGTTTCTCTTGTATATATATATACTCTGACATCTATCCTCTAAGAGTCCTATTAAGCTCCGCCTTATAATTGGTCTAGATAGTATAGCTATTATATATATTGGACAAAATTAACTACCTGATAGGATTTAGCCTAAAAGATATTATTTCTTAGGGAAATTTGGACATAGTATACCTTAATAAATCCTCCCAAACTATTATTAAATCCCCTTATACTAAGGAAAACACGGACTTTATTATAATTAAAAAGAAGATTTATAAGCGATTTAGCAAATATAGGGGATACTAAGGAGTTCTACGTTATTATAGACCTTATAAATTAGGCATCTACCTTAAATATACCGCTAATAGTAATTTCTAATCCCTCCCCAAGAAGCGCATAAATAATATTAATATTAGGTAACGACTCCGCTAGGCCACTTAACTTATAGAATCTCTAGGTTTCGCTTATTATATAGGCGTTATTTATAAAGACCTAACGTCCTAAAACGTATTCTTAGATAAGAATTTAAACGCTAAATTAGCGGACTATGCTAGTTCTTCGTTAGATGGTTCTCCTCTTTTTATTACAGTAATAGCTAGTTATTAATATCCCAGATCGGCCCTATCTATTAAAAGTAATCTCTTTACGTTTAGCTCTATATTATATAAAATTATAATTAAAGTCGCTCCTTACTACATATTATCTAAGGCTAATATTTACGCTTAGTATTTAAAAAGCGAATTTCCTAAAACCAAGTCTCTGCAAGCAATTAGAAGTATTAATAAAAAATACTAATAAGGCCAATATAATGCCTTTAATGCCGTCATTTAAGATTTAAAAGGTATATTTACTTTAAATTTTATATTATATAACTAATGATTTAATAATATAAAGGTGTATAGCGGAACAAATTTTCCTTAACCTTTCCTACTACCGTTCTCCCCAATTTGGTTCTTATTATTACAATTATAACTATTATAGCTTTAGCACTTCTTACCCCAAGATTAGCGCACGGGCTTAATTAGTTATAAAGTGATATATACTAAAATAGGTTCTTTTTATTAATAAGAGCGCGGATAGCACTAATTTAGAAAAGGTATTTTGGACAAGATTTATTCCTCTTACTTATCCTAAGTTGGATCTCCTCGCCGTTCTACCCTCTTACTAGCTTAAAATCCTTATAAGGGTATCTAATAGCTTTCGCTGTATTACACTTATTATATCTTCACTTCGAAATTATATACTTTAAGGGCGCTGTGCACTTGTTATATTTTTTAGTATAATTAATATAGTGGCATATTGCCTTAAGATATAGTGTAGTTCCTTAGGCCAATATTATGTACGCTAGATTGGAATTCAGTATATAGGATTAAAAAAAATTTAGATTAGCGGATTTAAGTAATAGTATAAAGTTATTTAAAAACTAGGGGAATATACTTTACCTTTATATATATTAGTTTTTAAATTTTTTTATTTTTATATCCGATTATATTATACTATATACAATACTGCGTATGTAGCCTCTAGGCTATAGCGCTATAGTTCTATATATATAAATCCTTTCTAGGCAGCTTAACATATACTAGTAGCTATATCTTAGTAGTTTATAAACTCCTAAACTAGGAGTTTATAGTTCCTTAGTAAACCTTAAGTTCCTATAACTACTAGGGAATAAAAAAACAGTAGGAAAAACTATAAGAAATCCTAATACCTGTCCCTGTCCTTTTGCAATTTATTTTTATCCTTTTACTCTCTAATATCTTTTTAAGAGCCTAGTAGGAGTTACCTCCTTCTAGAATCCTATCTGTTTTATTCTTCCATAAAATCTTCTTTATATACTAGTTTAGCTGCTTTAAGAGTCTCGCAGTCTTTACTATTAGCAAAGTGTTTTTCTTTACAATTAATGCAAAGAGGGGTGGTATGCTAGTAAGGCTTACCTGTTATTATACAGGTAGAATAGGAATAGTCTTTAGATAAATATACAGCTGTATAGTATCTATAGGCTCTAGTAGAGCACCTATCTCCTATATGGCCAAATTTTTAGCAGCTCGTATACTGTGTAGGAAGAGAGAATTTAAGGTATTTTACTACCTTAATAGCTGTACCTGCAATTAATATCTCTTTTTACTTAAGGATTTCTTATCTTTTTTCTTCGTTCTCTATAGTAAAACCATAGAGCCAAATCTGGTCTATAAATTATGTCTTTTTTCACTAGATAAGATCCATCTAGGTAGTCCTTATATCCTTATAGGATTAAAGGTCTCGATTTCTTCCTTTAGGAGCTTAGAGCCTCCTTCTTTTAGGAAAGGTAGGGTAGGAACCCTGTGGGCTATAATTTAAACCTATAGTTCTAGTTTTTGTTCTTTTTAAAAGGTAAAGCAGTTATGCCAGATATCTTTATATTTAACTCAGAAATCTACATTATACTCTTCTGTGGTTATAAGGAGAATATTTTATTTTCCTTTTATTCTAGCTATAGATGCTAAAACTGGCTTTTTTACTTGCAATTTTGATATAAATAGTTAATTGACTTTATTTCGTATAGAGAAGGTATTTAGGGGTTGGTCCTTTTCGTCTATAATTAGGACTAGCTTCCTTTCTTATAGCTGCTTTTTCTTACTTCTAGTAGAAGTAGAAGGGGTAGGAGATAGTAGTAATGAGGAAGGTAGTAAGGGTAAAGAAGAAGGGAGGTCCTTCTTTAGCCTCTTTGCGTAGGTTTCTTTAGTAGGGGCTACCTCCTTATAGAGAGCTCTTACTTCTTCAACTAGTCCTTTTAGGACTTCTTTTATATTTTCTTTTCCTTTTATAAAAAGATTTTCTCCTACTAGGATACTGCGTATATAGTCCTCTAGCTGTTTAACTTGTTCTTTTTTTTTTCTTCTTCTAGCCCTTTATAGGCCTGGGTTAGGCTTTCTAAGTCCTTTTATAGGTGTTATTCTGGAGAAAGGGGAGGGAAGGATATACTAGGTATACTAGCCGTAAAAGCTATAAGTTTTATTGTCTTTTTGTAGGTTTTTGGTTTTCTTTTTTAGTAGAAGACTAAGGATATCCTCTTTTTTCTCCTGTCCCAAATAGTCTAGGAGAAGGAGAAGGGGCAGAAAAAGTGAATATAGACTTATTATTACTTATTTCTATAGGAGGTTGTTTTTTTATGCCTACTAGGCTTCAGCATCTTATAAAAGGGTTCTCTAGTTTTTACTATCTTTATACCCTTTTTCCTTACTAATCTTACTAGAAGATTTCTAGGGAGGTTAGGCTAAAAGGTAGTAGAAAAACTAGCTCCTATTTTGCAGTTTTAGTATTAGTAGTAATAGTAGTAGTTTTGGTGTTCCTATCCATGCCTCGCTTATAAGCTAGGGCCACCTTTTAAGAAAGTTTTCTATTGGGAAAAGAGGGTAAAACGATAAATAAATCCACCTCTAGCTCGCTAGGTAGTAGGAATTAGGTCTTAAGAGTTGTGTTACAGACGCTTTAAGTACGATGTTATGACTACTTAGAGAGGAGTTAGAAGAAGCTAGTTAGTTAATATAGGCACGGTTTAGGATAGAACCGGTAGAACTATATAACGAGGAATAGTAGCTAAGGTCATATAACGTGCTACGTATTAAATGTAAGGAACGAGAGGAACTTACGTACCTTATATATAACACGTACATTACGTACAAGGAGGATTTTATAGAAGTACGGTTGTGTATTTAAGGACCCTTAGTCCCTACCTAGATAGTTCCTTCCTTATAGTAATTCTTAGAATACAATTAGAGTTAATCTGTTGGGCAATCACTCTACTAGTTGTTATTACGTTGTTAACTTCCTATAATACCTATATACCTAGCCCATTAATAGGACCCACCGTAGTTCCTACTATAAGGTTCCGTTATATAATTACTACCTAGTTACGGTTTTAAGAAGTCAAATAATATGCCACTAAAAGCAGCCACCACGACGCTATTAACGGCGGCAACTACGTCAGGATTAGGTAATGATACCAGTATAGCAGATACTAATTCACAATAACCTATAACAGTAGGACAGTTATAAGCGATAGTTGACCAGTTAATGGGAGATAATACAGCACTTGAAAATAGGATTAATAGAATAGGAGCAGTAAAGGTTAAGTTACTATCGATTAAAAGATTCTTAGGAAAGAGATTAAAGCTTAAAGGATTCCTTACGTAAATACACTTTAAGGTTACGTAAGAGGGAGTAAAGCTGGTAATAACTATGGATTAAGTAGTATACGTAGGATTGTTCTTGTTAGGAAGAGCACTTAAATAGTTTAAGCCTTACCTTACAGAGATATAAGTAAACGGAATAACAATAACGAACTAAAAGGTACGGTTTATGTTCTTAAGTTAGGGAGGATTTGTAGAGCGACTTATATAGATATTCGGAGATCTAAAGGCAACAACTATAGTAGAAAGGAAACTCTAAGATATTATGTAATAAACCTTAGCAATTAAGTATATAACGCAGTTCCAAACACTAGCTATATAAGTTAAGTGGAATAATAAGGCGCTTATGGCATAGTATAAATAGGGACTTAAGGCTAAAGTCTAGGACGTAATTATTCTAATAGAAGATGTGGATACCCTAAGGGAATTAATAGATTAAGCGATTAAGATTGATAATAGGAT
This sequence comes from Cenococcum geophilum 1.58, assembly GCF_001692895.1. Lineage (NCBI taxonomy): Eukaryota > Fungi > Ascomycota > Dothideomycetes > Gloniales > Gloniaceae > Cenococcum > Cenococcum geophilum. The sequence goes on from NW_027137583.1 coordinate 2,099,839, forward strand.
CTTCTAAAGGGAATAGACTAAGAGAGGTTAGGATAGAGTTCTATAGTTATATAAGGCGTAGAGTACGTAACGACTAAAGCTAAGTTAGAAACTATAGTATGGCGCGGAGCTAATGGACCTAAGTAGTACTAAAGAAACCTATAAAAGATAGAGTAAGAAACTATAGAAATCTAGAGGTTAAGGATTAAGTAATTATAGAACTAAGGAGCAAAGGCTAAATCAGGGATTTTAGTAGTAGAAGACATTTAGGCGGACTCTATAATAAAGTTAATAGTTTAGAGATGGAGCTTATATAAATTACGGGAAACAAGGTTATTTTACTAGAGATTATAAGGATAATTAGAGTTACTATATAATAAAGGGAACTAGACTAGCAGATAATATATATATATATAGAGGGATGATAATATACTACGAGGAATAAAAGAGTATTCAATTAGAAGTTTTGCGTTTTATTATAATAACGCATACCAAATTTATAAAGACGCTAAGTATGGCGCAAGCTATTGGCTATAAGAGCTAGAATTAATAAAGTGTAGAGGTACTAACAAACCATCTTATAGATTGGATATTAAGGACAATAAATTTGATATAGGCGAAATATTTAGTAATAATAAGGTAATAAAGGCAGTTTACTAGAAACGTGTAAACCTTGGAGAAGTTACATTAGAAGTAGAGACTAGGACCACCATAAAGCAAGGTTTAGTAACGGGTATTATAACACCATTAGATATGGCATCCATCGCTTTATAAAATGGAAAAAAGAGTATCTTATAGAGACTAAGCAAGTAGATAAGTGCTAGTGCTAATTTATTACTCGATAAAGGCAAAAGGCTAAAGGCTTAAGATTCTTAAGATAAGATAAGGCATGCTTAGAGACCTATAGCGGACGATAACTAATGGAGCAGAGCAGCGGCTTAGTTTAGTAATATACGAATAAGCTCGGGATAAGAGTTCCTAATGGTATAAGACTCTTAAGATAAGATAAGTGAGATTTAAAACTCTTAAAACGAGATAAGAATACCTAAGCCTAGTTGGACTAAGGTAGGAGCTAAGCTTAAGTTAGAAGCAAGCTTAGGATTAAGGATTTTATAGGACTAAGACTTTAATATACGGATAAGGACCATTAATGAGGGAATTAAGAAGTAAGAAGACTTTAAGGATCTACTCGTAAAACGTAAAAAGAAAGAAACCATAAAGGAATTTAGAGCAAGAATTACCTTATAGCAAGAACAGAAACTAGATAAGAGATTTAGCACATTGGGATATATAAGGGACAGAGCACCTATATAAAGAATTACTAATAAACCTAAGACAGGCACACTAAGAGCTAAGTGGCTTACTAAACTGGAATAAGAAGAGGATCTAGGGATTCTAACTAGGTTTAAAGAACGATATATAAAAGGCTATTACGATGCAGCAATAAGGAGATACTTTCTTACGGACAGATTGTATACACTTAAGGAGTTGTACTAAAGGTGGTATAGACAACGACATAACGATAAGTGGGAAGATTTCTATATATAGTTAGATGAACGAGTTATCTAAAACCACCCGATTACGGAAAAGGCTATAACTTATATTAAAGGTGCCTTAATTATAATATTAAAGGATTTAGAGGAGTAATTAGAGGACTAGAGAAGCGAGAGGCGAATCTTAGTACCTGCGAATAAAGTCGCAACGCTTAGATTAACACGAGAAAGGTTTAAACTTAAGGATAAAAACAAGCCAAGAGTTAACCTAAGACACTAGGCGTATTATACGTTAGTATAAATTGTATATATAGATGACGCGTATAATATATATAGAGCACCAAAAGATAAGAACTAGAAGTATCTAGTAAGGATATATTGGGTACCGGATAAGGTAAAGTATAAAAACGCTAAGTATATATATAGTTGGCACCCTATAGAAGTTTAAGAATAAGGGGACTTAATACTTTAGCCAGGAAGATTCCTTATGGAAGAATACCTAGATGGATAATAATGGTGGGAATATCTAGAGAACACCTATCTATAGTATATTAAGGAAAAGAAACAAACTAAGTATTAGCCTAAGTTAGACTAAGTATAAACAGGATCTAGTAGCTATTAGTTAGGAAAAGTAGAGGCCTACGGGACTAAAGGGAGCTAGTAGTAGAGCCTTAGACCCTTAAAGGAATTTAAGGACGACACCTAAATCTAAAATTTAAATGGTAAGATTAGCAGTTTAAAGCATTGGTAGATAGTAGAGTAACGAGGAACTATATATTACTAGTAGTAGTTAAAAGGATAGGACTACTATATAGAGAGAAGGAGCACCTATATCTACTAGTTACAATTTTAGGAGATCTAATAGCCTATAGAGGAGGTATTATTAATCTTAAAATAGGACCTATTTAGTTAACTATTAAAGGGAAATAAATTGAGATGTCTTTTAATATATTACTATTAGGGAATAATAAGGCGATATTAGGAATGCCTTAATTATAGAAATATAATCCAAAGATTGATTGGGTTATAGGTTAGGTTAATATTAGAGATACTTAATAACGTAAAATGCGACAATAAACTAAGTTAGTATAGTACTAAGTTGGAGCGATATATGAGGAGACCAATTAAGGATTAAGTTATATACTAAAGAGATACCACAAATATGGCAAAAAGTTATAGTTACTAAAAAGTGAAAAGCTGTTAGAGTATATAGTATAGGATTATAAGATAGAGTTAGAACTAGGAACAAGTCTACAGTTCTTTTTAACCTACAAGCTTACTAAAGAAGAAGGTAGAGTATTAAAAGAGTTTATCTAGGAGAACTTATAAAAGGGATATATCAGACTATCGCAATTATTAGCGGATTATCTAGTATTATTCGTACTAAAGAAGAATGGAAAACTTAGGTTATGCATTAACTATAGATAGTTAAACAGTATTACGAGAAAGGATAGGTATCCTTTACCCTTAATTAGCGAAATCTAAGATAGGATAGGTAATGCGCAAATCTTTATAAAGATAGATCTGAGATAGGCGTACCATTAGATTAGAATTAAGGAAGGCGACGAATGGAAGGCAGCCTTTAGATTAAAGGAAGGACTGTATAAGCCATTAGTTATGCAATTCGGGCTTATAAATATACTAGCAACGTTCTAGAAGCAAATTAATAATATATTAGGAGAACACCTTAATAAGTTTATTATAGTATACCTTAATAATAATATTATCTACTTAATAAGCGAGGAAGAGTACGGGGAACACGTTAAATAGGTCTTAAAGAGACTATAAAAAGAATAGATGCTAGTAGCAATTAAGAAATGCGAGTTCTTTATAAGGAAGACCGATTTTATTAGATTTATTATTAAACTAGGCAAACTAAGTATGGACCTAAAGAAAGTCGAAGCTATAGTAAATTGGCAAGAACTAGAGAATGTTACGTAGTTAAAATCATTTTTAGGGTTTTGCAACTACTATAGGAGGTTTATAGTATAGTGGTTAAAGAATATTAAGCCGTTTACTTAATTAATAAAGAAAGAAGAACTATAGGTATAGAAAAAGGAATAGAAAGAATTGTTTAAAGAACTTAAGGAGTTATTCACCTAAGAACTAATCCTTAAAATCTACCAACTGAAGTTAGAGATAGTGGTTAAGACGGATGCATTAGACTTTATACTAGGAGCGTACTTTCTATGGAAATATAAAGATAGATAGCACCCAGTGGCATACTATAGTCGAAAGATAACACCACTAGAACTGAACTATAACATCTATAATAAGGAGTTATTAGGTATAGTTACAGTACTAAAGAAATGGAGAGCATTCTTGCAAGGAATAGAAAAACTATTTATAGTTAAGACGGACTATAAGAACCTAATAGGATTCCTAATAATAAAGGAATTTAACTAAAGACAGGTTAGATGGGCAGAAACACTTATAGACTACTATTTCAAAATTTAGTATACCAAGGGTATAGATAATGCACGAGTAGACGCTCTAAGTAGAAAGGCTGAACTACAAAATAACAAGAAGCTATTAGGGGCTTTATTGCGAAAAGATATAGATAGGTTGATTAGATTTAATTATCTAAAGATTGTAGTAATATAAGAAGAAAAGATCTACGAATTACTAGAGAGTAATTAGATATAAAAAAATCCTAGACGTATAAACAGAGGATCTAGACTTAAAGTAGTATGAAAATTAAGAAGCGATATATGTACTAAGAGCTATTATAAAAGAGTTTATTAAGTCATTTTATAAAGGATTAACTTAAGGACACAATAGAGCCACGGGCTTAGTGTTAAGACTTTAAGGGGAGTACATTATTAATGGAATCTGGGGTTTAGTACGGAAAATTACTAAGGAATATTTAGATTACTAAAGAAATAAACTAATGAGGTATAAGCCGTATAGAGGGCTACAACCTATTAAAATACCAGAAAGACTATAGGAGGTTATATTATAGGACTTTATTATTAAGTTACTAAAGTTAAGAGATCCTATTACTGGACAAGATTATAATACGATCTTAGTAATAGTAGACAAGCTTATAAAGTGGGGGTACTTTATAGCATATACAGAAGAAATCTTAGTAGAAGATATCGCTAGAATCTATATTAAAGAAGTATTTATAAGGTATAGAGCACTAAGTAAAATCATATTAGATAGAGATTTAAGATTTGTAGCAGTATTCTAGGAAGTATTCTTAGCGGAATAAGGGGTTTAAGCAGTAACTTCTACTGTATATTATCTACAGACAGACGGTTAAACGGAAAGATTAAATTAGATACTAGAGCAGTATTTAAGGCATTATATTAATTATGAATAGAATAATTAGGTATTGTTATTACTAGTTACACAGTTTATATATAATACTACACTATAGAAAGGAATGGGCGTATTACTATTTAAGGCGAATTACGGATATAAACTAAGAACATTATTATTGCCACACTAAGTAAAGAAGATAAGTAGTATAGCTAAAGAAAGAATAGAGACTTTAATAATTCTTTATAAAAACCTTATAAAAACAGCTAAGGTAGTACAGTAAAGAATAAAAAGGTACTATAATGCTAAGAGATCTAAGGGACCAGATTTTAAGGAGGGAGATAAAGTATAGCTACTATATAAAAATTTTAAGAGTTAACAACTAAGCAAGAAGTTAGACTATGTTAGACTAGGACCTTTCGAAATTATATAAAGAATTTTATTAGTCACGTTTAAGTTAAACCTACTAGCCAGAATGAAAATCTACCCTATATAGTATATCGCGATACTAGAGCCAGTATATAGAGATATTAAGCCACTAGTTTACAAAGTAGACATATATAGAGGATAAGAGGAAGATAAATAGTAAGTTTTAAAGATCGTTAGTTATAAGGATATAGATAATAAAACATAGTACGAAGTAAGGTGGATAGGCTATAATAAGACTACCTAGGAGCCACTAGAATATTTAAAAAACGCTATAGGAAAGGTACAAGAGTATTGGAAGAAAATAGGTCAGGTAATATAGATAGGGAAGGATTGCTAAAAAACAAGTTACCTAAGGGGGACCTAGGAAGAGCGACTGCCAAACTACTTAGAGTTGTTTCCTTTGCTAGTAGAGGAGAGTTAGTTCTCTTATTACTAAGTTCCTGCAGACCTTATTCTATAAGTTTCTACTCCTTAAAACGGACCTTCTTATAAACTTTCTTAAGACGAAGTAGATAGGTAGACGCCGTAATATAAGTATCTAGGGCCTTCTGTTCTATATCCTAAGAACGCTTAAGCTCTATAAGGGCCTATACTAGGTCACCATTAAGCTTTATAGCAGTAGATTAAATATAAGACCCTATAACAAATTACTTAGGGAACTTAGAGACTATTAAGGATTATAGAATGTATATACTTAGCGTTAGAAGAAGAGCGAACATCGCAGGACGATTAAATATTTGCTTTAGTGCACTCTAAATAAAAGGAGGGTTATTAAGACAAAGGATTTGCTAGCGCGATATAAACTAACCCCTCTTTTATACAATAAGAATACGGAGATAGTATTATTTTACTAAGTAATAATATTACAGCAATAATACGGGCACGACGTTGCGTGTATAAAAAAGAAGAAGGTGCTTTAGGTATTATAAGCAACGATATTAACTAAGTTAATTAGACGGATATTATACCTCTAGTAAACAACTTAGAGATACTAGGTATCTTTAAGGACAAAGATAAAGAGAAGGGAGATAGTGTTACGGACGCTTTAAGTACAATATTATAACTACTTAGAGAGGAGTTAGAAGAAGCTAGTTAGTTAATATAGGTATGGTCTAGGATGGAACCGGTAGAACTATATAACGAGGAATAGTAGCTAAGGTTACATAACGTGCTATATATTAAACGTAAGGAATAAGAGGAACTTACGTACCTTACGTATAATACGTACATTATATATAAGGAGGATTTCATAGGAGTACAGTTGTGTATTTAAGGACCCTTAGTCCCTACCTAGATAGTTCCTTCCTTATAGTAATTCTTAGAATATAATTGGAGTTAATCTATTAGGCAACCACTCTACTAGTTATTATTACGTTGTTGACTTCCTGCAATACCTATATACCTAGCCCATTAACAGGACCTACTGTAGTTCCTGGTACAAGGTTCCGTTACAAGTTGGAAAAAAATTTTTTTTTTTAATGGTAAGATGGGTATGTATGAGTTTTGGAGTGTGGCGCTACCTTTTAGTAAGGTTGCATGTGCGGTAAAGCTTTTTTATTAGTTTTTATATAAGGGTGCTAAATTAACATAGGCCTTAAGTCTGCTTTTAATACGCACGTAATTCTGCCGCCTTAATTAAGCCGTGTATATACTATACCTAAGTATCCTTTATATGCATTGTATACAACCTATAGGCAGCAGCGTAGTGCGACTAAGGTGATAATATTTTAGAAGTAAGGCGGTTTATCTAAGTTTTAGAAAATGATTAGATAACTTAAGAACCTATAGCTATCCTATAAAATAGTAGGTAGGATAGATAGGTTACTTTAAGTAAGTACATTATATATATTAAAGGCTTTAAAATATATTAGAAGAACCTTCTACTGCCATTTCTATAATCTAAGCTAGCTTCCCTAGTTACCTCTATAAGCTTCTCTATTACAAGAGCCCTTTTTAAAACAGTAAGGTCGCCTCTAACTACTTAAGCTAGATCCTTTACGGTAGCTTTCCTAGAGCCGAACTTCCCATTAAAACCCTATAGCTCCTTTATATTTATACCTAGCCGACTTAATAACTATAAGATAGGTTTTATAGCCCACTTTAACCATTCCGCTAACTATTTTAACGTTTATAGCTCACCCCAACCAACTATAACGTAAGGAGCGCCTTTAGTCTCTTTTATTTTAACCGCAATCTTATATATTTTGCCATTACCCTATTTATAACTAATAATTTGGACCTATTGCATTATTTAGAGAGCTTACTTAATCTTATTACGGTTAAACTAATAATAGGCGAATATCCAATCCATTTTAAGATAAGTTTGTCTCTAGCTGCACCAAATATAAATTACGTTGGCCGATTATATTTAGTCTAAACCCAACCGTTATAGTCCGGTGCCGTCTACTTTAGCAAAAAGTTAAAGATTAACTCTATAATCCGTTTAGTAAGCGAATTAGATAAAATATACCTTTAAAAGTATAAAAAGGTTAAGAAGGTTAAATATAAGAAGGTTAACTTATTAGAAATTTGGCTTTAGGTAGTGGCCTATTTATATATTAATTGCTAAAGCCCTAGCATTTTATTTAGTCTTATATCCTCGCACCTATTAGCCGGAATAAGGAAGGATATATATATCTATATAGGGAAATACAGGTTAATTATTGGATAATAAGAGCCGCTAAAATGTTTAGGTATAGTATTCTAGACTACCTAGTTAAATTATGCTATAAAAATAATATAGCAAATAAGTTAGCTTCTAATGTGCGCGATATCTATCTTTATATATTAAGGCTTATATATATACTAAGCATTTTCCTACTACCCCTCTATTTAGATAAAGCTAGTTATATAACTAAAAAAAACCCCACTTATCCTAGTTTACTAAAAAGTATTATCTATACTTATTATCAATTACTTAACGGTAACTAGGCTGTATAAAGCGGTAAGTAAGACCTCTGCTAGGATCTTAGCAATACTAATACTAAAAAATGCCCTTCCTTAAATATAGTTTCTGCACGGTCGATCTAATACGGCAAAATTCCTTATCTTTTTCATTAGAACCCTTTTACTCTTATAGACGCCACTTATGCCTAAATATTTACATTAGATCGAACTAGATACTAGCAATATAATTAAGAATATCTATAAGGTGCTAAAGAAGTAGGAAACTACTTTTATACCATTCTTAGAGCCAGGTATAGAGAAATATACGTTAAAGGAAGTAGATTAGGAAGTTTTGCACTTTTATAAAGTAGCTTAGCTAAAGTTATTCGCAAAGGTAAGTAGTAAGCCATTAAATTATACGTAATCTGCTAATAATTTAGCAGCCTCTATAACGCTAGGTCATTTTTCAATCTATAAAAGAGGATGTATATATAGGAACTTAAAGAGATTAGTTTATCATTCCTATCTAGGTCTTAAAGGCGCCTATATATATTACTAATAAAAGCACTAAATAGTAAGTAGAACTGACTTGTGGGTATACTATCCTTTATACTACCAGTAAACTAGCCACTATTGGCAATAGGGTGGTATTTCTTATCCTATCGCTATAGCCGGTCTAAAAGAAAAGCCTAGTAGGTAGCTTATGGCTATAGTTTTATATTAAGATTTATAAAGTCCAATGTTTTAAAGAAGTTGTATTATAGCTTAAAGGATGTAGGGAATTTATTAAAGTAGTTATATTGTAGTTTAAAAAGTCTATAAGGATCCCTAGCGTAGAAGGGACTTCGTTCTACGTTAGAGTTAATAATTCTCTACTTATTCTATTATCTGGTATAGCTAAACAGCTCTTAGCGTCTGTTAGCGGAGTAGATAGGTTTAATAAGAAACTTTTAGGTCCATTCTTGGTGTTAGACAAGACTATTATACCTTTATAATATGCCTTTTGCTATATAGGGTTTATTAGAACCCCTAAGTTACCATAAGTTACTCCTATCTAAATTTATAGCTAGTTTTTACTAAATAGTCCGTTTAGCCTAGGTGTCTACGCCTGCTTATATACGTCTTCCTTAAAGTTAGGTACTGGTTATAAAAGGCATTTACAATAGTACTTACCATATGGTATACCTCTTCCCTTATCCGTTAAATTTAATACGTTAAATGGCTAAGCCCTATTATCTTTATGGCCTAGTAATAGATTATATAAATTATTTTTGGGATTTCCTAATAAGAAGTTAGAATTTCCTTAGATATATAGTTTTACTTACCCTTACTAGCGCTGTTTCTAGTAGCATATCTATATACCTCCTATATATACGGTATTAGAGCGGCCTATTAAAACGTAGTAATAAGATTTACTACGTTATATTAGTCTTACCTTATAGTGCTGGCACTCTACTCTACTAAAAGTGAGTTTCCCTTATCTCTTTAGATTTTAGGTCGCCTAGGTTACCTGCCGTTTAGTTACTTAATGGGTTCTGATCTTCGCTTTAGAGCTTCCGGAATCTAATTAATCGCTTTATACGTAATAGCCGTAGTAGCATCTAGTAAAGTTAGTATCTATACTAAATTATAGGGATTTTAACTATATTAATGCCTTCTTTAATTAAGCTCTCGGTAAGTATATAATATTCTTTTAATATATCTAAAATGCCCGCAGCTTTAAGGGCTTAAATTAATTCGTTATAGTTAGAACCCGCCTTTAAGAACTTCTTTTCCTATCTAAGGTTACGGTTAGTATATAAATAACTACTATTTACTACTAAACTTACACTCTATCCCCTATCTTTAAAGGAAGGAAGAATAAGACACTAAGCCCTCCTAGCGCCTCCCTAATTAAGCAGTATTTACTTCCACCAGTAATAAAATCTTCTATCTTTTTAGTAAAGTCTTTAAGTAGGGTTTTAGTATTTAAGCCAATTCTATAGAAGTCTTTAGCTATTAAGCTCGCCGTATATTTATCTTTTAAGAGCTTTTATAAAACTGCTTAACTAAATCTACGGAGGAGCTAGTGGTATACTTTCTCTGTTTTAAGAACTAAGTAAATAAAAACGGTATAATTAAGCGGATTCCTAAGGAAGCGCTTCTAATTATCTATATAGGTTTTCTCAACTTAAGGGTTCTAGAAAGCCGTCTTTCCGGCTTAAACTTTAGTAAGAAATATTATAACTTTAGGGTTAGGCTTAGAACAGTATATCTTTAACAAACTTAATTACAAAACACCAGTTTCTTTAGAATTAACCCTAAAAGTTATTTTTTTTTAATAAAAGATTTTAACTTTAACTTAGCTTTATAAACTAACTTAAGAACTTTATTTACGTTTTAGAGTAACTGCAAAAAAGCTTAGTAAAGAGGTAATATTTATAGAATAGGTAAACTTACGCTTAGCTCTAAAAGCGCTAGCTCTTTTTATGCTAGAGCAGCTCTAAGTTTCATAGTAATATTAATTATTTTATAGGTGTTATAAGAAGTCCTAATAATAAATAGTAGGCAAAACCTTTTACTTTAAGCAATAGTAAGCTAACATAAATTTGGGGCACCAAAAAACCTATAGGTTTTTTAATGCCCTAAATCTATACTAGTGTAAAGTAACTCCTCCTATATACTAGCCTCCTCGGCAACGCGTCCCTAAAGAGTTAAATTAATTACTTAAACTGGATAGACGGGAGATTTCTAGGATAAGTTAATATAAGCCTTAATTAAGGTTCTATACCCTAAAAGCCTTTCCTACTAGGAACTAATTAGATTCTTCCTATATTCCTATAAGAATTAACTTAATCCTAAATCTAAGTAGGTACTTTAATATTGCTTTACTAATGGCTTAACTATATTAAGCCCGGGTTCCGTTTACTATTACGAAACTTAGGGCTTACTAGTAAAGTTATAAGACCTATAGGCTAACTAGGCTAAGAATATAGTTACTTTCTTTTCTTTACTATAATACACACTCCTCTACCTACAGCTACTACGTACGTTTGTATAGTGTTTATTTATTACCTTATAATTTTCTGTATTGTCGCCCTATGGTATTATAAGCTATAGCGTCTTTAATAGCATCTTGTCTTTAATATAGTATTTCTTTTCCTTATCCCCGGACTCGTAGTTACTACCTTAATTAGGTATATAAAGCACTAGATTATTTATCTACCTTAGGATATACTATAACTAATAGCCATGCTGCTAAGATCTTTATTAGCGATTGTATTAGCTGCTAAGGTTTATAAGGCCGCTATACTAAAGGAACTTACTAATAGGAAGCTAGATCTAATCTCTATAAGGTTTTGTCAGCATATTTATAAAGGGCCACTAGGTAGTCCGCATTACTATTCTTCTTACTTTTCTACTCTAGGGCTTAGATATTAGGCGATTCTTCTCTATATCGCGCTAGCTACTACTATACCTTTTAATAGCAGTAGAAAGTTTTCTAGTGTATATCTTATTTGCTATAATTCCAGTCTTTAAAATATAGTAAGTGGGCGCGGAATAATATGTATAGAATTAAAGATCATTATAAGTAACCTTAAGGGTCGGAATACCTAGCATTATTTTAGCTGTAGCAGGTATAATCCTTCTTGCTATTTATTAGATAGATTACTTCCTCCTAGTAAGCAAATATATAGCCTTTAAAGACATCCACTAATAGAGGCTAGGGGGAGTGCATTATAGTATATCTTATAATGTTTTCCTTAAACTGCGCAAGGGTTTTAAATTATATATCGTAGGGTATTCTAATAATTAAAGACAGTAAATCCGATATTTTATTTAGGAGGGACGGCTAAAAATAAAACTACATCCGTCCGTTATCTATTTAAGTATTTATTAAAAACTAAAGTGGACTATCTACGCCTTATTCTTTGGGACTTCTTTATTAACTTTACTCTTAATTTTATATCTTTATCCTGAACACCCTTATTCTTATTAATTTTTAAATATTTTATCTCTGCCATTATATGTTGCAAATTATATTTTTATTTATTATTTATTACTGCGGTATCCGTAGCTGTAGTGCTGTCTATAGTATCTGGGGTATTTATGGCGGTATCTTAGGCGGACTTTATAATAGATTTTAAAAAGGTGTTCCTAGCCTTACTAGTAATATTTATGGCGGCGTTAGAGGTAGCTTTTATATCTGCGATAATAAGGTCGCTTATAATAGTTATAGTAGTCTTAAATCTCTTCTTTTAATATTTCTTAATCCCCCTAATCGTCCCCTTTAATCTTCGTTTATAAAGATATAAAGGAGAATAAAGTAAATCTGCTATAGCCTTTATATCTTTATAGCTAGAACCAAACTTATTAGCCTTCTTATTATAATAAAACGCTATTACCCTTACTATAAATATCTAAAGTAAAACTAGAACGTGAAATAGTAGGACGCCTTACGCTTTAAATAGAGTATACTTCTTTCGTAATAAAGACAGAAAGTCTATATAGAATTAGTCTTTAAAACCTAATACTTAATTTTATAAACTATATAAGCATAGCTTTTAAAGTATAAAACGCTATTTAATATTATATGCCTTTCCTTGCATACTAGATAGCTATAGGGAATTTTTATATTTAGTATAAATAGATAGAGATGTTTATCTTTAATATAATCCATTATTTTAGCTGGCCAACTCCAATAGAAAATCCTCTGCTAGTAAGGTAAACGCTTATTACCCATATAAAATAGACTGGCGAGGGTTATATTCTAAAGGGTATAAATAAGGCGTTGCCAAATCTTCCTACTTTATAGTTACCCCTTTTAACGAGTTAAGAGGCGTATTTCGTTGTTAAGCCTCTTAACGTAAGTATAACTTTATAAAATTTTGGATAAAATTAATCCGCTAGTTAAGGTATACTAGCTCCGTAAGATCTTTATCTATTCTATTAAATACTAAAATAGGATTAAATAATAACAGACTAAAATAAAATAAAAAGCGATAAAGAATAATAAGATAAGCGCGTAATAACTAGGAAAAGGTCCTATATATAAGGAACGTATAGTTCTAAATTTACCAGTTATATGCCTTTTTATTAGTACTAGAGGGACAGCATAGGATTTTTATATAGGTAAGGCGACTTACCTAGCGGTGCCTCTTAATTAGATGCTATACGCTATACGTAAGGGCTATATAGTTTTTAAAATACTTAAGTCCTTTAATCTACTCTAAATAATAAAGATGCTTATAGTCGTACCCCTACCTAAACACTTCTTCTGCAACGTAATTATTAAGATACTTTTATAGTATATCCTTCTTTATAAATAGGCGGGTCTGCCTTACCATTAAGAGTTAGTTATCGCCGATATAGATAAAGTAAATAAGATTAGTAAACGTTATAGGATATAGTAACTGTATTATCTTAACACCCTCTTTTTTAATTAGGACCGCGATCCGCGTCTTATTTAGGTTTTCTTAAAAAGGCGAATTTAAGCTAATCTATTCTTTTTACCGCTTTACCTATTAATAGGTGCCAGTATCAGTATTACTTACACCTTTTTTTACACCTATTATACTTTAGTTTACTTTAAACCTAAGTTAAAATCCGATAGCCTTACTTGGGATCCCATTTTACTAGCTCTCTTATTAATTATAATACTTAATAAAATTGCGGATAAACTTTATACGGAGTTTTATAGCGTGCCCTTCTTTAAGCTTATTTAGCGGCTAAGATAGCAATTTAGCAATAGCAGTACGTTCGCGAAATTTATACTATATAGCTAAATAGGTGGGAATATCCGTCCCAACGCTACTACTAAGCTATCTTTTAATATTATAATCGTTAATAGCGTTATAAAAATTAAGAATAACCTAGTCCTCTTTTCGTTTATATAGGACATTTATAATACTATAAAGTTTATATCTGGCTTCGTTGTAACGGTTATATAGTTTTATTCCCTTTACGGCATTAATAGGGTAATATCCCCGGCTCCTAATTTTTTACTTATATCGCTCTTGTTTCTTATAAAGCTATAAAATATTAGAGTGTTAATTAAGTTTTAACTAAAATTTAAGCTTTTACTCGTTAGTTAGACCTATAGGGGCCTACTCGTCCCTTAATATCCCTATCTATGCGGTATATTAAATAAGGTTATCCTGTAATAAAGTCCTAAAGTAAATTAACTGGAAATTGCGCTTAATTAAATTAGGTATATAAAACCGTTAGTAGGTATTGCCGTAATAACCTATTATCTAATTTTGCTCTTCTAAAGTAAGGGCGCCTAAAAGACTTAGTTAATAAATACACTTATATTAAATTAAATACTTACTGTTTAATTTCCTTTTAGACGCTCGTCGCAGCTAGTAAAGCTTAAGTAATTATTTAAACCCGGCCACTTAGCCTAACTATATATAGTAATCGCGGCATTTCTAGTAAGGGAATGCTTTAATATCTAACACTCCCCTATAACTAGCCATTATCTTAATATCTTAAAAGATAGGTCGTTTCTCTATCCCCTTCTTAAACTTTACTTTAAGACTCTCTTTATTTACTAGGATTTTAAGTCTAAAAATCTCTTCTGGTAAAGTATAATGGCGTTAAAATATATTATCCGCAATAGTAAGGCCTATAAGATAGGATAGGATATAAAAAGCTAGGATGCTTTTAAGACGGAAAATAAACCTCTTACTACAGGTCTATTAGCCCCATTCGTGCCGTCTTTAGTTAGCGTTATTATATACTATCTACCTATGCCTTTAGAATTCTTAATATGCATAAAACTTACGAGGGCGAAAATTATAGTTTAATTAAAGTTTTTTATATCGCGAACTTTTAGGATTGTAATATGTTTATATAAAAGCGCTTTATTAGAGCCTCTTACGCTTAAACTTTTGATAAGAGCTTAGGCTCTTATTGCTATAGCACTAAAGAGGAGGAGGATTGCTCCCATTTGCACTTAAAAATAACTATAGTAAGGCTTTAGGTCTATTACTAATAGGCATTGATAATTGCATATAAGTCCTGCATATATATTATATCCTTTTCTTTTTTTAATATATCTAACTTATATATTAGCGTTAAATAGGGTAGAATCCACTATAACAAATTAGCTAAGTTTTTTTTTTTTAATTGAAGATCGCCCTATATCTTGTATATTAAGTTCTACGCTATTATTTATACTATAGCCTGCCACATCTATAAATTTATATAGTATTCGTCTCTAATACGCCTAAATTATGCTTTCCTTCTTAATTTAAGAATTCTTTATATGCTATTTAAGGTATGTTTTAAACGTATCGGCCGCGCACTAACGAAGGGCTTTAGTTGGGTTAGACTTAACTTTTAAGTAGAACCTAAATATAAATTATTAGTACTATAAGGTGAATTTTAGTTTAAATATAAACGAACTTTTCTTAATTCCAAAACTTATATTTAATAAAAGAAGTAGAACAGGGCTTCCGTTTTAACTTTACTCTTTTTTAGCCCTTATAATACGCAATCCTCTACTATAAATATTCCCCTTTAGAATTGGTGTCTTCCCTAGCTCTAGAGTTAGAGCTTAAATCTAAGTCTAAAGCTGGCTTAGAATAAGATGGCTTACCTAGTTTAAAGTCTAAGCTAGAGGCTAAATCTATATTTCGCCATTTCTTACTTTAAGAGGGTATAGTGGTTAAACGCGTAGTATCTTAGTGCTCTAGTAGCTGCTAATTGCCTACACGTAGAAGCTAGCTTAAGAGTAACTGCTATTAATAGGAATATTAAGAAAGGCTTTACGGAAGATAGGCGTTTTTAAGAGCAGGACAGGGGGGAAAAACCCCGTAAGTAGAACCCTAGAAATTGAGTATTAGAAGTAAACGATATAATAGTAAGGGAAAATGCATACGTAGCGACTGTGGGAAAAGGGTTAAAGGAGCGTAGTGTAGAAGGGAGGTTCGTTAGGTAAGAGTAGTACTTTTAGTAAAGGATAAGGACGATAGTGGAAATAGGATTAAGTAGGCGGCAAATGTTTATAGTTTCTTAAATAGCCGCTAAGGGACGTTTGGGGAGCTTCAAGAGGTGCGTTATAGGGCTACACGCGCGCTTCTAGGTTTAGTAAGTAAGGGAGACCCTACCGCCCTTAGCACGCTTAGTATATTGCAAAAGTGGCGATAGATATGGGTCTAAGCGAGGAGAAACTGCCTCCTGAAACGGGGGGTAGGAACCTCTAAATCCGGCTGCGTCTTCCCTAATAACAAGATTCTAAAAGTTATAGACCAACCATCTAAGGTAAGGTACTTAATTGCCTACTATAATATATTAACGCCTACTATCGCCTAACTATTTCTAGATTATATATAAAAACTTTACGGACTCCCTAAAATAGTTATCTCCGATAAAGGCAGCTAGTTTATCTTTATATTTTAGAAGGAACTAATTACCCAACTCTATATTAGAGCACTACTATCTACTATATATTACCTAAAAACGGACTATTAAATAAAACGTATAAATGCTATAATGGAATAGTAGATCCGGATATATATATTATATCTATAGGACAACTAGATAAACTAGCTTATATTTACTAAGTTTACTATAAATAATTCTGTCTTAGAAACTATAAAGGTCTTTCCATTCCTAGCTAACTACAGCTAGTATTTATAAATATGTTTTAAACCCTTTAGTAATATTCCTTACCCTACTTATTACGTCTTATAAGGTATAAAAGCAAACAAATTTATAAAAAGGATAGAGGAACTGTAACTATTTCTTATTAATAAAATAATATAGGCCTAATTTATCTATAAAGCCGCAGCGAATAAGAAAAGAACCCTAGCACTAGCTTACTAGATTAGTAACTTTATTTAGCTAGATATAAGAAATCTAAATATAAAATAACCTACTAAAAAACTTAATTGGAAAAACGCTGGCCCTTATAAAGTTAAGAAGGTTGTTTTCTTTTACACCTACTAACTAAAACTCCCTAATACAGTTAAAATCTACCCTATAGTCCATACGTTAGTCCTTTGCCCTACTACCCCTATATTAAACGCCCTATCTAGATAAATATAGGACCCTCCCCTACTAGTTAAAGTAGATAGTAAGAACGAGTACTTTGTTAAAAGAATTAACGACATTAAATATAATAAAAGGAAACGCTAATATATATACCTTATAAAATAGAAAGGCTTTACTAAACCCTTATAGGAACCTATTAACTCTATAGGACTTATATAAGCTATAGAAGACTTTTATAAACTCCACCTAGAACTACTACAGCCCTATCTCGCAAAAGCTCGAGTTTAAAGAAGGGGTACTATTATGGGATACCCCTGTAACACCTTATATACGTCTACCTGTTTTTACTAACTTAGTAACTAAAGACTAACTATAAGACGGCACTTTGCGGCAATCTAATAGTAATCTACTATATTCTATTAACTTTTACTAAATTTTACTAAGTTCTGCTAGGACTACTGCCTAAATCCTATTCTGCTCTATATATGTATTGACTAAGCAACTAAGCTAACGATATATACCCTTTCTTCCCGTTTTCTTACCTTTTTTCCTTACGTAACGTCTTAATCTTATTATACAGTTTATGTATATAGCTTAATAATATCTACTTTGCTATATATTATCGTCGCTTATACTTACTCCGTGATATAAAGTCTCCTTATATATAGTAACTAATATTAATAGATTTACTATTTTAGATAAATAATATTAGACCTTACTATTATTAAGACTAGGGGTAATTAATTATATTCCTTTTATTAATTTTTGAGCTTAGTGCGAGTATTATAAGACTAACCGCCTATTATTAAGTTATACCGTAGAGCTTCTAGATTCTTCTACTATTATGTAAAAATATATATAAATATATCTAAATAGTTAAATCTAATTAAACTGTTTACTGGTTTAATTAACTAAATAAAGTAATTAAGCTTAAAGCTTTAAAATATCCAATTAACTAAACTAAAGGTCTATGGTTTGAATTGTTTGTTTATTAGCAAGCCTGATCCGCTCCTTATTGAAGAAATGATACGCAACCGCTTTCGGCCCTGGAGGATGTCTTGGGCGACTACTGCTAATATGATCGCCTTGCCAGTACCTAGTTGTCCATAAGCCCATAAAAGTTGTAAGCTTTATAGTGTGTAGGAATTGAACGAGCAATATACAGCTTAACTATAGTACCCCGCATGCATTATAACGGGCTGCCTATTTTACTGTAGGTAAGCTTAATAAGATCCTAAGCAATCCAGTGGCTGCTAAAGAGCACAATAATAAGGAAGTTTAATACTTTTATTTACCGCTAAAACAAAACGTAATAAGAGCTCCGCAGCGTATAGGCGTAGCTCCCTCTATATTATAAAGCCAGCTATACGCTAAGAGGCCTCAGTCGCCAAAGACTTTAATATATAAGCCCTTAGTAGAGGGTAAGGAGGAGTTAGCTTTAAGGCTCTAAATAGAACAGGAGAAATATATGGTAAGGCCTTTAGGCGGAGGCTTATTCTTTAAGTATCGCCTAGTGGTGTTAGTAAAGCTCTAAAAGTTAAGTCGCTTAACTATTATATTAGCTTATACATTTCCTAAGGCTTGCTTTAGCCTTTTAGTAATATATAATCGCGAAGTTCTTCTTAAAATTAGTAAGGCTTTATAGCAGAAGTTCGCTAGCCGTACCTTTTAAAGGAAGTTATATAATGCTACCGTAAAGCTTACCAGGTAATTAAACTCTACTAAATCTACGTTCTAACTTAACCTAAGCCATATAATTAATTGGATTAATTCTAAAGAAGAACTCTTAAGGCTGGCGAAAGGGTATTATAATCGCGATAATGGCTTGTTTGGGCGGCTTAAAGTTAAACTCGCTATAAATTATATTAAGACAACTAAGTAATAAGCAGCTTATACTCCTGCCTGTTCCTTTATAATAACATAATTAGCTTTATAATTAGCTCCAAAATCCTTATAGACCTCTTTACTAAATATATTACAGCCTATTATAGATAGTAATATTACTGCCTCCCTTACAATTCCTAAAATAAGCTTTATAAAAGTATCTTAATAGTAGCAGTGTTATAAGAACTGTAGTAGTAACTAGTGCTAGGTATATTAGTAAGTCGACTATAAGCTAATATAGGAGGATATAAGAGAATAGGGTCGGGCGGTTAATTAAGGCCTTACTACTAAATATACTTCTCTAGTTAGCTTAATATAAAAGCTTCTTAAGAGGAAGACGGGCAATAAGAAGAAAGATTGGCTTACCTCTAAGGCCTCTATACTAAGTACTCTAGGCGTTATAAACTAGTTCTATATTAACCTAATTAGCAGTTAATATAGGCGCCTATCTATACCTCTAGCAACCTCGCTCTTAGGCTTAAAGTTATTACCAGTTACTCCTTTACCGCGTCCCTAAGGCGTTAATCGGCTTGCAGATTTATAAAAGTATTTTAAGTGGTATAAGAAGGCGGTAAAAGACTTAGAGGCCTAGAAGGAAGATATTAAAGCTACTTACTAAGTTGCTTTTACTAAGCGGTAGAATTTAAAGACAATTAGAAAGCAGAAGCCAGATAAACAAAAAAAGACGCTAATTAAGGTAATAATTAAGGCAGGCGTTCTAAAGGCAATTGCTAAGAGATTATAAGTAATATTAAGGAGTGGAGAAGCTTAAGGAGCGTACTGAGTAGTAATCTAGAAGGCCTTAGGTTCGGCTAATAGTGAATTTTTAACTCTAGTATGCGCCTACTTACAGGCGCATATTATAATATACTATTTAGTAGTAATTCTTATATAAATTGGATATTATAAGCTTAGAAGTATAGCTATACCTTCCTTTATATAATAATAACACCCTATTATATTATAGAATCTCACTCTTCCCTACTAATATACCCGCTATAGCGGAAATAAGCTCTCACGCTATTAGATTTGCTTCCTATAATCTCTACATACTAACTTGGAAAGCTATTAAAGCTATTACCCTATTACTCTAACGCCTCCTTCTATATAATAAAGTATCGTTAAATAAACTCCTTTAGCTCGCTAAAGAACGCTTTAATAGGATTTAAATCGGGCGAGTATATAGGTAAGTATATAAGCTTTACACTAACTCGCTTAAAGAGAGAGCTAATATAGGCTAAGTAATGGAAGCTTGCGTTATCTATAATAACTACTAATCTTAGTGCTGGATAAGGGTTATAATAAGGTAGGAGGACGTACTTAATCTAGTAGTTATAGCCCTCTAAATTTGTTAAGCTAGTATATACTAACGATGTTAGCACGCCGTTAACGGTGTAGGTAGGTAGTATATTAACTCGCCACTTACTATAATTGTACGGTATATATAAAACTAGTATAACCCCTACTGGTAACTAAAACGCCTTTTATATACCCAATTTTAAGTTAGCTTCAGATTCGTCTATAAACACTAACTAATTAATAGTAAACTGTGAGATTGTGGCCTAGAATAAGGTGTGACCCTCCTAGCTTTACTTACGGGTAACTTAACAAGCCTTATATAATTAGCAACTTCTTTATACGCGCCTATAAAAGTTTTCTTACTAGCTTCTAACTCTAGCTAGTAACTCTTAGTTTTATACTAAGCGTCCTTCTAGTTATAACTACCTAAAACCGATTATAGATAAACTATATTATCTTATTAAGATATAAGTTCGGAGCCTTATCTAGTCGGTAAAGTAATATGATAATTATCTTATTGCTTAGTATACGTCTCGACTTATATTCGCGACCAAGCCTCGTCTTTTTATGTAGCCTTATCTTCTTCTAAATATGTTAAATCGCCTTAGGAGAGCAATCGGCTTAGTGGGCGTATATACGCTTACTACAAGAAGGATTTTAATAAAGGTGTACTGGTAGTCGCCTATATATAGAGCTATATTAAGAAAGGTAATAGGGTAAAACAACAAGATCTAGAGGTAATATCACGACTTTTAGTAAGAGATGAGTTTAGAACAGCTTTAAATCTAAGGTCTTAATTCGAGGTGGGCCGTGGCTCAAGCCCTGGCTACGTACTACACCCCTTCCTACTAGCTCTATATACTAATTTAGCTACAGATATAGCAAAATTAGGCAGTGATCTCATTGGACTAAACTGGACTGGATTTTAATTTAAATCCACTCCACTCTATAGAAGATAGGGTTTAGCTCCTAAAGCTCTAGGATAAATTCAATGCAGTTATATAAGCAGTATATACTATAAATAGTAAGTCTTAGTACGCTTCTAGGTCGTTAATAGGGTAGCCAAACTTACTAAAAATTACCTATATTACATTATATTAGCAGTAGAAAGGCCCTCCTTATCGTCGGCCTTATTGTCGCCCTCTAAAGCAGCCTCCTTAGTGAGTTATTTGGCCAAAGCTTTTTTATCCTTATTATCAACCTAAGCAGCAGCCTCTGTAGCAACCGCGGCAGCAAGCCGAGCCTTAGCCTCCTCTTTAGGTGAGAGCTTTAGTGGCCGCGGCTCTCCCTCTACTTCGCTAATATCCTTATTATTAAATATATCCTTTAGTGGAGGTCCATATCTATGCCAAAGACCCTTATTTATTTTAATTATATCCATCTATAGCTAAGAGCGTTAAGCCTTAAGAAGGATCTTACAGCTACTAAAGAGTTATTTATATTTGTCGCTTATAGGAGGCACCGTAAGGATATTAAGGGCGAAGTAAGTAAAATTAGGCTGGCTTATATAGCGGTCCTGCTAGTACTATATAAGGTTAAAGTGTTTATACTCTTTAAGCTTAAGCTTGTTTATATGTAGATACTTATTAAAGTAATTAATTAGAGGAGGCGTAGCAGCCTTATTGTTTTAATAAACCGTTTTTAGGCGCTTATAATTTTAAGCAGAGGTATAGATTTTTACTTATTAAGGTTACTAAACCAGTGCTAAATCTAGTAAGGATAATTAGATAGATAAATACTGGCCTTTATAATTATGCCAGAGCTCCTTAATCTTCTACTTAACGCTATTAATTTAATCCTTCTTAATAGGATAAGGCCTCTAATAGTCCTTAAACTACTATATCTTAAGTATTGGATTAAGAAAAATTACTGCGTAGTACGCTGCTGTATTATTAGCCTTATTATAGTACTTATTTCCCTTCTCCTATACTACTTCTAAATAGTCTACCAAGTATTAATAAGCTTAAGCGTCGGCCTTCTTCCGTTTTTAAAGTAATTAAATAGAAAGCTTAAGAAACTTATACTTAGTTAATAAAAGCTCCTTAAGAAGCCAATCTAGTATTTAAAAGTGGTTAGCAAGACTTGTTTAATTACCCTCTACTATAATTATAGCCTTGTAGAATATCTTAAGGTAGTTATAAAGGTGTTTGAGCTGGAGCTAGTGCTTTAGCTAGAGGAGGTCATCTCTAGTAAGCGCTCTAGCTTTATTGCTAGGTTTATAAGTCTTATAGAATATAGTAATTTATTCTCTACAGTTTAAAAATTATAAGATAGCTAAGAAAAGTAAGTTCTATCGCGTTTAGTTATTTTAGATAAGCTAGTAAATTATTAGTATCGCTTTTATAAGTGGTATTATAAGTTTAAATATTGTGACCGTAAGGCTTAGATTGCAACCGTTAAGGGCGGTAGATATAAAATCTAACGCTATAGCTAATTAGAGACTTACCCGACGTTCTACTAGGCAGTAAATCTCAACACTATAGCTCTATTACGTACCTTTAGGCTATTAAATTCTGATAAAGGACCTCCTATTTAAATCCTCCTAAGGAAACTACGACGCTAAGGGGTTATACAAATATACTAGACAAGATTTTAAAGTAAATTAACTAGTCCCTACTTCTTTTAGAGCTCTTAAACCTTACTATAATTCTAATTACGGTATATAGCTGCTATTTCTTTATAGATTTTATTAGCGTCTGTTCTAATAATAAAAGCCTACGCGTAAAGGTTTATTATATAGCTAAAGCAGTAAAGTCGATATGCTTTTTATTTCTTTACTAACATTTTTAAATACAGGGCTTAAAGAACTGCATTAATATAGGTGTTATTTAACTCAGCATTATTAGCTATAAAGAACCTAATATTACCTGTAATTCTAAAACCCTAAATAGAGCAACTAAAATAGCTGCTATATTCTTACTAGTATATTTACTAACGACCTTATAAAGGCCTAATACTATATAGCGACGCTTACCGTCTTTATTTATAAAATAGGCGACAACACTAAGAATCGTATAGCCGTTTGGTAAGGTTTATAGGTTAAAGGATATTAATATAGCGCTGTAAGCGGCCTTTAGCTCTTTCCTTAGTAACTCCTTCCGTTACTCCCATTTATTTATAACCTATAATCGTATTATATTTACTGCCTTTAGTAGGAACTTTTTAAGCCCGGGGTAGATAAAATATAGTAGCTTACGGAAGTAGACGTTTTTAAATTAGAAAAACGCGATATAGTAGTAAACAATCTACTAAATAAGTAACTACATAAACCTCTTAAAGTTATAAGCTCTATTAAGCGACCTCTCCTTTAGATACTTATTAATTATTAGCTAGTTAGATTTATTAGGTTTTCGGTAAGTATTAAGTACGCCCGTTGTCTTATCTATATAATAGTTATCTACTAGGTAGTCTATAGTAGTAGTCCTTTTAGATAATACTATAAGCAGCTCCTACTTACGCTGTATTTGCTTATAAAGATAGCAGTAGCAATAAGCTATACCGTTACTACCGGACTTTAATTAAATATCCTCCCCCCACTTCTATATATGCGAGGTGCGCTATTTTATATATTTTAGTCCTTTTATTAAGGCGCTATATTAAATATAGTACTTATTATATAGCTTAAACTCCTCTACCTCTACTGCCTTATTACGAGCCGGATTAATTAATTTTAGAGTAAGAATAAAGTTATTAAATATAGGAGGTAAGTAGTGCGTAAGGTAACGCGTAATATTGGCCGCTATAGTATTAGGCGAGGAAGGGAGGGAATAAAATACTAAAGCAGTAAGTATAGATGCAGGAGCGATAGTAGAGGATAAGTAGATGTCCTTAATTCTTATAAATTAATTATCTTATAAGACAGGAGCTTACTAACACTAAACGCCAGCGTCGCCGATTGGCTCTGTTTAGCCTTAACACTAAGCACTAACTCCTTAGCGGCCTATTCTTCCTCCTAATTAGGTATAGAACTGGAGCTCTAGGAGCTCTAAATAAGTCAGATCTACTCTAATCTAGCCTTAAAATTGATAGCTCCAAATCTAATGCAAAAAAGGATCCAATGTGGAGCTCCAGAGGCGCTCCAGTCCAGTTAGATCACTGAAATTAGGTGTATGTCGCGCGCGCACACGGGGGGGGGGACACTGGAGCCTTCACAGACTGTAGTCGGTTACAGAAGTGTTTGTGTTCCGTCTCGCCACGTTAGGAACTAATCATTGGTTAAGAAGCACAATCCAGTATAGATGTATAATCTCTTAATATTTTAGTGGGCTAGTATAATATTTTATAACTTTAACATTGGTAGACACAGTCAAATTGTCTCGTCTGGGCCATTCCCGGACACTTTGGACCCTCCTTATTCCAATCGCTTCCTTTCAAAGTACAGTTGTTATCTCCACCTGTCGTGCCAGACGTCCAGCTAGCCGTCCCATATGAAAATTGAATGTAGTCATTTGTATGCTCTCCTGTAACCACAACGGGATTTTTCATTCCAGTTTCCTGTATCGAGAGAGATTGGCCAGCACTGATAGGTTGCCCAGGGCTGGATGTCGCCTGGGGCGTGGTATAGATACTCTTTCCATCTGCGCCGGTGATGCTGAGCCGGGCGTACAAATTTTTACTCACATCTTCGCAGGTCCAGACTTCGACAATAGAGAGCTTGCACTGTTTCGAGTCTCTGGATTCTGCATAGTCTTTGATTTCCTGGAGCCATCTATTCCGATCATCCCAGTAGGACTGTGGGTACTGATCGGCCGCATTGGGTGCGCCGATATCAACATCCTCAAGACCTGAAGATTGGTCTAAAACGGTTGTGCAGTCGCCAAAATCGTTCATGGCACGGGTACCATTATCTATCGCTGTGAAATTGACAAGTGTAACGGGATTATTGTTGTCGCTGACGAAGAAGACGCTGTAGATATCCTCGTCCCTGTTTGGGGGAATCATTGGGATTTCATTAATTTGATCATAAATGGCGGGAATGTGCGAGTAGTACCCATATAATTTTTGAACGTATCTGCTCTTGGCAGTCAGCACGCAACCAGAATTGTAGCAAGTAACATTCAGCTCAACTCATTTTAAATGAATAGAATTATACTCGTCTATACGTACCTCGCAAGAGCAAACAGCGTAAGGCTTTCAGCGCTACGCTGAATGAAATAGCCCGTTTGTGTTGCACCAGCCCCGAATGGCTGAAACCGCGCCAATATCTTCGCAAGCTTAGGGCCATACACTTTAGTCCATTTAGATTTCGTTCCACGGTTATGCCCTGTGCCATACGTAAACTTAATGCTCAGATCGCGGATCTTTGGATTCGGATTATTATTCACAGAGTCAGCGGCGAGGTCGAGATGCATGAGTTCGTGGAGGAAAACGTCAGCTAATGAAACTTATCAGAAATCTTTGTCTGGACAACACATCACGCCCGTCGGGAAGTGTAGAAAGCGGCTAAATTCTACTTGCCTCGACTTTCGTATCTCGACAAGTCGTATTTTAGAATTGGACTCCTTGGGCCCGACCCGTGTGCCATTGCATTGTCTAGATTCCGAAGCCGGAAGAAGTCAGGGCAAAGGCTGATATCTGGATATCCATCCGTTGTTTTGGCAGCGTTCCGTGCGTAAGCTAGCGTAACCGCTGGCTGTCCATCGAAGTCGGATTGAGGGGGTCGAGGGCAGGGGTCGAGGGCGGCGCTGGACATTTTCCTAGGGGATCGTCGCAGCGGATATGGATCCAGTTTGGTGTCCACCAAGATGTCCCCCCCTTAACAGTGGCAACATTGACAAAGACAGCTTTTACTATGTCAGTACCTGCGTTTGATCGAGAATTCTAATGCTCTTGCCTTGGATCTGCTTCTGTTGATCCACGTTGAGTCCTTGTCAAGCATCAACACCCCTGATTCCTGAAGTGAGTTGTATGGAGCAGGAGTTTACCAGAAGGCCCCAAATATTCAAGAGCGGCGGCGGAATTAAAATCCAGGTCTTTCCCAACCCCATCGAAGTTGACAAGTTTATTCGAATCTGTGTATGCCTCTATGATCTTCTCTATCCAAGTCGGATCTTTCTCTTTACATTTGTCCCAACCATACAGACTTGTCCCGTACCAGTTGGATGCATTCAATAGATCCCTTGATGGGAACGCATCTTTCATACTATCAGGTGTTAGACCTAGAGGAGTTGGCGCAGGTGCTGCTGCTGAGTTTGC
Organism: Cenococcum geophilum 1.58; assembly: GCF_001692895.1. NCBI lineage: Eukaryota > Fungi > Ascomycota > Dothideomycetes > Gloniales > Gloniaceae > Cenococcum > Cenococcum geophilum. The sequence continues at coordinate 2,126,247 of NW_027137583.1, forward strand.
CGGGAAGCCATCCACAGCGCTGAGTAGCAAGGCCAGTGTTAGAAGAACCCGCATACAGTTATCCATGATGAAAAGCAAAAGATATAGAGATCTAAATGTAAGACTTACCAATTTAAGCTGTAATGGGTAGATGAAGCGCAATTTATAATGCATTGCCCATCGAATAGACTCAGGTGGTGATGTAATTGGTCTGGTTGGAGCCAAATTTAACCTCCGGTCCAACCAGTTCGCGAACCGGTTAAACCAGATATTTACCTAATTAGATCTAAAATACTATTTTCTACTACTAAATAGTTATTATAAGGTTTTATTTTAGAAGCTTAAAAGATAATTTAAAATATATAAGTCTGACCTTTAAACTAATAAACGCCAAGCGGTTAAAAATAAGCGAACCGGTTTAAAAGTATGCCAAGAACCACTGAGTTACCTTTACTACGAGCTCGCTTATTATGGTTTGCAAAAGTGTTGCGAAGCTACCGCACGCAAGATTTCAAATTCGGTACACGCATCCAATCTCACGCTTGCCACCCCCATGCACGAGACTTGCACAGTAAAATGAGGCGGCTCGCACAACTCTGCCAAGCAGGTGGATTGGTGGTTCAGTTCACCACTAGGTGGGTGAGCTCTACTACCAATTCACCTACCGTATAAGGTGTAGCTAAAGTTTCCGTGCCCGTCATAGGGCTCGTTGGGCTTATAAGGCTGCTCTCGTGATATCGCACGTGACGGTAACATCTTAGCCACCTAATCGTTATCTTATAAATCAGACCCTAGCAGAAAAGGGGGAGACACGTGCGTGCTGCTCCCTATCTCCCCCTAGAATTTTCTGTTGAGGGTCTGAGAGCGTTACGGTCGTAAAATTAACTACCAAACTTATAACACTACTATATCTACCGGTACTAAAGCTTGCACCACCTTATGACTCACCACCCTATTTCTTGACATCATGTCTTACTACTTATTTCCATTACCTATTACCGACCAAGTGGCGCTGTCTACTAGTGACAATTGTAGATCATCGTTGTTATCTCCTTAACACCCAACTCGTGTATATATAGAGACTTTAAAGCTACATTAAGAATTAAGTTACTCGTTTAATTCCTATACACTGCAAAGCTTATAGTTATAAGTGTCACGGGACACCCCCGTAACACCTTATACACGTCCACCTGTTTCCACTAACTTAGCAACTAGAGACCGACCATAAGATAGCAATCTAACAGTAATCTAACGGCAACTTGCCATATTCTGCCATATTCCACAAAGTTCCACTAAGTTCTACTAAATATCGCTAAGTTCTACTAGAACCACCACCTAAATCCTATTCTGCTCCGCGTATATATTAACTAAGCAACTAAGTCTATAATATATACCCTTTCTTCCCGTTTTCCTACCTTCTTTTCTTACGTAACGTCTTAACCTCCTTACACAGTTTATATATATAGCTTAATAATATCTACCTTGCTATATATTATCGTCGCTTATACTTACTATATTACGTTAACTACCTATACTACTATTAATATGCAAAATAAACCTAAAGCCCCTATAACGGCCGCCGGTATTATATCCGCACTTTAAGAATAATTAGTAGGGATATAGAAGTCTTTTATAGACGCCCTAAAATAAAACTAAGCTACTTTAAATTAATAATAAGCCGAATAAAAAGCATAATACTAGTAATTAATTAAGGACCTCTAAGAAGAAGTCCGTGCCCTTAAGATGCCTATGCTAGGACCTTAAGACTAAACGCTATCTCTAGAGATAAATACACGGAACGCGAGCTTAAACCTATAATAGTCACTTACCCTAAGCTAACTACTATACTAAAACAATCTAAATAATTACTAAATCCCCTAGTATTTACTAGTAAACGATAAAAGCTTTAATTATTCTTAAGTTAGCTTAAAAATAGGCTAACTAGTAACACTAACCGTTACTTAACTAAAGCTAATCAACTCTATTACGCCTTAAGTTAACTAGGAGGAGATATAGCTAACCTTATTAAATCTCTTTAGCTAAACTTAGTATAAAGCCTAGCTATACTTCTTAAAGCTATATATAGTAATCTAAACCGCTAAGCTACTACTTAAAGAAAGATAAACTATATAACTTAAGGAACGAAAAGTTTCCTAGTATACTTCTTTAAATTTAACCATTATGTAAAGAAAATAGGCTAGAATAACTCCGCACTAATTAATAGCCTTATTAAATCCTTAAATCCTAAACTAAAAACCTCTCTAATAGGTATAGATCTACTAGGAGCCCTTAATGCCTACGCAAACGTTATAATAATATACTACGCCTAATACCGAAGCCCGCTCCTTAATATAATATAATAACCCCGTAAATGTCTACTAAGTTATTATTTTAGTCTAAGCACCCTAATGCTATAGATATTAACACTAGGACCCTAGGGTACGTCCTACTAGGGTTCTTTAAATAAGAACAACGCATTAAGCTAGGCCTTTACTTTAAATATAGAAGTAACTTCTACCTCTCTAACTATTACTCTATCCCTATACCTAAACACGATTTATAAACGGCTAATACTAGTAGCTATTTACCATATTAATCTTTTAGTTACTATCCCTAATTTTTACCTAGTTCTAGCCTTATATCTAATAAGCACTATTTATAAGGATAAAGCTATAACTAATATCCTATAAGAACCCTACCCTAATTACCTCTAAAAGGAAGGTCCTAGAGCTAAGTCGCTCTCTAGAATAGCTCTGCTATAGGATTTCGTTAAACGCATTTAACGTTATAAACTCTAACTCTTAGGACCGTAGTATAACCATTAACTACTATTTTTAGCAGAATAGTTAATAGATTAATGCTTAAATCCTAATTAATATAGGAGCTAGCAGTATAGGATTTATTAATAAAATCTTTATATAAGATAATAGTTTTACTCTAACCCCCCTTAACTAGCATATTAATATATTTAGATTTAATGGCAAACGTACTGTCTTAGGCTATATTACCTATATAGTATTCCTAAGACTCTAATACCTAAACTATAAAGAACTAATTAAGCATTTTATTACTACTCTAGGTCACTTAGTAATCCTTAAATAACCCTAAATAAAGCTATATAAGGTAACTATTAATTAGGATAACCTTAAGCTTCTATTTACCGCCTCCTATTATAAGTAAAAGTGCCTTATAACTTACTACTTAGACCTAAAACTAAAATCTAAAAAATCTACTAGGATCCACTAGTCTAAAATTTCTATAACTATCTACCCTATACCTAAGGAATCCATTAGACTCTACTAATATCTACTTTATGACTAAGGAATCCACCAGATTCCACTAGTATAAGAATTTCACCAAATTCTACTAATATAAGAATTCCACTAACACCCACTAAGGATTTAAAAACTTCACTAAATTCTATAAGTTATTACTAAGCACTATACCGCCCTAAGCTAAGTAGAAGCTTAAGCTTAATACATAAAAATAATAGAAGGACTAGTATTTTACTATAAAAAGGATTCTTAAAGAACCTAAACCTAAATCTAATACTAACTCTATACCTAATACCGAATCTAAACCTAAATAAGAAACTATAGACAATCTAAGCAAGCTTAGCACCCTAGATATCCGCATAATTAGAGCTACCCTACTAGCGCGACTTACTAAGAAACCTAAATATACAATCTTCGCTATTACTATAGCTAATATTAAGAAGGCCTTAGTACTAAAGAAGCATACTAACCCTACTACAAAGGTACTAGTAGAGCACTATAACCGCCTAGAGGTATTCTTATAAAAGGAAGCTAATAAGCTACTGGAATACCAATTGTACAATTATAAGATTATACTTAAAGAAGGAAAGCAGCCTAGATTTAGACCCCTATATAGAATGTCCTAAAACAAACTCTAAGTGCTATAAAAGTATTTAGATGAAAACCTAAGTAAAGGATTTATTAGAGTAAGCTCGTTGCCTATAGCCGTACTAGTGATTTTCATTAAGAAACCTGGCGGCGGTTTATGCTTCTATATAGACTACCGAGCTCTTAACGCCGTTACTATTAAGAACTAATATCCAATCCCGTTAATATAGGAGACACTAAACTAACTAAGTAAGGCTCGCTACTATATAAAGCTTAATATTATCTCTGTATTTAAACGCCTCTATATAACAAAAGGAGATAAATAGCTTACTGCATTTCGTACTTAGTATAGATTATTTAAATACTTAGTAACGCTATTTAGCCTCGCAAATGCTCTAAGCTTGTTTTAATATTATATAAATAATACCCTACGTCCCTACCTAGACATCTTCTATACTGCTTATATTAACGACATCCTAATATACAGTAATAACCTAACTGAATATTAGAAATATGTTAACGTTATTCTATAAGCCCTATACGGAGCTAGTTTATAATTAGATATAGATAAATATAAGTTCTATAAAACGGAAGTCTTATACCTTAAACTTCTTATTTTTATAAACGATATATAAATAGACCTAAAGAAAGTTAAAGTAATTATAAACTAGCAAGAACCCGAGAACGTTAAGGATATAAGAGCCTTTATAGGATTTACCAATTTCTACTAACGGTTTATTAATAACTTCTCTACCTTAGTTTTACCCCTTATTACTCTAACCTAAAAGAATAAAGCTTTTATCTTTAATAAGGAATATAAGAAGGCCTTTACTTATCTAAAGGTTATATTTACTACTATACCTATACTCTAATACTTTAACCTAAAATAAATAAGTGTTATAGAAGCCAACGTATCTAATTACGTTATTAGAGGCATTCTATCTTAATATAATAAAGAAGGAGTATTATACCCTATAGTATACTTCTTAAAGCAACTAAGCCCTATTAAATATAATTATAAGATCTATAATAATGAATTACTAGCTATTATTAGATGCTTTAAGCAATAGTGACCTAAACTAGAAGGCGCTGGATTTTTAATTAAGGTCTTTAGCGACTATAAGAACCTATAGTACTTTATAACTACAGAACAGCTAAGCCATTGTTAGGCCTACTAGTTAGAATATCTATTATACTTCTAATTCTTAATTACGTACTGCCTAGATATTTAAGGTTAAAAGCCTAATACCTTAACCTAACGCTTATAAAACGCGCCAGCCCTAGAAAAAGCGCGCTCTTACTAAAATTAGACCCTACTTCGCCCTAAACTATTTAACCCTCCTACTAAAGATCTTACGGTATACGTCCTTAAAATAACTAATTAATTAATTAAATAGATTATAGTTAATAAATACCTAAATAATAAGTTTATTTAAGAGACGCTTAAGCTAATATAAAATGGCATTAGACGCTTTAAAAAGATTTCTTTAAGTAAATATAAAACTTATAAAAACCGCTTATATTACTAGAACCGTCTAGTTATCCCTAATTATAACAAGCTTAAGCTTAAGCTCCTTAAATATATATACTGTAACGGAACCTTGTAGCTTAAACTACGGTAGGTCCTGTTAATGGGCTAGGTGTATAGGAATAGATAAGTTAACAACGTAATAATAATTGGTGGAGTGGTTACCTAATAGATTAACTCTGATTGTATTCTGAGAATTACTATAAGGAAGGAACTATCTAGGTAGGGACCAAGGGTCCTTAAATACATAACTATACTCCTAAGAAAGTCGTTACTGTATCTACTCTATCTGCTCTATTCGCTCTATAATAGATCTTATAGATTATACAGATTATATAGATTATATTACGTAACTCTGCTTACTATTCCTCGTTATATAGTTCTACGGGTTCCATCTTAGACCGTGCTTATATTAACTAACTAGATTTTTTTGACTCTTCTCTAAGTAGTTATAACATTGTGCTTAGAGCGTTCGTAACACTATTTCCCTCCTTTTTATCTTTGTCCTTAAAGATACCTAGTATCTTTAGGTTGTTTACCAGAGGTATAATATTTATCTAATTAATTTGGTTAATATTGTTACTTATTATACCTAAAGCACTTTCTTCTTCTTTTATAGCTCGTCGGTCTTATACCGTGGCTGCGATATTATCTCTTAGTAAGATAATACCGTCTCCGTGCTCTTATTATGTAAAAGAGGGGTTAGTTTATATTGCGTTAGTAAGTCCTTCCTCCCGATAACCATCCTCTTTTTTAGAGTGCACTAAGGTAAACGTTTAATTGTCTTACAATGTTCGCTCTATTTCTAACGCTAAGTATACGCGTTGTTACGGCACTGGCAGAAAGCGGCAGCTATGGTAGACGTTATGGTAGATATAGGGCTTACGTAACTCTTACGTGACTAGGGATTATATATAACTCCTCGCGTTGCTGCTTGTCCTTTCCTTTCCTTTTCTTTAGCTTTAGATTCTCGTTTATAGACAATCTAATTATATAGGCTTGCATGTCCCTTATACCGTACTTATGCCTTAATTAACTAAGTCGCTAATATTATCTAAAGCTTAAACCACCCTTTCTTCCTAAGAAGGAACTTAAATATATTTATAGAACCACGAATAGGACAAGGACATAGAATAGGACCCTAAGGATATTACTAGGACTATAAGGACAGAACCTAAAGGAAAAGAACAGAACCCTAAGGAAAGGACCTATAAGACACGCACAGACTAGAACCCCTAAAGAAATTACCTAGAATTACCTAACACCCTAGCACTATGCCACGAAATATAGTAGTAGGTAAAGTAGCTATAGGACCCGCAAACGCCTTAGACGAAGAAATAATTAATATCTTAACCCCTTAAGCAGAGCTCGCAGCAGCTAATGCTGAAATTGAACAGCTATAAGAACTGCTTGAAACTAGAAGTACCCCTATATCTAGCGAGGACCTATTGGATAGACTTACTATAGTCCTTAAGGCCCTAGCCCAACGTATAGCATTAGGATTGTTGTGGTCCGCGAAGGTTATAGACCCCCTATTGCTTACAGACGGAGCCGACCCTATATTTAATAATTGGAAGCTTTAATTGTAGGATAAGCTTAAAGTCAATGCGGACTACTTCCCTACTACTTAAGCCAAAATGGCCTACGTTTTTGGCCGTACCGGCGGAGATGTATAGACGTATTTACGTCCGTGATACGCCTAGGACTTAGTAGAGCTCTTCCTCTCTAAAGAAGAAATGATTAACTACCTGTCTTCTATTTATAAGGACCCTTTTAGGGTATGGAACGCCCGCCTTAGCTATAAAAGTCTAAACATAAAAATAATAGAGACCTTTTTGGCCTTCTAGACCCGCTTCTTATACCTAGCTAGATAAGCCTAGATTCCCTAGGAAGACCTACTTCTAGACCTCTTTAATAAGCTTACCCTAGACCTATAGCGGGCCGTACTACTAGCTTTTACTACTATATAGACGTTAAAAGAACTTACGGACTATTACCTGGCTATTAATTAAGGCCTCCGTTGAATTAAGGCACGAGCTAACCGGATAAAGGCTAGGAATCCCCTAAATTAAGCTATAAGTAATGCAAGAACGGCCCGTAATACCCTAGTACAACCTATAACGCCTATAGCGCCGGCCGCCAACCTAGCGACTAGCCGTATAGTTAGCCCTACTACGGGCTAAGCGCTTACTCAGCCTACCTATAGTAACCCCTGTATATAGGCCCTTAGCGATTAAGGGGCTTGCTTCTTATATAGTTAAAAGGGCTACCCTATAAGGAACTGCCTAATAAAGGTAAAAGCGGACGAGGTTCTGTTAATCTAGGAGGATAGTACAGAGTCGGAAAAAGAGAAACCCTAGAGAAAGACTTCTCTTTAGGGTTAAAAGGAATTAATATGTCACATGTTAATCTAGGTTAGCTAATTAGTAGAAGAAGCTGTACTATTCCTTATACTTTATTCCGTAATAGATATTAAGTTTTAACCTCTGCCTTAGCTAACTCTAGAGTAAATGCCTTTACCCTAATTAACACCTAGTATGCCGTAAAGTTGGCTGACTTTAATGCACCTATAGAAGACCTGCCTAAACTAATTCCTATTCGCGGGTATAACGGACGGGTAGGGTAACCTATTATAAGTATTTTGCGAATATACCTCCGCGTTAATGGGCGAAGGTAGTATAATATTCCCTTCCTAATTACGGACCTTGGAAGCTATGATATAATCTTAGGGAGGAAATAGCTAGCCTATTTAGGCTTATAGCTTAACGTACGAAGTAGATGGCTTATTTGGCCCGAAACCCTACCCTTGACCCCTTCTTTTATAAAAGAAATTAGCATTATAATGGAAAACCTAGTATAACCCTAGATTAATACTATCTACTAGGCCGATGCCATATGTAGAGACTAGGCCTTTAAGAAGGATATATAGTTTAACCCGTAACGGATCCGTATACTACGCCGCCCCTAGGCTACCTATATTACGCCACCCGCACCATAGACTTAGGAAGTTGATAGTGACCTACCTAAGTCCCCGGTAGAGAACTTAGGCCCTATACAGCTATAATGGAAGGCTAGGAACATTAGACGGCATACTAAACTAATAGACCGGAAGGATAACTTATGGAAAATGGAACGCGAGCTAAGGAAGACTATAAACCTTATACCGTAAAATATGGCCTAATAAATATTTATAAAGAAACCTACGGACCTCCCACCAGTTAATATCTGCTATATTAGCGCTGTAGGATTCTACCAGAACTTAGTTTAGCCGGATACCGTTGTCTTTATAACTAGCTTATATAAAATTAATTAAATAATTAAAGAAAAAGAGACCCTAGCCTAAGAGGAGGATAAGCTTATAGATAAGGAGCTAGTAGAACGGAAACTACCCTATTAGTACTAAGAGTTTAAGGATGTATTCTCTAAGGCAGTATTTAATATGCTCCCACCCTACTAACCGTATAACTATAAGATCGAGATTAAACTAGATAAGGAAAACGTCCTTGGCTATACCCCCCTTTATAAATAATCTATTGCCGAATTATAGGCTACTAAGCAGTATATTGTGGATAACCTAGTAAAGGGGTTTATTAAGCCTAGTTAGGCCCTATTTGCCTCCCCTATTCTCTTTATAAAAAAGCTAAACGGAGGACTTTGTTTTTGTATTGATTATTATAAGCTTAATAATATAACCCGCAAAGACCGTTATCCGCTACCCTTACTGGATGAGACGCTGGCCCAAATAAATAGAGCTAAGGTATTTATAAAGCTTGATATCCGCTAGGCCTTTTACTAAATTAGGATGGACCCTAGATCTATAAACTTTACTATATTTTAGACTTAATACAGATTATATAAATGTAAAGTACTCCCCTTTAGACTAACTAACGGACCTGCTACGTACTAACGATATATAAATGATATACTCTTTAACTACCTTAATAACTTTTGTACAGCCTACCTAGATAATATTATAATTTACTCCGAAAATAAGTTAGAATACGAGGAGCACGTCTGTAGGGTCCTATAACGGCTCCATAATGCTAGCCTTTAGGCCGATATTAAGAAGTCAGAGTTTAGTATAAAGCGAATAAAGTACTTAGGGTTTATTATTAGTATGGACGGAATTAAGGCAGACCTGGAAAAGATAGCCGTAATTAATTAATGGGAACTACTATAGACCGTAAAAGGGATATAGTCATTCCTAGGCTTCTGTAACTTCTACTAACGCTTTATTAAGAACTATAGCAGGATTACTTAGCCCCTTAGCCGCCTTATAATAAAGGACTAGCCCTTTTACTTCGACACCGTATATAGGCAGGCTTTTAATAAACTTAAGAAACGGCTAGTCTCCGCTCCTTTACTTGCCTACTTTAACCCAGAACGGCCCTTAATGCTAGAAACGGATGCCTTAGATAGTGTTATTGCTGGCGTTTATTTCTAGAAGCAGACGGACGGAGAATGGCACCCTATTGCTTACTACTTAAAGACTATAGTAAATACTAAGCTAAACTACCTAATTTATAATAAAGAAATGTTGGCTATTATCTATAGCTTTTAGCACTGGCGAGTATAGCTAGAAGGGACCCCTAAACCTATCTAAGTAGTTTTAGATTATAAGGCTTTAGAATATTTTATAATAATAAAAGCCCTTACGGCCCGGCAGGCGCGCTAGGCGGATATCCTATCTTAGTTTAACTTCCTAATTATATATAGGCTAGGCGTTACTAACCGTGCGGACGCTCTTATAAGGTATAAATAAGACCTAGATGACTAGATGGCCGTAAAGGTCTTATTACGGACCCAGACGCTACTATAACTAGAGTACCTTAACCCTTGGATACGGGAAGAACTAAGTACTAAATCTTTAAGTGCCGAGATATGTCCTATTAACCCTACGGAATTCGACCTTATTAATGAACTACTGTAAGTAAACCGTACGGACCCTTCTCTATAGGAGTACCGCGAAAAGGTAAAGGATGTTACTAGCCCATGGTCCCTTAAAAATGGACTACTTAAGCACTGGGAACGGCTAGTAGTAGTAAAAGAAAAGAACTTATAAACCTGGCTTATTACTGAAGTATATACCTAGGTCTCTACGGCCTACCCCGGAAAAAATAAGACCCATAAGATTATTGGTGACCGTTACTACTAGCCCGGAATGGTTACGGATATTAACCGTTATATAAGGAACTGTAACGACTGCCATAGGTCTATAATTCCACGAGATAAGACCCTAGGACTATTAAAGCCACTCCTAATACCAGAGCGCCCCTAGTAGTATATCTCTATAAACTTTTATAAACTACCAGTAGACCGTGACGGGTACGATATAGTTATAATTTTAGTTAACTGTTTTGGTAAACGCCCTTTCTTAATCCCCTATTATAAGAATATCGATGCTAAAGAGGCGGCCTAACTATATATCTATTACATCTACTAAATTTATGGACTACTAGATACTATTATATTGGACCGCGGACCGCAGTTTATATTGGCTTTCTGGAATGAGTTTACCTAGATCCTAGGAATTAGGCTAAAGCTTTCTATGGCGTACTACCCCCAGATAAATGGTTAGACGGAGATTGTAAATTAATACTTAGACTAGAGACTCCGGCCATTCGTTAACTACTTTTAAGATAACTGGGGCGAACTGCTACCTCTAATAGACTACGCCTAGAAGGCAAGGGGGCGAGCAGCAGGTGCCCCCTAGTAACTCTACAGTAGTAGAGTAAAAGTTTATGATACTAGCGCGTCCGTAGGCTTGTTACGGCAGCAGTGGTTCCCAAGGAGGTTAAACAGTAAGGTAGTAGAGCACCANAGGNGANTNGNAGGCGCTAAGNAGGCGAGTCCCAAAAGGCGGGGAGATGGATCACGGGGTTTTCTCATTTTTCTTAAATAGAGTTTTCTCCCCACATGTAAATAAGGAGTAGTCCGCGTGGGCCCAATAGGGATCCGAATCGGACGTTAAGCAATGAATTATTATTAATAGACTACGCCTAGGCGACCCTACCCTACGACTCTACGGGATTTGCACCTATCTAACTAGAAATGGGGTATTTACCCCAAATAAGCTTTAACTGGGATAGGCTAGAAGGACTATAGACTGTACGCGAGAAACTGTTTTATAAGGAAGCCTAGCAGTACGCTAAGTGCTTAGAGGAAGCTTAGACGGTAGCCTATATAAACCTAAAAAAGGCCCAGAAATTAATAAAACAGTAGGTAAATAAGTATAGGCGCGAGCCCGACTTTACTATAGGTAATATGGTTTGGGTTATAATAAAGAACTGGAAGACGGAACGGCCTAGCTATAAGCTTAATTATTAGATGGTAGGACTGTATAAGGTCCTTAAGAAAATAGGCAACTTATATAAAGTAGAGCTCCTAGATTTAATTAAGGTTTACCCTATCTTCTTACTGGATAAGCTATGGAAGGCTGCGAACGACCTATTACCTAGATAAAAGAATAAACCCCCCCTGCTGATTTAAGTTAGTGGCGATAACAAATAGGAAATTAAAGAGATACTGGCCTATAAGCTAGTAAGGAAAACGCTAAAGTACTGCGTTAGTTGGAAAGGCTATAACCTAGATCCTACCTAGTACCCTATATAGAACTTTATTAGCAGTCCCTATAAGCTTTAAGAATTCTATAGCCGTTACCCTAATAAACCGGGACCGCTAAAGTACCTAGACGAATGGATGGAATGCTAGTATAATGAAGATAATAAGCTACCGGAAGAGCATAAAGATAAAAACGCCCTATAGGCATAATACGGACATACAAAGCCTGAGGGCAGGCTTTTGTAGAGGGGGGGTAATGTTACGGCACTGGCAGAAAGCGGCAGCTATGGTAAACGTTATAGTAGACGCAGGGCTTACGTGACTCTTACGTGACTAGGGATCGTATATAACTCCTTGCGTTGCTACTTATCGTTTCCTTTCCTTTTCTTTAGCTTTAGATTTTTGTTTATAGACAATCTAATTATATAGGCTTGCACGTCCCTTATACCGTGCTTATGCCTCAATTGACTAAGTCGCTAACACGCGTCCTATTACTCTTAATAGTCTTTAAGTTCCTTTGTTAATTGCTACTAGGGTTTTAGGTTTAGTTAGCTGCTATAAGGCTTAATAATAAGCTTTTGGTAGCGTTAGCTAAGCTTTGTTGTTCGCGTAACGCTAAGAAGAAAGCCGCTAATACTTAACAGCGCGCTCTAGATTCTCGTTTAGCTACGTCCACTTAGTTAATCCGTCTTAAGAAGGTATATAAGAAGGTTTATTCTAAGGAGTGGAAGCTAGTAGAATAAGGTTTATAGGAACTTAGCGATAAAAGAACGGATTCTTTTCTAATAGAGAAGGAAACAACTCTAAGTAGTTTAGCAATCGTTCTTCCTATATCCCCCTTAAGTGGTTCGTTTTTTGGCGATTCTTCTTCATTAATACTGCCTAACCTTTTCTCTTCTAATACTCCTATACCTTTCCTATAGCGTTCTTTAAATTCTCTAGTAGCTCCTAAATAGTCTTATTGTAGCCTATCCACTTTACTTTATACCATATTTTATTGTTAATATCCTTATAGTTAACGATCTTTAAAACTTACTATTTGTCTTCTTTTCGTCCTCTATACGTGTCTGCTTTATAGGCTAATAGCTTAACATTCTTATATGCTAGCTCTAGCATTGCAATGTGTTATATAGGGTAGATCTTTATCTTAGCTAGTAGGTTTAACTTAAACGTAACTAATGAAATTTTCTGCGTAATTTTAAAAGGTCCTAGTCTGACATAATCCAACTTCTTACTTAGTCGTTAACTCTTAAAATTTTTGTATAGTAGCTATACTTTATCTCCCTCCTTAAGATCTAGTCCCTTAGATCTCTTAGCGTCGTAGTACTTTTTCATTTTTTACTGTACTACTTTTACTATTTCTGTAAGGTTTGCATAAAGATTTATTAGTGTCTCCATTCTTTACTTAGCTATACTACTTATTTTCTTTACTTATTATAGTAATAACAATATTCTTAGCTCGTATCTATAATTTGCCTTAAATAGTAATGTTCCTATTTCTTCTTAAGGTGTTATATTATATGCAAACTGTATAACTAGTAATAATAATACCTAATTATTCTGTATATAATTAATATAATGTCTTAGATACTGCTCTAGTGTCTAATTTAATCTCTTCGTTTAACTATCTATTTGTGGATAATATATAGTAGAAGTTACTACTCGAACTTCCTATTCCACTAAAAATACCTCTTAAAATGCTACTATAAATCTTAAATCTTTATCTAATATGATTTTATTTAGTGCTCTATATTTTATAAACACTTCTTTAATATAGATTTTAGCGATATCTTCCGCTGAGATTTCTTCCGTGCATACTATAAAGTATCTCCACTTTATTAGCTTATCTACTATTACTAGAATCGCATTATAATCTTATTTAGTAATAAGATCTCTTAATTTCGGCAACTTTACGATAAAGTCCTATAATATAACCTCCTATAGTCTTTCTAGTATCTTAATAGGTTATAGCTCTCTATATGGCTTATGCCTTATTAGTTTATTTCTCTAGCAGTCTAAATATTCCTTAATAACTTATCTTGCTAATCCCTAGATTCCGTTAATAATATACTCCTCCTAAAGTCTTATTACTAAGCCTATAGCTCCATTATATCTCTAAGTTAGTCCTTTATAAAATAATTTAATAAACTCTTTTACGATACTCCTAGGCACGTACGTTACTTCTTAATTTTTATACTACTTTAAGTCCAAATCCTCTACCTATACTTCTTAGATCTTTTATAACCAGTTACTCTTTAGTAATTTATAGGTTTAACTAATTTCTCCTATTACTACAATTTTTGGATAATTATATCTAATTAATCCGTTTATATCTTTTCGTAGTAAAGCCCCTAATGGCTTTTTATTGTTTTATAGTTCAGCCTTTCTACTTAAAGTATCTGCTCGTGCGTTATTTGTACCCTTAGTGTACTAAATCTTAAAATAGTATTCTATAAGCATCTCTGCCCATCTAACTTATCTTTAGTTAAGTTTTTTTATTATTAGGAACCCCGTTAGGTTCTTATAATCCATTTTAACTATAAATAGCTTCTCCGTGCCTTATAAGAATGCTCTTTATTTTTAAAGTACTATAATTATACCTAACAACTTCTTGTTATAGATGTTATAGTTTAGTTCTAGTGGTATTATCTTCTAACTATAGTATACCACTAGGTGCTATCTATCTTTATATTTCTATAGAAAGTACGCTCCTAGTATAAAGTCTAATGCATCTGTTTTAACCACTGTCTCTAGTTTTAGTTAGTAAATTTTAAGGATTAGGTCTTAAGTAAACAACTTCTTAACCTCTTTAAATTGTTTTCTTTAATCTTCTCCCTATACCTAAGGTTTTTCTTTCTTTATTAACCTTATAAATGGCTTAATATCCTTTAACCATTAAGCTATAAACCTTCTATAGTAATTGCAAAATCCTAAAAACAACCTTAACTGCGTAACGTTCTCTAGTTTTTGCTAATTTACTATAGCCTTAATCTTCTTTAGATCTATACTAAGTTGGCCTAGTTTAATAATAAATTTAACAAAATCTATCTTCCTAGTAAAGAATTCGTATTTCTTAATTACTACTAGCATCTATTCTTCTTGTAGTCTCTTTAAGACCCATTTAATATATTCCCTATACTTTTCCTTACTTATTAAGTAGATAATAATATCGTTAAGGTATACTATAACAAATTTATTTAAGTGCTTTTTTAATACATTGTTAATACGTTTCTAAAACGTTGCTAGTATATTTATAAGTCCGAACTACATTACTAATAGCTTATATAGTCCTTCCTTTAACCTAAAGGCTGCCTTTTATTTATTGCCTTCCTTAATTCTAATCTAATAGTATACCTATCTTAGATCTATCTTTATAAAGATTTACGCGTTACTAATCCTATTTTAGATTTTGCTAATTAAGGGTAAAGGATACCTATCCTTCCTAGTAATACTATTTAACTATTTATAGTTAATATATAGCCTAAGTTTCCTATTTTTCTTAGGTACGAATAATACTAGATAGCCTACTAATAACTATAATGGTCTAATATATCCCTTTTATAAATTTTCCTAGATAAACTCTTTTAGCGCTTTCCCTTCTTCTTTAGTAAGCTTATAGATTGGAAAAAACCTTAAACTTATTCCTAGTTCTAATTCTATCTTATAGTCCTATACTATATACTCTAACAGCTTTTTACTTTCCGGTAACTATAGTTTTTTACCATACTTATAGTATCTCTTTAGTACATAGCCTAGTCCTTTATTTGTTTTTTATAGGTTACTCCTACTTAGTACTATACCATCTTAGCTTATTATCGCATCTTATGGCGTTAAGTATCCCTAATATTAACTTAACCTATAACCTAATTAATTTTCAGATTATATTTTTGTAACTAAGGCATTCCTAACACTACCTTATTATTCCCTAATAGTAATATATTAAAAGACATCTTAACTTATCTCCCTTTAATAATTATCTAAATAGGTCCTATTTTAAGATTAATAATACCTCCTCTATAGGTTATTAGATCTCCTAAAATTATAACTAGTAGATATAGGTGCTCTTTCTATCTATATAGTAGCCCTATCCTTTTAACTGCTGCTAGTGAAATATAGTTTCTTATTACTTTACTATCTACTAATACTTTAAACTGCTAATCTTACCATTTAATTTATAAATTTAGGTGTTATTCTTAAATTCCTTTAAGGGTTTAAGGTTCTACTACTAGCTCCCTCTAGTCCCGTAGGCCTTTACTTTTCCTAACTATTAGCTACTAGATCCTTATACACTTAGCTTACCCTTTGGCTAATACTTTATTTACTTTTTATCCTTAATATGCTATGGATACGTGTTCTCTAGGCACTCCCACCACTATTGTCTATTTAAGTATTTTTCTATAAGGAATCTTTCTAGTTAAAGTATTAAGTCTCCTAACTCTTAAACTTCCACTAGATGCCAGCTATGTATATACTTAGTATTCCTATATTATTGCTTATCTAGCGCCTAATATATCCTTACAAGGTATTTCCGATTCTTTTCTTTTGGATTTTTATATATTTTATATATATCGTTTATATATACAATCTATAATAGCGTATAGTGTGCTAGGTGCTTTAGGTTAACTCTTAGCTTATCTTTATTCTTAAGTTTAAACCTCTATCACGTTAATCTAAACATTATAACTTTATTTATAGGTACTAAGATGCGCCTTTTCCTTCTCTAGTCCTCTAACCATTCCTTTAGATCCTTTAATATTATAATTAAGGCTCCCTTAATATAATTTATTACCTTTTCCGTAATTAGGTGGTCTTAAATAACTTTCTTATCTAACTATATATAGAAATCTTCCCACTTATTGTTATGTTTTTACCTATACCACCTTTAGTACAGCTATTAGAGTACATACGGCCTATCCGTAAGAAAGTATCTTCTTATTACTACATTATAATAGCCCTTTATATACCGTTCCTTAAACCTAGTTAGGATTCCTAAATCCTCTTCATCTTCTAGTTTAGTAAGCCACTTAGCTCTTAGTATGCCTGCTCTTAGCCTATTAATAATTCTTTATACTAGTACTCTATCTTATATATAACCTATTATACTAGATCTTATATCTAGTCCTTATTTATACTATACGAAGGTTCTTACTCTAAATTTATTTGTGGTTTCTTAGTGCCTATATCTTATAGTTAGATCCTTAAAGTCTTCTTACTTCTTAATCGTAGTATTAACTTTTTAATTTTTAGGCTGAATACTGCGTTTTCCTAGTAAGTCTTCTAGGTCTATATACCTGTCTTTTAGTTTAATTACTGTTTATATTGCAGATTCTCTAATCTATAGTAAAGTCTCTTACTTCTTACTTATAGGTGTCTTTATTCGTACTCCAAATTCTTAGTCCCTTAGATTCTTTAATCCTAAGCTTGCTTCTTTCTTAAGTTATACTCTAGCCTTAGTTTAACTAGGCTTTTCTAGTATTCTTATCTTATCTTAAGAGTCTTAAATCTTACTTATCTCGTCTTAAGGGTCTTATACCTTTAGGAAACTTCATCCTAAGCTTATTCGTATATCGCTAAACTAAGCTATTACTCTGCTCTATCGGTTATCGTCTATTATAGGTCCTTAAGCGTACCTTATCTCGTCTTAAAAATCTTAATTATCTCTTATCTCGTCTTAAGAATCTTAAGCCTTTAGCCTTTTGCCTTTATTAAGTAGTAAGCTAGCACTAGCAGTTATCTACTTACTTAATCGCCTATAAATATTACTCCTTCCGTCTTATAAAGCGATAGATGCCGTATCTAATAGTATTATAATACCTATTACTAAACCTTGCTCTATAGCGGTCTTAGTCTCTACTTCTATTATATTATTAAGGTTTAGATACTCCTAGTTAGTTCCTATCTTTACCTTATTACTATTAATTAATAAATACTCTAACTCCATTATTATTATTACTAATCTTTATCTATATATTGCTGTAATATCTTAATCTAGCTTATAAAGTTAATCTTATTTTTTTATCTAACTCTATAGTTCCTTTAAGTCCCTTTAACTCTGGCTCTTATAACTAATAGCTTGCGCCATACTTAGCGTCTTTATAAACTTAGTATACGTTATTATAATAAAACGTAAAACTTTAGATTAAACATTCTTTTATTTCTTACAGCGTACTATTATCCCTCTATACGTATATGTTATATACTATTAGTCTAGTTCCCTTTACTACGTAATAACTTTAACCACTTTTATAGTCTCTAGCGAAATAATCTTATTTTCTATAATTTATATAAGCTCCGTCTTTAAACCATTATTTTTGCTATAGAGTCCGCTTAAACGTCTTCTGCTACTAAGATCCTTAGTTTAGCCTATACTCCCTAGTCCTTTAATTACTTAATCCTTAACTTCTAGGTTTCTATAGTTGTTTTCCTTATCTCTTATAGGTTTCTTTAGTACCACTTAGGTCTATTAGCTTTGTGCCATACTATAGTTTCTAATTTAGCTTTAGTTATTACGTACTCTATATCTTATATACCTATAGAACTCTATCTTAGCCTCTCTTAGCCTGTTTCCTTTAGAAGATCCTACTATTAATCTTAATCGCTTAATCTATTAATTCCCTAAGGGTATCCGCATTTTCTATTAGAATAATTACGTCCTAGACTTTAGCCTTAAGTCCCTATTTATACTATGCCATAAGCACCTTATTATTCCACTTAACTTATATAGCTAGCGTCTAGAATTATATTATATACTTAATTACTAAAGTTCGTTACGTTAGGTCCTAAAGCTTTTTTTTTACCGTTATTATTGCTTCTAGGTCCCCAAATATTTGCATAAGTTGCTCTATAAATCCGCCCTAGCTTAAAAATATAAACTATACTTCTTAGTTTATAGTCGTTATTCTATTTACTTATATCTCTATAAGGTAAGGCTTAAACTATTTAAGTGCTCTTCCTAATAAGAATAATCCTGCGTACGCTACTTAATCTATAGGTGTTAGTAGCTTAGCCCCCTCTTATAAAAGCTTAAAATATATCTATATAAGGAATCCTTTAAGCTTTAGTCTTTCTCCTATAAATTGCTTAATTAATAGTAGCTTAATTTTTGCTGCTTCTATCCCGTTAGTCCTATTTTTAAGTATTATATTATTTTCCGTTAACTAGTTAACTATCTTTTATAGTTGCCCTACTGTTACAGGTTACTATAAGTTAGTATTTACCATACTAGTGTCGTTCCCTGATTTTAAAGTAGTTGCCGCCGTTAATAGCGTCGTGGTAGCTGCTTTTAATGGCATATTGTTTAACTTATTAACCGTAACCTTAGTAGTAATTATATAACGGAACCTTGTAGCTTAAACTACGGTGGGTTCTGTTAATAGGCTAGGTGTATAGGAATAGATAAGTTAACAACGTAATAATAACTAGTAGAGTGGTTGCCTAATAGATTAACTCCAATTATATTCTAAGAATTACTACAAGGAAGGAACTATCTAGGTAGGGATTAAGGGTCCTTAAATACATAACCGTACTCCTAAGAAAGTCGTTACTCTATCTACTCTGTCTACTCTATTTACTTTATAATAGATCTTATAGATTACACAGATTATATAGATCACATCACGTAACTTTACTTACTATTTCTCGTCACATGGTTCTACGGGTTCCATCCTAAACTATACTTATATTAACTAACTAGCTTCTTTCGACTCTTCTCTAAGTAGTTATAACATTGTGCTTAGAGCGTTCGTAATATATACAATCTACCTATTACGGGCTACTCGGGTTAAGGAAAAACCCTAAAACTACTCTAATGGGAGTATTACTAGCCGAATATATATAATATAATATGAAGGTATGTCTTTAGCTATTATACCTACCGATGAGCTAAAGCCTCGTATAAGACATATAACGGCCTTTTAAAGCCGCTACCTATCCTAAACAAAAGATAAAAGGATATCTTAATTAACTTTGTTATTAACCTCCCTAAAAGTAAAGGCTGTATAAATATTATAATAGTTATAAACTAACTATCTAAAATAAGACACTTAATCGCCTACCCTAATATATTAACGCCTACTATCGCCTAACTATTCCTAGATTATATATAGAAACTCTATAGACTCCCTAAAACGATTATCTCTAATAAAGGTAGCTAGTTTATCTCAGTATTTTAGAAAAAACTAACTACTTAACTCCACATTAAAGCACTATTATCTACTATATATTACCTAGGAATGGATAGTTAAACAAAATGCGTAAATGCTATAATAGAATAGTATATTCGGATATACACGTTATATTTATAGGATAACTAGATTAACTAGCTTATATTCGCTAAGTTTACTACAAATAATTCTATCTTAGAAACTATAAAAGTCTCCCTATTTTTAGCCAATTATGCCTAGCACCTACAAATAGGTTTTAAACACTTTAGTAATATTCCTTACCCTACTTATTACGCCTTATAAGTTATAGAAGCAAATAAATTTATAGAGAAGATAGAGGAACTATAATAGTTCCTTACTAATAAGATAATATAGGCTTAATTTATTTATAAAGCCGTAGCAAATAAGAAATAAACCCTAGCACTGGCTTACTAAATTAGTAATTTTATCTAGCTAGATATAAGAAATCTAAACATAAAACGACCTACTAAGAAACTTAATTAAAAGAACACTGGCCCTTATAAGGTTAAAAAGGTTATTTTTCCTTATGCCTACTAACTAAAGCTCCCTAATACGGTTAAAATCCACCTTATATTCTATACGTTAGTCCTCTACCCTACTACCCCTATATTAGACGCCCTGCCTAAACAGATATAGAACCCTCCCCCACTAGTTAAGGTAGATGGTAAGGATAAGTACTTTATTAAAAGAATTAATAATATTAAGTACGATAAACGGAAATGCTAATATATATATCTTATAAAGTAGAGAGGCTATACTAAGCCCTTATGGGAACCCGTTAACTCTATAAGACTTATATAAGCCGTAAAAGACTTTTATAAACTCTACCTAAAACTACTATAGCCCTATCTCGCAGAAGCTTAAGTTTAAAGGGGGGTATTATTATGGAACACCCCTGTAACACCTTATATACATCTACCTATTTCTACTAACTTAGTAACTAAAGACCGACTATAAGATGGCAATTTAATAGTAATCTAACGGCAACTTGCTATATTCTGCTATATTTTACTAAGTTCTACTAAGTTTTACTAAATCCTATTAAGTTTTGCTAAGACTACTACCTAAATCCTATTCTAATATACCACATATGCAACCTTACTAAAAGGTAGCGCCACACTCCAAAACTTATGCATACCTATCTTACCATTAAAAACAATCGATTTTCTAACTCTTAAGACCTAATTCCTACTGCCTAGCGAGCTAGAGGTGGATTTATTTATCGTTTTACCCCCTTTTCCTAACAGAAAAAATTTCTCTAAGGGTGGCCCTAGCTTATAAGCGAGGCANNGANAGGAATACNAAANCTACTACNACTANNACNAATACCAAAACTANAAAATAGGGGCTAGTTTCTCTACTACCTCTTAGCCTAATCTCCCTAGAAATCTTCTAGTAGGATTAGTAAGGAGAAAGGGTATAAGGATAGTAAAAACTAGGAAACCCCCCTATAAGATATAAAATGCCAAGGCCTGGTAGGCCTAAAAAGAAACCTCCTATAGAAATAAGTGATAATGAGTCCATACCTATATTCACTTTTTCTAGCCCTTCTCTTTTTCTTAGCCTATTTGGGACAGGAGAAAAAGAGAATATCCTTAGTCTTCTACTAAAAAAGAAAACCAAAAACCTATAAAAAAGATAACTAAACTAATAACTTTTACGGCTAGTATACCTAGTATATCTTTCTCTCCCCTTTCTCCAGAACAACACCTATAAAAGGCTTTAGATAGCCTAACCCAGGCCTATAAAGGGCTAGGAGAAGAAGACGAAGAAAATAAAAAGGAACAAGTTAAATAGCTAGAGGACTATACACGTAGTGTTCTAGCAGGAGAAAATCCCTTTATAAAAGGAAAAGAAAAGACAAAAGATGTCCTAAAAGGACTAGTTGAAGAAGTAAGAGCTCTCCGTAAGGAGGTAGCCCCTACTAAAGAAACCTACGCAGAGAGGTTAAAGAAGGACCTCCCTACTTTGTCCTCTCTACCCTCCTTATTACTACTATTTCCTACTCCTTCTACTTTTACTAGAAGTAAGAAAAAGCAGCTATAAGAAAGAAAGCTAGTCCTAATTATAGACCAAAAGGACTAACCTCTGGATACCTTCTCTATACAAAACAAAGTCAATTAACTATTTGCATTAAAACTGTAAGTAGAAAAACCTGTTTTAGCATCTATAGCTAAAACTAAAGGAAAATAAAATATTCTCCTTATAACTACGGAAGAGTATAATGCGGATTTCCTAGTTAAATATAAGGAAATCTGGTATAACTGCTTTACCTTTTAAAGAGAACAAAAACTAGAATTATAGGTTTAAATTATAGCCTACGGGGTTCCTACCCTACCTTTCTTAGGAAAAGGAGGCTCTAAGCTTCTAAAAGAAGAAATTGAGACTTTTAATCCTATAAGGATACAAGGACTACCTAGATGGATCTTATCTAGTGTAAAAAGACACGATCCATAGACTAGATTTAGCTCTATAGTTTTTACTATAGAGAACGAAGAAAAAAGACAAGAAATCCTTAAATAAAAAGAGATATCAATTGCAGGTATAGCTACTAAGGTAGTAAAATACCTTAAAGTCTCTCCTACTACGCAGTGTAATAGCTGCCAAAAATTTGGCTATATAGGAGACAGATGCTTTACTAGGGCCTATAGATATTGTGCGGCTGCACATCTATCTAAAGACTACATCTGTCCTACCTGTATGGTAGGGGGCAGGCCTTGCAGGCATACTACCCCTCTTTACATCAATTGTAAAGAAAAACACTTTGCTAATAGTAAAGACTGCGAGATTTTTAAAGCAGCTAAACTAGTACGCGAAGAAGATTCTATGGAAGAATAAAACAGATAGGATTCTAGAAGGAGGCAACTCCTACTAGGCTCTTAAAAAGATATTAGAGAGAAAAAGGACAGGGACAGGTGTTAGGATTTCTTATAGTTTTTCCTCCTGTTTTCTTATTCCCTAGTAGTTGTAGGAACTTAGGGTTACTAAGGAACTATAAACTCCTAGTTTAGGAGTTTATAAACTATTAGGATATAGCTACTAGTATATATTAAGCTGCCTAGAAAGGATTTATGTATATAGAACTATAGCTATAGCCTAGAGGCTGCATGCGTAGTATTGTACGTAGTATAATACAACGGATATAAGATAAAAAAATAAAAATCCTATTCTACTCTATATATATATTAACTAAGTAACCAAGTCTATAATATATACCCTTTCTTCCTGTTTTCCTACCTTCTTTCCTTACGTAACGTCTTAACCTCCTTACACAGTTTATATATATAGCTTAATAATATCTACCTTGCTATATATTATTGTCGCTTATACTTACTCCTTGACAATAAGCCTAGATCGCACTACCTGCTAAAGCAATTAATTTACTATCTTATTATAAAAACCTCCTAAACCACTTCCACTACCTTATAGTGTTTAGAGCTTCTTTATTTATTTAACAAACGGATAATTAACGAATGAACTAACGAATTAAATTAAAAGTTCGGAATGTTAAAATAAGGTTTTGCTAAGACACTAAACCGAAACCAACTGAACCCTTTTCTAGACCATTTTAAACCCTAAAATGGCGACTACCTTAAATAAATCTTATTCTAAAATTAACCTAATCCTTAACAGACCGTCTGATTGTATTTAATGGTTCTGTATTGTCTAAGACACTACCAAAAACAACAAAGTATAGCAGTATATCGACCTATTTAAGAAGAAAAACCAGCTTCTTATAAAGGTCTTACTAAAAGCGGCTAGTGGCTTAGTAAGGTTTAGGAACAAAACAAAATCTCCGCTCTATTATTCGCCTACTTTTACCTAAAATAGCCTTTAATGCTAAAAACTAATGCCTTAAATAGCATTATAGCTAGTGTTTTTTCCTAAAGCAACTGGATGGAGAAGAGTACCCTATTATATATTATTTAAAGACTATAATAGCTACTAAGCTAAACTACCCTATTGTTACGGAGCGTATGTGTTTAGGGAGTCTACAAGACGTTACGCGATTGATCGTAAGGGTTAAGGGCGTAAGGAGGTAATATACCCTCGCGTAGCTGACATAAGCTATACGTGAGGTGTACGCAAGAGTATGGGGTTCTCCTATGGAGGCCCCTGCGGTCGGGTTCCGTAATACTATCCCCCCTCCTATTAAGGCGGAGCTCTGGCGACGCTGTGGTTACTATATATATATAGGGGGAAATGCTTAGGGTATCTAGAAGAAGAAATATTATTATAGGTATAATGGGCTTATATAGGTGCTTCTAACTTAAAGCTTATAGGTTGCTACTATGCGAAGGTACTAGGCTATAGAGGGGAAGGAGGCTATTAGGGACTTAGTAAGGTGTAAGGGTATTACTAAGGCGCTAGTAGCAAGCGAGCTAATAGCGATTTTCTATCCCGGGGATAGAAAATCCTAATTAGCTGGCTTCTCCTTAACGTCTAGAATCTAACTAATTAGACAACTTTAACCGGCGGTTAAAGTTCCTTAATATCTTATTAGAGTAGTTACGTAACGGTAATATATAACGATTTAGCTGTAACGGCTCCTATAGGGGATTAGGCACGAAATCTCTGCTTAGGCCTAGTTTCTGTAGGTTTGCGTAGTGGAAATCGCTAATTAAGTCTTTTACATTTTTAAAATCTTCCTATAGTTGCCATTCCGGCTAATCTATATTAAATCCTATATAGGTAGCTTTATAGTAAAGCCGCCATCCTCTACCTTTACTAAAGTATTTAGAGTTAATAATTTGTTTAATAGTCTACTCCTTATAGTTCTTATTTTCGTTTTTATCTCGGATTAGTACTAGTAGGGGTTTAGGCTATGTTTATGCTAGTAGAGGGTTAAGCTAGTAAAGGTATAGTAGCTATAGGTAAAACACGGGCTATATTTTACGGGTGGCTAAGGTAAATAGGAGCTCTAATTCGTATATAGCTCCTCTATTAATAACTCGTTTAATTTAGTAGGGGCTAAGGTTCTTATAATTGAGTGACTTTATAGGTCTCTATATGGAGATATTATGTGTATCTAACTATACCTAGTCGCCAACACGTATCTTAGGTGGTGGTGTTCTGTAACAGTTAGCAAAGTAAGCTTATTTTGCTTAGGCCCAGGCTATCTCTCATTTACAGTAGTTAAGTAGGTCTTTTATACGGTCTACGTATTAATTGGCAAGTAGCATCTTAAGGCGTTTCTATATAGTAGTTTCTTATTAATAGGCTCTAGTAGCTCTATACCGGATTATAGGTGATATCCTTTATTCGCGAAGAATGGGGTAAGTCCTATAGTGGCTAGGGCGTGGTTGTTTGCTATAGATTTACCTAGCGGAAGGTGGTCTACCCAGTTGTTCTAACTATAGGCGACTACCTATCGTAAGTACGCCTTTATACTAGCGTTAGCGTTTTCCGGTTATCCCGCAGTTTTATAATAAAAGGATATAGATATCTTAATAGAAATACTAAGACGTTGGTAGATCCGCCTCTATACGTTAGAGTTAAATTACGTGCCTTAGTCGGACGTAATAGAGTTAGGTAACCTATATAGTCGGTAGACTTCGCGGAGGAAGGTGTTAGCAACGTCGCTTATAGCTACGCCTTTAGTTAGGACGTAGTGGCGTTCTTTTATAAGTTGGTATATTATTATAAGGATGTTCTTATAGGTTTGGCTATATTATTTATAAGGCGGTAGGTTGATAATAAAATCTATAGCAATATCTGCCCATCGTTATTTTTTTTATTTTTTATTTTTATCCGATTGTATTATACTACGTACAATACTGCGCATGCAGCCTCTAGGCTATGGCGCTATAGTTCTATATATATGAATCCTTTCTAGGCAGCTTAATATGTACTAGTAGCTAAGTGGACACTCTGGCCCGTTTTAAATACTAGGGGGAGCTCCTAGCCTATTGGTGTTTTGTCCTGATATTTTGCTTACTATGGTCCAGTTTATACCAAGAAAATCGCACTAAGGAAATCCTGGCTCTTTTATCTATTTCTGCCGTATTCTGCCGTTCCTAGAGTAGAAAAAGCGTTCTAAAAGATAGATTTTTGATGTAGTTTTGCATATAAGAAATAAGAGAAACCATATAGCTTACTAGCTTAAAAGTAGCTACCAATTACCCCTATACGACTGTTTTATTCTATACCCTATTCCTCCTCCTTGCTAAAGAAATGGGTAGGGAATTAGTAATTAGTAGGTACTCTCCCTAAAAGTAACCTACTAATGGTATTTTATAAGGGCGAACCTCGTTACGTAAACCTACTCCCATAGGAAAATTTTCACGAGGTTGTCTGTATAGGGTATAAATACCAATTCGCCTATACACCTTATATTTAACGTGCTAATGGTAACACGGGCCAGTCCTCTTCCCCTATCCCCTACTATAGCTACCCTAGCAGTGCATCGTCTGCGGTACGCCTACGGTACGCCTGCGGTCCTCTATAGTTTGATTGCCTATAGCGCGACAGCCGTAGACTGGTTGCAGTAGAGGTCGTCTACAGTATAATGGCTGTAGACTGATTGTAGGAGGTCGCCTGCTCTGCAGTAGACTGGTTATAGAGGAGGTCGTCTGCCCTGCAGCAGACAGTTGTAGAGGAGGTCGTCTGCCCTGCGGCAGACTGGTTGTAGAAGAGGTTGTCTGCTCTGCGGCAGACTGGTTGTAGAAGAGGTCGTCTNCCCTGCGGCAGACTGGTTATAGAAGAGGTCGTCTACCCTGCGGCAGACGGTTGTAGAAGAGGTCGTCTGCCCTGCGGCAGACTGGTTGTAGAAGAGGTCGTCTGCCCTGCGGCAGACTGGTTGTAGAAGAGGTCGTCTGCCCTGCGGCAGACTGGTTGTAGAAGAGGTCGTCTGCCCTGCGGTAGACTGGTTGTAGAAGAGGTCGTCTTCCCTGCGGCAGACAGTTGTAGAGGAGGTTGTCTGCCCTGCGGCAGACTGGTTGTAGAAGAGGTCGTCTACCCTGCGGCAGATAGTTATAGAGGAGGTCGTCTGCCCTGCGGCAGACTGGTTGTAGAGGAGGTCGTCTGCTCTGTGGCAGACTGGTTATGGTGGAATTGTTGGTTGTAGTAGCTAGCGTCGTGGTGACGTGTCTTTAGGGGGTATACAACCGGCGGCGCCCTTGCGACGACGGACGGAGGAGCAAAGGGGAGGCCTGCCCATCGTTATATAGGTACTAGTAGAGGGTATAGCAGTCCTTAGTACTTTGTGTGAAATACTTTAGTATATTTATAGCCGTAGTAGGCGCTTATAAAGCGTTTAACTAAGTCTATTATTTTGGGCTAGAAGTAGTATCGGCTAAAGAGCTTATAGGTTCCTTCTTTACCTAGGTAGCCACTTAATTGGAGGTCGTAGGCCATTTAGATTAGTTGCCGTTATAGGTCTTCTAAGTTAGGGATAAATAGACAGCCTCTATAATAGAGCCTATTCTCTTTTACTTTTAAGGCTGCTATATTAATCTGGCCTAAGCTTTAGAGGTTAGTAGGCAGTGTATAGGTGCCGGCGATCTTTGCGGTAATTAGTTAATATAGTAATAGGTTAGCAGAGGTGTTATATACTGCGGTAATAAGTTTATTAATTTTGGGGGTAACTCTAGTTCTATAGTTTAAAGCTAAGGGGTAGTTAGTTCTGTCTTATTAGTATAACTAGGGCTAAGTTTCGTACTTTTAGAATTATTTGTTGTTGGAATTAATTATAAGGGTTATCTTTTAACTAAGGAAGGTCTTGCGAACGGCGTATTAGGCTATTAGGCTTAGTACCTTATACTCCTAGCCTATATATAATTTTAAAGTTAAAACTAAAGAGGAACTCGTTCCAACGTACTTAGCGTTAGTTTAGTTATTTTATAGTTATAAAGTACTTAAGGTTACAATAATCTATAAGGACCTTAGTTGGTTAGTTAGGTTCTGCTAAGGAAAGTTCCGGTTAAAATTCCTTAAACGCTTATATAATTATAAGGAGTTCCTTATTATAGATCTTATAGTTATATTCTTATAGTATAAGCTTAGACGAGTAGAATACGACTAGGTAGAGGAAACCGTTATTACTTATCTAGGAGAGGACGCCCGCGTTAACGTAGTTTAAGGAGTTAGTCTTAAGATAGAGTTATTGTCCTAGTATAAAGTAAGCTAGGATAAGTGCTTTAGTAAACGCATCTTTTAAGTCTTAGAATGCCTTTTTGCATTTAGGCGTCTAGATAAAACGTAGATATATTTTTCTTCCTTTTACAGAAAGGCCCTTTGTTTACATTATTGCTATAAGTGGTACTATAACACCTAAAAAGTTATATATAAATTTCTAATAGAAGTTAGCGAAACTAAGGAAGGCTTATACGTCCTTAATATAGGTAGGGGTTTGCTATCTAGTAATTATATATACTTTTTCGGGGTCTATACGGACACCCTTAGTAGTAATAATTAGTTTAAGGTATTTTACTTCTATAACTAAGAATTCGCACTTCTTTAAATTAATATAAAGTCCTACGTCTCTAAGGCGCTGCAGGACCTTTTAAACGTGCTCGGTATACTTAAAAGGGTTATTGCTATAAATAAGTATATTATCTAAGTACGCGGAGCAGAAGTTATTAAGGTAGTTCTATAAGGCGTTATTAATATAGCTTTAGAAGCTGCCTAGGCCATTATATACGCTAAAAGGTATAACGGTGTATTTAAATTAGCCGAAGCGCAATGCGAATGCGGTTTTTTATTTATTACCTTCCCGTATTCAGAGGCGGTTAAAGGGGCGATAATATTAAGCTTAGTATAGATTTTAGCTTAGCTAAGCCGTTTAAGGGTCTTGCGTATAAGCGGTATAGGGTATCAGTTCTTAATTATAATAACATTAAGTCCTCTATAGTTAACGCAGAATTAAATACCTCCTTTTGGCTTTTTAGTAAGGAGGATAGGGGTAGCTACTAGGGATATGCTAGGACGAATAAACCCTTTGTTAAGGTGCTCGTTAATATACTTTTTAATAACTAGGAGTTTGTCTTTTAATATTAGGTAGGGTCTTTTATAAGGTAGCGTTTTTCCTTATTTAATATTAATGGTATAGTCGTTAAGTTAATATAAGGGGAGTATATCTACGCTCTTTTGTAAGTATACGTTAATAAAGTCATAGTATTTCTTAGGGAGGAGTTTTCGGAGTTCCTCGTTAGTAAGTCCTTTTTTAAGCTTTATAAACTTCTTAAAGTCTAAGGGTAAAAGTCTATGGAGTTCTACGGGGGCATTATTTTCTAGGAGGTTAACTATATCTATCCTATTACTATAGAGGATATAGTCCTAATCTTTATTAAGCTTATATAGTCGTGATTAGGAGGCTGTAGTAACAGTCTAGCCTTTTCTACGTGCTATATGGTAGAAGGCCGCGGCGTTTATATAGTGGCAGTTAGTTATGGGTAGGGTAATAAAGGTTTCCTTAGGTTAATATCCTGGGGAGTAGATAGAGGCGGCTAGGCTATACCCTAGGCAAGTCTCTCTACAGTATTTAGAATTAAAGGTTACTTCTCTCTTTTGCTAGTTAATAGCGGGGTTATATTATTTGAGCTAGTTTATTCTAAGTATAATAGGGTAGTTTATAAGTGGTGTAATATAGGCCTAAAGCTCCTCCTAGTGTCCGTTTATATTTAGGTAGAGTTATGCTATATAGGTAATCTTTTATGCAGTATAGCTACCGTTAGTAAGTTATAGGGCGTAAGCTTGAGTGAGGGGTAGGGTAGGTAGGTTATAAGTACACACAAATTAAGTATCTATAAATTTATTAGTAGCTCTGTAGTTAATTATAGAACGGGTTTTATATTGTTTTTTAGCGGTAGTTCCCTCTACAAGTAAGACTATTTACTTCCGTATTTCTATTTTTACTAAGCTATCTATTAAGTAAGCTAATATATAGATCCCTCTATTATCGGAGTGTCCTAACCTGCGACTTAGGGCTAGAACTTTACGTTTTCCGCTTCCGCGTCTAATTCTACTACTATTACTACATCTTCATCTTATACAGTAGCGGCGTGTAGCAACGTATTTAGTGTCTAGGGTATAGGGTTAGGTATTTAATAGCGGCTGCTAAACCTAGCTATTAGGCAGTTTAGGCTATAGCTATAACAGCCTTCTTAATAGTATCTATAGTAACGCCTTAGCTTCCGGAGTAGCTTGCGCTCTTTATTTAGTAGCTTCTTTAGACAGGCTGGTATAGAGAGGTTAATATTAGGACTAGTGGTGTTACTTAGAGTAGTAAGCGTTGGTAGTTTAGTAGGTCCGGAGGGCTTTTATAGGGAGGTCTTTAGGTAGAGGTTTGCAGTAGTAATCTAATTTAGCCGTCGTTTAATCTTCTATAGGGCTGCTACTATATTATAAACGTCGTTATAGTTATAGCTGGCGGCTGCGTAACTAAGGCAATAAGTAACTTTTTTAAGGAGATTTTCCTGGTCTTTAGCGTCGTCTTAGGAAAGGACTCTAGTATATTCCTAGAATTTAATATAGAACTTATTAAATAATTTAGTAGGACTTATCTTTAGGGCGCGTAGTTTAGCTTGACTGGTGGCTACTAGGTTATAGTCGTGGTATATTTAGTTAAGGTCGTTAAGGACTTTTTAGTAGGACTGCTACTTCTAGTCTCCTATTAAGTGAAAAGCCTATTAAACGGGATGCCCTTTATTTGTCTAATAATATAGCTAATCTTAATATCTTCTATAGGGAAAAGGTAGGCGCTCTAGGTTAGTTTTTCGCGAATTTATATCTTCTAGTGGCTGTATTCCTTACGGTTACCCTTAAAGATTAGGGGATCAGGGTAGCGTGTATTGGACCCTATAGTAGTAGTTTAGGTTTAATTATTATGGCTTTTATCATCGCCGCTACTATAGTAGAGGTTCCTATTAGGTGAAGCTGCTTAGCGCTAACCTTTCGTTAAGCGTTAAGTAGGTAAGGTTACTAGGGGCATAGAGACTTAGGTGGCGTTATATATAGTAAAGAGGTATCTAGTATTATTATAAATGTGCTTATTAAGCTAAGATTATAGGTATTTAATTATACCCTTTCTTTTAGTAACCGTAGCAATAAGTATAATCTTAGCCTTCTTTAATTGTTAGACGTTGCGTTTAGACGCGTAGAGGTTATCTTTAATCTCTTAGCATGTGTTATTAGCGAGCGCCTTACGAGCTTATAGGTCTTAGATAATATCGTAATCTTAGGCAGTATGTATTTTAGCTTGTGTAAGCTTTAGATAGTAGTTCTATAGAAGGCGGTAGTATTTATTAGGTTCTCGTGCTACCATTTTTATAAATATCTTAGCGTCTCGTATCTCGATCTTAATAGGCAGTAGCCCTTTAGCTTCTTTATCTGTGGTTATATAGTTAATAAAGGATAAAATATTATTAATGTCCCCCTTATAGTCGTTGTAGTTTTTTAAGCCACTAGGCTTCCCTTTAGGGGTTAAGGCTAGGGCTAATAAATTAAATCCTCCTAGGACTAATTAGTGTCGTGGTTTCGATATAGGTATTAGGTTATTCTTTAAGTTTAATATAGTGGCTAGTAAGGAATTTCGTCTTACTATTATTGATTCTTTAGGAGTACGAAGTAAGGTAACTTATAGACACGCTGCTTTTAGTAGTGTCTGCGGTATTATAGAGACGTAGAATTAGTTATAGGCTAAGCATTAGTAAAGAAAAAGGCGTAACGTAATGTTATAGAGCGCGGGTAATGGCTATAAAGCGTATGTATTTGGGGAGTCTATAAGACGTTGCGCGATCGATTGTAAGGGTCAAGGGCGTAAGGAGGTGATATACCCTCGCGTAGCTGATATAAGCTATACGCGAGGTGTACGCGAGAGCACGGGGTTCTCCTATAGAGGCCCCTATAGTCGGGTTCCGTGATACCTATTTATAATAAAGAAATGCTAGCTATTATATTTAGCTTTTAGTACTAGCGCGTGTAGCTAAAGGGGACCCTTAAGCTAATTTAAGTAGTTTTGGATTATAAAACCCTATAATACTTTATAATAACTAAGACCCTTATAGCTTAGTAAGCGCGCTAGGCGAACGTTTTATCCTAGTTTAATTTCCTAATTATATATAAGCTAGGCGCTACTAACCGTACAGACGCCCTTATAAGGCGTAAATAGGACCTAGATAACTAGACGGCTATAAAGATCTTATTATAGACCTAGATTTTACTATAACTAGAGTACCTTAACCCTTAAATATAAGCAGAACTAAATATAGACTCTTTAGGCGCTAAGATATATCCTCTTAACCCCTTAGGACTTAACTTTATTAATAAACTACTATAGATAAACTAGATGGCCCCTTCTCTATAAGAGTACTGTAAAAAGGCAAATAATAATACTAGCCTATAGTCCCTTAAAAATAGATTACTTAAGTACTAAAAATAGCTAGTAGTTATAATAAAGCCTTATAGGAAATACTACGGTAGACTTGTTAATAGGCTAGGTATATAGGTATAGAATAGTTAATAACATAAATATAACTAGTGGAGTAGTTACCTAACAGATTAACTCTAATTATATTTTAAGATTTACTATAAAGAAGAGAAACTATCTATAGAGACTATATATCCTTAAATATATAACTCCTCCCTATAGTAAAGGTTTAGTACGTTATTGCGTTAGTACATTAGTATATCCTACGTTTCTATATTCTTACGTTCCTATATTTTAAACTTATAATATAACTAGCTACATAACTTAGCTACCCCTTATTCTATAGTTTAATCGGTTCTAGCGCCTCCTATACTATCTTAACTAACCTATTTATATCTATTTTTAGTAGTCGTACTACTGTTAATATAGGGTCCGTAATACTATCCCCTTTCTCTTTATCTTTATCCTTAAAGATATCTCCTATCTCTAAGTTGTCTATTAAAGGTATAGCATTCCCGTCCTTAATTTAGTAACCTTTATTATTTCTAATACCTCCTATTAATTCCTCTACGTCTAATTGTTATAACTAGCTAGTAACTATTATTCTTTTACTTAGTAAAGTTATACCATCCTATTTTTATTATAAGGAAAGGAAGTTAGTATATATTATAATCGCGGCTCCGTTTAGTTGCTAACCTTCCTCCTATACTAAATATACGCGAGCGAACATGCAATTATTCTATAATATTTAATCCGTTTTTAGCGCTAAGTATACGCGTCTTATTAGTCTTTAAAGTCTCTAACTTCCTTATCTAATTTATTATAGGGTCCTATCTTTAATTTAAGGCGTCCTACCTTAAGAATAAACTTACTGCTACTCTTATTAAAGTATAGAAGCTTTATAATAATAGGGAGCGGATTTATACTAAAAAGTAGAAAGTATTTAAGACTTAATAGACTGCTTACGCTTACCTAGTTTATCTTAAAAAGGTTTATAAGAAGGTGCGCTCTAAGGAGTAGCATCTTACTAAGTAAGGTCTTCGCGAGCTTAAGGCCGAGGAGGCCAAAAAGAATTCTGGTTAAGAAGAGGCGGAAACAACTAATATACTAGCGGTAGATCCCTTAAATAATCCGGCTCGTTTATCGCCTTTAACTAATCCCTTTACCTTTAGCTCCTTCTTAATATTACCTAACCTATTCTCTTTTAATACTCCTATATCTTTCCTATAGCGTTCTTTAAATTCTATAGCGGTTTTTAGGTAGTTTTATTATAGCCTATTTACTTTACCTTATACTATATTTTATTATTAATGTTCTTATAACTAATAATCTTTAAAACTTACTATTTATCTTCTTTTTATCCTTTATATATATCTGCTTTATAAATTAGTGGCTTAATATTCCTATATACTAGCTCTAGCATTATAATATACTATATAGGGTAGATCTCTATCCTAGCTAGTGAGTTTAATTTAAATATAACTAATAAAATTCTTTATATGATTTTAAAAGGTTCTAGTCTAATATAGTTTAACTTCTTACTTAGTTATTAACTTTTGAAATTTTTATATAGTAGTTATACTTTATCCCCCTCCTTAAGATCTAGTCCTTTAGATCCCTTATCGTTATAATACCTTTTTTACTAATTCTATAAAGTCTATATAAAGATTTATTAATATCTTTATTCTTTTTTTTAGCTATACTACTTATTTTCTTTACTTACTATAGTAATAATAATGTTCTTAGCTTATATCTATAATTTGCCTTAAATAGTAATATGCCTATTCCTTTTTATAGTGTTATATTATATATAGATTATATAATTAGTAATTGTTGGGAATAAAGGCAAGTGGTCACCATATAAGGCAAATTGCCATTATGGGTGGCAAGTTGCCGTTATGTGCGGCAAGTTGCCGTCACGTGTCGCCGCGGCAGTAGCGTAGCGAGGAGCCTTAAGCTCCTCGCCCTCCCTGAAAGAATAAGAAAAATAATTATTATACTATCTACGAACCGTAGCTACGTGATATTCCCTTATGTAACCAACACTGATTAGTGGTTAACTTTACTGTTATACTATAGAATAGCTAGGTATTCCACTAAGAAGAGATAAGCTACTGTACCAGTGCTACTTATACTAGAGGAAGCTGTTTTTTAAGGTTAGAACTGGTCCTAAACCTTAAATAGAACTTTTCTACGAATCTAAGGATCTAAAGGCCAGAACTGGTCCTAAGCCTTTCTAAGATTACGGATTCTTGCGTCTATTACGCAGAATAACACGCTTTATAAGTCTTTGCGATTTAAGGCCAAAACTAGTTCTAAGCCCCATAACTGCAAATATACGTTATAAACGCGTACTAAACGATAAATGCGTGCTAAATAATAAATATATATTACGAACGCGTACCAAACAATAATCCCTATACTAATAATACTTCCCTCCCTCCGAAAACATGGCTACGCCTACCTTAAATAACTAGAAAGACTCTTTACTACTAGGGGTAGCTAAGCACGCGAAACTTATTAATAAAGATTAGGATGATTTTGCCTTTAATATAACAACTTATACCGTAAAACAAGTTAATGGCTTTCTCCTACACTATATTATATTCTACTAAAATAGATACTACGCCGACTTATAACTATAGGAGTATTTTAGGAAGGATTTTGTGGGATGGACTGCTAATACCTAGGTACTTAGCAACGTTAATATTATTTGGGACTTTTAAGACTTCCTTTATAGGAATAGGGTATACGTTACTAAGAACGGTAACCCAATTACTAGTAATATTTAGGCCGTTATTACTAGTGTAAAAGAACTAATATAGACGGAAGCTAAGATTATACGTTAACTACGGAAACCTAAAAATAACCTATATTCTTTGGAAGGCAACTTTAATTTATATTAAAACCCCTAGAACGCTAACCCCCTACCTAAAGCTGCTCTCCTACCTAGAGGTGCTCTCCTACTTAGAGTTGCTCCGCCTTTACCTCCTTTACTCTAGCCAACTAGTAAGCCTTTACTATAAGAAGTTACGAATCTAATAAAGGTATATTTAGACAAAGAGAAGAAGTTTAGAGGAGAACTATACGATATGCTTAGAGTAAAACTATAGGTTTTTTATAACTGTTGTAATAAGGTTAGAATTTAACGCCACTAGTACTATTACGCTTTCTCTGTTATATTAAAGGGACGGGCGGTAATATTTTATTATAACTATATTGCGGGTAAAAACTATAACTTTAATATAATGCTTTAGCTTACTAGAGCCCACTTTAAGACCGATAAGAATTGCTAACTTTATATATCTAAATGGCGGGAGACTATGTTCTAGAGAGTTATTGCTTCTAACCTAATAAAGACTTATTTAGAGTGCCTTTAACTACTCTTTAATAAACTCTAGAAAATCTAATATGGCCTTATTAAAACTTACTAAAATAAGAACAGCCTAAGGGACTAGGTTATTTTAGCATGCTATAGTATTCCTAAGTATAACTTAGCGCTATATAAACCTGCGGATACGTTTAAAGGAGTATATACTAAGCTACGCTCCGCCGTAGGTACTGTAATGCGAATATAAAAATCTTAACAGTTCTATACCGAAAACCTTACCTAACTAAATATTCCTAACTAATATGATTATAACTGGACTAATTAAATATATGGTGGCCGCGGTAGGGAATACGGAAGAGAGTATAATTTATGTTAACTATAAGGTAATTATGGAGGTCCTTATAGAGGTTTATTTTAAAGTAATCGCTAAAAGAAATGCTACGTTTATAAGAAGCTAAATTGCTAGTTAACTAGACACTCCCTTAATAAGCGAAAAGAGGAAAGAGGTATATAATAAGTTCCGTTAGAGTATAAAAAACGTTAGAAATTATAAGGTCACTATGGCCTACTTTTAAAGCTTCCTGGTTTAATATAAAGGCGTAGAAGACCTTAAGGGTAAGGTTAATAAGACCGAATAGCTCCTTATAGATATGGAAATTGAGGACTACTTACCTAACCAATACTTTACTGAGTATGGTAAGGTAAATGGTATATAAACTGTTGCTGTCCTTAATAACTAATCTACGCTCTATTCTACTACGAAGTTAGATATCTTTAATAAGCTAAAGGAGAGCTCTGTGTTTTCCTTTAATAATAAATACTTAGTGAATGTCTTCTATAGTATTATACCGGATACTAGAGCTGTAGGAGTATCTATAGTAGGAGAACCTTAAGTTTAAGCCCTTTAGCAGCTTAATAGCTCTGTTTAGATTAACTATTTAACGGCAGGCTAGCATACGATTTGTTTTGGCAAAGGTACTGCAATTTCTCTCGGTATAATTAGGGTTTAAACCCCTTTAGGGTATATTAGTTTTTATATTGTTCCTATAAATACTCTGTTTTTATTTTGCATTAAAGATATAAATAAGTTAGGTGTTAGGCTTAACAACCTTAAGAATATACTTATTTAGGGAGATAATTGGGTGCCTGTTATACGCAAGTAGGGTTACCCCTAGTTGCTCCTTTATTAACTAGAAAAGAGTATTACTTAGAGCCACTTAACTAAGTTAGAATTACGCCAACTATACTGTTGTTTTGGCCACCTATCTATTTATTAATTGCTTAGGGTTCTTTAGCGAGTAGGCTATAAAGTTAAGGTTAAGGTAATTAAGTATCTTATAAAGTATTGCTATTACTACTAAATGAACTAGAAGTCCCCTGGCCGATTTAAGTTTACCCTTAAGGATAACTATGACTTTAACTTCTGTGTTATTATTAACGTTATGTATCTTAGCGGCAAGCCAGTGCTCTAAGTTATTAACTTTTTAACTTCCTTTTAAGCAGCGTGTTTCTTAAAAGATATATTAGCCAGAAATATATAGGAGACCCTTTAGTTATGCTAGATTAATGTCTATTTAGGACCCCTTAATTAAATCGTCTATAACGTAAGAAAGAACTTTTTATCTATAGAGTTTTGATAACAGATAAAGGCAATAGTAATTAAGGTTAAGGAAGTCCCTATTAAGGCATATAATAGTATTGGAAAAGTAGAACGATATTATGCGCTATTACGCCGCGTATATAAGATTATCTCTTTAGAACTAAAGGACGCTAGCGAAGGACTTACCTTATAAATAGCTGTTAAAGCTATTAACAATTCCGCTGGCCCGGATAGACTTATACCTATATTACTAGTCTTTAGCGCCTACCCTTAAATAACTAATAATTCTTTACTATCTCCCTCTATTATATAATAAGCNGAGGCTATTTACAAGGCAATAAAGGAGGTGCGATGTCTCTACGCTATACGCTAGGTTAACGACGTACTAGAAATAAGAAATGGCCTAAATACCTTAACTACGCTTAATCTATTACTCTAGTCTAAGGTACGCGTATGGCGTAAAAAGGGAGAATAGTTAGGCCCACACTAACTTATTGCAATTAATGGTTAAACTTATACTATTTAGATGCCTTACGGACCTATTTAATTCCGTTTAACTGTTATTAAGCCTTACTATAAAGATAACAATTCTAAGCCTTTATAGGATGCCCTAGAAAATACCCTAGAAGAGAACTATAATTAATATGCTCTAAAAGGCGACTATGATCCTAATATAATTATAGTAGATACGCTATAACTATAACGCGGTAGAGGTCGCCTAAAGGGATTACGAAATTGCTAATATCTTATTAATTTTAAAGAATAATTTGTTGCCGCTATTAAGAATAGAGTTAAGTTATTAATGGCCTTTATAACAGCTAAGGAGAAGGCTAACTTTAAACTCGTAAAATAGCTCTAAAAGAAAGGTCGTATTATAACTTTAGGAGCTCCTTTCTAAGCATCTAATAAGTAGAAGATTGATAGTCTTATTATAAGAGGAGTCTTTAAATTTAAGAAGTATAACCCTACTAAGTTTAATAGAGTTTGCATCTTTAAGTTAAGAATGGTTAATAAGATTAAGGGTAAAGCTATTAACGCCCTATTTAAGAAATTAAGGCTTATTATCTAAGGCTATAATAATAATAGTAAGAAGGTAATTCTTATATAGTCTCCCACGATTTAACGAGCTAGTTAGCGAGTTATTATTATACTAGCTCCCTCCTTAATAAAAAATAGAATAGCGGTTTATTTATAAGATATTACTTAAGCCTATACCTAATTAGAGATGCACCTTTAGCGCTTAATATTAGTATACGTTCTAGAGTAAATTCGCCACTAGTATCCTAAAGATATAATTATAGTTATGCTTAAGCTATTATATAGGATTGCAGAGGTAGGAATTTACTAGTGGGCTACCTATAGTAAGCACTATAAAGAGAAGCTTTTAATAACTACTTCTATATTCGATCCCTGCTTCCTTATTATAACTATAGGAACTCCATTTAAAATTGTTGGCATATAAACTAACAATATAATTATCTTAGGAGATGACTAATTCTTAGCTCTTAAAGAAGACGAGCTAGTAAAGGTAAATCTTATAGTAAAGCTAAAGGAAAAGCTTAGTTTAATAACACTATTACTCTTTAACGGATGTATCCTTTCCCTAAATGAGGATTCTATTACTTTACGCTAGAAGGGTTAAGGTAAGAAGATTAACGTTATTAACGCTAATTCTTTAAAGTAAAAATACGTAGAGTAACGCGCTTGCGGAGTTTATATTACTTCTATCTGTTAACCTAAGGCTTTATTTAATCTCTCTATTGCCGCCTAATACTAAAAACTAACTAAGGATGATATCCTTGCCCTAAATAAGCGTTTTTTCTGGTAAATAAACTATCTTGATTAGGGACTACTTTATATACCTATTAATCTTCCTACCGCTAAGCTCTTTATATTTGTTAATAGATCGTTTATAAATAATAAAGATTTTAGCTCCTAGTTAGGATATAAGATTATTATCACAAATGAATTTACTAGAGAGAATAACTTTATAATCTATAGCAATCTTATTTATTAGAGCTTAACTAAGAGCAAGCGCGTTACCTGAAGTGTTTTAGCATTAGAGATATATGGAATGGTTAGCGGAGTTAATATAGCAATTATAATTGGAACTACCCTAAAGATAATTATAGATTAACTTAAACTTTTTGTTATCCCTATAATTGTATATACCGACTTATATTCCCTCTATAAGTGTTTAGTTAAGCTTAGTACTATAAAGGAGAAGCGCCTTATAATTGATATTATAGTACTTTAGTAATCCTATAAGCGTTAAGAACTCTTTAAGATTTAATTAATTAATGGCTAAGATAACCTAGTAGATATAATAACGAAGGCGAACCTAAATAAGGC
This sequence comes from Cenococcum geophilum 1.58, assembly GCF_001692895.1. NCBI lineage: Eukaryota > Fungi > Ascomycota > Dothideomycetes > Gloniales > Gloniaceae > Cenococcum > Cenococcum geophilum. Next base: position 2,166,011 of record NW_027137583.1, read on the forward strand.
ACTAGAGACGTTTGTTAATATAAATACTCTACGTATATAAGTTAAAGGTTAGGTTAAAAGGGAGTCCCTTGAAATTTCTTAGTTACGTAAGGTCTTAAGATATTTAGAAACTTTAACCAGCGGTTAAAGTTGTTTAATTGGTTAGATTCTCTTGCTAAGACTTTTTAGAGTATAATATTCTGCAGACCCTAACTTAACCTAGCTAATTAGGATTTTTCATCCCTGGGATGAAAAATCGCTATTAGCTTGCTTACTACTAGCGCCTTAGCGGCCCTCTGAATAAGATATCTACCTATAACTCCTAAGTAAGAAAGCACTACGTGCTAAGAGGCAAATTTTGGGATAGTGAGACTTATATTATAATGGCAATAGTAAGTAAGGAGGATTGATATTTGCTACGCTAGTTAAGCGGTATATATATATATAGATGGTAACCATAAAAGAAGAGTTGCTAGTGTTGGGAATAAAGGTAAGTGGTTACTATATAAGGCAAATTGCTATTATGGGTGGCAAGTTGCCGTTACGTGCGGCAAGTTGCCGTCACGTGTCGCCGCGGCAGTAGCGTAGCGAGGAGCCTTAAGCTCCTCGCCCTCCCTAAAAGAATAAGAAAAACAATCATTATACTATCTATGAACCGTAGCTACGTGATATCCCCTTATGTAACCAACAGTAATAATAATACCTAATTATTCTATATATAATTAATATAATACCTTAGATACTATTTTAGTATCTAACTTAATCTTTCTATTTATTTATCTATCTGCGGATAATATATAGTAGAGGTTACTGCTCTAACTCCTTATTCCACCAAAAACACTTCCTAAAATACTACTATAAATCTTAGATCTCTATCTAATATAATTTTACTTAGTACTTTATATTTTATAAACACTTCTTTAATATAAATTCTAACGATATCTTCTACTAAGATTTCTTCTATGTATGCTATAAAGTAGCCCTATTTAGTTAACTTATCCACTATTACTAAAATTATGTTATACTCCTATACTATAATAAGATTTCTTAACTTTAATAACTTAATAACAAAGTCCTATAATATAACCTCTTATAGTCTTCCTAGTATTTTAATAGGTTATAGCCCTCTATATAGCTTATACCTTATTAGTTTATTCCTTTTAGTAATCTAGATACTCTTTTATTACTTTTCTAGCTATACCCTAGAATTTATTAATAATATATTCTTCCTAGAGTCTTAACACTAAGCCTATTGCTCCATTATGCCCTTAAATTATTCCCTTATAGAAATCTTCTATAAAATACTTTACTATACTTTTTAGGATATACTTTACCTCTTAATTTTCGTATATATCCATCTATAAATCTTCTAGCTGTACTTTTAGAATTCTCTATACCTAAAAGCTTTTTAGTATCTTATAGACTCTCTCTAGTTCTTTATCCTTTTAGGTTACTGCTAGCTTAAGGTAATTATACCTAATTAATCCGTTATTATCTTTACGTAGTATTACTCCTAATAGTTTTTTATCGTTCTATAATTTAGCTTTTCTACTTAATATATCTACCCTTATATTCTTAGTGCCTTTAATATACTAAATTTTAAAATAGTATTCTATAAGCATCTTTACCTATCTAACTTATTTATAATTAAGTTTTATTATTAGGAACCTTATTAGGTTTTTATAATCCATCTTAACTATAAATAATTTCTCTACGTCTTATAAGAATGCTCTCTATTTTTTAAGTACTATAACTATACCTAGTAACTCCTCATTATAGATATTATAGTTTAACTTTAGTAGTGTTATCTTCCGACTATAGTATACTACTAAATGCTATATATTTTTATACTTTTATAGAAAATATACTTCTAGTATAAAGTCTAATATATTTATATTTATAACTATATCTAATCCTAGTTAATAAATCTTGAGGATTAGTTCTTAGGTAAATAACTCCTTAAGTTCTTTAAATAGCTTCCTTTACTTATCTCCCTATACCTATAGTTTCTCTTTCTTTATAAGCCTAGTAAATGGTTTAATATTATTTAACTATTATGCTATAAACCTTCTATAGTAGTTACAAACTCCTAAAAATAACCTTAACTACGTTACGTTCTCTAGTTCTTACTAGCTTACTATAGCTTTAATCTTCCTTAGGTCTATACTAATATAACTTAATTTAATAATAAATTTAATAAAATTAGTCTTCCTTATAAAAAACATATATTTCTTAATTGCTACTAGTATCTATTCCTCTTATAGTCTCTTTAAAACCCATTTAATGTATTCTCTATATTCTTTCCTAGTTATTAAATAGATAATAATAATATTAAGATATACTAAAATAAACTTATTAAGGTGCTCTTCTAATACACTATTAATTCGCTTTTAAAATATTACTAATATATTTATAAGCCTAAATTGTATAACTAATAGCTTATATAATCCTTTCTTTAACTTAAAAACTGCCTTCTATTTATGCCTTCCTTAATTTTAATCTGGTGATATACCTACCTTAAATCTATCTTTACGAAGATTTACACATTACCTATCCTATCCTAGATTTCGCTAATTAAGAGTAAAAGATACCTACCCTTTTAAGTAATGCTATTTAACTGCCTGTAGTTAATATATAGCCTAAAGTTTTCCATTCTTCTTTAGTACGAACAGTACTAGATAACCTATTAATAACTATAAAGGTCTAATATATCCCTTTTATAAGTTTTCTTAGATAAACTCCTTTAGTACTCTTAACTCCTCTTAAGTAAGCTTATAGGTTAGAAAGAACTTTAAATTTATTCCTAATTCTAACTCTATCTTATAGTTCTATGCTATATAATCTTCTAGCTTTTTACTTTCTAAGCTTTATAGTTTTTTACTATACTTATAGTATCTCTTTAGTATATAACTTAAGCCTCGCTTAGTCTCTTTATATATTACTCTAACTTAGTACTATACTATCTTAGTCTATTATTATATCTTATATTATTAAGTATCCCTAATATTAACCTAACCTATAATCTAATCGATTTTTAGATTATATTCCTATAACTAAGGTATATTTAATACTGCCTTATCCTGTCCTAATAGTAGAATATTAAAAAACATCTTAATTCGTCTCCCTTTAATAGTTATTTAAATAGGTCCTATTTTAAAATTAATAATTCCTCCTCTATAGGTTATTAGATCTTCTAAAATTATAACTAATAGGTAAAGTTATTCCTTCTATCTCTAAGGTAGTCCTATTCTTTTAACTACTACTAGTAAGATATAGTTCCGCGTTACTCCACTATCTATTAGTTCTTTAAACTATTAATCTTACTAATTAACTTATAAATTTAGGTATTATTCTTAAATTCCTTTAAGGGTTTAAGGCTCTACTACTAGCTCCCTCTAGTTTTATAGGCCTCTACTTTTCCTAACTATTAGCTGCTTAATCCTATTACACTTAGCTTACTCTTTAGCCAATACCTAGTTTGCTTTTTATTCTCTATATACTATAGATATATATTCTTTAAATATTCCTACTACTATTATCCGTCTAAGTATTCTTCTATAAGAAATCTTTTTAGTTAAAGTATTAAGTCTCCTAACTCCTAAACTTTTACTAAATGCTATTTATATATATTTTTAATATTTTTATACTATTACTTATCTGGCGCCTAATATATCCTTATAGGGTACTTCTAATTTTTTTTAGGTTCTTATATATCTTGTATATATTATCTATATATACAATCTATAATAGCGTATAATATACAAGGTGCTTTAGGTTAACTCTTAAGTCATCTTTATCTTTAAGTTTAAACCTTTATTATATTAATCTGCATATAATAACTTTATTTATAGGTACTAAGATTTACTTCTCGATTCTCTAGTCCTCTAATTATTTCTCTAGATTCTTAGATGTTATAATTAAGGCTCCCTTAATATAACTTATAGCCTTTTCTATCCTAAATAACTTATTCGTCTAACTATATATAAAAATCTTCCTACTTATTATTATATTGTTATCTATACTACTTTTAGTATAGCTATTAGAGTATATACAGCTTATCCGTAAGGAAGTATCTTCTTATTACTATATTATAATAGCCCTTTATATGCCGTTCCTTAAACCTAGTTAGAATCCCTAAATCCTCTTCTTATTCTAGTTTAGTAAGCCACTTAGCTCTTAATATACCTACTTTAGGTCTATTAGTAATTCTTTATATAGATACTCTATCCCTTATATAACCTAGTATGCTAAATCTCTAGTCTAGTTTCTATTCTTATTATATAAGGATTCTCTATCTAAATTCCTCTATGCTTTCCTTTGTTTTTTACCTTATAAGTCGATCCTTAAAGTCTTCTTCCTTCTTAATCTTAGTGTCGATTTTCTTAATAGTCCTTATTCGCGTATTAAAATCTTAGTCCTATAGAACTCTTAATCCTAAGCTTACTTCTTTCTTAAGCTTAACTCTAGCCTTAATCTAACTAGGCTTTTATAATGTTCTTATCTTATCTTATCTTAAGAGTCTTATACCTTTAGGAAACTTCGTCCTAAGCTTATTCATATATTACTAAACTAAGCCGTTACTCTACTCTATTAGTTGTCGTCTATTATAGGTCCTTAAGCATATCTTATCTCTTCTTAAGAATCTTAAGCGTCTCTTATCTCTTAAAAATCTTAAGCCTTTAGCCTTTTGCCTTTATCGAGTGGTAAGCTAGCACTAGCAGTTGTCTGCTTACTTAATCCTTTTTCTTAAATATTTCTCCTTCCGTCTTATAAAGTGATGGATACCGTATTTAATAGTGTTATAATTTCTATTACCAACCCTTACTCTATGGCGGTCTTAGTTTTTACTTCTGATATAATATCTCTAATGCTTATATACTCCTAGTAAGCTGCCTTTATTACCTTATTATTACTAAATATTTCGCCTATATAAAATTTATCGTCCTTAATATCTAATCTATAAGATAGTTTATTAGTTCCTCTAAACTCTAATAATTTTAGCCTCTATAGCTAATAGCTTACGCTATACTTAGCGTCTTTATATATTTGGTATACGTTATTATAGTAGAACATAAAACTCTTAATTAAACATTCTTTTATTTTTTATAGTATATTATTATCCCTTTATACGTATATATCGTCTACTAGTCTTATTTCTCTTACTATATAGTAACTCTAACCACTTCTATAGTCTCTAACAAAATAACCTTATTTTCCGCAATTTATAGTCCGCCTAAATATCTTCTACTACTAAGATCCCTAGTTTGGCCTCTGCTCCTTAGACCTTTAATTACTTAATCCTTATTCTTTAGGTTTTTATAGTTTCTTATTTCATTTTTTATTTTCTTTAATATTACTTAGGCCTATTAGCTCTACGCTATACTATAGTTTTTAGTTTTCACTTTACCGTTATGTACTCTGCGTCTTATATGCCTATAAAACTCTATCCTAACCCCTCTTAGTCTACTCTCTTTAATAGATCCTATTATTGATCTTAATTACTTAATTAATTAATTCCCTAAGAGTATCCGCATCTTCTATTAGGATAATCGCGTCCTAGACTTTTACTTTAAGTCCCTATTTATACTATGCTATAAGTACCTTATTATTCTATTTAACTTATATAGCTAATATCTAGAATTATGTTATATACTTAATTGCTAAGATTCGTTACGTTAAGTTTTAAAGCTTTTATTCTACTATAGTGGTTACTTTTAGGTCTCTAAATATTTGCGTTAGTTATTCCACGAACCCGTTTTAATTAGCAAATATATATTATACTTCTTAGTTAGTAGTTACTATACCGCTTTCCTATACCTCTATAAGGTAAGGTTTAAACTACTTAAATGCCCTTCATATTAAGAATAGTCCTGCGTAGGCTATTTGGTCTATAGGTATTACTAACTTCGCTCCTTCTTACGTAACCTTAAAATACATCTACGTAAGGAATCCCTTAAGTTTTAACTTCTTACCTAAGAATTGCTTAATAGATAGTAGCTTAATCTTCGCTGCTCTAATCCCATTAATCCTTTCTTTAAGTATCCTATTATTGTCTATTAATTAATTAACTATAGCTTATAATTATCTAACCGTAACTAGCTAAGAGTTAGTATCTACTATACTAGTGTCGTTACCTAATCTTAATATAGTTGCTGCCGTTAACGGCGTTATAACTACTACTTTTAGTAGCATGTTATTTAACTTTTTTTTACTATAACTTTAGTAGTAAATATATAATAAAGCCTTATAGGAAATACTACGGTAGACTTATTAATAGGCTAGGTATATAGGTATAGAATAGTAAACAACATAAATATAACGGGTAGAGTGGTTACCTAACAGATTAACTCTAATTATATTCTAAGATTTACTATAAAGAAGAGAAACTATCTATAGAGACCGTGTATCCTTAAATATATAACTCCTCCCCATAGTAAAGGTTTAGTACGTTAGTATATTAATACGTTAGTACGTCCTACATTCCTACGTTTCTACGTTTTTACATTCCGAACTTATAATATAACTAGCCATATAACTTAGCCACCCCTTATCCTATAGCTTAATTGGTTCTAGCGCCTCCTATACTACCTTAACTAACCCGTTTATATCTATTCTTAGTAGTTATACTACTGCCGATATATGGTCCATAATAGTAGTAGTAAAGAAATAGAACTTATAAACTTGGCTTATTGCTAAAGCATATACTTAGGTCTCTACGGCTTACCCTAAAAAAAATAAGATCTATAAGATTATTAGTAACTAATACTACTGGCCTAAAATAGTAATAAATATTAACTATTATATATAGAACTACAATAACTACTATAGGTTTATAATTCTATAAGTATAAAGTAAGAATATAAATAGGGAGTCTAATAATAGAATAATAGGGTATATTATATAGACAGAGATAAATCCTTAAGGGAAAAGGAGGAGTCTGTATACGAGGTAGAAAGGGTTTTCCTAGGTATATATAGCGCACGTACCTTATAGGCGAGTCACCCCTAGGTTACTCTAGGGTCGCCTATACCTTACGGCTATATAACTATCTACTAAGTTTTAACTAATAATGCCCCCCTCTTTAAAAAGGGTTGTCTCTAATCCTTTATATAAAGCCGCTAAAGTTACTACTCTCCGTTAAGCTATTTTAGATAAAATTAGAGCATAGTTAGTAGGTAAAGAACTGCTAAAGGACTTACTCAAATTTGCTATAATGTGTTAACAAATTAATAAGGACCTTTAATATAATAAATAAACCTATTTTCTAAAGCTAACTATACCTTATATTTAAAACTTTATAAAACTAGTATATACCCTAAAGCGCGATCCGTCTCTAAAACTAAAAAGCTCTATATATAACCCTATAGACCTTAATACCACTTAATCTTATATACCCTTAAGAACTAATAAATAAAAAACACGAGCCGTAAATAGAGAATGCTTTAGATGTAGTAAAAGGGGATATATTTAAAGAAATTACTAAACTTACCCTTTTAAAAAGGTCTAATATAGCTCCTTTTAGTCCTTAAATTGTACTTATTTTATAAATTATACTTAGTTGCTATAAAGCATTTTACCTTTAGTTAATTTGGAAAATAAATTATTCTAGGGCTAAGTCGCGCCTTAAGATAAGAAGTAGAAGAATATAAGTATTTAGGCTCTTTTAGCGCTAATATACAATACAACTCCCTTAATATACTTAGCGAAATTTAAATACTTAGAAAATAAAAGGAAGTATAAATCCTTATAAATAGCGGAGTTACTAGTATAGGCTTTATTAATATAAACTACGTAAAAACTTAACGCTTAAATTTAATTTTTTTTAATAAGCCCTAAAGCCTATAAGGCTTTAATAGTAAGCCTTTAATATACGGCGAATTAATACACTACGCTCTTATAAAGATGCGGATAGGCAAATACCTTAAATATATTTCCCTATTTATAACACCCTTAAAGCATTATAAGGTAATACTTAAATATAAATAGCTAAAATAATATTACCCTTTAATTAGCTTGGTTAAAGAAACGCTAAAGTTTCGTATAATCTACTACCGAAGTTATTACTTAAAATACTACTTATCCTATAAATATGCATATAACTATTTAAATATAATATAATATAAATTACCTTTATTATAAATCTTAAACTAATCTAATAAAGCTATAACTGTTAATTATGGTAAAGAATATAAAAATAATATATTAAAACCCCTTAAAATTTAAATAATAAAAACCGTACCCATTTATTTATTAGTAAGAAAATAAGACTATAAGATCTTTACTATAACACTAGAAGATATTAAAAAGGCGTTAGAACTAAAGTAATATATTAACCCTAAACCTCTTATACCTAAAGAATATTATAATTTAATTAATACGTTTAAGAAACAATTTATAAACTAACTACCCCTATATTAAGATAAGTATAATTTTAAGATAGAACTTAAACCTAGTATAACGCTAAAGTTCGGCCCGTTATATAGTATATCGCGAGAAGAGATACTTATAATATAATAATACCTTAAAGAGTACCTAGGGAAAGTATTTATTCGCCCTAATTAATTACTATTTATTTTATTTATATTATTTATTAAAAAACCTAAAGAGGACTTAAGGTCCTATATTAATTATTAAGCCTTAAATATAATTACGATTTAAAACTAATATCTAATTCCTTTACTTTAAGAAACGATTAACTACTTAGCAAAAGTATAATACTTTATAAAGCTTAACGTAGTTACTACCTTTAATTAAATCCGTATTTATAAAGGAGATAAGAAGTATATAGCTTTCTATATATAATAGGGACTTTTTGAATACCTAGTAATACTATTTAGCGTAAAGAACGGTCCTAGTATATTTTAGTAATATATTAATAATACGCTTCCTAAATTCCTTAATATATTTATTACCGCGTATATTAATAATATCTTTATTTATTTATTTTCGCTTTTTAAGTATTAAAAGTATATCTAAATAGTCCTTAAACGCCTATAAAACGTAGGCTTATAATATAATATTAAGAAATATAAGTTTTATACGTCTAAAGTTATATATATAGGCCTAATTATATCCTATAATGGAATTAAAATAGACCCTAAAAAAACTACTATAATTATAAACTAAGAAAGTTCTAGTAATATATAAGATATTTAAAGATTTCTAGGATTTACAAATTTCTATAATTAATTTATTAATTACTTCTTAAAAATTGTTTAACTATTAGTAAACTTAATAAAAAAGAACATAAAATTTAAATAGATTACTAAATATAAATAAGCTTTTAATAACCTAAAATATCGTTTTATAACTGCTTTAATTCTTACCTACTTTAATTTAAACCTTAACTATATTATTAAAATAGACTCGTCTAATTATATACTAGAAGAAGTGTTATCGCAATATAATAAGAACGGCGAGCTATACCTAGTAGCCTTTCTTTTTTAGAAACTTACCCCTATTAAATTAAACTATAAGATATATAATAAGGAACTGCTTATAATTATTAGATACTTTAAATAATAGCGTTTAAAACTTAAAGGATTATTATTCCTAATACACGTATTGACGGATTATAAAAACCTATAGTACTTTATAATAATAAAGCAATTATTATAACGCTAAATTTGTTAGGCCGAATACCTTTTATAATTTAACTTTAAGATTATATACTAACCTAGTAAACTTAATTAGAAGCCTAACTTATTATTACGGCACTGGCAGAACTTGGCAGAACTTGGTAGAACTTTGCGGTCACGTGACTAGAAGACCGTATAAAAGAACCCTACTTCGACCGGCGCTGCTCTTCTTCTCCTTTCCTTTCTCTAGCTTTAGATCCTTGTTTATAGACAATCCAATTATATAGGCTTACATGCATCCTTCTTGCTATGCTTATACCTTGGTTAACTAAGTCGCTAATATTATCTAAAGCTTAAACTACCCTTTCTTCCTAAAAAGGAATTTAAAAATATCTATAAGACTATAAATAGGACAAGGACATAGAATAGGACCTTAAGGACATTACTAGGACCATAAGGATAGAACCCTAAGAAAAGAACCTATAGGACACACACAGACTAGAACCCCTAAAGAAATTACCTAGAATTATTTAACACCCCTACTACTATGCTATAAAACACAGTAGTAGGTAAAGCAGCTATAGGACCCGCAAATACCTTAAACGAAGAAACAATTAATATTTTAACCCCCTAGGCGGAGCTTATAGTAGCTAATGCCGAAATTAAATAACTACGAGAACTGCTTAAAGCTAGAGATACCCCTGCATCTAGCGATAACTTATTAGACAGACTTGCTACGGTCCTTAAGGCCTTAGCCTAACGCACCACACTATTAAGATCCGCGAAGGTAGCGGGCCCCCTACTACTTATAGATAGGACCAACCCTATATTTAATAATTAGAAGCTTTAACTATGGGATAAGCTTAAAGTTAATAAAGATTACTTCCCTAATAACCGAGCCAAAATGGCCTATGTCTTCGGCCGTACTGGCGGAGACGCCCAGACGCACCTATGTCCGTAATATGCTATAGACTTAGCAGACCCTTTTATCTCGGAAGAAGAAATAATTAACTACCTGCCTTCTATTTATAAGGACCCCTTTAAGATATAGAATGCCCGCCTTAATTATAAAAGCCTAAATATAAAAACAACGGAGACCTTTTTAGCCTTTTAGACCCGCTTTCTGCACCTAGCCGGCTAAGCCTAAATTCCCCATAAAGACCTAATGCCAGACCTCTTTAATAAGCTTACTTTAGACCTACAGCGCGCTGTACTGCTAGTTTTTACTACTATATAGACGTTAAAGGTACTTATGGACTACTACTTAGCTATTAACTAAGGCCTTTATCAAATTAAGGTACGTGCCGAGCGGTATAAAGCTAGGAACCCTTTAAGCCAGATTAGAGGTAATACGAGAACAGTAAATAGTGCCCTAGTATAGGCCGTAACTCCTATAGCATTAACTGCCTAGCCCGCCGTTAATCTAATAGCTAGTTAAGCAGCTAGTCCTGCTACGGGTCTGGTATATACTCGGCCTATATATAGCAACCCCTATAGACAAGCCCTTAGTAATTAAGGAGCTTGCTTTTTATATAGCTAAAAAAACAATTTTATAAAGGACTGCCTAATAGCGGCAAAGATAAACGAGGTCCTGTTAATTCAAAAGGACAGTATAAAGTCGGAAAAAGAGAAACCCTAGAGGAAGACTCCTCTTTAGGGTTAAAAGGGATTAATATATTACATATTAATCTAGNTCGGCTAGTTAGTAGAAGAAGCTNTACTATCCCTTATACTTTATTNCGNAATANATATTAAGTTTTAANNTCTNCTTTAGCTAACTTAGGAGTAAATGCCTTTACCTTAATTAATATAAAGTGCGCTGCAAAACTGGCTGACTTTTTAAATATACCCCTTAAAGAACTGCCCAAACTAATTCCTATTCGCGGGTATAACGGACGTATAGGACTACCTATTACGACTATCTTATAGTTTTACCTCCGTGTTAATAAACAAAGGTAGTATAACGTCCCCTTCCTTATTACGGACCTCGGAAGCTATAATATAATCTTAGGGAGAAAATGGCTAGCCTATTTAGGCTTATAGCTTAATATACGGAATAGAAGGCTTATCTAGCCCAAAACTATGCCCCCAACGCCTTCCTTTATAAAAGAAATTAGTATTATAATGGAAAACCTTATACGGCCGTAGATAAACACCGTTTACTAGGCTAATGCGATATATAGGGACCGGGCTTTTAAGAAGGATATACAGCTTAACCCGCAACGGATCCGCATACTATACCGCCTCCAGATTACCTACGCCACGCCTCTTATACCAGAGACTTAGGAAGTCGGTAGTGACCTAGCTAAGTCCCCTATGGAGAGCTTAGGCCCTACGCAGCTATAAAGGAAAGCTAGGAATATTGGATAATATATTAAACTAATAAATTAAAGGGATAATTTACGGAAGATAGAATAGGAGCTAAGAAAGACTATAAACCCTAAACCGCAAAATACGGTCTAATAAACGGCCGTAAAGAAACCTACGGACCTTCCACTAGTTAATATTTGCTATATTAGCGCTATAGAATTCTACCGGAACTTAGTCTAACCTAATACCGTTACCTTTATTACCAGCTTATATAAAATCGATTATATAATTAAGGAAAAGGAAAGCGAGCTTAGTGGATAGGAAAGTAAGCTTATAGACGAGGAGCTAGTAGAATAGAAACTACCCTATTAACACTGGAAATTCAAGGACGTATTCTTTAAGGTAGCGTCCGATATACTCCCGCCTTACTAACCGTACGACTATAAGATTAAGATTAAGCCAGATAAGGAAAACACCCTTAGGTTTAGCCCCCTTTACTAGTAGTTTACTACTAAATTATAGGCCATAAAGTAGTACCTTATTAATAACCTAAATAAGGGCTTTATTAAACCTAGTTAAGCCCCTTTTAACTCGCCTATTTTCTTTGCCAAAAAGCTAAACGGAGGACTCCGTTTCTATATTAACTACCATAAACTAAATAATATAACCCGCAAGGACCGCTATTCGCTACCCCTACTTAATAAGACTCTAGCCTAAATAAGTAGAGCTAAGGTCTTTATAAAGCTTAATATCTACTAGGCCTTTTACTAAATTAAAATAAACCCTAGGTCTAAGAATCTTACTATATTTTAGACCTATTACAGAACGTATAAATATAAGATACTCCCTTTTGGACTAACTAACGGACTAGCTACGTACTAGCGGTATATAATTAATGTACTCTTTAACTACCTTAACGACTTCTATACGGCCTATCTAGATAATATTATAATCTACTTTAAGAATAAGCTGAAACACAAGGAGTACGTCTATAAAGTCTTATAACGGCTCTATAAGGCTAGCCTCTAGGCCAATATTAAGAACTTAAAGTTTAGTGTTAAGCATATAAAGTACCTATGGTTTATTATTAGTATAGATGGAATTGAAGCCGACCTAGAGAAAACAGCTGTAATTACCTAGTAGGCACCCCTATGGACCGTAAAGGGGGTATAATTATTTTTAGGTTTTTATAACTTCTACTAACGCTTTATTAAGGACTATAGCAAGATTACTAGGCCTCTTAATCGCCTTACCTAAAAAGACCAGCCCTTTTACTTTGATATTGTATATAGGCAGGCCTTTAATAAGCTTAAGAAACGACTAGTCTCTACTCCTTTACTCGCCCACTTTAACCTAGAACGGCCCTTAATGCTAGAAACTAATGCCTTAAATGGTATAATAGCTAGTATTTTCTCCCAGAAGCAACCGGACGGAGAATAGCACCCTATTATATACTATTTAAAGACTATAATAAACGCTAAGCTAAACTACCCTATCTACGACAAAGAAATGCTGGCTATTATCTTTAGCTTTTAGCACTAGCGTATATAGCTAGAGGGGGCCCCCGAACCTATCTAGGTAGTTTTAGATCACTAGGCCTTAGAATATTTTATAATAATAAAGGCCCTTATGGCCCGGTAGGCGCGATAGGCAGACATTCTATTTTAGTTTAACTTCTTAATTATGTATAGGCCAGGCGCTATAAATCGTGCGGATGCCCTTATAAGGCGTAAATAGGACCTAAACAACTAGGTAGCTGTAAAGATCTTATTATAGACCTAGACGCTACTATAACTAGAGCACTTTAACCCTTAAATATGGGTAGAACTAAATATAGACTCTTTAGACGCCAAGATATGTCCTATTAACTCTATGGAACTTAACCTTATTAATAAACTGCTGTAAGCAAACTGTACGGCCCCTTCCCTATAGGAGTACCGTAAAAAGATAAAGGACGTTACGAGCCTATAGTCCCTTAAAAACGGACTACTTAAGTACTATGAACGGCTAGTGGTAGTAGAGGAATAGAACTTACGGACTTGGATTATCGCCAAAGTATATACCTAGGTCTCTACAGCCTACCCTAGAAAGAATAAGACCCGTAAGATTATTAGTAACTAGTACTACTAGCCCGGAATAGTTATAGATATTAACCGTTATATACGGAACTGCGACGGCTACCGTAGATCTATAATCCCTTAAAATAAGACCCTAGGACTATTAAAACCACTCCCGATACTAGAACGCCCCTAGTAGTATATTTTTATAGATTTCTACGAGCTACCTATAGACCGTAACGGATACGATATGGTTATAATTCTAGCTAACCGTTTTAGTAAGCGCCTGTTCTTAATCCCCTATTATAAGAATATCGATGCTAAAGAGGCGGCCCGACTATATATCTACTACGTTTACTAAATTTACGGGCTACTAGATACTATCGTATCTAATTATAAGCTATAGTTTATATTAGCCTTCTAGAACGAGTTTACCTAGATCCTAGGTATTAAGCTAAAGCTCTCTATAGCATACCACCCCTAAATAAATAGCTAGACAGAGATTGTAAATTAATATTTAGACTAGAGACTCTAGCCTTTTATTAACTACTTCTAGAATAACTAGGCTAAACTACTACCCCTTATAGACTATACCTAAGCGACCCTACCCCACAACTCTACTAGATTTGCCCCTATTTAACTAGAAATGGGCTACTTACCCTATACAAGTTTTGACTGGGAAAGACTAAAAGGACCCCAGACCGTACGCAAAAAACTGTCCTATAAGGAAGCCTAGCAGTACGCTAAGCGCTTAAAAGAAGTCTAGACGGTAGCCCGTATAAATCTAGGAAAAGCCTAGAAATTAATAGAATAGCAGGCGAATAAACATAGGCGCGAGCCTAACTTTACGGTAGGTAATATAGTCTGGGTTATAATAAGGAACTAAAAGACAAAACGACCTAGCCGTAAGCTAGACTATTAGATGGTAGGACCGTACGAGGTTCTTAAGAAGATAGGCAACTTATATAAAGTAAAGCTCCTAGATTTAATTAAGGTCCACCCTATCTTCTCGTTAGATAAGCTACGGAAAGCCGTAAACGACCTATTACCTAGACAAAAGAACAAACCCCCCTTATCAATTTAAGTCAATGGCGACGACGAATAGGAAATTAAAGAAATACTGGCCTATAAGCTAGTAAGGAGAACGTTAAAGTACCGCGTTAGTTAGAAAGGCTATAACTTAGATCCTACCTAGTACCCTATATAGAACTTTATTAGCAGTCCCTATAAGCTTTAAGAATTTTATAGCTGTTACCCTAATAAACCAAGACCCCTAAAGTACCTAGACAAGTAGATGGAGTACTAGTATAGTAAAGACAATAGGTTACCGGAAGAATATAAAGATAAGAACGCCTTATAGGTGTAATATAGACACACAAAGTTTAAGGGCAGGCTTTACTAAGGGGGGGGTAATGTTACGGCACTGGTAGAACTTGGCAGAACTTGGTAAAACTTTGCGGTCACGTGACTAGAGGACCGTATAAAAGAACCCTACTTTGACTGGCGCTGCTCTTCTTCTCCTTTCCTTTCTCTAGCTTTAGATCCTTGTTTATAGACAATCCAATTATATAGGCTTGCATGCATCCTTCTTACTGTGCTTATGCCTTGGTTGACTGAGTCGCTAACACTTATTAATATAATAATTATAAAACTTACTTATAAACGCCTCTAATAAATAGATTATAAATTAATTACGAATTCTACTACCCCCTAAACGTTTTAAGAAACTATACCCTATATTTATAAACGCGGAGCTTAATAGAAATATATTAGAAATTAATAAGTAGGATAAAGAAATTAATAAATTAATAGAGTATAAATATAAGAATAACCCCTAGATAGTAGATATAATAAAAGCGATTTAAATAGGGAAACGGTAATATAAGAATATTATACTCACTAAATGCGAAATCCGTAATAATTAGTTATACTATTAATAGAAGATAGTAGTTCCAAATTCTAAACCATTATAATTTAAGATACTTAAATTTATACACAATTCCCCTATAGTAGGGCATCCTAGCTATATAAAGATCTATAAGATTATCTAATAAGTATATTACTAGACTATAATATATAACTATATATAAAAATATATATAAGTATACAGAATATATATGCGTAGGAAGACCTCTTATATAAAGAAGTAAGGAGTACTTTAACTATTGCTAATTCTAATGCAAAAATAGTGAGATATTTTAATTAACTTTATAGTTAACCTACCTAATAGTAATAGATTTATAATTATTATAGTAATAATAATAATAATTCTTCTTTGATTAACGTCTGATACGGATGCTATCTAGCCCCACGTAGACTACTCCGTATATAAGGGAAAAGTAATATTAACGGGAAAAAACCCTTGCTGCTGGGGGGAGGAAAAACCCTATAAGCCACCTCAGTAGGATGAAAAACCCCGATTTGCTATGTCCGTCTATAGCGGCGGCCCTGCGGGCCTACGGCTATATCCTGTCCTCCTTAGATGTTCGAACTCCTTGGGAACCACTACTTTCTTCTCTAGCTTATCTAAGCTAGGGTTCACTACGTCCCAGCTAGGCCTTGCCAATTAATTGCTGTATTATTGTTGTTTCCCATATCTTGGCCATCCCCTATATGCTATCTCTTGTTTAACCATTGCTATATACGCCATGCCTTCCCCCCCCTAGGGCCTATTAAAGGCATAAGGGGGATTCATCCGTTCTACTATCCTAATACTAAAAGCCGAAAGCGGGATGTGTGTACCTGGGTATCTTTTATGCCTAGGCCCCAGTTACTAGGCCCTCTCTAGGGGCACCACTCCGTTAAGAGGAGACAAGGAAAACCATACGGGGTTGTATCCGGCTGTCGCTTTAGTAGTATTACGGCAGTACGGCAAGTGACCGCATACTCCGCGGGCGATCGCCCTAGGGGTTAGGAGGGGCCATATATTTGCTCATTCGCTTACTCGTTTACGTTCGCTCGTTTGTTAATATAAGAGGTCGTTAATGCTTTCTATTAGGGGTCGGGGGATGCTATCGAATACTGTACATCTATGTTGGATCGTACAGGTGTCCTAGATAGGAGAATAGTAGTAGTCGTCGTATTATAGAGGGCCAACAGTAGTAGTTTTCAAGATCTCACCATCCGAAAACTTTTTACCACCGCCCTTAACGCCTACAACCACTACCAGGTCCTGTCCGCACGCTATGTAACGTCTCTGCGTTGGCTTTAGATCTAAACTTTAAAGACTAGGTTTATAGCCGTCACCACGTATAGGTACAGAGTCCGTTTTCGACGGCCTAATTATTATAGTAATTATTAACTATTTTATAAAAATATAATATATAATTTCTATAGACTTAATTAATGCAATATTAGTAGCCGAATATTTTATTAAATATATCTTTAAGCTATACGGACTTCCTAATTTAATAATATCTAACTATAGAAGCTAGTTTGTTTTAGACTTTTAATAAGCCCTAGATAAATAATTAAGTATATAAACATAACTCTTAACTATATTTTATTTAAAGATAGATAGTTAAACTAAAATTATAAACGTAATTATAGAATAATACCTATAAATATACTACTTCTACCTATAAGATAATTAGGAAAAGTGGCTACCGTTAGCTAAGTTTACTATAAATAATATTAGAAACAAATTAATAGGCGTAATACTGTTCTACGCAACCTATAAATAAGACCCTTAACTTAAATTTAAACTATAACTTAAAATTAATATAATAGGATCTATAATTAAGAGAATTAACTAATTAATATATATAACTTTACTCCATTAAAAAAGAAAATAGAGATCTAACTGCCGGTTTTGGAGGGTTCTGTTGCCGTTTTTAGAGGTTACGTCGCTAAAACTCCCTACCGCCCTAAGCCTCTTGCTTACCGGTCTAACGTTAAGCCTCTCGCTTACCTAGCCTGTACCCCGTTTTTTATAGGCAGACTAATTTATCCAGAAGTATAACCCTTCTACGCGCCTAGCGCTAAACCTATATATACTCTATAGCTTCTACCTCTAATCCATTTAACCTAGGCCCCGTTTCTCTTATTCTTTACCCTCCTATTTCCTTAACCCTATATTACTCTCTATATCCTTTCCGCTATTACTACCCTAAGTTCTCTTCTAGCTCCCTAAAATACGGCGCGCTTAATTATTAAATCGCAGCTTATTATCCAGCGTTACTAACGATAAGTATATAAATATGGATAGTAATAGTAACAGCTACTGGACAAAACCGACTATCCTTAATAGTAATACCAATAGTACTACTAAATCTAAAAATGCTTATAAAGCGTCCGCTTAAGCATGGCTTTATAAGGATTAAGACTATCTACTAGAATATTACCTTAAACAGTTAGAAGAGTTTAAGGAATCCAATTTTATAATATAGGACTACGCCAATGCCACTATAGCTCTCCTTAACCGCATTAAAGAACACTAGAATTAGTAAGTAATAACCTATTTAGCGGCTTCCTTTTAGGCCTAACTTAGCAAAGAGCTAATAATTTCTAGATACTGCACCTATATAGGGAAAGACCTTAAAAAAACGTACCGAGTCCTCTCACTTTGGCTTCTTTATAGCTTCTTTAACTAGTCCCTAAACTAGAAATGAGGGAAAGGTAGTAGGAAACGGTACGGGACGAAGGTTTCTAGCTCGCTTAGCCTATACTAGAAGTACTATCGCCTTATATATAAGAGAGCGACCAAAGGGAAAATTACTGGCGAACTAAACCGCTAGATATATAAGGTGATTATATTTCTAGTTAATCCTTTAACCTAGTAAGGTAAGGCAAAGCTAAGATATCTTTCTTAGGTACTTCGGAAACTGGCGGAGAAACATAATTTAAGCGAGAAAAAGTAAGAAAAAACTGTTATAGACGCAGAGGATCTCGCCCTAGTCCTTAAGACTAACTTAGTTATAATAAGGAAGCAATATATAGTTGGACGACATTAGATATAAGTGCATTTCTTAATATAACTAGGTCTTTATACTATAAGCTAACCTAAAGCTCTTCTAAACCTATACTACCGACATATAATAGTTACACTTATTTAGGACCCAAAGGGCGGTCCCTATAACATTATGCTTAAGTTTACATTTAAATTCACTAAGGAATATCTTAGCATAAAGAAAGCGTGTATTATCTTTTTACCCTATTCCTCTTACCTTATACTTATAAAGAACTAGTAATACTTTCCCAATTCCTAAGATTATCTTTAACCCTTTACTTATTCTTAGCCCTTATATCTTTCTCTTAGGCCTCCTCTTTACTAATTAAGCTTTTAGAGCCCCTAACCTAACGTCCACAGAACAGCTTACTAAGCTATATATTAAGCCTAGGCGTAACCAGTTACTACTACTACTCCATCCAGACCTAGATAATATCCCTATATTTCAGTAATCAATTAAAGCTTTCTATAGCTATAAGGTCTCACCCAACCAACCTTTATAATACTTAACTCTTTTACCGTAGATTAAGGACCTTAGCACAATCACGGGATTTCGGCAGGTTGCGCGCCTATATAGTCTCCGTTACGGCGTAGGTAAGGCATTTAATAAGAATAATAAGTTCTATTATATAGAGCCGGTTCTACTAAGACATTTCTAATATCTTTACTACTTAGGTAATATAACTAATACCCTCCAAAACCTAATAATACAACACGCCGACGCTCAAACGTTCCTAAAGCACTACCTTTCGCGGCATGTTAATATAGATATATAAGCAATTGTTTAAGGCTTAGAGCCTTAAGAAAAGTTAATAAAAGCAGTATACTAAATAAGCTAATTAATTGACCCGCGGCAGCCACAGTACCTAATAATAGAATAATCCTTATCGGTAAACGAGAACCCACATATTCGTTCCTTAATTAAAGTTCGAAATAAGCTAAAGCTTAGCCTTAAGCGCAAAACCGCAGAAAGCACAAAATACTAAAAGCTTAGCCGAGAAATCACAAATAAAAGGCAACGTTAGAGAAATGCGCTATTAGAAAATATTAAGAAGAATTAGGACAATAAACAAGCTATAATTAATATTAAGCGGTAACTTTCCGGAGTTATATTTAGCGAGGATATTAAAGCAACCTTAGAATCTAATAATAATAAATCGGCCGAACACAAACACCTTATTAAAGTGATTATAACGCTACCTAGTATATTACTAGAAGATAAGATACGCAGACGCAATAATACCATTAATACAGTTATAGATTACTGCAATATTAAGGAAGGTAAAGCGTATCGGCCGAGTTATTGCCAAAGACAGTCTAGGGTAAGTGTCGCCCTTAGCTAAGTTAAGATTAAAGAAGATGCCAAGATTTTAGAAGCGGCTAAAGCGCTAAAAAATGCAAAGTAATCCTTATATAAGGAGAAAAGACTAAAGATATACTTTATCTGCCTTAGGAACTAAAAGCTACTAATTAGCAAGCGTATATATAGGTTCCACACTCTAACTACTCTTATAAAGCATTTCCAATAAGCGCATCTCTTTAAACTCCTATAGCAGGGTAAGATCGAATGCAACGTTTATAAAGTAACCCTTAAGCACAAAATGCATCTTTAGAACTATGCGCTTAGTATATATAGGACCTTTTCCTAATTATTTCGCGTTTATCTTATTATTCTTTGCCACTTTTTATTTTATTTTAGTCTATTATTATCCAATCCTATTCCAGTATTTAGTAGAATAGATGCAATAACTAGGATTTTATAATTCGTCTAGGGGGGCAAGGGGTAATAGGTAAGGTAAGGGTAAGGGTAAAGTAAAGGATGAGATAAATAGTAGGGTAAGGGGTAAAGTAAGGGGAGGCTAATAGGAGATAGATAATATAGTTGCTATATAATATCTAACAGACCGACTATAAACGAGATATATATTTAAATTTCTTAGATTAACCCAAACGGAGAAAGGAAGAGAAGTATTATATAATGACTTCCTACCTAAGCCAATCTCCTAAGCTATATATCTTTACTTATATATAACGCTCGCACCTTTTACAACAAAGTATATAAGGGTAATTAGGGTTAGATAGATAACTGCTATCCTTAATATAACATATAAACTCAGCTCTATAACCAATATTATAATAGGTCCTAGTTATATAGAGGGTATTAAGACAGTTATTAATGTTTTCGCTTTTGCGCTTAGCTACGGTGTACCTCACCTCAGCGGATTAAAGTAGTAATTCTATTTATTATAGCTAAGATTAGACAGCTTAAAGTTTCTATATAAAATTTTCCTCTATGTCCTTAGATGCGGTAACCGCCGTCCATATAATGCCGATAGCGAAATTGCTTATAATATCTAGCCCTATAAAGTCCTTAAGTTTAATAAGCTCTTTAATATGCTCAGCCGCTATTAAGGTAATTATATTATATAATACTAAGTCGCCTATTAGGCTAAAGATATCCTTAATAATATTAGGAAACCCGTTTGCGGACCAGCTAGTTCCTAAAATGCATTAGATTTTTATATTCGCAAGCTCTTTTAGCTATAGTATATTATAATAATCGGCAATTATATTAATATAGACGTGGCGAAGTGTAATATAGGCCGTTATCGGCTATGTCGTTATATCTCTATTATCGCCACCGCTACTATCTAGTTTAGATGGCGATAAGGCATCGGCGTTATTAAGTTACGCTACCTCTAATTCTATAGATTGAAGCTTAAGTACGGATAAATTGGATTAGCGTATAAATATATCCCTTACCTTAGCCAAGCTTTTCCACACTTATAATATTGGATCCTCGCTCCTCCTTACCATTGTTATAGTCCCTCTTGTATATAAATTAGATTATTCTCTTAATGGTGCCGGAATTAAACTCGTTAATATTTATAATATTAGTCGCCGCCTTCTACCCATTAGTTAGTTCCTGGTTAGGGTTAATTCTACTAGATATTTAGTTAGCTTTTACCTAAAAGCCTCTATTATATACAGCCGCAAGTATAGGAGATTAGGTGTATATAATCGCTTTATAGACTTTAAACTCCAGCCCCTAGCATATAAGTTTTAAGTTGCTATATTTCTCGCTATCTATAAGCTACGCTAAGCCAAGTAGAACATTTTTAGATAATATATTTTGTTAGTTTTCTTTTCTAGTTCTAGTTTCGACTGCGTCTTGAGCAATATTTAAGGGTGTGATTTAGTATTAAATAGGACGATTAAGAATAAGAACTCTGCTTTATTAAACGTGGCTCTAGAGCCTCTATATATATATTAAGAAGTTATTATTAGCTTTGTCTAATCTGCGACGGATTTAGTTAATTAGTTAGAGCTTTAAATATTAATTGCTTAACTAAGGACTAATATAACTTCTAAAGTTTTAAGTCGATATTTAGCTTATATACATGCCAAGCATTTTCCGCTACCCCTTTACTTAGATAAAGCCAGTCATATGACTAGAAAAACCCCACTATCTATATTTAGTAAAAGTACGGAAAATTACAAGGCAATAAATAAACACTATATAAATATATGCGGCGGCTATAGGTAGAGAAGCGTGCATTGCAATAAAGGAAAAAAGGTAACTACATTTTAGCCTAGTTAGCCTATAGGCCTTATAACTCTACTAGTAAGCCCTGAATTTCGTAATGGTAAACGGAACCCGGGCTTAACATAGTCAGCCATTAGTAAAGCAATATTAAAGCACCTACTTAGATTTAGGATTAAGTTAATTCTCTAAGGAATATAGGGAAGAATCCGATTAGTTCCTAGCAGGAAAGGCTTTTAGGGTATAGAACCTTAATTAAGGCTCGCATTAACTCATCCTAGAAATCTCCCGTCTATCCAGTTTAAGTAATTAATTTAACTCTTTAGGGACGCGATGCCGAGGAGGCTAGTATCTTACAATAAAATAGGGTAATTATTATAGGCTTGCGACAAAGAAAGCGATACAGAGCTACCTATAGGATAAGCCTATTAGAACGTAAAGAGAACTGGTAAATAGAGGTAAACGCAAAGTTAGCGTACCCGGAGAGGTACTAATATAATATCGTTATGCAGACCAACCCATTATCATATCTATAACTTTATTGGCTATATTAGGAGAAGGCAAAAGCGCAGACTAGTGGCGTTAGCCGGTTTTATATCGCTAGTAGTCAATTAGGTTAACGTAGTTAATATAGTTAATATAGTTAATAGGGTTGATGGGGTTAATAGAGTTGACGCGGTTAATAGCTCCACCCTAATAAACAGCATTCCGCGCAGTAACACCAACTTCTTATTTTAACGCCACCACGTATAATAAGTCTCACTGTTAGGTCTAAAGCTAGTAATATATAGGCTGTTGCTAGATATTCCAAAACTTAATAGAAGCGGTTCTTGGTAAGCAGGGATATAAGTATAGCCTTAACTCTTAGTAATAAAGATCAGCAAACACTTATATAGGAAGAAGCTAAACGACTTCACTTATCACATCTAATACGCTCTACTTAGTTTAAGGTTTCTACAAATAAACAGGAGGAGCTTTTAAAGCGTTTAAATAAGCTGCTAGCGGCTAAGAGTATACCCTAGGTAGCTACTAAAGTCCTTAATTAGCGTATAGTATAAGCCATTAGGAAAGCCCATTATTAGTTTTATTATATTATAGTTAGAACACTTATACTAACTTAGGTTTTAGCTTTATTAAATACAGCGTCTAGGGAGGAAGTAAGCGAATCAACTAATTAACCCTAGGTATTAACTAAGCAATATAATCCTGTAAGAGATATAGACTAGTAACCTATATATTATAGGCCCTATAAGATATAAAAGTAGAGGGGCGTCACTTAAAAAGGTTATTTTAGTTTTCTAAGTAGTTTATATATTGACGCTAGCAGCGCCCCTACTTCCAAGTCTTCTTACTTAAAGAGGCTCATTTATACCAGACTTTATTAAAGAGATTAGGCTTTTAAAGGGTTAATGGGGAGATAAAGAGCCAGATAGAAAACGTTTACATTAATCTCCAACGTTAATATATACGGTTACAGCTAAGGTACGTATGCAGACAATATGCCTCGTTTCGCTGCTACATACCTTATAGCACCTATCTCGCATACTAAATAAATAATATAAACCGGCGATCGATATATAGGCTATAAAACGCGTTATAGACGAAATAGCATATACCCTACGACTTAACTCCCTCCTATTTGTTAATATAAGACGTATATCTAGCTCCTATGTATAACTAGGACTAAAACTAAGCCCTAGTATGCAGCCCTATACTTTAAGCCTATTACTTAGCTTAGACTTAAGAGGATATTAGTATAATCTAGCACTCCAGTACTTACCAGCTTAGCTATCTAAACGCCTCTATGCCCGTAATAGCCCGCTAATAAATTTTTTTACAGGTAATTAGCGTTTCGTTCTCGTTTTCTAGGTTATTTAACGCCCCTAATTTTAGACCTACGTATACTTTCGCACGAATCTCTTCGCTCTTTAACATTTTTAGTCTTTTAATTTGTCCGAGTTAAGGTCGAGGATACGGCATATAGTTAATTAAAGACAGTTATACGCTTAGCTCTAAGAACACTCCCCTAGCGTTTCTAACATCTACGAAATCGTATCCCTAGCAATGTGTTCCGTGTATAATATATAGAACAATTACCAGTCTTTATATATAAGTTTTTATAGCTTTATATATTGCAGCTAATCTAGCTTCTAACGCTAAAATAGAGTGAAATTAGCAACAACTAGAAGAAGGAATTTAAAAGACAACGCGGTATTATTTACTCTTATTTTAAAGACTATAGGTTAATAACGGATAATAAAAAAGATAAGGCTTTCTAAAACCTTATTAATTACTACAACGCTTATAATAATCCGGAGAAAGTTTAATATTTAAAGGAGATACTACTTAACCTTAATCGGGGTA
The DNA here is from genome assembly GCF_001692895.1 of Cenococcum geophilum 1.58. Classification (NCBI taxonomy): domain Eukaryota; kingdom Fungi; phylum Ascomycota; class Dothideomycetes; order Gloniales; family Gloniaceae; genus Cenococcum; species Cenococcum geophilum. Next base: position 2,190,791 of record NW_027137583.1, read on the forward strand.
AGACTTAATAAGAGATACTTACTAAGAAAATATTATAGGAAGGATAGGAGATATTAAGATATAGAATTTAGATATACTATAGGCCTTAAAAAGCTTCTGGATGTGACTTAGTAATAGCACAGCGGTGCTTAATAGATAATCTCCCCCGTTATAGCTAAATGTGTAATATAACTTTTATTTATCCTCTAATTAACGCCTAGCGTATAAATAGGATATTAATAGGTAAGCTAGGCAATCCTATAAGCTGGGTAATCGTACGAGCTAGGTAATTGTATAAGCTAGGTAATCGTGCGAGCTAAATACTCGTGGGAGCTAGTAGATCCTATAAGCTAGGTAATTATATAAGCTAGGTAACTATATAAGTATAGTGCTTATAGGAGCTAGGTAATCCTATAAGCTAGGTAATTGTATAAGCTGGGCAATTATGCGAACTAGGTAATTATACGAGCTAGGCGATTATGCGAGCTAGATGCTCGTGGGAGCTGGCAGATCCTACGAGCTAGGTAATCGTGCGAGCTAGGCGATTATACAAACTAGGTGATCGTACGAGCCGGGTAATCGTGCGAGCTAGGTAATCGTGCGAACTAGGTAATTGTGCGAGCTAGGCAATCGTGCGAGCTAGGTAATCATGCGAACTAAGTAATTATGCGAGCTAGGCGATCGTGCGAGCTAGGTGATTATACGAGTAGGGTAATCTAACCTAACACCCTCTATTAACGCCTAGCATATAAATAGGAAGTAAATGTTAGGAAAATACTAAAACTATAAAAAAAAAAAATATATAAGTCCCAGATCTAGAAATATTGAAGAAGTTCCTATATATATGGACTTTATAACGACTCGAAGCCCCCTTATATATACTTAGAGAAGTTTATATATAAATAGCCTTATAAGCGTAGCCATAAGTCCGAGCCCCCTTACGTAACCTAACTACCCCTCCCTATTACACCGGGATAGGTGAATAACCGCTATATACTATAAGTAGAGAAATAATTTAAACAAAAAGAAAACACTATAAAATAACATGTTTATATCCTTAAGATATAAATCGATAAGTACCGTAGTTTTAAACACAACTAATAGTTACTAAGGTAGCATGCGTCCCAGGTCCATAAGAAATTCAAAAAATCCTAGGTCGTTAGCATAGATTTGCCTTACTTATCGCTTTTAAGGTAGTAAATAAATTCATCTAAGTAAAAGCATAGATTATCGCGAATACTTTATAGCTCGCTATAAGTTAAGCAGGCAGAGACTCTAGTAGAAATAGTGAAATATTATTTTATTTCGCAATAGGCTAAACAAAGAGAGGCCAAAGTTTTAACCCTTTTACCAGCTTTTATTAGAACTTTTCTTTATATTTTTATCCTTTACTTACAGATTTAAGACTATAAAGTCAAGGCCACCATATTTAACCGTCGCCTATATAGCCTTATCACTTAACACCTCTTTATTACCGTCTGCCCCTATTTCTTAATCTTCAGTACTAAAACCATTTTCTTTACCGTATAATGTCTCTGCGTCCTATTCTTAATCCTTATTACTAAAGTTACTTTCGTAACTAGTCCACGCCTCTAGGTCGTTATTATTATCTCTAAAATCGGTTTCTCTATCTATAAATGCCTACTTAGTAGCTAGCAATTTAGGGACAGTATACTTATAGGTACTTAAGGGTTACGGGATACTACTTAAGGAGTTATAGTCAATGCTGCTAGGATATAGAATATATTTATAGACCTCTAAGTACCGGCTACTTAGCGCCTTAAGTAAAAGATCTCCCCTAACGCAAGGCAGATTAATAAAAGTTAATTACCGCCTATATAAGGCGGAGCGCTTATAAAGGGCTTAGCTAAAATGCCAATTAAACCATCCTACAAGCACTAATAGCTCCTTTACCACAGATAGGGGGTCAATATATAAGATTAACTGGCTAGGATAAGTCTACTACTTAGGCAGTGTCTTACCCCGGGAAGAATTGGCGTCGGAAGTAGATTATATAATGCTATTTTTACTAAGAAAGGCGTTATTAGGGGTCATTGTTAACTTCCAATTCTAGTTTATAACTTTATGCAAACGCTTCTAAACCCTACTAAGGCATGCGGCGTCCGTTAGGGATCGTCAGCCTTTTAAATTCAGCAACAGCTTAGCCAATGGCTACTTTTAACAATGCCTTACTTACGGATCACTCTAGGCACCTATAGTCTCGGGCGCAAACAATACCTAAGCTAAGAGTAATTACAGCCACTAAATATTGTACCACAGACACCACATAAAGTGGAAAGGGGCGGCTAGTATACTCCGCCTTTCCCTTCTACCTTCTATCCTAACTCCGCCTTAGGAGAGAAATAAAATATAAACATTATACTCCTGGTTCTTATATACCATTAATTTAACTTACCTTTAAATTTAACCTCTTAACCATATATTCCTTACCATCTTTATAAGAATACTAGACATTATATATATTACCTTAACTAAGCTTAGATACATTGCTAACATAACCTATAGGTCCTTAATTAGTGCTTATAAAAATATTATAATATACTATTACCTCGAAGATAATATACCTAATTATCAACCTACTAGAAACCTTAAATCATCTTAAAATCACATTAACAATAAAGACACGGCATTTAGTAGCGGGGAGGAGAAACAATTGCAGCTTTCTAACCCTATATAGAAACAGATACCTTATACGCCTGCTTAAATACCTAATAAGGCCAATTCTTACGAAAACAACAATAATATAAAGGGCGATACACAAGAGGATACGGTTTGGGGAGGTATACAAAAAATATACCTCAATTATCTTAGGGGATTGGAAGGCCACGGTAAAACTAAGATAGACTTACCCAAGCCAATAGAGGACCATGGCGAGGCCAAGATAGACTCGCCTTAACCGAAAGAAAACTATATTAAAAGCTTATCTTAGCAGATAAATATAGTTATAGGTTCTAAACATATTTTGCCAGTACCTAGAGGTATATTTACAAGACACCTATATTATTTAGCAATACTAATAATTAAGCAGAGAATGGTTTAGTCCCTATATATCCATCTAAAGTATTAACAATTTCTAATACTAAGATCTTAAGCGGATAAGTAAAGTATCTTATATCCTGGTTACCTACTTATTATATAATAAAGGATATAACACATCTCCGAAACCCTAGTTATAGAGGAATTATATCTTTATACAGTCCTATTATAGTAATATACTGGTATCCTACCTAGGTTTTAGCGGTGGCTATACCGCAAAAGAAACTTTTATTATACTATACTAAGAATCCTTATTACCTCCGCCGTTATACTAAGATACACAAACCGCTTAAAGATGTTATAATTGAGATAGCTAAGAAGGGTAAACCGTATAAGTAAGGAGATCAACTAGGACAGCAGCAGATGTCCTTTACACCTGCTTATACAACTAAGGAGGTCAACTCTTATAAAATTGGCGATAATACGAAGGGTAACATATAAGAGGATACGGAAATATACACCAATTATCTCAAGAGCCTAGAAGGCCGTAGCGAAACTAAAATAGTCTTACCTAAGCTAATTAAGCAAAGAGACTAACCAGGAGAGGCGCCAGATAATTATTTAGAAGATCTATTAATAAGAGGGACACGCAAAAGAAAGGTGGATTGCACCGTAGATGGAGCCTCTAAGAAGCTAAAGAAATGAGAAATTTCTTATAAGAAAAGATTTTCGCAATCACGTTCTTGTTTTCTAGCGTTAAGAATTAAGGCGCCAATTAGAATTTCTTTGGCTTGGTATTGTTTTTCTATCTAGTTGCTTCTATATTAAGAGTATCTCGTTATCGTTTATATATACGTTAAATTGAAGTTAAAAACTCGCTTACAGTAAGCTTATAAGTCCTCCACCTTTATATACTTGGTAGCGATAAGTTAGCCGCCCTATAACTCACTTAGTCCTCTATAAAGAATTAAAGTCAATAAATAATTAAAGTCGGAAGACTCTTAAGTCGAGGGGAATTATATATCGGAGTTACCTACTACAAATTTACCAGACTCTTTTACCCCCGTAATTCTTTTAAGGTGTCCTCTATTAGGGTAGTACCTCTTCCAAACCCTCCGGAATAGCAACATCGCCCCTAAATATCGAGATTCTAACACCTGACAACCTACCCCCAGCCCTAAGGAAGTCCAATTGCGCTCTAAAACCGGCACCGAAGATTACTAAAACGTAGTAGATGCTAGGGATCGGCCCTAGAGCTAAGAAACCCATAATGACTATAACACAAGCGCGCACTCCTAGTGCCACCTAGTCTTTGACTAAACCGGTTTAAAATAACACCGAGATAGACTCCACAAGGCTAAATAGGATAATGATAATGATAGAGAATATGTATCCTATGATAAAGAACATAGAAGAGAAAAGATAGCAAAATTAGGAAAAGATAACCTAGCTAGAAAGGCAAATTCTAGGGTTATTTTAGATAATCTGCTAAGAATATAAAGAGTAGAGAACGTTTAGGGATAAGCAAAAGGAATTACTATAGTAGGTTTAAGTAGAGTTACAGCAGGCCTAGGCGGAGGTGGAAACCCTAAAAGAGATTATAGATAACTTAGATCTGCCTAAATGCTAAGGCAACGCTTCTAGGGACCAGGATAGTATACTAAAGGAAGATATCTCCGCCATTAGAAAGGAGCTGCACACATTAACAACGCGTCCGTCATAGGCTATAATTACAGCTTAAGGGAATAGAATAATGCCAAGTAGTCCGCTAATAATAACCCACGACCCCACTTTATAAACTAGCCAACATTCGCTTCCGGGTATTAACCTTAATCTCTCTAGCTTAATTAATCCTTAATTCCAAACCTCTGATGTTAAAGAGATTAGGGAACGAGTCTATTAAGCCTTTAACAGTCACATTAACACCAAGGACATTAGGTGGATTAGTATTATAAAGATAGGAACAGACGCGAATAAAATAAAAATTTGTCTTAGAACGCACGAGGACGCAGTAAAGGCAAGAAAACACAATAATTGGCTTTAGTTACACTTCCGAGGAGCTCGCATATATAGTGAATAATGGTACCCAATTAAAGTAGATAGGGTTAATAAGAATAGTATATATAATAAATTACGAATTAACTTTCGTAATAATACCTGTGCTAAAATAGGTATTAAAAATGAGATATTAATTAGCAAAATACGCTTTATTGGTTACCTAAATCCAGACAAACTCCATTATTTAATTGCCCTCTACCTTACTAATAGGTAAGAAGCTAAAGACCTTATATAACGTAAGTATATAGAAATTGACGGGGAGGTTATATATACAAAAACCTACGAACTAAAGTCTAACCCCTGGCGTTGCTTTAACTACTACAAATTCGACAATTATAAGGCGAGAAGATGCCCGGCCAGAGAACCTATATATAGGCTATGCGCTAAGACCGGTTATGTTAAACGCAAATATAACTTGGAGAATCTAAGGTGCGTCAACTGCTTAGGGCTATATAAAGCCAATAATAGAGGCTGTCTAGTTTATAAAAGACTCTTGTAAGAAATAAACCCACCCTACTATATCTAAGGAGTTTAAGGTTCTATAAGTAAACGTAAGGAAGATGAGTAAAGCCCAATATAGTATAATAAATGACGACAGCCTTAAGGACTTTAGTCTACTCCTAGTTTCGGAGCCGTATTTGTTCTATAATAGAGATGGGAAATATAGGGTAGCCCCTTAGTCCCACCCTTATTGGACACTATACCTCCTTAAATATACTAAGGAAGACCTGTGGCCTAGAGCAATGCTTTAAACGTATAAAGATATTAAAGTACGACCTATACTAATAGGGTCTACTAATATAGCAGCCCTCCTAATTAAGTGGGAGGCTAGAACCCTACTTGCTATATCTATATATATACCGGCAAAATCAAATTTAGAAGACGAGGAATTTTATAATAGGCTTAATAAAATCCGGATAATGATTAAGACCACTTGCTATAATTATAAGAGCCAAATAGAACTACTAATCGCCGGAAACTTTAATCGGCACGACTAACTTTGGGGTGGCAATAATATAGTAACTTCTAACCGCTAAGGAGAGGGTAAACCCGTTATCCAACTTATGTCTAAGTTAGATCTTTAATGCCCACTCCCTAGAGGAATAGAGATATAGCACTCCTATAGTAGAGAATACTATTTAACTATCGACTTAATCCTAGTTACCTAGTAACTAGCATTGGAAATACAACGATATATAGTGGATAAAACAGTATATAGCTCCGACCACATAGCCGTGTGCACAGAATTCGCGATTAATCTTGTATATACGAGAAGTTAACTAAGGAAACTTTAGAAGAAAGCTTGATAGGACTTAATAAGGGAAGCGGTTACTAAAGAGCTTGAACTTTAATCACAGCCGCGAAACCCTAGAGATGTAGACAATTACTGCTAGTTTATTAACGAGTGCATAGGGTTAGCTATTGAAAAACATATACTAATCGCCAAACCTTTACTATACGCAAAGAGATGGTGGATGGAAGATTTAATAAAACTAAGGAAAAGCTATATACACTAGCGTAATAGGGTAAGAGTAGCTTGTAGGGCTAACGCAACTAACCTACACCTCTAATATATGGCGGAGACCTACCGAAAAAGGTACTATAACGCCATTAGAAACTAGAGGAAAACCCACTAGTAAGACTTTATCGCTAAAGCTTAGAACATCTAAAGTATAACGTAATACTTAGATCTATTACAGGGCATAGCTTTTATAAAGATACTAGCCCTTAGGACAGACAAAGGGCTAAGCACCTCTAACTCTAATATCGTAGGATACCTACTAGAAGAGTTCTTTAAACCCCTACTAGAAGTTATAGAGGAATTAGAGGAAGAGAGGCCCTAAGATAAATTATTAATAGAACCACTATTGGAAGCTAAAGTATATAAGGTAATATTCGCATCCAACCTATATAAAGCCCCCAGACTAGACAACCTCCCAGCCGTCGTTTAGCAACAATTATAGCTGGTTCTTAAGCATCATATTACGGCACTATTTAGGCTATCTCTCAAAATGGCAACACTTCCAAAAGCGTGGAAAATCGCGAAGATTATACCCCTATGGAAACCGAATAAACCGGACTATACCCTAGCTAAAGCGTACTAACCTATCTCCCTCCTTGTGACACTAGGAAAGAACTTAGAAGCAATAATAGTGGAGAGACTGTCCTTTTTAGCAGAAGTACATTACCTGCTCCTAAAAAGCCACTTTAGTATAAGAAAGGGTAGATTAACTACCTAAGCGTTAACTATACTTTAAGAAAGCGTCTTCTAAGCCTGGAGGGATAAGAGAACTCTAAGTTTAGTAAGTTTCGACGTAAAGGGCGCCTATAATAGCGTTAATATTAAAATACTTGCGAAAAAGCTATGGAAAAGGGGAATACCTAGTGCGTTAGTGGACTAGACAATTGACTTCTATAGCTAGCGAAAAGCTTTGGTTATAGTGAACGGATATATTATAGGGACGACTAATCTACTATAAGCAGGGTTACCTTAAGAATCCCTACTATTTCTAATCCTATTTATATATTTTAATACGGACCTAATCTTATCCAAAATAAACCGTAATAAAGGGGTAATAGCATTTGTAGACGACTATATAGCATAGGTCACCGGAGTATCGGTTAAAAAGAATACTAATATATTATAAGAGATAGTAGTAGCAAAAGCGGAACAATAGGTATAGGAGAGTGGTGCTATATTTAAAGCTAATAAGACGGCCTTTATTTACTTTACGTGTAGAAATACTAAGCTACTGGATAACCTACTGATTATTAATAAGAAAGCAATATATCTACTATTAGAGGTTAAGATCCTGGGAGTAGTTTTTAACTAAAAGCTTTGATTTAACTAATATACAGCCAGAGCAGCTAAGAAAGGGGTAAGGGTAGCGCTAGCACTAAAACGTATTAAAGGAATAACCGCAAGGGTAGCTAGGCAACTCTTCACTACTATAGTGACGCCTATAGTTAACTACGTATTTCTAATATGGTCTATAAGTCTAATAAGCTAAACAACCAGAATGCTAAACTAAATACAGCGGATTGGAATATAGGCCATAATTGGAGCCTTTCGCACGGTAGCGCTAATTAGGGCCGAAATAGAAGCGGATATTAAATAGCTTGGGACTTGTATATATAGGCAGAAGTACAAATTCTAGGTTAAATGCTATACTCTTCCCGTAAACCACCCGTGGTAGAAAATACGCCGGGGAATAGATATAAGAAATAAACGTTTCCTATTACCGCTCTAATAAACAGCATCGCAATTGGAATTAGTTAAGCTTACTAAGTTAGAAAAGATTAACCCGTTTTGCCTGTTCCCTTAGTAATAAGGAATAGAAGCGCACATCTTAAGCAGAGAAGAAGCATAAAAGTAGGCGGAAGAGTCCGACGAGCTAAAGGTCTTCGTGGATGCTTTATATCGAAGAAGTAATGCAGAAATTGGAATCTACTACTCCGTAATAAGACAAGACGGCATAGTAGCCGAATACCGCCAATCTATTCAGATCGGTTATAACCCAGGGCTGACTTCTACGCGCGTTAAAATTATGGCAATTTAAAAAGTAATGGAGCTTATCTTAGGTATCTGGTCCCCTGAGATAATCTAGCGCTATATAAGAAGTGCTAAGGATCTTATGTATATAATTATAAGTAACAGCCAGGCAGCTATTAGGGCGATGGCACGGCCCTTATGTTAGAATAAATAGGCATTAATATAACTGACTGTAAACACTGTTTTAGAAACTAGAAAATAAGGAGGCCCCTAGGTCCGCCTCCAATAGGTCCTAGTATATATAATAGTAGTAGGAAATAAAGTGGCGGATGAACTAGCAAAAGAAGTAATAAAACGCACCCTGCCTCTAATACCCGGTCTTACGCTAATATTAGCCCTAAAAAAGGTTAAACCCTTTTTACTAAAAATAAAGTTGGAAAAGCCCATCTACTTCGATAACGTACTACCCAGTTAATATACGAAAATCATCTACGACTAGAACACCTACAAGAAGGCAGTAATGTTGTGCTAGCTACGCACCGGGAAGTGCCGACTAAAAAGCTACCTAGTAAAAATAGGCGCTATAGAATCGGATATATACGATTATAAAAGACCCTAACCAGAAACCGTGCGCCATTTTCTATTTAAATGCCCCCGTTAAAAGGAAGAACGTAAAGCTCTATAAGAAATCGCGGATACCAAATAGGGTGACTTGTCTTTCTTCCTTAGAGGCCGATTTAAACAATAATTACTGTCTAGGGAGCTCCTAGACGGAAAGGCCAAGTCTTAAAAACTGAACCTTAACGTAGTAAACCGGACTATTAAGTTTGCTATAGCCACCGGACGCTTATACTAATGCCACCACAGCTAGATCCTAAATTATTTTTAGAGTATAGTTAGATTACCTCCTAAACAAACTTAAAGTCAACCAGCTAATAACAAGAAGGCCAACGGCTGGGAAACCGCTCTTGGAGGCGTAGGATAGGGAGGAAATAGAGAAGAATACTTTAGAGGGTACTTAGTGCTAGTAATAGAAACAGTAGAGATAGTAAAGAAGAATAAAAGCGAGTCGGGCTTAGAATGAAACGTAAACTAAATAGAATTTTATTTATTCCGATTAGATTAGATTAGATTAGGTTAATAAGCCTATAGGCCTTCTTAGCACCCTATAGCGTAAGAATAAAACTAAACTAAACCAAACCGAATTAAAGTTAAGGTATTAAAGTCTCTGGCGTTTTTATAGGTAACTAGGGTGCAGGTTAACTCTAAATTTCATATTAATAAGGTGGGAATGTTAAGGATAAATACCAAATATCTCTCTTAATATTAGCCCAAGTTATAACTCTAAAAATGGGATCTTATTCTAAGAAGTATATCCTATCCCAATTCTAAGCCAAATGTACTAAACGTAGCCAAAAAGGTATAGCGTTAAGCCAAGCGGTTTAATGGTCTTAGAAGAGAGAAGCTATTTTTAGTTATAGCTTAAGTTATAATTCCGGGAACAAAATCTGATTCTAAAACTAGGATCCTAATTTAGGTTTATAAAGCAAACTAATTAACTACTATAAAAAGGGCGCGATTCTAAAAAAGGATCTAGTTCTAAGAACTAGATCCTAGTTATAGGAAATAGGTTAATTAAGCGCTATAAAATAGGGTTGGCTATATCTATATTTAGCATATTAGGTTTAGCTCGTTTTAGGATTAGCCATATAATTAATTGTAAGTACTTATACGACCAACCTAATAATTAACCTATTATCGCCAGCTGTACCTTACCTAGCGCCTTTTAGCATCGCTATATTAGAGCCTTACTCTATTTAAGCCTTATACATTACGGAATAAACTAAAAGCTAATAACCACAATTACTAATAAATGCTGCCTGCAACTTTCCACTTTGGGTTATTATAGCTTAGCATTTAACTAAGCCCCGCGAAGCCTTAGTCTGAGCTATATTAGATTAGCTTAACTTTTCCGCGCCCAACCTTTAAATCCTCCTTACGTTCCGCTCGCACCTTACTTTCTTTCCTCCCTTACTATTCCCTTATTTCAAGACGCGCCTAATATATATTCAACCTCCCTATACTTATTTACTTCTCTACTATTATACCGTCCTTATATACTGGCCTCTTAATCTCCCCTCGCCTGCCTACCTATTTGCTACATTAGCCCTCCTAACATAGCTCTTAACGCGCCCGCCCGCAATAGCAAATCTCTTTAGATTAGAGATAATAAAAACAAAGCCTATTAGGGAAGGGCTAAGTAACTTTCACAATTTATTTAACTTGGCTTATTAGGATCTAAACATCTCTAGCTCTTTAGACTTATTACACTAAATAGGTAATAAAGGTAATTACTAATATACCCGCTATAAGTTTCTATCTAACGCTTATAGAACTAAAGAATATTTTGCTTAATCTAATATTAGCTCTATAGAGCCTTCCCACTTCTCATTTATTGCCATCTAACGGCAGCAATAAAAGCCTTCTTATTAATCTATTAAGACTTAATTTAGCAGTTAGTTCCGATAACTTTAATATTAAGCGGTTCCTGCCCCTTCTAAATGCGATCCTTCGAATTAAACCTAATAAGGTTATTTAGAAAAAGGCGTATACCACTATAATAGAGTCTATGCCTCCTCCCTAACCGCTACTATTCTACATTTAAACCCTATATCTACGCAATATAAGTAGCTTTACTAACTCGTCTAAATATAGGAAATACGTAGATTATATTCTAAAGGAGGAGCTAGGCCCTCTTTATATAGGGATTCCTAGCTTATATAAAGCATTCTTTAGGGAAGTAGAAGGTCTTAAAGAGGTAAGCGCCGCCGTTTTTAAGAAATATAAGGAAGGAGATAATCCGCTATATACTAAGGGCGGCTGGCGTAACTAGCCTAGAAGCGTAGAGTAAAATAATATTCTAAAGTGGTTTAATAACCTAATTAAATTATTTTTAGGCTTTACAGAGGAGTACGGGTCCGCCCTAAAGATACAACAAACGCTTATTATATATACTAAGCAGCCCTTATAAGGGTCTATAGTAAAGTAAAAGCTAAACATTAGTTTTATAAATAATCTAATAGCTAGCGAAAGCTCTTAATATTATTAGTTGCATATACTTATACTAAGAGAGCTAAAGAGTAATCTAAATACTAATATAGCCTCATAAGCATGGTTTGATTTAGGAAAATATATAAGAGAAGTCTTCGCCGCTTAGAACACTCATCACTTTATCCTAGGCTTTACCCTCTATAGATCTATTATATGGCTATAGGAGTATAACTGGGTAGAAGGCATCGCATTATCACTATTTAATATTAATAAAGACGGACTATAATTTACCTTAGCAATATTGGGATTTCTCTAAATAAATAAGAAGCAGCTTAGGTTTAACCCTACTATTCTAATATTAAACAGCAAGCAATATATTAAGGTCATACGTAATAATTAGACCGAGCGTCTTATCCTTAATAAACCCATAAAGCGGGCACGCTATATCGCCGGTTAAGCGACTACTTGCTAGAAAGTACACTATAAGGGGGACACCTCTAAGATACCCCTTATTATTAAAGACTTATAGCAGTACCTATAGCGCAAGGAAGAAGGTAAACTGCTATATAAGGTAACGGGGAAAGAAGTAGTTAATATGGCTAGGTACTATCACCACAAAACAGTTTATATAGGCGGTAAGGAAAATAACATTTGCAAAAACGTCCGTAAGGGGCTAGATATTATAAAAGCGACAAACTATAAGCTAGAAGACTTAATAATGCCTTTAAAACCAGCTAGAGTGAAAATAAGTATAAGAAAAGGCTAAAGTTCCAGCAGAAATAGGTTGTCTAGCAAAAAGAGGTCGTCTAGCTATATTAACGCCCTATTACCGCCCAGCAAGCGCATATATTTAGGCTCTCTGCCTTTAGGCGGAAGGCGCCCTATAACTTTAAATCAAGTATATTAACGCGTTATTACTAGGGACTACGGAAAGCCTCTTTATAAGGCAAGCTCTTAGGCTATAATACTTACTACACTAAAGGGTGGCATTAAAGAATATGAGTCTTTATATACGCGGGCCGGCATTATCTAATATAATATTTTAATAGGCAACCTTATAATAAATAAGGAAGACAATAATCCTTCTTAGCCAGCATTTTTAATTGACTTTAATCTTACAATTAAGAAGTAGTGGGAAGGGCCTTTAGGAGTACGGGGTAAGACTAGCATAAGAGCGTTTATAGCGATTAGAGTGCTCCTAGGCGAGATATACTTAGCTTAGCATAATTTTAAGTCGTTCTTTTAAGTGCTATTCTAGATATGTATTTACTATAATAGACCTAATAAAAAAGGCAATATTATTAACAGATTTAATAAGTGGAATTCTGTAGATATGGAAGAGCTAGCTAAAATAAAAAAAGGGGCAGTGGCTAATAAAGAGGATTTTCTTAAAACTATAGGTGATAACTTTTTACTATACTATCAGCCACTAATCTCTTAGGTCAATAGATTGTGGAAAATAGTATTTTTAGGCGGTAGAAGGCGAAAGGGAAAGGATAAAAAACTTCCTTCTTAAATAAAGGAGGTGCTTTAGAAAGCAAGGAAGGATCTAAAGGTACTAATAAAGTAGATAGAATAATATTTTATTACTCTTCTACTATATAAGTAAAGTTTTATAGAGATTTGGGCGGCTAAGGCTAGGTAGCAGCCTTAGTTAAAACGCATATAAAATAGCGTAGGGCGAGTCGCTAAGGCTAAATAAACCCGGGAAAGCGGATAACCCAATCTTCCGCCAGATTATTAGGTCCCTATACCCCACTATCCTATATAGGCTTTATATTTCCATAAAACACGCAATCTACTCCCTAGCCTATTAGAAATAGCCTTATACTGCCTAAATAAAGGCTATAAAAGAATAAATCCCTTCCTCTAACTAATCCCCTACTTAAACAAGTCCCCTACTTAAATAAATCCCCTACGGGAGCTAATGCCTATATATTTCGCCGCCCTATAGGAACTAGTCCCCTACTTTAATAAATCCCCTATAGGATTTAGTCCCCTACTCTAACAAATCCCCTACGCTAACAAATCCCCTACGTTAATGAATCCCCTGCTTTAATAAATCCCCTACTTTAACAAATCCCTTACTCTAACAAATCCCCTATAGGTGCTAATACCTACATATTCCGCCGCCCTATAGGAACTAATCCCCTATAGCTTACATTCCTATATAGCTTTTACTCCCCTATAGGAGCTATTAGCCATATCTACTACTCCCCTACAGGAACTAATCCCCTATAGCTCCCGTTCTTATATCCTAAACTAAAATTATTATCTAGTATATAGTAACCATATTTTCTACTGCCCTATAAGAACTATACCCTATAGCTCCTACTCCTATACAGCTTTTACTCCCCTATAAAAACTAATAGCAATTTCTTCTACTCCCCTACGGAAACTAATCTTCTATAGCTTACGGATCTCTATAGGGATTAACACCTACTTTCTTCGTCGCCTTATAGCTTTTAATTCCTTACGGGAACTAACGCTTATATCTTCCACTCCCCTATAGAAACTAATGCCCTACGGCTTCCGTTCTCCTATTCCCCAATCTACTAGCAATTCGCCTACGCTATAGCCTACTATATAGGCCTTATTATTATAGGAGTAAGCAAGTATATAGGCTTATGCCCCATATAAAAATAAAAGCTATTTACGCACTAGTTACCCGCAATTACGGTTTTAAAAAGGCAGTAGGCACTTTAGGTTATCTAGTTATATTTATTAAAATACGGGCCTACAACTATAGAAGACACTATTACTTATACGGAAGTACTATAGCTGCTATAAGCATTGGCCTAGCCTAGTATATAAATCTAAACGCGAAAGGAAGCGTAGTAGCCTAGGTAGCTTTATTAAGCTCCTATATATATATCTCTAATTACTCTAAAGCTTCCTTTCCACCTTTTATAAACGCTATATTGCCGGAACAGGCTCTAGACCTCGTCAATACTCTCTTATACTTAAGTTCCGCTAAAATTACTCTACTACCACGGTAGCTAGGTTTGCCTAAAAAAAGCCAATTAAACAAATTATGCATGGGAACCGCAAGCTAGCGAATATCGGGCACAATATACACAATAGCGATAATTTTACAAATCTTTAAAATATTAGGGACCTGCTCACCTAATATATAGGCAATTACTTACCTTTACCTCTCTTAAATTTTCTTCTTTCTATTTTATATAGGAGACCTTTCCTCTTTTCTCTTCCTTAAAGATAGTTTCCCCTACTATTGGAACCTAATAGATCGAAGTTTTGCCTATATTAGACGTATCCATTATAAAAACAGGTATCTAAGAGTAGTAATTAGATTATTAATAATATAGAAGGGGTAGGTTATATACTACTTGCCTCTAGCGGGTATATTATAGTTACTAGCCTTTAAAGGTCTTTAAAGGTCTTTAAAAGTCTTTAGAGGTCCTTAGAGGCCTTTAATAGTCTATTTATATATTAGTTAGTAAAATACCAAGCAAAGGCCATATATGCATATCTATAAGGCCAAGCTATATAACAATTCTTATTAGAGTAACAAGAGTATATATAGACTTAAGCTAGGCTGCAAACAATATAAAATACAAAGTTGCGCGTAAAGGCAGCCTAAATCTAAATCACTAGACCGTATAAACACGAGAAGACGCCACTTACTCTACATTTTTATTCTTACGTATAAAGAAGTTCCTGCTATATACTATAGGTAGTAAAGATTAGTAAAGGTCTTAACTTAACTCGGGGTCGCCAAATAGTAAGGAAGGGGTAAATAGATATATTGCACCCCGGCTTATAAAACTTAGGTATATTACCCCTTAGCTACCCTAGTTACCTAACTACAATAAAAGCTTGCAGATATACATAAGATAATAATATTCTTAACAGCCCCCGCCCCTAATTATCCTTAGAGAGATCTTTAGAACTACTCCTTTTCCTAGCCTAGTTTACGACGTTTGGATTAACTCGTAATATAGCGACTACTAAATTTATCTTACAACTTATAGACCTTACTAAAAAGCTTAAACGGATTATTAAAAGTGTCCCGTGCTCTTATATATATCCTATAAAAAGCAACTATTAGACAATTAAGGATTTAGGTATAAAGCTTTTTAAGACTATAATAAAGCTCCCAGTAGAGATTAAAGCACTTAAAAAAAGATATATAGAGTCAGCTCATAAGAAGGGCAAACAGCGGTTAAATCAGGCATAAGAGAATAGAAAAGACACTATCACCAAATTAAACTTAAAGAATTAAGGGATATTCAGAAAAAATATAGCACTTTTCTTTAGCGGTCTAAAGGATTTGGTTATTAATTTAGATATAACCTAAATAAGAAAGTAGGTAACCTAAAAAAGGTATAAGCGGATTTATAGCCTAAGTCCTAACGGGATAATTTCCTAAATAGCGGCCTTTAACCCTACCGTATGGACGGCAAATTTAATATTAAAGGATATATTTAACTTTATGGTTAAGCGGATTAACCTAGAGGATATTTAGGTATAGCCATCTAATGTATATTATATACTAAATAGTTTAGGAACTAAAGAGCCATTATAAGAATCCTAAAAATATTATAAGTTCCTAAAAGGTAAGGTCTACTTTAGTAAGAACTTTTAAGCATAAAGCTAACGGCTACTAGCCGCCATAGAAGATAGGGAAAAACCTATAGTATTAAATCAGTTAAGGAAACGGAGGCGCATTAATGAGCCTATATATAGACGTAAGTAGGATTTACCTTCGTTGCATTAAAGGCTATGCTAATAATATATACTATAGAAATTCAATACGCATTTATAAACGCGCCCACTAATTATATCCCCCTTTTAGGCGACTTTCTTTCTAAGGTAGTCCAGACCAGCAATTAATAGAAAAAGGAAAGAAGACTAGGACTTCCGATAATAGAATATTTAACTACGCTAATTCCTAAGGGAGAAAACATAGATATCTCCATTACCCTCTAGGTTAGTCGTTAAGAGGCGGTTCTAATATACAACTTATTTAAGCTCTAGCGGACTTAGGTATTATCTTTACCTAGCCATCTATTACCTTAACCTTATACCCAGCAGGAACAGGATACGATTTATCCTATATAATATCTTTAAGTAGTCTAGTACCTTCGGGTACTTTAGGATTAAAGATCCTAATTAATACGCCTCTAAATGTTATTATTTAATTATAATCTACCGCATTAAATATATGGAATAATATATAGTCTAGCTTTTCTTCCTCCCCAACCTGTATATAAATCCCAAGTTAGCTTAAAGTTTATTTAACTGGGTTTAGCTTTAACAGACCTTTCTAGACATAATAAATTTTATAAAGGTATGACTCCGAGAGGGAATATATTGCCGGTAGACAGATAGTATAAATTTAGATAAAGCCAAGCTCTATCCAAAAGTAGTATACGTTCTCTATACAGGTTTACGCTATTAAAATGGACCTAAAGTAGGGGGGAATAACGACCTAAGGATCGTGGGTAAGGGCGTTAAAGTTATTATAGAAATAGGCCCTAAAAGGTTCTAACAGGAAATATGCTAGTTAGGAAGTAAATAAAGGCTATATTTTACGCAATAGACTTAATAGCCTATTCTATTAGCTAAGAAAGAACTAATGCGGGTAATAGTAAGTATACAGCTTCTGCGCGACAAAGAGATCAAAAAGGTATAAAAGAAGTAAATTATATACTTAAACAGAGCGGAGCGAAAAGGATTTAAAAATATAAATAAGTTATAAAGTCTAATAGGCGTATAAGTGCTTAAGGCATTAGTGCCCAATAAAAGATTAACGTAAAAATAATTTAAGCAACGTCGGCTTAGCCTAGCTTGCGCCCCACTCCATATAACTAGCGAGCATTAGCCTCTAAAAAAAAGTCAGCTTCGTGTCTAGTAAAGAAGAAAAATTAAGGCGTCTATAATTATAGTAGCGGTAAAATTAAAGAAGCTTTTTAATATATAGTCTTTTACCGCAGTTAGTATAGCGTCTATTAACCTGGCGTAATACATACTAAATACCATACATACACGCGTATAAAACTAGGCTCAATTCCATATACCTACTTTTGCCTACTATATTAGAATCAGTTCTATAACCGCCTTTTACACAACTAGTAGTAAAAGGCTAAGTTAAACAAGATCACCCTCTTATACTTAAGCACTATATTTTACTTTCTACAGATATTTTTAAGCGCCTTTATAATATCCTATTTTTATACTAAAATTAGCAAAGAAAGTATAGTTCTTTTTACATAATTTCCCAATTGTACATAGTATATTCTTAGTATAATAAAATTTAATAGCCAAGCCCCTAAATAGATTAACTAACCAAACGCTTAGTACTATAGAAGGCCTAGGCTTAGTAAACGGCGTACGCTAGCCTACTTAGCGAAAGCTCTTTTACAATAACTTAGTCCTAAACTTAAGCTAAATATATTTATAAATTGTCATCCTATCTAGACCCTCTACTAAACTCTCCACCATAACTGTCCTATTATAGTATAATAGAATTTAACTCCAATACAGCTAGGGTATCCTACTATGCTAGAGTATATATCTAACTACTCTCTTAGTATTATAAAGAGGGATAAAGACAATAATCTTAACGCTTATATGCTACTCTAGTAGTATTACATTATATTCGCCCATTCCCCGGCCAGGATTTCCTTTAAAGTTCCCTCGTAAACAGCTTTTATATAAAATCTAACAATCCTATTACGCGACTTACGTTTATCCTTTATATACCATCCTTTTATATACCGCCCATTTTAGTTTCCATTTTAGATAATCCTATATTCTATAACCCTTATTTCTTCCTCCATAATATCATTCCATTCTTTAAGGAAATTTTAAAGGCGGCCTAGTAGC
This sequence comes from Cenococcum geophilum 1.58, assembly GCF_001692895.1. NCBI lineage: Eukaryota > Fungi > Ascomycota > Dothideomycetes > Gloniales > Gloniaceae > Cenococcum > Cenococcum geophilum. Next base: position 2,209,221 of record NW_027137583.1, read on the forward strand.
AGAGATCCGAGCTTAATCTAGACTTAGTCCTGTTTATAGTCAATCTAAAAGACAGTTTAAATAGGAGAGAAACCTACCTTAAAGTCTTTAAATTCTTTCTACCATTCTATACTACCCACTATATATCCCATATTATTAGCAAACTCCCTTTTATTTACTAGGATACGCTATACGGATAGTTAGAAAATATATATATAAAGAAAGATTTTTAAATAATCTTAATATTCTAGTATAAGGACTTCCTCCTTTATCTTAAACCCGTATTTAGTATAGAAAGTCTCACTACCTACCATAAAAGAAACGCCAAGCAGAATGCTGTTAAGAACTAAAATCGCTTCAAACCAGTACGTAAAGGCTTTAGCATACCTACGCCCTTAGTATTTTAGGTATAGTACTAGCGTTTAAAGTACGTAGTAAGGCCCAGATTTATAGAGCCACCTATTATTTAGGTAAAAAGTTTAGAATTAATCCTAAGATTTAAGGGGGCAAGGTATTATACTTTAACTTAGCTAAATTAGTATATTTCGCATAGAGCAACATAGCTTCTTTACTCTCGTCTCGCTTCGGGTTTAGGACTTCCTCCTATAGTTTATTAATATCTACACCAGTGTTAATAAAGCCCTGCAATTACCATAACACTTAGTAATATTTACTTTCCGGCTAAAACTACCCGCTCTAATTAGAACCTTTTAGTAGGGATAAGATCGTAACACCGACAATTACAGATTCAGCATTCTCAATAGGCGGATATATACCTTTAAGTGCGTCATAGACCATCTTATACTTATCATTTTTAAAAGCATCATCTATAATAAGTACGATTTTATCTAAATTTTAAATTTCTTATCCAAAAAGGTTTTCAAAGCTCGTTAGTATATCTCCTGAAAATTTGGCATAGTATAGTCTCTAATATTTCCACACAGGGGAGGAAAAGTATACAGCAGTGGTAATAAGTGCCATTTATTTTGCCTTAGAGACCTCCGCCTTATAAAGACGCCCTAAAACAAGCGCTTTAAACATTACTAACTAACTTTCTCTCTGTATAGGGAGAACGTGACTTAGAGAAGAGCGGTAGGAGAAATAGTTTTAAGAAGTATATAAAGATTAGAAGAACTCTAGAGATTACTATAAAGCGAAGAAAGGGTAAATATACTTAGTGCGGGCTAATAAGGTTTAACTCCTGCAAACTAATTACTAGATTATACTAGGAATTATAGCGTAGAGATTAGAGCTAAGCATCCTTTTATATTAGTCTATAGTTATATAATTTCCAATTAGGTAAGAAAAAGGGAGCATTATTTATAAGATAGGTTTGCTAGTCGCTATTATAAGGGTATGGAATAAATATGTCTTAGCGTGCATATAGGGCGAAAATTAATAAACTTGGGTGGCTAGGGTAGATAAGGGGCTATACACCCAGTCCTAGAAGTAAGGACTCTAATAGTATACATTCCTATAACGCATCTCCTTCATTATCTCCTATCTTAGCCGCGTGTTAAGTAGTATATATATACTATAAATTCCGGAATAGCTCTAACATTAGAATCCACACATTGCCCATACTTTACCTAGATAGAAAATCGTTATCATTACCTTATAAAATATGCGACTATATTTAAATAGCGCTTAAATGCGGCCATTTTATTAATAGAGTAAAAACGTAGTGCCTAAAATACTAAGAGACCTATAAACTATATCCTTCTAATATTATAAAAATATAAGCACAGAGACCTTCTAATCCAATCTAGGGTTATTACTTACGGCGTAATTTAGAGATAACTACCTAGATAGAAACTACCGTAAGCTTTAAAACAGCTAAAAAGATTAGGCGGTCGGCTTATTAAAACGCATAGTAGACTATTAATTAAAATTACAAATAGAGCAGAGGATATAATTTAGCTAAAAGGTGTTATAAGAAAACTGTTTAAAACCAGCTAGACATTCTTATATTAGGGTATATTTTACAAGTCTAAACCTTTAGAAATTTACCTTTTATATCAGCTCCTCTCGCAATTCCTTAGCAATCTCTTGGCAATCTCTTAGCAATCCCGTCACAGCCCCGTAACAACCTCGTAAGACTCTTATATAACTCCTACGTAACTCCTCTAGGACTCCTATAGGACTCCTATAGGACTTCTGTGGAAATCCCCTAGCGATCCCATAGCAATCCCCAGGACCTCTATCTCTAAAATCCACTTATCGTTTTAGAGGATAGACGTTAGTACCTAAACCAGGTTATTTTCCGTCTAAATCTAACCTTCCTTATTTTTAAACTAAGAGTCTAATACCTACTAGACCTTTAGTTACCCCCAGTCTAATTAAGGCACCAATTTTATAGCCCCTACTTTATAACTAGCACGTTCCTCTAGATTTAACTACTAGTATTTCCCAGTATACAAGAATTTAACCACTTCTCTAAGGATGTCATTTTAGCTCAAGCTTAAGCTTAAGTCTTTTTTAATCTTAGCTTAAAGCAGTTAAATCTAGTAAGCGTTACCTAAAGGTTTAACAAAATAAGCTTACATATATTTAAGCCAGAGATATTAAATATTAATAGTTAGTTATTAAAGTCAATATGCGATAACATTTATTAATCTCACTAGGCAAAGCATCACGTATACTAGAGGCTTTGGATTATAGCTATACCCCATTAAACCTGCCCCGCGCGGCTTAAAATTTTAAGTAGTAAAATAATAACAACTTCAAACTAATGGTAGAACGACTAAGTAACAAGCATATAGATATTAAAGTCGTTAAACGCAGCGGGTAAGGGCTCTCTATAAAAGAAGATCTTGGCAAAGCTTTATAAGCTTTTATAGAAGATAGGTTTCTTATTCTTAAAAGAGCTATAAGCATTAAGCCCCCTTTAGCGGAGTTATCGGAGTTATTAAGCTTTATTAAAAGGGAGATTGTCTTAAATAAGGTAAGCTATTTCTAAAGTTTATAAGCGAGACTGATATCCCTCTAGGCTATTAAAATAATACTTTTCTTAGCTTAAGATAATGGCTTTTATATTACTGCCTACCTTCTATCTAAACCTGCTCCAACTCACGAAGAGTTAGGGCGCGATTATAAATAGGAAAAAATGGCTTCTGCTAAAGATCTTATAGGGGCTATATACTATTATTTAAAAGGAGATTAAAATGTTACATAGATATTCCAGGTTAATATATATTCTTATAGAGTAGCTACTAAGAAAATAGTAAATATTAAGGCTAATAGAGGTAATATATATGTACTCTTAAACCCTATAAATATTTTCGCATTTACTAAACTTCCTCTAGCTTTATTTGCTATCACTAGCTATTACAGTTAAGACCTTTCCTTAAGAATAAACTACCTTCCCTAGTGCACGTAATTATAGTTTTATATATATAGACCGGGTATCCTAGGCGCGGAGTACTAAATAATCGAACTAGTAACAAGATTCTAGAGTAGTTTAGAAATAATTGCTCTAGAAGTAGTAAATATATAGTTTAGAAGCGGTAACTATATTAAGTAGCATGTAAAAGAAATAAAGATTACTACTTATAGCTAGCTATAAATTCTCCTATATATCCCTCTACTAAAGTATTAAATATTACTCTAAGCCTAAACAAGAACTAGTAGCGTATAATTAAAAGTGGATTTAGTTTAGAAGGAGGGCGATTAAGCGAGCTTAGGAGGCGGTTCTATAAGTTACGCTAATATACTTTAGTTAGTGCTAGGCTATAGCGGGGATTTTAAAAGGCTTACGCCAGGCCTATAATATTCAAGTCTAGATTAGAGAGTAATGTATTTATTATACTAGGACCCTTTAGGGAGAATAACTATTATATTAACTTTAATGGAAGGTTAAAGGGTATTACGTTAAACGTATTCTAATAAAATAACCGTACTTCTGCCGGAGAATTAGAGGGTACTGTATTTAACGGGTTCAAATCGTCCTAGGAAAATAGCGGCTACATTAGTTCTAGTAAATTGTTAAAGGGCGTAGCATTAAACGTATTCTAGCGAAATAACTACACTTACCCTATTATATTTAAAGTGTTCCAGTCATCCTATAGGGGCGGCTGCTGTATTAGCTCTTATAGATTGTTAAATAAAGTGGCATTAAACGTGTTCTAATAAAATAACCATACTTACTCCGCTAAAGAATTAGTAGCTACCGCACTTAACGAGCTCAAATTGCCCTAGGAGGATAGCGGCTGCATTAGCTCCGGTAAATCATTAAAGGGCATAGCATTAAATATGTCCTAATTGCGATTAAAGGGTGTAGCATTAAACGTGTTCTAATTAGGCGGTTGCACTAGTTCCGCTAAAGAACTTAAGGGTACTATACTTAACGTGCGCCCAAACAGCTCTCTGCGTAGCTATAATACTAATTACTTAAACTCTACTTAAGAACCAGAGGGCGTTGCCTTAAATTTATAAATATTTATATACTGGGTAAAACTTAACAGTCTTTGGAATTCTTATTCGTATATATAGCAGTATTTATCTAATTAACTCTTTTCTTTATAGAACTTCCTTATATATTTTTAGACATTATATAACTTACTAAAACAGCAGATACAGAATAGACAAGGAAATTTCTTTAAAGGCTCTCTCTTCTTTTTAAGAGATAATATACAATCCGTAGCTTATATATTATTCTTAGTCTAATAATACTTAGCATTCCGCTCACTTTAGTAAGGTTTAAAGATCGCAGAGTAACCGCGTTTTCGCATTAGAGGTATTATAACGTATAGGGTTGTACTAGATTCCTAAGTTTTAGTAGATAGAGATTAGACAGATTCTGTTACTTATAATTCCTATACCTCTAAATACGTGTTCTGCTTAGTATAGGAGAGATATCTATAGTTCCTACTGTGTAGGGGACTAAAGGCTTTAAACTATCCCTACTGCAATTAACGACGGATACTTGTTATTTGCGTAGGAGGCTGCTAAGTACCGTAGGGGAATTAGCGCAGATCTCTAAGGTCGCGGACTTTATTAAGCTTCGTTACCAAATAAAGAGGCTGCCTATAATTAGGAGGAATTGTAATGCTAAAGGAGTCGTTATACAGATGCTAAGGAAGGCAAAACTAGGGCTTATTATCGGCGAAACTATAAAATAGGGAAAGATTAGGAAGAATAAGAGAGATGTAATAAGCGAGAATCCAGGTAATACGCGTTACGTTAATATATTATGTGCAGGCTATAGGGCCTAAGCTTATTAAATAGAGAATTACGAGCCGCTAGGGCGGAAGCACTAGAAATAAAAAGCGTGCTAAGTAAGCCTATACCTTAGTAAAAGAGGTACTTAGAGACATTAAGGCCTAAAAAGGCGCATATAAAAGAAGGCGGCATTACGGATACGGCTGTTAAAACTAATCTTAAGACCCTAGCCACTCTTACTACCTTTTTTTAGCTTAAGGAGGCTAGTTTCCTAAGGCGCTACTAAAGTTATAGAGGAGTCCTATATAAGTTATATAGGAGTCCCAGAGGAGTTATAGAGGAGTTATAAAGAAGTCCTAGAAGATTCCTAGAGGATCGCTAAAAGATTGCCATTAAGGGGCACAATATTCTATAAAGGTGGTTAGAGGGAATTAAACTATAACCTAGCCTTATAGCCGCCCTATTACCCTACTACCCTATTACATTATTACCTTATCACCTTATTGCCTTCTTACCCTTTTTTGCTTTAGTTAACCTCTTTATTAGTAAAATACCCCTACTTTTTAAAACAATATATAAACTTCCTGTTATAGCATTTATTAGCGCTAAGTTTATTTATTTACTTATTCTTAGTTAAGTAGTACTTTTATAGCTTTATTTACTAACCACCTTACGGCGTTCTCTCCGCTTTTAAATAATTTTTTACTTCCTTCCTCTCCAAACTACTTTTAGAGTCTCCCTTTATTACTAGCTTAAAAATATCTCTTTTATTTTAGCTAAGTTATTATACGTATTATTAGAGCTGTCCTAGTATACTAGATTAGCCATTAAGGTTTATACGTATAGCCTCTTAAAGTAAATTACTAACTAAAAATTAGGCTCTATTCTTATAGAGATTCTATATAAATATTCCAAAAACTATTTTTAATAAGGATTTCCTAGTCGTTACCGGCATTACCATACTTGCCTTTCTACTCCTAATTTCCAGCTTCGTACTAGTATTCTTCCCATAACACTAGATAATAGGGCGTTTATTAGCTTTTTTAGGTAGTCTCTTAGTAAATACATTATTAGGTATAACTCTTACTACTTCTACCTAGATAGTAAGAAAATATAGAAGGTCAAAAGTGTTATGGCTCTTATGCGCTATAATTATTCTTATACCATATTCTAGCATTTACTTTACATTTATTAATACACATCTATTCCTTTTAGTAAGCTACTATAGTAACGCTCTAGTAACCTCCACTAATATAAATAGGGACACTCTCTTATAGAATATGTTACAAACGTTACCGTCGTTTTACTACAAGCTTGGTCGCTTTATATCAAATACTAATAGCATAACGCGATATCTTATAATATACCCATCAGCCCTAGTGACTCGGAGAAAGCTATACGGAGATATTCGAACCCTAAGTACCCCAACTAACCCATTAGCCCCAATGACTTAGAGGAAGCCACGATATTAAACCCTAAATCCTCCTATACTAAAACTAATCGTGGGAGGAATAGGTTAGTTCTTAGTTATCTTAGTTACTTCTTAGGCTAATACCAGCTTAGTAGTTTTAAAATTTACATTAGCCATTCCGTTAGTATAACCTACAAAGCATAGAGAGAAGGCGAGACCTTTCTATCTAAGAATTTCAAAGCTGTAAACAATCCCCCACTAGATAAGGGCCTTCAATCTAAGGTATATAGCCTATAGTAGGATTATATCTTTCTACCTAAGAAGGTCAAAGCTATAGATAACTTCCTGCCAGATAAGGTTTTCCTTAAAGATAATTGCTATATACTTTAGTTATGCCTTAAACGCATATATCTTAAGCAAGAGTAGGGAGACTTTATGTCCCGGATGCTAGAGCTTAGCGACTTAGAAAGGAAGGCTGTAGAAAAGCTAAGGCTACGAGAGGTACATATAAGGAACTATCAAGTTATTTAGAAGGAATTTTCTTTCTAGGTAGCAGCTATATATAGACTTTATCAAAGCTTAAAGCCTCTTACTACTTTTAAACTTCCTTAAAAAACTCAGCTAAGGTACGGCTCCTCCTTTAAAGGCACGTAGTATTATCTAAAATTGCCTTATATAGCTAAGGTTAAGATACACTCCATTAAAGCCACTAAACGCATCTCTAGCTCTATACCTTATCACATAAAACCAGACTATAGTTTTCATTTATTTTTAGGAGGGAAGGCCTTATATAGAGTCTCTTATTATTATATAAAACTTTTATACTAGAAGTATACCAAATTTTTAAGGGCTAGGAGCGGGGGACACGCTAACGCTCTATAACTTAGCCAATTACTCCCAGTTATATAATAAAGCCTTAATAAGTAACGGTTTAAATATCTATAGGTTTTATTACAGATAGGTAACTAGGGTAATTAGGGGAATATACACCTAAGCACGAGCCAGAGTATAGCGCATTTGCTTTACCCCTCTTAAATAATTAAACTTTTATATTTTAAAGTCTAAGCCGCGATCTATAGGGTAAACTACTAATCTAAGAAAGCCCTAAACACTACTTGCTCTCTTACTTATTAATTTAAAACGTGCTAGCTCCTACGTATTAACTAGTACTAAAACTAAGCCCCTATATATAGCCCCGTACCTTAAGCCTATTACTTAACTTAAAGTTAGGAGGATATTAGTATAATCTAGCACTCCGGGGCTTGCCAGCTTAGCTACTAAAACACCTCTATATCTATAGTGGCCCACTAATAGATTTTTTTTATAGGTAATTAGTGTTCTGTTTTTGCTTTCTAGGTTAATCAGCGCCTCCGATTTTAGGCCTATATATACTTTCACTACTTCTAAATAATTAGGGTTAAACTATATTACAGTTAGCCCTCTACTAACCTTCGCTATATATAACTATATATCCGTATTAAGTTACTAACGCCGCCTTCTAATACATTTGGCGTACCGGGTTCGGACCTACATATACCCTCATTATTCCAGCAAAACATTAGCCACGTATAGTATACTTAACCTTTAACCGGTCTTTAATATGCATATAGTATAGCGTATACTATTGTTTTATCGGCCGATATATTAATAGATCACTAAGTCCAGACCTCTAGAGCTAACATTCTTGTCACTTACTATATTATATCTTCCTAGGGAGGTTCCCAATCCTAAGAATACTCTTATAGCCGCTCTTATAACTCTTAAAGCCGCCCCTATAGCAGTAAGATTTTAAGTCCTTGCCACTAACTTTAATAAAAGCGTTCACACAACCGATAGTAATTACTCTATACTTGTTTATATCGTAATGCCTCTTAATAACCGCACTATATTAAGTTTAGAGATCCTTTATAATACGATTTATAAAGAAGGTATTAAGTACGCAGTTAGTGCGTATAATATTTCCGGTAAAGCCTATAAAAAGCTTCCTAATAGACTTGTGGTTTTACGCTACTGTCTAAATATATATCCTTTAATAATATAATTTTCTGGACTAATTACAATATAAAGTAAAAGGCGAAATTTAAAAGAGAAGTCTTTAAATAAGTACTTAAGGAATATATAGCAGAGTAATAGAATAAAGGATGGATTATATAGATGGCTAAAAAGCTTAGGCTATAGGGGTAGGTAAGCCAACTTACTCGCTGCTAAATTAAGGGTGTTATATGTTAGAGGCTACGGAAATACTACTATCTAATTATATAAAGGAATGTTTTGTAGGTGTATAGGAATAATTAGAAAATTTTATATAGACTATTAAGGAATATAGAGTCCTATAAAACATTTTCGTTATTATATTTTTAAGACAAAGTTTAGAATAAATAAGACTTAATATAGTTTAGACGGAGGACCTAAAGTTAGTATATTTGCTATAAAGACTAATCTTATCTAAGAATAGCGTCTAAAATCTAGGGTAAATAATAAATTAGTTAGCTAGACACCGGGATTTTACTACCCCTTTAAAGCCCTTTACTACTTTAACACTTATAGACCTTATTATAGTACCACCCCCTAGCTGCAGCTGTAAGAATCTTATTGGCTGGGGAATTTCGGGCACTATATATTGCGATAAACTTTAAAACAAGGTTATTAAAGCTCTAAATAACGCGAATTCTCGATACTTTATTAAAGTTAAAAAGGAGATCTATAAGAGACTCGGTTAATATAATAAACTCTTATAATACTATAGCAGCGAACTTTTCTGGAAGGATAACCGTACGGTAATATATCTAGAACGCGCTTTAAACGGCCAGCTCTATAGGTTTCTTTAGGACAGAAGCAACAATATCAATCAAATTTTATAAATACGTTAGATTTTATAGCTTATAGACGTTCTTAAATATATTTACTCTAGATATATTATACACAATAATATTTCATGCTATAACATTTTCTTAGATAAATATTTAAACGCAAAGCTAATCAACTTCGCTAGTTTATCAATTAATGGGTCTCCTTTTCTTATTTTATACTTTATTTAAGCCCAAGCTCCGTATCTAAGCACGCCTTAAAAGGATGAAATTTTTACCTTTAGATTGGCTTATTATTATATCTTAATGCATTATATCGCCTTTTATAAGCTTTTTAACGATAATATAGAAGATTATTATAAATAAGGAATATTTCCCAAATTAAAGTCCCTAAGGGCCTTTAAAGTTATTATTAAAGGCTATTAGAACGGTAAATATAACTATATAGATAACGTTATTAAAGAAATAGATAAGTAAGGTATATTTATAAAACTAGGAATTTTAACTATCTAAACTTATTTGCAGGTTTACGGAATCTATCCCTAGTAACAGCGCCACAGCATTTCCTTTATACTCTTAAGGCTTTCCTTTTAATATTTACGAAATCTTATCTTTAGCTTAAAAATCTAAAGGCTTCTCTATCTAGATTTATACTTTACCTATTTCTTAGGCGTTATTGGCGTTAATAAAGGTAAGTTTTATACTTTATAAGTCTATTAGTTTTACTATTCTTATATATAGTATAATATACTAACTATCCTTTATTTAGGACATATTAGACAATCTTTAGTTGCTAGCGAGCTCCTAAACTATGCCGTACTTTATATTATAGGTATTAGGTTAAGACACGCTTACCCGCCTTATATAATAGCACTAGGGTAAAAGATAATGCGATTTATCTTTAAGGAATATCTTAGTCTCTTTTAGCACTTTTTGTATTAGACGGTAATCTTAGTAGATTAGCACATCTTAAGTATAGAGAAGTTTATAATTTAACGAATTCTTAAGTATATTAATAGTAAAAGAGAGGATTCGTAATATAAATAAATAGGTGCTATAATGCCTAGTAATATAACAAGTTTTACAACTTATAAGGCTCCGTTTTAATTAGATATATATAACACAAATAAGTTAATAGTAAAATTTAGATAAAAATAGCTGCATATAGTAATACCGCCTTAAGAAAATACACTTAAATAATTGGACCACTAAATATAAACCCCGGCTTTCTATTTCTATAGGACTAACCAAAATATAAGAATACGCCTAAGCTACTAGCCCCGTCTCTTCTGCACGGCAACCCTACCCTTTACTTTCGCAACTTTAGAAAAAGAGTGCACCTATAATAATCTAGCTTTGGCTTACCGAACGCGTCTTTAGTAAGACTTAAGGATATTATTAAAATTTAAAAGCCCGCTTTTATAAACCTAGGTAGGCTTCCAAGCCACCTTATATTTGCGCCCTAACTTAGTTATTTTTTCCCCTAGAATATCATTAATCTCCCATTTATTATCTAAGCTTACTTTATTAATTTTATCTTTTTTAGTCCGGGTATAACGCTTCACAGTAGGCTCTAGGTTTAAAACGTCGCTCTAGTTATTAGCAACGCCGCTACTATTACCGTCCTTGTCCTCATTATAAGTACAATTACTAGCCTCGTTATGCGGCGGTTTAATGCTATAGAAAAAGGTAGGCTCCTAAAGCAAAGGGCTAGCGGGACGTAAAGTAGATACTGCTTACTAGTTAACTTATAGGTATTAAGAGTTAAGGTTAGGGATAGGGGGGCTAAAAGATAAGTCTTTATAATAGGCGGATAGCCTTTATTACTTCTAGGGACATAAACTATTACTACCCTCGCCACCCCTACTACTCTCTTTAGTAGGGTTATTAGAATTATAATTAGTAACATCGTCCCGCTTAAGCTTCCGCTTCCTTAGCATAAAGGATAATTCGCCTCCCATATTCCCTTTTTTATAATTACCCTCCTCCCTAATAAGCGGATTATCTATGTTATGGTTATTAGGTTATAGTAATAATATTTTTAATATCTATAACCTACCAATATTATCTATATTATTAGCTATTAAGGAGTCTTAGTTAGTCACTATATAGGTCTCCAACTTCTATATAGCCTAGGGGACAGTCGCAATATTAATTCCCTTAACTAGGCTATCTATTTTATTAACGTCTTCTACTATAGGTTTAAGATAGTTATATATAAATACGCTAAAGAGATCTTCTAGCTCCTCTAAAGAAGGTAACTCCTTATCCTTATTATCCTTATTACCGCGGTTATTTCCACTACCTAATAATTATTAAGCAAGGCCGTTATATAGGGGGGAAGTGCATACCTAACCTATAAGGTGCTAGTTAATCGCCGACTTTATTAGCTTTATTATTAGTATTACTAGCTTTATCCCCTTTGGCTTTAGGTTCCAAGTCTAGGTCGGCTGTATTATCTTTAATAAATATTAGATTTACTACTAACCATTAGACATATTTATAGTTATTAGGAAAAGAAAGAGGAGATAATTACTAAATTACCTTAATTACTTCCTTTAGCGTCTTAGCTATTACTTATATTCTTATAAATATCTTTATACTTATTAAAAGCCTTAAAATCTACGGGTGCCTTATTAGGTAGAATGTTTAAAAAAGGTAATATAGAATAACTTGCCTAAGCGCAACCAGGCCAAATATTTCATAGAATTATCTCTTAAAGGGAAGCGAGGTACTCTCCCCTTTTTCGTCCTCTTTTTAAGTATATTGCTTACATTTGCCTTAGAAGCCGTAATTACATAATACTAAGAAGCCTTCGGTTTTTCAGGGGGTATAGTATAGAAATTAATATTATTAAGTAAAATTTGTAAATCAAAACGAAGGGGTTAAAAAGATGCCACCATTACTGCCGCTATTATTATTAGAATTATTATTACCTTATACCTTTCTAATAGCCCTAAAGGACAAATTACGCTAGGCTTTTAAGTCCACACTAGTCCCCTCTTTACCACCAGCTTATATCCGCAGCATCTATACTAAAATAACCCTACTAACTTAATAGCAAATCAAAACGTGTAATCTATGCTCTGTTAGCAATTACCGTTTATAACACATAAAGGTATATATGGGCTTAAACTCTATTACAAGATTAACGCCTATTAGGAAACTATAATCGAGACCTAACTAACTAACCTAGCATATTTAGCCTTTAACAGGGGCATCGCACCAAGCCTCCTTATTAAGGAGGTTAGTGGCGAAGTACCTCTGCCCTTATTCCTTAGAGTTAGAGCTAGCGCTAATATATCCGTTTTCTAACCCGATTTTTTTAACCCAATTATACCAGCAAACTAGATCTTCTGTGCTAGATCCTTTGCAAGACCATAGTTCCTAGGGTTAAACAGGTAGGGGGTATGCCGTAATTCTGCTGTAAGTATTAAAAGACACTCCAAGTAATAAGGGCATCCTTAAATCTCTCCCCTAGATCCGAGGAACTTCCTTAGTTACACTCCACCCTTACCCATAGCCAGATATTACAAACAACATAAGGGGGCAGATAGCGCAAGTAGATTAGGCAATTATACCTATATCCATCTCACTGCGCCCTTTTAGCTAATGCAGCCACTATATAAAGTCCGTCTCCATTAGGAGGTCAAATACGCGAATTTTTTTCCAGTATTTATTAGCTAAAAGCAAGATTATAACACTAGCTCTACTAGAAGCCAGGCTATGCTACCGGATAGGCCATTTACCCCCAGATTCTGCCTTGCAAGTCTTAGGTCTATATAAAGGATATTTCCGTATAACCTATACCTCCTTAACTAAATAGGGGGCTAGATTAGACTAAAGCCCGGCGGCTTCTCCGATTGTAATATAATCCTCCAATTATTAGGGAAGGGTAAGGTCTAGGTTTAGGTTAAAAAGGCGCTAAGGAGGGCGAGGGCTTCTAGCTTCTGGCGGCGCAGCTTTAACCAAGCTAAGTAACTGGCATTAGCCTATGGTTTCGCTAAGGACCTACTTTAGCGTCCGGCTTCGCCTTTATCGTAACACTATAATGCGATACTGCCTAACGCGTCCCGCAGCTCACAGCAGCTATAACCCATATAATCCATTACTAGGCGGTTCTCGGCATAGCCATTTATAGCTATTCCGATAAGGATTAAGTTGCACATTATAGTTACGTTTAAGACACTACTAAAGGCGGAGGTAAAGAAGAGGATAAACAGAAATGTTATTCCGGTGCACTAATTGGTAGGGGATATAGGGAGGAGAGGAGAGAGAAGAGAAGAAAGGAGGAATACGGTAGGACCAAAGCATGCGTTAACACTAGGAGAGAGTATAAATATATCCCATAGAAAGGGCTAAAGAGTTATAGCGCTAGGTAATTGTTAGTATAAAACATGCGAAGATTAGGGAAAGTAGGCAAAGCACCTGCATAGACGCTAAGGGGATAGAAAATGCCTTACGGCTAACAGCTAAAGTCTAAAGTGGCATAGTAGCGGGAAAGAAAAGAGGAGATAGAGTATAAGGGCAAAAGCAGCGAGGGAAAAGGCCTTTTATAGTCAAGGTTAAGGTTGGGTCTTGGCTAAACTGGGGTGGGAAAGCAAGCGCGCCTTGCCCGTAAAGGAACCTCCATTTCCTAATGCGTGGTCTCTATCTTATTTTTTACTAATTAAATAAAGTAGTTAATGAAACTATTATAACGTAAATTAGTATACGCTTAAACGGTATAAGAATGGTATATAAATAAAAGACGAGCTCCCATATAGGACTTTAAGGAAGGTAATATAGTTTACCTAAATATACAAAACCTAAAGACTTAATAACTCTTAAATAAACTAGACTAGAAGTTTACGGGCCTATACTAAATTAAGAAGAAACTAAGCCCGTACGCTTATAAGCTTAAACTACTAACTAAAATAAAAATATCCCTAACATCCTACGTAAACTTACTATAACCCTTAAAGGGTAAACCTATAACTCGCAAAGTGCTACTACTACCTCCTATAGTTGTTAATAATAGTAATAGTTCTTACTTTATTAACTTAATTAATAATATATAATAAAAGATATAATCTAAATAATTTAAACTTCTTATTAAATAGAAAGAATATAAGATATAAACCTAGGAACCTTATAAATAAAATAAAACCAATGCGCCTTCCCTAGTAAAAGAATTTTATAAGAACTATCCTTTACAGCCTACTTTAGCTAAATATATATAATATAAAGGTAAATAACTGCTACTTAATACGAATACACGAAATATAATAGCAGGAAGCTTAAATTTAAAAAGAACTTAAAATATATTATAACGTTTATAACACGGTTATATAACATATAAGATATTAAAAAACTTTAACTAGCGGTTAAAGTTATCTAATTAGTTAAATTCGCCTTACTAAGACTTACTATAAAGATATTAGTTCTACTTACCGTCCTAACTAAGCTAATAGCGATTTTCTATGCCGGGTATGAAAAATTATAATTGGTCTATTTACGATTAGAACTAGTAAAACTCTATACTACTATCTAATGTAAATATACAAAACGCGATATATAATAAGTCTTAATAAAATTAAATTATTTTAGACCTTTGGCTAAAGGGGAGGTGCTATAATAGGACTAGCCTAGTTATAGTAGGAATGTCTTAGTAAAATACTTAATAGATAAATTCTAACACTTTAATTAAATTTTACTAAAGTTTGTTAAAGACCGCGTATATATATACGCACGTATCGACTACTAAGACCCCTAACTATTTAATTACATAATTCTCTCGTTATTCCCTTCTCTTTTTTACGCAACGTCTTGTTCTTAGCGAGAGCTATATACCCTTAGATTTAGATAGAATCTATATTGTTCCTTTAAATCTTCTGTAAAGTCTCTTCGCGCCCTTATACCGCATTTAACTAAGCTAATAGTAATTTTTTATTCCTGGGATAGAAAATCCTAATTAGTCTATTTAATGCCTAAAGCCTATAGCTTAACATTATCGCCTAAATTTGGTAGACTATTAGAAGTATTCTAAAGCTTACTTATATAGGTAGGTCGCTAATACCTTATAGATAAGTTGTAGGTTATTTATATATAGCCAGATTTATAAACAGTAAGGCTATATACCTATTAAATCCGCTACTAACCCTACTTTAGCCTTACGCTATACCGGCGTAGCGCTGTATATACTTCGTGGGTAGGTTATAGGTTACTTATATATAGCCAGGTTTAGGACAGTAAGGCTATATACCCATTAAATCCGCCGCTAGCCTATACTTTAGCCTTATGTATTATCTGTATAGTATATACGTAAAATAGTGTAAGTTATTAGTATAGGTTACTACTAGCGGGTTACTAGTAGGTTGTAGACCCTAGTTAAATGGACCCTAGTTATAAATAGGCCTATTCTTTAATATATAAATAATCTACTTAGCTAGTATAAAGTAATAAACTAGGTTTAGGAAGGGTACTTTTTAAATTAAGCTTTATTACTAGTATACGCCGTAGCCTCGCCTATAAGTCGCCTATAAGTCACTAGTATTGCTAGGTTGCGTTAAAGTGTGGCTTATATAGGATATTAATAAATTAAAACTTTACCCTATATATACGCCGTAGTTCTTATAACAATTATTACTTATTCTTTAATCCCTTAGGACGTCCTTTACTTCGCTTTAATACAGGTTATATTTTAACAGCGGCGCTTACTTTTTGCCTACGCTTTAGCTTTAAGGCTAGGGTGTTTTACTTACAGTACTCGTTTAGTAATTATTAATAATTCTTGAGTTCTATCTCGTATTTCTATTTATTATACTTATTTAGCCATCCTAGCTATTTAATAAGGTACTATAGTTATCTAGCACAATCTTAGTAGGTAATAATTGCTTTTACTTCCTAGCTACCTTCCTTAAGCTCTTTTATTACTAGGGGTTAAAACCTAGGGCGTAACCTATAAGGCTTTAGTAAGGAGATATAAGGGACTAGGTGGAGCTATACTATAGTAGGTAGAAGCTCTAGCTTATATACTTACTGCCCTACGCGCTTTAGGATCTAAAACGGTTTTATAAATTTACTATTAAGCTTCTTATAAGGATGTTGTGTGTAGATATTTTTAAAAAAGAGTAAGACTCGTTTACTAACGGCAAAATACTTAGCTAGATGGTGATGATTATAGTATTTTACCTAAAGCTATTAGGCGTATATTATTAACGCCGCCGCTGCCTTATATATAAGGCACAGGCGTTATAGATACGTCTCTGCAAGTTTAACATTTATTAACTTAGATTCCTCCCTACTTTACTAGGCGTTATAAACGCCATCTAGGACTCTATTTAGGACGTTTAGTAGCTAGCTATAGGCGAGCTTAATAGGGGAACGCTTTATTATAGTATAGACTTTAGAGTTATAGGTAAAGGCTACTTCTTTAAGTAAGGAGGCCTAATTAGACTGTTCCTAGTTTGTAAATATGCGTAGGTATACCTTAAGCTTCTAGTTCTAACGCTTTATCTAATTATCTATTTGTGGGTAAAATATAGTACTAAGTTTACGTTAAACGCGGAGATAGTAGTATATAATACTTTAGTACTCGCTTGTAAATATACTACCTTTATTAGAAATATTATTATTTAGAGGCCCTGTTTACACAAAGACTCTAAATAAGAGTTCTACGAGTTGCGTAGCATTAATTATCTTATATACTAGATAGTAGCGTACTAGCTTTATAAAACGGTCTATAAGGATAAGGATGGAGTTATACTCTATACTATTAGGAGTCTTAAACTCTAGGAGATCTATAATAAAGTTAAGTAAATAATATTGCTAGGCTTAAGTGGGGACCTAAAGAGGCTATAGCTTACTCTAGGGTTTATAGCGGCGCGATTTAAAGCGCTAGTAGGTATTATAATTATCTAGATATTTACAGAGGTCCTAGGTAAGGCCATTTTAAGTATACTTTTATATAATTACCTTAAAAGTATGGTTAAAACTATAGTAGCCGCTTATAGGATCGTTATGATTCCGCTTAAGGATCTCCTATTATAGTAGTATATAATTTAGCACCTAGACCTTATTATTTTACCTTAAAAGTCCTTAATTATTAAGGGTGTAGTCCTTATTACTAGTAGGAACTCGTTTTTAGGTTAACTAATTATATATAGAGCGTATAAAGGCGTCCCTTTTTTATACTTTATAAATAAAATTAACTAGTAACTTAGGGAGGTGTTCTATAAACACCGTTTTGGCTAAGGCAGCTACTACTACCTTTTACTATGGCATAAGACTTTGCGTAAAGTTGGTGCTAGTAAAGTAATATATAATGCGTAGGTAACTCGCCGGGTTATTATAGGGGACCATAGCCTAGGCTAAGGGGTTTTCCCTAGGGTTAAGCGCTATTAGGCCGGTTAAAGTAGCCTTAAAGAGAATAGTAGGACGCTCTAGTCTGCCGGCGCTAAATTTATAAGAGTTGCTTATATACTACATGCATACTACTCGCTAGTATAGTATAGTAGCACTAGGGCCGCCCATAAGGCCTATAACCTATAACTTTTGCTATAATATAGGCAGTATAGTATTAAGGAATGTCCTCTTACTACTATCTTTAAAGCCTTTAGTATAATCCAGGCGCCAAAATAGTATATTAGCGGAATTTGCTTTACCTAGCTTATATTTAATCTTAAAATTAACTTAGCCAGTTCCTTAGCGTACCGGGCTTAGTAAGTAAATAAGCTCTTAGTGGTTATAAAGTACCTAAGATTATTATAATCGCAGAGCACACGTGTTATATGCGCGGCGTATTTAAGGTAATAACGCTTTATCTTAAAGCATTACACTATAGCGAGCAGTTCTTTATTATACGTATTATACTATACTTTTAGGCTAGTAAGCTTTTAACTATAATAAGCGATTGGGTACTAGTAGAGTTAGTCTCCCTATTTTAAAGGCTGTAGAAGTATACCACTATAGGTATAATTAGAAGCGTTAGTAATTACTATTAAGGGTAGATTTAGGTTAAAGTAATAAAGTAGTAGAGTCTATATAAATGTAGTGCGTAGCTATTACGGGACACCCCCATAACACCTTGTACACGTCTACCTATTTCCACCAACTTAGCAATTAAAGACTAATTGCGAAATAGCAATCTAATGGCAATTTACGGCATTCTACCATATTCTGCCAAGTTTTACTAAATTCTGCTAAGTTCTGCTAGGACCACGACTTAAACCCTATTCTGCCTATGTATATATTAACTAAGCAACCAAGTCAATAATATATACCCTTTCTTCCCGTTTTCCTACCTTCTTTCCTTACGTAACGTCTTAACTTCCTTATATAGTTTATATATATAGCTTAATAATATCTACCTTACTATATATTATTGTCGCTTATACTTACTCCGTAATACTATATTGCGTTAACCACCTATACTACCGTTAACATACAGAACGAACCCAAAGCCCCTATAACAGCCACTAGTATTATATCCACAGTCTAAGAATAATTGGTAGAAATATAGAAGTCTTTTATAAACGCCCTTAAACAGAACTAAGCCACTTTAAATTAATAATAAGCCGAATAAGAAGTATAATACTAGTAATTAATTAAGGACCTTTAAGAAGAAGTCCGTATCCTTAAGATACCCACGCTAGGACCTTAAGACTAAACACTATCTCTAGAGATAAATACGCGAAACGTGAGCCCTAAACCCATAGTAGCTACTTACCCTAAGCTAACTACTACACTAAAACGATCTAAATAACTACTAGATCCCCTAGTATTTACTAGTAAATAATAAGAGCTCTAATTATTTCTAAGCTAGCTTAAAAATAAGCTAACTAGTAATACTAACTATTACCTAACTAAAGCTAACCGACTCTATTACGCCTTAAGTTAACTAGGAGGAGATATAGCTAACCTTATTAAACTACTTTAGCCAAACTTAGTATAAAGCCTAGTTGTACTTCTTAAAGCTATATATAGTAACCCAAACCGCTAAGCTACTACTTAAAAAAAGATAAACTATATAACTTAAGGAACAAAAAGTTTCCTAGTATACTTCTCTAAATTTAACCATTATATAAAGGAAATAGGCTGGAATAACTCCGCACTAATTAACAGCCTTATTAAATCTCTAAGCCCTAAACTAAAAACCTCCCTAATAGGCGTAGACCTACTAGGAGCCCTTAATGCCTACGTAAACGTTATTAATAAACAATATAATAATATACTACGCCTAATACTAAAGCCTACTCCTTAATATAATACGGCAACCCCATAAATATCTACTAAGTTATTATCTCAGCCTAAGCACCCTAACGCTATAGATATTAACACTAGGACCCTAGAGTACGCCCTACTAGGGTTCTTTAAATAAGAATAACGCATTAAGCTAGGCCTCTGCTTTAAATATAGAAGTAGCTCTTACCTCTCTAACTACTACTCCGTCCCTATGCCTAAATATAAATTATAAACGGCTAATACCAGTAGCCGTTTACCGCATTAATCTTCTAGTTACTATCCTCAATCTCTACCTAGTTTTAGCCCTATATTTAATAAGCACTATTTATAAGGACGAAGCTACAGCTAACGTCCTATAAGAACCCTACCCCAATCGCCTCTAAAAGAAAGGTTCTAGAGCTAAGTCGCTCTCTAGGACGGCTCTACTATAGGATTTCGTTAAATATATTTAATGTTACAAACTCTAACTCTTAGGACTATAGCATAACTATTAACTGCTATCTTTAGCAGAATGGTTAATAGGCTAATACTTAAATCCTAATTAATACAGAAGCTAGCAGTATAGGATTTATTAATAAGATCTTTATATAAGATAATAATTTTACCCTAACCCCCCTTAACCAGTATATTAACGTATTTGGATTTAATAGCAAACGCACTATCTTAGGCCGTATTACCTACGCAGTATTCCTAAGACTCTAATACCTAAACTATAAAGAATTAATTAAACTTTTCGTTACTACCCTAGGTTACTTAGTAATCCTAAAACAACCCTAAATAAAGCTATATAAGGTAACTATTAATTAGGAAAACCTTAAGCTTCTATTTACTACCTCCTATTATAAGTAGAAGTACCTTATAACTTACTACTTAAACCTAAAACTAAAATCTAAAAAATTTACTAGAATCTACCAGTCTAAAATTTCTATAACTATCCACCCTATACCCGAGAAATCCACTAGATTCCACCAACCCAGGAATTTCACTAAATTCCACTAACGTAAGATTTCTACTAAAGCCCACTCTACACCTAAGAATTCCACTAATATCCACTAAGGACCCAAAAACTCTACTAAATTCTATAAGTTATTACTAAGTACTATACCGCCCCAAGCTAAGCAAAAGCTTAAGCTCTATATACGAAAATACTAAAAGGACTAGTATTCTACTATAAAAAGGATTCTTAAAGAACCCGAACCTAAATCTAATACTAACTCCGTACCTAATACCGAACCTAAACCTAAATAAAAAACTATAGATAATCTAAGCGAGCTTAGCACTCTAGATATCCGCATAATTAGAGCTACCCCGCTAGCGCAACTTACTAAGAAACCTAAGTATATAATCTTTACTGTTATAATAGCCAATATTAAGAAGGCCTTAGCACTAAAGAAGTATACTAACCCTGCTACAAAGGTACTAATAGAGTATTATTATCACCTAGATGTATTCTTATAAAAGGAAGCTAATAAGCTACTAGAACACCAACTATACAACTATAAGATTATACTTAAAGAAGGAAAGCAGCCCAGATTTAGACCCTTATATAGGATGTCCTAAAATAAACTCTAAGTGCTATAAAAGTATTTAGACAAGAACCTAAGTAAAGAATTTATTAGAGCAAGCTTATTGCCTATAGCTATACTAATAATCTTCGTTAAGAAACCTAGCGGCGGTTTACGCTTCTATATAGACTACTAAGCTCTTAACGCCGTTACCGTTAAGAACTAATATCCGATCCTGTTAATATAAGAGACGCTAAACTAACTAAGTAAGGCTCGTTACTATATAAAGCTTAATATTATCTCTATATTTAACCGTCTCCGTATTATAAAAGGGGACAAATAGCTTACTACATTTTATACCCGATATAGACTATTTAAGTACTTAGTAATACCCTTTAGCCTTATAAACGCTCTAAGCTTGTTTTAACATTATACAAATAATACCCTATGCCCCTACCTAGATATCTTCTATACTGCTTATATCGACGACATCCTAATATATAGTAATAACCTAACTAAATATTGGGAATATGTTAACCTTATTCTATAAGCCCTGCACGGAGCTAGTCTATAATTAGATGTAGATAAATACAAGTTTTATAAAACGGAAGTCCTATACCTTAAACTCCTTATTTTTATAAACGGTATATAAACGGACCTAAAGAAAGTTAAAGTAATTATAAACTAGTAAGAACCTAAGAACGTTAAGGATATAAGAGCCTTTATAGGATTTGCTAATTCCTATTAACGGTTTATTAATAACTTCTTCGCCCTAGTTTAACCCCTTATAGCTTTAACCTAAAAGGATAAAGTTTTTATCTTTAATAAGGAATGCAAGAAGGCCTTTACCTATTTAAAGGTTATATTTACTACTGCGCCTATACTTTAACACTTTAACTTAAACTAAATAAGTGTTATAGAAGCCGACTTATTTAACTACGTTACTAGAGGCATCCTATCTCAATATAATAAGGATAGAGTATTGCACCCTATAGTATACTTCTTAAAATAACTAAGCCTAGCTAAATGTAACTACGAGATCTATAGTAAGGAATTATTAGCTGTTATTAGGTGTTTTAAACAATAGTAACCTAAACTAGAAGGCGCTGGATTTCCAATTAAGGTTCTTAGCAACTATAAGAACCTATAGTACTTTACAACCACAAAACAGCTAAGTTATTATTAGGCCCGCTAGTTAGAATATCTATCTTATTTCTAATTCTTAATTATATACCGCCTAGGCGTCTAAGGTTAAAAGCCTAATGCCCTAACCTAACGCTTACAAAACACGCCAGCCCTAAAAAAAAGCGGGCTTTTACCAAAATTAGACCCTACTTCGCCCTAAACTATTTAACCCTCCTACTAAAGATCTTACGGTACACGTCCTTGAAATAACTAATTAATTAATTAAATAGATTATAGTTAACAAATACCTAAATAATAAGTTTATTTAAGAGATGCTTAAGCTAATATAAGATAGCATTAGACGCTCTAAAAAGATTTCTCTAAGTAAATACAAAGCCTATAGAAACCGCTTATATTACTAAAATTGTCTAGTTGTCCCTAATTACGATAAGCTTAAGCTTAAACTCCTTAAATATATATACGATCTACCTATCGCCGGCTACCCGGGCTAAGGAAAGACCCTAAAACTACTCTAATAGGAGTATTATTAGCCGAATATATATAATATAACACAAAGGTATGTCTCTAGCTGCTATACCTACCGATAAGCTAAAGCCTTACATAAGACGTATAATGGTCTTTTAAAGCCACTGCCTGTTTTAGACTAAAGATAGAAGGATATCTTAATTAACTTTATTATTAACCTTCCTAAGAGTAAAGGCTGTACGAATATTATAGTAGTTATAGACCGACTATCTAAAATAAGACACTTAATCGCCTGCCCTAATATATTAACGCCCGCCGTCGCCTAACTATTCCTAGATTATATATAGAAACTCTATAGACTTTCTAAAACGATTATCTCCAATAAAGGCAGCCAGTTTATCTTAGCATTTTAGAAAAAACTAACTACTTAACTGTAACGGGACTAGCCTAGTTATAGTAGGAATGTCTTGGTGAAACACTCAACAGATAAATTCCGACGCTTTGACCAAATTCTGCCGAATTTTACTAGCTTAATTGACTTCTGCCAAATTCTACTAGATTAATTAAATTTTACTAAAGTCCGTTAAAGACCGCGTGCGTATATACGCACGCATCGACCACTAAGCCCCTAACTATTTAATTATATAATTCTCTTGTTATTCCCTTCTCTTCTTTACGCAACGTCTTGTTTTTAGCGAGAGCTATATACCCTTAGATTTAGATAGAATTTATATCGTTCCTTTAAATCTTCCCTAAAGTCTCTTTGCGCCCTTATATTATATTATATTAAAACAACTACTATTAAAATGGCAAACGAACTTAAACCCTCTGCGTTAACTATAATACAACAGTCCTTTATAGATGCTTTGGCCTAACAGCGAGCGATATTAGAAGCTTAGTACTAGCAATTAATAAAAGCAATCCGCGAAGAACTCCGTAACCTTAAAGCACTTATATTAGAGACCTTAATAGCAACACCTATAAACAAAATCGAAATAACTATATATAAACTTAATCCGTTAAATATAAACCCTAAATTAGTAACGGCAGCTTAACCTATACCTATAATAAACCTAGTACCTACTATAAAATCTAAAAAGCTCCCTAACCCTCCAATATTTAATAGAAATTGAAATAACCTACGTCCCTTTATAACTAAGCTCCGCCTTAAACCCTCAATAAACCACAACTAACACCCTACCAAAGCTAGCAAGATCAGCTATAGAATATCTCATTTAAGCAAAGACGCTGTATAAACTATAGACCCATTCTTCCGTAACAACACCTTTATTAATTTTAAAATCTTTATTTCTTTACTAGAATAAACGTATAATAACGCTAGCCGTAACTATATAGCTATTACTAAACTTAAAAACCTATAATAACGGAACCAAGACTTTACTAGCTTCTTTTCGGAATTTTTAAGCCTTATTAGTAAACTAGATTAAAATAAAGCCGCTAAAGTTACTACTCTCCGTTAAGCTATTTTGGATAAAATTAGAGTATAGTTAGTAGGTAGAAAACTGCTAAAGAACTTACCTAAATTTGCTATAATATGTTAACGAATTAATAAGGACCTTTAATATAATAAATAGACTTATTCTTTAAAGCTAACTACACCTTATATTTAAAACTTTATAAAACTAGTATATACCCTAAAGCGCGATCCGTCTCTAAGACCTAAAAGCCCTATATATAACCCTATAGACCTTAACGCCACTTAATTCTATATACCTTTAGGAACTAATAAACAAAGAATATAAGCCGTAAATAGAGAATGTTTTAAATATAGGAAAAAGGGATATATTTAAAGGGATTACCAAACTTACCCTTTTAAAAAGGTCCGCTATAGCTCCTCTTAATCCTTAAGTCGCACTCGTTCTACAAATTGTACTTATTTTATAAATTATACTTAGTCGCTATAAAGTATCTTACCTTTAGTTAACTTAGAAAATAAGTTATTTTAGGGCTAAGTCGCGCCTTAAAATAAGAAGTGGAAGAGTATAAGTATTTAGGCTCTTTTAGCGCTAATATATAACACAACTCCCTTAATATACTTAGCGAAATTTAAATACTTAAAAAATAGAAGGAAGTATAAATCCTTACAGACAGCGGAGCTACTAGTATAGGCTTTATTAATATAAACTATATAAAAACTTAACGCTTAAATTTTAAAGAAACTTAATAAGCCTTAAGGCCTATAAGGCTTTAATAGTAAGCCTTTAATATATAGTAAACTAACGCATTATACTCTTATAAAGATGTAAATAGGCAAACACCTTAAATATATTTCCCTATTTATAACACCCTTAAAGTATTATAAGGTAATACTTAGATATAGATAGCTAAAACAACACAACCCTTTAATTAGCTAGGTTAAAGAAATACTAAAATTCCGTATAACCTACTACTAAAGTTATTATTTAAAACACTAATTACCCTATAAATATGCACACGACTATTTAAATTTAATATAATATAAATTACCCTTACTATTGTGGGAGGGTACGACCACTCTCAGATAGGAAAGTCACAGTGCTGTCTGTCTGTCGGTCGGTCGGTCGGTCGGTCGGTCGGTCGTCAGTCGTAATCAATCAGTAGGAAAGCAGTCAGTAAGAAGAAAGGAAAGGATGTATTCCGGTAGGTCGTGATATCCAAGGAGGGAAGCCGAAGGCTCTATAAATACAGGAAAATGCCAAGGTACTAGGCGTGAGTCATTTTACCCCACCACATACCTCCCCCACCAAGAACGTTGTCCCCTAACGCTCTATACAATAGAAGAATAGCCTAAAGAAAGCATAGCGAAAGCAGAATAGAAAAAGGAAGGCANATCCCTAAAAGAACGCAGATAACCTNGTCCTTAGCTCTCCTATAGAACTGCTCTACGGCGTCCTATTATCCATAGCTAAGATCCGACCTAGTAACTAGGAGTAACTAGGACAGCAGTAAATCAGAAATAATAGCGACAGCAGCAATAGCAGTGATAGCAGTAACAACAGTAACAGCAGTAGTAGTAACGGCAATAGAAATAACAATAAAAGCAGATATCTAGCGCAGTAAAATAAAACAGGACGGTTAGTGGTAGAACGGTCAGTAACAGAACAGTCAGTAGAAGAACTCGGTCGGTGTAGCAAGCAATAGGATATCTGGCAGTAGAACTTTTGATAGCAGAACACTCAGTAACGGCAGACGGTCGATGGCAGTTGGTTGGTAGCAGTCGGTTAAAACAGCAGTGGCAGAACAATCGGAACAGTGGAACGGAACGGTTAAACAGTAGCAGTAGAATAGCTAGTNGGAACAGCAGTAGCAGTAGCAGTAGTAGTAGAACAGTCGGTCGGCGGTGGTCGGTCGGAGTAGCGCTTGGTGGAAACAGTAGAATGGGACAGGTCGGTCAGAACAGTTGGGCGTTATAGCAGATCCAGTAGATCTAGCAGTAAAATAGATCTAGTAACGGTATAGATCTAGAACAGTAGAGACAGAGCAGTCGGTTGAGACAGTAGGATAGAGCAGTCGGTTGAGACAGTAGGACAGAGCAGTCGGACGGAATAGTAGCAGCAGCGGCGGCGGTAGTAGGGCAGTCGATTAAGATGGCAGAGGCTATGACCCGACTCGATCGTTCGGCTGGTCGTCTGATATCAAAACTCTGCATCTAGCTCCGTATTGGTCTGCATCGTACGCAGCTTCTTAGTCAAGGCTCTGCCCGTGGCTTTGCACTAGGCCCTGCATCTAGCTGTGCGTCTGGCTGCGCGTCTGGCTGTGCATCTGGCTGTGCATCAGTAGCTCTATATTGCATATTCTGCGTCCGTGTCTGCGTCCGTGTCTGCGTGTATGCGTGTATGGCTGCCTTAACTGCTGGCCGAAGATTGTCTAATTGGTCGGCGACGACGTGTAACTGATCGTTCGGTCGTTTGCTTAAGGTAGAAAGTCGGCCCGGTCGAAGGCTCTGACTGTCCTGACTTGAATGCGGAGACAGCGTTTAACTGATTAAGATTCGATGAGGCCCTGGCTTGACTTAAGGTGTCTTCTACTGCATGTACGACTGGGGCTTTGTATCCGTAGACAGTTAATTAAAGCTTCCGTGCAGACGTCCGATCGGTCAAGGCTCCGCATCTGCTGTTTGTATAAGGCTTCGCATCTATAGGCGTCCAGTCAAGCTGTCCAATTAAGGCTCTGCACCTGTATGCCCTATATCCGTAGACTCCGTGTGAGACTCCGTGTAAAGCTCCGTATCTATATCTGCAGGAAAGATCGTTCTGGTTAGCCAATTCGCGGGCGTCGAGATGGGCGGCAGTCGATCGATACGGGGGTGGGCAGTTAAGGGAAGAGGCTCTCGCAGAGGCTCCAAAACGTTAATTGACCGTGTTTCTGACGTTCTTCCGGCCGTGTACTGGTTCCCTGATTAGGTCTAGTGCCTGCGTGCCTGCGTGTCTGCGTGCCTGCGGTAATGCATCTTTGACTGCCGATCCAAGACGTCTGACGGCGACGGTAACTGATTTAATTTGACTGTGACAACGTATAATCG
Source organism: Cenococcum geophilum 1.58 (assembly GCF_001692895.1). Lineage (NCBI taxonomy): Eukaryota > Fungi > Ascomycota > Dothideomycetes > Gloniales > Gloniaceae > Cenococcum > Cenococcum geophilum. The sequence goes on from NW_027137583.1 coordinate 2,236,440, forward strand.
ACTGACGTTTAAATAGGGTATTAGGTCGGCCCAACCGAAGGCTCTAATTTGACGACTTAACTTGTATAGGCGGCGTTCGACTGATTAGGATTTGACTGAGGCTCTGGCTTGACTCAAGGTGTCTTCTGCTGCACGTACGACCTGGGTTCTGCATCCGTAGGCTCTGCATCTGCGGACAATCGATTAAGACTCTGGCTGTGCAGTCGTTCTGTTAAAGCTTTGTATCCATGTAGTCGATTAAGGCTCTCAGTGTCCACCAGACGTCTAATCCAGAGACCTGTCTTAAGACTTTCTCCCTCGCGAACACTAACGGCAGCTTCCTTTTGAACTACTATTATAGGCCTAGTGCTTTTCTAGGACGTCTTTTGTAGCTGCTTTCTTCCCTTTCTAGGCCGTCGTTGCTTTTGACTTTTTCGGCATATCCTTGGGCTTTTGCGGCTGCTTCCTTGTCCCCGCTGCTGGCAGTATACTCGCGTATCCTTGATCTTCTTCCGGCTTAAGAACCTTCCCTAGTGTTATCTTTTGCTCCTGGTGTCCTGATTACTGTCCTGCTGGCTCTACGTTTCGTCTGAGCCGTCCTCAATATCTTTAAGGTTATCTGGTGGCAGCTTCTCGGCCGCTGTGACTACCTCCGTCGCATATCCCTTGCCCTTGTGTCTACAATACAGTCCTTCGTTATGACGACCTCTGAGGAAAAGCGCCGGCTCCTGTACGTCTAATTCCTGTTCCTCTTGTAATCCTTGATAAGGTCCTTTACTAGCTTGGTAGATACGGCTCGGTTCCGTCTTCAGTTGCATGAGGATGGCTTGAGCTTGACGTAGTCAGCCGTGCCCTGTGTACGATCTCTTGCAGTGCCTTTTTGTATACTGCTCTACCGTTTCCGCGGTGCTTTGTCACTGATATCGTGCTGTTGCCTTTGTGTAGGTCCCTTCCTTGCCGCGGTGTCTGTTCTCGTCGTGCAGCTGGCGCAGTACTGAATTCGGGTGGCAGTGGCAGAGCTGCGATCAGCTGTCGTTCGAATAGGGAACAAAGTCGGCCCGGTCGAAGGCTCTAATTTAACGACATTCGACTGATTCGATTCAGTGACGGCGACGTGCTGATATCGAGGCTCTGGCTTGATTCGATTCCCCGACCAGTCGTGGCTTCTGTGCAGTCATTCGATTTGATCAAGGCTTCCGTGCTGTCGATCGATCAAGGCTCTGCGTACAGCTCTGCATCTGGCTCTGCATCGTACAATCGGCTCTGCATCTGTGCAATCAATTGAGGCTCTCGGTATCCGTTCTTATTGTGCAGCTGTTATTAAATTCCAGGGGCGGTGTAGAGTTCTGCCGGCTTTATTGCTGAATGGACCAATTAGGATTTTCCATCCCCGGGATGGAAAATCGCTATTGGCTCGGCGACAGGCGGTGAGCTGAGCTGATATCTTTGCAGCAGTAGGTCGTCGCGACTGACGCGTCTTGACGCGTTGTAATTAAGAAAATAAACAAGAAAAGGAGCTTTAGGAAATACAGTAAATAAGCAGATAAAATAGAAATCTTTTATACGGCCGTCACCTGCGTCCCCTCCCCTACCTTAGAACTTGACTGTCCCCTAGTTGAACATCCTACACCTGCGGCGGAGCCTGTTGCGGAGCCTGCCGGTTAATGGCTTTAAGCGTCTGTCTCTAATGACCGTCTCTAAGGGTCGGACGATTCTGATAGTAGTCCTCCCTGGCTTTAGCTGCCTTCTCCGTAGGCCGTGACCTAATCTGCATGTAGTCTTCTGGTTATACATTGCTCTCTTGTGGCTTAATAGCTGTCCTAGTTGCGCGGCTGTCTTTAAGGGTCAGGCGATTCTGATAGTAGTCCCCCCAGTTCATACTTTTCTCGTCACTGATCTTTAGCGCTGCTCCGTTATGGAAGGCCCGCTGCTGCGTCTGTTCTTTCTTCGGTCTGTCTAGGTCTGCTCCTTGGTACGTACGGAGCCAGTTCTTAATATACTCTAGCCGTCCTTTATTGCCGAGCCATGGAAGTACAGGTCCAGGTTGATCGCGCGTCCCCGCTACTAGCCTTCCTCGATTAGACAGATGTACAAATCCTTGCTGAATAAGATCCTTTAAGCCTTGACATTCGTGCTTGGTGAAATGGTGACTTCCTCCGCATCCAAAACAGGTCTGCAGGCCTTGTCCTCGCGTACCTTGCTAACCCCGTACGTCCCGCTGCGGCCGTCTAAAGGCAGTAGAATCTTGCGGATATTGAGAATCTTGCGGATATTGAGAGTCTTGCGGATGTTGAGAATCCTGCAGAGGTCGAGAGTCCTGCGGAGGTCGGGTGCTGTTCTGCCAGTCTTCGTATCCTGGTGCTGGGCTGTATCCTTGTGCTGGGCCTTAAACTGCAGCTTGATCTATAGCAGGTGACTGCTGCTGTATTAGGGCTCCTCCGTATACACCTGAGTCCAGAAGCCTTCCTTCTCTCCTGCGGTCGAGCCCATCCCTTTGCTGCCGTAGCTCCTGTATAAGCTGGATATTTAGGGCGTCTTCTTCTAGAAGGACATCCATTCGCTTGGCGCCCTCTACAGCCACTATCCTTGACTCTACGGCCTCCTTCAGTCTCTCGAACATAAGGGTGCTAGGCTCGTCTACTACGGCTCCTGTCTTTTCCATTGCGTGCCTGCGGTAGTCAGTTGGAAGCCCCTGTACGAACCATTGCCCTCTCTCCGGATCTGACAGATTGCCCGCCGCTATAGCTTTGGCTGAGATGGTAGTAAAGTCCCGCACGTAGTGACGCAAGTCGCCTGGTTGTTCTGCAGATATTCGAACGTAAGCTTCCACAAAGTCTCTTGTCTCCATGCGTCGGTAGTAGTCCTCGGCTCGATATTCGGTCCTAAGCCTTCTTACAAGCTTCGTCCAGTTACCAATTACGAACTCAGGCAGGCTTCGGATCTACATCCCTATCCAGTAATCGCAGTACTCCGGAAGGCCCTGGTGCTTCTCTACACTCGTTATGTGATATCGGGCGCATAGCCGTTCGTACTGCTCGATAAACTGTGATACATTCTGTCCTGCAAAGTAAGGAGTTCCAGCAGTTCCTGGGGCTGGCATAGGCTGAACCATAACGTAGATCTTGTCTTGAGCCGTCGACTGTTGGTTACGTGCATCTAGAGCCTCCTTAGGAGCCTGCAGGTGATCCTTGCGGTTCCTATCCTTTGTCTGCTGAGGGTCATTGGTCCTAGGTGTCATAAGTAAACGCTGCGGTAGGTCTGCTTGTATTGCTGCCTGAGGTGATGGTGTCCTAGATAGCTGTCCTGGTGGTACTTTAGTACGTGCATGCTGCGGCTGGTTTACTTGTACATCTGCGTCCCTAACGGAAGGCACCTGCTTCTTAACGCCTGAGGGGGGGTCTTCCTGGGAGAGCACGGAATCTTCATCTTCTGCCACTGCCGGGTCTCGATATGTCCGTCTGTTTTGGCCTACTGTCGTTCCGCGCGGTAGGGTTTCTTCTGCTTCTTTACGGAATGCCTCTTGAGCCGCCGCTAATATAATCTGGATAACTTGAAAGAAGATAAAGCTAAGCTAGAATAGGAAGCTTTTAAGGATAGATCCGATCTCGTGTGCTTGCGACCTTGCTCGGTATTGTCTCTGTTCTTGAAGGGCAGTGCCGACTTCCTCTGCCGCCAGATGTCTTAGATCTCGTTTCCATCTAATTGATTGGCTCTTGGCTTGTTGTCTCTGCATCTTCAATAAAGCTCTGGCCATGCTCGTGCGCGGGTAGTAGAAATATCGGGTAATTCCGACCGGTCGAAGTCGTCTGATTGGCTCGCCTGTTCGCTGGATGTCCTTGCTCGTAATTTCCGTGACACTCTTTTGCCTCCTATTGCCACTCTTTGGCCTATGCGTCGAGTCTAATGTCCGTCTTTTCCGCTGTCTTTCTGTTCAGGGACTACCTGGTTCCCCTCGCTGTCCGATACTGCCTGGTTCTCTGCTTCTGCTGTCTCGTTGGTCTAGCTAGCGGTTCTTTTGCAGCTGGTTATTCTTCTACAGCTAGCGGTTCTTCTGTAGCTGTAGTATATTCCTGCGTATCTCCTGTGTATATAGTTGTGTGTAAAATGCCAGACTTCTAATCCAAAGAGCTTGCCGTCGTCCCCACGTGGAATGCCATAAAATATGTGGGAGGGTACGACCACTCTCAGATAGGAAAGTCACAGTGCTGTCTGTCTGTCGGTCGGTCGGTCGGTCGGTCGGTCGGTCGGTCGGTCGGTCGGTCGGTCGGTCGGTCGTCAGTCGTAATCAATCAGTAGGAAAGCAGTCAGTAAGAAGAAAGGAAAGAATGTATTCCGGTAGGTCGTGATATCCAAGAAGGAGGGAAGCCGAAGGCTCTATAAATACAGGAAAATGCCAAGGTACTAGGCGTGAGTCATTTTACCCCACCACACTATAAACCCCAAACTAATATAATAAAGTTATAACTGCCAATCGCGGTAAAGAATGCAAAGATGATATATTAAAACCCCTTAAAATTCGTATAATATAAGCCGCACCCTTTTATTCGCTAGTAAAAAAACAAAACAATAAGATCTTTACTATAACACTAAAAGATATTAAAAAGGCGTTGGAACTAAAGCAATATACTAACCCCTAACCTCTTATACCTAAAGAATATTATAATCTAATTAATACGTTTAAGAAACAATTCGCAGACTAACTACCCCCATATTAAGACGAGTATAATTTTAAGATAAAACTTAAACCTAGTATAACGCTAAAGTTCGGCCCGTTATACGGTATATTACGAGAAAAGCTACTAGTAATGCGATAATACCTTAAAGAGCACTTAGAGAAAGGATTTATTCGCCCTAGTTAATTACCATTTGCCTTATTTATATTATTCGTTAAGAAACCTAGAGGAGGCTTAAGGTTCTACATTAATTATTAAGCCCTAAATATAATTATAATTCAAAACCGATATCCAATTCCTCTACTTTAAGAAACGCTTAACTACTTAGTAAAAGCACGATACTTTACAAAGCTTAACGTAGTCGCTGCCTTTAATTAAATCCGTGTTCGCGAAGGAGATAAAAAGTATATAGCTTTCCGTATATAATGGGGACTTTTTAAATACCTAGTAATGCTATTTAGTATAAAGAACGGTCCTAGTATGTTTTAGTAATATATTAATAATACGCTTCGCGAATTCCTTAATATATTTATTACCACATATATTAATAATATCTTAATCTATTTGTCTTTACTTTCTAAGTATTAAAAGCACGTCTAAATAATCCTTAAACGCCTGCGAGACGCGGGCTTATAATGCGATATTAAGAAATATAAGTTCTATACGTCCAAAGTTACGTACTTAGGCCTAATTATATCCCGCGACGGAATTAAAATAGACCCTAAAAAAATCGCTATAATTATAAACTAGGAAAGTCCTAGTAGTATATAAGATATCTATCACATATCGGGGGGGGTCATTTGGCTCGGTTACGGCCCAGGTTAATACGAGGTTAGGGCCACCCCTGCTGATAATTGGCGCGAACCCCGCACGAGGTCGCGCAGCGACCGCCCCCGAGTACCTTTGCACGCGATTTTAGGCGAAAAGGTACATAATTTAAGTTAGATCGGTACTTCTGGACGGTCGCGTAATATTGCTCTAAATTTCAAACACCCAAACGCGTGCCATTCCTATATTAAGGCGTCTCAGTTACTATAATGTAGTCCTATATTAAGACGTCTCGGTCGCTAGAGTATAGTCCTACATTAAGGCGTCTTAGTCACTATAGTATAGTCTTATATTAAGGCGTCTTNGTTACTGCAGTATAGTCTTACATTAAGGCGTCTCGGTCACTGCAGTAGTCCTATATCAAGACGTCTCAGTTACTGCAGTATAGTCCTACATCAAGGCGTCTCAGTCACTATAGTAGTCCTATAGTGAGATAGTATTACATATATATATATACTATTTAATACAAAGCCTTTCCCTCCCTCCCCCGCCCTAAGAGCTAGCAGTTAAATATTCTTACAAAGCCAATCTAAAGAACGCCGGCCCCGTAGCTGCTCCAGCTAGTCAATAGCCTGTCTCTTATCTCTTACCATACTGTCTTCTACGCGCCGTCTTATATCCTTAATTATCCTACGGCGACGGCTATAGAATATAGCCTCGCCGTCAACCCGCTAGCGCGCCCCCTAGCAGCGATCAAGAGCTTCAATTAACGGCCCACCCGCTAGCCCTAAAGTCCACTTAGCCTAGAGCTAGAATACCAAATTGC